>NC_060140.1:583924512-585145567 GCF_021461385.2 Schistocerca piceifrons | reverse complement strand
GGGACGTTGAACCACTTGTTTTTTGCGGGAGCCTGACGTTTGGCACGTTGACGTTAGCGATAAGTCTACAAGTTCATTTTAATTGGTATAGCGGGTTGTGTTGGTAGTTTAGCAGTGGGCAGGGAACAGTTGTTAATCATGCACGCTTCAGACTGCTATTTTTTGCAGGTCGTTCTGTGTGATCCGTGTACAGTCATGTAGACGATCACGTATCAGAGCTCAGAATGATCTTGGATGGACGTAAGTTGTCGAAACGTGCATTTCATTCGACATTTTCTCAGAGTTAGTAACGTACTGAAAGGTATTCGAACGGAAGTGGTTTTGGTACGTCGGTAAAATCTTAAGCATCGAATTAGAGCGCTTTCACACGTGCCAGATTGAAAACTCTTTATCTCTTGAGTTCTTTTTGAGTGAAATTTCAATGGATTCGATGATACAGTGAGAAAGAAACCAAATTTTTTGTAATGAAGACTATAATTTTTTACAAAAACTTCACATATGCAGGCTTTCTCGTCAGGAGGAACTTGGCGCAGTTATAGAGTAATACCTGTTTTATTTATATTGATTTTAACGTGTACTCTCCTGACATCATTCACTCACCCGCTGTTCAACAGTGGGTGTTCTATTCAGTTTTTATTGCGAGTTACAGTGTAATGTATTCACAGTATGTTATCGATAGGATTATACTACCGGGTGGCTGTACTCGTAATTAAAGTGCAGCTGCTCACAGAGGTCCCGTGAGGGCTGTAATTATCGTAAGACAGCGAAACTTGATAGATATTCTAATGCGTTAATGCGGGACCAGTTTACGTTGGAAAGAAATTAGTTCCAGTTTTCGCCACCAGGTGCAAGTCTGGCGCTTTGAATGCAACAAAGACATATAGAAATGTTTCTGTATGTAATGGATTAGGAACAGGACGTGAGCAGAAATGGTCAAACAAGTGAGAAAGGCATGATGTTGATTTTATTATTAACCGCCGCTTACACTGTTCAGTATGAGCACCGAAGACGTCGGCGAGATGCTTTACAGCGTCAGTTTTGTACCTGGTGGCCGGAATTGTAATTGTATCCAGCGTAAATCGGTTCCTTATTAGAATGTCTACAGTCCAATGTGTTGAAAACGTATTACCTTTCCACAGATTTAAATGACTCTGAAACCATCAGAATCAATGGTATTGACATCGCAACAGCAAGGATCTGGGCTCGACAATTACTGCCGATGGAAATCTCAGTGCAGAAATCTCCAACCGCCTTAGCAGTGCGTGGCTCAAATGGCGTTCCGTTACTGGAATACTATGCGACAAGAAAATTCCAAACAGGCTCAGATCAAAAGTATACCGATCGGTAATCCGTCCAGTTGCACAGTATGGGGCTGAGTGCTGGCTTTCAACAAAGGAAGTAGAGCAAAGACTTGCTGTTATGGAGACGAAAATGCTTAGGTGGACCTCGGGATTAACATTGCATGACCACGTCACAAATAATTAAGTTCGCAGGCTATATGGTGTTGCACTAATAGTAGACAAAGTGAGAGAAAGCCGCCTACGTTGGTACGGGCATGTCCTTAGAGCAGACGAGACAACAGTTGCAAAGACTAGTTTCAACCTAAGTGTAAATGGGAAACGGCCAGCAAGACGACCAAGGCAGCGATGGCTTGACACGCTGCAGGAAGACCTCAAGATCTCAGGCCTTCGCCCTGATCAGGCTCAAGATCGCAAGAAGTGGCGACTACGAGCCAAAACAGCGGACCCCGCCAGCACGCGGGACAAACGCTATGGAAGAAGAAGAAGATGATGAAGATTAGGATATCTACCGAGTTTTGCTGCTATACAACAGTTACAGCCCGTACTGGATCTCTGTGAGTAGCTGCACTTTAATTGTAACTACCTGGTATGTTTGGAGCAAATACATCAATGCCATAGGTGAATTCAGTTCTTCTATCGTACCAAAGGTTTTGCGATGTCCTGCACAGAAGTGGGTGTATATAGCCTCGGGAACGTTCAGATGGCTACTTCAGACAGTCACTGGAGACGAAGTAGTTGTAATATTGGTACTTACTCTCACTGCGTTCCAAACACAGGATAACGTGCATGGTCGTTACTTCTTAGTACGGTCACCTTTCCTTTCCGTGAATCTGTTCAATTTTCACATCACTTCATCGACAAGTGCATCATATTGCTTCTTCAGTGGTCGCTAAGGAGGGGCGTAAAATGCACATAACATCTGCACGCCTACGTTATCAGTTATTGGAGTAGTATCTCATTTTTTGATGTGGAGTCTTCAGCTTCCTCCAAAAATATCAACGGAATGACAGAAGAGAGAGAGGCTAGAATGGCCCCGTCGGCAAATCGTCACCAGATTGAGTACCACCTCTGCTAGACAGAGATGAAAGTAGAAATTCGTCGCGCGGGGTAGCCGCGCGGTCTGAGGCGTCTTGTCACGTTCCGTACGGCTCCCCCCGTCGGAAGTTCGAGTCCTCCGTCTGGCATGGGTGTGTGTGTGTGTGTGTGTGTGTGTGTGTGTGTTGTCCTTAGCGTAAGTTAGTTTAAGTAGTGAGCAGGTTTAGGGACCGATGACCTCAGCAGTTTGGACCCATAAGACGTTACCACAAATTTCCTTTCCAAAGTAGAAATTCTATCGGGACCGTTTTTGTCGAGCCGAGCTGCCTCGGTTTTTTTGTTTTTATGGAATATGTTATTAGCTTGCCAGAAATTTCTGAGAGAAAAGGACCGTTTATATGATGAGCTGTAATAGTGATATATTAAAGAAAAATAATATATTGAGCAACAAGTTTAGTCTTTTTCATAAAGCGTCATAGTCCTCAAAAAGGAGGGTCTCTGCTGCGGCATGACAAAGAAGCCCTTTTTCTCTAATTCGATCACCGGAATGAGTCCCTCCAGTAGAAAGTATTGAGTCCAAAACAGTCACAAATGTGGACAGATTAACGGACTGGACAATGCCTTCTTAACTCCTCATAGTCTCTGAGTTAATAACAAATATTTACTTCCGTAGGAAGCATATAGGGTATAGTGATGAGAATGATCTAACAATAAAACAGAAGAAAAGTAAAAGCAAAATGAAATTTTGAGGCGTAATCTGTGGTGGCCGAGTTGCAACAACGCTGCTCGCTAAAGGCAGATCCCCATTTTCGTGTGGCAGTCAGTAAACTTGTTACAAACTTGTTAATCTTTATGTGTGTTCCGGTACCTGAGCGCACAAGCCCTAACGGCAGTTGAAACGGATTCTTTCGTTACAGTGCACCGACATTGATTTTCTGAGATTTAAAAATATGTCGAACCCGTTTCGTAGCTGTTTAATTAATGCACGTGACAGTATTAAACGCAACAGTCTTAAGAAAAAGTATATGCTTTCGTTCTGGATTTCAGTATATAAATATCACAACCGCCACTCTTTGCTGTGTTTCTCCGAGCATTTCATTATATTCTGCATCGTAATTCAGCGTAGGCAGCGGTGGGCGTGGTGTCTTAGAACGAGAAATCTTTATGGCTTTTTATAACAATGTCTGTTCTTTGCGGACATCACGGGAACTTTCGCTCAAAACAGAAATTAAGTTGGAAATTGCTTGCCATTCTAAGTTTCGACATATGTTGTAGAATTAGTCCCTTACCCTGGCTACTGTCTTGATTGCTTTCCGTCGCCAACTGTAAAGTTCTTGTGGACAGAATGTGAAGTTTGTCGTCACGGAATGCCTATTACATAGCTTCGGCTGTGTCCTTCTCAACTGGTGAAACAAAGAAAGTAAGTTTGTAGATCCTCTAATTACGTTTTTGTGTCATTGTCTTCGGCGGCATGTTATTAGTTTGCTTAGCGTATTACGCCTCCTGAGTGAAGCCTGTTATTTTTGTGTATTTCATGTTTCCGGCCGCGGGCTCCTTCCCGCCAGGGCACTTCTGGGGCGGCTCGAAACTTTGCCCCAAAAGTTTTGACAGAAAGCGTCGCGCCCGCGCTGCCTCTGGTGGTGGTACCTCGAATTATCGCCGGCGGTGCTGCCGCCTGCTGGCCGGCGGCTAACTAGCCGCCGCATTATTTATAGCCGAGTCCACAGACGCCAGCTCCGGCCTGGTTTTTTAGTCCCGCTTCTGGCAGTGGGATTGTTAAGTTTCCCCGGCAGTAACACTCCGTGCCAGGCAGCCTTGCCAACACAACTGCTCTGCCGACGCCAGCGTGTCCTGGTGCTTGTTGGAGCATAGCTTGCGCTGCGTAGCTCCGTCCAGACAAAGAAACGTATCCAATTCACTTCTGTCTTTAGAAATTTTTCAGAATGTCTGGGAATTTTTACATTTATCGCACGTTATGCAAATAACTGAAGCATTTGCTATAATGCACATACACCAAATTTAAGTGGAATTCTTTCACAATGTAACGTAGTTCTTAGAAACTTCTCAGTGTGTAATGTAGTGGCTAGTCTGGTTAGTTAGTGTTTTTTCCCATTCGTACCTCTTGATTCAGACGAGCAGGATTAAGACGAATGAACCGTGCCACCCTTACATGTTCGACACTTAATGATGTAACCGACAGCCAGTAAGACAAAAAATAAGAAAACTTAACCGCGCGTGTTTATTTCCTCTGCAGTGTTTCGTACCGAATCTTTTAAAGACCTTGTTACAGTGCAAATTATTGTGATCGTAGTACATTGTACCAGATTTTCACTAACTGACGGGAATCGCCGTGAATAACGTAATTTATGTTACAGTCTTTAAAGAACTGAAGACATTTTATACGCGGAAACTCATCCAGCTTTATGGTAGCGTTGTGGGAAACGGTTAAACCATTCCGTCGCCATACTTTCAAGCATGGCATTTTCCACGTAAACTGTGGGAATGATGCCAACTGACTTGAGTGTTTTGATCCTGACATTCCTTAATAATTACGACGCCGTCCTCCACAATTGGAAGGTTTAAGAAATTTATTTAAAATGTACAATAATAAAAACTTGTAAAATATCACTGCAGCTAACCTATGTAATGGTTCTAGGCAAAAAAAAGTACTATGAAACACGATATTGAGCTGCAGCTTTCTCAATGTGCCAGGAAGGAAATGCAAAATCGGCTAGTGATTATAAGTGGTGGTTCAATCGTTGTGTATGTTAAGCATCTTAAAGTGTCATGAGAAGACATTTCATTGCAATTCGAAATCCTATGTCGCGTGGATTTAAGCTAACGTAAACACACGGGAAATCTGTGGTGAGGTATCTTGAGTTTGTTATTAACATTTGCTATGCAGTGGAAAGTGGAGCAATATTTTTAATTCATGTGATTTATTTTCACTAATTAGTAAGTTCGCAGAGTAAGGTTATTCAGAACTCTTATATATTCAACAACATGATACTAGTCCGGTTTCAGCTAAAACTAAATCAACTCAGCTTAAAGAATAATAACCTCGTTAGGTATAAAATATTCGGTTTTGCCCCACTCGTTGGGTAGTATGGGGGAGGGGGGGTACCAATTTAATTGGGTGGAAAAAATTTTAAAACAAGGAAAAAGTTCTCTAAGTGTTACTCTAATGTGGCCAAATTCTGAATAATAGGCCCCAATGAAAATCAGAAACGCACGTTATTATGAACAGAAATCGTAAAAATCTTCCTCAGCATTGGAACATTGTTCGTGATTCCAGCCATGGTTCAAATGGCTCTGAGCACTATGGGACTTAACTTCTGAGGTCATCAGTCCCCTAGAACTTAGAACTACTTAAACCTAACTAACCTGAGGACCCCACACACATCCATGCCTGAGGCAGGATTCGAACCTGCGACGTAGCGGTCGCGCGGGTCCAGACTGTAGAGCCTAGAACCGCTCGGCCACTCCGGCCGGCACCAACCAAGACACATACTGGCTCCATCCCTCTTTCCATAACGAGTCCTAATATACTCTATTAAATTGACGCAAGCTTCGTCTGGGTAATTTTCGCCTGATGAAGTCGAAGAATCTCGTGGCTTTTTTTCCCGAGTTAGTGTTTTCTTTTTCGCCTTCTTTACAGCTTGGCCCATATGGTTCTTTCTCATAAAAAGTTTTCGTTTCGAGTTTTTCTTTTCGTCTTTTACTTTCCTGCCTTTTTCGTCAGCTTCTTTTTTGTATAGAGTTCAGGTGAGTGTTAGTATTGTTACCTTTTTTTCTGTTGATGATTTTATCTGCACATTCCTTCGAGCCAACCTTTGAAGGAGGCATTCGAAGCTTTCGTGACACAGTGAATGACGATGGCACCCCAGAAGTTCGAGTAACCGCAACCAATCCGCCCAATGTCACGTCCGGAATCCCAGGAACAGCAACCATGTGGTTCTGGAGAATTTTCGGTTGTTAAAGACTGTGAAACTTTATATTTGAGCACATTGGCTTGAGGGGATCATCTTCAAATGGCTCAGCTTCTGTTACTGACACTTGTGGTGCTTTGTCTTGTAATTATGTTTATTTCTTTAAAGAGCACATCCGGTTTTGCCCCACAGTGCCAAACTGAGCAGAACATTGCGTTCGAAAGTTAGCCGTCACATTACGAGCATCAAACAAACATTGAAGTACTCAGAGAAAGATGCTTAATCAAAATAATCACTTAACCGTTTCTTATCAGGTGATGTTACATTTCCAAACACTCGTCCAAGAATCGCCAACATCGGAGAAAATTTCAGCAAAAACGTTAAGGAACGAGAACAGGCGTCCGCTAATGACAACTATCCAGTAATTCCCTAAGTAGCGTCTGCTAGTAGTTTTGAGTGTTACCAGACCAGTGTCACCACTAGTCAGAGAGATCTTAAAGTACCTGATTTGACCCACCATCCTGGTTTTACGTAACTCTCCACTAACAGTCTTACGAAACGCTAAGACAAAGAAATCCGTTAAGACATCCGTACAGTTTAAGAAGAAAGATTCCTTTTCAGAACTTGCAAATATTTTAATCGAATTTGTAAGTTCCTAACAGCTTAAGCTGAAACTGACAACCTAATTCACACTCAAGAAACGAACCAGTCTTAGAATCTCTCATACAGCTGTGTCATATCGACAGTAGCACACTCAAAAGAGCTAAGATATGTAGACTGGGTCTCACAAATCAATGACAACTAGAAAATAAAAACAAAAAAAAAGTAGTGCGTGGGTAGCTACAATATTGAACACACGAGCCCACAAAACTAAAAAATGCAAACGGTTCCAGACATTAACTTCTGTCCGAACTTATCTGAAATGTACGTAATTGTTTCTAATTTGATGTAGCTACTTCTTTATTGTAACTTCGAGTAGCAGTATAGTTAAAGTTTGGGTCTGATCAGGAGGACCACTAGCAGCAGTACGTTTCTGAGAGTATCCCGAACATAGTCTCGAGTTTGCAGGTACTGAGATACGAGCTGACCGTCTCTTGCGCTAAGTTGTTTGCTGTTGAATACGGTCGCCCACCTTTGCTGTCGAGCACTGTTATTCTCTAGAATGAAACTGTCATCTGTTGCACAGGCATAAAAACATAAAATATTGCCAAGGATCCTATCTTGGTAGCCCTGTACAATCAATGTTGTTCCAAGTGGAGAGATGTGAAGGTTGGCGCGTCAGCCCAGAGATACAGCGTCCCACGCGCAGATATCATCTCGTCGCAAGACATTCCTGTCAAGGAAATCTACCTAATGACATCAGGTCTCGCTTCATTTCAAAACCAAAACCCGTATGCCTTCGGGACTGCGCAAAGTCTGGTCTGCAGTCCACTTCACACCTTGGCAAACCTTAGCACATGCTCACGGCTGCGGCGTGCAGTGGTCGTTCCGCACGTGAATGGTCGTCCCCCATACATGCTAAGATCATAAAGATTTTATGTGCGTCGTTCTCGGTGATGAAATAATTCTAGTGGCTGCGGCTGCAGGTTGCCGGTCTGAGGTCATGTCCCTTTGCAGGCGTGCGTTGGGAAGTATAGCCCGATTTAGAAACTGACTCTCCAGGTGGCCGACATGTATTCCAAAATGTTTACATTTTATGGGACAAATACCACGATGGAACTTCTGCCATCTGACTGCCTCAGTCTGAATTTGACTTACCTTCATTCTACGGATGGCTCTGTATCAGAATTTGCTCGGCAAAAGACACACTGGCTGATACGGCTATGCCAACTGTGTTCTGTCACTCATCTGGTGACAACAACCGTCCTTCTGCGAAAAATACAGATGCCTTACGTGAAGATGCAAAGAAAGTGCAGTGTCTCTGAGTTACATGGTATTAGTTTCGTTTTCCACCGATGTGGTAAACGTCATCTGCACTGCACGTGTCAACTGCCTTATATTTTTCCGAATTATTACTTTTCCCTAATTCCTAGAAACCAGTAAACGAACACATAGACTTAAATTAAGTACCAGAGTTCTAAAACGTGTTGGGGCCTGAGGATATAGATGGCAGATGTAATGCTACCAACTCAAGGAAAAGTAATGAAACCTTATTACTCAGAATAAAACAAAACTTATGGAGCACTTGAAACTAAAAGAGTACCGGTAGTTATTGAATGTCAGCTTTGCATGTAAATTTTTGTGTGATGCGAGGGTGGCCAAGGGATTTAATAGATAATGATGACACGTTAGTAAAGAAACTTTTTGCCTGAATTTTCTGAGTTGATACGTAGTTGCATTAAAAAGTTACTTATTATTGGCAAGATGGCGACTTTCGTTAAAACCAAATCCTTGTATGAATGCGAACACCTTTACGCGCGGTATTACAGATACAAGGTGAAGTCGGCCATTAGGATCCCGCACTTCTTGGCAACTTAATATCCCAGAGTGGTCCTTTCAAAACTGTTGCAAAAGTTCGTAAAAAATAGTGCCAGTTTGATCTGCCGACTGTTTTTCTTGCGAGCCGGCATTTTAAATAGCACCAAGCTATTGGACGAAGCAGCTAACACACTTTTCCGCGACAGGGGCAGTCAGCCTCCGTTCCACATGTAGCAACAGTTCAGGCGCCATGTTGTAGCAGTGTTCTCATTTGCTGAAGCCTGAGAATTGTAGGGGACGCTACCGGTATTCGACAAGCAAAATTTTTTTAATAATCTATTTGCTCATCGCGACAACTCTGTTCGTAAATGTTACGATGGTAGCTCTCTCTCTCTCTCTCTCTCTCTCTCTCTCTCTCTCTCTCTGCAGTTTCAACTCTGAGGTTGGTTTGCAGCAGTACGCCATTTCCCTCTTCTGTCTACCTTCCTCTACATTTCCGCGTATATTGTGCACTCTACTTCATTCATAATCTGCTGTATGTATAACATCCTTTATCGTCTCCGGCGATTCCTTTCCTCAACAGCTCCCTCTGCTACTGTTCCAGTGATGTTATTGTGTGTTAAAATATGTCCTAAGAGTTTCTCTCTTCTTCTTTGGATGTGCC
Source organism: Schistocerca piceifrons (assembly GCF_021461385.2). Taxonomy (NCBI): domain Eukaryota; kingdom Metazoa; phylum Arthropoda; class Insecta; order Orthoptera; family Acrididae; genus Schistocerca; species Schistocerca piceifrons. The sequence goes on along the minus strand of NC_060140.1, from coordinate 585,136,220 downwards.
TCCACAGAGATCTGGTATAATACACTCTTCTCAACGCCTCGTCATTGGTAACCCTTTCTCTGCAGCGATAGTAGCTCGAAATAATTGTTGCACCGGTCCTGTGGACCTCTAAAAGCTACATTTAAGGTAATGCTAAACGTCCTGTTGCCTTTGCAACGTCACTGATAGATCATCTCTATCAGTCGCCTTCATTTTCTCTTGTATTACCATAATTATTGTTTATGATTTCCTCCTTCTGACCGATTAGTTAATGCTAGTCAAATAACCTCTTAAAAGTCGAACATTTTAAGCACGCTTTGTCACTCATTCCGGTGCTGTCACATTAATTGGCCAAGTGAGCTACTTGTATCTGTATCCGAGGATTGTGTTTAACACGTTGACCCAGGCGTGCATTACCTGTGGCTCACGTTAGGTCCTCTCATCGGACGGCGTGAACTACCGGTCGCACTCGCTCGATTGTACCAATTACGCTACCTGCAATACACTATCGTACGATATATTACCTGTTAGCCAGACCCAAAGAATAGCCAGAGCCGTGAGATATCACATAATTCGTGATTAATTTAGCGGAAAATGATTTTACGTGATCTCTCCTTATTGTAAAAGAATGGAATTAGATCACTTTCAAAATAAGAGGTCAATATAACATTGTGGCCTAGGTCGTTTGGATAAGATCACCACCCTACGGCGACAAACAGGAAAAGCAGCGCCGACAGATAAAGGAAAGCAGGAATACGCCTGCCGCCCGACAGCGAGAAACACAGTTCTCAGCGCCGGCGTAACCATGTTAATGTACCAGTTTATTTGAGTCTATTTTCGACTCTTATTTATACAGCTTCGTAATCTCTCCAGCTGTACTTGATTTCCATCCGTAGCTTTCTCATAATGACGGTAATGAAGCGAAAAATAGTATTAATTGCGCCTGCAAGTACAAGATGAAGCTGATGCCCTGGTTGAGGGCAGTAAAGGATATGTAAGGAAGGTGCCCAGATTAGAAAGACCCGATAGAAGCTGATGGAGGGCTTTACACAGTGTCTTCATATTTGATGCGTACTACACTGTGAGGAACACTTTAAAAGATTTGAACAAGAAATGGTGGTTTAAGCCCTTCGTGTATGAAACTTAGCAACTACGCCCTTTGAAACTACTGTCATGCATGATTTCGAAAATTGCTACTTTGGTACAAGTTACTATTCTCGTTAATGTTTTTCCGAATTCCATGTGGGCCATAAAGTGTATTCGTTTACACTTTTCTAAATAGATACAAAATCTCGATTATGAACTTCTAATGATTTTATTAGAATTACTCTAGAAATGGAAGCATGAAAAGTCATTATTTTTTCATTTATTTGTAATACTTTTTGTGAATTGTGAAGTGTCGGCAGAAGTGCCAACACCGTGTTGTTTGAGGAAGCCGAAATGCACGCTATAAGCTCACGCAGGATGGCGTGAGGTCTGAAACAGGATACGTAATGAATGCTATAAAGAAAAGTACGTAGCTGCTGGAATACTTAACTTTAATCCACAATTGGTGAACTTTGGTCTTGTTACGGTACATGCTTCATTAGATACATAGCAAAGGATAAATGGCGCCTTGCTAGGTCGTAGCAATTGACTTAGCTGAAGGCTATGCTAACTATCTTCTCGGCAAATGAGAGTGTCTTCGTCAGTGTCTGTTGCTAGCTACGTCGGCTGTACAACTGGGGCGAGTGCTTGTACGTCTCTCCAGACCTGCAGTGTGGTGGCGCTCGGTCTGCTATCACTGACAGTGGCGACACGCGGGTCCGACGTATACTACCGGACCGCGGCCGATTTAAAAGCTACCACCTAGCAAGTGTGGTGTCTGGCGGTGACACCACAAATTGTTTCATGCGATCTTAAAATCCACTGTAACTTCCGGTTTCTATTACTCATTAAATATTGTGCTGTAGCCTGAAAGCCCTCGTATATGAGACGTACGAACTGTGCAAAACATTTCGCTATTTTGGTAGCCATAATTACAGAAAGGAAAAGTGTAAGGATTGAGAGCAAATAACGGGACCTTTATTTTGTTTTGCACTATGTCTAGAAGTGTATCTTTCACAGATCAATACGATAACACTTACAACCTGTAAAGGTTAATGAGCTATGTCTTTATTGTAGATGTAACGTGCTCTGACAATATGCGTCAGCCGAATACAGTAGTGAGATGCGTTTCTGTGACACGCCAACGCGGTTTCTGACACTGGAAATAATTTTACCTCTACTCCAGCATTCTCGCTCCTTCTTCCCGCTCTGCGTGAGATGTTTGTTGTTCTCTTCGCGCCCACTTTTAATACAGGCTATAGCATTCGTATTGCTTCCATTGCAAACGTTTTTCTGAGAGCTTGCTTGTTATTTGATATTCCAATCGATACCAGGCAGCGGCATAGGAGCGCCGTCGGAATTTTGCAGCTAGTGATGAATTTCTCCGCGAGGAAACATATTTCTTGAGGAGATAATGATACCCATCGCTGGAGGCATTTCATAGGGTTGTCCTTGATCTTCCTCTGTGTGTGTGTGTGTGTGTGTGTGTGTGTGTGTGTGTGTGTGTGTGTGTGTGGGTGGGTGGGTGGGTGGGTGAGAGAGAGAGAGAGAGAGAGAGAGAGAGAGAGTTCATTTAAGTCGTTATAGGACGCTCTGAATGAGTTTTTCTCCTTTTATTTTTACACATTGAAATCTACAATAATGCATAAAGGGATGTATCACGAAAGGTTAGGGCCCATGTGTACCATCATGTGTCATTTCCTGTTACTGCCTTATTGGCAAAAATACCTCCGAAACAGGTAGGCCTTTGGCAATCACAATTTCAGTTAATTACAACACAGATGGAGTAAGATATGAGATCTCAATAATAGTGCAATTAAAAAAAAGGTAGATCTTGGTTAATAAAGAGTTTCAGCTAACCCAAATTACGAAAGAGCTCTTTATTCAATTAAAAGGGAAGAGGCAGGGCTTCAATAATAACAGCATAAGTTAAGTAACATTACCAAATAGAGAGCAGGCAGGCCTCCAATGACACCAGTTTCACTTACGTGAAATTACCAAATAGAAAACAGGCAGGCCTTCAATAATAACAGCTTCAGTTAAGTAAGACTACCAAATAGAAAACAGATAGGCCTTCGTGAATAACTGCTTCAGTTAAGTATCAAAGAGCTTGAATTGCCTCCTCACAAGGGGCGCACCAGAAGGCTCATACGCAAGGAGCACGAGACTACACCAAACAGTAAGGCCAAGAAAGGTTACAACGAGAGGACCGGCCTTCCAAGGCCCTTTTCGTTGGGTGCAGACCGGCAAAAGAAGCATTAACACAGCAAGGTTAATTACATGGAAGCAACAATAACCAGCCAAACTGTATACCTTCGTCACTGCAAGATACAGCCTCTAGAACGACGACAAAACGCCCGAAAGAAAACTAGGCTGCTAGACCCAATTACGTAGCCTCAGCATTTGCAAATTTTGAGACGCAGGAACCTCATAAGCCAATATAGTTAACAGAGCAATAAAGTCTGCAATACCAGAAGGTATCTCGAAAACGCACCCGGCCGTATTACAGGGGAAACGTACTTACTTTGTCTTCGATGAAGTTTGGCAGGGTCGGCTAAAACCCAACCATCTAGGTATTGTGAGACGACGGGGACGGGGCTCCGGCCACTGCGTAGAAGAAACACAAAACAAATATGCCCAGCAACCACTCGCCGGACTCCGTGCCTCAGACGCTTCTGCAAGTTCTCGCCTTAGTCGCTGGGCGGACCTCTCACACCACCTTCCTCGCTCCTTTACCACTCACCAACTCGCCATGCCACAACACGCCCCGTCCCCCATCAACAACCTCGAGCATTGACCTCAGTGGCCTCGAACCAGAGGGACATCACACGACAGACCGAGCTAGTGGAGCCAGGAATTCGAAAGGCGGCGCCAGCAGCACCGCCACGGCTCACACATCCTTAGGAACTTACATTCATAAATTCTTTTATAAATAATATTTGACGTGTGGTATACGATTGCCACTTAGTTTCACAATGAAACTAAAGGACGGATAAGCAAATAATTAAAAAGTACAGTGAAAGTATGCTCTGCCTTTAAACCGAGCAACAAAGCGGAGCAGTGGTTAAGACATTGGACTTAGTAGTCGGCAGGAATGGGATTCAAATATCCATCGAGCTACCTTGGCTAGGTTTCCAGAGCGGATGTTAGGGTAGGTCTTAAGTCAGATTTAGGTCGATGTTGCATCTTTAATGACTTCAGTGTCATCGGGATTTTTAACTGAAGTGCATCCTTTGCTGTGCGAGAATAAGGCAAAGGACAGAGAGTGTGCTTTAGGTTTGCAGTAATAAAATATTCAGAATAACGAGAAGTGGGGGCTAATGTAAGTGATGCATTAATTTGAAAGTACGATGATCCGACATAAAGACCGACCCAAGAGAATACTCAGCTTTAATCTAAGCTAAGTGCACTGATGTCTCAAGCAGCACTTTGCGTGAAACCGAAGGTCTAACAGTAAGAATTTTAAAAGAAAGATTCCTTGCTCCATGTGGAGACGATTTATAAGTTACTTCAAATCAGTGTATTTTATTTTCCAGACGGAGCCAGTCGTCAGTCTGAGTGTGTCGGCAGTATGCTAGAGTGTTAGATAGAGGAAGAACTGTCCCGTACTCCTGGGAGCTGATTCATACCTCCTTCACTATAAAGAGAGCGCGTGATATAATCGATACGGACAGCTACTGCTCCCGAATAAACGTTCGTACACGCAGAACAGCGCTGTCAGTACTTGCATAGAAGCTTAGAGGAAAATTAAACCTTACCCGAACTCTTCGTCCGGGTATAAGGTGTTTCCAACTTGCTTATTATTATGTGGCGTGGACATCTTCTTCAGGGGCCTTGGAAGATGAAGTGGTTTTTGTATACGTCAACATGTTTCTTTCTTCCTCACCTATCATCCCTAAAATGTGTTACAGACAATTTCCAGCCAAAAAAGTTAGAAGGAACTTGGTTTAGAATCAGTTTGGTAGTGTATGCGAGGCAGATGGTGTATTGTGACCTAGTGATACCAGTCCTTTCTGCCCCTTATTGGAAGACATGAGCAGCCCGTGTTAGAGAGGTAGCAAGACGAGAGAGAAGAAGGTTAAGGGACAACGTCTAATTCATGTAGTGCGTGTAATTGACGTAATGCTTCATGACGAAAATATTATCTTTTGATAGCGTACGACAACTCTATTGAATAACATTCAAAAGACAGTGAGTTATACCGTTTAGGAATGAGACCATCTGGTACTGTTTTCTGAAAAATAAATATGGCTTGTCCTGTAGAACGTCTTTCAACGAACTTCCAACGAAATTGTGATTTCTCTTAGAAAACTGTCAGTTTATCCCGCACTTATTATTGGAGACGCGAACCAGGTCTGGTTGTAAGAAAAATCATGAACGTAGGGCTAATGATGGGAGGCATCACGGAGCGACGTCGACGGGGACCTAGTGGTCATGTATCTGTTAGGAGCGATACCTGAGGAGGATAAGTGAAATTCCGTTACATAAATCGCCACATTGGGTCACAACTTTGTATGTACTACAGTAGTATTCAAAACACAAGCCTATTTGGGAAAAAGAAGAAAATGGAAAAATAAGAGGTGAGCAGTTACTGCAGACGGCTATCAAGAATTCCCCACAAACCATAAGAATTTCACCTGTAAAGGAGAGTAGTATTCCCTAGTTCGGAGAGGCACGTGACCCACGTGAACGAAGGGTACTGCGTTAAACCGGAAAGTTCAGTCGTGTTTGCAATTTCGTTGTTAGTAGGGTGCAGTCTTTTGATCAAGATTACAGTGTCATTTGGACAGTGTTTAGAAGTAGCATGACAGGCCACCTTGAAGCAGGTCAGACACTGGTTAATCTCAGAAGTGTTGAACGTATCAAGAAGTCTCATTTCGACGTTATGGCGACCTCTGAAAAGCATTACAAATGTTCACCACAGACTGTAATGTGGTCCACCAAAGTAACCATTCACATGAGGGCCTTAACAGCACAACGAATTTCAATGTCTGCAAGGTAGGTTACGCTGACCTTACTGCTGCTGACTCAGAAGTCGCATTTCTCCAGTACACTTCGTGTCCGAGGCTCCGTACACGTGGTCTAGTGCGGAAAGGCATTATTTTGGGCAGCGTAATGTGTTTTATGTTTCCTTGTTAGTCGGAGAAATGCTTTTAACGCCCACAGAAGGACCTGATATAAATTTTCTCGTCATGGCAGATATTGCCAGTCCGCTGTGACGATTCTCTTATTTAGTGGGAGCCGTAACAGAGTTCAGTTAACAACTGACCCAAATTCTCATTCTCGACACTTCACATATAATATAGTTCCGGCTAGGGTGAACCGTCCATTAAAAATGTGTCTAACGCACAAAATCCCCGATAATGCGTAACGAATGATGATTTAGAAGTCTTCTTTACCCTAAAATGTACGCTTGACTTCTTACACATTGGTAATTCCGCCCATGGTATGATTCAAAAGTTAAACATTAACAACTCAATCTTAGAATAATTATCACTCCCCGTTACATCTCTTGCTATAAATGAGAAATTAACTTCAATTTAATTCCGTCTCTCAGACATACCCATCGCTTCACACCTGAGAAAAGAAAAAGTCGACTGCTGGACAAGTAATCTGGATTACGTTCTGAAAAACAAATCTATACGTGCTATGCACCTCGTAATCATTAAGTGTCCTTTAAGTAATTCATTCAGTTGCCATAACAAATCAGTTAATTCTTCTAGACCTGATGCAAGCGACAATATTACGCCCCGACCTTTGTGGCCGAGCGGTTCTAGGCGCTACAGTCCGGAACCGCGCTGCTGCTACAGTCGCAGGCTCGATTCCTGCCTCGGGCATGGAAGTGTGCGCTGTCCTTAGGTTAGTTGGGTTTAAGTAGTTCTAAGTCTAGCGGACTTAGACCCATACGAAGTTTTTTGCTTTAAATGAGTGTTCGTGACATATCACTGAATATTGATCATTCCTCTCGGGATACCCTGTAGATATAATGAACCTCCTCCTTATAGTACGCCATGCCACTGTTAAATATATGGGGTTGCTAAGGATAACTACATCCGCTATTGACAGTTTGTTTTCCATATTTTTTTAGGTGAATATCGCAATTTACAGAACTTCTCTAACTTTATGTATGTTTTGGGTACTGTTGTACGTGAAATTTCTGGTGACAGAGCCTACGTGGTCTGCAAGCCTCTGACATCGTATTCGGAAAATACTATGTACGGTAGTGTAGGAAATGAGCAAGAGTCTAAGTAACGGGAAATTAGTTTAGAAGGCACTGCTACTGCAGTAAGCATAGCTGTGCTGTTTTTCCCTACAAGCAGATCGTACCATAGGAAAGATGGGCGGTTTGGTAATGTAGACAATTGCAGGCATCCCCGTAACGACGCCTGGTAGCCAGGGGCGGCTGTGGCGGCAGCGACTGCAACGGCGCCGCACGGGCCCTGGAGGAGGGCAGATCTAGTTAACGACCGCAGTGTATTAGGGGCACTGTCTTTCTCGCTTGGTCAATGTTTAATTAAATCGGCGAAGTTTGCGTTTCGGGTGTGGCGCGCGCGGTGCTAAGGCGTTCACGCGACCGCGCCGCGGGAGACACTGCTGCGCAAACGCCGCCCTGCTCTTCATAAATCATTCCGGCGACGAGTTCCGCGTTTGTCCCGCAACTTTCCAGCGCAACCAGCTGCGCTATTCGCGGCTCGTGAGGCCAATTGTTTCAGTTACGTGCGTATTTCACGACTCCTAAACCTTCGCTCTGCTCTGCGAACTCAAGAGATCATCTGTGTAGTCAACAACAAAACGATATTTATATATGTTTTTGCCACTTTGCGATCTTTACTTGGAACATACGTGAGAGGCTGGCTATTAATTTGGTAAAGCTCGGACTAGAAATATACCGAGTCCTTGTTAGAGTGTCTCTCTGTTTTGTATGTCTAGGTCAAGTTATCCAGTTCGCAATTGAAGCCTCCACGCAATGCTACCTCATTCGATTTCAGAATGGTGTCTGACTGTCATGGTGGGGTAGCAGCGATACGTTGTCCGTAAATGAATTACGCTGTGTGGTTGAAACGGTTTAAGTTGCTGTACTGTGAGTTCAAAATATGGCCCCACAATGATGCTCACAGCTAGTCTGTATTCGATAATGTTCCGTACTAACAAAGTACGAGCTTATGCACTATACTATCAGCTCTGTTACTACCTACATAATTACCTGGCAAATCGAACTCAACACATGCCGTCGCATCATTAAGAGCGATAATAGCTAGAAGGCCGGCCGAAGTGGCCGTGCGGTTCTAGGCGCTACAGTCTGGAACCGAGCGACCGCTACGGTCGCAGGTTCGAATCCTGCCTCGGGCATGGATGTGTGTGATGTCCTTGGGTTAGTTAGGTTTAATTAGTTCTAAGTTCTAGGGGACTGATGACCTCATAAGTTAAGTCCCATAGTGCTTAGAGCCATTTTGAACAAATGGGTTGTACCAGAAGGACCTTCCGCCACACGTAGACCTTGCCTTATGGAGAGGAGATTTTTCTTACTGACACACTCCCACAGTTAATGCTCGTGCGGCGCAAACCGCATTTGCGGGCGACTGTCGTTCACGCCGAGCTGGAATTGGCTCGCATCACTGAATACAGTGTGTCTCCAGTCATGCCTACAGCTGCTCCTTAGGCCGTCCACGGGCCTAGGCAGCTAACGTTGACGTGGACGCGGTTGGCACAGCGGTCCTCGCGAGTCACTGCGCCGTCGGCACGCGGGACTAGATGCTTGGCGTGATTTGCGCTTCGTTAAATACGTGCACGTACAATAGCTGCATTAACTCTGTCAGCGATTATCACAGAAGAGCGGAGAAAATCTCGAACAAGATTGGTGGCTCGTTGGTGGCTTGAACACAGAATTGCTGGTAGAGGAACACTATATAATGCTGTACAACGATCTCAGACAGGTACAAAGTGGAAGTTATTCGCTAACTCTATCGAATTTTCATCCCGTTACAGCTTTAAATTGAATATACACTCCTGGAAATGGAAAAAAGAACACATTGACACCGGTGTGTCAGACCCACCATACTTGCTCCGGACACTGCGAGAGGGCTGTTCAAGCAATGATCACACGCACGGCACAGCGGACACACCAGGAACCGCGGTGTTGGCCGTCGAATGGCGCTAGCTGCGCAGCATTTGTGCACCGCCGCCGTCAGTGTCAGCCAGTTTGTCGTGGCATACGGAGCTCCATCGCAGTCTTTAACACTGGTAGCATGCCGCGACAGCGTGGACGTGAACCGTATGTGCAGTTGACGGACTTTGAGCGAGGGCGTATAGTGGGCATGCGGGAGGCCGGGTGGACGTACCGCCGAATTGCTCAACACGTGGGGCGTGAGGTCTTCACAGTACATCGATGTTGTCGCCAGTGGTCGGCGGAAGGTGCACGTGCCTGTCGACCTGGGACCGGACCGCAGCGACGCACGGATGCACGCCAAGACCGTACGATCCTACGCAGTGCCGTAGGGGACCGCACCGCCACTTCCCAGCAAATTAGGGACACTATTGCTCCTGGGGTATCGGCGAGGACCATTCGCAACCGTCTCCATGAAGCTGGGCTACGGTCCCGCACACCGTTAGGCCGTCTTCCGCTCACGCCCCAACATCGTGCAGCCCGCCTCCAGTGGTGTCGCGACAGGCGTGAATGGAGAGACGAATGGAGACGTGTCGTCTTCAGCGATGAGAGTCGCTTCTGCCTTGGTGCCAATGATGGTCGTATCCGTGTTTGGCGCCGTGCAGGTGAGCGCCAAAATCAGGACTGCATGCGACCAAGGCACACAGGGCCAACACCCGGCATCATGGTGTGGGGAGCGATCTCCTACACTGGCCGTACACCACTGGTGATCGTCGAGGGGACACTGAATAGTGCACGGTACATCCAAACCGTCATCGAACCCATCGTTCTACCATTCCTAGACCGGCAAGGGAACTTGCTGTTCCAACAGGACAATGCACGTCCGCATGTATCCCGTGCCACCCAATGTGCTCTAGAAGGTGTAAGTCAACTACCCTGGCCAGCAAGATCTCCGGATCTGTCCCCCCATTGAGCATGTTTGGGACTGGATGAAGCGTCGTCTCACGCGGTCTGCACGTCCAGCACGAACGCTGGTCCAACTGAGGCGCCAGGTGGAAATGGCATGGCAAGCCGTTCCACAGGACTACATCCAGCATCTCTACGATCGTCTCCATGGGAGAATAGCAGCCTGCATTGCTGCGAAAGGTGGATATACACTGTACTAGTGCCGACATTGTGCATGCTCTGTTGCCTGTGTCTATGTGCCTGTGGTTCTGTCAGTGTGATCATGTGATGTATCTGACCCCAGGAATGTGTCAATAAAGTTTCCCCTTCCTGGGACAATGAATTCACGGTGTTCTTATTTCAATTTCCAGGAGTGTAGTTAAGGTATAATGTATAATGTCTGTTCGCGCATGCATAATAACTATAGTCTCCATGCATTGTCTCCAACACTACGAACTTCATCACGTAGATTCCGAGATCGAGATTTGTTTCGTAATTTGATTTGAATAGAAGAGGAGATTTTTTTTAAGCAGCTCACTATCATTGGAAAAGGTATTTAGCGGCGAGATAAAAATATGAGCCAGTCCATAAATCCAGAGAGAGGTATATACTGGGTTATTATAATCGTTGTAGAAATAACACCACTTGCCAGAATGACATCAAATTGCAACGGAATATTATCGGAGAAGTGGGAAAACGTATGGCAGTAGAAAAATAGTTAATTAGAAAATGTAGCAATAGATGGCGCTGTAAGCATCATCATTTAATAGTGGTCGGCTACAAATGACAAACGAATCATGCAACCTTGCCTAATGTGTTCGTTTAACGTTAAACAAATTGTACTACTCGGTGTCCATGGATGTACAGGTATGATACCCTTAGTTTCGTAAGCCCATCCACCGCGGCAAGGTCATATCACGTCGGATGGGAAAAATCGGTTTTTAATTGTCCTGAGGCCAAAAACCTTATAAAAAGTATCACTCACATCGGTTTTTAATTGTCTTGAGGCCAAAAACCACATAAAAAGCATCAATCACATCGGTTTTTAATTGTCCTGAGGCCAAAAAACGCATAAAAAGCATCAATCAAAATCAGGTCGGGCTATAAATTTCCGTGTGAATGGCTAAAAACATGTTCAGTAGCTGTCCACCGTTTTCTGCAACAAGCTGAAATCGAGAAACAGCATGCTCCACAACTGATCGAAATGTTGCTGGGGTCAGGTTCAGAATGTGTTGCCAAATGCGTGCCTTCAGTGCAGCTCAGTTCGCAATCGGAACACAGAACATAACATCTTTTGAGGTATCCCCACACCCAGAAGTCACACGGATTAAGATCAGGTGATCAGAGTGGCCGCTGTAGGGAAAAGGGTACTGATAATTCTAGCATTTCCGAAATGGCGCTTCAGCAGCTGCGTACTGGATTTGCAATGTGCGGAGGTGCGCCATCTTGCATAAAAATGATGCCATCTACACATCCACGCTGTTGGAGAGCTGGAATGACGTAGTTGCGCAAAAGACACTCATAGCGCTTACCTCCTCGGAAAGCTATGACCCTATGATAAATGATGCCGTAAAACCGCACCACACAGTGACCTTTTCAGGATGAAGTGGTACTGGTTGATTTGAGTGTGGCTTTTCTGTTACAATTCTGTGTACTGACATATCCTATCAGATGGCAGTGGGCTTCGTCTGTCCACAAAATCTTCCATGGCCAATCATTGTCCACTTCCATGCAAGCAAGAAATTCTAAAACAAAGGTTTCTCTTGCTGGCAAGTCAACAGGAAGCAACTCGTGTTCATGGGTAATTTTGAATGGATAGCAAAGAAGGATGTTTCGTAGGATTTTACGCACCGGCTCACGGGTACGCCCAATGTTCGGGCAATTCTCCGTGCACTACACGTTTGCACACAACCACTCGTTTCCTCCTGCATTATAGTAGCCACTGCTTCCACTGACGTCCCATTATTTCGGTTCCTCCCTCTACCAGGTTGCACACCAAAAGAACCCGTCCTTTCGAATTTCCAAATAATTTTCTCCAGACTCAACGGCAGTCATCGGACCAAGTCCTTTTTTCAAACCCTTCAGTGGCCGGAGCTTTTGCATAGCGACGTATGCACAATCATTTACAAGCAGAGCGCGATCCTGCATTGAGACAGTCATGGCGAACGTCGAAGACGCGAAAGGAGGAAAAGCCGTGTATCGTCGTGTTTATGCCAGCTTCAATGGATTGTGCGCATGACAGGTGTTTTCATTTGCGTATTCTGGCACATACAGCGCCATCTATTGATCAATTTTCACACTATTTTTTCTTCTGCCATGAGTTTTCCCCCTTCTCCGATAATATTGGGTGGCAATTTGACGTCATTCTGACCAGTTGTGTTATTTCTACAGCCTTTTGAATGTTTAACTTTGATTATAATCACCCTGTATATCTTACAGAATGTTTCGTAATAGATGAAACTTCTATTGGTCGACCACGAAATTATTTCAGATGGGATCAGGGCGCTTCTGTCGAATTACTGCAAGTTTTTATCGTGATATTTGACGAGGACACGTTGAATCGCTTCATAATATACTCGCACTTGTCTTGAAATCATTCACAGTGCTATGTATCTTCCTTAGTCACCGCTGTACCTGTTTACTGTAAAGTCGCCGCATGTTTCGATAACAGTCAACGGAGGCCAAGTGCAATAATATCGGGATCGCGTAGTAGCATTAACTTATGTTTACTTTCTGACATAGACTGCCAGTCACGTTAAGATTTCTGGCCACTTCGCCTTTTCAAAAAGAATTGTAGCAGATACATTACTTAAAATTAATAACATAGATTTTTGAGATGATAGTTCTATTAAAGTAATAAGAAAGACCCAAAATCTTTTGTTTTCTACAAGGTGAAAAAAAAGTACGAAGTAGGCAGATGCGAAACTGCTTGCTTTGTCCTCGTAGGTCACGACTCTATCAACTACGCTATGGTTTAAATACAGCAACCAAAGCTCCTTATATGGTACACACTGCACACACTGCAAATCTCATTATTTGATCTTAAATATGCAGCTTGCACCAAAAAGACGTGGTTTTGGTTGGCCGTCTTTGTACCATACTATCGGAAACGGTATGCTTTCATAGGACCCAAGGTATAAAAACTTTGCCTACCGATGTGTAGGAGGGTTGACTGAAAAGTAATGCCTCCACTTTTGTAAGTCTTTAACAGTTGGCAGCATTGGTATGTGGCAGGTACTGGCTTGTTCTGTAGCCTCTTCTCTACAGCTCCAGTTGGCGGGAAGCCTTAGCATTGAACGGTTGCGTTGTTACAGTGTAAAGTATGGGACCCTACGCAGACGGTGGGTCAGTGCGATTTAAGCAATGTGCAGTCATTGAATTCTTGACAGCAGAAGGTGTCACCCCAAAGGAGATTCATCAAAGAATGAAAGCAGTTTATGGTGATTGTGTTGATGTGAGCACTGTGCGTCGTTGGGCGAGTAAGTTTAAAGGTGTTCAGGAGGGAACATCTGACCTGCGTCACAAAAAGAGAGCTAGACGTCCTGTGACAGCAACCACCGAGTTTCACAAGCAAAATGTTGAAAGACTGATTTAGGACGATGGTCGTATCAAAAATGGTTCAAATGGCTCTGAGCACTATGGGACTTAACATCTATGGTCATCAGTCCCCTAGAACTTAGAACTACTTAAACCTAACTAACCTAAGGACATCACAGAACACCCAGCCATCACGAGGCAGAGAAAATCCCTGACCCCGCCGGGAATCGAACCCGGGAACCCGGGCGCGGGAAGCGAGAACGCTACCACACGACCACGAGCTGCGGGCATGGTCGTATCACTCAGAGATAAATTGCAAGCATAATGGGCATTTCACAAGAACGTTGTGGGTCACATTACTGCTTTGCTTGGCTATCGGAAGATATGTGCACGGTGGGTACCCCGGATGCTGATTCCTTAAATGAAATGAAAGCGCACAGACTTGAAATTTGCCGGGAACTCCTCTCGCGTCACGATAGTGAAGGTGACGCCTTTCTCCATTCAATTGTGAAAGGAGACGAAACGTGGGTACACCATTACGACCCGGAGATGAAACGTCAGTCTATGGAATATCGACACAAAGACTCGCCCCAGAAAAAGAAATTCAAGACGTAGCCCTCAGCTGGAAAAATCATGACCACAGTGTTCTGGTTCGCAGATGGTGTTATCCACGTTGATTTCTTTGACCGTGGTACAACAATAAATTCAGTGCGTTACATCACAACGCTGCGAACTCGGAAACGACGGCTAACAAGGGTCCGAAAGGAAATGGGAAATGTTTTCCTGCAGCATGACAATGCCAAATCACCCACTTGACGTGCCACCACAGCAGAACTTCAGAGACTGAATCTCACCACCATACGGCATCCTCCATATAATCCAGATTTAGCACCGTCTGACTTCCACCTATTCCCGATCATTAAAGACGATCTGCGGGGACATCGTTATGCTTCTGATGAAGATGTTGAGTGAACTGTGAGACTGTGGTTGCGGAAACAGAGTGTCGACTTCTTTCGTGACGGCTTCAGAAAACTTGTTCATCGATGGCAGAAATGTATCCAATTATCTGGTGATTATGTGGAAAAATGAAAAGTGAAATTTAGTAATTAAAGATCACATTCTAAAGATCATTTCTGCGTTTGATTTATTAAAATATTCCCCTCCAAATCCAATTAACGAAGAAGGAGGGATTACTTTTCATTCAACGCTCGTAGTTTCCTGTCATTTTATTGCTATACACCGTAGCTAGAACAATGCGTTTTCGAGAAGAAATCTTCAATTTGCTGTTGATCTGAAGCAGCTTATATTCACACCTCGTGCTCTGTGAGAAAGAAACCCCAACAAATACGATTTTTAACGCCATTCAGTATGGCGGCTCATATGCTCTTCATGTGACGTAAAATGATGCCCCCAGGCAAAAATCTGACTTGCCAAATTCTTTATTTCACGTGGCGTAGTGTAATACAACGTGGAATTCCACGCACTAACTTCACCAGATCCTTATCCACGTGAGTTTTCCAGTCCTGTAAGAGGACGGCTTGAGAGTGTATCATCGAAGGCATTTTGTACGGCAGTGAGACAGGAAGCAGGTACATTTTCGAGCAAAGTGTTCCTGATCCGTCATAGCTGAATTTCGTTCTCATTTCCGTTACGATCGCCGAGCGATTAGCAACCTCTGCACAATTGCTGCAGCTGTCCGGTTGTTTAATTCCTGTACCGCCATCACCCGAAAGCAGGACGACGATTGTGTGCACGTTTCCCACCTGCCACTACCAGTAGTGTTACACAGCTAGCACCTCAACTGTGTGCTGAGCAGTTATTCGGAAGGAACATTTCGTCTGTTGCAAGTCCACAATATAACTTGGTTGAAATGCAGTTAACTACTCGTTAACGGCTGTTCTCCCATGCCTGTAGTGTTTTACCAACCTATTATGATTCCCAAAACGACAAGAACAACGTTTTCATGCTCAGTAAATGGGCGCTGTCCTGTCCATTTGCTCCGGCGCAATGAACCATTGCCTGTACTGCAGTCTATCGCTAACCGAAATGCACTGATCAGCCACAACATTGTGACCGCCGATCTACTATCGACATAGCGATAGTAGCGTCACCTGGCGACGAATGATTGCTAGTCAGACACATGCACGGTGCATGTTATATCAGTGAGCGAATCGTCCGTGTGTAGAATGGGGAAGGCACGTGATGTATCTTGAGTTTAACAGGGGGCAGATTAGCCGGCCACGGTGGCCGAGCGGTTCATAGGCGCTCCAGTCCGGAGCCGCGCTGTTGCTACGGTCGCAGGTTCGAATCCTGCCTCGGGCATGGGTGTATGTGTCCTTAGATTAGTTAGGTTTAAGTAGTTCAAAGTTCTAGGGGACTGATGACCACAGATGTTAAGTCCCATAGTGCTCAGAGGCATTTAGAGGGCAGATTATGATGGCCCGGAGGTTCGGCACGAGCATTTCGGAAACTGCACGACTTTTCGAGTGATCGAGGAGTGCTGCGGAGTGTCTTCGACATGTGGCGAAACCAAGGTGAAACATCCAGACGTCATGGTGTTGGGCGGGCCATCCTCATTACAGGTATCGGACGGCGTAGGCTGGGAAGACTGGTAAAACAGCACAGGCAGCAAAGTGTGGCGGAACTAACATGAGACTTTGATGCTGGTTGGAGTACAGTTGTTTCTGAACACGCAATGCATCGCAGACTTCTAACGATGGGCCTCCGCAGCAGACGACCCATGCATTTGCCAGTGTTAACACCACTTCATAGGCAACTAAAAATGAAATGGACTTATGACCATCGGCACTGGACGGTGCCGCAGTGCCAGAGCGTTGTATGGTCTGATGATTCCCAATACCTTCTTTGTCATGCTGATGGGAGGGCGCGATTCCGTCTTCTACCGGGGGAAAAGCCCCTTGATACCTGTTCTGTGGGGCGAAGACAAGCGTGCAAGGCACCATGATGGCCAAAGACTATCGTACACTGGGTGCAGACTTCCTTCATGACGATCATGTTTCTCGACGGCAGTGGCATTTTTCAACACGATAATGCGCCATGTCACAAGGCCATGAGTGTGATTGATGTGCAGGCCCCCCCAACTCACCAGATCTGAGACATCTGGGATGTGATTGAACGCGGAGTCAGAGCTCATCGCCCCCCTCCCCAGAATTTACGGGAATTAGGTTGCTTGTGCGTGCAGGTGTGGTGCGTACACCCTCCATCGACCCAGAAGGGCTTCATTGCTTCCATGGCACGACGCGTCGCCGGTGTTATCCGTGCCAAAGGTGGACATACCTGGTATTAGGTAGGTGGTTAATGTTCTTACTGATCATCAGTCTTTAAAGGTGTTCTTCCTTCAGCTTTTTCACCAGTATTTTTACATCTGTGCAAGATTCAAAGATTTTTACGAAGCTAATAACTGCGGTTTATTTTCATGAGAACTATAACAGATGGCGAAAGCACATTAAAACAGGTGAATGAACAACGGTTTTATTTTATTTTATTTTGTTTTACACGTCTAGTTGAATAGGACCGAATTGAGGAGCAGATGTCCAAGGTCATGGAACATGTAAGTACGTGAAATTACAACATAAAAATAATAAAAGATGAAATAAAATGTTTATGATCCCAAAACAAAAGCACTCCGTTATCAGGCCACATGTGGCCCACCGGGACCATCCGACCGCCGTGTCATCCTCAGCAGAAGATGTGGATAGGAGGGGCGTGTGATCAGCACACCGCTCTCTCGGTCGTTATGATGGTTTTCTTTGGCCGGAACCGCTACTATTCGGTCGAGTAGCTCCTCAATTGACATGGCGAGGCTGAGTGCACCCCGAAAAATGGCAACAGCGAATGGCGGCCCGGATGCTCACCCATCCAATTGCCGGCCACGCCCGACAGCGCTTAACTGCGGTGATCTTATGGGAACCGGTGTATCCAACAAAATGAGGGAACTCTTCAATTTGGATTTGAAAGCGCGTGATTTACTGCTGAGATTTTTGAATTTTGTGGCAGCTTATTGAAAATGGATTCAGCAGTATACTGCATACCTTTCTGCGCAAGAGCCAATGTCAGCTATACACTGTAACTTTTGCACAGTGTCACCTAATCACTGCTCGTCATCAGCCACCACATTGCTGATGGCGAACAAGTTCTTGCATGCTGCATGTGTAAAAGTCTGAACGAGGTAAGACCAGCCTTACATCTTTGACGGCAACATCTGAGTTTCGAAAATGTAGACCATATACTCCAGTCTTCATAGGCCCAAACAGATGCAAGTGTGAAGGTGCTAAACCAGGACTGCATGGTGGATGTGATAGGACGGACAACCAAATTTGGCGATGTGTTCCATCCTCCCAAAACAGTTAAGTGGCCTGACGTTACTGGTCTGCAATCGGAACTTTATTTCATTCTCTGGTTTGATTAGAAATTCCGGCATTCAGTGTAGTCATTGCCATCTTGTAACGTTTTTAATTGGCAGTTGCTTTAGTTTGCGAGACAAACAAAAGAACGACAGGCTGCCTATCCCTGAAAACTGTGCACGTCACATTGCCCACAGATAGCTGAACTTTCTGTTTGTTGGAGAATTCTCATGTTGCCAATCTGTTGACTGTCTATTTTATTCCGGCTAATAAAGGTCGCATCAGGTTTTGTATCAGGGATGATGGTAATGTTCAAAAAACTCATATTGAGTCTCGTATTGGTCCAGGAGGATGCTATAAAATTCAGTTTGTGTGTGTGTGTGTGTGTGTGTGTGTGTGTGTGTGTGTGTGTGTAAAAAAAGCATCCGTGGGGCCCATTTCCCACTAATTTTGGGACAACGAAAGGCGCGTAATATGTTGTATAACACATTACAGTCGACATTCAGCTGTGCGTCCGACACCTTGGTGGTAATCTGCCCATTGTCACGGATAAGCTTATCAAGGCACTATTTTTTATGAGAGATGACAGCTGAACAGGGTCGACCTGGGTGTTCAAATGGCTCTGAGCACTATGGGACTTAACATCTATGGTCATCAGTCCCCTAGAACTCAGAACTACTTAAACCTAACTAACCTAAGGACAGCACACAACACCCAGCCATCACGAGGCAGAGAAAATCCCTGACCCCGCCGGGAATCGAACCCGGGAACCCGGGCGTGGGAAGCGAGAACG
Organism: Schistocerca piceifrons; assembly: GCF_021461385.2. Classification (NCBI taxonomy): domain Eukaryota; kingdom Metazoa; phylum Arthropoda; class Insecta; order Orthoptera; family Acrididae; genus Schistocerca; species Schistocerca piceifrons. The sequence goes on along the minus strand of NC_060140.1, from coordinate 585,117,412 downwards.
CTACCGCACGACCACGAGATGCGGGCCCGACCTGGGTGTGGCTTGTCGTGAACGTCTTTCTGACCTCGAGTGCAACGCAGTTCGCACAGCTCGAGTTACTCACACATGCTGTGACTTCTCCATACGGCTTTAGAAAATATTGGTGGATTTCAGTTGGCACAATCAACATATCACAAAGTAGTGAATTTCGTTGCATTCAATCTCCATAGCTCCCATGGAGCAATCACACAGCATATATCCTTAGAAACTGTGACACTTACTTGGTTGTTTACGCTCTTCGAAGTCAAACACAACTTTCGACCGCTCCCGCCGCGTGCTATCCTCACAGCACAACGAAACCAAAAGCTCATTAGCAAGAATGTTCAAAAATTACTACTACACCAAAATTAAATGGCTATGATGCAAAAAAAAATAGGGGGCTTTAGTTTCCGAATGACTCCCGTACGAGTGCTATTACGCGGTGATTGTTTTACACATACGAACGAAACGCATTCGTTAATTATGCGGTGATAAGTAGAGATGAAGCGACGACACAACGACAGTGTCCGCCTGTTCGCTCGCTGAAAGAAGGAACTGGTCCAATTAATTAAGCGATTGCGAGTTAAGTGATTAATAAGGCGGCGAGGCCGGGAGCAGATAATTGGCGCCGTTTGTCTGGCGCAGGAAGGTGGTCCGCCGGGGCCGCGACCGGAGGCCGGGGGCGGGCCCAGCGCCGAGTGGGGGCGGGGTGGCGGCGGCGGGATAACGGGGGAGGTCGGGATAACGGAACGCTGGCCGCGCCATCCACTCGTGCATCCAAATTTACTCTCATTGTCCGCCGCCGCCCCTCACAACCAGAATTTATAGAGGAAATTTTCTCCACCAAATTACGGCTGCATTTCCTTTTTCGTTCCTGTTCATCGCTAGTGTGCACGTGCTGCGCCGACATTACTGCAGCCGTGTCCTTCAGTCGACGTAACGCTGTTTCCTTAATGTAACTCTCCTTTTGACATTGCAGTCTCGAGTATTTCACGAAGCTTCAATTTGTGTTAGCTGTTTGTTGTATCAGTAAGTAATGAAGGATAACATGGGATTGCTACGTTGTGTGTTTCTTATACTGGCTGCAGCAAAAGAGATTTCGATATCGGTAAACGAGAATGCGCAGACTGTTTTTGTAAGTTATTGTTTGGCCTCAAGGCCAACGAGGCGAGAATGAAATATTATTTTATACACAAATTTTTAAATTTCTCTTTCAGATTTAGTATGTTGAATCCTATGTACGGTAACGGCATATTAAATACCCAAAAATATGGCGAGACGGGAAACGAAACTACTACGTTTAGTTTAGTAGGCAGCAATGGCAGCTCGAGATTACAGAGGCCGCCTATATTAACTGTTGAGACGACCTCTTTTAAAGTAAATTTTCGTCCAGATCTCGTATTATTTTATACGACATCATCGGATAAAGATCATGATATAACTTTTGAAAGTAAGTTCAGCCTCAGTGAGCAGATATATCACCTACCGAAACGGACTGCTAATACCTTTAAAAAAAGTCATATCATTCTTAATCTGACAACGCTACGTTCCCCTCATGACTAGTACCTTTTTCTCCCGTCAGTCATCTGTTTGGTTTGATGCGGCCCTCCACGAATTCCTCTCCTGTGCAAACCTCTTCATCTCAGAGTAGCACTTGCAACCTACGTTCTCAATTATTTGCTAGATGTATTCCAGTCTCTGCCTTCCTCTACAGTTTTTGTCCTGTACAACTCCCTCTAGTACCATGGAAGTCATTCCCTCATGTCTCAAAAGATGTCCTATCATCCTGTCCCTTCTCCTTATCGGGCGCTAATGACCATAGCAGTTTTGCGCCCTAAAACCAAAACCAACCTTCTCCTTATCAGTGTTTTCCACGTATTCCTTTCCTCTCCGATTCTGCGCAGAACTTCCTCATTCCTTACCTTACCAGTCCACCTAATTTTCAACATTCGTCTGTAGCACCACATCTCACATGCTTCGATTCTCGTCTGTTCCGATTTTCCGACAGTCCATGTTTCTCTACCATACAATGCTGTACTTCAGACGTACATTCTCAGAAATTTCTTCCTCAAACTAAGGCCAATATTTGATATTAGTAGACTTATCTTGGCCAAGAATGTCCTTTTTGCCAGCGCTAGTCTGCTTTTGATGTCTTCCTTGCTCCGTCCGTCATTGGTTATTTTACTGCCTAGGTAGCAGAATGCCTTAACTTCGTCTACTTAGTGACCATCAATCCTGATGTTAAGTTTCTCGCTGGTCTCATTTCTACTACTTCTCATTACTTTCGTCTTTCTTCTATTTACTCTCAACCCATACTCTGTACTCATTAGACTGTTCATTCCGTTCAGCAGATCATGTAATTCTTCTTCACTTTCCCACAGGATTTATTTTATGGCTGTTAAACATAAGGAATGTTCTTTATTGTTTATATATACGTAAATATTAGTTTTTAAATAGTAATCACAGAGTTTTGAAGAGCACATGAAATTATGTAATCATACCTTCTTATCATATGGTGTGGTTTTATTGCTGAATTACGTTTTTAAATTGTCTGTTTTTCTTTACAGTTTGTCATCTGCAACCATATACAACATAACGTAGACAAAATATTTACGCCAAAATTACGTCATACACACACATAAAACTAAAAATAAATAAATAAACATATATTTATAATTATAATAATGATAAATTCTCAAACCTACTGTCCCTCCCTCCCTCCCCTCTCTTTCACAACACACACACACACACACACACACACACACACACACACACACACACACCTACCTCTGAGAGAGAGATTCAAAATAACCGCCAAAGACATCTTCAACTGTTCCACTTTCCGCCATCTTGTTCTTACAGCTGGTAAACAGTGGCAGTGACAACTCTATACACACAACTTGACAATGAAGAAGAGAAAGGGAAAAAGAAAATGTAAGTAAAACATAATGTAAACAGACACACACACACACACACACACACACACACAGCCGGCCGGAGTGACCGAGCGGTTCTAGGCGCTACAGTCTGGAACCGCGCGACCGCTGCGGTCGCTGGTTCGAATCCTGCCTTGGGCATGGATGTTTGTGATGTCCTTAGGTTAGTTAGGTTTAAGTAGTTCTAAGTTCTAGGGGACTGATGACCTCAGAAGTTAACCATTTGAACCACACACACACACACACACACACACACACACACACATACACACACACACACACACACACACAACCTTTCACATAAAACTAATTAATTTCAGGTATAGCCATAACAGTTTAGAAATCGCAATTTTTGCGTGAATATTTTGTCTACATTAAGTTGTGTATAGGTGCAGACGACAAACTGTAAAGAAAAAGAGACACCGTAAAAACGTAATACAGCAAGAAAACCACACTATGTGGTAGAAGGTATGATTACATAATTTTCAGTGCTCTTCAAAAATTTGTGATTACGATTTAAAAACTAATATTTACATATATATAAACAGTAAAGAACATTCCTTGTGTTTAACAGCCATAAAATAAAAAACCCAGTGATGATGCTGCAACTGCAGTGAAACATGTTTGGGATAAAAAACAAAATTGTGTTTTCCTAAAGGCGGTCCCCACCCAAAAACACAAAATGGTTCAAATGGCTCTGAGCACTATGGGACTTAACAGCTGTGGTCATCAGTCCCCTAGAACTTAGAACTACTTAAACCTAACTAACCTAAGTACATCACACACATCCATGCCCGAGGCAGGATTCGAACCTGCGACCGTAGCAGTCGCGCGGTTCCGGACTGCGCGCCTAGAACCGCGAGACCACCGCGGCCGGCCCAAAAACACAAGTACTGTCAAAGCAAACGCAGGCAAAAGAGCTTCAACCTCAAGATGATTAATTCTGTATACACTGCTCGAGCTCTCGCGCCATGTGAAAAACCTCCTGATTCAGTTTGGCAGCTCTATAAGCCACTGCTGGAGAAAATACTGGAGTGTCTCTATCTTCCTAACACTTAAAAAGTATTTTGGGCTGGTGGATAAGTTTGTAGCGTTTTTTCATAAGTTTAATAACGCAACAGATACACGTGACAGAGACTTAAGTCATCGACAATATATTCTCCTTCACTATTTACAAGTCTGCCAACGCTGGGTAACTTTTCGATTCTGCGACTGTATAAATGACGTGGTTTTGAGGCGAAGAACTCGTCGAGCCATGTTCGGAGCGCATTTCCATCCGTGGAGGAAATCCGTTGAAGGTTGTTCGATAAAGAGTGGAAAAGGTGAAAATCTTAGGACGCAAGATCAGGTGAATAAGCTGGGCTCGGAATGACTTCCTAACCCTACTGCTGTATAGTGGTTTTTGTCAGTCTGGCAGAGTACGGGCGTGCGTTATCGTGGAGTACCATAATTTCACACAGTCTTCCTGGTCGTTGTTAGTGAATCGCGTCTCAGTTGTTGGCAATAAATGTCAGCAGTGGTGGTTGCACCTGGGAGAAGCAATTCGTAGTACACCACACCGTCACTGTTCCACCAGATGCATACCATAATATTTTCTGGATGCGCGCAGGTCTTCGTGCAGGGAGTCGTTGCTTTGCTTGGGCTGCTCTCTTTACTGATGTTAGCATAAAGACACCATTTTTCGTCGCCAATAACGATACGAAGTAGGAATGATCGGTGTTGTTCATGAGCTAATTGACGACGAGCCAGCAAAGATGCACATGTGCCCACCCTCTAATTTTCGTGATTTTGCCATAGAGCTGGCGGTTCCCATACATCCAATTTTTCGACCATCCCCATTGCACGCAAATACCGCGCGAAGCTGAAACGATCACAGTTCATCAGATTTGCCAGTTACCGAGTACACAGATGTGGATCATTGGGGAGTAATAAGTTTAAATGACCTTCATTAAACTCAGAAGCTCTTCCTGAACATGGAGAACCACTAATGTCAAAGCGATTTTCGTTAAAACGAGAAAACCGTTTTCGTGCTGTGTTCTGTCATATGTTTCTGGCTGGCCTGCCGCTGTGGCCGAGCGGTTCTAGGCGCTTCAGTCCGGAACCGCGCTGCTGCTGCTACGGTCGCAGGTTCGAATCCTGCCTCGGGCATGGATGTGTGTGATATCATTAGGTTAGTTAGGTTGAAGTAGTTCTAAGTCTAGGACACAGATGACCTCAGATGTTAAGGACTAACCTAAGGACATCACACACATCCATGCCCGAGGCAGGATTCGAACCTGCGACCGCGGTCTCGCGGTTCCGAACTGTAGCGCCACTGCGGCCGGAGAAACATTTTGCGGCTGCCGCTTGTGTATTATGAAAAGGAAATAGATAAAAGGTCCGATTATGATAAGGTGGGTCTCAGCATTACACAAAACTGTTATTGAAAGTAACAAAAGTTTGAGTTTGCGCCGTACTTCGGCACTCTAAACACTTAAATGAAGTTCGATATACGATGATACCAATTGCCGAAACGTGTGGATTGAAACAAAAATACTTTTGATTGTCTCGCATACCTGATGGCCAGTTTTAGATCAGGGCCAAGCTGTAAACTTAGGCGTTAAAAAAAGGTCTGGGAATGTACGTAATCTCTGTGTAAAATACGTATTATTTCATTCACAAGCACGCTTCTCGGTGGTACAGTCTTCTTAAGAGTAGGCGAGTGGGTGAGTGCAGCAGCAATGCTACCTGACCGCCATCCCTAGGAGCGGCAGGGCGCAAGCTTTTACATAAGGCGGCGGCGTGGCGCATTTCCGGCGCGGCAGGGCGCCGCCGTTGGCATGCGGCGCCCGGCGCGGCCGGCGCGAGCGAGGCCCGCATCGCGATGAACGGCCGCCTGATTGGCCCGGCGATCGCCCTCCTCTTGTTAGCGCGCCTTCCTGCCTGCCGCGATCGCCTTTTGTTCTGCTCGGACGTGCCCGAAATCGTTCCGGGGCCCGCGCCAGAGCGGAGCGCGACAAATGTCTTTTTGCTCGCCGGTGCAGGAAAAAAGAAAGACAATGCGGCCAGCTCATACGGCCGCGCCTGCACTCGCTTCTTCGCGTGAAATGCGTGTAGGTTCCTTTTAAATGCGGAATGACTAATTACGACAGACGTGCCGTGGACTATTCTCATTTTCCGATGTTAATGCAGAATACGAAGGGCGTTCAATAAGTAACGCAACATCTTTTTTCTGAGCCTGTTTCGACTGAAAAAAAATGCAGAGTTTGTTATGGAACATCGTGGAATGTTCCCGCTTCAGCCGCTGTAGTTTCATGAAGATCCGATACGTGGCAGCACCATACTACGTAGCCTTCAAAATGGCGTCTGTAACGGAGATGCGTTCCAAGCAGAGAGCTGCCATTGAGTTTCTTTTGGCGGAAAACCAAAGCATCGCAAATATTCATAGGCGCTTGCAGAATGTACGGAGACCTGGCAGTGAACAATAGCACGGTGAGTCGTTGGGCGAAGTTTCTGTCTTATCGCAACGAGATCGAGCAATCGTGTACCATCTCCAGCGTACCGGCCGAGCCCACGCAGCTGTGACTCCATTAGTGCTGGAATACGCGAACACTCTCATTCGAGGTGGTACAAACGAACTGCTCCTTCTCCCCCATGACAATGCAAGTCCTCACACAAGCCTGCGCAGCCTCACTAAACTTCATTGGGCCCGCCCGGTTGGCCGTGCGGTCTAACGCACGGCTTTCCGGGCGGAAGGAGCGCCTGGTCCCCGGCACGAATCCGCCCGGCGGATTTGTGTCGAGGTCCGGTGAACCGGCCAGTCTGTGGATGGTATTTAGACGGTTTTCCATCTGCCTCGGCGAATGCGGGATGGTTCCCCTTATTCCGACTCAGTTACACTATGTCGGCGATTGCTGCGCAAACAAGTTCTCCACGTACGCGTACACCACCATTACTCTACCACGCAAACATAGGGGTTACACTCGTCTGCCGGCCGGTGTGACCGAGCGGTTCTAGGCGCTTCAGTCTGGAACCGCGCGACCGCTACGGTCGCAGGTTCGAATCCTGCGTCGGGCATGGATGTGTGTGATGTCCTTAGGTTAGTTAGGTTTAAGTAGTTCTACGTTCTAGGGGACTGTTGACCACTGCAGTTAAGTCCCATAGTGCTCAGAGCCATTTGAACCATTTTGAACACTCGTCTGGTGTGAGACGTTCCCTGGGGGTCCACCGGGGGCCGAACCGTACAATAACCCTGGGTTCGGTATGGGGCGGCGGAGGGGTGAAGTGGACTGCAGTAGTCGTCGGGGAGGTTGTGGACCACTGCGGCTGCGGCGGGGACGGAGCGTCTCCGTCGTTTGGAGGTCCCCGGTTAACATACAATGCAATACATACACACTTCATTGGATTGTTCTTCCTCATGCGAACTATGGCACGTATCTCGCACCTTTCGACTTCCATCTGTTTGCCCCACGAAGGATGCACTCCTCGGGAAGCAGTATGTGGATATGTGGATGATAGGGAGGTTACTGATCTAGCAAGACGTTGGCTCCGAAGTCGACCTGTAGAGTGGTACCATGCGACTGTACAGACCGTTCCTGTAAGAAGGTCGTCGCATTGAACGGTGATTATGTTGGAAAAAGGCGTTTTGTAGCGAAAAGAGTGGAAAATAATATGGTGTATTGGAATCCTCAATAAAACTAACCTGCTTTCAGAAAAAAATGTGTTGCATTACTTATTGATCTCTCCTCGGCACTACTCTTCTCGAGAAGGCAAGGATCTACAATATAGAAGCCACCGTGTTTGGTCACCACCTCGCAGCTTGCGCATCTCCAGCAGATGAGAAACGAGAGACATCCTAGACAAATGTTATGTACTGAATCGAACACGGTTAAAAATGCCCCGTGGTGCTGCTCTGAAGCGCTATAAGGATAAGAAGAAATGAGCGAGTCTATACTTACCTGTGTAGTTCCTGTGTCATAATGTAAGATCGTAATCGCTGGTCAACAACTACTTCAGCTGCTATTTTACGTTTTGTGCAGTAACGTCGGAAATTGCAAAATGAGAAACTTCAGAGGGGAAGCTTCATCATCCCAGACGGGTCCTGCACCCTGCACTATATACAATCTATGTTATGCCAGGATTAGTTTGCTAAGCCGTCAAATGCATCTGCACATCTGAATTGCCATGTTTTACTAAGTAGATAAAAGTTAGTTTATTAAATCTTGTATGTCTACACATACAAAGAGAAGTCCACTGCTCTCTTCTTTTTGTATGTGTGGGCTACTCTGAGGAAGTATTGTAGAGATTTTCATTCGGTTTTGGTATTCCCAGGACCGATATCATACAGTTATATCGAAAACAGGCAAAACTCATTAAAATTCTCGATTCACAGGATTTGAGAAATAATATATGGTTTCTTATTTTTATTGATTATTCTGTGTTAACAATTTTCTCTTCGTACTTTATTTTCGTGAAGTAGAATGAATGTCTTACAAAGAGTAACTGGTGTACGGTTTCTCATTTGCGCCGTAATCAGCAGGTAGAAACCAACCTTCACCGAGACAATGATTTAGTTATACCCCTGAGCTAATAGTCTATATTGCATGAGACAGAACTGACTTAATTCTGCATCAGGTTGCCATGTCGAAAACAGCTAGGATACAAAATAATTATCTTAGTTGCTAAATAAATGTTCCAAGTTCCTTGGTTTTTTCGCAGGAAAGATCATTTCGTTCCATGATAACTGCAATTGTTGAAACACAAGTAACTATTTTATATTAAGCGATGTTTAAGGAAGAATGTGAACGGCGCAAGAAGGAAAATTACTTCGATACTTAATATCTTAATTGTCTTAAGACGAAGGTTCCATGTGAGTAATGCAATTTTGGCACATATCATACACGTTGTACATTGTATGTGATTATAACCATACAATCGTTCACCTGGAACAATAACAATTTTAGCGTAATCTGTAGCTTCCATGCATTTCTGGACCTACTGATAGAGACATTCATCGTAGATATTAGCTTTGGAGGTAGCACTCAATATTCTTTTGATCTAGTGCCGGAATTGGTATGAAGATTTCCTCTAAATGAAGACGAGACTAAAGGAAATTGGTTTGGCAGTCGCAATGTCCAGGAAAGACTGTGACCATCGTAAGAGGCGTGTTAGCTAACGGCAAAAGTGTGTGTGTGTGCGTAGACATTATTTTGCTGGAAGTAGACATTTTCCTGACGTTAAAGCAACGGCAGTGGAGTGGGTTGGTTAATGTTATGTAATACACTAATCAGGCAGAACGTTATAACCACCTAGCTAATAGCCGGTATGTCCACCTTTCGCATGGGTAACAGTGGTGACGTGTCATGGCATGGAAGCAGTGAAGCCTTGGTAGGTCGCTGGCGGGAGTTGGCACCATATCTGCACACACAACTCACCTAATTTCGAAATTTTGGAGAATGGGCGATGAGCTTTGACGCCAAGTTCAATTACATCCCAGATATATCCCATTGGTGTCAGATCTGGTATGTTGGGGGGCTAGAACATCAATTGGACCTCACCACTGTGTTCCACGAACTCCATTGCACTTCTGATGTTGTGATATGGCGCATTATCTTGTTAAAAAATGCCACTGCCATCGGGAAACATGATTGTCCTAAACGGGTGTACGTGATCTGCACTCTTGGCCATCACAGTGCCTTGCACGAGCTCCACTGGACCAGTGGATTCCCTCGTGAATGTTCCCCAGAGCATAACGGAGCCGCCGCCATCTTGTCTCTGTCCCACAGTACAGGTGTCATGGAGATGTTCCCCTGGAAGACGAAGGGTTTGCACCCTCCGTTCGGCATGATGAAGAAAGTATCGGCATTCATCAGCCATGCAACGCTCTGCTATTGCACCAACGTCCAGCAACGATGATCACGTGCGCATTTCAATGTTAATTGTCGATGTCGTTGTGTTAACATTGGCACTTGCATGGCTCGTCGGCTACAGACGCCCATCTTTAGAAGTGTTTGGTGAACTGTGTGTACAGACACACTTGTACTCTGCTCAGCATCAAAGTCTCCATGTTAGTTCCTTGACAGTTCACCGCCTGTACTGTTTTACGTCTCCGCAGCCTCTCTCCCTTGTTTCGCTACGTGTTGAAGGCACTCACCACAGCACTCCTCGAACAGTCGACAAGTCGTACGTTTCGGAAATGGTCGTGCCGAGCCTCCGGACCAACACAATCTGCCCTCGGTCAAACTCAGATATGTCACGCACTTTCCCCGTTCTACACACGGACAGCACGGTCACTGATACTACGTGCACATTGCGTGTGTCTGACCAGCAGTCATTCCATGCCAGGTGACCTGCTATCGCCTGGACGGTTTTATATCGATAGTAAGTCGATGGTCATAATGTCCTGGCTGATCAGTGTACGCACCTTGTACTACTGAGTGTATCTTCTTCAAGAAGCAGAGGTAAGATTATTGTGGGCGATGACTTGGCACACGACACTGCTGTGAATTGAACCTGAGATATTCTGCTGGTTCTGTTCTGACCTGGTTGCACTCGCAAACGACCAACACAACAAACAAGACAGAACCTGATCTCGCGACTAAACGCGCTTTAACATACTTGATCCCTTCCAGTTACATGTTTCCGTACAGCAACGGAGAGGGGCTACGCAATAATGACAGAGGAGAACCCCCGCAATTAGCATAATCTGTTCGTAGCCCAACTTCCAACAACTTGGTTCAGATACTCCTAGCGGACACTTAAACAGTTACCGTTGGTCCCTCCGTTCCGTGCGGTTACCGCAATATGAATAATGGCTGCTTGTGTGATGCGGTATTCATTGGTATGCGTATGCAACATTTTCTAAACAGAGTATTAAAATACAAGACCTATTTCTTATTTTAATTTACATAATCAAGACGAGAACCATTGTAATGGGCAAAATTGAGACTGTAAATTTGTGTATTTATTGACTAACTTTCATTGTTCAACATGACAGGGCAGATTGAGTCGAATACACAGTACGGCAATGTGACGATTAGTTTAGCGTCGTGCAAGAAAGTTACGCATGGTTTCTCTGCCAGGACACCCTGGTAAAGGACGTGGCCACCATGTGTCCAGAAATGATTATGTTCATTTTTTTTATCTTCACTTGGTCGTTTTAGAAAATGAATTGTTTGGGCTATAAAAGATGTCACCACGAGCAGCAGACTTTGGGCACGTTGTGACATGAAGGAAAGTGCAACGTAGAAAGAAATATAAACGCGACAAAAGCGCTTGGAGTCCATATAGCACTTCACGCACGTGATAGGAGGAGAGAACGAAGCCGATACTCCACGAAGGGAATCGCCTTTGTCTGAATTTCCCAATACGGTATGGCCGCTCCAGGCTGCCAGCTCGGGCTGGGACGAGAACGGAACGCAGCTGTAGCCTCTTGCTGTTAATGATATCACTGCTTGCGTTTCAAAACGGGCAGATCATTTTTTCCACAGTTTCTGATAGGCGAGTTACTACGAGGGTCAGTCAAAAAGTAATGCCTCCTATTTTTTTTTCTACGTTTAATTGTCAGGAAATTTAAATGCAATTACATAGGTTGAAAACCACAACATTGAGGATCATTTTGTCATTTTTCAATGTAATCTCCGCCCATCTCTACAGTTTTGGTCCATCTTTGAACAAGGGCATGTATCCCAGCACGGTAAAAATCACAGCTCTGCTTCCTAAGCCATTGACGCACGGATGTTTTGACGGCCTCCTCATCTTCAAAATGAATCCCACGATGAGCTTCTTTTAGTGGCCCGAACAGATGGACGTCTGATGGTGCCAGGTCAGGGCTGTATGGGGGATGAGGCAAAACTTCCCATCCAATTTTGACAATCTCGTCAGAGGTGTGACGACTGGTGTGTGGTCTTGCATTGTCATGCAAAAGAAGAACATCTGCCATTGATTTTGTTGGGCGAACTCGCTGAAGACGTGCTTTAAGTTTGTTGAGGGTTGTGACGTATTGAACAGAATTTATTGTGCATCCCTGCTCCAAAATATCAACCAGAATCACACCCTCTGTATCCCAGAAAACTGTTGCCATAACTTTCCCTGCCAATCGCACAGTTCTGAATTTTTTCTTCCTCGGCGAGCTTGTGTGACGCCACTCCATTGACTGCCTCTTTGATTCGGGTTCAAAAAAATGCACCCATGTTTCGTCCCCGGTCACAATTTTTTTCAGAAACTCATCTCCCTCCAAACGGAAGCGCTGCAAGTGTTGGGAGGCTATTGTTTTCCTTGCCTCTTTATTCTGATCGGTTAACATTCTTGGAACCCACCGTGCACAAACTTTTGAGTACCCCAATTGTTTAATAATCGTGATCACACTGCCTTTACTAAGAGAAATAATGCGACACACTTCATCTGCAGTCACCCGACGGTCACCACGAATGATGTCATCAACTTGCTGAATGTTGTGTGGAGTCACTGCACTCACCGGCCTGCCGCTCCGCTTTTCGTCAGTCAACGGTGTTTGCCCTTCAGCTTCCTTACAACGACGAACCCATCGTCTAACAGTGCTGACATCCACTGTCACAACACCATACACCTTCTTCAGTCTTTCATGAATGCGTATGGGCGTTTCACCTTCTGCATTCAAGAATTCAATCACACAACGCTGTCTCAAACGAACATCGATGTCGGCCATCTTACAAACTTCTGCTGTGCTGCCACCTGTTGACACAGAAAGTTACTACTGCAGTGGATTGCAGAAGAAGGTTTGAGGAATGGCGCCAAATTCAAATTTTTCACTTAACTTAATTTCTTTAAGTAGAAACAAATGGGAGGCATTACTTTTTGACCGACCCTCGTAGTACTACGGTCGCTGAATTGCCCATGTTAAATTGTGTGCAGCGTGGCCGAAGATAGTATTTCTTTTTATCTTATGGGTCTTGCATCTAAATCGACCTGGGATCAGCTAAGTAAGAGAATCCGTCGATGAGGCCACAAGAACTCTCTTCTCTAGAAACAGTCTTTTCAGTAACCTTAGCATCAGTAACTGAAACCCTACTGTGATCAGCCCGCAGCTCGTGGTCGTGCAGTAGCGTTCTCGCTTCCCGCGCCCGGGTTCCCGGGTTCGATTCCCGGCGGGGTCAGGGATTTTCTCTGCCTCGTGATGGCTCTGTGTTGTGTGATGTCCTTAGGTTAGTTAGGTTTAAGTAGTTCTAAGTTCTAGGGGACTGATGACCATAGATGTTAAGTCCCATAGTGCTCAGAGCCATTTGAACCTACTGTGATCGTGTGCTAACGTGTAGCACGCTTAAAAGGTCAAGAAAAATAAATTGCAAAGCTTACTTTTTAGGAAGATTAGTTGCATCAGGTAAGTGCAATTTTACGTGAACGACGGTTCACTTTTTTGGCGCTGTCTTCCTTGTCGGCATTTGAGTACTGAGAGACGCAACCGCCATTACAATATTCGTCCTGTACCTGCGTAGTCAAGATGATCGTGGTTGACACCTCACGTCCTACGTGTTGGGCAGTTCTTTGTAAGGACCACCCAGTGTCCCTGACACCTGTAATAAGATACTGCTGACTCAGTTAGCCGCGTGCACTGCAATCGCTTAATACGCGATGGCATGCGCATAGTGGTCGCAACAAGAGACCACTGTTCCACGAACTAAATTACAGTTGAAACTTTCTGACAGATTAAAACTGTGTGCCGGACCGAGACTCGAACTCGGGAACTTTGCCTTTCGCGGGCAAGTGCTCTACCACAGAGTCTGCCACAAAGTTTCATATCAGCGCACACTCCGCTGCAGAGTGAAAATCTCATTCTAAATTACAGTTGTTTGTGCAGTCCCATTTTCATGCTCAGTACGTAGTTTCCTTCTGCATCTGGGACACTATGCTTTGAGTAATACAAGGGCGTGCTGCAACGTAATGTCCTCGAATTTTTTATGTGAAAGTTCTTAAAGCTTTTTAAATAAAGCGAACTTTTTAAGATTCTGAAACTTTATTTTCATGTCTACATATTTGCAGCCCTCTGCCGCTAGAGGGCTCCGGATTGTTGCGTGTAAAATGGCGGTGTGTAATGTATGTATGTCAGCGCGTGAGAAGCAGCGTGCTGTAATCGAGTTCGAATTAGAAAAGTTTATCCACACATTGGGCACCCTCTCCTTCAGCATGACAATTCCAGGCCACACACGAACTCTGCGAGATCTGCAACAATCCGACGCCTTGGGTTCACTGTTTTCGAACATCCTCCATACGATCCAGACTTGGCGTAATCCGTTATTCATCTGTTTCTAAAATTTATAGAACACCTTCGAGGACTTTACATTGATAGTGATGAAGTGGTGCGAGCAGAAGTGAGGTTGTGGCTCACTCAAGAAGGGCAGATATTTCTACAACGACTGTATCAACAACATTCCTACAGTGACGGTATCAACAAACTGGTCGCTCGTTGGGAGGAACATATTCATCCCCACGGTGACTATGTTGAGAAATAAATATGTAGACACGAAGAATAAAGATAAAGAATGTAAATAAAGTTTCTTTTATTTGTAAAGCTTTAAGGGTTTGCACATAACAATTTGGGAAGCATTACTTGTCAGTACGCCCTCGTAGCTTGTATTGTCCTCTTACCAGAGTCTATGTCAATGAACTGTTTCCGTGTCCCATATTTAGGGGTGTTTATGGGTCACGTTCCACTAGCGCTTCGTGTAGGAGGCCGTTATTTTCAGGGTAGAGATCCGACCAGAAGGAATCTCGAGTGAGTCAGTTCGGTACCATGCTGCCGCAGCCACATAGCAATGAGCCGGACTAAGTGAGGCTGGAGGGTCCGGCGCACATTAGCAGGGGGGGTGGCGACTAACCTTTCTCTGATGGCTGACATTTAAATGTTGCAATCGATGTCGCCGCCACCGCGCTACGCGCCTGCCGCATTGTTGCTGCCTCGCAGCTTGCGTCACCTTTCTCTCAGCCGGCGTATCGCCAGCTAGAAATTTGCTGTTAGTACTCTCAGTTTTTCCACGGAGATTTTCTGTTTATCGGAATCGCGCTGCTCTCCTAGAGTTCGGGACTGATGATAGGCTGTTGGCAGGTTTTGGTGACGTTGAAGTAGTGAAATATAGCATCAAACGTGTGGTGTTATTTTAAAAAAAGTTGTACGATATGTAATGGAGAACTGTTTAAAGTGGTCCGTTTCGAAGTGCTCGTTATTGGTGGGACGTTAAACCTTCTTGTTTAGTCTCTCCGTTTTTTCCGCTGCCGGAAGAGAATGACCGAAGTTCGTGATGAGTTGCGATTCATACTAATTCACGGAAACCGAGTGAAATGAGCGTAGTAATGACGACTCTAAACTCTTATTCGAAAGACGCGAGGCTCAGAGTCCAATCCGACATTCTGATTTAAATCTTCAGTATCATTTGACGCGAATGTTGGGATGGTACTTAAACAAATCTACAGCGAATTTCCTTCGCTGTCTTTCTCTGTTCGAAGCTTATGCACCGTCTCTACCGTGATGATGATTGGACATGAAACTAAAATCTTTCTCCTTTCATTAATGGTAAGTGCCATTGCCGACTGTACTCGAACACTTTTCCGTGTGGTCCCTTGTATTTCGCATCTGCTTCACCAAAAGAATCTTTTACCAGCTACATACTTAATTCCCATTTGCTCTCAGGCCTAATAGCAGAGTTCCGTTTGATGACAAGGCACATCGCTGCTGTGTTCAGCATGAGGACTGCCAATAGCATTTCGATTACGATTGTACCTGTAATAATGTAGGTCATATAGAATTTGTTGCATACAGATTTCGTCCAACGGCTTTGTCCTAATGCTGACATGGGTTCCCGTTACGTCAGCGAAGTTACGCGCTGTCGGACTTGGCCAGCACTTGGATAGGGTGACCATTCGTATCTGCCGGGAGCTGTTGGCAAGCGCAGTGCACTCAACCCTAGTGAGGCCGATTGAGGAGCTTCTTTATCGAAAAATAGCGGCTCCGGTTACGAAAACTGAGAACGGCCGAAAGAAGGGTGTGCTGGTCACATGTTCCTCGATATGACCATACAGTGACACCTGTCGGCTGAGGATGGCACGGCGATCGGTCGGTACCGTTGACCCTTCCGAGGCCTCTTCGGACGGAGAGAGAAATGTATCGTTGATTCAGTGGTCCTGCCTTTTCTGTGTTTTACGTAGTCATATTTCTCAGAAGTTAAACAGAGTTCCTCCAATGGGACGTCTGTCATTTTTTACCCTTTACGTTCCCTCGGACTACACATGTTGATGTTTGTTCATTATTTTTCTTTCTCCGTAAGTAGGTTTACTTTTCTGCTTATAGACTAATGCTCCGCGTGTGTGAATCTTCTAGTTCTTAGTTTTAAAATCATGACGCAGCGCCTTGCAAGGTACGATTCGTGTTTTATTTTAGAATTAGTCGTATGCACAAAATGGTCACTTCTACAAGTCGAAAAAGTGTATAAATAATTATTGTGCCTAAATATTAACTGAGAATTTCTGTTGGTTTTTTTCTAACGTTCGCTGACTAGCCCAGGTGTTGAGAATTATTTCTGATTTGTACAAATTTTGTTCGTTACTATGACAACCTATTGCCTGAAGGTCCTCGCACGTGGGCCTCAGGTCATAATGCACATTTGTTAATTTCAATTTGGTCTTCGATAATGGAATACTAAAATTACTGTTATTTCTACACTCTACAGCAATGCATGAAATATTAAGCTGATGAGCAATTAAAACTGTTTTTGATGACAGCAATGCTGAATTATCTGATTGGGAAGGTGATGAATTCTCGTTTTTGACTGAGGATTTTCCTGCTGAGCTTGACGGAACTAATTGGTAAACAAGTACTTAAGATGTGCCAATAGCTAGGAGAAGGGGGTGTCCTTGGACAGTGAATTCCTAGGACAAGGAAGGTGTAGATGATGTAGAAAATATATTGAAAAAGCCAGGGGGAGCTGTGTTGCATCTAGTTTCAGGAGTTAGGTTTTAAAATGTTGGCCAACTACCAAAATTTGTTGAGGCAAGGAAAGCCTCAAAATGCAGGAAAGATAAAACGCAAGATAAGAGACATATGCATCAAATGTGGAATGCATTGATGTACTGTGAAAAGTAATTGTTTTGATGCTTATCATAAAGCGCACCATATGATCCGTTTACGGACAGTGGCAAATTATTACTGCCAGAAATTATTGTATGATTAGTATTTTCTTGCGTTTATAAAGTTGTCGTAGAGAATGATAAAAAACCTGTATTGGAAATTGTCTGTTTCAACAATGTTGCTATTTAGAATCCAATTTTCTGTGTGCATTAGCGTATACAGTGTACTGTTTCCAATAAAATGTACACACTATTGAATAAAATGTTTTTATTGAAGAAAGGAGAAAGAAGATGTGTACGTATTCACGATAAGGGAGGCCAAAGGTTCACATATACGGACCTCCATTCATGCTTTAGTGAACCATTATAAAATATCATTTGCACTTTTGTTTTGCTTGTTTATTAGTCTGCGGTAAAATATGAAAAGAAAAATTTCCTGTTTATTTTTTGTATCTGAGGAGTGAAAAGATTAAAATAATGAAAGAAACCTCAAAACGTAGCCAAACGGTACCATTTTATGTGTCCAGAGAATTTGCAGTTAGAAGCGGGGCTGTCTTGCTGAAGAAGGGAACAAACAACAGCAAATATGATTATTTACCGGTTATCTGTATTTTATTGTAGGAAAAAGTAATTAGGAGAGAGAGAGAGAGAGAGAGAGAGAGAGAGAGAGAGAGAGAGAGAGAGATATCTGATAGTCGTAGGTACGGCCGTTTCAGTTAATTACATAGTTTAAAGAGAAGAATGAAATTTCTCCTGAATTTCAGTATCGTTCTTCCATTCTGGTTCCTGTGACATCCTGTGCCATAAGTGCAAAGAATATTCGTAATGAAAGACACCGAACAATCGTACGCTCTGAGAATGGAACACAGCCATCAAGGAATTAACGAGTGGATGCCCTGGGGTGAAAAACGCACTTCCTTTTGTGAATGTGGAACTGGGCTCGTAACGGTCGAGAGTTTATCGTAACGGTAAGTAATGACTCACATGGTATCTGTCCGATGTGTTTGTGAAAGAAATGATTTGCCCTAGGTATTACGAAAGTGCCTTCGGTGTATTCACGTACTAGTCCAGTCCTCTAGAGCAGAGTAGGGGAATATCGCTGTCTGACAGTTGGGCCCAGCATTTTGCTCCTGGTGCTAGCATATGTTGAGGAGGGATCCTAATTTATTGGCAGTCTCGCATGGCCCGCCGATTCTACGACTAACATATTTCCCTTCTCCACTGTCAGCCCCAACTCAGTCAGTATTTCGACATGTGCTGGTAACAGAACTATAAATGGAGTACAGGCGTATATGGTGATAGTTTGACATCTGCAACGCCATTAATAATACGCAGGCCACTTATAGCGTGCGTTTGTTATAGTATTCCCACTGGATGTATGGCATCTGCATCATGGTTTTACAGTCTATCACGGGTTTGGTTTCCTTAGAACGTTGCGCCTTCTTCCGAAGATTTCGATCTAACATATTTGAGCATGTCCATCGGATTGTACCTCCCTGTTACAAGCAGCGGCGCACGCTTTAATTCCTCCGTTTCCTTTTATCTGATTCAATCTGACGTGTATGCCAAAGACTCGATCAGTGTTCAAATACGTAAGTGCTCTCTTGCAGAGTTGGATTACACCATCATCGAATTTTCCAAATTAAAGTCGCTAATATTCCTCCCTTCACATTGATTCGGAACATTACAACTACTCTTCTTTTCGAAGTGGGTATCTAGTGGCATACCACTGATGCTGTTCCCAAAAACTATATGGTTTTCTTTCAACTCATGCCGTTCATGTTGGACTTACCGGCATTTACGCCAAGTCGTCAACCGTAGCAACTGCACATTCTGTCTGGATCTCTCTCTCTCTCTCTGTCTCTGTCTCTCTCTCTCTCTCTCTCTCTCTCTCTCTCTCTCTCTCTCTCTCTCTATTTCTTTCTTTCTTCAGACATTCAAACGCACAATTTAATACAGGAAGCACAACCACGTCAAATTTTTTTTCTGTCTTTAGAATTACGTATTATAGTTGATATTCTTATTTTTCATTTCGCATTCTATATCTTACGTGACGTCTGCATCCAATGTAGAACGCAGTAACAGCACATATAAAACCTTTTAGGTTTACAACTTTGCATCCGCCGTTTCTTCAACAAGTTCGAGGCTTTATTGTGAAAACTTACAAAAAATTTGCAATTCGAAGTATTTCTCATCGAAGGCCCTTCCTCCCACCTCACCTTTCGAGGATCACGCGAATCACACGGCGGAAGGACTGGGCGTCTTTTGAGGCGACCCATGAATCGATCTGTTTTGCACTTGTTCGCATGAGAGGACGTGCTGCTCAGCCAGGCCGTGTGCCATTGATCGAAAAATCTGGTAGTCGGAGGGAGCAATGTCTGGAGAATACGGCGGGTGGGCTAGGATCCATTTAAACGTTTCCAAGTATGTTTTGACGGGTTTTGCTACATGGAGTCGAGCATGTAACCTTTTCATGCCTATCGCCGTATTGTGGCAGTTTGCCTTTCAGTGCTCTGCTCAAACGCATCAATTGCTTTCGATAAAGACCTCAGTAGCTTCGTAAACCTTTTCTCTTCCACCGCCATGCTTGTCTTTCACGTCAAAATCACCGTTCTTGATGCGTTGAAACCGTTCTCTGCACGTTGTTTCGTTAATAGGTGCCTCACCACAGGTCTTAGCCAGCATTTTATGAGCCTGAGCCGCAGACTTCTTCCCTTTGAAAGCAGAAAATTGAAACTTTTGGTAAATGACGAGAGTTGGGCTCGCAGGTTGACAATTCAATCGAGAATAACTTTATGATGCAGTCACAAGTCGACTAATATTTTAATGCCCGTCCGGCTCGTCGTGCGGTCTAACGCACTGCTTCCTGGTCCCCGGCACGAATCCGCCCGGCGGATTAGTGTCGAGGATCAGGTGTGCCTGCCAGCCTGTCTATGGTTTTTAAGGCGGTTTTCCGTCTGCCTCTGCGAATGTGGGCTGGTTCCCCTTATTCCGCCTCAGTTACACTATGTCGGCGGTTGCTGCGCAAGCACTGTCTCCACTTAACGCGTACACCATCATTACTCTACCACGCAAACATTTGGGGCTACACTCGTCTGTGAGACGTTCCCGGGAGGTCCACTGGGGGCCGAACCGCACAATAACCCTGGGTAATGTGGGGCGGCGGTGGGGTGAGTAGTCTGCTGTAGCCTGTTGTGGGGTTGTGTACCACCGAGGACTACGGCGGGGACACAGCCTCTCCGTCGTTTCTAGGTCCCCAGTTCAGTACATACATACATACAATATTTTAATCGCGTTATGATTACAAATGCCTAAACTTATTGTATGACACCTGCACCACCAATTGGCGCTACTGCCATCTATTGCAGAAGGGCAGAAGCAAAGCTGTAGAACTATATACCGAGAGGGATTCGCGAAATTCATGTAGTGGATATGCTTGTCAGTACCAATTAGTTGATAACACAACGCAGGCGGCATAGATTGTAATATGCGAATAATTTTTCCATCTATTGTTCGTGAATTCTCCCCTCTGTTGTTCTCCAAACAATATTTCAGTGGAAAACTCTAGGCACACTTCGTTCTCGTATACAAGTATTATGAAATTCTGCGGATTCTGGTGTCGTGTTTTTAATGTCCTGGAGTAATTACACAACTAATGGGTCGGAGAACATCCGAAAAAAAGTGTCGAGGAGTTGTGGAGAGACGCAAACGGTACCGGGAGTAGGTTGGTGGGCTGCGCGGGAGCAACTGGAGGAGAGCTTAATGACCATCCATTTGTCCGCGGACGGCCGCCTTCTGCTGTTGTCTCCGCCACGCAATTTGCCACCGCGAGACCAGGCGGCGTTCCGTTTCGCCGCCGCTGGTCGCTGTAGCACGTCCTCGTCTCGCATCAGGTAGTACAGTTACGTTTTCTCACGGTTATATACTGTATGCTGTAACGTTAATACATTATTTTAAGAGCCTTGTAAATATTTTTGGAAACTGGTGATTTGGCACAATAGCTGTATGTCATTTGTTAAAACTACCAGTTTCGGTGAAACAATAGACCACTTCCGGGTATAAAAGAACGACATTGATTACAGCACATGCGTTCAGTCATAATCATTTGTACCACATATTGTCTTATCTGTAACTCTAGTACCTTCGTGCGTTCTATAAGCTCGATGCTGTTTGACTTTGTTCTAGATACAAGTAATGACGATTGGACGCATGAGCTGTAATTAACGTCATTTTTTATGCTTGGGGTTGGTCTGTTTTTGATAGAAACTGGTACTTTTAATAAAGTGATATACGGCTGTCGTGGCAAATGTACTACCCTGTCTTAAAAGTTGTAAGATTTATTTATTTAATACGGCCGCGTAATTTGTTTAGCAGAGTTATTAATCGAGAGAGAGAGGGGGGCGCCATTTAATAGAAAATTGTAAACCTATTGCATTCTGGCATTACCCTTTTGCCAAAATAATGCTTAATATTTCTAAAGTGGAATCGTTACTTTTGGTCGCAATCTCGTGTAGGTGAGGTTTCTGATGCCGAATAAAAAATTTGAAAGCTAACTGCACCGTTTGTATTTATGTAAAAGGCGGATAACATTGCCTAAAGATGCAGGCTCGCTTTTAATACTAAAGTCATTCGCGAGAGATTGGCTGTAGTTGGATCGCAATGTCATAAGATAAATCGACAAACTAGACTTGACTGAATTTGCAAACCACTTGTTTAAAAATCAAAGTAAATGGTGAAAGAATCAGTTACCACAAATACGGGAGGCAAATGTATGAACATTGAATTATTGTTCAAATTATGAATTATAGCGCAGTAAAGAGTGCAATGTGGTGTCAACATGCGCAAATGAAATTTTCCATGTTTATTATCTTGACTGTAGATAAGGAAAGAAAATGTGATGTCTGCATAACGACTATTTAAAAAAATGTAATTTCAAGTAGTAATATACAATGCAGTTTCATAGACAATGTTGTCTCAGATTAGATACTTATTAATGCTGTAGCTGTAAGTTATGCTACATAGGCTATGTGGATGCTATACAAATCATAATTTTTCAAAAAGTTCATTATTTTATTCTGAGCACATGGAATGACGATATCTTTCACGGCTTCTCTAAGAAGTGTATGTGCTACACACTATTCTATATGAGGTACAACCGCAGCCACAAGTAGTTATCTTGAGGGGTAATAACGTCCTGTCCATGTTGCAACCTTAATTTGCCATTTAAATAATTTGTTCTATTTCTCACTATTGATTGTAACTATAATTCGAACACAGTTGTAGCGAACGCTTTTTCTAATTAAACAGATTTATCGTAGTGAGATGACTTCTAGGCTATGAAACCGGTCGCTAAATAAATTTACAAGAGCAGCCAAGCGGTTATGATACAAGAAGTGAATCTGTGCTCTACAGTAGCAGGGAGATACGATGCCTTCAAGGTACAGCATAGCATGTTCAACGTTCGAAGTCGCTAATTCGTACTCATGCTGTACACACATGGTGGACCGAATAATTTGTCTTTATCTCGGATACTGGTGATCGTTTTGTACGACTTACAGGCGCTGTAGGTGATCGAGTCATGCTCATCTAGGGCCAGTGTTATGTTCTGCTGAATAGTGTGTGTGACTTTTTTCGTGAAGCTATCGTTTTGCCCTTGTTTTAATAGCGCAGTCGTATAAGATGTGACTGTCACTCTGTGTAATTTTCACATACCTCATGACAAATTTGATTTGCATCTGTGATTTATGCCAGGTGCGAAGTTAAAGATACTCCTAAATCTTAGCAAAAATATCTTCTATATGAAATGTTTCTGTACCTCGCTTGTTATCGTGTGAAGGTATATTTTCTTGAAGAAATGGAGCCTGAGGACGGGCAGGTAATTGCCCTTAGGGATAATAGAAACGTTCCTGAGCTACATTTCCTCGCAGTCAGTTACTGAAGATTGCGCCCGCTCTGAGGTGAAGCGGAAAAATTCGCTTGCTTCCGCGCCATAAATTTCGACCAGCTCCATCCGCAGCTGTAGGTAGGTAGGCCCGTCCCACGGTAGCTGCTCGGCGTCCTGTTCGGTCGACGCCTATAAAGAGAAGCCCACGATCCGTTTTCCTACCAGATTGCGCAGCACTATTTCCCGAGAACAGCCTCAGCGCATTCTCCCGCTTTCTTCGGTTTCCTGTAATGTTGAAAGTTTTTTGCAAGTAGGCCGTGTTCGTTACGTTAACGGTGGACTTTATAGGCCGTTGAGTAGAGGCGAAAACCGCTGTGCGCTGATTGGCCTCCAAAGAAGAAAGCTTATGCTTTCAGTCCTTTTAGAACAACCAAATTTCTTTGTGTTCAATTCGGATTCGGCAAGGAGTTGCATGATCTTCGTTGCCCAATGCAGTTGCAGGGCTCGTTGTAAAGTGTAAAGTTTCACTGCCGGAAATATCACAATTAATAAAATGTTCCGGGCTGCTTAACTGTGACCGAATGGATTTCACGTTTAAACCCAACGTTTCGTCCTCATCTGAGGAGCACATTTTCAAAGGGGATCGTAACTTCTTCTTGTGTCCGATTCACACCCTGGCTCGCTACTGACTGCAGCAAAATTCTGGGAGCACGCGCAAATCGAATTTTGCTGCAGTCAGTAGCGAGCCAGGGTGTGAATCGGACACTCGAAGAAGCTACGATCCCCCTCGAAAATGTGCTCCTCAGATGGGGACGAGACGTTGGGTTTAAACGTGAAATCCATTCGGCCACAGTTAAACAGCCCGAAACATTTTATTAATTGTTACAGTGCTCATCCAGAGAACCGATTTTTCTGAAGTATTCAGTGCAAGGGTTTAAACTATATTTCAGTGAATACTTCCAGAGCTCGAAAACGGCTCTGCCTACAGCAGAAGGAACTCTGTATTCTTGTCCTATGGAGTTGACAGCTCAGTGCAAGTCACCGCAAGTGGTTTTAATGGCGAATCAATAGGACTATGAGTGTTGAGAAAGCAGATCATGTTATTGCAGAATTTTGAAGCATTTTGCATTGAAGTATTTTAGTACTCCGTCAACCCTTGTTCCTGCCTCGGAAAGTTCGCGAAACAGGCAAGGCGTGACAGGAACTTTTGAAGCAACGAATTTCAATCTCGTGATCGAATGTTACCTCCACTTTTGGTGGCTGGGAGGAGTTGGGATATTAATTCAAATGCTCCCAGTTTGTTTCTAAATACTTTTCAGATAGTAAACGTGACTTTCCCATGTGAAATTCTATTAACATGAGAAAAAAAGTTACATTGTGGTGCAGATTCATGTTAACATGTGCTCATCACATCACTGACTGACATACGTGGTTCTCATGTGGAAGACAAAGGCACACCATTTCCATTACAGCGCTAGCGCATACTTACGTGAAGTTTCGTGTAATAACCGGTACTGTTTACAGCTGTTCTCTTATGCCCCGCCATGGCATGCAAGAGCTTGATGTTGGTTGCGATCGAGTAATGGACTGTTAACAGCGTTCTTTTGTCGGATTGTAGTATTAATTTCAGCTGCTCCTGCGGTGTTTTCCAGTTGTGTTATACTTGCTGATTATACAGATACTTTAGTACCCTCATTTCCATTGAGTTACGCCTTATTTTATAGAAGCAGTCTCGATTCATCATGATTAATATGGTTGATATAAGCGTTACTCTCCCCACATCGAGATGCCCTGCCTGATATCACGCGACAGAGAGCTACAAAACCTGTGTTGTACTGTTCAATCGAATCGACATTTAGACGGAGCTAATTAATTAAACTTGAGAGTGGCATCAGTAATGACATAAAATGTTCGCAGGGGCACCAATTACAGAGAATAAGCTCGGACATATTTCAGCACTAATTTTTAATGCCGCAGTTCCTTTCATTTGTTTGGCATCTGATTAGGAACTCAGCCAGCCATCAAACTATACTCGTACCTTTAATGCAAGTTCTCCAGTATACGGGCCCAAACCCACTTGAAATATCTACACACACATACACACACACACACACACACACACACACACACACACAATATGTCGACTTAAAAATACAACAGCATCACGTGAAAAGGTGACCTTCAATTATAAATGATTACAGTAGGCGACGTATTATAAGGTCTTTTAGGCATATCATGACGTTGTAGAAGACACAGCTAAATAAGATGTAGTTGTTATTGACTTGTTGAAAACAGTCGCATAAGAGTGTTCAACCAGCTAGTGTGATGAATGAGTTCCGCGTAGCAACTGTGGTTGAAGATGAGGCGCGTAAGAGTGTTTTCGATTCTTCTGGAACATTGATGATCATCGTGTTAGGCTTTAGAAATTACTGCCAGGGTTTGTTTTGGTACAAGGTCATCGTATTTGTAGGATTCCTATTCTATATTTCACTTCTTTAGTTACTGCTTTAAGAACATTCGAAACATGTGTACTTCATGTATTCACTTTCTCCGTCATTGTGGCTCCTTTGGGTAGCTTGCGTGCTGCTCCATTTCCGTTAATGCGTCAGTGACTGTTTACCTAGTACTTGGTAACATCCTCATTCCTAGTGTAGTGATGTTTAATGTAAGGTTCATGACTTGCTTTCAAATATGGTGATAACTCAGAAAATCATGCTGTGAATCAGAGAGTAAACCAGTGTGATCAAATGCTTCTCAGCGTAGGCCTATAGAAGCACTCGTATAGCTACAGGGTTAATGTGACATCTGTTGTCCAAGTACCCACAAGCACGTTCATCTTCGCTGTTCTTTGCCTTGTATTTCAGTGCCTGGAGACTAACTCCCTGCAAAGATTGTTATATGAGTATACTTAAAGTCGAATACTAATACAACTTGTGTGTCTAATTTACTGATCTGGGAAGCTTTGCGTAGATAATCTTGTTTTGATAAATGGAGTAGGATATACCGGCTATTACCAGAGGAGAAAGACTTTTGTTTACTCGGAAAGTGTTTGAGATGGACCAGCATACACTGACAGTAGCAATTTTTATCGGATTTGAAATTGATTCTCATTGAAAAGGCGTGATACTTGTCTCCAGTCTCTGTCGGTTTCTGTACAACCACTTTCCTTTGGCCGAGTTTTGTGGTTGCGATTGGTACACCATTTCTGAAAGATAAGTTGCAGAGTCCGTATTGATATACCAACAGATCTGGTAACTTGATGCAAGGTGTGAGCATAGACATGTCCAAATACGATAGCCCCTTTTCCCTTTCTGTTACGACCCCACGTCGACCCATCTCACTGCGCTGATTCTATACAATCGACTGGCACCTCCACACCACTCCACTTCCCTTACTTGCGTCTGCGATGGAGGATCACATGGGCGGCTGGTACCAGTTTTATGCCACCTACGGAGGTGCAAAGCGACCAGCGTGCTCTTTTAAGAGTGTGTTCCTTATTAAGTTAATTTCATCCAACGACCTACTCCATAAGGTGTGTTCACACGGTTTGGCGCAACTTTGTTTCAGAGAGAACTTGTGGTATCTCGATTCAGAGTGGGCTCTGACTCTAATTTATGTCTTTATGTAGGATGCTGGCAATCAGTGTCATAAACACTTTCAACCTTCAGTTTGTAGGAACCTCGTTTTCTACGTGCTTCTAGGCATTTCTGTAGTGTTTCTTAAAGGCAGTCATCCGTAATTTCTTTCGTTCCGTACAACGCTGTTCGGCATCAACACTCTCCTGGTTGACAGTCAAAATAAACGCTGAGGTTGCGCATAGAACTTCGGGTAGCGTTGTGAAACATTAAATTTGTGCCTTTCTTGTTAGATATTCCTCAGTACAGAATTGTTACAGCCTATATTAGAACAGAGCGCCTATTGTTTGCAATCTAATTTGTAAGTACACGTAATATTTTTATTCCCACCCGTTAGTTACCAACAATTATAATACTTTGATTATTTCTAAATTGCAGGATTTTGCTTCCCAGACTGGTGATGTCTTGCAGTGTCTCTGCGTCCATACACTTGTCGACTTATAATGGCGGCAATGCTTGCATAAAAAGAAAATCTATAGATGTAGCTAATGGCGGGTTGCGTTCCTTTGAGGTCGCAGCCGTGGGGGATGTGCAGACATGCCAGCCACGCCAAATTCCCAGGCCGCCGCAGCTGCCTTTGCGATGGCTGCGAGCGTGGATCGCACTTTGATCTAAAAATACTGTCCGGCGGGCGGCCGACGCGCCAGGGGCCTCCACGCGCTCGTAACTGCGTTACGCTAAGCGCATGCGTCCGGCCCAAACAGGCAGCAGGTAACGTCTTGACTGAGAAACCAGCGTGCGAATGCACCAACATTTCAGTATGTGGGGAATGATGCAGGTTTTCGAGGGTTTGCGATTCACTAATTTGTAAAAATTAGCTTTGGTGCCTCCATAGAAACAGAAATTCATCATGTGGTGTAGGAGAGTGATATGTCAGATGAGAGTTGCAGTGCTCTAGTAAGGCGGTACCGTATTGCCCTTACAGCCAAATAACTGTCCAGTCTTTCTGATGTCACACGTGGTTGGCCCTGTCGTGGTCTCCAGGATACAGTTTCGGTCTGTATAGACTGATGTCTCATCCGAGAAACAACAGAACGATTCACATTAAGCCATCGGGAAACATCTCTCTGCGACTCTCTTGCTTCCATTCTTCCTTGGCCCACTATAGCAGAGAACCTGCAGACGACTTCTCTGTGCCATACTGCGCCGTCTGTGACAGCGTGCACAGCGGTTGTGGATGTGGGACTACCCTGCACACACTACCCCGCTGGATAAAGCCCTGACCTCATTGCTGGCGTGATTGTCCGTTGATCGGAATGCCACCTTCCGTGCAGAACACGATCGTAAAGACATCTGTCGACAGTGTGTACGATTGTATCGTTAATTAAACACAGGAAGGGGAAATCGCAGTGTGTTACTTTAATTTTGGACAACAGTGTAGATGCTAGCAACGCGAAGCTGCCGAAAATAACAAAAGGTGAAGCATAAGTTACCAAAATATTTCGGTACGGGAAGATCATCATGTTTTAGAATACTTAAATTGCAGTGCATCGTTATATCCATGACAGATAAAAATGTGAACAAGGCAGATAAAAGCAACACTTCCGTAATCAAATATCAGAGAGCATACAATAACAACACAGATAAATTATTTGAAGCTACCAGTATCACAATAAAACCCCACCGACAAGTGTCAAGATAAGATCAGCATCCTTCTAATGACCGATAATGAAACCCAGCATTATGTGGTAATGAACCCACAGGCTACCAGGCTAAGATCTCTTCCTGAAATTTGTAAAACTGGTCGTCCCATATATCCCATTGTAAATGCCATAGACGGCCCAGGATACAAAATTACTAAAAAAGCTTAATGACGTTCTGAAGAAAAATTACATTTTTTAAAATAGCTTTTCAATTAACAATAGCTATGAGCTAATCAACAACATTAAGGATCTAATAGTGCCAAGCATAGCAACATTTGCTTCTTTGACACAGTAAACCTCTAGACAATTATACCCTGGAAAGACACTCTATCATTAATGCAAAAGAATTTCATAATGTACAAAAATCTAGCAATCCATAGAGTTACGAACTCACCATGTTATCTGGGATAATATTCTCAAATAATTATTTTTCATCCATTGACAAATTTTAGGTGCAAAAACAGTGGTCTGGCAATGGGTCGCAGCCTTGCAGGCCTGCTTGTTGACTTGTAATGTAAACTAGAACAAGAATTCTTTTAGATCTCCCCACAATTTGCAGAAAAAACTAAATGTTATAAACGTATGTGGATGACACAGTAGCACTCTTTAAAGGCCCAAGAGAAGAACTTAGATGATTAAGATGCATCCAAATATAAGAGTCGCAGTCGAACATAAAACAACAGAAGAAAGTAATTTCCAGAAGATGACCATTTTCATTTACAGTAACAAGCCCACCTTTGAAATATACAGGTTGAAGAAAAATTGTGTCACGAAATTTTAACCCTGCATAGCTGATGCCCGAAGGAACCGCAATTACTATGTTGTGTAAGTCGACAACGCACAATTTTTAAACTACGGAAACTTGGCGCCATGCACTCCGATTGGCCGCGGGATTGCCCTGTTGCTGGTTGCTCTGGACAACGCTTGGCTGCGAATGCTTTGCCTGCCGGAGATCGCGATGTATCGCGCGCTTGGTGGTAAGGCGCCAGCCTTCCACTCTGGGGGCGAATACACCGGGGTCCCGACACATCCATTGTAGTTTTATGGTAGGACGTACCAGGAACAAACCCGTCAACAGCTGTTGGTTCGCGTACAGAAAGTCTTTTACAAATGTTTGTAGTTAGGAAGTTGTTTACTTAAAGCAGGTGCTCGAACTGCCGACCCTCTGACACGACACAAGCTTGCTAACGTCGAAGGGTGTTTTGCCGAACTCTTTCAAAGATTCCTGGCATTGGCCTGATGTGATTGGCTGGCATGTTGAACTTCGATCCATTAATTCCTCTTCATTGCTAGGCTATTCGCGTCTGGGTGGGTGAACTAGAACCTCGAAGAATCCCCACAGGAAAAAGTCCCGTGGCTTGAGGTCTGGTGATTGCGGGGGCCGTGTCCTACTAGCACCTCTGCCAATTACCTGGACGTTGAAGAGTTCACTTAGACATCCGCGCACAGCACAACTGTTATGTGCGGGCGCCCCATCATGTTGCAACCACATGCGTAGCCGTATGTCCAGAGGAACATCTTACAGTGGGCCGAGTAGAGTTTCTTGCAAAAAGTTAAGGTCATTTTCCCCAGTAAGTCAAGGAGTAGATGGACCAGCCCAATCAGATGGTCACCCACAATGCCTGCCCAAATGTTGGGTGAAAATCGCATCTGGTATCCGTGGACGTACGTGACATGAGGATTTCCCCTTGCCCAGTAATGAACGTTTTGAGTGTTGCAAAGGCCATCCCGATGGAAGGTTCACTCGTCGGTAAACAACACAATGGCGGG
This sequence comes from Schistocerca piceifrons, assembly GCF_021461385.2. Classification (NCBI taxonomy): domain Eukaryota; kingdom Metazoa; phylum Arthropoda; class Insecta; order Orthoptera; family Acrididae; genus Schistocerca; species Schistocerca piceifrons. The sequence continues at coordinate 585,087,453 of NC_060140.1, read as the reverse complement.
GAAGTTGGGATCTCGTGCAACACGTTGCAGAAACCACCGGCAAAACCCTAGTCTTTGTTCATAGTTAGCCACAGGATTTAAGTCTTGGACAAGGTGGAAACTAAATGGATGCTGGCCGTCATCACTCAAAGCCTCCCACACTAACCGATGAGTGACCCCCATGTCGTGTCCAACTGCTCCATACTTGTCGTAGGTGCTTCCTCGAAGCGCTCGAGAACAGCTCTTCAAATGCTGCGTCCCGTCGTGTTCGCGGTCTCCCAGAATCACCATGATATCCCGCTAACGAACCTGTTTCGCCAAGTCACCGGTGAATTGCTGTAAACGTTTGCGGCTGTGTGTGGCGTCTTGCTGGGTACCGTTCCTCATACAACCGTGGAGCTGTATGTGCATTACCATCGGATAGTCCATAAACAAAAACCATATCTCGTTGTTCTTCAAATGAATACTGTGCCGCCATGCTTACTGTATAACTAAATCGCAGGTGACGTGTGTGTGCTCCGAAGCGAACTTAGGTGTGAATGCCTCTGACGTGAAAGGAGACAAACAGCAAGACCTATTCGACACGTGTGCGTATCACGTTGGGGCAGTGATGGGGCGAAGGTCGTTTGTAATGTGTGAACCGACAACCATAGGGCATTCGTCAACCGACGAATGGCAACAGGGCAATCCCAAAGCCAATCGGAGCGCGTGGCGCCAAGTTTCCGTAATTTAAAAATGGTGCATTGTCGACCTACACAACATTAGTAATTTTGGTTCGTACTGTCATCAGCTATCCAGGGTTAAAATTTAGTGACAATCTTTCCTCACGCTGTATAAAAAGCACGATCATAGAAGTTGCCCTTAACAACATTTCATGCCATCCGAACCAGTATAAAATTGCACTCATCAGGACAGCTGTAAATCGAATGTTTTGCCTCCCCCATTATTGAAGCAGACGAAAGTAATGAAATAAGCATATTTAAATCTAAAGCTCAAAATAATGGATATAATCCCTCCCTCATAAAAATCCTAGTCAAACGAATAAATAAACTGAAGCAACATCTTCACCATTGAAGAATAAAAAATATGTGCTAAAATTTGCGTCTTCTATTCTTCTGTAAAGTGTTATGCAGGCTAGTAAATCTTAAATATAAAAATATCGTTCCATACAGGCAACAAACTACAAAATAAAATTCTTCACAGTAATTTATCCACAGGATAGTGGCATCATAAGTGCGGCATATGTAGACTTGTTTCGACCAGACTTCAAAAGTAGTGAAATTACAATGAAATGAATACCCTTAGCTGCATACAGGCGTTGATATAAGTCAACGGGGACAGTTGAAAATGTGTGCACGCCTCCTGTGAGACCCACATTCGCAACTTATTGTCCTGCATGCACTATATTCATAGTGCCTATGCCCATTATACTCATTACTCGCTCATTTACTGCCGATTCCCGTAAGAGTTCGGGCACAGTTTGTGCATCCGCACAGAAGAAGATGGTCAGTATATATATAAGGCTCACCGGCCATTTGACCATGTCCGAAAGAACAGATACCATCTTCATATGTATTCAAAAGATAAGTTCACATTATTATGGCAGGCCAAGTAATTTGTATTGAATGTTGCGAAACAATTCAGAGTGACACAGATACATGGCATAATTTTTCAACACAGTCACCAAGTCTCCTTAAAGAAAAGTAGAACGTTCTAACAATCATTCAATCCCGTGACGATAGAAATCCTCTCCTTTTCCACGGAGCCACTCGACAACAGCTGTGTGAACGTCCTCATCTGAGATTGCTGCGAATTGGTTCCTCGATTACCTGGACATAGTCGCCTGCGGGCGATGTCGATGGCCTTCCTTTCCTATCAGCAGCACCCACTTCTGTCCGGCCTTGGTCAGACTTTTGGCACGATGCGACATAGCATTTGGTCTATATGCAGCCAGAATTTCATGGTAAATCTGCATGCAATTTAGACGTTTCGCCCACAAGAATCATACTGTCCCGCGTACTTCAACTGTGGGGTACGTTTCCAAGTACTTCGCTCGCGCACTGTGGCCCACTGTCAACCGTTCTGCAGCAGATCTGTGTCTGCGGACAACCAGAACATGTACTCTCTTGTGACGATGGGCCACTGTTGCAGCATCATGGTGTCAGCGGGGAATGATACGTGTGACTTCATTCTGAAGTCCCTGCGCATACAGGACAAACGCGGGGAAACACTGCTACCCGCTACAGAAAGAATGTGCCCTCGGACTCAAGAACCTGAACAAGTCCTGTCATATGTGGCAAGGATTTCATACCGCGCATCTATAGTCCAAAAGAGTGTAACGTAAGCCGTGTCTTTAGATTTGTGTTTCTTTCTAAGTGTTATACCAATAAAATGCACTCTCTCGTTCCACTTCTCCACAATATTTTCTATGTGATGGTTTCAGTTTAAATGGTTCTTAATTGCAATCCCTAGGTGTTTAGCTGAATCGATGACCCTTAAAATTTAACGGATTTTTTTTTGGAGGACATTAAATTTTCTTTTTTTATTGTTTGGGATCAATTAACACCTCTGGGACTATAGAGATATCTTGTCTGAGTTCTTTTGCTATTAATTTTGAAATTCTGATGACTTTACAATACGGTAAGCGACAGCATCATTGCAAATACTGTCTGTCTGATTGTCTCCTAATTCATGTGAAGTATATGTATTAAGAACAGCAGGGGACCTGTAAGACTTCTTTCTGGAATCCGAGATGTAGCTTCGGTTTCACTAGATGGCTTCCGTCAATTGCTACAACGAACTGTGATCTTTCCTACAGGTAATCGCGGGTATAATAACACAACTGATACGGTATTCCATAGGCACACAATTCAGTAAGAAGCGGCTTGAGAGGAATGATGTCAAATCCATATGGAAACTTAGAAGGCACGTGGTGGCGCTACTTCGTACTGAATTTACACAGTCACAGTGCATGTACAGGCCTGTAATGTTTATCATTTGTGTAGTGTTATGTTCCTAATCTGTTGGATAGTTTTATTGGGATCACATATCTCAGTCTTGGTGTTTCAGTTTTTCGAAACAATAGCGTATTTGCTAACGCCGCTTGTGGTTTTTTTTTTCCATTATGCTAGTGAGTGAAAAGCTTCTTAGAGTATTGAACTGGTTTCCAAATCTACTGTAAATTTTTAGTCAGTTAAACTAGAAGTGCGAATGAAAAGTGAAATTCGTCAGAAACGTTCCCTGGTCAGTTTCTCAGTATACGCGGAAAGTTAATGTATCCAGTTTTTCTTTCAGAAAATCACTTTAAGGCTGATATTCCACTGTGTATGGAGAATGCTATTTCTGTAGTGTTACACATGCAATGTTATTATTGATTATTATTGTTATGAAAAATAATTATTACAATTACGACGCATACATTAACTTCTTCGGACGTTTATTTATAACCTTATAAAACGTCTTCCAGCGCTATAAGTAATGATATAATAACAGAAATGTGTGTAGTAATAGTACAGCATTAATGTGAATGGAGTCAGTTAGTCTGAAAAAGAGCGAGAAAGAATAGGGGGAAATGCCATTGAGATGTAATATGGATAAAAGTAGCGAAGACAGAAGAAAAATGAAGAGGAGCAACCAGCCGTGAAACACAAACGCCAAGTGAATTTTAGACAATGGGATTGTGATGTTGGTTTGCTTTAGGACTCCTAGAAGATATATGAAATATACTGGAAGGAAAGCAACCCGTCATAAGTAGACAAGCTTCAGTGTCTTCTGTATGATTTTGGACCATAGAATAAGTTGTTCCACAGTTGTATGGGCTATAGTTAGCCATAGTTACAGCCAGTACGCTGCACATCTAGGGATTTGAGTAACTGTTGTGGAGTAAAGGAAGGTATTTGATGTGCATGCAGAGGTAGGCGGAATAACTACGTCGATACTCCGCAGTCCACCTTACTGCGCGTGGTGGAGGGTATCCCATACCACTACTAGTCATTTCCTTTCCTGTTCCCCTCGCAAATGGAACTAGGGGAAAATGACTGTTTGTGTTCTTCTGTATGAGCCCTAATTTATCTTATCTTCCTTAAATGGTCCTTATGCGAAATGTATGTTCGAGACAAGAAAATCATTCTGCAGTCAGCTTCAAATGAGGGTTCTCTGAATTTTCTCAATAACGTCGTCTTCCCTCCAGGGATTCCCATTTGAGTTCAAGAAACATCTGTGTAATATTTGCGCGTTGTTCGAGCCTGCCGGTAACAAAACTAGTAGCCCGCCTATGAATTCTTTCGATATCTTCTTTTAATCCAGCCTGGGACGGATCCCAACCATTCGACTAATACTCAAGAATAGGTCGCCCTAGTATCGTGTATGCGGTCTCCCTTACAGATGAATCACTCTTTCCTAGAATTCTCCCAGTAAACCGAAGTCGACCATTCGCCTTTCCTACCGCAATCATCACATGCTCGTTTCATTTAAAATAGCTTTGCAACGTTGTGCCCAGATATTGAAACGACGTGACTGTGTCAAGCAGGATACTACTAATGCTGTGTTCGAACGTTACGGGTTTGTTTTTCCTACTCATCCGCATTATGTTACATTTTTCTACATTTAGACCTAGCTGCCATTCATCACACCAACTAGAAATTTTGTCTAACTGATCTTGTATCCTCCTACAGTCAGCCAACTTCGACATCTTACCGTACACCATAGGATCGTCAACAAACAACCGCAGATTTCTTCCCACCCTATCCATCAAATCATTTATCTGTCTAGGAGTAATAGCGGTCTTATCACACAGCGACTAAAATCCTGATGAAGAAAATAACGTGTGTAAGGATCTCGTTGCTGTTGTGTTCTTATTACACTAACTGTCTACTAGAAGGATTAACATGTCATTGGTAGGTCGGGATGCGTAGAGTTCGTACAATTTTGCGCCGTTCTGAGTTGCGTCGCGGAAGTTGAGGTTCGGCAGGACTAACTAATGCATCAGTTTTTATTTCACAGTACTTCGGGTGAAATAGTTCCAGTTTCTTTTTTATGATTGTCGTTTAAAACAGCATGACATAACACCGACTCTTGGGTGTTTCCACTGATTTAAACAAGGATGAATTTGTATTATAATTTACGTGAAAGAGAAAACATCTTTCAGTCTTCTATTATTCCAGAGTGTGTAATGCTACTTGACACTTCAAATGGATCTGATACTGGTAGAGCCAATCGTTGTTAGAGAGAGAGAGAGAGAAGAAGAAGTAGTGGAATTCATTTATTTACCAGCAGTGACCCTTTGGGCGACTGCCAGGTGGGTGCCTGAACTTCAACGCAAGTTTGGCTTAACACCACTGTAGAAAAAGCATCGGCTTCGCAAAATGTGACGGCGCGCTCGTAAAATGAGTTACTTTCGTCCCGTATCTCTGTACATTTTGTTTCTTCGCTTAATTGAATTTTGCCAGTTCCACTTGCTCGCTTGCGTGGGGAGCGCGGATCGGTGGAAGACTCGAAAGGGGCCGTTTGCTTTAGGCGCAAAGTAAATTTAGAAATACGTGTGCAGCATTTCTCTCGACACGAGCAGTCTTGGCATTCGACTCATTACAGAAGCAGAGAATGCTTCTAATGCACTTCTGTTCTACTTCTCCGTATGGTAGATAGCCCGCTGTCGCGAGTGAAATATAAAAGATTGCCCTGGCAGCGTGGCTCTCCATTAGCCTCGCATAACAAGTAAAAGCTTTCTGAGCCATAATACGTGTTAACCAATAAAAATCGTGTCCTCATGGCGCTCACAAAAGGTCGCACATGCCACATGTCAGTGCCCGCTATCACACATAACACATGTTGCAATGTGTGTATTAAATAATTGGGGCTTCTTTCAGTATTCTTTTTACACTGAAACGTAGTGTGCGTATACGATAGACTACAATGTGTGGATGAAATCATTCGATGCATCAGCATCGGACGCTATCACAGTAAGGACAATTCGGCCGAAATACACTTAAATTTCAGATTTTCATAACTAGTTAAGTTTTTATAGTTTATTTGTTTGCTGTAGAACTATGTTCGCTGAAGTGCTGTTAGCACCATACTTTTATTTTTATTTTTGGGATTTCATCGCTTGGATTGTGGCTTGTAAGACAGTGGTTTTGGTCTGTTCCTGAAAATGGCGCAAGATGATTTTGAAAGTCTCGTGGTTTGCTGAATTTTCTGTGGACATTTATATTGCAGTAGTCGATATGTCATCTTTTCTGAATGATGATGCCTGATGGTGGAACGCTTCACTGGGACATTAATTCGTGCAGAATATGAAGTTCACAGGCGCAGAGAAACAGCCTTCAGCACTGACTGCTGTGTAACAACGCTGTCTCTTGAGGGGCAACGTATATAGACTATCAAATGAGCTGATGCATCGGATGACGCATAATAGAGGAATCGTTGCTTCTGTGTTTGCGTTGCCCTGTGTAGTCTTCTTGATTTTAGTACGAACATGGCTGGATCACTCGCCAACCGGAGTTTGTATCCACTTTCTCATATAATTAAATTATAATTTTGTTATTGTTGCTACATTCAAGGAAACCTGGCACACCAGTCCTTTCCCTCTTTTCCCCACAGTTTTAATCTTTAGAGGAGAGCAAAGGCATAATCTGTGTGTTCGCAAGCCATCATTCATTTGGGGTATATAGGAACGAATTCATCCTTCAGCTGAGATGAACCATGCGAAGAGTGTATTAGATAGGCTGGATCGCGATATTACTCCGAAAGTGGAACTGAGAGTACTAATGCTGCAGCCCGCCCAGTTACCCGAGCGAGCGGTTATCGCACGGCTTTCCGGAGTGGAAAGGAGCGCCTGGTCCCCGGCACGAATCCGCCCGGCGGACTTGTGTCGAGGTCGGTGGGCCGGCTAGTCTGTGGATGGTTTTTAGGCGGTTTTCCCTCTGCCTCGGCGAATGCGGGAAGGTTCCCCTTATTCCGCCTCAGCTACACTATGTCGGCGATTGCTGCGCAAACAAGTTCTCCACGTACGCGTACACCACCATTACTCTACCACGCAAACATAGAGGTTACACTCGTCTAGTGTGAGACGTTCTCTGGGGGGGGGGGGGGGGGGTCCACTTGGAGCTGATCCGCACAATAACCCTGGGTTCGGTGTGTGGGACGGCGGAAGGGTGAAGTGCACTGCGGTAGTCGTCGTGGGGTTGTGGACCACTGAGGGCTATGGCGGGAACGGAGCCTCTCCATCGTTTCTAGGTCCCCGGTTAACATACAATACAATACTACTGCTGCAGCGCTTGCCTACTACCGTTTCTCTCAGTATGATTTTTTTTCTGTGCATTTCAGTTTCGCAGAAACGCTGTATCCATAAAACAGATTTCGCAGCTAGGCCCTTATTAGTTATGAGGTTTTTGAGAGAGATGATGCTCAAATAGTGTCACGAGAACTACTTCCCACTTGTGAATTATATATGTCAGTTTAACCAGGGCTTCAACAAAATCACATTTCTTTGAAGACGCCAACTGTTAGAGTTCAGTAACCATACTGCTTTGCACATAGCAGCAGCAGCGACACCACCACCAACATCACCAAGAGATGCGTGCCTCAAGCGATCCACTGGTTGAAAATGACTAAATGTCATTGACTTAATGAATGATAAAGAGTTACTGTTGATTTGTTATGAGGGCGTGCTGAAAATTAATGTCTCCGAATTTTGTATGTGAAAATTGTTAAAGCTTTTTAAATAAAAAAAACTTAACATTCTGAGTCTGTATTCTCCATCTCTACATATTTACATCCCGCTGCTTCTAGAGGGTTCCAAGTTGCAGCGTGTAACATGACGGTGTGTAACGATACTATGTCGATGCCTGAGAAACAGCATGGTGTAGTCCAGTTTGGACATCGAAGAGTTCACCTGAACAAACGGCAGCCCCTCCTTCAACATGACAATGCCAGACCACACACGAGCGATGCTACATATGCAGTAATCCGACGCCGAGGGTCCACTGTCACCGATCGTCTTCCATACAGTCCCGTCCTGGTCCCATCCGATTTTCATCTATTTTCAAAGCTTCAAGAACGCGTTCGAGGACTCCACTTTGATGGTGATGAAGCGGTGCGAACAGATAAGTTGTGTATCCGTCAGCAGCGTCAACTTCCTACAGTAACGGCATCAACGAACTTGTCTCTCATTGGGAGAAATGTGTTCGACGCCAGTGTGACTATGTTGAGAAATAAATATGTGGACATGAAGAATGAAGATGTAGATTGTTAATAACGTTTGTTCTATTTAGAAAGCTGTAACAGTTTTCACATAGAAAATTCTGGGGGGTTTATCTTTCAGCATGCTCTCTTACATGTTAAATTTCCTGAATTACTTACATGATATTTAATTGTACTACCGCAATATAATTCTTAGCGAAAGTAGTCTGGATCTTTTCCCCTAACGATCTCTGCGGTAGGGAAAAAGAGAGTTATCTTCAAAACATGCACAAGAACACACAAGACACTCTTGCTGGTCAGCCACACTCAGCCCTTGGCAGACTTATTTACCTAGTCGCCATATTACTGTCTCTGGAAACAACAAGTTATGTGTGGCACAGAGTCAAGAAAAATCTGAGGACTTAAATGACCACTATCCAAGGCTGTTTCTTTTGTGCTATACGCGTTTCGCTTTTTTATGAAGCATCTTCAGTGGCCTATAATACACGTTTGTTTTATGCGTATAATAATTGCCTTATACTCTAATGATACTGTGTGTTACTACATTACAGTCTTTTTTTTTGGTAAATAAGAAACATCATAGTATAGCGTAACTTTCGTAAACCTAAATTCCAATTTGTTCTTTAGAATTTGGTGATTTTATTACTGCCATATGTTTCGTTGTGGAGTTTACTTAGTAGGCCTGCGTACGTCGGGATGCCCGATTGTCGATGCTTTCGAACACATTTCAGTCGAATGGGTCACTTTCACTGTGTATTAGCTGTACATTTTTAATAGTTGCCAACTGCCGCTTCCTTATTTTTAATCCGTCTTCTGTTTGTGTTGCGGTCCTTATTCAGTTTCATATTCGTTTGTTTGTTGTGTGTGTGTGTGCGTGTGTTACTGTCCGTGGTGGCCCTCGCACATTTCCTCTGTTGTCCATATGACAGTCACTTTCTTCTATATGTACATGATTTAAGATGGAAAGTACCATGCCCAGTCAACAAGGACTCAGGCTTATATAAGTTCCATTACAAACAGTGTGATACAAATTTACAATAGTTCTCCACATAAGATAAACATTATTTCATCATTCTCACATTTTAGGAAAACCCTCACGTCATTCTTATTTGATCACTGTTCTTATTCAGTAGCAGAATCTTTGCAACATGTGAGTTACGAAACGTAAAAGAAAAAGGAGCAAAATATCCGTACACAAGTAGCTCAAGCTTTCGTGAAGCCAACAAACTCACTCCTCAAAAAAAGGTTAACTTCTATTTACATAACATCAAATAGTATAGTATATACTTATATTAAAATCTTAATAAAGCCTCAGAACCTATTAAAAATGCGAATGTTAGGAAACAAACATTAAGACGTGCCGAGACGCGAACTGCTGCCTTATCTCGGATCTCGTTAACAGTTAATAATGATACTCAGTACGCTAAACCGACACCTCATTGCAGCTAGCAAATTTTTATCATGTTGCCACTTGCTAAAAGCGTTAATCGTAGCTATGTTACTAATTGAAATTTAATTGTAACAAATTGTACCAAGAAAAAGGCATTTTTGGTGGATCCTCAGTGTGTTGACTTCATATGGCACACTCTCATAATATGCAAGTTACAATAATTCTTTTGCCACGAATATGATATTTCTTATTATTTTATTGCAACGAATCACACAGTTTCACAGCGGTTTTTTGAATAATTCTCAATTTTCTGGTGCTCACAAACGACATATATAGGTATAGGCTTAAAATTAATGCCAAACGGCGCCTCACAACACTGTGCTGGAGGGAGATGTCGTGCATGTGACGTAGATGGCGTTGTGCCATCTCATTGGTCAACAGTCAGACGCACTCAGAATAGCTGACATGTTAGATATTGCTCAAGACTCCCGAACATGCTATTCCACGCTATGACGTCAGAAACTCGGCACGCTAAACGCTCAACGTTCGGATGCACGGACCGTGTGCTGACGGCTTTAGCCTTAATGACAGCTTCCACTCTCGCAGACTTACGTTCAATCAGGTGCTGGAAGGTGTGGAATGGCAGTCCAATATACACGGAGTGCTGCACTGAAGAGAGATCTCGATGTCTGTCGGTGAGGCTTGGCACGAAGTCGGCGTTCCAAAACATCCCAAAGGTGTGCTGTAGGATTCAGGCCAGGACTCTGTGCAGGCCAGTCCATTACAGGGATGTTACTGTTCTGTAACCACTCCTCCACAGGCCGTGCATTATGAACAGGTGCTTGATCGTGTGGAAAGATGCAATCGCCATCCGCGAATTGCTCTTCAATAGTGGGAAGCAAGAAGGTGCTTAAAACATCAATGTAGACCTATGCTGTGATTGTGCCACGCAAAACAACAAATGGTGCAAGGCCTGTCCATGAAAAACACTGCCACATCTTAAAACCACCGCCTCCGAATTTCACTGTTGGCACTACACACGCTGGCAGATGACGTTCACCGGGCATTCCCCATACCCACGCCCTGCCATCGGATCGCCACATTGGGTACCGTGATTCGTCACTCCACACAACTTTGTTCCACTGTTCAATCGTCCACTGTTTACGCTCCTTACGCCAAGCGAGGCGTCGTTTGGTATTTACCAGCGTGATGTATGGCTTATGAGCAGCCGCTCGACCATGAAAACAAGTTTTCTCACCTCCCACCTAACTGTCAAAGTACTTGCAGTGGATGCTGATGCAGTTTGGAATTCCTGTGTGATGGTCTGGATCGACGTCTGCCTATTACACATTACGACCCTTTTCAACTGTCGGCGCTCTCTGCCAGTCAACAGTCTGTACGTATCCCTTCACGTTTCCACTTCACTATCATATCGGAAGCAGTGGACCTAGGGATGTTCAGGAGTGTGGAAATCTCGCCTACAGACGTATGTCACAAGTGACACCCAATCACCTGATCACGTTCGAAGTCCGTGAGTTTCGTGGAGCGCCCCATTCTGCTCTCTCACGATGTCTAATGACTACTGAGTTCGCTGATGGCAGTAGCTGTCAGCAAAATGCACGTAATATGAAAAACGTACGTTTTTGGGGGTGTCCGGATACTTTTGATCACATAGTGTAGCATGAACATCGACTTCATATTTATATTGATATGGTCATGTATTACTTCCTTGTTCATTGCAAGGGATTTCGTATGTGAAAATTTTCCTGTAATGTTAGCAGTTTTGTGTTGTAATAGTTCATTCTAGTAATTTTCATATCATGTTCCAAGTCGACCACTACTTTGTCATGATTTATTAGGTTTTCATCAAAGGCAAAATGGCTATCTTGATACTTCGAACTTCTCATTAATATATTGTATCCAGTTTTGAATTTTTTTCCTGTCATCCCCAAATATGCTGATCTGTAATCTTGACATTCTAACTGGTATACTCGAGCTCTCTGGTACTTGTCTTGTTTTTCTGTTGGTGTTGTAAATGTGATTAGAGTGTGTTTCGTGTTCTGGGTTGCTAGGTGTAATATTTGTTTGTTAAGTATATTTGATATTCCGTGTGTTGATTGACACTTTTCGTATTAAAATGTATCATTTCTTTTTCTTAGTCATGTCGTAAGTGTTTCTGTTTTATATACTTATGTGTACTGTTGCGTGTGTGTTGCTTGTGGAGTTTTATGGTACTTGTGTCTTCTGCTTATTTTCATTATTCTTTAGTTGTTTTTTGGTTTTGTAGTTGTGTCTTTGTATTAAGGTAGTGTCATATTCACTCTTTCCTGCTGTGGTATTTCTTATCCTTTTTCAAAGCCTTCTGTACTGAGAGGGATTTTATTCAGTCTGTATTTCATGTGTGCTAGTTTGTGCTTTTGCGTGTGATATGATGTGGCATATATAAAAAATGTCTGTTGCTGTTCGCTTTCTGTAAAATGTCAATTTGTCCTCATTGCTCTCTCTCTCTCTCTCTCTCTCTCTCTCTCTCTCTCTCTCTCTCTCTCTCTCTCTGTCTGTTTGTCTTGTTAGACCCGAGAAGTGTATTTGTTTCTGTGTTTCTTTTTTCGCTAGATGTTGCTGAACATGCCTATATTTCAGAAAGGAGTCAGAGTACTGACCAAGATACACACATCAAAAATAGTTTATCACTTCCGCCCTTTTTATTGCTCGTGAAAACCACACATTCAATGTTGCACTACCATAGAGCGAGACTTCAGTGGTAGTGGTCCAGATTGCTGTTCACACCGTTACCTCTAATATCCCGTAGCACGTTCTGTTTCATTGATGCATGCCTGTATTCGTCGTGTTATACCATCCACAAGTTCATCAAGGCACTGATGGTCCAGATTGTCCCACTCCTCAACGGGGATTCGGTGTAGATCCCTCAGTGTGGTTGGTGGCTCACGTCGTCCAAAAACGGCCCTTTTCAATCTATCCCAAGCATGTTCGTTAGGGTTCATGTCTGGAGAACATGCTGGCCATTCTAGTCGAGCGATGCCGTTATCCTGAAGGGAGTCATTCACAAGATGTGCACGATGGGGGCGCGAATTGTTGTCCATGAAGACGAATGCCTCGCCAATATGCAGCCGACATAGTTGCACTATCGGTTGAAGGATGGCATTCACGTATTCGTACAGCCGTTACGGTGCGTTCCACGGCCACCAGCGGCGTACGTCGGCCCAACATAATGCCACCCCAAAACAGCAGGGAACCTCGTCCTCGCTGCACTCGCTGGACAGTGTGTCTAAGGCGTTTAGCCTGACCGGGTTGCCTCCAAACACGTCTCCGACGATTGTCTTGTTGAAGGCATATGCGCCACTCATCGGTGAAGAGAACGTGATGCCAATCCTGAGCGGTCCAGTCGGCATGTTCTTGGGCCCATTTGTAGCGCGCTGCATGGTGTCGTGGTTGCAAAGATGGTCCTCGCCATGGACGTCGGGAGTGAAGATGTGCACAGTTTGAGTCGTAACACAACGCGCTGTCGCTGCACGAAAAGCATTATTCAGCATGGTGACTTTGCTGTCAGAGTTCCTCCGCGCCATAATCCGTAGGTAGCGGTCATTCACTGCATTAGTAGCCCTTGGGCGGCGTGAGCGAGGCATGTCATCGACTGTTCCTGTCTCTCTGTATCTCCTCCATGTCGGAACGACATCACTTTGGTTCACTCCGAGACACCTGGACACTTCCCTTGTTGAGAGCCCTTCCTGGCACAAAGTAACAATGCGGACGCGATCGAACCGCGGTATTGACCGTCTAGGCATGGTTGAACTACAGACAACACGAGCCGTGTACCTCCTTCCTGGTGAGATGATTGGAACTGATCGGCTGTCGAACCCCCTCCGTCTAATAAGGCACTGCTCATGCATGGTTGTTTACATCGTTAGGCGGGTTTGGTGACATCTCTGAACAAAGGGACTGTGTCTGTGATACAATATCCACAGTCAAGAGTTCTGGGAACCGGGGTGATGCAAAACTTTTTTGATGTGTGTATACATACACGATTTATCAGACAGTACCAGCAGTATTATAAGATCGTTCGCTGACGTTAGTGTGGTGTAAAGGAAACTGTTGTCGTTTGACGATTGTAAGGAATTGCAGAAAGCCGTGGACAAACCATCCATTTGATGTCCACAGAGTGCATCCTTCATTGGACCAGACAGATGAAAGTCGAAAGGTGCGGGATGCGGACTGTAGAATGGATGAGAAAGAACAGTCCAGTGAAGTTTTGTGAGCTGCTCTCGTGTGAGGCCTTGCGTTATCATGGAGTAGGAGAAGTTGGTTTGCACTTTGTGATGAGGAACACGCTGAAGACGATTCTTCAATTTCCTAAGGGTAATACAGTACACTTACGAGTTGATCGTTGCACCGTGAGGGAGGGCATCAAACCGAAAGGCACTTTCAGAGTCCCAGAAATCTGTCATAATGACTATCGGTTGAGGGTGCGGCTTTGAACTGTTTCTTCGGAGGAGAGATGGTGTGGCGCCACTTCAAGGATTGCCGGTTTCTTTCCGGTTCGAAGTGATGAATTCATGTTTCATCGCCGGTGACGATGTTCAGCGAAAAATTTTCACGAACAGCCTCGTAACGCGCAAGCAATTCCACATGGATGGGCCTTCGTTGCTTATTATGTCCTCCTGTTAGGTGGCGAGGACCCCGTGGTCACACACCTGTGAGTACCCCCAATTGGTGGACGTGTGTGTCAGCACTATCGACTGAGACGTCCTGTTAAGCAGCAAGCTGACTGATTGTGATCCTTCGATCACCTTGAATGAGAATGTCCGCGCGTTCTAACATTGCAGGAGTCACAGCTGTGTGCGGCCGGTCGGCACGCGAGACTTAGAACAGGTTTGCGCGACCTTGTTCTGATGATGACGGACGCCTCACCCAACGAATCACCGTGTTTTTATTCACTGCCAGGTCTCCATAGAGACTCTGCAAGTGTCTGTGAATATTAGGATGCCGTGGTTTTCCGACCAAAGAAACTTAATGAGAGGTTGTGCTTGGAAAGCACCTCAATTACAGAAGTCATTGTGAAGGCTACGCACAGCATGGCCACCTATAATCGGAAATTGAGGAATCTATAGCGGCCGAAGCGGGAATATTTCAAGATCTTCCGCAACAAATTTCGCATTTTTTCAGCTCAAACTGGCCGAGAAAAAAATAGTGTTACGTTACTTATTGAATGCCCCTAGTATTCAGCGGTATTACTCAGACGCGACATGAAATGGGACGATCACGTAAAAATTCTTATTGCCCAAGGCGTATGGAACTGATTATGAACTGGTTCTTTTGGGAAGGGTATCATAAAGTCTTGTGTCTTCTCCTACTGCTAGCTGGCCACGACTGTTATAAATGGCCCTTCATATACTGAATACCGACACCAGGATGGAGTTGACGTCCGAGCTGGTTTCAGACATGTTCTACCGGGGACAGATCTGAGGATTTTGCTGAGCAGGGGAGTATCTCAATGGCACACAGATGTTCATAGAAATGTGCCACGTGTAAACGAGCATTGTCCTATTGAAAAAAACCTCAAAGATACTGTCGCAAGTCGCATGTTGACTGTTATTGCACGAGTGATTTCTGCATGAGAGGTGACACATGCGGTCGCGGCATGTCCAATTAATACGTTGTATTCCACAACCCACTCTACAGTGGATGGCGAAGCGTGCATTGGTGCTTATCGATCTTCTTTTCCGCTTCATCTGCAAAACGAGAGAGGAAAAAATGACCGTCCGTATACTTCAGTACGTGCCCTAATGCCTCTTATAATAAAACGTCGCACTGTTCGAGAGAATAATTCGAAGATTCATAATTCGAGTAAGTCAGCGTATTGTCAACATGCCATTTTTGCAATGATATAAACTGTAGGGTCAGCTTCCTCATACAAAAATAAATGAAAAATATCTAGTGAACATGGACTCTAAAATTCATACCTTAAGAGGGTTGAGCATTTCTTCATCATCGCTAATGTGAAACACACTACTTCTACTGAGCAAATGCACGCAGCTCGTAAGGTATACAATACAGAGCCGATGTTTACTAGACATTATTTTTCTTGTTGTGGTCCATATTGCCTCCTCGCAAAATATGAAAATCCAAAGAACTTGCAGTAGAAGGTGTGTGTGTCATAGTATCGAAGATGAAGAAATGCTTATATCTCGTAAGGTACGCGCATCTTGTTTACTAGACATTTTTGTTTTGTTTTGGTGTAACGAAATTGGTGCCCTGCAGTTTATCGTCTTGTTGGTCGGGGGGCGGGGGGGGGGGGGGGTCACCTCTATGTAAAGTGTATTAGGGTCCTTCGAAGATAGGTCGCCAGAAAAACAACATGCCGAGAGTTTTAGATGTCCAGGGAACTTTTCCCGCAAAACACGCATCGCAGTTAGCACTGTGGCTCGGTGTTGCTGAAACCCCGGGCGGTGTGGCCGTGCGGTTCTAGGCGCTTCAGTCTGGAACCGCGTGACCGCTACGGTCGCAGGTTCGAATCCTGCCTCGGGCATGGATGTATGTGATGTCCTTAGGTTAGTTAGGTTTAAATAGTTCTAAGTTCTAGAGGACTGATGACCACAGATGTTAAGTCCCATAGTGCTCAGAGCCATTTGTTGCTGAAACCATACGTCTACAATGTCGACGTTCTCGGAAAGAAAATTCTCAGTATGTGGACAAACCGCTGAGATGTGACTGTTATTGCACGGTTGATTCCTACAAGAACAAAAAAGTAAGGACCATTGATCCATTTCTGTCGTCAATGCAGACAAACTGTAACAATATCAAAATGAGCGGGCCGTTTATGAACATCTTTTGTTTTGTTCACGCATTCAGATGAACGTGTGCCTGATCACACCTATGCTTCGTGGAGGAACTTTTCCAGCAGCCTTTCACACGCATTTTGTCTTGCCAGCAAATCGTGTTTACCGATTTCTCTTATGATACCCAACTTCTGTCTACATCTCCATCTATACTCTGCAAACCACAGTGAAGTGCAATGCAGAGAGTACGTCCGATTGTACCACTTGTTAGGGTTTCTTCCCGTTCCATTCACTATGGAGCACAGGAATAATGATTGTTTTGATGCCTCTGTGCGTGCTGTAACTAATCTAATATTTTCCTCACGATCTCTGTGTGAGCGATACGTAGGGGTTCGTAATATATTCCCCAAGGTCATCGGTAAAAGCCATTTTCCTTAAACTTTGCAAGTAGGCTTTCTTGGGATAGTTTTACGTCTGTCTTCAAGAGTCTGGCAGTTCAGTTTCATCAGCAAATCTGTGACACTCTCCGACGGGTCAAACAAATCTATGAGTATTCGTGCTGCCCTTCTCTGCGTACGTTCAATATTAGCTGTTAATCCTGTTTGGTACGGCTCCCACAAACTTGAATAATATTCTAGAACCCGTCGCACGAGTGATTTGTAAGCGATCTCCTTTGTATACTAATTACACTTCCCCAGTATTCTACAAATAATCCGAATTCTACCACCTGCTTTACCCACGACTGAGCCTTTATCAATATGCCATTTCATATCCCTACAAAGTCTCACTCTCAGGTATTTGTACGAATGTGCCGATTCCGACAGCGATTCATTGATATTATAGTCACTTCGAACTTCGTACACTTTTAGTAGACCAATAATAAGTTAATGTGCACGTAGTAAGATGCATAACCGGAACGGTAGCTGATCGTGTTCGATCAGAGGGCTGGTTCCCCTCTCTAATAAAAAAAAAACTGAGTAAGGAAACCAACGATCTACTAGAACGGATGTAAAAAAAAAAAAAAGAAAAAAAAATGGTTAGCATTCGAGCTTCGTGAGACGAACGTGTATGAAGCGACGATTCGATTCCCACTCAAATTTAATTTTTGATCTAAATTTTTCATCACTGGTAATATTATTTAATTTATATGGCTTTTGAGAGGTAATATAATTGAACGAAACCACGTGTATTTGCATGAAGTTTAGATAATTTACTGTTATTTCACTACTTACTAATTTTAATTAAATTAATTATTAGGACAAGTAGATTTATAACTATCGACAAGTAAATGAAGAAACGCATATAGGTTTCCTGAAAATATATATACACCTGTCGTGATTTACTGCCGGCCGCGGTGGCCTTGCGGTTCTAGGCGCTCCAGTCCGGAGCCGCGCTGTTGCTACGGTCGCAGGTTCGAATCCTGCCTCGGGCATGGGTGTATGTGGTGTCCTTAGGTTAGTTAGGTTTAAGTAGTTCTAAGTTCTAGGGGACTGATGACCACAGCAGTTGAGTCCCATAGTGCTCAGAGCCATTTGTCGTGATTTACTAAATCCCTTAAACATGCAATCTTGTAAAGTACCCGGAACTATTTTGCACCTCGACACTTCCAGTTGCAGACACACAGGCAGGCCACATTTGGCACTTGACTTGCGTAGCGGTGAGAAGTTGCCAATGTAGCGAGAATGAATAGTGTAGGTGCAAATTTTTTGAATATCACAGAATTTACACTTGTGCTACAAAAATGAAGGTTTGCGCGGGATTGGAACCGTCGCCTGATACACGTTCGTCTTAGAAGCTCGAAGGCTAGCCACTTGACCACCCTGAACTCTAACGTTCGGCACCTACGCACAGATACACCAGTTACATTACAGGCGCATAAAATTTCTCCTGCGATTTTCCCGGAATTGCCAGAGTAGTGCACCTCACTGCTTGCACATTATGTTATTTTAATGGCCTACTAAAATTGTACAAAATCTAAAGTAAATCCATGGTCCCAACGTCGTGGCTTCCAGTTGTAAGTTTTTTTATTTTTTGAAGTGCAATGTTTAATGCAAGTTGCCAAACTTTGATCGTGGTAACGTGATTCTTCTTCTTCGCTTATTTCCAATCGCCACGAAGGTGAACACGTACTAAACAAAATTATTGCCGTCCAGAAACAGAACTTTAAACACTTTCACCAAATGCGTGCTGTGCGGCGACAGTAAGCCACCCGTCAGAAAATAGGCGTCTACGCGAAACGCGCATTGCTCATTCGGTATCTGTACCGTCGCTACTAACGTAGATGGTAAACCAATATTGTGACGGACCTCTTCAAATGAAACTAACCACCCACACGGCTTATCACTCCCCCTTCCTGTTGCCCCCATTCAAAACACTGAGCTTCGCATACCCTTGCTGTATAATTAGGATCTGTATGGGATATTATTGTTCCTGCCGTTTGTGGCGCGCAGGTTCCCGGAAGTCAAAGACAGTGGCCTATTTGCGAAGCTCGGCAGTCTGCCGCCCCCCTCCCCTCCTTGCTTCCGCTGGCGTCGCGCCGGGCCTGGCGACGTGTAGTGTCGGAGGCGTCACCTGCGCCGGCCCTCGCGGCACAGTACACACAGCGACGGCGGCTGGGCGCCGCTCATTGATTGCCGGCGCAGCTGTGTGCGTGTGTACGGTGGCGGGGGCGTGGGCCGGAAGGCGCGCTGTGCGCCGGCCCAGGCGCGCGGGGGCGGAGGGGCGGCGGGGGCGGCAGCGGCGGTGGCGGCGGCCCGGACAGTACCGTAGCAGCGCCGGCCGCGGACGCGACGCCCGCCGCGACCACACGCTCCACGCCCCACGCTCCAGGTGACCCGCACCGCTGCTCACGACGCCGACGCCGCCGCGTCTGCGACCGCTGCGTCGCCGCCTCTCCCGCCACGCCTCGGACATCCCAATGAATGGGCTTGCCGGCTCCTCTTCTATGCCCATATCAGTGAACACTCCCTTCTCTCACATTTCTTGCAACTTGTCTACTGCTAGCCAACTTGTTTTGCAGTTACGCTGTCTCGAGCAGTACCCGTTACGTCGTTTCTTATTCGTCTCTGAGGGCACGTGACGCACGCTATTTGCTTGGGCTCTTCCCCAGCAACTTTCAGTTCTTAAGTTGCTTACTTGACCTGTGAGCAGTAGGTCGCTTCGTTTGTATTTACGTCTGTGACAGAAGTCTTTCTTGTCTGTTGTGCCTTGTACCAGTTTCTCGCCAAGTATAATGACGTACACGAGTACGACGCTTGATTATAAAATATTCACCATCTTTTCTGTTTTTCGTAAGACATGGTCAGCTATCGCTGATGTGTCAGATAAGCACTTCACTGACGCTGTCAAGCTTGCTTTAACACGTTTCATTACTCATTCATTCTACACTGTACTACTTGAACGTCTTAATTTTTGCTGTGATATCATTTTTGATAAAATTTGTGCAAGATACCTGCACAATGTCTTAACTGCTAAATTAGATAGTAATCACCGCGCTATATTGTTCCTCGTATATTTCAGTTTCAGTGACATAAATCCAGGTTGTTCTCTCACCACATTTATCTCGCCTTTGTTGTAATGTCCCCGTGATATCCAACGAATTACCGTCATGTAACTTTACTGGTTGCCTTGTTGCACGCTTTGATTCCGGTGCCTGTGTTGTCAAATCTGAAAGCAAAATCGACGTGCCGATGTGATTTAAAACCCGCCTACACGCGCTTCTGACAGCCCCGAAATAAATCGGATATAAATTCAGATTCGCGTGTATTGATTGCTCTTGGTATTGATTGCACCTCTCACGTGC
Organism: Schistocerca piceifrons; assembly: GCF_021461385.2. Classification (NCBI taxonomy): domain Eukaryota; kingdom Metazoa; phylum Arthropoda; class Insecta; order Orthoptera; family Acrididae; genus Schistocerca; species Schistocerca piceifrons. Next base: position 585,067,289 of record NC_060140.1, on the reverse strand, counting down.
AAGTTAACTGTGTCGCTGATGACGGGTTGACGTGACGGCATCGTCAAGCGTCGCTAATTTTGTAACCTCTATTCTTCTTGTAATTTACGTCTATTTTTCATTTTCATTTGTCGCGAAGAGGAAGAAAATTCTTACGTTTATTTCGATACTACCATAACTATTAACAGATTGTTGTATTAATTCATTATATATTTAGTACGTGCTGGTTAAAGTTCGAGTAGCTTACGAACCTCGTCGTCGTATTTTCGTGATTTGGAAGAGATGTGGTTTGCATTGCATTGTGACCGCGACAAACAGCATTAGTGTAAAAATGGTGTGTCATAATGTAACTCATACGCTAATAGAAAATTTTCATTGCGCTTAAAATTTAGGACATATGTCGCAGAGAGGAGTTTTTCAGTCGGGCCTTCTGGCGGAAATTGTAAGAGAAATTGGATTCGTGCGGTTCGCCGGTAATGCATACACGCAAATGTACGCGTATAGGCTTGTTTGGCTGTAGTGTGAATGGTATGTGGCAGTAATAATGTGTGATGCTAAATGGCCGGCAAGTATCTATAGATGGTACACGTTGTTCCGTTAGCTCCTTTCCCCAATAACAGTAGCTGTACTAAACTTTGTAAATGAAGAGTAAAATTTTATATTCATCCGAAGCGGAAGCAAGTTTTCATAACACATGCAGTGGCAGCCGCGCGCACGCGAAGTCGGAGGACGGGAGACATGCGCACCTTTGTGGGGTTGCCCTCCACGTTGAGCTTGCTCTCCTCCGCTAGCTGTAATCTCTGGTTATTTGTGGGCGGCGTTTCATGTGACGTCGATGTCTGTCAGCTCTTCCGCCGCGCATGGTGTATGACGTTGCTACATCAAGATTTCCCGCCCAAGACAAACATTTATAGAATCAGCCACTTGACTAAACCTGGTTATAAAGGTTTCGGAAGTAACCATTAAATGTCCTCCACGTTATTTTTTTGTATCTTCTCTTATTTCTCTTGCAGCTATTTTCTAATTGCTCCTCAGGAGGAGCTTTGCATTCTCACTTCATATGAACAAAAGTATTCTATGGACTTTCTTCACGTGTCCAGAATGTTAGAGGTTGGTAATCGTATTTCCGTGTTAGCAGGTTCCATCCCTCGCAAACCACTTCTCTCTATGTTTTCACTGTGGGGATCAACTTCAGATTACGTTATTATTTTAGCCGAGCAACAGCATTGTGAATTGACTTCAACAATGCTTGCGGTGGTTTATTTCTGTGAAATTTCTTAAAATTGCGTAGTATATTTGGGGAAATATGTTGTTTTGGTGGGAAATTGTGTCATTTCATGCTCAGCCTCTTTCATAGTGTCAATGAGTGCTCAACAAGACCGTAATATTACTCCAGTTAAGTCCCATAAGATTTCACACACATTTTTGAACTCCAGTTAAACGATTAGGTATGCGATATGCAATGTAGTAATGATTACACAGAACTAAGGAACGATTTATTATTGTTACGTTGCAAAGGCGTTCTCGGCAAAATTGTCTGTAGTATAACTGGTAGAATAGTGCTTTACGATGACAGAGGGAAGAAGTGTCTTACTTGTCACAACGTAGCACGAGGCATTGGTATGTGATGTGAACAGCTCACTTCCGTCGAAGATCTCTGCTATTCCGCCAGTGACGGCAGTGGTGCGTATTGTTTCGCGCTGCGAAGGTGGTCCGTAGCTTTCCGGCTGTTTGCGTCCTGGTTTCGGTCGGTTGCCCTCTGCGTTTTCGTTTTTGTCAGCTGCCGGACGGCGAGGCTAGGACAGAACGGTCGCCAGCAGCTTTTGTTTACACGATTTCCGGCACATGCATTTAGAAATTTTGTACGAGGTGCACCACTGTGTTTCCGGTCTTCGCTACACCCCTTCGCATTCAGCTGACTGACAAATTGCTATTTCAAACTGGAGAACTACTATCGGAATTTATCTCTCTGTTCATCGTTCATCGTATCCGCTGTACCGTAGCTTTGTTTTCAACCTTTACGCGGCGGAGTTGTATTTGTCGTTTACCCTCTCTCCTACGAGTGCTAAAATTTTGGTGATCAGAAACATTCCCAATACTGTTTTCATTTTGCGTCACCTTTCCTTTACAATGAACATTTGTTACTGGTGCATCGTGATTGGGAATATGTTAAAGTTGTGATAACTGCAGTTTTTCGGTGTGTTTGATAAACGGTGGTTTTCGGTGCTCATCTGACATATTCCAAACTTAAGAAAACGATTACCAGCATTACTGATGTCTATTTTCTTTCCCGTTTGTATATTTGTCCATTTTACGATTTCGATGAGATGCGCTTTAATAATTTGATGCGGTAGTGAAAATTTATGGAGAAGCGAACTGATGACGGGCTTACCCGTAATTTTGTGCTATTGTGTTAAACGAGAAAAACGTAAGCTGTTTACCTCGTTTACTTATTAAAATTTTGAGAACATTGAAAGATTATTTTGCTGTTTTGTCCGTACTAGCATCTTATTCAACTGCCTTGGTGTTGAAGCTACTGTGGTACTGAAAGGCAGCTGTGACTCTTTTTAAGGCATTCGATAGCCCGCAAAAACATGAGTATCGTTATGTGACTCTTGCAGTGGTTCGAACTGAAAGTTTTTGTAAAAACTGTCAAGGAACACGCTGCACATGAAAGCGACGAATGCTAAACCAACGCCTTTTCCGTTCCCATTATCTCATGTTTTCATGAGAAGAGGTGCGAAATTGAACTCTACTGACATTTTCGTCTTCACGTTTAGCACATTATCCGCTATTTTTTAAATGTAAAATTGCACTTCAAACCAAAGTAAATGCCACATCATAATACTTCTGTTTACAAGATCTCCCTAATGCTGTTACAATTGTACATTGTTTCACTTAGTAACACCTTAGCTTTTTCAGTATTTAAGCAGATTAAAAATAAATACCCTGTAAAATAACCTAAGATTACTTTTCAATATCGACAGGATTTTTGTGTTTGGAGAAAAAAGATACAGGCTGTATTCTTCCAGCTGCCTTTACTTTCCTTCGGGTTTCACATTCTCGTTCGGTCAGTTCGTAGAAAGTTTTGTTTTCATAAAAGAGAACGCTTCTGCCATAGCTAATAAACTCTGATGTCGTAACAGTAAATCGGTACCGCTGCTCTCGCCACAAGCCTGTCTCGTGAAAGTGGCAGTAAATACCAGAGAAGCGTACAGAACTACTTTCTCAGTAGTAGTGATGAAAACTGATGAGTTCTGTGCTGCACCTTCACCTGAATAATAAGTAGTTGTTTTGTATCACTCGTAACTGTGTTGGTTATGTTGCTGAGTGTCACTACCATTAGCAAGGGCAAGCGCGTATCATTATTTGCACTTAACTCAGTAATGGCAATGTGATCACAGTTACATCTCATTACCACTTTTGATAGCTTCTCCTTCGTGACTTGGAGTCAGAATTTTGTGAAATCCTGCCCAAGCATTCGTGCCATTCCCAACCCAGTACACCGAGACTAGCAAATCGAGAAGTTTTCATGCCATTTCCTGAACCGACACCTTCACCAAATACGCTTATTTCAGATTGGGAAACTTCCACCAACTTTTAAATTAGTACGAGCGAGAATAGACCAAAGACTATAGGGAGCTGTCAAGAACACCTGTGCGCGGGATTATATGGCAATGTCTGTGATTAGCATACTGCTTAGAGCACTTGCCCCCTCTCTCTTTCTCTATCATGTCCCCTCACCACCCCCTCTCCTTCCCTCCTCCCTCTCACTCCCCTCTCTCCCTCTACCTCCCCCTCGTCCTCCTGAAAGTCTACAGACCATATGTTCATCAAAGCTTCCAGTACAAAGCTTATGGTAAAAGCACACTTTCTGTAAAAGTAGAAGGCATATGAAGTGATTATGACAATTAGTCTCACTTCGCGCTATAGATTCATCTTAAAGGTGTACTTGTGTAAAAGGTTTACTTGCAGCAGACACGCTGCGATTTTATCTGCGATCTCTTATATGTTGACGATGCTGAAACCTATTGCAGAATTAAAGAATTGGTGAAGAACACTGTGGCTGTCCGATTGAACTTGTAGTGTCTCGGCTTGTTTGCTGCATTCTGTAGTTGGGAACTCCTGTGATGGATTTTGTTTCCAAATGAGTTAAAAGATAAGAAAGTACCGCCGCTTGAGGTAAATTTTCAGTGTTGTCTACCGTAATGTTTACCGGGAATTTGTACCGCATCGTTCGCCTCTTGAATATTCAGAAACAGTTTTGGTAACTGACGACTGTAAAAACCCTCAACACTTATTTATTAGAATGTGCCGTATTTTTCTTTCCATTTCATCTTCTCCCTGTTCCTTCATGGAACATTTTTGTCTCTCAATTTTCTTCTCAGGTGACTCAATCTGTCAAATCTGTTTCGGGAAAAAAAATGGTTCAAATGGCTCTGAGCACTATGGGACTCAACTGCTGAGGTCATTAGTCCCCTAGAACTTAGAACTAGTTAAACCTAACTAACCTAAGGACATCACAAACATCCATGCCCGAGGCAGGATTCGAACCTGCGACCGTAGCGGTCTTGCGGTTCCAGACTGCAGCGCCTTTAACCGCACGGCCACTTCGGCCGGCCTGTTTCGGGAAATAAATGAGGACTTTATATTTCAGAGTATGGACAATGGTAAAAGCATTTTAAAATTACTGTGCACCATTGTTATTTGTTTTTGTTTCGTGATCATCACCAGCACTGAATAACTGAAGCTTCTTCAGTACAGTGTGACAGAAAATACCCACTCATAGTCTGTTGAGATGACTGAAAAATCTTCTTTCAGCAGTCAGCGAAATCGATTTCAGAAGTTATTAATACTGGATTCAGTTAAGAAACAGTTTACATAAACATTAATTTTCTTTTCGGAATTCTTTTCTTTTTTATCACACTAGCTATGTAATTTCATATCTCTCTCTCTCTCTCTCTCTCTCTCTCTCTCTCTCTCTCTCTCTCTCTCTCTGTGCGTGTGCGTGTGCGTGTGCGTCGCGTGTGCGTGTGCGTGTGTGTTTCCGTCTTGTTTCCTCCAGAAACTTTGTTGCTGTATTGTCCGACCAGTTCAGAATTTTTGATTAAATTTCAAAATGCAAATACATAGTTTTGGACGTGTCCTTTGTGATTTTTGTCGCGTTTCATATGCTATTGTCATGTTTGGTTTGCTTAAATTATAGTGTTCCCATTTGATGCTAGTAATAACTGCATAACGGAACGTTGTAGCAGTATACCAGATGTGTTTAGATATTAACGAGGATTTCATAATTTTGCGTGTCGTGTTAGACCGAATAGCGCCAATTTTGTTGTTTTTGTGTTGGTAAACATTTCTGAAAACAGTGTTAGCCGTATGAGATATTTAGTCTGTCGTAAACTTTACTTGTGTTTTGGTAGTATCGACGATTACTTAGTGTGTATAAAACGAACGAGATAAATTGGATTAAATTTAGCTGTAAGTACGCAACAAAATGTAGCAAAGTCTTACAAACGTAAAATCTGCTTTTGGCAGGTCTGCCGTGAATAAAACAAGAGTCTGCGTGTGATGTAAGCGTTTCGAAATATGCCGTGAAGTTGTTGAGGATGCTGAGCACATTGAAACCGATGAAATCGTGGAAAAGTTAAAGAAATGAGTACAGACTAGCGTGTGGTGTTTGCAGGAATACGTATAGCATTTGTATAGACGACAAGCGTAAAGAGATAATTCGCGTGTTTACAGAACTTTTTTTTTGCTTAAAAATAGTGTTGCGCATCTCGAATACGCAACTTTTTTGAGGGTAACATTACGCTATGGGTTTTTTAGAGAATCTGGGCCTATCAGTGTATCGCAACGGATTTGTGTATAACACTGCCTTTGTACTGGAAAGTATCTTGCAAATATGATAAAAGATATCATATCTTGTGTACATCCCGAAACATCTCGTCGGTTATTTATCGAAGCATATATGCAAACTTTCCTAAACGTTCTAGCTAGTCTATGGGTGATGAATTTATTTGACACTCAAGAGCCAGGAGCAGGTTTTACACTCATTCTACCATTGCATTACGCATCTGAGGCAGTACTGCTGAAGTTGCTCAGTAAACAGCTCCTAACGCGGGAGTCTCTTTGTGAATCGAATAAATTATAAATCGTTGCATAAACTCTATTAGCTATGCAGAATTTACACTAGATGTTCATACATCTGCTAAGAATCTGATGCAGGGATTCTTTAAATGTAGTTGTTGTTGTCTTCAATCCTAAGACTGTATTGATGCAGCTCTCCACGTTGCCCTATCCTACGCAAGCCTCTATATCTCCGAATAACTCCTGCAACATACATCCATTTCAACATGCTTACGGTATTCAAACCTTCGTCTACCACTACACCCCTGCCCCACTACCCCTCCCCCCCACCCTCACACACATACATTCTTCCTTGCTGTCTCAGAATATGTCCTATCAACCGATTCCTTCTTTTAGTCAAGCTGTGCCACGAATTCTATTCAGTACCTCGTCGTTAGTTACGCATTCGTATCTGCAGCATTATTCTGTAGCACCACAGTTCGAAACCATCTGGTCTCTCTAATACTGTCGATCTTAAGCGATCCTACATAAAATAGACTTTAAAAGCAACTACAAAAATATAAAAACAAATAAAATTATTCGGACATGAAAACCTCGTCTTCCTTAACTTCGTCGTTTAAAATATTTGTAACGATCTATTCTCTTTTTATTTAAACTGCCAATCACCGCCGGCCGGTGTGGCCGAGCGGTTCTAGGCGCTTCAGTCTGGAACCACGCGACCGCTACGGTCGCAGGTTTGAATCCTGCCTCGGGCATGGATGTGTGTGATGTCCTTAGGTTAGTTAGGTTTAAGTAGTTCTAAGTTCTAGGGGACTGATGACCTCAGATGTTAAGTCCCATAGTACTCAGAGTCATTTGAACCATTTTATTGCTAATCACTCGCCCCTCACATACCTTCAGAAAAGCCTTCCAACTCTCCAATTTTTATTCGATGCTTGCAATTTCTCTTCTTCAGAAACGCGTTATTGGTTATTGCCGGTTTGCTTTTTATATCCTCTCTACTTCGGCCATTGTGAGTTTTTTCCTGCCAAAATAGCAAAGCTTTTATAGTCCCTTTTCCTAATCAAATTCCCTCATCATCGCCTGATTTAATTCGGATAGCTACATTCCATTATTCTTGTTTTGCTTTTGTTGATGTTCAAGTGATATCCTCCTTTCAAGATACTGTTCATTCCGGTAAACTTTTCTACCAAGTCATTTGTTGCATCTGACTTGTAATTTCTTCACAAAATTTTTCTTCAGTCTTGTTCAGTTAAAGTTAAAGAGGCAGTTATAAATCTGGTTAACTGTAAAGTACAGACAGATCGGTATTCGCTAGAGAGAATGAGTACCTTCAGTTGCTGCTTCTCACAGCAGTTCTGTAGTCGGGCGATTTTTAGAGCCGTAGTCGTAATCAAAAGCAAAATAAAAGCTATTGTTGTCCTGGTAATTTCAGATCAGACGCTTCCAGAGTGTTTCCAGTGCCACGTTGCGCCAGTTCTATTAACAGTAAGTTGTTGACAAACTGCAACGACGGATTGTTGGCAAACTGTAACGATGCGTTTTCAGTTCATCGTTCTGAGCCTGTTGACGGCCTTCTGTCGCCACGTCGTCGCAACTCACCGCATGCAGGAAGCCAATTCATTGCGGTCACCATTAGGTCGATCTGAACATAAGCGGCGATCAAAAAGTTTTGTTTCGAAGGCCATACAGCCAGGAGCTGTATGCCAATCAGGAAAAATCGCCCGTAGCATTGAGACTATCATCCCACGGACGCACCACGTTGAAGACAGCCACTTGGTAAAACACCGTTGCTTGATGTGTGAAGAGGTCCGTAACTGCCTGCTTCACATAGTCGTTCGACAGGAATCGTCGACGCTTCATGGCCTTTTTTCAGGGGCCGAAGGCGTGAAAATCGGTTTGGGGGAGATGATGAGTATAGGGCTGGTGTTCGAGTATCTCCTTCTTGAGTTGACATAACTTGTGCGTCACAACATTTCGATATGGGGACGTGCGTTGTCATGAAGCACCATTCCACAATGGTTGTTTTCTACAGACACGCTGTCCCATATATGTTCTTCATTCTCCGATGGGTATCTACCGGCGTTTGACCTTCTGCAACCAAGAAAAGAAAAACAGCACGTTGGCCCTGTCTGGACGCATTTTGTAGTAATGTTGCCATAGTCCACGTTTCCGCTTCTACCGCACGCACGTGGGAATGATACGGATGCCGCTAATCCCATGTCTACAGGTCGGTGCTTACATACTCGCATCAGAGTCGCGCTACGTTGCGTATACGCTGCAACAACGCCCTCAAATGAAAATTTTTGAATGCCCCTTATAATATTCTCAAGTACGTATAATCGTACGAGGCGTGTTTTTTAAGTAAGTGCCGTTTTAAAATATAAAAAAAATGAGCTAAGATATCTCAATAATTTTACTTTTACATGGAAGCCTGTACCTTAATCTACTTTTCCAGATAATCTCGGTCAATATTGAGGCACTTGTCATAACCTTGTACCAGTTTTTGAAGACCCTCCTCATAGAAGTCTGCCGCCTGACTTTTTAACCACTGCATCACCACTGTTTTGACTTCGTCATAGTCTTGAAGACCTTGACCGCCCAGGTGTTTCTTCCAGTGCAAGAACAGATGGTAGTCACTGGGCGCAACATCGGGGCTGTACGGAGGATGATCTGGAGTTTCCCATCGAAAAGATGTGATGAGCTCTTTGGTCTGATTCGCCACATGCGGACGGGCATTGTCTTGCAGCAAAACGATGCCCTTGCTCAACTTCCATGGACTGTTGCTTTGATTCCGGTGTGACGTAGGCCACCCATGTTTCATTGCCCGTAACAAATTGGCTTAAGAAATCATGACCGTCGTTGTGGTACCGCTCAAGGAAAGTCAATGCACTGTCTAAACGTTTGGTTTTGTGCACATCCGTCAACATTTTCGGTACCCAACGTGCGCACAGTTTTCGGTAATTCAAGTGCTCTGTCACGATTTCTTTCACATAACGATGCTACTAACCTAATTTTTGTGAAGAGGAGACTAAATCCTGAAGGTATCAATAACAAAATATAAACAAAACTATATATTCTTCTTTTCTGAAGAGCACATGAGGAATAAATTGTTCCGTAACGGTTGTATTGTATTTTTGTCTCAGATTCTATGACGTTTCCTTTTCTTTCTGAACACCCCATATGCGTTTAACCTATTCTCTTTATATATAACGCAATTATGCAGGAGTTATAGATTGTAATGATATATTCTTTTACACGTCGCTTGCAAGAGAAAATAAATCTTAAGATATCAGTCCCCGCACCGCCACTCTACTTACCACCTTGGCAGGATCGTTCGCTTCACCTGAGAGCCTGTAAACTCGTACTGATATTCATTGAGTGCAGGCAGTGGCATACAAGATGCCATTAGTACCATAATAAACGTGCGAAGCTGGGATTTGTATGGACACCCCAAAATATGTGACCACCACTCAGGTGTTTGTCACTAAGATGGGATGAAAATCAGATAAAATTAACTACTCGTGCGCTGTGTCAGTAGCCTAAGCGCAGACTACTCCTTACTCTTATGAACATTTTCGGAAGGGGGTAAAACGTTCTACAGCGAATGCTCATGAATTTGTAAACTTCAGGCTCTCTATGCAGCAATAACGAATCTTCCTCATTTTAAGATTAATCCAGTTGCGTTCGCGACTTGTTAGACCTACGATCGAATTAAGAATATTACTGCATCCAAACTGAAGGTTCGATGCCCACTCCAACTCACTTTCGGGCGAATTTGCTGTGGCCTGACTGAGACAAACTTTGAAGCGTGGGTGCACTTGCTAACAGAAATTTAATAAACGCTGTCGTCACTTCACTATGAAGTCTTTTCTGGGTTCGGTTCGGGAAACATAAGTTTCTGTGGAATGCAAGAAGCTTCTGCGCTAACATATTTGGCGTGTCGGCAAACACTCAGGCAGCGGAACTTCAGAATCTGAGTAAAAGGAAGTTCGTGCGTAATGGAATTCCTGCGAGGCGAGCTGCGAATTACTGAAAACGAGATAGTTATCCTCCTAGAACAGTGGGAGTGGCGTGGTTCATTGAATGGAGTGGTAAAATCTGTCGTGACAATTAATGAATGTGAATGAATGAAATAAAATCATTAAAAGATTTCGCGATCGTAATTACAGTAGAAGATCTGTATCTCCGCAGTGATCGCTCTTTTTTTGTATAAACATTGCAATTTTAAGCGTTTCATTAAGCCAGTATCAGAATCAAATTAAGATGGCATGGACTAGTCCATTGTAGTCTTGTACACTGAAATTTTTGACGAGATGCTGTGTATGGATGTCCTCCTAATATGATTTTAATGATGGTTTTTAAAGCCGATACGTGAAAAATTGTAAAGTTTATGCGGTAAGATAAACGACCAAGCTGGAGAATTACATTGCAGATAACGAACACAAGGAGCTAGTATCAGAACGAGTCTATAAATTAAGCGTTGACGGCACAAGTAGAAGATAATAACTTATTCGTTCAGTGTACGTGGTAAATACGACGGAAAAATGATTTCCTTAACTATAATAATGAGTTGCTATTCTCTTGTCATTTGATTGACTTCTTTTTGTGTAGCACCCTGTTTGCTTCCAGGTTTTCGCGGATTACTCGCATGTTTTGTTTTTGGAGACTTTATATGTTTGCAACGGCGTTCCAGCGTGAAGGGGAATGTGTGCTATTATTCTGAATGTAGCGTACCCTTGTGGTGTCTTTTTGTTATCCATGCTTGTATTGCGTGTTTTATGAGGCGGGAGTGATAAGTAAGTGCAGCATTTGAGTAAATGAGCGTGACATACCGCTAAATATTAGTATTTAAGGCTGACGATGTTGCAAACGTCTTCGTTAAATTTGGCTGGTTATTTCGAATTCCGGTACCGAATTTGCCCTCTATTGGCCTTGTAGAGTGAGACAGCATACATAAATACCTGTAAAGATGTTTTCGGTTGACGAAGAGACCTACGAATTCTGTGAAACCGCAGCTCAGTAAATCTTCAGTAGCACAGGTGCTGGTTCTTCTACGAGGGCGTACAGAAAAGTAATGCTTCCAATTTTTTTTGTGTGAAAACTTTTAACATTTTTTAAATTAACAAACGTTATTAATATTGTAAATATTTATTCTTTACATATACGTATTTATTTCTCAACGTAGTCCTCCTGGCGACGAACACATTTGTCCCACCGAGAGACCAGTTTGTTGATACCGTCACTGTTGAAAGTTCATCTTTGTTGGCGGAAGCACAGCCTCACCTTTGCTTGCACCGCTTCATCACTATCAAAGTTCTCGAAGGTGCTCTAATGTTCTGGAAAGGGATGAAAATCGGATGAGGCCATGTCGGTACTGTATGGAGGATCACCGATGACAGTGAACCCAAGTCGTCGGATTGTTGCAGATGTCACAAACCTCGTGTGTGGTCTGCCATTGTCATGCTGGAGGAGAAGTTGCTCCATATGTGGACGTTTTCTGTCCTTAGAAACTCGATTACAGCACGCTTTTTTCCTACGCACCGACGTAGTTACGTTACACAACGCCATGTTAGACGCTACTGTGGCGGAGTGCAGAGGGCTGCAAATGTGTATCTAACAAGAGTGAATGTGTGGAATGCTAATAACGTTTGTTTTATTTCAAAAGCTTTAAGAGATTTCATATAAAAATACGGAGGCATAACTTCTCAGAGTGCCCTCCTCCACAGAATATAGTAATTCTTAATAATAATTGCCGCAACAGCCGCTTCCATCATCTTTCTTACGTGAAAGTCTGCCAACTCTGGAAAAAGATACGTACATGACTTTTCGATTGTTCAATTTTTTAACTATGGCATTTGTATTATAATGTTATCGAAGTCCCCACCATGCCTCCCACATTTTGTGATGGTCTAGCACTAATAGTATTGGGTTGGTACGTAAGTTCGCAGCGTTTTTGCATAAGTTTAAAAAACACAACAGGTACACATAGCAGAGATATATTCGGAGTACGTTCTCATCCGGAAAGGGAGTTACTTGAAGGTTGTTAGATAGAGAGCGCAAAAGGTGAAAATCTGAGGGCGCTGGATCAGGTGATTAAGGTGGGTCCGGAATGACTTCCTAACCCAACTGCTGTAGAGTGTTTTTTGTCAGTTTAGCACAATGCCGGAAGGCGCTATCGTGGAGTAGCATCACTTCGCGCAGTCTGATCGTTGTTCTTGGACTCTGTCTGCAAGACGTCCCAGTTGTTGACAATAAATGTCATCAGTGATGGTACCAGCTCGGCGAAGCAATTCCTAGTACACCACACCGTCGCTGTTCCACCAGATGCATAACGTTATCTTTTGTAGGTGCGCGCAGGTCTTTGCACGGGGAGTTAGTGCTTTGTTTGGCTTAAACCATTCCTTTCTTTTCCTTTTTTTAGCATGTAGACATCATTTATCGCAACCAGTAACGATACAGGATAAGAATGGTCGGTATTGCTCGCGAGCCAACTGATGACGAGCAAGTAGAGATGCTGCACCCGTACACCCTATTTTTTGAACCTTCCCCATTCCATTCAAATATCGTACGATCGTGGAATGATAACAGTTTATCACATTTGGCAGTTCACGCGTAAACTGACGATCATTGTGGATTAATGCGTTTAAACAATCTTCATCAAACCCCGAAGGTCTTCCTGAACGTGGAGAGTCACTAATGTCAAAATGATCCTCCTTAAAACGAGAAAACCATTTTCTTCCGCTGCTATTTCCAATGGCATACACGACGCAAATGTTTCTGGCTCCCTCCGCTGCTGTCAAGCCACTACTGAACTCAAACAGAAGACTATGTGGAAAATGTTCCGATATCTCCATTTGGCACACCATCTTCTAGCGTCCACAGCTCCACTCACTACCTCCAAATGATAAAATGACAATATGTAAACTCAAATAGCAATAGTGAACTAAAAATAAGAAATGTCAATCGGTAAATAAGCCAATAGCAATCGAAATACCAACATACAAAACAAAAACTCTACGAACTTACGCACCAATCTAATATTTGCCGTTAGTGGCGCTTACACGTGACCACTCGATCCCTTCCAAGGGGATAACAGTGTAGTAGAAATTACTTTGCTGTCGCTGTAGTCTTCAGTCCAAAGGCTGGTTTGATGCATCTATCCACACTAGTATACCCTCTGGAAAGATTTTCATACCTGCGTACCTGATGCATCCGATATGCGTTTGTACCGGCTCACAGTAGTTAAACTTAGCTTTCTCTTTACCAGTTTTACCCGCCACTCTTCAGTCCATTACCAGGCAAACTGGTCCTTAGTGCTTCAGGTTGTGTCCTATCAATCAGTCCGTTATTGTAGTTACGTTGTGGCATGAAGGTCATTTTCCCGATTTATTTCTCTTCATTAATTACTCGATCTACCAATTTAATCCTCGCCATTCTTCTTTTGCACAACATTTCAGAGGCTTCTGTTCTGTTCTCGTCGTAAGATTTTTCGCCACTTCTCTACTTTTGTAAAAGACTTCCTAACACTTCAAATTTATATATTAACGTATTTTTCTTTTTCAGTAAAGCCCCTCTTGCGGTTGATAGTCATGCATCGTCATGTTTTACAGTTCCAGCCTCTGGATGTGTCTGCTCGGAGTATAAGCTTGTCTATCTTTTCGTGTCCTCCCACCAATCTACACTCTCCACTCTGCCCCAGTCTTCTCCTTTGTTCTTTGCGAATTACGTCACTCCAACGATCCATCTGTCTCTCGGTCTCCTCATAGGTGTCTTGCCTCCAGTGGTCACTCCTTGAGCGTGTCCCTCTATCCTACCAACTCATATACTTCTGACATGTTCATACCTTCGTAATATTTCTTGTGGTGCCTTGCAAGGGCTTTACTTTCACTATATCTGTCTTCGTTTCACTCCTTGTCCTTTCTAGCTGGTGCTATCCCGCTTCTTTTAAATTTCATCTCCCAATGCTGTGTCCATCTCACCTGCCATTTCTTCATTACGCACGCTCCTGATGCATTTGTTAGTACTGGAGGACAATATTCTCGTGTAACATTTGTCATTTGTTGGATTTTTAGTGGCATCCTTTGTTCCAGAGCGGGCTCCTTATACTCTGTGGGAACACCCGTGCTTGTCTTTCTCTTTCACTAATCTTATAATTCCTCCCTCTGTCTTCTATTATGCTCTCCTGGCAATTGAAACAGTCGATTTTCTTTAGTACTTGTCCCCCAGGATGAAGGTCCAAATGGTTCAAATGACTCTGAGCACTATGGGACTTAACATCTGAGGTCATCAGTCCCCTAAAACTTAGAACTACTTAAACCTAACTACCCAAGGACATCACACACATCCATGCCCGAGGCAGGATTCGAACCTACGACCGTAGCAGTCGCGCGGCTCCGGACTGAAGCGCCTAGAACCGCTCGGCAGGGCGAATGGATTTAAAAAACTAAGTTTCCCATGTCGTCCTATGCTAAGAACATTGCGAAGTGAAAACGGCCTTGATTCATTGAGTATATCAAATCTCGCCATATCACCAAAGTTAAGCAATGTCGAGCGTGTCTGTTACATGGATGAGTACTGCCTGGGTACACCACATGCTGTTGTTAGCGTTCCTTTTGTCTTTGCCTCAAAGTGGAGGGGAGGGTTGGTGACGTAAAGTTCCTGCTAACCAGACTTTGTGTCTTTGTTCTGCATTAAATTCCTAACCTCCCTGCAATGTCTCATGAAGTGACGTCATGTAACATTGTTGATGGTGATCTGTCCATTGGATGAGAACGTTAAACTCTTAGGCCCCCTTGGTACTCTTGGAGAAGGTTTGGCTATGTGCTGATACCGGGTTTCACACTCTCTCATTTCTCACCACCAGCCAACACAAAATATGACAGTACACTACACACACCCATTATAGACACCTACAGTTTCCAGATACACTTTAACGCACAACTTTCACACTTCTCCATGGAAGGTGCCAATGTGCACAAAGGATAGGAAAAACCTTTCCAATTACGTAGCTGAACCTGCTCTTCTGTGTCTCTAAGCCAACTATGCGATCCGGCTTAACATTTTACCTACTATTGCAAAGCGAGAGTGGCGCGTTGTCAAAAGAGTTGAATGTTCCGGATTTGCTGCAAGAACCGTTCTGCTGTTGTAGGACTGAGAGGCGAATCACAGTTGCGAGTGAAATTACGTTCAACTGGAAACATAATCCAAAGTGAGGGACGCCGGACAGTAGTAAGGTTCTTGTAGGCAGAATGTCTAAACTGCACACAGATTCATAGTAAAATTCTGACAATATATGGAGCAAATGCAATTTTGCTTCCAGCCATAGTGAAATTGTGCCAACTATTTGGCCAAGACCGTACAGATTTGGGTGCTCCTGAACACATCAACATCGACCACAGACGATTATGTCCAGGCGATCGAGGAACTGATTCGCAGCAATCTGAGATTTTCTAACCAAGTGGACGTTCAGCAGCGGTTTTCGAATGGCCCCGTGACCAGTGACCAGATGCGCATCGTCGAGGAATTGAATGATTGGAGAACGTTCGGACCTCTGTTTACGAGACTTCGTGACTGTGTTGAAAAGTAGTGTCAGATATCTGTGTCACTTAGAACTGTAGTACAGCAGTCAACAAAAGTTATTTGGCCTCTTGTGATAATGTGTAATGTACTTTTTGAATGATTAATAAAAACCTCCTCAACTGTATTGTTATACAATTGTTGTTTTACGACCGGTTTCGTTTGTTGATATCTCCAGGTTTCCAGTGTTCAACGAACGAAACCGATCGTAACACTATAAATGTGTAATAATATAGCAGAGGTGGTTTTTAGTAATCGTTAACATTGTCAGTTGTGGTGCTCAAACTGATACAGGTTATTACTTTTTACTTTTTTAAGTCCTCTCGTATTTATATCCTGCTACACTTCGTCTTACTTCACGTTGTCTCCAGTACTTCACAGTTCTTCGCGTTAAATTTCAATCCATACTTTACCTCCAGTTCCACCTATATACTCGTATTTAACCTTTCTTGTGCCTCTCCTTCATTATTTCCCCACGTCATCAAAACATAAGAAAACAGCATTACTTTCATATTTTCATTTTCTTATCCTGGCTATCGTTGGCTGCCCCAGGCATAGTAATACCAAAGGGAACACATCGGACCACTATTCAGAAGGGGGCAGTATTCACAATCCAGTCGGTCTGACGTACGTTTTCCGCGAAGTTCCTCATTAATTGAGATGAATGTCGAGTAATTTCTTGAAGTCGCTGACGATTCGATACCTCGTTTTGCCCTACTCAGCTACTGACCATTTGCAGTAACAGAGTTGTCGATAGCTGACCTTAACAGCCCCGTCTGTCCATTACCTGTATTATTTGGGGGATCTGTTTGAACTACGAAGCAACGCCCGTAGTGGTCTGTAATGCCACTCGACACAGAAGTACATCTGCATCTACACAGATGCCCGGCAAGCTATGGTACGTTACGTGGAGGAGGGTACCCTATATCACTGCTAATCATTTCCTTTTCTCTTCACTCGCAAGTAGCACGAGTAAAAACGACTGGCTGTATGCCTCCGTTTGAGCCCTAATTTCTCGTATCTACTCTTCGTGATCCTTACTCGAAATATACGTTGGCGCATTAGAATCGTTCTGCAGTCAGCTTCAAACGCCGGTTCTCCAAATTTTCTCATAAGTGTCCTCCAAAGGAGCGTCGGCTTCCCTCCATGTATTGCCATTTGAGCTCCCGAAGCATCTCGATAACACGAGCATGTTGCTCGAACCTACTGTTACAAATCTAGCAGCCCTGCTATGAATTGCTTTGATGTCTTCCATTAATCCGAGCTGGTGCGGATACCTAACACTGGAGCAGTACTTAAGAATAGGTCGTACTAGCATTGTATATGCGGTTTCCCTTAGAGATGAACCAAACTTTCCCAAAATTCTCCCAGCTAACCGAAATCGACCATTCGCCTTCCCTACCACAGTTCTTACATGCTCCTTCCATTTCATATCGCTTTGCAACGTTACGCCCAGATATTTAAACGATGTGACTGTCAAGCAGGACACTACTAATGCTGTATCCGAACATTACGGATTTGTTTTTCCTACTCATCAGCGTCAACTTAAATTTTCCCAAATTTAGAGATAGCTGCTACTGATCATACCAACTAGAAATTTTGTCAAAGTGATCTTGTACCCTCCTTCAGTCACTCAACTTCGACACCTTCTCGTGCACCAAGCGTCATCAGCAAATAGCTGCTCATCCTATCCTTCAAATCTTTTATGTGTATGGAAAATAACTGCGGTCCTGTCACTTCCTTGGGGCATTCACGGTCGAGGACAACATACTGGGAGTCTGTTCCGTATGCTTGTACCTCCGTTAACAATCTACAGTGAGGTAGCGTGTCAAATACTATTCGGAAGTATAGAAATGTGGAGTCTTCCTGTTGTCCTTCATGCATAGTTCGCAGTATATCACCTGAAAAGAGGGCAAGCTGTTTCCTTGGTGGCATTCAAGGATATACTCCCGTCATTATTGGATACACTAACATTTGAATGTGTCAGATGTATCTCATCTTGAAATCTAACATCAGACCAGTGGCCACCAACGGGATATGAAGATGGTAAAATCGTTGATACCATCGAAGTTGCGTGCAACGTGTACGGCAGAAAACAATGGCGTAGCACCCTCGAGTACAATCGTGTTTGCACCCCCTCATTCGTCACCATTCCGGTTAGCGCGCAGTTGTATCGATGAGTGATGAAATCATTCGGGACTCGTACGAATATATGTGGGGGCGAGAGTTGCGGTTATTCGGACTCTCCCAAATCACCGTTTTCGGTGCAGGAAGAGGGAGGTAAATTTCTGCGAACGAGTGACAGGGTGCACGGACGCACAGGGGACGAGGCAGGAATTGGCCATGTCCGAGGGTAGCGCGCGGCGCCATGAATCTGTAAGGCGGGCGGCGCGCCGTAACGTGATTTGGCCGGCGGTCTGCGCTGTCGCGGGCTGTCACCGCGCCGCGGCCAGCCTCCAGGGGCCTCCGGCGCCCGAGTTATGGACCATCGCCAGATCGACACAGATACGCTGCCGGCGGCGCACCCTTCCCCTGGGGCCCCTCCCTAAGCTCTTTACCGTTTCCCCGAGGAGGCCGCTTCTGCCTGCTGCTCGAAATTCTGAAGCCTCAAGCGGTTCCTTTGTACTCGCATAAATCCCGACGGTTGTGCACTGCTGGTCAGAAAAAGTGAAATGTCCTTCAGAGCTCGTGCAGGCATTGTTAATAGCGTACTTACAAAATCACAAGTTGTGACAAAAAACTGAATTGTTTGAAAGACTTATGCAACCAAGAAACTGATTAGATCACAGACCTAGTCGTATTCCTCACTAGTATTTACACAAGCAAGAATCAACGACTTCGTCGTTAATGTTGTGGATCAAAATCCACAACACGTACCGTACTAAACCGCTGTTTGCTTGTAGCCAGGGGACACAGTGTAGAGATAAGCAGTCAATAAGCCGCCCACCCTAAGCAGATCTCTATGTGTACGTGTACATTGTCCATCACATTAATGTGAGCACCTCTGAGAATCCTGAATAACCGTTTGTAGCGTGGCCCGCTGCCAGGCGTGCAGGAAGGGTTTCAGTGAAGTTCTTGAAGGTACCAACAGGTATGTGGAGCCATGCCGACCCCAGTGTCGCGGCCAGGTGCGCTAGGTTTATCGGTTGAGGATCGGTGGCCTGGTTTCTCCATAGATTCTCGGTTGTGTTTCAATCCGGGGTGTTTGGTGCCAGGGGAGTACGGCAAACCCGAGCTTCGAACCACGCATGTACAATGAGAGTTGCGTGATAAGCTGCATTGTCGTGCTGGTAGATGCCATCATGTCTTGGGGGGGGGGGGGGGGGGGGACTGCATGTTGGGATGGGCGTGGTAACCGGGGATATGTGCTTACCTGAGTTGATTCTTATGTCTTCCAGAATGGCCGGCCGAAGTGGCCGAGCGGCTCTGGGCGCTACAGTCTGGAACCGCGCGACCGCTACGATCGCAGGTTCGAATCCTGCCTCGGGCATGGATGTGTGTGATGTCCTTAGGTTAGTTAGCTTTAAGTAGTTCTAAGTTCTAGGGGACTGATGACCTCAAAAGTTAAGTCCCAGAGTGCTCAGAGCCATTTGAACCATTTTTGACTGGTTGCCACCGTGTAAGTCGCTGTATAATGCATTATGGAGGGCGGCCCTGTGTTTCCTAATCCATTCCCGTATTGAGCTAGCGAAAAATGACTATCTGTATGACTCTGTGCACGCAATAATATTTCTCATCTTGTTGTGATGAGTCCTGCGCGGGATATACATTGGTGGCAACATAGTGTTCAAACTGTCCTCTTAAAATAGGGGTTCTCTAAATTTACCGTAAGAAGTTTTCGTGATGACTATGTCTAGTGTCTTTCAAAGATTCCCATTTTAGTTCTGTTCCCATGTCTCTTGTCACGTCTGTTATCGTCCGTACTTGGTAAGGACTTTGCTGGAACAGTACTCTAGAACTGGTTGCACTACCGTCCTTTATGCGATTTCGTTCACAGATACGTTTCATTCTCCCAGAACTTTCTGTCTTCCATTCACCTTCCCCAGTTCTGATTTTAGCTGATCACCTCATTTCATGTCGCTTCTTAGCATAATCCGTAGATAATTGTAAGATATGAAATGCTCCAGATATTCACCTCTAATTGTGGAAACACTCTATCGTGTCCTTTCTCTTAGTTATACGCATAATCCTACATGTATCCTACTTTAAAGAGCTCTGTCATTCATTAATGTAGATGGAATTTTGTCAGTCTTTCTGCAATTCCAACGGTGGTACTTTCGTATACACGAC
The DNA here is from genome assembly GCF_021461385.2 of Schistocerca piceifrons. Taxonomy (NCBI): domain Eukaryota; kingdom Metazoa; phylum Arthropoda; class Insecta; order Orthoptera; family Acrididae; genus Schistocerca; species Schistocerca piceifrons. Next base: position 585,047,354 of record NC_060140.1, on the reverse strand, counting down.
ACCAACAGTCAGTTCTGATGATCCTATTTCTTAAAGACTCTTCAACCGTTTAGACCGTCCGAAATTTGGCTATGAACTAAAGAATTTAGCAATGACTGGACGTTTAAATTTAAATCTTCCTTAACTTTTTTCTAAAGTTGGTTAACAGTAACTGGACCAAAAGATTAATCAGGCTACGTACGCTCGGGTCTTACAGATAAGTGCCCGCTTTCGGCGCTGAACAATTATTACCCCCACCCCCACTGTGGACTGGCAAGTAGTTGACTTGGTTGGTGAATTAAGCGTCGATTCCCAACGTTTCGTCTCCGACTGCGGGAGACATCTTCAAAGGGGTCCGTAGTTCGATGGAAGGTCCAACACACCCACTGGCTCGCTACTGACTGCCGCTAAATTCCGTGTCCTCGCGCTACCGCGCCGCGGCGTGACGTCACGTGTTTTGAAAATGTCAGTGCAATTGGCCGCTGTCCGTCGCCGTCGATCGCCGTTGCCATCACCCAGTAGTGCACGGATGGTACACATCTTCTTTAACACCGGCATCCATATACCGTTTAATTTCACGCCCTCCTCCTTTCGGTTAAAATTATTTGGGTGTTAGAGCCTTTCGTAATATCCGCTTGTGGCCGCTAGTACTTGCGTCTCCTCGAAACGAATATTGTGCTTACCTGGCTGGAAAGCATGCTCCGCAACAGCTGATCGTTCCGTTTCTCCTCTTCTGCAATTTCCCTTGTGCTCTTCCAAACGTTTAGAAACAGTTCTTTTAGTGGTACCCACATAAACATCACCACAGCTGCATGGGATCCTATACACTCCAGCTTTTTCCAATGGTTTGCGAGCGCCCTTGGCAGGCAAATGGAGGAGGAGGTAGATGGCAAATTACGTTTCCTCGATGAGCTTGTTTTTAGAAACGAAAATGGTAGTTTGGGCCACTCAGTATACCGCAAACCCACGCACACGGACCGTTATTTGCACCGGGATTCGAACCACCACCCACAACAGAAGCGGGGTGTTATCAAGACGTTAGCGGACAGAGCTAGAAATATTTGTGAACCTGAGTTGCTCGACGCTGAGATGGAACATCTCCACAATGCACTAATGAAGAACGGATATTCGTCCGCCGAAATAAAACGTGCGTTGAGGCAGTCACGCAGAAATCATACTGACGTACAGGCTACTGCAAAATCTAAGGTTTTCCTGCCGTTTGTTAAAAATGTAACGGAAAGAATAGGGAGGATCTTGACGAAGCGGAATATTACCGTAATTTACAAGCCCACCAGGAAGATAACTTAAGCCTGCCAAGGGCACTCGCAAACCATTGGAAAAAGCTGGAGTGTATAGGATCCCATGCAGCTGTGGTGATGTTTATGTGGGTACCACTAAAAGAACTGTTTCTAAACGTTTGGAAGAGCACAAGGGAAATTGTAGAAGAGGAGAAACGGAACGATCAGCTGTTGCGGAGCATGCTTTCCAGCCAGGTAAGCACAATATTCGTTTCGAGGAGACGCAAGTACTAGCGGCCACAAGCGGATATTACGAAAGGCTCTACAGGGAGGCAATCGAAATCGCTAAACACCCAAATAATTTCAACCGAAAGGAGGAGGGCGTGAAATTAAACGGTATATGGATGCCGGTGTTAAAGAAGATGTGTACCACCCGTGCACTACTGGGTGATGGCAACGGCGATCGACGGCGACGGACAGCGGCCAATTGCACTGACGTTTTCAAAACACGTGACGTCACGCCGCGGCGCGGGAGCGCGCGGACACGGAATTTAGCGGCAGTCAGTAGCGAGCCAGTGGGTGTGTTGGACCTTCCATCGAGCTACGGACCCCCTTGAAGATGTCTCCCGCAGTCGGAGACGAAACGTTGGGAATCGACGCTGAATTCATCAACCGACCACGGCGTAACAGCCCGGATAATTATAATGGACATGATATTTCCGGCTGTGAAAGTCTACATTTTAGTATAAGTAGTTGACTGCCGCAGCCGACAGCTTAGTGAGCGTCTACCCCTTTGACTACTAATTTTATTTCAAGAGCCTCAGTGTATGGTTATTTTAATTAATATATTAACGAAAAGTAACGTATGAAAAGAATATTTCGCGCCGTTTCGTTTTCCAAGAGGGCTGGGGTTAGGCCATACAAGTTTATCCATGAGTATCTCCAGGGTTTGAAAAGACGACTGCGGAGAAACTACAAGACATACTGAAACAGTTTATAACTCACACTACAGGTTCCCAATATGGGCTTGGTTTGTGATGTGGCAAACGTCAATTCGTGGGTGCAACTCGTTGACACGATGTGTCCAGGAAGGCGCGATGGTAATTTGGTTGCCTGTCTCCAAGTGCGATCTAATTCGGTGTGACACGGGTGACGAGGGTTAAGATGAAACTTGAAGAGACTCCAACCTGGTGCAAACTGTAACCATAATAATTCTGCTAACCATTGGTACGCTTCCCTTTACTAGTGGGACGCTGATACACAGCAATAACAAGAACAAATTTCAGTTGGTTCTCTGATAACCTGTCGTGGGACGCATACGTCTCGCTGGTAGACTAAGGGCTAAACACTGTGCTCCAGCTGGACAAGCCATCCAGATACATCCAGAACGAGTAAATATATCGAGATGTGGTTTTCGCTGAGTTGTAGCGGTCAACCCGACGAATTATCTGCCGATAATCACACCGTCTTTTATTTGTATTTTTTTTAAGTGGGCTATATACTTTTTCTGTGACACTGGAACGAAAAGAGAATTGCAACGCCTTGACTTCAAACAGTAACAGGATAACCACGCCACTAAACACAGTCAGGAGATGAGGTCTCAGAAATGTCTGTCGATGTGTATGAAATGGAAGCACGTTGCTCAGACACGTTTAACGTGCCGATTATTATGAGTGTCATATCAGTTCCTCACGTTGTTGACCATAAGAGTTGATACTTGTTGTGAAGCTGTTTCAGAGAGACAATAACGCACAAATTTTGTGTGTCTTGTGCGGCACGGGCCCGTGTTGTACGGAATTGTGTTCAACTGTAAATCTCTGGTATAATTTTCCCCACAGATAAAGTGTCTAGAGATGTTGACTTTGGTGGTCATATAAGCATACTCTGTTTTTCCCGAGTGACTCCTGCAATTATCTCCAAATGTTCATAATTGTCTATGTGGAATGGAGAATTTGGAAATTTGTGGTAAGGTCTTATGGGACCAAGCTGCTGAGGTCATCGGTCCCTAAGCTTACACACTACTTAATCTAACTGAAACGAACTTGCGTTGAGGACAGCACACACACCAATGCCCAAGGGAGGACTCGAACCTCCGACGGGGGGAGTCGTACGGACCGTTCATGGCGCCTGAGACCGCTCGGCTACCCCGCGCGGTTATGTGGAGTGGGTGGGCCTTGCGCCATATTGGTACCACATGGACTGCCGTACGTCCAGTGGGATATTTTCTAATAAATGCGGCAGCATCTCTGTTAGGAACTGTATATACTTGTGGTTGTTTAGAATCCAGTCAATACAACAGAACGCAGAATGCGATTGTTGAAAACTACGCACGATATATTGACAGACCAAAGTCGTTATTTATCCACTCCTACATTGCCGAGTTTCGAGCGCACCGGTAAACATGCGAACCGTTCGTAAATTGTGTGTTTGCTTGTACTTGGTACAGTAGAGCAGACGTACGTGGGTCCTCTTTTGCTGACGACAGGATAGTTATATGCGGCGCTGGTAGCTCGTTACTGTTTGATCACATACCACACACGAAATGTCGCTGAAATGCTATTCGAAAGCTCTTTCCAGTGTAGAAACATGGAATTCCATTTAAGGAATAAAAGTCAATGTCATAATTCGCCAATTATAAAAGTTACATATTAGTTGCGTTCGTTAGCGTATTCCTCACATTATCCGCTATAATTTAGCGTCAACCGCATTTCCATGTGTTTACTTGTTGTGCATATACAAAGTCGTCAGAAACAGTCTGAAAAGCTTGTAAGGGATTTGTAGGGTAGGTTGTGCTGAGAATAATTGTTAAGAAAAAAATACACTGCGCCGTTTCCGAGTTAATTAGCATTGAAGTTAGCCATTCAGGCACTTGTGAGTGCAAATTGAAGCCGCCCACCAGAAGCAATTAGTGTCAGTTGTTCTCGTAACGTAGATGATAGCGCACGAGACGCTCAGCCTTTTGCTCGGTTTCGATCCTTACTACCGCCCTGCGTCCAATTTTTGTATCGCTCTCTTGTTCGGTTTTAGGAAAGCAAACGAAGAAAACGCATGGCGACACCATCTCTTCCATGTGCCTGAATTTGCGCGCGACGACCTGGTTGGTTAGCTCCAGTGCTAATTAAATCAGAAACGGCACAATGTACAGATTTTTTTGTTACCCGTAACTCGTATTCCTCAGCACAATCTACAATGCAACACCCTTACAAGCTTTTCAGACTCTTCCTGACCACCCCGTATATGGAGCTACCACACCCTCTATACACAACTGCTAATGGGGGCAAAACACATTGCACGTAAATCTTTGCCTGTTATTACGGCTATTCCAGTAAAGCCGTTCTTCCAATCGTCTTACCAGTATACCAAATAACATTCGTTAGTTTAAGACTGATACCTACTGTTCCTACTAAATGTTACTCAGTCCGGCAAAGTCTGGCGTCAGATCCACACGACAACTGTGACTCACTGCCTTCTGCGAAACATCTCTGCTTCTTTCTATTGTTCAAATATCAACGAAAGCTAGAGAGTCGAAGAGTACTCGATAACGGAAAATTCCACAAAGCCTCTGTTCGAACAATCTGTTCGTGAGTGTACGGCTTCATTTTTGAGGACAGCTGCTTGGAGAAAATTTATGCATACGTCGTAAGCGGCTCATAGTCCATGATCAATATAGCATATAGTTGCTGTATCTCATCATGAGTGACACCTCTCTTCCAACCATTTATGGGCTGCAGCAAAGTTCAGTGCCCGCCTATTCCAGATGAATGGAAAAAATATTCTTATCAACTTGGAAGGCGGTGCAAGGTGTCAGTACCCCGCAAACACATTGTTCCACACCTTCTGAATGGCGTTGAACGCTTCGTTGCTTAATAATTCAAATCGCCATACAGTACTTTGGAGAAATGGCGTAAAAGAACAATAGGCTGAAGTGATATTCTTCACGGGTTTCAAGCTGGATCGTATCGTCGTCCAGACACATGTCTGGACGACGACATGATCCGGCTGGAAACCCGTGAAGAATATCAGCAGTTATTACTCCGGGAAAGTCTACGTAATAGGCTTAAGTCATCGAATGTAAAGGCAGTTTCGGGAGTACCTCAAAAAAGTATAATGGTGCCCGTATACAGGGTGAATATTAATATAACCATAAAACTGCCGGGACCGATTCCTGACTAGAAATGGAGGAAAATGTCCTATAAACATTTGTCTGGAAATGCATCGTTGCCACGGTAGATGGCGCTGACGAATGAAAGTTTCTCTTACGGCGTGCCGTGTGTTCCGTATGTGTTGAAGACTGTGTGATTGACGCAGCGTACTGTAAGCAGCACAATGGTCCGGTATTCATGTCGGAAACAAACCAAGAAAGGTGTTTGTGTACGCCCAAGCAGATGGAAAAGATCGAGAGGCAGCACGCCTATACCAAAACAAGTACGCTCTCAGGCACCAACTACAAGCCCTTTTTGGGCGTTTGTGTGATCATGGGTCCTTTCAGAGAGACAAACTTGCAGCGTGCAGGGAGGCGGCTGACTGTGCGTACGCCGGATATGGAGGACCTGTTCTACAGGATGTTGAGAAGAACACTAGTACAAACTCCAGGCAAGTGGTCCGCCAACATGGTGTAAGCCAATGTACGATTATGTGTATACTGCATGACAGCCGCTGTTATACCTGTCACTTGCAACGAGTGCAAGGATTATCAGCTGCAAATTCCCCTCACAGGAAGGATTTTGTCAATGGCTTTTGCACCAGACCATCACAAATATTGGATTTATGTTATCAGTCCTCTTTTACCGGCGAAGCAACCTTTACCAGGACTGGCATCAAAAATCTTCATAATCGTCATCTGTGACTACAGACAATCCTCGGGGAATGTTGAGGCGTCTCATCAGCATCGGTTCAAATGGTTCAAATGGCTCTGAGCACTATGGGACTCAACTTCTGAGGTCATTAGTCCCCTAGAACTTAGAACTACTTAAACCTAACATCCATGGCCGAGGCAGGATTTGAACCTGCGGCCGTAGCGGTCGCGCGGTTCCAGACTGTAGCGCCTAGAACTGCTCGGCCACTTCGGCCGGCATCAGCATCGGTTCAGCATAAATGTGTGGGCAGGGGATTCTTGGCGACCACATAATTGGACCGGTTACTATTCCACAACGCCCAGACGAGGGAACGTACCTGGATTTCCTGCGGAATACTCTGCCTGTACTGCTTGAGAACTTGCCTTTGACAATACGACAGGTTATGTGGTTTCTGCGTGACGGAGCACCATCCCACTTCCGCATTACGGCTCGCCGACACCTCAGAAACATCTTCCCCGGTCACTGGGTAGTATGCGGCGGCCCTTTATCATGTCCTGCTAGACCACCGGACTTCTAAAACCCCTTGATTTTTACCTCTGTGGGCATCTGGAAAGTGTCATGTATTTCTGAACAAGTTCCTGATGTGCAGAACCTTCAACAGCGTGTTCGCGACGCCTGTGGCGCTATCCGGAGAGAGACTGGAACTTGCGAAAGAAGGCGTCAGTCCTTAATGCGACGTATCGCGTGCGTGCATTGCATTCTGTGGAGGCCACTTTGAACATTTGTTGTGACGTGGATGCGGTGCAGGTCTGTGTTGTATTCCGGGACGATTTGTAAAGCCGTTGCACCCAGACTATTTCCGAACACGTGTTCGTAGGATCTTTTTTCTTCCATTTCCAGTCACGACTATGCCCCTGCAGTTTGTCCGTTTTATTAATGTTCACATTGTATAAACCTTGTAGATAGCGCGGGAAGCTTCGAAAAGCTGTTAATGGATGGTAATTCCTATGGCAACGCCTGAAAATTGTTGCGAAATGGAGAAATGTAGAGGATAATCATTAGGCAGAACAACTCGCGGTTGGTGCTAAGTATACTTCAATGTTAAGGATTGTGCATAAATAGGAGGAGATAGCCATTATTATTCGGTTAGGCTGTCGACGATAAAAAACAAGAAACAGTGACAACAGCAAAAGATGTGGAAGAAATAATCTGGAACGACGTAAAGCGGGACGAACACACAAAAGGAGGTTTAGAAGGGCCACTGAAAGACTGACACTCATTGGAAGAATCCTCAGAAAGTGTGCACCCACGAAGGAAGTAACTTACAGAACGCTTGTTCGACCGATACTTCACTACTGCTCGTCAGTCTTGGATACACAACAGGTGGTGTCAACAGAGAAAATCTGAAAGATACGTAGAAGGTCGCTGGAACGCTACGAAGATGCGTATCAAACTAAGAGAAGACGCTGTGCTTATAGCTTAAGTTCATTTCATGTCTTTATTTATTTATTTATTTTTGGATGCTGACGTCTTCAACTGTAGAATTTTGAGGTAAGTACAGTTAGATCAGTTTCGATCCTTCTCTTAATATGCTTTTCTCATATCCCTAGTGGGAGGACGACAACCGAGCCCGTTTCTGATTTCGGACCGGTGTCGTGTGTCTCCTAGCGTAGTGCTAGCCTATTGATTTGCCGCTTTCGAGGCTTCTGAATCGTTTTGACTGCTTATTTAATCAAGCCGCTACTCATTTAGCCTCACGAGGTTTATTGGATCCCGTACCAGGCCTACCCACACCAGAAAAATCTAATGTGGTCCCTTGCTCGGAACCCGGCCCTACGCTTTAGTATCCAGCTACACTAAGCATAAGCCCAGAGAAGCAGCTATTCTGAAGTCATAGGCTGCCGTCGATAGTCCTTTTTTCAATGCACTTAGACTTAGTGTCCAATTCACAGTGTACGTGTGGCACCCAACAACTCATACTCAAACCAGCTCCGTTCAGGCTCACCTTGCGACCTCTTACAAGCGCGTCCGACTTCTCAACTGCCTTTTGTGTAGCCGTGGGCTTCAAGGAGTGGTCTCTCTGTCACTTGTAATCCAGTACTGTGATTGCTATTACATTAAGATCATTTAAATATTTACTTTCACACTTTGTATATACCAGATATTTTATTATTGCTACCTGATTTGTGTGTGTTTTTCTAATCTGATTTTGAAGATACTGTTCTGTATGAGAGTTGTAACGAACTCCTTCTTGGCAAGCAACTCAAAGATGAGTTACTAATTAGTAAGTCTGAACTAGAAAATGCGGTTTGACTAACTTCAAATCAGAATGAGATTTTCACTCTGCAGCGGAGTGTGCGCTGATACGAAACTTCCTGGAAGATTAAAACTGTGTGCCGGACCGAGACTCGAACTCGGTACCTTTGCCTTTCGCGGGCAAGCGCTCTGCCATCCGAGCTACCCAAGCACGACTCACGCCCCGTCCTCACAGCCATGTCTCCGCAATATCCTTTCTTTCAGGAGTGCTAGTTCTGCAAAGTCCGCAGGAGAGCTTCTGTAAAGTTAGGAAGGTAGGAGACGAGGTACTGACAGAAGTAAAACTGTGAGGACGGGGCGTGAGTCGTGCTTGGGTAGCTCAGATGGTAGAGCACTTGCCCGCGAAAGGCAAAGGTCCCGAGTTCGAGTCTCGGTCCGGCACACAGTTTTAATGTGCCAGGAAGTTTCATAACTTCAAATCCTGTGAATGCCAAACGTTCACCTTGAGTATACTTTTCGTCTTGTCTTTCATATTTCTAATGATGATTATTGGTTTGTTACCATTATACGGATTACTTGATTGTTACACAACACGTTTGTGTTACAACAGGGACTACAATTTGTCGTTCCATTACTCCCTATCTCAGTAAGATTTAACGTTAGTGATGTGTGCTGTCGGTGTAATGTCGATTTAAACCCTGCGAAATGTTATGAAGCGGAACGGTTTGAAAAGACTCCTTGCTTCTCTCATGTATTCCAAAAGCGTCCACATTTCTATGCTCGTCTTACAGTTGTTGAAGCATTTTTCCTTTTGTATTTTCATACAAGAATCCGGCCAAACTACACTACTGGCCATTAAAATTGCTACACCCAGAAGAAATGCAGATGATAAACGGGTATTCACTGGACAAATATATTATACTAGAACTGACATGTGATTACATTTTCACGCAATTTGGGTGCATAGATCCTGAGAAATCAGTACCCCGAACAACCACCTCCGCCCGTAATAACGGCCTTGATACGCCTGGGCATTGAGTCAAACAAAGCTTGGATGGCGTGTACAGGTACAGCTGCCCATGCAGCTTCAACACGATACCACAGTTCATCAAGAGTAGTGACTGGCGTATTGTGACGAGCCAGTTGCTCGGCCACCATTGACCAGACGTTTTCAATTGGTGAGAGATCTAGAGAATGTGCTGGCCAGGGCAGCAGTCGAACATTTTCTGTATCCAGAAAGGCCCGTACAGGACCTGCAACATACGGTCGTGCATTATCCTGCTGAAATGTAGAGTTTCGCAGGGATCGAATACAGGGTAGAGCCACGGGTAGTAACACGTCTGAAAAGTAACGTCCACTGTTCAAAGTACCGTCAATGCGAACAAGAGGTGACCGAGACGTGTAACCAGTGGCACCCCATACCATCACGCCAAGTGATACGCCAGTATGGCGATGACGAATACACGCTTCCACTGTGCATTCACCGCGATGTCGCCAAACACGGATGCGACCTTCATGATGCTGTAAACAGAACCTGGATTCATCCGAAAAAAATGACTTTTTGCCATTCGTGCACCCAGGTTCCTCTTTGAGTACACCATCGCAGGCGCTCGTGTATGTGATGCAGCGTCAAGGGTAACCGCAGCCATGGTCTCCGAGCTGATAGTCTATGCTGCTGCAAACGTCATCAAACTGTTCGTGCAGGTGATTGTTGTCTTGCAAACGTCCACATCTGTTGATTCAGGTATCGAAACGTGGCTGCACGATCCGTTACAGCCACGCGGATAAGATGCCTGTCATCTCGACTGCTAGTGATACGACGCCGTTGGGATCCAGCACGGCGTTCCGTATCACCCTCCTGAACCCACCGATTCCATATTCTGCTAACATTCATTGGATCTCGACCAACGCGAGCAGCAAAGTCGCGCTACGATAAACCGCAATCGCTATAGGCTACAATCCGACCTTTTTCAAAGTGGGAAACATGATGGTACGCATTTCTCCTCCTTACACGATGCATCACAACAACGTTTCACCAGGCAACGCCGGTCAATTGCTGTTTGTGTATGAGAAATCGGTTGGAAACTTTCCTCATGTCAGCACGTTGTAGGTGTCGCCACCGGCGCCAACCTTGTGTGAATGCTCTGAAAAGCTAATCATTTGCATATCACAGCATCTTCTTCCCGTCGCTTAAATTTCACGTCTGTAGCATGTCATCTTCGTGGTGTAGCAATTTTAATGGCCAGTAGTGTAGCTTCCAGTCCCAGCCAGGTATTCGGTGTTAGTGATATATGACTTTTCATTTTTATTCTCATCAATAAAGAATTGCGAGAGACTTGCCACTAGGAAAGGAAAACGTCAACTGAATTTCGCTATTGACTTTATACTTCAAAGCTATCATATGGTACAGAAAACCATTACATTCATTTCATAAATTAAAACATTGTATTTATGAAACTGACGTCAGAGAAAAGGTACCTTGGCAGTCGAACCGTTCGGTTTGTACTGTTACATTTATATTGATGTGGACATGCGGCTTTGGCCCCAGAGGAATTCGTGTACGTGGCTCTGTACAGTCGAGAAATGAAGGGAATTTTTTCGGTACACGTACTGACACAGCTGACAATAACGAGTTTGATGTGACCGACAAACTAGTTATATGCAGTTTATTGATATATATTTGTGCCCTCTGACAGCACAAAGTGTACATATTTTCGTGGTTCAGAGAAATTGGTTTCCCATAATAACATAGTATTCGTTAATGCACCGCATGGTCGCTGACGTTTCTTATAGATGAGGAGGAGGAGGAGGAGGAGAGAGAGAGAGAGAGAGAGAGAGAGAGAGAGAGAGACAGAGAGAATGTAAGTTGTTATGGGGTGCCGAGATATATAAGTTAGTGGTGCTTGTGATTCTGAAAATCCTAATATTGGTATACATAGTTTGAGGCGTTATCAGTCGCTTGATTTCGGTATCATTATTGAGATTATCTGTATCAGTAGCATCCACGTGGCATGCTTGACACTGATCTGTTTATTTTGAAAAATTATTAATGGTGATAGAATTGCTTGACAGATTTTACGACTGAATTACACAGCTACGTTCAAGAACCGAGCAATTGTTTTAGTAAACTATAATAGAGCTTTTTTTAAAGTTATCTTGGCTTCGAAAAACGTCTTCCCTGTGCGAGTGCAGAGGGAATTTTAATCGATGCGAAATATTAACCTGGAAATAAAGTAGTCTCGAAGAGCTTTTGCAGTGTGGCGTTCAGTTAGTTCCATAGATTTAAAGTTACGTCAAGTCATGAAACATCTAATCTTCTTTCACGAAAGGCCTTTAGTGCATGCACCCATGTTAAAAGTAACGTTCCTTTTTGGTAATGACCCACCGTATTACAGAAAAATGACATATTTTGGGAATCCGTGCATAATTTATTGTTGGATTAATTCAAGAAAAGTCTAATTATTCACATATTCTCAACGTCGCATACTGAAGTTTCTCTGGTTTACAGCTAATCCCACAGATAATGTTTGTTCTAATCATCTTAAACGCCATAGTATGCTAAGTGATTGCTTAAGGGACAAAGAGAGTCCTCGTAGCAGAAGCTGTTCCCGTTAATCGCCTTGTGCCGCACTACCTTGTAAGTAATCAATCATTCGGCTATTCACGTAGACTATCACGGGAAGTTTACAAGGTGCAAACTGACGGCGCAATTGGCTGTCGGAACTCTGGATCCTGCAACAAATGGGGAAAGATACCTTTTCTCCCTTGTGCTGGTGGCATGTCAATGAGATTTACATAGTGGCTTTATGGAGTCAGAACGGATATAAATATATAGTTACTGCACACTCCCATTTCCTTTACAGGAGAATCACGTCCGTAGTGTGGCAGTGCGAGACATGAATGTGACAGAATGCTTGATGCGAGCATCAGAACAAGCTGCCACTGAACACCATCCGGTACATAGTCCACCATACAGCGTGAACAATCTATGTGCAAGAAAATGACAGCGAATATATGGGATTTCTCGGCCGTCAAACAAATGTGAAATGGCGCGCGTTGTGTTGCAGATGTAAGAGAATATCGGATAAGCACCTGCCGCCTGATGGATGGGCGCACGAAATTAAAAACCCGCCACGCTGCACGCCGCTAGCCGCTCTTGTCCGCGGCTGTACGCCATTTTTCAGCCAGGTGCTGCCGCGCGTCTTATGTCTGGCTTCCCGTGAAATATGTGTGCCGCGCGACTCGCGAGAACCACTGGGGCAGAAGCGGCTTACCCGCTGTGTTCCCCAGAAATGGTCCTTGACCAGCTTGTGTCTCACTCTTTAACTAGTTGTGATAAAGAAATGTAAGGCAGTGTAGATACCGACGCTGAAGTTGATAATTTTTTTTTTTTAAGTTCCAGATGGCGTTAATACTGTTCCACACTGCCGCCAAACAACAAAATACAAGCGTTCGGATTATCAGACCAGCTGTATGACTGGACTGGGGAGTTTCTGTAAACATAACACAACTTATTATTTACAACGGAGAGAAATTTTCAATCATAAAAGTAACTTCGGCCGTTCCCCAAGGGAATGTTATATGGCCGTTACTTTTCACAATATATGTACATGACGAGGTGAATAACGTCGGAGTTTCCGTCAGGCCTTTCGCGGATGATGATGATGACAATATGTATACAGAGTACTCGCAACGCTGGAGGATTGTACCTAAATGCGGGAAGACTTGCAGACGATCGGCGTCGGTTAGTTCAGGTATTGGCCTTTGATGTTTAACGTAAATAAATGTAACATATTGCGCATACATGGTGGAAACTCTCATTATTGTATGATTACCGGATTGCAGAGCAAACACTAAAAGCAGCCATACCCGTAAAATAACTAGGAGTATACGGAGGGAACGATTTAAAGTGGAACGACCACATAAAATTAATTGCGAGTAAATATGCTTTGTGGCTGCAATAAAGTTGACAGGAGGTCGTGAAGAGTTTTTGGACTACACCTCGAGGTATTATCTGTAAAAGTCAGTTGCCAGTTATGCTATTATCGAATAGTGTTTGCCAAAACATCTAACGTAGTTTAAGTTAGTAAGTTGTGTAAAAAATGTTGTTCATGAGAATTGGATAAACGATTATTGTAGTGTCTCGCGCTAATAGAGACCAGTTTGGCGTTCTCCTCTGTGATCAAAGCAGAGCAGTTTTTTATTATTTGTAGTGAAGCAATATCATCAGAGAGCTCGAAGTATTATTTTATTTGCTTAACCAACTAATTATTAAACTCGAAGCCCATGAGGTATGGATTGTAAGTGATTATGCCGGCCGCGGTGGTCTAGTGGTTCAGGCGCTCAGTCCGGAACCGCGCGACTACTACGGTCGCAGGTTCGAATCCTGCCTCGGGCATGGATGTGTGTGATGTCCTTAGGTTAGTTAGGTTTAAGTAGTTCTAAGTTCTAGGGGACTGATGACCACAGATATTAAGTCCCATAGTGCTCAGAGCCATTTGAACCATTTTGTAAGTGATTATTACCTCACATCAAAGTGGTACAATGATTGTAAGTCACCAAAGGTTTATTGTCACAGTATTATTTCTGCAGAGTCATTTAGCAGATCAAGTGGAAGTTGTTGTTGTTGTTGTTGATGATGATGATGATGATGATGATGATGATGATGATGTCTTTAGGTCAAATACTGGTTCGATACAGCTGTCGGCGCTACTATGTGCTGTGCATGCCTCATCATCCTCGAATAACTATGCAACCAACATCCATTTGAACCTGCTTGCTCTATTCATCTCTTATCTTCCTCTATAATTTTAAACTCTCCTACCTCCCCCTCTCACTTCCCTCCAATAATAAATTGGTAACCTTTTGATGTATTTAAATGTGTACTACCATCCGTTCCCTTCTTTTAGTCAAGTTATGCCACGAACGTCTTTTCTCCCCAATTCTGTTCAGTACTTTATCGTTATTTACTCAATCCACTCGTCTAATCTTCAGCATTCTTCTCTAACACATATTTCAAAAGCTTCTGTCCTCTTCTTCTCTGAACTGTCTATCGTCCACGTTTCACTTCCGTAGAGGGCTACACGCCAGACAAATACCGTCAAAAAAAGACGTCTTTATTCAATGTTAACAAAAATCTCTTTTTCAGGAACGCTGTTCTCGCCATTGCCACTTGCTTTGGAGTATAGATGTTGGTAACACTGGTCAAGAAATTCAAAATATTTCTACATTTGGTATCTGTGTATGTGGATTTACATAGTATTGGGATGCTGAATTCAGTGTTGCAAACTGTTTTTATCTGTCACGCCTCATTTTGGAGATAAAATAATAATAAAGTAGTATTCATTTTATTTCCATTATGTGCTGAACGTTAATAAAACTAAAAAAACGTTAATAAAACCAAGTATGATACACATTACACGAAAAAGTTCAAAAATTTACAGAAAACATCAAAGCAAGCATCATGCAAAAAGTCAAATATACCATCAAAACAATGACTATGAATAGAAATATTAGTCTGCTCCAAAGTGTAATGTCAGTGTATTTGCAGAAATGCGATGAGAATCCTTTTCTTTTCAAAATGGTTCAATTGGCTCTGAGCACTATGGGACTTAACATCTGAGGTCATCAGTCCCCTAGAACTTTGAACTACTTAAACCTAACCAACCTAAGGACATCACACACATCCATGCCCGAGGCAGGATTCGAATCTGCTACCATAGCGGTCGCGTGGTTCCAGACTAAAGCGCCTAGAATCGCTCGGCCACAGCGGCCGGCGCTTTTCTTTTGTAAGAAGTGTCAGTCAAAAACCAACTGTAGCACAGAAATGGTTCAGCGCCCTTAATTGTTATTTATTGTGATGGATGCGTTCTCATTGCTCATCTCTAACACTGTCCAAGTTTTGCGGGAAAAAGTCAATATAAGAAGAGTATTTTTAGTCACAACTCATTTTTTTTGTAGGTTCCAATAGTTCGGTCAATACAGGAACATAATTCTCTTGTATTCCGATTCCCAAAAAAACCATGAAAAATCGTTTTTAAAGAAGTCCAAAAATGTAACACTCGTGAGTTCAGCATCAAACGTCCACTGATCAATAAATTATTTTCGGATTTTCGGTCCAATGAAAGCACCCTCTTTCAACATGGCCTCACTGGTCTTGGGAAAAACTTCTTTCAGTTGATTGAAAGCCTCACCATCGTTTTTAAAGAAGTCCAAAAATGTAACACTCGTGAGTTCAGCATCAAACGTCCACTGATCAATAAATTATTTTCGGATTTTCGGTCCAATGAAAGCACCCTCTTTCAACATGGCCTCACTGGTCTTGGGAAAAACTTCTTTCAGTTGATTGAAAGCCTCACCATCTTTATCAAGAGCCTTTGCGAAGTTCTTCATCAGGCCTAACTGCGGAGGGAAAATGATTTTACATGTCACAACTAATTGTTTATTCTTAACGGTTTTCCTTCCTTCGGTATACAATGGTCTCACAGGCAATTCTTTGATTTTGTAGTGTTTTGGAATCTCGCCTGTCCTACAAATGTAGAAATAACAGTATTCTGTGAAACCAGTCTGTAGATCTGTAAGTAGTGCAATAATTTTTAAATCACAGCTTATCATCCACTCATCGTTTCCCCCTGCTAGTTGGAGACGCTTTTATTTTTCATTCTTATCTGCTGAATTGAGACTCTTTAGACGTTTGAAAGTTCAGCTTTCAGTACAAAATAAACACGTTGTGGCAGATTAAATTCATCTGTCACCTAGCGTCTGTTGTAAAACCGACCCTACGTAGCGCAAAGAAATTAAAAAAATATACTGAGGGTTTTAAAATTTTGG
The DNA here is from genome assembly GCF_021461385.2 of Schistocerca piceifrons. Taxonomy (NCBI): domain Eukaryota; kingdom Metazoa; phylum Arthropoda; class Insecta; order Orthoptera; family Acrididae; genus Schistocerca; species Schistocerca piceifrons. The sequence continues at coordinate 585,031,255 of NC_060140.1, read as the reverse complement.
ATTTTTGTAGAAGTAAAATAATAAAATAGAAAGAAAATGTAGAAAACGCTTAATTTTAAATATTTCAGAACGCTTACGTTATACCACATTCCTAAGGGCACAGTTTGATTTTACAGCTAATATCACAATCCAGATGTTGTTTAGTACAATTAAAGACAAGCATTTAAGAGATCAAACCTCAAACTACAGAATTGTTGCTATATTCGATGAGTGTGAGTGATTTAGTCATATCTGATATTTCTATGTAAATACCTGTGCGCAGGCAGTATGGAACTATTGCCAAGGTCACGGTTGTAAATTTATGTGGAAGACACCGTGGAAGTAATGTTGACTCTCCAGGTGTCAGCTGGAGTCCATAATTGAGGGCATTTGTCATGTTTCGTGTTGAACATGACGCCTTTAGTTCATTGTTGACGGTGAAGTTATTCTTCAAACTCATTCTTGAATGAGAAATGTTTCCAGAAGTGAGCTGGCAGCTGCGAATGTATATTGGTGGTCATGTTTACAGTGGTATCTGCTGCTCCTTGGAAACCTGAGTAATCTGTGAGCTACGTCAGTATTAATATTATAAATGCGGAAGAATCTGTCACGTTTTCACGACTAAACCGCTTAACCGATTTCGAATAAATTTGGTATGGAGATATCTCGAGCGCTGAACAAGAACATAGGCTACTTTGGGACGTAAAAAGCACTAATAAAAATAGGAAACAGAAAATATTTTTACAGCAATTAACATAAACCATGTTAAAAAGTTATTAAATTTCTTGAATAATGTGCTCTTATAACTAATAGCTACTTCATTCAATAGCTCGATGCATAGATGCGCGCGCCTGCCCACGCCCCTCCGCACGCACCAGCATGCAGCAACATTGTGCGTGCCATCGCGTCGTGCGTAGAGGTAGTTGTGAGAGGGGGCGTGGCGCACATCACGAGTTATGTGCTTACCCGAAGAGAAACGTGAGGGCAGCTGACGGTACTACACGAACAATAGCTTACTTACTCACCTTCACGCATGATGACGAAAGTACTGATCTGCGAGCGCAGCTGCAAGTAACAGCTAGTGGATGTTATAAAGATGGTAATGAGTCGATGTCAGAGCTGAGTAGAATATATGCGTAGAGTCTGTGTTGCAGGGATTTCAGCGAACTGGTTGTGAAGTGAAATGCGTATCCGCAATATTTATTTCACACATTATGCAAGGAAAACAAGAAGTATTTTTAACAATTTTAATGAATTTCCTGGTCGTAGACAATTAAATTTCTTAAGGTCTTAAGTAGTTAGACTGCTTAAAGTCAGTTTGTTAATAAAAGAAATAAATGTTATGTATGAGTCCGCCATCATTGTGAATTTTCTCTGAATAAAACCATCTAGATCACTCAATAAATTCCATTATTACGCCATTTCAGGTATTGCTATCATCAGATATCAGCAACTAAGATTAAAGAGGCCGGCCGAAGTGGCCGTGCGGTTCTAGGCGCTGCAGTCTGGAACCGCGAGACCGCTACGGTCGCAGGTTCGAATCCTGCCTCGGGCTTGGATGTGTGCGATGTCCTGAGGTTAATTAGGTTTAACTAGTTCTAAGTTCTAGGGGACTAATGACCTCAGAAGTTGAATCCCATAGTGCTCAGAGCCATTTGAACCATTTTTTAAGATTAAAGAAATATTAAGAGCGACAGGCGTTTGTCCTATACTATCAAGCTGCAAAAGATGAAAAATTAAAGTTAAAAATATATTTGTAAAAGATCACTCACCAGAAAACATAGAACTTGCAAAACAAGGTTCACTGTTAGTATTGAAAACCTGTGGCTGCATAGAGTGGCAATAATAGATTGGCTCATAAAATATCCAAAGATGTAAGTTCCAGCCGACAGGAAGCACTAGTGTGGCGGACCTTGCCTTCAAAATTCTATATACACAACTTCCTTTTCTCGTTCCTGCTTATAAAAAGACAGTCTGCAAATTTCAAACACCGAGTCAAACTATGAAAGATAAGTCAAACGAGTATGCAACTGTATCGACTTAAATCGTGTTTTGTAATTTGAGTGTTTGTAGTGTAAAGACATCCTGTCTTTTTTGCCCCGAATAGGCATAGGTTGACACTGAACCTTGGTTTGCAAGAATGATCTTTTCAAAATATTTTTTTAATTTCTTAATTTTTTTCTTTTGTAGCTTGATATTATATAAGAAACACCTGTCGCTCTCTATGTCCCCTGCGTCTTAATTACAGATGTTCGATGATGACAGTAGCTGAAACTGCGTAATAAAGAGAATTATTAAGCGATCTAGACGGTTTTGTTCTCAAAATAAGATCTCCTTGTCTCTGGAAGGAACTGTAGTGACCAAAAATGGTAGAGGAGCCCTCATCTTGACTACTGCAATCGGGTTCAAGTGAATGTAGACTGCATTAGTTAAAGGAAGACGAGCAGGCTTGCACGGTATAAATTTGCGCAAAGAGCTGGAAGAAAACAGTCTTTGGACTGAAGATAATACATGTTTTCAAGAGAGAGAAACTGCACAGCAAAACTCCCTCATTGAAGTCGAGCTGTCGTAAATGTTTCTCTCATGTTGTCTCTAAACGTATTCAGGCTAAGGCCTAATGTACATGTACAGTTTTGTTACAAAAGAGTAAGCGAAAAGAAAATTAACGCGAACATAGCAATGAACTAGATGAACCATTTGTGGCAGTTATCATGCAATATGTAGATCCTTGCACGAGGTCTGCTTGGCAGTACCACTTCGGCGATCTGAGGCGGTGTTACCCGGACTACTGTAGTACAGATGTACCTGTTCATGGTGCATGGTTACATTTGCTGTGCAGCAAAAGTTTGATTTTCAGTATTTCATATGCTTTAAAAATTTAAAATGCTTTCATAATGTAGTCTAGAATCTGTACATGTGTCTGAGGCCGCGTAGCTTCGGGCGCGCAAATGCCACGGTTGTATTCATCCAGTATTTGAGAACGAGAGGACTTAGTGACGTGAAACAGTCCGTACATATAACAATGCTTTAAAAAACTTTTTGTCGGTGACACCCCCAGAAAATGATGAAACGATAAAATGTTTATCGCTTAGTATATTTTCGCAGTTCAAGCAGTATAATTTTAGCATCATCCGTAACGTATTAATTTATGACTTATTTACTATTAGCTTGATCCGCACCACACTTTGCAGACGGTATACACTGCTGAATGTACCTCCAAAATTGTTTCATTTTACGACTTATAGTTCAGGAGATATGACGCCTTAACATTGAAATGCGTGAAAACCTGGCTTTTGCTTGAATCGGAGCGCAAATTACCCCAACTGTATTCGTCCAGTGTTTCGCAATAAGAGCACCTAGCAACTTCCAACAAACTTCAAACATAATTTCAAATCTTACATGAACTTTTTCGCGCTTACATTCTTAACGTCTAATATTTAACACGTTAGCTGATTTATAAGTTAATCAGAAATCTGGAACTGATTTGATTTTTTAAATAGTCGAGGGTTTACTGGTACTCACTAAGCAGTGTCAACAGTGCCGAGCACTTCCTGCCTTTGGAGTGGTGGTGATATGTATAGACTCTGTCCTAGCACCGCCTGTCTTTAAGAGATTGGAAAGAATTTCGGTCTTGTTACAAGATCTGATGACAGCCACACGTATCGTGGTGCTAGAAAATTCCTGAACATTACCAACAAAATGAATAATAGTGCATACATATCACTTCAGTAACCATTAAATTCAAATTTTTTTTCTGTCTGTGAAATTTTTTAACTTAGCTTATTTCAAATGCTGAGAAGTATTTTTGCTATTTTTTCCTCATACTCCACACATCTCAGAAGACCCGGTTGTTTTCTCTCTTCTAATCCAGTTAGGGCAGATAGAGTTGTTTTACTGAGATAAACTACTTGCCTGCAACAGTTTGTCGCTGGTTATGTTGAAATTCAGAAAAGAAGTCAGACAGTTTTCCGGTTTCACATCTGGTCGAGGTCGAAGGCTTTCAAGTTCGTCGACATAGGCGATTTATGAGACTTTTGCTTCATAATCTACAAATTATCCGTCTCTCCCTTATCCATTTTTTATATTTGTAATATTCTTAATTTCATTTCTGCAGCTTTTCATTATCTTTGGCTTCTGTTTTCTTCTGTACGTTCCTATTTAACTGTGAAAAGCGTGAGCAATACCGTTATGCCTCGAATTTCAAACTGAAAGAACTGACGCAGTGATTACGACACCGAACACTCTTTAAATTGCCGTTTGCATACTGATTTAGGTTGTCCATGTTTCCCGTAAAACGCGTAAAGTAGCGATGGTTTTTTTTACGGTCGACTCCCTTTTCCACCCTTGTGCAGTCTTAGCTTGTTCTCTGTCTGAAATGACTTCGTCGTCGACTAGACGTTAGAGGCTAATTTGCCTGCCTTCCATTTGGAAATTGCCCAGTATTTTCAACAGTATTCGAATTTAAATTCCTGTCCTCCACGAATTTCTGCCTCTGTGTTGAATAATTATTCAGTATCTTCCTTCACACCCTTTTAAAAATAAGACTTAAACGAAACGGAAGTAGACGGCAACTTGTATTATTGAGTTGATTATCAGGTGCACATTCCTCTTAATAGTGAGCACTTCAAGTTTATGTAGTACACAGCTTACCTTTTATCTGAGGCGTTGTTGGATAGGCGCAGGGAAGGTAGCAATAGGTGAAACACAAACTACAGATACGAGAAGGAGATGCACTTGGGAGAACATACCTGGAAGTACTTGGTCTCGCTCGGCACACGGGGCATAATCGGCGGAGTCCTCGAGGGCCCGTGGCGGCGCTCTTTCTGCGGCAGCGGCGCCGCGGAGATAAGGCCGGCCGGATTACATGCAGCCGGCCCACTAACAACGGCCCCCATCCGTTCCTGTCGTTATAACTCTGCTAGCAGCTGCTGCACGCGCTATTCGGGACCAGAAATGGCCCCGCCGTTACACTATCGCCATGCCAGCAACAGCGCACCTGCTGTTATCAAAGCGCGACTTCTGTGCTCGTTTCGTTCCGTCGCATTCGCAGTTATTTCCCAAGACCTGACACTGCGAACCGTCATTTTCTGAGGAATCAACCGTGTATTTAGGCTCATTTTTATTGCTGTCACATATGCATATATACATGGTCATTCAGCTGCCCTTACCTATGGGTCTAATGCAACCCATAACGCCTTCAAAAACCGTAAGTGAGATTTTCATATTCTCGCGCTCGCTATGCGCAAACTGTTAGTCATACAGAAATAAATGAACAGTACATTTTTGCAATGCGTACTGGAATACATTTTCGCTATCGGCCGTACTTTTCGAATTATTCAAGAAAAATCTTCAAAAGTCACCTTCAAACGCATTTTTCTTGAATAACTCGAAAACCGTGGCCACCATCCAAAACCTATCCCAATACACAATTTAACTACATTAAATTTCTTACAAAAAAGTCCTTTTCATTTTTTTGTAGGACTAATAGTTTACAGTAGTAAGCGACAAAATATGAAAACCTCGCACATGGATTTTGAAGGCGTTGCAGGTTGCATAAAATCCATAGCTAGGGACAGCTGAATCAACCTAGAACGACGTGCTATAACTACAGGAAAATAGGAACGTAAGGTAAAGGAATTATACCAGCAGAAGTATTTTACCATTTACTGTTAACTGAAAAGCATTGTTACTCTTTCGTAATTTCACTTTCAGTTCTTTTAGTTGACATTTCATGTTTTTGGGATGCATTGTTTACTCTGAAGTGACAAGTAATGGCATAGCGGTATGCACATAAACAGATGGAGGTGGTATCGCGTACAGGAGGTGTAAAAGGACAGTTCACTGCCGGAGCTGTCATTTGTACTCAGGTGGTTCATGCGAAAAAGCTATGGCCGCACCACGGGAATTAACTGACTTTGAACGCGGTATGGTAGTTGGGAGCGAGACGCAAGGGACATTCCATTTCTGAAATCGTTTCGGAATTCAGTATTCCGCGATCCATAGTGTCAAGAGTACAAATAGTACCAAATTTCAAGCATTACGTCTCACCATGGACAACGGAGGGCCGACGACATTAACCTAAAAAATCAGTGTGGGACGTACGACGCACATTTCCGTTAGGACAGTGCGACGAAATATGGCGTTATATAAATAAATGTCGTGTGACTAGGGTCTCCCGTCGGGTAGACCGTTCTCTAGGTGCAAGTCTTTCGGTTTGACGCCACTTCGGCAACTTGCGCGTCGAGGGGGATGAAATGATGATGATTAGGACAACACAACACCCAGTCCCTGAGCGGAGAAAATCTCTGACCCAGCCGGGAATCGAACCCGGCCCTTAGGATTGACGTTCTGTCTCGCTGACCACTCAGCTACCGGGGGCGGACAATGTGGCGTCAATGGGCTATGGCAGCAGACGACCGACGCGAGAGCCTTTGCTAACAGCAAGACTTCGCCTGCAGCGCCTCTCCTTGGCTCGTGACCATATCAGTTAGACCCTAGACGGCTGGAAAACCGTGGCCTGGTGAGATGAGTCCCGTTTCAGTTGGTAAGAGCTGGTGGTAGGATTCGAGTGTGGCGCAGACACCATGAAGCCATGGACCTAGGATGTCAACAAGGCACTGCCAAAATGGTTCAAATGGCTCTGAGCACTATGGGACTCAAGATCTGAGGTCATCAGTCCCCTAGAACTTAGAACTACTTAAACCTAACTAACTTAAGGACAGCACACACATCCATGCCCGAGGCAGGATTCGAACCTGCGACCGTAGCGGTTGCGCGGTTCACTGTTGGTGAATTTTATGACATTGACAGTTGTACAAAGAATTGCATGTTTTCAGTTGAAATAGCGAAATACAATTTGTCCTCCATAAAGCAGAGCTAGTGCTCCAGTGAACATATTATCGACGGACGTTAATCCCTATCAAAATTAATTTTCACCAGTCACACATCTAATGCTTTGCACAAGTTTTTAAATTTGTTTGTGTGTTACATCAAACTATACGGATCAATCGGGGATTATATGTAATGTCACGTGTTCTGTGTAGATCCGTATTACTAAAAACTAGAAGACTTAATTCTTCTGTTACTGTCTCTTTAGTGAATATATAGAAAACATCTTGTGCTTAATGTGCCTACCGTTGAAACAAGACCTGTTGACAGACAACGAAATTCGAACTGTCATACAATGTCATTTCTGCCAACTGTGTCGTGTTCGCAGCACCTTTTTCGTGGAGAATTCACAATAGTTTTTAACTGCCTGTTGGACTGACTGTGGTTCTGATTTTTTTCTGTTTGTCTAAGAAAATTTCGGGGAGTTCAGTGTCTGGAACACTGTGAGTGAATGCATGTAACAGAAGAAAAAATTGTCCAAAGCTTACATTGAACGACTGGAACTACAAGGAATAGTGCCCTCATGACAAGTGACAAAGAACGGGGTCAACTGTTGGTCAGTACATTGTGAAATATCTCTGCAGTCACAATGTATTGCAGTGTCTTAAGAGAATCAAAATTAAGAATTAAGAGGAGAAACTATTCAGAGATATATTATACCTGTTTCTTGCGAACTGAATAGCTGTTTATTCTGGCGTGTGACGGCATTGGTTGATACAGTCTTTGTTCCGAGGAGGTTTGCGGCTTGCTGACGGCAGACATTTCCGTTTGCAGACTTCCGAAATTCGATCTGTGGCCTACTTGGCACTTTGCTTAACTAATTCGTTTCAGGTAATGGTATTTGTCGGGCGCTCGCATTGCTGGCGGCGATATTTCAGGGGAGGCGTTTGTGCGGTGATGAGATTAATGCCGGCGTCGCGTGCCGCACGCCCCGGCAAAAGTGTGCTCTGCCGGCTGCTGCCCCAGTCTGCGCCCGGCGCGGATTGCGTCTGGCAGCGAGGCAGCCGGGGGTTCACCTCAAGCCCCCACCGGTAGTCGGCGTAGTCACTTGCAGTGCTGATCAGTTAGCGAACAACTGCAGTTTCCAAACGTAGCCTAGACACAAAAGTCGTACGAACTTCAGCTGAAAATATCGCAGTTTAAATGCCAGTCCGCCCAGCGGAAGGTGTCTGTGGTATTAACTAAATCTCTTCAGTGGAGCATCGTGATGATCTCCACGTCGAATTCTAGGTTTCCTCTTCCACATTACAGATGAACATTTGCGAATGCTAGTCGTGTTAACTGTTTCTTGTGCAAACGCTTAGTAACACGACAAAAGTTTATCGAGTCTCAGCCTTCAAGAACGCAGGAGCATTATAATGTGTCCTAAACATAACTATCGCCGAAGAGTGTGCCTGCAACATCGTCGCTGCATTTTCGGACGGTTTGTTCTGAGCTGTGTTGCCGGCGTGCAGCCAGTGACGATGGGAAAGGCTAGCACTACGATTAGCGGGCCCCTACCACTCGACTTTCTGAATCGTCAAACACAAAGCTATTTTAATCGGAATGCAGAATTCTGTGCACACATCAGAATAAGTCGTAAAGTAATAAGGACTCTGCGCTTCTTTTTAGTTTAACTGTATTATTTTCTCATCTTCAAGACGAATTTGTTCATTATACTTTTGTATTCCTCCTCCGCGATGCATGATAAAACAGGCTGTTCGCTTTCAATTTGCCCTGAGTACGATAGTAGTTCCCTCTCTCGCACACATAACACGACAACATAGTGGTGCTGTCATCGCCAGCCACAGTCTTCGATTGTCGAAGCTTTATTTGCATTCGAATATACACAAACATAATAGCATATGAAAAAATAAGCAGATATGGCTAATTGGGATAATGAAAATCAGATTTGTGCACCAGATGTGTAAAAACTGACATCGTTGCTCCCCTTTTTTTTATTTCAGTGGTTGATCGACAGCGTGCAGGCAATGGCGCTGTGTGTTGTGTGTCTAGGTCTGTAACTCTTAATGTTCGATATGTCTCTTAATTAACCCAGTGACTGAACAACAGCCATGTCCATTTATTTCTTTGCACTTGTGTCTTAAACATTAGAGGACTGAGTCGTCGTACTCCTGCCGTGCCGTCAATATTAGTTGTGACATTACGCTTAGTTGTCCGTCACTAATGTGTAACAAGTTGGCGAATCTTGCTTTGCATCGAGCATCTCGATCGCTTTACAGTGCTGAAATTTAGTATAGGATAAATAATCGTAAGATACTGCCATAGTGTTAATCGTTGATTAACTACTATCTTAGTCATCACGGATACTCCTACCAACAACCTACTGCATCCGCAACTGTTCTGAGCCGCTATGTGGTTTTTAGTTGGCGTTAATCTCTGGAAAAATCTTCAGAGCATCATTGTTTTCTCTTTTGGCAGGTTCGAATCCTGCCTCGGGCATGGGTGTGTATGATGTCCTTAGGTTAGTTAGGTTTACGTAATTGTAAGTTCTAGGGGACTGATGACCTCAGATGTTAAGTCCCATAGTGCTCAGAGCCATTTGACCCATCTTTTTTTTTTGTACACAATAGCGAATTAACTGCTGTAACTCATTCGTGTTGGACTGTTCTCAAGCAGCAGCTGTGTATCAGAAGCAAGAAGCGATCCAGTGCTTAGCATTTTACATACCGATCAGCAAGAAAATCGTGACCGCCTACCTAATAGCCGGTGTGTCCACCTTTAGCGCGAATAACAGCGGCGACGCGTCATGGCATGGAGGAAATGAGGCCTTGGTAGGTCGCTGGAGGGAGCTGGCACCACTTCTGCACATACAAGTCACGTAACTCTCGTAAATTCCGGGTAGGGGGGCGATGAGCTCTGAGGCCACGTTCAAATCACATCCCAGATGTGTTCGATTGGGTTCAGATCTAGAGAGTTAGGGGTTCAGCACATCAAGTGAAACTTGACACTGTGTTCCTCACACCACTCCATCATACTCCTGGCCTTGCGACATGGCGCATTATCGTATCGAAAAATGCCACTACCGTCGGGAAACAATCGTCATGGAGGGCTGTACGTGGTCTGCAACCAGTGTCCAATACTGTCTCACGAGCTTCACTGGACCAATGGATGCCCACGTTAATGTTCCCCAGAGCATAATAGAGCCGCCGCCAGCTTGTCTTCGTCCCGCAGTACTGGTGTCAAGGAGCTGTTCCCCCCGAAGAAGACAGAATCGCGACCTCCCATCGTCTTGATTAAGAAGATATCGGGACTCATCAGACCGTGCAACGCTCAGCGACTGCGGCAGGAACGCTCTGCTACTACGACAACGTCCAGTGCCGAAGGTCACGTGCCCATTGCAGGTGTAGTTGCCGAAGTCATGGCGTTAACATCGACACATGCGTGGGTCGTCGGCTGCGGAGGCCCATCGTTAGGAGTGTTCGGTGCACTGTGTGTTCAGACTCATTTGTACTTTGCCCAGCATTAAAGTCTGATGATCCTTGCGCCACAGTTCGCCGCCCGTCCTGTTTTACCAGTGTGCCCAGTCTACGATTTCTGACACCTGTAATGAGGGGTAGCCGCCCAAACACCTGACGTCTATACGTGATTTCACCTTCGTTTCGCCACGTGTTTAAGACAATTCGTGCAGTTTTCGAAATCTCGTGCCGAGCCTCCGGGACATCACAGTCTGGCCTCGGGCAGACTCAGGCAGATCGCGCGCCATGTCGGTTCTAAACACGGAAAGCACGCTCACTGATACTGCAGACCCCAAGCTTGTGTCTGACTAGCAATCGTTCTTCGGCAGGAATGCTGTTATCACCTGAACCTGTTCATGTCGATAATAGGTCGGTCGTCAGTTTTTTCCTGGGTGATCAATGTAAATACCTGCAGCGAAAACCACCGCTTAACTTTTGTTAACGGGTTATCAGTGATATTTTGCGTAAAGCGTGTAGGCTGCTTCTCGTTATACGTGTATTACCGTATTCTGAGCATTTCGCGGATAGACATCCACAGATAGATCGCGGCAGAGGAAAGAATGAAGTGACATTACAATTTTCAAGATTTCATTTGGTTTTGGTTTAGAGGGCATCTGTTGCCATAAAAACGAAGTTTATCTTCGGTCCTTACATTGTTTAAAATCAAGACATTCGGACATTGTGGTATCTAAAATATTTCGCCAGAATAAAATATAGGACAATAAATTCAGGACATCGTATTTTCATTTTCGTAGGAGTCGAAGTGTTACTATTTTTTGTTGATTCCTTCAGTTGATGTTCTAGCAGTATTTACCGGTGTCGATTTAAAAATTCTTGCTTTAAACAAACTTATGGAAAACACTGGGTTATGTAGCATAATAATGGTACAGTTTCAAAGCCTTCAATTTGTATCTCAGTGTTGTTCACGTTCAGAGCTCCGTGGAATTGTCCGTCTTTTTTGGTGACGATAATAACAATATTTGTTATATGTTAGCTGCCCCATTTTTGCTTCTATCAACATTCTTTTGAAACACGATAACTGTTACCGAAAGTCTTTCCTTGCCTGCATTATGAAAACGAAGTTCGTATTTAACCGAAAAATTTGCCGAGATTTAGCTTTTTAGTGTCATGTCGAATTAGAACCATCACAGAAATTGCTCATGTTTTTCATTCTTTCTAGTTTATCTGGAGCTCTTAAGTGAAATTTTAGTGGTTGCTGTCACCGACGTACAACAACATTCTTTCTGCATTAATGCGATTTGATCAGCATGTATGAAAAGATGTCAGAGCTGTAGCATTACAGTAGAGTTTTTACTGAATTTGGTCAGAACTCAGAAGTAGTGAAGGAAGATGCTGTTGTTGAGTTTTATTCCGAGGAACATCTTAGTCGACGTTAGGCGGCCAAATTAACCCACTTTGTGACTTGATGGTTCTCTGGTAAAGCGCCAAGTACAGATACAAATCTGTCACTTGCGACTGCCGGTCATTCCCGGGATTTTGTAACTGCTATTCATTACTTTATTCACCTCTGACCTGAAAAATGCGCGTCAAACTGTTTGATCACATAACTGGCTGTATCGATCAGGTCAAAGTTCGGAGGAAGGTAACTTCATACCACTTCCAGTTGGACCATGGCTGTAGTGTTCAAACCATTCTTCGGACTGACGATATATTTACCTTTTTTATCCATTATGACCTCATGTACTTTCTGGACCGTTTTTTTAATCGGTGGTGCGTTAGTTTTCGTTTTCCATTCCGCTTCTTTCTCTCCGTGCTACGTAGATCGTTATTCTCTGCGTCTGTGGTTGTGTCACTTTTATATATTTAATACAGCACCTGCGTTCATTAGAAGTAGAGCTTAGTGCCTCCCATGCATCGCATGACCTCCTAGGTTGCTTGCGTTTTCGTCCAAATCGTACGTGACAAACGACAGATTGTCTAAAGGCTCACACCTCATTTCCGACTCCAATCTTATTCAAGCTGATCTCTTCTTTCCTCTTTGATGGCATCGTCCTTTGCGCGTCGTTAAACTGGGATTCTTCTTCGTCCCCCTCCTCCTCCTCCTCCTCCTCCTCCTCCTCCTCCACCTCCATCTCTTCTGCTTTCGCTCCGTCCTCTAAGCATAATTTAATTGGGGTTTTTCTTGATCTGCCTCTTTCTTTTTCTTCTTCCTCTTCTTCTTCACCTCTTCTACTTTCACGTTGTCCCCTACGCATCATTAAATTGGGATTTTTCTTGATCTGACTTCTTTTTCTTCTTTTTTCTCTTCTTCTTCACCTCTTCTACTTTCGCGTTGTCCTCTACGCATCATTAAATTGGGACTTTTCGTGATCCGCCTTCTTCGCCTTCTTCTTCTTCTCCTCCAGCTCTTCTGCTTTCGCTTCTTTGTTCGTTTATAAATTGTTTTATCTGATGTGTCATCTTAATTGTGGATTCCAAAGCGCGATCTTGTGGGTAAAGCGCCTCGAAATATCCCTTTCACGTGGCTGGGAAGTGTTTTCCACAAATTTTTGTCGTCGCAACAAGTCGTCTGTGGTGAGACACGCGCTACTGCGTTAGCGCCGGCTGCCGGAGACCGGGCGCGTAGCGGCTGGCTGCGGCCGCTCCGCCCTCCCCCCTCCGGCCACAGGCCAGGCAAGCCGTGTCGTGGAATATTGATGCAGCCCTTGTCGTTAGGGCCCAGGTGTTCCACGGGCCGGCTTTACGGCCGCCGCGCGCCCCGCCCCTCGCCATTCCCCCTGAAACAACGTCCGTCTCGTTCTTCCGCAGTGGCAGCCGGCTCATCCAGCGACAGCACTGACTGTGATTCTTTTTTATACGACGACCCCGCACCCCGCTCACGACGGCGCGTACGCCGCTCCCCCCGCACGACGGAGCGTCTGACGCGGGCGACATTCGGCGCTACCACTCGGTCGGTAACCGGACTCGGCGGGCGCGCTGCTGAGGGCGAGCGGAGCGCGCCGGCCGCGGGCTGGTTCCGCCGGTGAGCAGCGAGTGCCGCGAAGAGCCGGCGGCAGCGGCGACGGCGCCCGGACGCGCAGCGGGCGCGCAGCGAGCGGCGCGCGCGGAGGCGGAGGCGCATGGCGGCGGGGGCGGCGGCCCCGGCCCGCAGGCGACGGCGCGCTCGTAGCGGTGCGCGCTCGTGACGTGGCCCCCGCCCGCCACGGCCACCGCCACCGTCGTGCTCGTGCGGCGGCCGGTCGCCCGGCTGAGGCGCGCGCTGCTCGCCACGTCGCGCTACAAGCTGGAGGGCTTCCAGCGACACTCGCACCACGCCTCCGCCTCGCACCACCACCACCACCACCAGCCGCCACCGCTGCACCATGTGCTGACCTACCACCACCAGCAGGCGCCGCCGCCGCCGCAGCAGCAGCAGCCGCAGCCGCGCGGCCGCCCGCTCGCCGCGCCGCCCGCACTCAACGCCAGTGAGTACTCCGCCGCCGTGCTCCGTTGCTATGTCCCAAACGGCGAGAGCTGTAGTGAGGGATGGACGTAGGAAACCGGAGGTTTACAAACCCTCCTTCCAGTCTGCCGACCCGCCGCAACCATTAAAGGCAGCTCAACCTGTCGCAACTGATACAGAAAAGTAAAGTACGCGCAATATTACTTGGCCGCTAGCTGTGCGGAAGGCGTCGTAGGGGAAGGTACGTGATAGTTGTGGGGGCTTCCTTGCGAACGTGACAGCGCGCTAAAGGAAGTATAGTTCTACAGCACAAGCCTTCACACAAAAACATATCTCGCAGAGCTTGAAAGCTACAGCTAGCGAGTCTGCAGACGATCGATCATATTAACAGGTTATGCCAGTACGACAGATAAAGCGACGAGTCAACCGTTATTATTAAAGACGAATGGGCACACGATTACGATGAAACTGGATCAGAGAGAGCGATTTATTTTCGCCTGCCTTGTACGCCTTCTATTCTTTCTGTTCTTGCCATGTTGAAATTAGCTTACAATTTAAAACATTATTAGGACCAAAATCATTTAATGGAACAACATTCATCTTTATCTCAATTTTCAATTTAATATTATTCAATAATTTCATAGGATTATATCTCCCAAAACACAGCGGCGTTTACACAGTTTCACCTCACTAAAATGCTAATGCAGCTGCAATTGCGACAGAAACTTGAAACAGTCTACTAATAATCAAACGACTGAAGGCAAATGAAGGTCAATAACTTATGAAAAAAGTATGGTTCCATCAATTATGGTGTTACAAAATTTATACTAACTCTCGTTTGACCACTTTAGATGGCCCTTTGAAGATTTACATTATTTTATTGAAAAAAATATGTAGTCGTATATCGTAGTAGAAAAGAAAGTTTCGGATGTTAACGATGTGTCAAAATAATCTTTACTTTTCGTGCTATCATTTACCAAAAATTCGTTTCTACATCTCAAAGTGTTTAAGGCAAAGTGTTTATGAGATCTGAAAAAGGGAATGAACATTTCATTTCCACTCCCGTTCGCGCAGACGATCGAAAGTGAGTGCACTACATACAGTCCATTATCTTCAGATTGGTGACAGATATAGATCTAAAATTCAGTGTTGTGGTGGTAAGTTCCTATGGGACCAAACTGCTGAGGGCATCGGTGCCTAGGCTTCCACACTACTTAATCAAACTTCACTAAGGACAACACACACACACCCATGCCCGAGGGGAGGACTCGAACCTCCGGCAGGGGGTTCACACACATTTGAACATTCGAATCTTCCAAGATGCAGCCTCAAGACTAGCTTAGCCACTACCTGTTTGAAAGACGTAACTCAATATCAACAGTTCCAAAATGTTGACTGCTTAAAACCGTATGTAATATATTCTAAATGTTTCTTGATTGTTTGAATCCTATAACATATTATTGAGTAATATTTTAATACATCTTTGGGAGCGGCGCCGCATCAGAACATTTATTTACAAGCCGTAACTGACTGGAAGGGTAATCAGTCTTTTGTCTGCCCGATACGGCAGGCAGCATATCCTCCGTTTATAAGAGTACAGTGACTTCCACCTAATTAATGTAGACGGAACGTCAAAAGACGGCGGTTGGCTAACTCATGATTTTTGCCGGCGACAAGTGATACAAGTACCATAGAGACTACGCCTAAAATACACAAAGGAATGAGAATGATATAAGGGAAATAAGTCTGCAGGATGCCGACAAGGCTCGTCTCTCGTCCATAAATAAGTAGACTTGTCTAAAATAGGTCTTAACATAAGAGATCCTACGCAAAAGGCGATATATTTCGGTTTTCAATTACGATCTTGGGATACGTTGCGCACTTGCTTTGAGACCCACATACCGTGTTTAACCGTGCGGCCTGTCGGCGAACACGTGACACACTTCCATACTTTACCCTGTTACTCATCCTATTATAAACACGCATCCATCAGAATATTATGATGTGATACTTCAAGATATTAGCACCCTAAAAGAAATTCAAATAAATATATTTAACAGCTTCTTCACGAGGTGAATCTCTGACACGTGACGTTTCTTCATCTTTTCATTGAGGACTCAGGTAAACTATGTGACTGCCAATGTGACATAATCGCAATTTACTGTGGAAAAACATGTAGCGGATCCCTAAACTGTCGTATATCAGTGCCACGGCGTCTTCCAGATTAGTAACCGTCCTCATGAGGTGCTAAACGTGATTCTTCGTGACATAGCCCTTGGGGCGTTTGGTCACCTCGCTGTGTGGAGTCGAATACTGTTTTACTACGAATCCAAGTTTTTTGTTGTTAAGAACGATCTTACACTGTAGAGAAACATTCCGTGTAGCGCACCGCCCATGGTTTACTGTATACTCAGGTCACAAAAGTCATCGAATTCCTCCTAACATTGTGTAGGACCTCCTTTCCCCGGTGTAGTGCAGCAACTCGACGTGGTAGGACTCAACAAGTCGTTGGAAGTTCATTGCTAAAATATTGAGCCTCCGCTTGCACAATGTCTTTGGCTTGATGGGGTCTGCGCCATACTCGAACCGTATTATCAGCTCTTACCAACTGACATCGGGACAAATCTAACCAGGCCAAGGTCTTCAAGTCGCCTATGGTCCAACTGATGTGATCACGAGCCCAGGAGTGATGCCGCAGGCGATATCGTGCTGCTAGCAAAGGCACTCGCGTTTGTCGTCTGCTGCCATTGCTCTTTAACGCCACATTTCGCTACACTGTCCTAACGGATACGTTCGTCGTACGTCCGACATGGATTAATACGGTTATTTCATGCGTTGTTGTTGTTGGTCTGTTAGTACTGACAACTCTACACAAACGTCACTGATCTTGGTCGTTAAGTGAAGGCCGTCGGCGACTGCGTTGTCCGTGGTGATAGGTATTCTCGGCAAACTCTTGACATTGTGGTTTTCGGAATATTGAATTCCCGAGCTATTTTCGAAAAGGAATGTCCCATGTGTCTACCTCTAATTATAGTTCCGCAGTTCAAAGTCATTTAATTGCCGTCGTGCGGCCATAATCACTTCACAAACCAATTTATTTGTAGGTAACTGATAAATAGACGACAAGTTTTCCCTTCTGGATTTCGGATCTGTTTCGTGAGTCACCTGAGTACAAGAGACAGCTCCGCCAACGCTCTGCTCTTTTATAACTTACGTATGCGATACTACCGCCAGCTATATATGAGCATATCGCTACTCTATGGCCTTTGTCACCTCAGTATAAAGCGTCGCACCGGCGGAACGGATGTAGTCGTACTGTTGGCTTACTATTTCGGTTTTTTTTAGTGGTGTTGTAAGTAACATAATGACAGAGAGATAAGCCCTCCTCTGCTAGAGCCCCTGTGCTTACTCGGTTATCCAAATGGTTCCATCTATAATACTTAGCTATGACTAGCGAGTATTAATTTATAGGCTACGTAACCATGTTGCGAAAAATATCAGGATAAGTACATAACTTTCAGACCAAGTTTAGTCATAGAGGAATCATTTACATGGTGTGTAATAACGATCTGAGCTATCTTTCGTTGTATTCGAATGTAGCGCCAACTGCAGTACGAGTTAACAGTTGGCGAATGGTGACATGATGAACAATTATTACTTATGTGTGAAGAGCTGTAATGACTTCAGCCACTGGTTTGTGTGTGTGTGTGTGTGTGTGTGTGTGTGTGTGTGTGTGTGTGTGTGTGTGTGTGTGTCAAACTAGCGTTAGTAAAACAATTATCAGGCAATTTACAATGCAGATGCTGCTCAGAGTAGTCCCTGGTTCCGAGACTGTCGTCACTTGTCACATTTCGTAAACCATATGCTATAAATTGATATCCTATACACACAGCTTTCATTCTCGCAGTGCTGTCAATGGTTGCGGTAGGCGGCTTCCTGATGCTGTAGTTACGTTCCCCGTTACTCAATACACCGCGTGAGGCAGTGTCTAGCAATTGTGAGCGTTACGTGTGACATACGTACAGCAGTTCGCTCAAAGAAATCATCGCGACGATTATTCGTTTCGCTCTTCTTGCACATCGACACAGTGTGAAACTCTTAGAAGTGTATGGCAGTGATTAATAGCCAGTTTTTTGCGGGGACCTTTTAACACTACATTTTATCTTGTCACATAAGTGACATCGAAAATACGTAACACGTATGGTGCATAATTTTAAGAGGGGCAAGTCTCAATCGTCATACAAGTGTATATTCGATAGGGTAGATGGAGTGATGGAGAAAGGAACTAGCTACGAAACTCAGGATTACCAAGACAATGATCAGTAGCATCGAAATGAACAGAATCAAAAATTAATTTTGGCCGTGCGGTTCTAGGCGCTACAGTCTGGAGCCGAGCGACCGCTACGGTCGCAGGTTCGAATCCTGCCTCGGGCATGGATGTGTGTGATGTCCTTAGGTTAGTTAGGTTTAATTAGTTCTAAGTTCTAGGTGACTGATGACCTCAGAAGTTAAGTCGCATAGTGCTCAGAGCCATTTTTGAAAAATTAATTTATCACCAGAGTAGAAGACGGAGCTGAGAACATAAAATACCAAAGTTACCTGAAAATCCAGAAGTGTACAGGACCAGTTTAATTTAGTTCACTCAACAGAACTGGTGCTCATTTCATTCAGTTTCCACAGTAAAATAAAGAAGAAACACGTAGGATTTACTACGAATAAACACTAGACGTAAAATGTTGAGTAACATTTGCATGAAACATCTCAGTAATTGGGACGGAGAATACCCGACCAAATAGGAATGTCTTGGTTTGCTCCAACTTAAGTTTGAAAAACTCGACGGAAAGAGATGTACGGGTAAAGAACGAGCCTACAATGCCAATTTGTCTGAGCTGTTTGGTTGCTTGGACATTCCTACGTTCAGTGGCAGAAAATGAGACCTTGAAACGGAGCGTTGATTTAAATTTCTCTCTAATACGTCGGGCAACGACAAACTTGCCTGCTTGTTTGTAGAAACAGCTGACAAACCCTGAGGTTTCATATCAGTTGTACCCCTTCTTTACCATACGAAGCGGAAGAATGCGTTGGGTGCAAGCTTGTTTTCTTTTTTTCTGTGAATTCTTTGGTGTGTCTCTGTGCCGTGGCCATTCATCTGCGGAAGAATTTCGCAGTGGTGACAGCGGCACTCTCCCGATGTTCCTATCCCTTAACAGGACTGCTATAATTCACTGTACGGAACAGAGTGCAATTAGACCTACAAAATTACATATTCGGGTAATCCTTGTCACAAACATTCTTGCAAATGATAGACGCGTCATTTTGGTGACGATTAACCAACTTTGAAAGAAATCTTTTGGAATATCGCGTAAGGTTTCTTTTCATTTGACGCGCAAAGTTGAAGAATATTTGTTTCGAACTGATTACTGATAATAATGTAGCACAAGTTCTGGATAACTTCTTTGTCGACGTGAATGTGAAGAATGGACTTCCCGTGGCATATATAATTACGCTAATGCAGTGATATCGTGTTATCAAAATTATGTGTGTGAAGTCTACGTGAATGAAACGGCTTTTACATACCTTTGTGGAAATATCGTTTACTGGAAAAAAACGTAATTTCATAATTTGATCACTTGACTGCCATGAAGAGCGGGCAGCACTTAACTAATAAAATTCTTCGTAGAAAAATAATAAGAAAAGTGCGTAGCAATATGAACTTAAAAATGCTTACTTCCCGAGTTACGAAATATCGCGTACTAAGAACGGACGTAATGCTAAACAGAGTTGTAGGAACGACCTACGAACATTTCTTACGCTGCACTTCGCCTGAATGCTTGGTTGAAATACGAGTACCAGTAGCATGTCGAAAAATATACTTCAAACGCATTGACGCTACCAGCGTCATCATCACGCTCAATATACCAGTTTATGCCATCCACGCTCGCCTGATACATACATTACACGTTGTCTTTGTGAATGTAAGATAAACGGATGGTTGCACAATGATTAAACGAGCTCCGGACACGCTCTAAGACAGTACACAATATCAGATGTGTCCTGTTGCGTCTTGAACTCACTAAGGCGGCGTTCTGAAGTCGGTATTCGGTCGTATGATTGGAACATTGACAACTTTGCTGAGGCTCTGAATGGTTCATAACAGCTCACACAAATAAGAAGAGTAATAAACAGTTGCTTGAACTGAAGTACTGTTCCTGACAGTCTCATACTAAGTGAGTTAAAACGATAGTCTAGATCACAATAACATTTTATTAATTACCGGCTTCGTCTTCAGATCAGTTTACGATCGTGATATCACGTGAGCAACCAAGTAGTGGCCAGCAGCAGCCAGATGGTGGTAATTTTCTGAAGATGCCTTCTACACGAAGTCGAAATCAGTCATTAATAGAATATTATTGCGATCTAGACTGTTGCTTTAATCCAGATGTATCACCAGATCGTTGTTGCTCCTCTGGACCTTGTTGTCCAAATTCGTCATTGAATTCGTTTTTCTCAGATCTGAAGAGGGTAACAATACCCAGACGGGTCATTTTATCACAGTTACTGATGACAGTTTATCAATCCCCTGATAAAAGTCAGTTCTTACAAAACTGTCTTATTACGTGAACTTCAGAAATGCTTCAAATGGCTCTGAGCACTATGGGACTTAACTGCTGTGGTCATCAGTCCCCTAGAACTTAGAACTGCTGAAACCTAACTAACCTAAGGACGTCACACACATCCAAGCCCGAGGCAGGATTCGAACCTGCGACCGTAGCTGTCGTGCGGCTCTAGACTGTTGCGCCTAGAACCGCTCGGCCGCCCTGGCCGGCTTACGTGAGCTATGCGGGTCTTGTCTTTCCTAGCGTTTATCCCATCACACTGAATCCGCTGTTTTTAAGATCTGATAAATATACACTAATGAGAAAGAACATTATGATCATTGCCCACCGGAAGGCTGAATACCGCCTGGAGATGTTAACAGTTGCGTGACGCGATGTAAGCGGAGATGCGACCTTGGTTCATTGAAATCTGTACTCGTTACACCACGTCGATAGTCGTGTCAGGATACGCCGTTATACAGTCGAACGGTTACCTGAAACATGAACTGCGGCAAGGACGCTGGCTGGTGGGGACGAGTTGCGCTATGGGGACGTTCATCTGGACTTCTGTGGGATGTAATATAATAAAACTATAATAAAATAGCGCCGGTTGGTATTTTCTGCGACCTATCTAAGACATTTGACTGTGTGGATCACAGTATTCTCCTACATAAATTGAAGTTTTGTGGGATTGATGGTACACCCAACCAAAGAGTAATGTCATATTTAACCAAAAGAATGCAGAAAGTTGTATTTAGTAACTCAACCATGTCTGAGGACATTAGTCTGACTGGGAAGAAATAGCGTATGGGGCTCTCCAAGGCTTAATCTTAAGTCCACTATTGTTCCTCATAAATGTGAACGATCTTCTATATGATATACAACAAACAGAATTAGTCAGTTTTGCATATGACACTGGCATTCTAATCAATTCAAGCATACACACAGAAACAGAAGAAATGGTATCGATGTTCTTAAAAGTGTCATTGATTGGTTTCCTGTAAATGGTCTTATCCTCAGTTTTTAAAAAGACATAACATATTCAGTTGTGCACATGTAGAGGTACAAAAAAACCAGTGGTAAATATACCATGTAGTGAAGAAATAATAAATAGAGCGGAAACTTCAAAATTCTTAGGTTTCCATATTGAAGAGAATTTAAACTGGAAAAGCAAATTTTGGAACTGTTAAAACAACTTAGTTCACCCACATTTGCACACAGAATCATTGCAAATCTGGGGAAGCGACAAATCAGGACTTTGACATATTTTGCATGTTTTCGTTAAACAATGTCATATGGAATAATATTATGGGGTAACTCATCTTCAGCAAAGAAATTCATCGTTACTCGAAAACGTGCTGTAAGAATAATATGTGATACTTACCCACGATCATCTTGTAGACATTCGTCTAACGAGCTGGGCATTCTGACTACTACTTAACAGTATTTTTATTCCTCCGTGAAGTTTGTTATAAACAATGCACTACAGTTCAAAAGGAACAGTATGTACATAATTTTAATACCAGACGGAACAACGACATTCATTGCTCCACATTAAGGTTGCCTTTAGCACCAAAATTTTTGCGAACTTACCCATTGATATAAAATTTTTGACAGACAGCAAAGTAGAATTTCAAAACAAACTGAAAAAGTTTATCCTTGACTACTCCTATTTCGTAGAACTTTTATTGTCGTTATGTATAAAAGGTAATGGGTAGGATTTACTAACCCATCTCTTCATATTTAAACAAAAAAATAAAAAATACCTTAGAAATGTCTAGCACGTAAACATATAAGGGGCGTTCGAAAAGAAACGAACCTGAGGCATAATTACAGAAACCAGTACCTGCATGTTAGAAGTGTTGACCCCAGCTGTTGAGACACTTGCATCCCACTGTGACACGGTTGTCTCATAAAATTCCCACGTCTGCGATGTTAATCAGTTCCGCACGTACGGCTGGATGTCGTTGTCCGAGGTGAATCGTTTGCCCCTCAGAGCCTTTTTAAGGGGACCAAAAATGGCGTAATCTCAGGGAGAGGGGTCCGGACTGTATGGAAGGTGACCGAGAACCTCCCATTTGAATTTCTGCGGGGGTGCCGCGACTGTGTTGACCGAATGAGGCTTTGCATTGTCGTGGAGCAGAATGACCCCACGGGTGAGATTGTCCGTCGTTTTGATTTGATCGTTTGGCGGAGGGTGGTCAAGGTTTGCGAGTAACACTGGGCATCCACTATTGTCCCGTGCTGCAGGAAGTGAATGAGAAGGGGACCATTTAGGTCAAAGAAGAACGTCAGCATAACCTTTCCTGCACTCGTGTGGACGACGACGTCCAGCTGTACGTGCGGAACTGATTAACATCGCAGTCCCGAGAACTTTATGAGACAGCCATTCATCGCCTTGTGTCACAGTGGGAGAAGTGTCTCAACAGCCAGGGTCAATACTTCTAACATGCGTGTACTGGTTTCTGAAATTGTGCCTCCAGCTCGTTTCTTTTTTAACGCCCCCTATATTTACAAATTAATTTGCGACGTGAATGTAAAATGACTCGTTCCACACCATTATAATTCATAGCGCAAAATGATTCATGGATCATGGAGCTAACTTACTTTGGTAGTAATCGAAACCACTATGACAGTGGTAGACTGCATGAACATTATTGCATACCATCTGCATCCCTTCATGCGTGTTGTTGTTGTTGTTGTTGTTGTTGTCGTCGTCGTCATCGTCGTCGTCGTTGTTCCCTGACGCTAATGGTATCTTTCATGGGATAATCGTCCATGTCACAAGGCCAGAATAATGTTATGGTTGTTCAGGTGCTTGGTAGTGAAATCAAGTAATGTCTTGGCCCCTATCTGAACCCGGTGAAACACCCGGTGTCAACGAAGCACCGTTCGGTTATTTACGGTAATTGCATGACATGTATCTCTAATCATACCTCCGGATACGTTACAAAGAGTTATCGAATCGGTGTCACGCAGAATCACACCTGTCTTACGTTCTAAACGTGAACGTGGAGCAACACGTTACTAACCTGTAGGTATCGTGCTTCTGCTCGTCAATGTATTTAACTTCGTGGCTACAGTCGTGAGTTAACTTCAGGGAGCGAAGATTAGCCGTGCGTTTTATCGTACTCGTATACTAAGTATTTTTGTATCGTACTTTGTGAGGCGGCAGTTGCGGACCAGCCCAGAATTTTCTTAAACGATCCTGGAAAACCGCCTAGAAACTACACTCAAGCTGACCCGTGTCCCATACTAACGGTTGTTACACCGCTGCGTGGCTTAAATGTGGATCTGACTTATTTCCCAGTCTTCGAAGCTAGTGCGATGCGTTTTAGGTTATACGGGACTAGCTTTATGAAACTGAATGAAATAGTCGTAAATGATAAGTTGCTGGTTGCAATTCTTTCTTTTTATCTTGTGTTAAAACTGTCAGTGTGTGTAAGGTAAGTAAACATCTGATCCCTGAGAGTTGATCTCCAATTGCGATACGCTGTGGGTACTTACGCTGTGGGCGTGCAACCAAATGCCAACATTCTATCTTTCCTTATTTACTTTCGCCTTACGCGATGTTCGTGTTTGGCACATATTGCCACCACCTATAAACAGCGTATTTCGACAAATTAGTTGATTCCTTCCGGAAGAGGACCCAAGCTGTTGAGATGTATCAAAGATAGAGAAGCAAAGACCAGAATTATTTCGAAACACTTTGATATATATATATATATATATATATATATATATATATATATATATATATATATGTGTGTGTGTGTGTGTGTGTGTGTGTGTGTGTGTGTGTGTGTGGACTTAGTAAATTGGAGTAATTATGAGGGAGGGACTAACTTGACAAAACAATGAAAGACTGTAGGCTTGCCTACTGAAAAGGTACAAAAATACCTGACAAATGTATGCAGTTAAGACCCGGAAATGCGGTTATGAGTTTCTCCAAAATCATATTCAATCGATTTAGTGCACTGTGTATACTTTAGAAAATAGGGGATCACTAAAGGATTTAACCTGATTTGTAAGCCGTAGGGTGCTAATATAATAGCCATAACATATAACGGCTTTGTTATAGTTTCACACTGCAAAAAAACCTACAGTATATCAAGAAAAAGTTCTTAAAACATCGAATAGTTGGCTCATTAAGTTATAAACTGAACTTTCAGGCAGCAGAGAGGCCAAGTCTATATGTAGTAAGGGAGTATCATTATGAAACTGAATGAAATATTCGTAAGTGGTAAGTTGCTAGTTGCAATTCTTTCTTATAATCTTGTGTGAAAACTGGTAGTGTATATAAGGTAAGTAAGCATTGTAGAAAAGCAAAGGAAAAAATAAGTAATTTCCTAAATATATAATAAATTATCTCACGCCCTATTCTTACACAACCAAGGTAGGCATTAGTTCTCACAAAAACAAAATCTGACACTGTCTACATGTAGCTGTAGTGAATTCTTCTTGCCATCTTCACAGTGGGGATTCTTAAATGACAAATGAGTAGACTCTTGTCTATATTGGGTTTTTATTAATTGTCATTATTTATGTCAAAGGGTAATTTCACTGCTAGCACACCAGCTTAGCGCCGGGCGAAC
The DNA here is from genome assembly GCF_021461385.2 of Schistocerca piceifrons. Taxonomy (NCBI): domain Eukaryota; kingdom Metazoa; phylum Arthropoda; class Insecta; order Orthoptera; family Acrididae; genus Schistocerca; species Schistocerca piceifrons. The sequence continues at coordinate 585,006,336 of NC_060140.1, read as the reverse complement.
TTCACTAGGATGCCAAAGCGACTGAAACATGTATCTTTGCACATGCAAAATGTATACTAAGAAGCGGAGGCTTTGCAGTACATGAAAGTGTTAAGTATGAGAAGAAACAACATTGAGATGCCATAAACGAAGAAACATGACACAATTTGCGATCACTTAATTTAGGTGCTATTTCGTCGAGTGGCGATTCGTGATACTTACGACGAAATCGGCCTTCAGAAATTCTTTCCCAAGCACGTTGATTTTACGGCGATTTTTTATTGTGATAATAATGCAAAAGATGAACTGCTTGGCGACTTCGAGTTCATTGAACACTATTTCCGTTGTCTGCTGGAAAAATATTTGGAGGTAGATGGTGGTCTAGGCTGTCCAGGCAGGCGTTCCAGTATTCATTGCAGTGATCTATGGGAGCCACAATGTTCTAGCCACAATGATGTACGGGAGCGACAACAATTGTAAATCAGAGTGGCTCGGACAGGGAACTGACCTTTTACTTTTACAGGGTTGTTCACACATAAGAAGTAATCACAAAATATGAGTAAAATAAGTTATAAAAGGAGAAACATGTCACTCCTAGTTGATCGAGCCTGCCAAAGTAACTAACTACTATAGACTCACTCCAAGAAGACTCGACGATGTGGCTTACGGGAGTAGTTGAATCGATAGCAAGCGAATGGCATTGGCCATCATTGTTTGTTTACCGGTCGTTACCACCTTGAGCTGGAAGAAAAATTTATGTTTAATGCATCTAAAAAGTCAGCAGAGAAGACGTTTTCTAGATGTATTACACTCATTTCAGCGAATCACTTCTGTTCTCGAATGTGGAGATGTAATAAACACAGTATTGTCTGTAATTTGTCAAAATGTGTCTCTCTGGATTACAACGGTTTATTTATTACTTAGAAATGTAGCGTTCGTTGGGTTGTAGCGCCTGCTCCGTTCACAGCCACCATTTACCATCGTGGTGCAAGGTCTGAAGATGGTCTGAAGCAGACCGAAACCGGTAACCTCATGTAGAAAAAGTTTATTGCGGTTGTGGATGTTCATATTCATTTACAGTATTGTCTGCTAGGCAGAGTAGCGACCTGGAATTGGTTAATACCGATCCATTAGATTTCTATTGATTCACCCACTCCCATCAGCCACCTCGCCGATTGTATACATTAGTGTGCTCATATATTAAGTGATTCTTCCGCTGACTTTCTAACCGAGGTGGTTGATCACATATAATTTGAAATGATCTCGAAGCCTTTAGCCTCATCACCCAGAACATTGCGCCAATCACCAGTCAGACCGTGTCCTGCTATCTCATTAGAAAACATGGTTCCCTCTTCCAATGTGTAGTTTAGTCGTACATCACAATCATGATATATGTTCGGTCCTCTCGCGAGGAGCAGTCTATTCGTCATTGAGAAGTGCTCATCCAGAGGCGAAGCAAAAGCATTTCATCTCGTGTCTGTAGCTTTAACGATACTAAGGTTTGATTGGCCACAGGTTTTCGTCCTCCACTTTTCATTGCTCTGACGAACGGCCTTGGGCCCCACCACTGAGCACTGCATTTAGGAATACTTCATATTGTTGTACAATAGGTGCAGCGCAGGCATCCTTCACTGCTGCATTAGCTAGTTCATCGCTCCGAAATCTCACATGTTTCACTATCCATCAGTATATAACAAACGCCGCTAGCTGATGTATTTGGAAGGGGCCTTTGTTCTGGTGGTTTCTCTGCTGCGTACATGAACTGAGTGGCTTGCAGTGCAGTAAGGGAATCGTACAGATAATCAATTTCGTGACTCGCATGTGTTTCAGCTGCTGCATTGTTTTCAAGATCGCACGTAAATAGACAGTAAATTGGGATAAAGTTGAGATACTCGCATAAAATCAGGACTAGGCTGTCGTATATTGCAGCAAACCGAAAAAAATATGAGTTATTTACAAGTTTAAGATAACAGTCGGCTCCACCTACGGGCGAAGAGTGGGTTGTGGTCTAAACCAAGATTATGTTGCACGAAACCCGATTAACGTTTGCATGCTATGTTGAACAATGAGATGAAATGCCTGTGAATCAATTTCAGTTTGGTGATAATAGTGATAATGATGAGGGATAGGTGGCATTTGACTGCGGATTAAGAATACAAAATGTGTTGCTAAATAATTCTTATAAAGAAACGGTAGAGAAGGACGGTGAGAAGAACTCGTTGCTGAAGTTTCGTAACACTTTATCTTGTCATATAAATGATTTTACCATTTAAGAAACAGCATTGACACCAGCCTTTTAGGAGACTCGGATATTACAATCGATCCTAATAGACATTCACCAAGAGAGAAATTAACAGTTGTTTCAGCGAACTAGTGAGTCTCTTGGTTTATTCATGTAACGGGGTACTACATGAATAAAATGTAGCACGGAGTCACGAATTAGTAAATAGAACACAACTGTGTAATTATTAGTGTACACATACGAGATATTAACTTACAGCTGAAGAAATCTCACCATGTTGGACTTTCCAATCTTGTAGTTAAAGTAATCTTACACCGTGCGTTCGTACAATCCTCGAAGACGTGAGTGTATAAACTTCTGCTGCTGGAATAATGTGTGGTCTCCGTTCAACAACTTCTTACTGCCAACGTTATTTCAGGGCACGCATATTCTCTAATAAAAATCGTTGTTAAAAGTCCATCGAGGTTCAGACTGATTGTTTGTATCTAAATGACAGTAGTCTGCAAACACTGATTTCCATTATTCTTTATTACACTGTTTCCCAAAAGTTACCTGCGTTGCCGTTGACACTACTTGACTTGAGATTTTTAGGAACGCCAGAGATTTGTATGTGAGATAACTTGCGTATGTCGAATTAGTATTAGCCGTTAGCAGAGAGAGTGTGTCTGGTGCGCATTTGTGACCCTGTAGCTTTGAAAGAGCAACAGATTTGCCATACGGTATGTCTCGTGTCGTTGTCATCAGGCCTTTAATTTTTCCTTCCTTCGACTTTCTCTCATAAAAACATTTATTTTTGTCATGCGACTATTGTGGAGGGTAATAGCATTACGGTTTGCGCTGATCGTATTAAGAGAACTTTCGGAGCATATTTAGATCTCGATCATACGAGAATTGAGCTCTGGAATTGAAAGACTAGAGTCAATGCGGTAATGTAACACCGATTTTCCCTGCTTGCGAGTGGCACTGATTTTCCCTACTTGCAAGTGGCAAACGCTAAATAAGAGGGATTGTATTCCGTCTGGAAAACCGGAGCAACCACTTTACATTTGCTTTCACTGAGAACAGAATAGGAAAGAGAGTAAATGAGGCTGGTTACTCCCATTTCGTAACAGGCGCCGCCGTACACTGAACAGATACAAAATGTGGCACGTACATGAAGATCCATTGAACAGTATTGTTTGGTACAGCGTCTGAAAACACACGGTAGTTTTTCGCCTGCAAATAATTCAACGTAAAAAGGCAGATAATTTGATTACTATCGGTGTACTCTGATATAGTTCTGTGAGCTCATCGCTATTTTCATAAATCAAAGATAGATTTGCAAACAGTCGATCTGTTCCATATCAATTGCTTCACATGAATACTCCTTTGTAAAGAAGAACCTAAAATTTTTCGTGATGAAAAGTGGTTCTGGTGTAACTTAACAGACCTTCTCGGCCACTGCATAAAACTTCTTTAGTTTTTTCGTCCTCTTCCACATTGGTCTTTTTTAATTAATTTGCTTTATCAGGTTTTCTTCGTGTGGTTCAAGTTGGCGTATTTGGTTCTCAGCGTTATTGACAGATATTGGAAATAAAAAAAAAAATCTCTTCGTCGCAGTGACATGATAGGTCTCTTGAGGACTGCTACCAACAATTAACCAAGCAATGCCTGATATGAAAACAATTGCCGGCCGAAGTGGCCGTGCGGTTAAAGGCGCTGCAGTCTGGAACCGCAAGACCGCTACGGTCGCAGGTTCGAATCCTGCCTTGGGCATGGATGTTTGTGATGTCCTTAGGTTAGTTAGGTTTCACTAGTTCTAAGTTCTAGGGGACTAATGACCTCAGCAGTTGAGTCCCATAGTGCTCAGAGCCATTTGAACCATTTTTTGAAAACAATTTTCATATTAATTTCGGCACTTTCTTTAGAAAAGCTTTTTGAAGGAATTTATGTATTTTATCCTAATCACGAGGTTACAATACGTCGATTCTGATAACTAGTTTTACTTAAATGACGATGTTTTAGTTACTTTTAACTAATTAAAACATCAACAAAGATTCTTTCATTCGCCTAGACAAAACCCAATTTCAGTTTTGTAAAGAGGAACAAACTGAATCGTTTGACATACATCATAAGAGCACTGTATTTGAGTTTTATTTTATCACTAATTTTCTAGCCCTTCCACTCCATTTCAAAGTGTTTTAGGCAGTCTGTTGTACTATATGAATGCTAATAGTTTGTAAGTACCAATGTTATTTGAATGCTCTGAATTACCTGTATAGCTCGCTAACTCGCAATCAGCGTGGCTGAAAACTACATGAAACTTAATATGATTCGTAAGACAGATCGTAATTCTGGGTTTGACTTCAAAAGGTACCAGATTAAAAGCAGCAGGCTCAGCTGAAAGAGAGAGAGGGAGTGGCACTTGAACAGTTGTGGGGCAGGCTTGGGACGCAATCTGCTGATGTGGCAAAGAGACGCTTTGTCATGTAGACAAGTGCGTATATTTTCAACATGGTGATGCATTGTTCCTGCCTGAATGCAACAAATTTTTTTCTGAAAGGTTGATTTTATTCAGGATTCCAATACACACATTATTCCTCACTCTTTTGGTTACAAAACTCTATTTTCAACATAATCTCCGTTCAGTGCGACGCCTTAAGCTACATTACTGGGAGGACCTGTACGCCGGCAAGGTACCACTCTATAGGCCGACGCCGGAGCCAAATCCTGCTGCTTCAGTTACCTACCCATCACCCACGTACTGTTTCCCGCGGAGTGCATCCTTCATTGGGCCAAACAGATGGATGTCGGAAGGTGCGAAATCCAGGCTGTAGGGTGGATGAGGAAGAACAGATAATCGAAATTTTGTAAGCTGCTTCGAGTAAGTAGGGTTTGCGTTGTCATGCAGAAGGAGAAACTCGTTTGCATTTTTGTGGCGACGAACATGTTGTATTCGTTCTTCAGTTTCCTGTGGGTAGCACAATACACTTCAGATTTGATCGATACACCGTGAGGAAGGACGTGAAAAAGGCTAACCCCTTCAGAGTCCCAGAAGATCGTCGCCATCACTTCACGAATTGAAGGTGCGGCTTTGACTTTTTCATCGGAGAAGAGCTGGTGTGGCGCTACTCCAGGGGTTACCGTTTTGTTTCACTTCGAAGTGAAAGTGATGAACCCATGTTTCATCGCCTGGGACGATGTTCGAAAAAAAAAAAATTTCACGATCAGCCTCGTAAAGTGCAAGCAATTGTCCAGGTTCTCTTTCGTTGCTCTTCATGGTCTTCTGTCAGGCGGCGACGAACCCAGCGGGTCCACACCTTTGAGTATCCCAACTGGTGAACGAGTGTGTCAGCATTACCAACAGACGTCCAGTTGTGCAGCTGAAGTGGTGGTTGTGATCACTCGAGCACCTCTAATGAGATTACCCGCACATTCCAACATTGCAGGACTTACAGCTATTTGCGGTCGGCGCGAGGTAGGAGGGGTTTGCGTGACTTTGTTGCGATGGTGACAGACGCCTCGCCCAACTTCTCACTGTCGTTTTGTTCTGTTCCAGGTCTCCGTAGACATTCTGCAAGCGCCTATGAATATATGAAATGGTCGGGTTTTTCTCCAAAAGAAACTCAGTGACAGCTCTCTCTTGGAACGCACCTGCGTTACAGACGCCTGTTTGAAGGCTGCTTATATTGGCGCTGCGTATCGGAAATTCATGAAGTCATAGGGGCCCAAGCCGAAATATTCCAAGATGTCCCACAAAAATTTATGCATTTCTTCAACCGAAATTGGGTGAGAAACGAACTGTTGCATTACTTATTGAACGCCACTCGTACAGGTAGATTTTTGTACACATAAGTATATTTTTCAAGTCGGCGTGCGTTGTCTGTCGTCCGTTACAGACCTCTTGACGGGAGTGTGATGGTTCCACAAGAAGACACTAGGGAACCCCCCGCGACTCCCCGCAGAAGGGGCGTATTGTTCGCGACGCCGTAAATCGCGGCGGCCGCCTCGCGTTCAGCGGGCGTGAACGATAAGTCATACGCGGCGACAAATCGACACGGCCTGCTCGGCGTTCTTGCGGCCTCGGCCAGCGCGGGCCTGGAATGGCGCCCCGGCAACCCTCCAAACCGAGTCGCGCGTCCCCCTGCTGCTAATATATGGACAGGCCGGGGGCGATAAATCGGCACGCGGGGCGCTGTTTTCGCAGGGGGCGCAGCGGCGCCCGCGAAGAAGTCGGTTGCACGCCGTCTGGCAGCCGCCACCGCCACTCGGCGCCTGTTGGACACCCGCGGACACCGCCGGAGGCGCCCCGCTGACTCGCTTCTCCAGACACCTGCCTCTGCACTTTTGCTGTGGCCTCTTCGACGTCGTCGCCCGGGCAGTTCGCACACTCCGAGCCTGTTGGCAGTTTTCCTAGGGGACTGAGGAGGGAGGCGTGCTGGGTTAGTCTGTGCAGTTTTGCAAAGCCACTGTGCCTGGGCAGCATTGTGATTAGCGCATCTGCCTAGTGAATAGGAGACTAGGGTCCGAACCCTGGCCTTTGTACAATTTTTCATTCGTTGTTTCAGTCTGCATATACAGGGTGTTACAAAAAGGTACGGCCAAACTTTCAGGAAACATTCCTCACATACAAAGAAAGAAAATATGTTATGTGGACATGTGTCCGGAAACGCTTACTTTCCATGTTAGAGCTCATTTTATTACTTCTCTTCAAATCACATTAATCATGGAATGGAAACACACAGCAACAGAACGTACCAGCGTGACTTCAAACACTTTGTTACAGGAAATGTTCAAAATGTCCTCCGTTAGCGAGGATACATGCAACCACCCTCCGTCGCATGAAATCCCTGATGCGCTGATGCAGCCCTGGAGAATGGCGTATTGTATCACAGCCGTCCACAATACGAGCACGAAGAATCTCTACATTTGGTACCGGGGTTGCGTAGACGAGAGCTTTCAAATGCCCCCATAAATGAAAGTCAAGAGGGTTGAGGTCAGGAGAGCGTGGAGGCCATGGAATTGGTCCGCCTCTACCAATCCATCGGTCACCGAATCTGTTGTTGAGAAGCATGCGAACACTTCGACTGAAATGTGCAGGAGCTCCATCGTGCATGAACCACATGTGTCGTACTTGTAAAGGCACATGTTCTAGCAGCACAGGTAGAGTATCCCGTATGAAATAATGATAACGTGCTCCACTGAGCGTAGGTGGAAGAACATGGGGCCCAATCAAGACATCACCAACAATGCCTGCCCAAACGTTCACAGAAAATCTGTGTTGGTGACGTGATTGTACAATTGCGTGCGGATTCCCGTCAGCCCACACATGTTGATTGTGAAAATTGGCCCAACTGGCGGTTAATCGAGGAAGTACAGTACATACTGACGAAACTAAAATGAGCTCTAACATGGAAATTAAGCATTTCCGGACACATGTCCACATAACATCTTTTCTTTATTTGTGTGTGAGGAATGTTTCCTGAAAGTTTGGCCGTATCTTTTTGTAACACCCTGTATACATCATAGATTTTTGCGACTTGAAAAGGTCTCTGGAACCATATAGTTTCATTTGATGCTTAAACTTACTGAAGCCAGGTAACGTTTCGTGCCCTCATACAATTTAATTCATAAGTCTCTCGGAGGTTTTAGAAGACGATTGCGCTGTAACTACAAGACGTACAGAAAACCCGCATATATCAGTGAACAGACCACCTGTCCAAGTTTTCAACTCCCATTACTGGTGTTCAATATGGGCAGAGTATGTGACGCGGCAAACGTAAATACGTGCGCGCAGTTCATTGACGTCGTGCTGTTGGGGGAATGTGGAACGCTGCGCTCTTTGGAAATTGTTGATTGGGATGCGTATCTTCAGGCGCAAACTAATTCTATGCGACGAAATGGAACAAATGATTTGTCTGCATATTCTGACGTACCTGCTCCCGAGTGGGGCGATCTGCAACAACGCCACAGCAGATACAGTATGTGGTCAAAAGTATCCGGACACCCCTAAAACAACGTTTTTCATATTAGTTGCATTGTGCTACCACCTACTGCCAGGTACTCCACATCTGTGACCCCAGTAGCCGTTAGACATCGTGAGAGAGCAGAATGGGGCGCTCCGCGGAACTCACGAATTTCGAACGTGGTCAGGTGATTGGGTGTCACTTCTGTCATACGCCTGATCCCGAGATTTCCACACTCCTAAACATCCGTAGGTCCGTTGTTTCCGATGTGATAGTGAAGTGGAAACGTGGAGGGACACGTACAGCACAGAAGCCTACTGGCCGACCTCGTCTGTTGACTGACAGAGATCGCCGACAATTGAAGTGCGTCGTAATGTGTAATATAGGCAGACATCTATCCAGACCATCACAAAGGAATTCCAAGCTGCATCGGGATCCACTGCAAGCAAGTACTATGACAGTTATGCGGGAGGTGAGAAAAGTTGGCCGGCTGCGGTGGCCGAGCGGTTCTAGGCGTATCAGTCCAGAGCCGCACGACTGCTACGTCGCAGGTTCGAATCCTGCCTCGAGCATGGATGTGTGTGATGTCCTTAGGTTAGTTAGGTTTAAGTAGTTCTAAGTTCTAGGGGACTGATGACCTTAGATGTTAAGTCCCATAGTGCTCAGAGCCATTTGAGAAAACTTGGATTTCATGGTCGAGCGGCTGCTCACAGCCCTACACATCACGCCGGCAAATGCCAAACGACGCCTCGCTTGGTGCGTAAACATTGGGCGATCGAATAGTGGAAAAACGTTGTGTGGAGTGACGAATCATGGTACACAGTGTGGCGATCCGGTGGTAGGGTGTGGGTGTGGCGAATGCACGGTGAACGTCATCTGTTGCTAAATAATCTAGATGTTTAACCACAACTGATGGCACAGAGGCTTTATTTGTTTTAGAAAATATTCTTTGGATGAGTTCAGATGACTGTCCGAAAAACGTGCGACGAATAATAAGAGTGCAAACTTGAAAAATGGCAGGAAATCAGCCCTGATTAAGAGTAAATAAAAGGATAAACCAGTGCAGACCGTGATACACAAAGCAAATGCCACCTCGTATCTTTAGCAGGCATACTTAATGTATGTTTTTATAGTGTGTAGTTTGCCAACGGTCGGTGTCTGTTAATCCTTCATCTTTTGTTTGCGATGTGATGCGTATATGTGGTTTGATATTTGCTCATTTGTTGTGTGTGTGTTGTTATGTGTGACTGTGTAATTCTTTGTGTGAGTGGAATTATGTATGCTGGTGTGCACGCGTTTATTTTGTTCAGTGCGCTTTCAGTCTGAATAATCTACAGCTACTTTGTATCTTATATTACATCATCTTTTCTGGGACATTATTCACTGGCACGGTCCCATAAATTTCAGCAGTTCCTGGCAGTAGCCCACGAGCCGTATGCTAGTTACTATAGCGGATGAATGTCTGATTGAATGTTCCCGTAGGTGATGAAAAGCGGTTGCTGTATCACATCCAGGTTCTCATTTCCTTTTTAGCCGATGAAGTCAACATTTTAATTTAAGGTGGTGCTGTGCAACATTTGTTGGAAATTGCAACGGAAGATATTCTGACGCGAATCAGCTTTGATTGAGAATGAACTCAGGTAACACCGCTGCCCACCGCCTGAAAGCTTTCGGGTGACGGCCGTAGCTTATAGGAGTGAGGGAGGTGGTAATTCCCCTAGTCGCACAGCCACCTGCCGCCTCGCTAACAGTTTCCATTAAAATGTTGTGGAACACTAATAGCGAATAACGGGATCATTTAAGGCCGTTACTCTTTCTGTGTGATAGCGTGCGGCCGCCGTTCGCACAAACTTTGGGTATGTCGTTTCGAAGTTAGGGCGTAATTTTCGGTTAGTATTTTAAGTTGCTAATTTCCACGAGAGTTTCGCTTAAATGGCCCTGAAATAGCGTGCATGGTAATAATGAAGTTCGGAGAGCAGAGTGCCCGTAGCAACGCGGAACAATTCAGTCACTTCATAGTCATTTTGTATAGTCTTGCAGTGTTATCATAATGGTCTTCTGTTTCTTAATACATCGAAGCTGATTTCTAGGGTCATTGTACGTAACAGATAAATCGAAGCGAAAGTTCCGTTATTTCCCATGTGTCCTCTCTCGCGTTTTTTGGATGTGCTGTCTAATTCCTCCGCCCTCGTTCGAATTGTGATGCTCTTCAAATCTCACAGATACACAGACCTTTCCAAAATAAAATATTATGAGGTATTCTGCCAAGTACTTAGTATAATGTAGTGTGTGTATATGTAAACATTGCATCGTTTTTAGCAGTTGTTGTAACGACATACTCCAGAAATCGTGGTTTTCCTCCGCCGGCATGGCAAGTTATAGTTTGTTGAAGTACAGATACGGTTTGTTAAGAAGCATAAGACTTTACTAGATTTGTGAAGACTAATGTATTTTTGTACTGTGAAACGAAATTTTATGTCTGTTTATGTGTCGTACTTATCATTGAAATTACTGGCCCTTCTCAGTAGCATTTGTCTCTTGGGCGCCATACACGTATGTGCCCAGCGATATAATCAGAGTAGGCTGAAGTTTGTTCTACGATTAGTACACATTAAGAGTACGCATATCGTTAAATGCTACCGTTCAGCCAGCCATCTCATTTATAAATTTTGTGTACCTTATATGAGAAGCATTTAAATTTTAAATTTATTCACAGGGGCGGGAAATGAGAGACGAACTTTAATGTAAGATGGAAAGAATACGAAATTTGCGTTGTGCCTTTCACTGATTTAAAAACAGCTTTTTATTCCGAAGATTTCTTTTTCCTAATTATTCGGTTACTGCCAGAAATCCCTGTGCGGACCAGACGTATGCAACCGCTAAATTCTAGTGCTGTGACAAACCATTACCGATATTAATGGACGACAGGCAGATAAAATGACCAGATGAGCTGCACCATTTGTTCCAGATTTGTTTAGCCAGATTGAAAGCAACACATCACAGGTCAACAGACTCCACAGGGAGACGCTACAAAGTGGGCGCCGTACATCGCCAAGAGCTCGCGTTCCAGTACAAGTCAAGAACAGTACCAGTTCCTCCAAATTAAATCTTGTGGAACAACTGAAATTATAAAATGAAAGTAATTCACTCTTAGAGACGAACTGTTACTAATTGTTCTTGGATTCCATTCACGAACGGAGTATAGATCGCTGAAAATGGGAATGCTGCATTAAGGACTCTTCGCCACAGAAGTGGCTTGAGGATCAAAAAACGTAGACGTGCATAAAATCCTCTGCAGCAAGTAGTCGCACAAATAATGAACGCCAAGAGGCCGTTGCGGCATGAACATATAGCCGTTGCAGGGGCGTAGTATTGGTCATTTCCAACGCTCCTTCACGGACCGACCCCATACTTCAATCCATAAGTAAGGACCGACTCATTGGCTGACTGTAACATAGAAATGAAGCAATCATCAACCTTAACGATTGTCGCAGCACAGTACTGCCTCACCTAATTTAGTCGTTTTGTATGTTATACCCGACACGTCTTTGCCATCGTCAAACCTGTGGATTAGAGTATGCCGACAATTTTTTGGGAGAGGAGGGAGAGAAGGAGGTTTCTGGTTTAACGTTTCGTCGTTGACGACAAGTCCTTTAAAACGACTCTTTTCTTTAAAGTACTTGATCACAAATCTTAAAAAATCAGATAACCAACGAAGAATATCTTCACGGCATATAAAATGAGCTCTGAAAAGTAATGTCTCCGAATTTCTTACGTCAAACTCTTAAAGCTTTTTAAATAAAACAAACGTTATTAACATTCTAAATCTTTATTTTTCTTGTCCACATATTTATTTCACAACATAGTCACCCTGACGACTAACATATTTCTCCCAACGAGATGCTAATTTGTTAATAACGTTACTGTAGACTGTTGGACTTTTTTGACGGAACCGGTACCTCATCTCTACTTGCACGGCTTCATCACTATCAAAATGAAGCCCTCGAAGATGTTCTTCACGATTTGGAAAGAGATGAAAATCAAATGGAGCCAAATCGGTACTGCATAGAGGATGAGTGATGGCAGTGGACCCAAGGCGTCGGATTGTTGCAGATGTCGCAGATGTCTGGCATTATAATTCTGAAGGAAGAGTGTTCTCCATCTGTTGGCGAACTCTTCGAATTCCAAACTCGCAAGAGAGGGCCGGAGATATGTAGACATGATGAATAGAGATGTAGAATATTAATAATGCTTGTTTTGTTTAAAAAGGTTTCAGAAATAGTTAAATATTCGAAGGCATTACTTTTCAGCACGCCCTCGTATAACGTATTATTATAAAAATATGAAAATTTTAATAGCTAAACGAAATTAATTACTAGGGCTCTTAAAAATCTGTGATCAAATACCTTTAATAAAATGATTAAGTGAGGATTTTTCTCTTTCTGAGTAGAATCCAGTATGCTAACTTTTGTGATACGTCCCTCGGTTTGAGGGGGGTGGAAATGGGTGATCCCACAACGTGAAGTGAAATGCGAATCACAAAGCGTCCAACGGGTAAACACCAGAGCTTCGGTTTTTCAGCACGATACTGTCCCATAAAGCCGCACAGCGCGACCAAAAAGAGGAAATGTTATCGTACTGATTGCAGTATAAACAGCGTTTTGAGGGCAATACAAACGTGGTGTATAAACAGTGTTATGAGGGCAATACAAAAGTGGTTCCTGGCTTACCAGTTGTAGAAGGTTTACTTCCTGTGTGGAACGCGTCTTTTGCGTGTGAGATGATAGTCTAAAGAGACGTCGTTTTAATCCAGGCAGCTAGCGGCAGCGGCGGCGGGGCGGGTAGCTGCCAGCTTTGCATGCCCCGTGGCGTGTGGCGTGTGATTAATATACACTCGAGACCGCCTCGTATTCATGATGTGCCGCCGAAAATAACGGCGCCCCGGCACCTGCGATTCTCCTCCTTAACCCGCATTTAAAACTTCGACCTTCCGTCTGATGCTGCCCGTAGTCTGCCGCGGAGGGAGCTGGCAGTTAAAATTTCTGCTACCGTCTCCAGTGCAGTCCAATCAGCGCCCGAGAACTCTCGTGCAGGCTGATTGCGTAATTACTTACAGTCGAATTCGTAGCGTGGCAGACGTCGTCCGAATGAGGTCACGAGAATGAAAGGGCAGAGAGCGAAAAAAAGAAAAGTGCCTGATTGCCGGTTGAACTGGCACAGCAGAAATAGAAGGGCGTTCGCAATTGTGATGCATCGCGTAGCTATCCTCTACACCGGGAAGAAAGTTAGAGTGAACTGGGGAAGACTACCAAATCTTCTCATCATCTGTGATGTTTTCCTAGAGAAGATCAAATATTTAACTGTCAGTGTATCTCATTCTAAGGAACTGCAATCTAGGAAATGCCAAGCTCATAAATGGATGGTGTATGAACTCTGTTTACAAATTGTGCCTCACAGACTATTATTCAACTGTTTCTACTGGAAAGTCTGTTCCATGAGCCATGATGGACAGACTGCTTGTAATGTGATTCGTAAGTGCACGTTGACTCAGAAAAATCGTAGAGAAGATATGCAATATGATTTACTGCAAACAATGGTGTACATTTTTTTTTAAATTTAATACTTATTGATGGATCTATCCGATGAACCGCTGCATATTCCGTCAACATTTCCTTGAGGTAGCAATTGCCACCTGCGGCCCGAATCAAGTATTCGTGTGGTCCACAATTCTCAGCTGTATTTTAGAATACTAATAACCGAATTTAAATGCGCAAAATAACGTTAAGAGCTTCTTAAGACGGTAGTTTTCCTAATCAGTAACAAACAAAACTACTTGCGCAGATGGTAATTTTGTACGATGTTTATAGTTTTGATTGACATTGGTGAATTCGGCCGTGAGCTAAAAGAAGATGGCCGGTTATCTCAGGGGCAGAAGGATAGGCAGAGCGTCGTCCTCTGCGGGGTTAGAGGATGTGAGAGGGGGAATGTTTTATTGTTTGTGTTCCAGCACTGACAACTCACGGGAGTGCACGAATCGTACCGATCAGCTACTGGGGTATAAATAATGGTTCAAATGGCTCTGAGCACTATGGGACCTAACTTCTGACGTCATCAGTCCCCTAGAACTTAAGACATCACACACATCCATGCCCGATGCAGGATTCGAACCTGCGACCGTAGTGGTCGCGCGGTTCCAGACTGCAGCGCCTAGAAACGCTCGGCCACCCTAGCCGGCTACTGGTGTTTAAATTGTAACGCTGTAGTAACATGAATTCGAAAATGCGCGTTACAGAGGCATTCATCTTCATATGTGGTGCATATTTATAACTAGTAATATGAAATTAAATTAAGGTTCTTTTAATACAATGTAATGAGCATCAGAAAAAAACATTCAAAAAGTTTAGTAAACATCTGTGATCATATTTCATTCTGCGTAATGCATTTAAATGTAAGTAAAATTACTGTTATTAATCAATTAATCATCCGCTCACACAGACAACACACCAAAACTTCTTCAGACAATTACAGTATCATAGCTTTTAGGTCGCTGAGGGTGGCAGCGTTCTGAAACAGAACAGTTGACACAGAGCGTTTCGAATGGTTAATACTTTGGGGAGGGGAGGGAGGGGGGGTGGCTGGCGGCTAACTTTTCGCGGCCTTACTGTATCTAGCCTGTTAGCAGCTCTTAGCATATTAATTTAAATAGCTTACGAATTACTAATCAGATTGGTATAGATGCGGCCGCCCCACAAAGTTAATATTGACTCTTGAGCTAAACTGTTTCACGACCACTGATGTAGAACCTCAACGTCTCCTACACGTTATTATCCATGATTTAGTTCGTGTGTCGGACTCGAGTATCTCACGACTCATCGCAGCATTTTTCTCCTTTTCCTGTGCTACATTCTCCTATCCCCCCTTCCCCCCCCCCCCCCCTCACGGTTTCTTTGAGCCCCGTCCCTGCTGCGTCCATTAACACTCGTCAACCTCTAAAGACAAAGGTGTTATGCTTTCAAGCCAGCCTGGGAATTCCATAATTTCTTACTGTAGGATTGTTCTTTCTGCTCTCAATCACGTTTTCGGCAAAATAGTTTTGTTCCCGCTTTTGTGTCTGACTGCCCCCCCCCCCCCCCATCCCCCCATATTTCTACAGTAGTGAGGCATACGAAAGTCAGGTAAGCTATCCTACTATGGGACAATTATTCCAGCCAAAATTCAACTTGACAGCCAGTCCGGCGAGGTGAGGTCTTCAGGTGTACTGTCGGTCGTAGCCCCGACACAACAAAACGCTCGCGCGGCTGACGCCTCCCCTTGCAAGCCAAGGAGGGGTTCTCTTCACCTTATGAGGTAGCGGGATACCGATCAGTGATCATAACGGCAATGGAGCATTGCTGTCGCTGGTTGGCGCTTGTGAAGAGCTCTCGACCACAGTGGGCAGCACCATGGTCATATGAAACTTCATGGCAGATTAAAACTGTGTGCCGGACCGAGACTCGAACTCGGGACCTTTGCCTTTCGCGGGCAAGTGCTCTACCGACTGAGCTACCCCAGCACGACTCACGCCCCGTCCTCACAGCTTTACTTCTGCCAGTACCTCGTCTCCTACCTTCCAAACTTTACAGAAGCTCTCCTGCGAACCTAGCAGAACTAGCATTCCTGAAAGAAAGGATATTGCGGAGACATGGCTTAGCCTGGACCTTTGCCTTTCGCGGGCAAGGTAGGAGACGAGGTACTGGCAGAAGTAAAGCTGTGAGAACGGGGCGTGAGTCGTGCTTGGGTAGCTCAGTCGGTAGAGCACTTGCCCGCGAAAGGCAAAGGTCCCGAGTTCGAGTCTCGGTCCGGCACACAGTTTTAATCTGCCAGGAAGTTTCATATCAGCGCACACTCCGCTCTAGAGTGAATATTTCATTCTAGAAACCATGGTCATACTTAGCACATGAAATACATCAAACTTATACCACATATTTGTCAAACTAAATCATGGTATTATTAGAAATCGAAGCTTCAATGCGGCAACTTATTTAAAAACCCTGCCGTCTTACCACACCTTGAGAAT
Organism: Schistocerca piceifrons; assembly: GCF_021461385.2. NCBI lineage: Eukaryota > Metazoa > Arthropoda > Insecta > Orthoptera > Acrididae > Schistocerca > Schistocerca piceifrons. The sequence goes on along the minus strand of NC_060140.1, from coordinate 584,990,114 downwards.
TGGGGCAGGCAGCGATTTAGGGAATCAAGCAACTCTTATGTGCGTGATCGGATTTATTTTCTTTTATAGAGATTAAATAACACTTCTTTGTTTAACTGATAGAGAAACTTAATACTCCAACGTACCCTCAGAATCCGTCTGTCGACAACTACCGCAGCGCCCAAATTAGCCAGGACAGGATCACAACGCTTGATTCCTTGTCGCAATTCAGACTACGTCGGAAGTAAGAACGGCTATGTCCAATAGCATTGACATCATTCGTCGGAACCACTACAACAGGCGTACACTCTGCCCTGGACCAAGAACCGACTGCCAGACCCACGTACCGTCCAAGGGAAAGGCAGCTACCTCCCTTGACGATCCCCATATGGTACCGGTGAACAGTCATCTGCTGGTGAAGTAGAAGACGTTTCACGCAGATCCGGCATCGCAGGAGGAGATAGCGTCCCATAAGACGCCTCCCTCCCACAAACCATTAAACCAGCTAAGCAGCTCTACTCAAATGCAGTAAAAAACACACATGTCGGGCAATCGGATGGCCGGGTCATCTTCCATCCGGAAATAAGGTCCTGGGAACCCCAGAAACCTCAAATTCACTAAAGAGAAATGGAGGAAAGGGAAAAGAATGGAGAAAAAAGGAGGTATATGTTAGAAAGTAATAACTCGGTACCGACCGATGTACGGTACGTACTCTCCCAGTGGTAGAGATGTCAATTAATATAGCCAGTTCGGCTACCCTGCTAATGCCACGTCATCAGACAGGGGAACAATCTAACTCTGTTTCATAGTCGCTACGATGGAACACAATACCTAGTTCAGCTACCATGCAGCTGTAACGGATGTTATTTTCACCGGACAGAATTAAAGCAAATAACGTCAACCTATCCCTGCTTTACGAGAGTCACGGCTGACGAGCAACATCGTGCCTCAGTTCAACAGTACCACGTGTGTAGTACAAAGCATAAAAGTATGGGGAAGGACAGCCGGCGGTGTATGCAAAATGAGCCAAGAAACAACCTACAGTAAACAGGTATCGTTAAATAACGATTCGAAGCACTAGCTATTAGAGTTCTTTTAACTAACGTGTTAGCAAACTATAATATGTATCTTCTACCTGACAGATACTTACAATACCAGCATCTTGCAGAGTTGATACGAGAATTGCCCCCACCCTTCATCGCCAGCGACGATTTTAACGCCCACAGTTTTTTTGTGTGGCATTGCAACTATGGACAGAGACAGATTGTTGTAAAAATAATTCTTATTTATAATGGGTTACCAATGCATTTTAGCGTTGCCCATGGCAGCTTCTTTTCATCGATCTTATGCTAGGCTTCTCCAACATCAGGTATATAAGATAATGGCACGATCATGACGACTTAGTGGCAACCATTATCCCATAATCCGGTCAGTTGCGTACCTCCAGCGTACTGCAAAATTGCCACGTCAGTCCTTGAAAAACGTTGATCGAAACGCGCAAGGCACTGCAAATGTCATTCTAAAAGCAGCAAAGCTACTATACTCCCTCATCTGGATCCCCTAAATTCAGGTCGGTTCCCTTGTCCATGGAATATATTCGACGCAATTATAGGGAAAAGACTAGCCCTGCAACGACACAGAGGACGCCTCTAGATTTTCCCCTTAATGCTGTGCTAGCGAACAAAAGCGAAAGTGCGGTGTCTTATCAAGCAACACAAAAAAGACCGTTGGGAACATTGCGTTGCTACAATGACCTCACCTACTCCAATTGAACAAGTGTAGGACTAGTTGAGGTGCGTAAACAGGTACTTCTCCCCATCCACGATCCTTGAAATTATCGCCCTTGGTGTCCTGTACGCTGATCCTCAGTGAACTTATGACGTTTTACCTAGGAATGCCAGCATCAAACGCCTATTCACTAGCATCCATTCGTCGTGGAACTTCACTGGAAAGTGCTATCCTCTCCTTCAGCACCAAGAACTTTGAAAAGTACAACTCTTATTGTATTGTATGGAATTCAACAGCAGATGAGATACTTCACTAGGACCAGACACAGTACAATGCCATACGATCCTTCACTACAGTAACGGTGGGAAATAAGGTACATTATGATTTTTAACTAGAAATAAGAAGTAGGGCTTTATGTACCCATTGGAAGGAAAGTATAATTAGGTATAGTAGTTTTGAAAAGCTGGCAAAAATTCCCACCGTGCGGAAGGTTGTAGACCATTTACCTTAATGGCAACACTATGGAAACTGCTGGAATGAGGCCGGCCGGTGTGGCCATGGGGTTCTAGGCGCGTCAGTCTGGAACCGCGTGGCTGCTACGGTCGTAGGTTCGAATCCTGCCTCGGGCATGGGTGTGTGTGATGTCCTTAGGTTAGTTAGGTTTAAGTAGTTCTAAGTTCTAGGGGACTGATGACCACAGATATTGAATCCCATAGTGCTCAGAGCCATTTGAACCATTTTTTGCTGGAATGAGACTGTCCTGCTGGCTGGACTCTAGAAATTTTTAACGCGGAATAAGACGAGCCGGATGTGCTTTCGATCATCTTCTGCGACTGCAGTACGCTGCCAGAGATGCCCTCGTGCGTCGTTGACGCCTTATCTGAGTATTCCTACCGGTGGCGCAGTGGTTAGCACATTGGACTCGCATTCGGGAGGACGACGGTTCTAAGACGTCTCTGGCAATCCTGATTTTGGTTTTCCGTGATTTCCCTAAATCGTTTCAGGCAAATGCCGGGATGGTTCCTTTCAAAGGGCACGGCCAATTTCCTTCCCAATCCTTCCCTAATCCGAGCTTATGACATCGTTGTTGACGAGGCGTTAAATAACAGTCTCCTCGTCCTCCTCCTCCTCCTCCTGAGTATTCCTGGGCGAACAAAAGGCTCACGACACCACGTGGGGACGACACATCGTGGCGGGACTGCACGAATGGAGCTTCTTTGTACAAAACGTCTTGTCTCGTGGTTTCCTTCACGTTAGAACTGGATCATAGGAGCATATGTGACAAGAAAGCCGAGTGCCACAAAAGTCTGTTTTAAGCACCAACCTTTTCGCCATTGTAGTAAACGGAATTGTGACCGTTGCCGAACCTAATATACCATCGAGGCTATATGTGGCTGATCTTGCCCCTCTATTACGCATCAGCGTCACTCCGATGCAATGAACGTCATCCCAAACCACCTTACATAGGAGGTAGTCATGGGCTAAAAACCGCGGGTACTGTATGTTCTTGGCCTAATCGTAGATTATGTACTTTTTGCGACTCAGATCTGTTCACCTACAATCTAAATTATACTTAAATCATCAATCGCTGGCAGCTGTTGGCAGTGCCCATTCCTTGGTCTTATTGCTCAGTAGTAATGTAACGTGGGTGCTGCTCATCAAGAAACTAAAGACAACTTTTATGCAGAAACTTAAATCATGAACGTACCTCGAAAATACATCCTAGGGGCCGGCCGGTGTGGCCGAGCGGTTCTAGGCGCTTTAGTCCGGACCGCGCGACCTCTACGGTCGCAGGTTCGAATCCTGCCTCTGGCATGGATGTGTGTGATGTCCTTAGGTTAGTTAGGTTTAAGTAGTTCTAAATTCTAGAGGACTGATGACCTCAGATGTTAAGACCCATTGCGCTCAGAGCCATTTGATCCATACATCCTAGGGAGCAGATAGAACCGTTCTCATAAAATTCTATAAATCATTTATTTTAACGCGAGTGTATTATGGGAGCATCACAGAGTGTTCGGCAGCCCCTTGGTTAGTAAGCGTTTAAAATAGGGGCCATCGGCTTCGGTACATTTTAGCGATGTTTGGCAAGAGTTCTGTTCAACCTGGACACTCGCATTCCTATCTGACATGTCACGTCATGCCCATTCAGCCCTCTCAATAGTAATGTTAGTTGTGACGATACGAAAGTAAAGACAACACAACACCAGGCCCCGAGCAGGGTAAATCTCTAACCCGGCTGGGAATCGACCGCGGGCCTCTTCGCTTAGCAATCCACTGTGCTGTCCGCGCGCAGCTACGGTGGCGGAGGACACATGAAGTCCACCGCTCCCTTCCGACAAGAATACAGGCCCAGTAGACAATACCTAGCGATTGTAACTGCTCGACATATTGTCGAATGCGGACACTTACCTGCGACGTGTTGCAGCTAACACAACCCCTACTGCAAATCCTGGCGAATGAAGCTTCTAACCTAAGTAAAGTATTGAAACATTTACTTACACGAAAGCGGCTACTCTAATGGGATCTGATATCCTCGCCAGGACTCCCTATCCTATTACCTTCCTCATGTTCTTTACGGCCGTCTTCGACTGCACATTATCCACGGACTGCGCCCGTGATAATTTGACTCCACTAACGGTGTGCTATGGTACTGCAGCGTGGAGATTTCAGTGTGCACCAGAACTTGAGATGTTCACAACTAAATTCTGATCTTCAAATATTTTGAGTAAGGCTATGTTCAAGTAGCTTACCTTAATGGGATGACTTGGTCGCCACGGTGCAACCCGCATTTTTTACAGTTTTCTCATGCTCGTACACCTTTTGATATCTATCAGTATGTAATTGTTTATCTTCCAGTAAATTCTAACACAGCAGCGAATTTGTTGTTTCAGTTGAGAAGTGACCAGAAGACAATTTCGCAATTTTTACAAGTCGTTCAGCTAAATTTTATCATAAGTGTAAAAGAGTCAACCATGCTTCTCTGTATCGATAACTTCCAGAGATTAACTTTACCATTAGGTTCCGTAATTACCTCTTGATTCACTATTAAGGCAAGTAACAGCTGTTATTTCCTTATAACTGACGAAGAAATTCTTTAACTTCATAAAACGAGACGACTGTTCAACTCCAATAGTAAAAAAATCCGTCTATATTTTAAACCACTTTCTAACGAAAACACAACTCACTTTTCTTCATAATATTTCAGTAACATGTGTCCTAATACATCAATATCAGTCATTGTTTGATGTAAGCCCCAAATGGAATTGTTACTTCTGTCCTCGCTCTATTCTCATTCAATACGACGGCCTGAATAACAATTTGACATCTGAATATTAATATCGTCAATGATGAAAATGTATTTTCTTCTCAGCAAACATCGTCCTGGTAAACAGATAAAAATGACGTATATGATACAAAATGTGCTTCTCACATTTAAATGTTCATTCAAGGACATGCACTGTGGAAGTGCTACAAAACATTTTTTCTTCATTTAGTTTCAGTTTACAATAAGACAATAATGTTACCTTGTCATGTGGAAATTAAAGGCGCTGCAGTCACGGACTGTGCGGCTGGTCCCGGCGGAGGTTCGAGTCCTCCCTCGGACATGGGTGTGTGCTTGTCCTTAGGATAATTTAGGTTAGGAAGTGTGTAAGCTTAGGGACTGATGACCTTAGCAGTTAAGTCCCATAAGATTTCACACACATTTGAACATTTTGGAAATTAAAATTTGTTTGTTTCGATAGCACCCTCTCAAGTAGCGAAAGTTTAATCATAACCATCCCGTATTTCAAGATATCTCATGACCGTGTCTTCCATTACGTATATCGTCCGGGTGCTGCCTATCGGCTGGCGTCGTAGAGTGATGTACACTGCCTCTTGCCATGTCGGCAGCTCATCACTGGACCACCTTGTCAGGAATTCGTGCACTGCACATGTAACAGAGAGAAAAATTCTCCACATTTTAGTAAAATATTCACAATACCACAGAATACTATAAAAAGTAAATAGCTCCACCTTATATAACGTCGCTCTGGCACAAAAAGACGACGGAGTTTCAGTTATAGAACTTGAAACACTACAGAATGCAGACTTGCGCCTGCAGACAAACAGAAGTTAATCACATTACTTTATTTTTTCGAGGCGTTAATTAAAACTTTACGACTTCCTTCGTCTATCGCTATTACCATCTTTCTATCATGTTTCTGGGGACTGAGGAAGTAATAACCTCGTCGTTAAGTCCCGTTAACCCATATTCATTATTTCATTCAATATAGAGTTGAAAAAAAAAAAAACTATACGGCGTGTGCGGTTAGCACAGAATATATGCAGTGGATTGAATTTGCGGTCTCTTTTAATGTACTCTCCAGTAGGAGGTTTCCCAGCTGCTAAATGTTGATACGGCAAGCTTGCCGTGCTACGGATAAGTTGTAGCGCGATTCCAAAATCGTATTTAATCATGTAGTTCTCCTTACTTTGCACCGGTTTCCATTTTCTATACTAACTTTGCTACCACGTATTTCCTGCACTTTACTACTGCATGATATCTATTTTATTGGGAGTTTGGCGGAGAAAAGATATTGATATCTGAGAATGGTTCCCACGACACGTTTCCAAGTTGTGACAGGAGAGGCGTTTCTAACGCGACATAAATCCACTTGCCCAGGGCAGACAAATCATGTACAGGTGATTGATTGTGTTTTCACATGGTAGATCCGTCACCAAAAAGCCCGAGAATACTTTCGACGTGGATCTTAGCCCCAGAAACAGCCATGGAAAAGTCTTTCAGACGACAAAGCTGTCCGAACCATTTTGTGTTCAAGCGGATGTGTTTCCAGTGTTTTTGTTCTCCAGTATTGTTCGCCAGACGGGCAAACTGACTGTTCATTCTACTAAGTAGAAACTTCACTCATCCACGAATTCTGTTACTTTGTTCCTCCGTCTCTAGGACAATCAAAGTAATAGAGCCTTCAACTTGAGGTAAAGGGGAGGTATGGGTACTGGAAAAGTCTTTCTAAAATTACACCACGTTACAGCATGAATTCTTTATTCTGAGGTCTAGTTTCCAGTTTCTCCCTTCGTTTGCCCACATAACTCGTCAGTATTCGGCATAACTAGTGCGCCTTGCGAACATCTTGTGGATCGATGTTCGTGAAAATTAAAACGTCAAGGAAGGATCATTTGACTGAAATAAAATTCATACGATGTATTACATGTATGTCAATTCACAATTAATATTGCAGTGCTGTACAAGATTTATGGCTTTATGTCGTGAAGTCTTCACACATTGCAGATAGCCTCTAAATACCGAGACATGAAATCGAAGAGGATCTCCATGTGTTCCCGGAAAACTCCCTCTCGGCGTTTGTACGCTAGTCCGCAATGTACCAACAGTGGTTGCTGGAGGACTGTGATGAACAAATGTGGAACCAGTGATCAGGCAGACGTGTTCGGGAGTGCAGATTGATCAGTCCCTCGTGTAGACTTTAGAAGCAGTTACACCGCATCAATACACTAAACTGTGATAGTCCCGTTGAAATATGTGTATGGAGTTTTTTTTTAAAGGGAGAAGTCTGAGTATTTCCTCGGGTGTTGCTGGTGTGGAAGTAGCAATCGAGATCCCTTGCAGAATCCAAGGTCGTCTTATATGATGACACTTACGCCTGTTCGCTGTTGTCCTCGCCAATATGAGCTACAACATGAGGTCGCTACGGTAACCTTAACACAAACCCGCCCGTTGCTGTGATACAGTGCCGACCGGAGAAAGTGGACCAAATTGTACAGTCATTTACAACCATGCGGACAGACGGTGGTCGCGCCGTGCTGAGATCACATCCTTCGGCCGCGGTGAGGCACTCTGGCTCTGGCTTTCACGTTTCCACATGTCGCTTTCACGTTTCCACATGTCTGAGTGCTCCTCTTTGGATGATGTTTGGATTACGCTTATTTTATCGATCATACGATAGACTAGAGAGAGCGATGTTATACATTTGCAATCGCTTATTGCCGGCTTACTATTACTACTCCCTTCTCCTCCCCACTTTCTTTAAAAGTAATCTTAAAATATTAAGGTTAAATAGACTTAAAACCTATTAGCTCTTATTCTGTGCTCACAGTAATCATCCGAAACAAACCAGTCAGAATTTACAGGCTAGTTAGAATCTTTCGGTAAGACTTGCTTCAAACCACAATGTTGAAGAAATCATTTCATTCTCATCGGCCTGAGTGTCAGTTACAGAAAAATTAACGCTACTAGAATAAGTGAGCAAGCAAATGAACAATTTAAAATATAAGACGAAAGAAACTACATGATGAAACACAAAGCGATTTTTCTGCGATTCTTAAAACATTCGAAATTGTTAAGGATGCGGGCGTCTCGTGCCCCCTGAATATATATAAACTGAAGGCAGAGTCAAGTACTGCTACATCAAACAAATACTCTACATGCAAACATAGCGCTCACCATTTCATGCACTGAAGTGTTGCTTGTTCTCTGCAATAAAAATCATCAGCTTGTAGCGGGAAGCATCCACAGTTCGCAACTGTTAGCGCCTGGTAGCTCTGTCTGATCCGCACCAATAACACCTCTATCATCGAACCGAATTGGCCAACCCCCCCCCTCCCCCCCCAGGTGCACTGTGTAGACAATCAAACGGCAATTGCTTATACATCAGCTACAGCGACGCCGCGCAGCCCGCACTAACTCTTCCCTCCTCTAACCCGACTCGGTGCAAACCCGCATTTGTTACAGCATAGAGCGCGGTCGCCGATCTTTGCCTATAGATGGCGAACCGGCTCAATTATTTTTGTCCACAGCTGCACTTCTATTTACCGTTTTATTCCTCTCCGTGGTAGAATATTTTTATACTTCGAAAATTTTACAACCAGACTGTATTTTTCGAAGTGCTGCTGAAATCGTTATCTTAGATGCTAGACAGGTTATCTTTGGTATTAAAAGTAAGAACTGTTTATTTCTGCCGTATTATATGATGAGCCGAAACCGTATGAGCACCGCCCTCTCGTTATTGAATGCCGTCTGGTAGCTTTGGGGCTCGTGACGCTGTAAGGAAAGCGCTTTAGCGGTGCATAAGGGCGAATGGAGGAACATTCTAGCGACGAAAGAGGCAGAAAATAGGGAAACCCGTTGATTTAAGCGCCTTTGACGAAGGGCAGATTGTCGTGGTTCGCCGCCTAGAAAACGCGTCTCGGAAACCTGGAAACGGTGATGCCGGTCGTCTGTTCACGTGCTGCTGTCGTCAGCATCAACGGAAAAGTGTGTGAAGGGCGGTGAAACTATTAAGAGGTGACAAGGCGTTCGAAGTCCACGCCTCATTACAGAACGCAGATCTGACAACTCAGTACAATACTGGTGGAGACACAAGTGTATCAGAACAAATCCTTCAGCACCGTGAATGTAATGTTTTGATTCATTAGTATATTTTAGTTTGACTTGGTGGTCGTGGTTAAAACCATGTAAATTCTCGACATTTTGTTTACAAATCAAATCTAATTAATCAATGTGAATGATGTGCGGAAGGCAATCTCAGGCTTGACGGTTTGAAGCTAAATTAACTGCGCGTTTTGACGAACATCCTCAGTGATTAACTTTGTAATAATCCGCTTCTCCAGCGCGACGCCGCGAAAGCATGTGCGTACTGCGGTTCGCGCGGTCCAGACCTGCCGGAGGTATGCGATGCGGCACCGCAGTCTAATTACACCGCCGTCGGCCATGGAGCACTTAATCGGCGGGGTTAGATGAACTCTCGGAATTTCATGTTTCCGTGAAACAATTTTAAATAACTGTCGCCGGCGTCGCATTAAACAGCGAGACACGGTTCAAAAGTCTCATTTTTCACCATATCGCAGGGACTGCACTCGAATAAATTACCCGATCCAACCATTGAACTCGGTACATACAACGCTTGAAATTTTTGTTCACCGTAAAAATGCCTCTTGGCAGCGCGCTTGGCAATTCCAGCAAGGAAAAAGCTATTAGCATAACATTTCAAATACCTGGTCAAGAACTTACACGAAAACCAAACAATTCAGTGTCCCGCGGAACAAAACGGTTTATTTATTATTTGTACATAAATAAACCTCATAAATATGTAAATCTGCTTTTTTTTTTTTTTAACTGGTTCCTCCTCCCACTGTTAGCCCCACTTGTGTGTAGCAAAACTGCTGCCGCACAGTACAATCTGCTGTAGCTGTACGCTCAGCTTTGGAAGTCTCAGCTCTCTTTCGACCGTGATTGTCTAGGAAACTCTGAACTGCCAATAATACTCGTCGTCTAGTTCTTGCTGGACTCTTCACCTTCTCTCCTCGATGGACAGCAAACAGTACTTAGAATCCGCAGAGAGGAGCAACTGGCGGAATTTCTTGAGTGTTTAAGCTAATTAACCAATCAGCATTGTGACCTCTCGACTGGTGTAACACGCAGCGCGCTAGCTACATACGAGGTGCATTCAAGTTCTAAGGCCTCCGGTTTTTTTTCTAAAGAACTGCTCACCCGAAGTCGATGAAACTGGCGTTACTTCTCGACGTAATCGCCCTGCAGACGTACACATTTTTCACAACGCTGACACCATGATTCCATGGCAGCGGCGAAGGCTTCTTTCGGAGTCTGTTTTGACCACTGGAAAATCGCTGAGGCAATAGCAGCACGGCTGGTGAATGTGCAACCACGGAGAGTGTCTTTCGTTGTTGGAAAAAACCAAAAGTCACTAGGAGCCAGGTCAGGTGAGTAGGGAGCATGAGGAATCACTTCAAAGTTGTTATCACGAAGAAACTGTTGCGTAACTTCAGCTCGATGTGCGGGTGCGTTGTCTTGGTGAAACAGCACACACGCAGCTCTTCCCGGACGTTTTTGTTGCAGTGCAGGAAGGAATTTGTTCTTCAAAACATTTTCGTAGGATGCACCTGTTACCGTAGTGCCCTTTGGAACGCAATGGGTAAGGATTACGCCCTCGCTGTCCAAGAACATGGACACCATCATTTTTTCAGCACTGGCGGTTACCCGAAATTTTTTTGGTGGCGGTGAATCTGTGTGCTTCCATTGAGCTGACTGGCGCTTTGTTTCTGGATTGAAAAATCGCATCCACGTCTCATCCATTGTCACAACCGACGAAAAGAAAGTCCCATTCATGCTGTCGTTGCACGTCAACATTGCTTGGCAACATGCCACACGAGCAGCCATGTGGTCGTCCGTCAGCATTCGTGGCACCCACCTGGATGACACTTTTCGCATTTTCAGGTCGTCATGCAGGATTGTGTGCACAGAACTCACAGAAATGCCAACTCTGGAGGCGATCTGTTCAACAGCCATTCGGCGATCCCCCAAAACAATTCTCTCCACTTTCTAGATCATGTCGTCAGACCGGCTTGTGCGAGCCCGAGGTTGTTTCGGCTTGTTGTCACAAGATGTTCTGCCTTCATTAAACTGTCGCACCCACGAACGCACTTTCGACACATCCATAACTCCATCACCACATGTCTCCTTCAACTGTCGATGAATTCCAATTGGTTTCACACCACGCAAATTCAAAAAACGAATGATTGCACGCTGTTCGAGTAAGGAAAACGTCGCCATTTTAAGTATTTAAAACAGTTCTAATTCTCGCCGCTGGCGGTAAAATTCCATCAGCCGTACGGTGCTGCCATCTCTGGGACGTATTGACAATGAACCCGCGGCCTCATTTTAAAACAATGCGCATGCTCTATCTCTTTCCAGTCCGGAGAAAAAAAAATCCGAGGCCTTAGAACTTGAATGCACTTCGTAGACAGGAAAAGGAGTCAGCCAGACCCTGGTCGAATCGGCGCGGCGGATTACCACCCGTGGTGTGGCTTTTAGTCAGTTTTCCACACCCTTTTAGGCAAATTACATAAACATTTAAAATACGACGACACCCATAACAAAAGTTTACACGATTCACACACCACTTCCCTCCCTAAGGTCAGGGATACAGATAAGAGTTTTTTGCTCCCAGACTGTTTGGTACTCTCACATAGTACCCGCTGATAATTACTGTCTGACAGTTCCTAGGGAGTACTTCCTGTATGTCATAGTCTTGCGAGAGCAAATGTCGGAAACATAACACAACAGGGTGAGAATGACTGAGAGCTGAGAGATCACTCTTCGCGAGATTGTTCTATTGTAGTTCTGTGCGTGAAATAAGAGGTTGCGATGGAAGAGCGTCGGGCTGCAGATGCACTTTTAATACTTCCAGTGGCAAAGAAAAAAACATTAAAAACCGTGTTCGTGATGGATAAGAGAGCCGATGCGACCAGATAGGGGACGTGATTTTGGGGCATACAAGAATCTCATTTTAGAGCTTGTGGTAGAAAATCGCTAGCAATATCGAAATTTTACGAGAATGACAGCGATGGAAGTGGAAGAAATACTCTTTATAATTGGACCGAAAATTGCCAATCTAGATACTATAATGCGTAAATTCGTTAGTGTTAAAGACAGAGTGCTTGTGACACTAATATTTCTAGCATCTGCTACGTTTATTTACTTTAATATTTGCTAAGGTAACATTTACGATGAAATGTTCATCGTGGTACCCATAGACGTGTAAAAGCCAAACAGGGTGGCTACCTGATAAATGAAGCATTTCAAGACTTTCATTTATTTGTTGTTTTTTATACTGACTTAATATGGTAAATATCTTCTTTGGAGGTGTTAAAAACTGTAGCCATGTAAGCCAACAAACTTTACTTCCCGCAGTTCTGTAACCGTACATTCCATAATGCTGACGTTTCCTCGCACAAACTAACTACGGGCACAATGTTGTTCAAAAATGTTCAAATGTGTGTGAAATCTTATGGGACTTAACTGCTAAGGTCATCAGTCCCTAAGCTTACACACGACTTAACCTAAATTATCCTAAAGACAAACACACACACACACACACCCATGCCGGAGGTAGGACTCGAACCTCCGCCGGGACCAGCCGCACAGTCCATGACTGCAGCGCCTGAGACCGCTCGGCTAATCCCGCGCGGCACAATATTGTCCTGAGTCCACTTGGCTCTGAGCACTATGGGACTCAACTTCTGAGGTCATTAGCCCCCTAGAACTCAGAACTGGTTAAACCTAACTAACCTAAGGACATCACACACATACATGCCCGAGGCAGGATTCGAACCTGCGACCGTAGCGGTCGCGCGGTTCCAGACTGCAGCGCCTAGAACCGCACGGCCACTTCGACCGACCCTGAGTCCACTTCCTGGCGGCTTTCTTATTTACTTGTTTTGTTGTTTTGCCGACGCATCGCTGACATTCTCTCACAGTGAGTATCCATCACGATATTTTCGTACTAACGTGGGATCGAGTCTCATCAGTGAGATTTTTTTTTATCTTCTTTTGTTGATTCTAAATAATATGTCTGTGATGTTTTTATATGTTGTTTGGTGCACAGAACTTTCAAAGTAGGCTAACTGTTCTTGCTGTTCGTTTTTCAGGAGAAACGGGATATTTCTACTCTCAGAAATATGCCACGTTTGCATATTGGCTCAAAACACGTAGTTTCGTGGGTACTTTTATTTAATGTGCGAATAAGTGCGGCAAAATACGTTACCAAGGTATGGTAGTGTCAAACTGTGAAATAAGGCACAAATCTGCGGCGTAGTGTGGCCGCTCAGTAGTCTCCGAGTACCCTCAGCACTCCTGACAGTGTCGGTTTGGTTTTTCTTGTCTGAGAGCTGCGGCTAGTAGCTCTCGAGAGATGGAGATTGTCGTTTACACGTAAGGTCCAAACAAACTCGCAGAGCGCGACTATCTGAGAACACAGTGAAACACAGCCGGCGAGCTGACCTTCGGTACACGGTACGTATTACTCGTAAAATTGCTCTGAGAGTGAGAAAACCCTCACGTGTATACCTAGCTGTAGGTTACCTTGACGACTTTGCAGTCAGCAATGGCATCCGGCCAGAAACACGAATAAAATAAATGTTCCAAATCTTGAGTAAAAGCGTTCCCCATACTAGAAGAAATTTACGCGAAGAAAAAGAAGAAGAAGAACAACCTGTCAGCACTGTAAGAAAAGAGCACTCATTTTTTGGATCTTGAGAAAGTGAACACAGTAGGAACTAAAAAGTTTCCGTGACATCAAGGGGAACTCTCGAGAACTCCATTCAGTGAAACAATTACGAAATGTCCCATTGCGATCAGATTTGCGAAAAATGCCACTATGACTGCTGACAAAGAAGGTATCCACGTTCCCCGAGCAGTCTGGAAAGTCTTTCGAAAATCAAGCTGAGCCTCGTCATAGTTACAGAATCTAAAGTTACACTTACGATAGAATTCAGGATCGAATAATAACTCGCCCTACAACCTCTTCCTGTCGGCTGAGAAAGATACTATAAATGTTAAAGAAATAATTAATTAAATGTGGTCACAGAGACAAATTCTGAAAAAAAAGCTGTCGTCGTACCGGCAACGCGCCTTCACTTGCAGCGGAGAATGTGTAGGTAGCCCCTTACTTAGTACACGCCTGCATAAGATACCGTTTTATTCGAGATGCTATAGCTTACCTAACACACGTTAACACAGACTGTTGCACAGGAGGTGAGAACTGTGCACTTTATGTCGCGACATTTTTCGATCTTGGAAAAAGCAAACACTGTGGGAACTAGTATATAGGAAAACAACTATATCGCCTTGTTAAAGTCTGTCGAGGAAAGCAGGGACCAACGTAATAGCAGTTTCATTGATTTGTAAGTCTGCTCTTGCTAAAAATTAGTTAGGATATGGGAAACAATCCAGCATAAGTACAAAGAGACATGGAGAACTTTTGAACAACGACATCCATCTATCAGGCCCTTGAAGCCGACGCGCGACATTTGCGAAATACGAGGGGGAGTCAAATGAAAACCTTAAAAAGTATAATTAAAAACCGACAATCCGTTCCATTGTTTTGTAAGTTGGCAGTACTGATACCAGTCAAGTAAGGAATGGCCTACGGGGTGCAGCATACTACAGACGAGCGCAACGCGACCACAATACAAGTAGAAAATGGCTGTCCTGCCTGCGACTTGCACCAAGGAAGTACAACTTTCTGTTAAAAGTGTTCTGAGCAGTGAAGGTACGAACCCTTTTGAAATCCATCGACGAATGAAGGCCCATTGTAGTGATGCATGTCTATTACCACAGAAAGTGCATGAGTGGAGTAGAAAGTTCGGAAATGACGTGACTATGACAGAGTATTAGCGCCCGGAGTCAGGCATACCGCGTTGTGACACCAAAGTCTAATGCAGCAGTTAAAGTCATTCTGATGGAAAATCGCCGTGTTACGGTGGATGAAATAGTCGCAAATCTGAAAATTAGTCATGGCTCAGCACAATACATCATTGATGAATGCTTATGTTTCGCGAAGTGTCTGCAAGATGGGTGCCACAGCAGCTCCCTCCAGAAAACTGACACATCCTCCGTTGTCACCAGACATACACCGAGTGATAACCCACAAGATTGAACCACTCAAAGAGGTGAGACGTGTGTTCCACTTTTCTTCAATAAAAAAGTTAAAAAATATTTAAGGTTTTCATTTATTTGGCTCCTCCTCCACCCCTCATCCCGTAAATAACATTATTGTAGAAATGACAACGTGTACAGCAAGAACTGTTTTTAAGACTGTTTATTTGAGATCGCGATTTCAGCTGTTCTGCCATCCACAAGTAATAGCTCGCTGAGGAGTATGCCAATGCATATTCGCCCCTGTTAAGAGGTCATCGTCTTCTTGTCTGTCATACAGGGTGTCCCAGCTATCTTGTCCACCCAAAATATCTCTGGAACAATAACAGCTATTGGAAAACGACTTTCACCGGTGTCAATCTAGGGCTGGGGCGTGTCAATCTAGGGCTGGGGCCCATGAATGTGCATATTTGGAAACATTCTAAAACGAAAGCATATGTGTTTTTTAACACAAACTTATGTTTTTTTAAATGGAGCTCCTATATTTTTTCTTCACCAATCCATAGCATGACAAAGCACATACACATTGGCGTTGATTGCATCGTAATATTCCCATTACATCCCGAGATATTGAGACGCGAAGTTGACGCTTGAAACACCCGACATGAGCTGCTAGCGCACGTCCTGAGGCTCAGGCGTGAACCCCATGCTGCCCGTAATCGCGATGTGATTGACATGCGTAATCACACTTCCATACTTATCAAGAGGTCCGAAACGAATAATACGGTCTGCTGCCATCCTGCATTAACGTCGTACATTCCAGCAGGTATTTATCCCATAGGCTAGGGGTGATGCGGTTCTGTAACATATCTGTGTACCGCAACGTTAGTCACAAAGTTAACTTCGCTTGTCGTTAATCCGTTACTAAAAAGGTAATGCCGTTCAACGTTAAAACTTTACTTTACTGTAGATCTAGCGGAAGTGACAGTTAATCATTCACTCGTAATAGTAAAATTCATGTTGATGGTTTTAGTGAAACGAGCAAGTGGACTAAATGTTTTACCGTTATTTAGGTAAAAATGTTTTGATTTGGGAAGTTCAGGTAGGACATAGAAGATGAATGTAAACATGTTTAACCAATTAGTTTTATTATCACATAATTATCAATGTTATGTTTATCTGATGCGTTAAATGACAAATTGTTGCAAACAAATGTTTCTTAACATCACTGGGTAAAATGGCCCTTTGTAGAAACTTCCACTGTGATACCAGCACTACATACTAAACACAGCGTTCACATCTCATGCTCAAAGTGATGCCCATTGGCTTGCATACATAGGGCCACTCTGCGGATGAAGGATGCCCTACTTCGTGCTACTGTTTCCTCTTTGATGGCTGTGCAAGCATCAATAATGCGTTGCTTCATGTCCTCTGGTGTTGTTGGTTCATGTTGGTAAACGGCATCCTTCACTGCTCCCCAAAGAAAATAATCCAGCGGCGTAAGGTCCGGAGATTGGGCAGGCCACCTAGCTGGGCCACCTCGTCCAATCCACCTACCAGGGAACTTACGGTTCAGAAGTCGTCGTGCTCGTAAGGCGTTATGTGCAGGGCATCCGTCATGATGATACCACATGACCATTCTCCGGTTCAGAGTTACGGTGTCCAAGAGAACAGGAAGATCGTGTCGTATAAATCAGGAGTATTGTCTGCCATTTTGGATGCCATTTATAAAGTAAAGTCCGATAATGGTATCTCCAAAAATACCACACCAAACATTAACTTTCCACGGACGTTTATGCTCTACCTGACGGAGCCATTTTGGATTGTCTGCGGACCAATAATGCATATTCCTGATATTGACAATTCCTTTGTTGGAGAATGATGCCTCGTCGGTAAAGAGAACATCTGCAAAAAAATTTGGATTAGTCAGAAGTTTTTGCTGAGCCGACCGACGAATTGTTACCCTATTGCGGAAGTCATTTCCATGAAGATCCTGGTGTAAATGAACATGGTAAGGATGAAATTTATGACGTTTAAGAACACGCTGTGCACTTGATTTCGACACACCAACTTCACGTTCAATTTGACGTGTGCTGATTTGAGGATTCACAGCTATGGTAGCGAGCACAGCAACTTCAGCACGTTCATCTGTGCGTGTTCTAGAACAATGTCGAGGTCTTGGATTTAAGCTTCCCGTTTCACGTAGACGAGATGTGAGACGACCAAACATCCGGCGCGAAGGCGATGGCTTGTCAGGGAATCGTCTTCTGTACAGTCGTTCTGCCTGAACAGCATTTCGTCCACCTACAACAGGGTACAGTACAGGTATGTAGAGTAGGGTAGAAAACAGACATATTAACTTAATAATCATAATGTTCGCTAACAGTACTATCAACAAACAAACAATGTCATAACGTATTTCGCGTCAACGTACATTCTCCGTAGATCAGCAGCATTTCCACCATATCTTCATGTGTGTACATTATACTGTACAGTATAAGTGCCACAACACAACGTTTATTCACAATGTGTACTACCTCCGTGCCGTCACTAGATTACTCTGATGCACGACTACACTGGCAAGCGGTGTACTGCACGCCAAAGCAACAACAAATGGGATGCTCGGAGGGTGGTGGAGTACAGGAGTTTGCATGGATCCCAAATCATAAACAAGGCGAAGTGATAACTGTGGCAGTAGTGGGAACTACGTTGGACACTTGACTAGGTAGAGCCAGGCCCTGCGCGACAGGCACAATGGGTCATAGCACGCATTAGATAAACCTTATTTTGGGTGTGCAGGATAAATAAGACAACCTGACGGGTGTACACCGATCAGTACTGGTTCATATTGTGTACGTAGATACGTCAAACGCGCAAGAGGGGAACCATTATGTGCTTATGAGAGTTGATGGCAGCAGACCGTATTATTCGTTTCGGACCTCTTGATAAGTATGGAGGTGTGATTACACATGTCAATCACATCGCGATTACGGGCAGCATGGGGTTCATGCCTGAGCCTCAGAACGTGCGCCAGCAGCGCATGTCGGGTGTTTCAAGCGTCAACTTCGCGTCTTAATATCTCGGGATGTAATGGGAATATTGCGATGCAATCAACGCCATTGTGTATGTGCTTTGTCATGCTATGGATTGGTGAAGAAAAAATATAGGAGCTCCATTTAAAAAAAAACATAAGTTTGTGTTAAAAACACATATGCTTTCGTTTTAGAATGTTTCCAAATATGTACATTCATGGACCTCAGCCCTACAATGATACCGGTGAAAGTAATTTTCCAATAGCTGTTATTGTTCCAGAGATATTTTGGGTGGACAAGATAGCTGGGACACCCTGTATATACGTATTATGTCATGTGCGTATGGACACTGGATTCGTCGACATCTGTGTAAAAGAATGCAGCACTTCATACAATAAATCCTATCGAATTAATGTTAGTACTGTACTCTTACTGGTGTGGGAAGCTCCTGCTGACTTTTTTCCATATTTGCAAATTAATTTTTTGTTTTTAAACTCCGCCTTCTGCAAAAAACTGTGTGTTCCTTGTTTGATTTCAGAAATAAATTAAGACCCACAGACGATAACAAGTAGATGTCTAAACATGTTTGCTAAATAGAAAAGGAAGCAGAATGAGTTTTGCCGTCCCAAAAACTTGCACGTTTGTTTATCACTGTGCGTGCACATTTAGGAACTAGAGGTTTGTATGCAGGGTACTATTATCTACAGATCTTATGCACATGATTGTACCGGACAAATTCAGACAGCAGGAGGGGAGATGGTGTAGTTCTGCGCTGCACATTGCTGTACATGCCCTTGGTCTTGTTGTAAGGGCTAATTTGGGGTCGTCCTGGGCGACACAACAGCAAACCGTAATCAATAGAAATGTCATCTACAAAATCTGGCGGAAAAAGAGTGTAATTCGTTGCAGAAAATGTCTTCTGATAGATATTTTCACGGTAGGTAGAGGCTGTACAGGTTTTACACTGTTTTATGAATGTATAGTACCTCCGTCATTGCGACTCTCCTCGAAGCACCTCTCACGCTCCCGCCCACCGTTCTGTTTACTTCCCGACTGCAGTGCACCAAAGCAAGTAAATATTGCATATTACCCGTGTTTCTTTGCCCCATTTATGAAGCTGTGGTACAGGAGTTTTATAAACTCTCCACCTACGTGGTAGCTTTTATTACTGTTTCAGACATTGTATCACGGACATACGCTGTGGCTATGAGTACTGCTTCCAAAGAATACTTGAGAAAGAGAAGTAATTTTCTCAAAACCAGTAATTGCGCACAGACGATGGTAGCTTTTTTTATTTCCTCTTCATTATATATCTTGGTCATTAGAGAGGGAAGAATCTGCTATAGCTATTAAAGACCATTCTGATTTTAGTGTCTTTGGGAAGGAACAGGCACTCGAAGTTGGGGTACTCAATGGGGATAAGAATTTGAGTTCCCTTGGAGCACTGTACAACCTCCATGATTGATGATGTAAGCTGTGCTGTTAGGCCTATGTTTACTGGCTCTCTGTAATCCAACCTGACTGCGAACTATTGTTGAACTCTGGTCAGTAAAGATTAAAGGTCTTATTTGTGGTGTTAAATACGATACAGGTTTCCGAAATCGAAGTGTGCACCGCATTCCATACGAATGTCCCAAGAGTTCCGTGGGATAAACTATTAGGATAATGGAGGAGAGATGGAAGAACCATCAGTGATACATCCGACTAAAACAACTAACAAAATCAGCTGTCGCAGAATACTGTGTAGAATATAAACATGAAATGAAATACGTTGAAACGAGTATCGTGTTTGAAACTCCAAGCTTCTGGGACAGCTTAATCAATGGATCTATCGAAACAAGGATGTTGGAAAACTTAATAAAGGAGATCGGACGTTTAAATTTAAACAAGGCTTAGGGTCCAACACACATTTTATTAAAATGTCACCGATCGTTACATTGAATAGAGCTGAGAAACATTGAGAGAATGTGGATTTCACGGAGTATAGTTGCGGACTCGGAGAACAACAGGGCATCAAAGGGTGTAGTGGACGTCGGGAGCCTAGAGGTATAAGAAGAGGAGTTGTCATGGCGGGCGTCACCAACAAACAAAACAAGAAAACTAGTTTGTGGTTGAGGTGATTTTATCAAAAATGTGAGGTTGCGTCATTGACGGGTGTACTCATTACATCCTAAATACATTCTGATTATAACTGCAAAGGTATCACATTTCTTTCGTAAAAGGACTCGTTCAAGTGACATTTTCTTTTATGTACATGAATTTTGGTTGCGCTCTTTACTTTTACTGTAGTGGTTTTCTTTTCTGTGATTTGACTTTAGATTTCCTCGACATAAAAGTTTTCTGGGTATGGTACCGCGTCATAATGTAAAAAACTACTGCTGCTGGAGAAAAACCAACGTTTTGGCCACGATTGCAGCGGGCTTCATCTGGGTCTAATTAGCCTTTCCAAATGGCTTACTTCTATTTTTGGTTATTTGAAACGTGTAACAAAAAGAAGTTATATTAACAAGGTTTTTGTTACATTGAGGCAGGAGTGTTGGTGCCCTTTGACATAAAATGCAGCTACATAGTTAAGTCCAACCACATCCTACTGAGGCCATCGAACTATATTGTGCTGGATTGTGTGTGGGTGATATTTTCGTGCATTAGCACTTGAGGGGCTCTGAGCTGATAGACAGGAGAAAGTTGAAATGAGAAATCTCTAATTTTGGCAAGTTTTACAAAATATTTGTTCGTCATCCACCACAGTGTTAGCGTTCCTGACGCATTGTTATTGACGAAAGTACTGTTACAAAAAAAATGGTTCAAATGGCTCTGAGCACTATGGGACTTAACATCTGCGGTCATCAGTCCCCTAGAACTTAGAAATACTTAAACCTAACTAACCTAAGGACAGCACAAACATCCTGCCCGAGGCAGGATTCGAACCTGCGACCGTAGCGGTCGCGCGGTTCCAGACTGAAACGCCTAGAACCGCTCGGCCACACTGGCCGGCGTACTGTTACATTTACTACTTGAATCAATTGTCGCGTGCACACGACAGGAATTGAAAACAAGAAGCAATCGTAAACAGTGGTTTGCTAATGTTTTGGGGCACCTAACAAGGCGGCGTCGGGTTCAAAGCAACGCACAGCGTACGTCTGTAGCGCCATCTACTATACCACCATGGTTGGGAGTCGAATCCACCCACAAGTAACTGTACGAGAACAAGAACAGTTCACACTGTGGCTGGAGTCCTAGTAGCGATTATACGTAACTGTATAGTTCGCAGCAGCTGAAAAAGAAAAAAAAAAAAAAAACTGAGCCTATCGTCGAAATATTGTTCATAAAATGGAAACAACTGGCCTGAACAGCCGAAAGTACACGGTTAGTCAATCACGCCGAGAACCCCCGGAGGATGACAGGAACCTGGTAATGAGCGTAGAGTATGAAATACATCTTGCGATTTCTTCCCCATCGATAACGTGCGACCTGTATTCAGGTGCTTGCAGTGCTGTAGCTACGCGTCTCGGGTATGACAGTTCTGCTCGCCCCCACAGGGTGGGGGGGGGGGGATTTGTACCTCAGCGACACAGCATTTTCATCAACTCGGTCTCGAAAGATAAAGCTGCGAGGAGTGGCGATGGGCGGGGGCGTGGGGAGGGGAGGGGGTGGCTGGTGCTTGAGCGCGCGGCGTCAGCAGTGGTCCCGCCTGCCGCCCGGGGCGCTCTCGGCGCCGCCGCCGCCGCCGCCGCCGCCGCCGCGCGCGAGTGCCGCGTCAGCCCCAGAGCCGGCGCCGGGCTGGCCTGGCCTGGGCCCCGCCGTGGCGTGCTCCAGCCAGCCTTGACCCGCGGGCCGCTCCGCGCCTCTCCGCCACCCACATCCGAATACCAAATAAGCCTCCGCCCAGAAACACGCTAATTGGCTCCGGCGCCTCACTCACACCCCTCCACGTGCTTCCTACTTCAAACCCTACGCACCATTTCCGCTTCTCCCCAGTACAAGTTTACGACACATATACAAAGTTTGCTGCACTTGTCTTGTTCGCTCTGTAATATTCGAAACCGTGTGCTGCACAGTCTTACGTTAGCGTAATGAACTTGACCGAGACGCTATTGACTTTTCTCTCAGTGCCCAATGACCTCTTCGACGCCTTTAGCACTAAAGGTGTGTCCTAATCATTTACTCTTGGATATGTAAGAGACAGTACCCGATTTGAGAATCAGGTAAACGTGAAGAAAACTGGTAACTACATTATGTTCGAAGTTGTACAGGCTATCTTCGTGTGACACTACAGATGTGTCACGTTCAAGAGCTTGTTTGAGAATATTTCGCTGAAGAGACTATATGGGCCGTCACGAAAATAGGCACATCAAGTCATCTCATAGCTCTACAGGATTGCGAGCTTGTGATAACTTCAGATTCTAGTAAAAATTACGAAAAATGTTAGACATCTCTATTTTTAGTCTGGAATATGATGGAGTATTTTCCAAAAGAATATTGTTGCCAGCTGCTACGAAAAAAATTAAAACTAATGTTACTCGAAATTTTGAAAAAAAATTTTTTTGCTTCATCCTATGGGGAAAAAACAACCACTGACATATTTGGTCAAAAAATACATGATCAGTCTCTAAGTTTGTAGATGTGAAATACAGTAAGAGGTGTGAAACTGTTCTGCCTGTGTAACGAAAAATGTCGTCGCTGATGAATTTGCGGTCTGTTGGACCTTGTAGGAACTTATCGTGATAAAGTTGTTCAGAAAACTATGAAATTAATTTTGGTAAAATCTAAGATATCATTATTGTATCGTGTCACATATGGACGCTTTTTTCTTTTAGCGCACGTGTACTTCTCAGAAGTAACTGTGGTTGCTTTAAGCAAATAATTTTTGGTGTGCTTTGTGAAACTCAAGTTTTATCGAAGTACACTGCAACAGTATTATACTAAGCGTGCATTAGGTACAAATTTGGAAATTTGTAGTAAGGTCTTATGGGACCAAACTGCTGAGGTCATCGGTCCCTAAGCCTACACACGACTTAATCTACCTTCAACTAACTTACGCTACGGACAACACACACCTACCCATGCCAGAAGGAGGACTCGAACCTCCGACGTGGGGAGCCGCACGGACCGTGACAAGGCGCCCAAGACCGCGCGGCTACCCTGCGCGGCTTAGGTTATACAAAACTTCGTTCTTGCTGCTGCAATGTCCCTGCATTCCATTAAGAATTTTGTACATAATTGGCTTTGTGAATCAAATACCAGATTAGTGGAGGTCTCTGAACCAGAATAATTAAATATTTTCGCCTGTCTCAGTATCAAAGTACAGTTCTACGCACTAACTCCTTTGTCAAAATCGTGAAACTCCGTTATTTCCCTTTTCACTTACATTCCTTCCTCGGGGAATCAGAACACATACATCCAGAGATTCTACCGATGTTGCTACACTGTTAATACGGAATACTGTCGATTTGGAAATACACAAAAATTTGTTGGAATTTTATGACGTTGGGACAAATTATTACTATTCCTGGTCTCTTCACTATTGGACAGATCAGTAAAAAAAATCTTCAGTGTGTTCGATACGATGGTTTTAGATTGTCCTCGAATGTCATTTCCTCTTTACGTACACCGACCAGAGTAGCATGATGGTTCAGATGGCTCTGAGCACTATGGGACTTAACATCTGTGGTCATCAGTCCCCTAGAACTTAGAACTACTTAAACCTAACTAACCTAAGGACATCACACACATCCATGCCCGAGGCAGGATTCGAACCTGCGACCGTAGCAGTCGCGCGGTTCCGAACTGAGCGCCTAGAATAGCATGACACGTGAGCCCTTGCTCCTGCATTTCGCTCATTACCAAATACACGCCAGTGCACAGTTCCACGGAAGACTGAAACCGCTCGTGAACGAACGATATACCACAGGAATAGAACATTAAGGCTTCAGTTGGCGCTGACCTAATGCACTGTTAACATGGTACACGCGGCAAGAAGGCTGTGAGGCGGGCGGATCACAGCGCTTAGCGCCGGCGGATTACAGGGACCAGGTGTGACCTTGAGGTGTGTAATGTAATGGCCACTCTAGGAAGGTGTAACTCACACCGCAAACATTTCAGTTTCTAATGCGAAGCACACCCCGTGACTAAGGCGATCTTGCACTCTCACTGAGCTGTTTCGCAGCTAAACATCAAACAAAAACTATAAGATAAACTTTAGATATTTACAGGAGTGTACCGACTGACATAAAGAGATACGTACAGAACTACATTTGTCAAAGTGCATGAAAGATATTGAAACTATCATGCGCTTGTATTGTCACTATCCAATACGACTGACATTGACGATCAGCTTTCTGATGAATGCCAAAGGACTAACTCAGTCATCTAAAGTCCGAGTGCACGACTGTCTCTTAGCCCTGTGTATATATGCAGGGTGGTCAGAAACAGCCTGAGAAGAGTTTAAGGCTGTTGCGGGGTAGGTTCCGCTGAGAAATAAATTGTCAAGAAAAATTCGAAGCGTTGTGCCATTTCCGAGTTAGTTGGTATTGAAGTTAGCCAGTCAGGTCACTGCGCGCGCAAATTCAAGTGACCGGCCAGAGACGGTGTCCCCAAACGTGTTCTACCTTTGGTTTCCTAAAACCAAACAAGAGAGCGATACAGAAATTGGATCTGGGACGGTAGTAAGGATCGAACCCGAGCCAAAGGGTGAGCAATTTTTTGACATCTACGCTATGAGAACAATCGGAACAAAGTGTTGTCATTAATGACTATTATGCTACATTACTTACATAAGTTTTAAATATGCTCAAATTCGACATTATAGAACAGTTTATATTGTTGCTATTTCTTTCTTTATTTATTAAAGATATTTTCATTTTGCTGACATTTTGTTGTTCTATGAATTGCGTAAACACAGGAAAAATTGCTCTTCAGTCCCTCTCCACAAATATTGTATTGTGAACACTGTAGGTCTACTCTGTTTCTGCTACTTTTTGAAGTGTTAGCTCTATGGCGGCCTAAAATTTACAGATACGAATTACAAAAAACAAAGCAAAAACGGGATTTGTGAATATATTTAACCAACAATGCTTGACAGCTGCTAAATATGTGTAGGAATTAGATGCACTTCCTAATACCTTTCTCTCCCCTGTCTGTACATCTCCCCCTCCCCCCTCACTCTGTACATCACTTCCTCCGCCCCCCTGTCTTCCCCATCGCACTCAATTTCCTCTTCCCTCCTCTCTATCCATCTCCTCCTTCCCACTCTCCATGCCCATTTCCTCCCCACCTCGTCTATGTCCATCACCACACCCCTCCACTCACTCTGACGTCGAACGGTGTTTGTTGTTATTGGAAATCAAACCTTGATTTGGAGTTGGAGTCGCTTAAATGTATTGGATAAATCGGTTGAGATCATTCCTATACGAACTGTGAGAGACCTCTCCTGCTGCTGGATCTGAGAGAATAGTAGCTTCAACGATAGTATTTCGTATAGTTTTAATAATCCTCGAACGGATATGATTACAGAGTTTCGGACGATTTGGATTCTGTAGCAGTATACACTTTTTGTTTAAAATTATATATAAAGCGGAAGATATATACCGTTATGTTAGAACCAGTTTGAAATAAATCGCCGGCCGTTGTGGCCGAGCGGTTCTAGGCGCTTCAGTCTGGAACCGCGCGACCGCTACGGTCGCAGGTTCGAATTCTGCCTCCGGCATGGATGTGTGTGATGTCCTTAGGTTAGTTAGGTTTAAGTAGTTCTAAGTTCTAGGGGACTGATGACCTCAGCAGTTAAGTCCCATAGTGCTTAGAGCCATTTTTTAAAATAAATCGATCAAGAGCTTTTCGGGATTTTTGGTAACACCGTTAAACAACTATTTGTTATTATATATAGGGTGGAGAAAAATTATATGCCACAAAAAAACCACCACATATACAGAATGTTAGTGTCTTTCGAGAAGGTAAAAAGCAACACTTTTTTATGTGACAAAAATGTCTCAGGTGTACAGTTTGACGGTGTTCAAATTACTGTGTGACGAATATTGTGTGAGAGATATTGCTGAAAACGTCGTCCGTTTACATTGATGCACAATGGGCTTTTCCATGCTAATGATTTAGGTGTTTCACGAATAATGGCCGCAGCTTCATCCAAACGGGCAAGCAGCTCTTGTGTGTCAGTGCCTTGTACACCAAGAAATCTACCTAAGTGAAGTCGTAAAAACTTGGTGGCCACGGTACCGGCCCACACTTCCCAATTCAGCAAAAGGAAAAAGCAGTCTAAATACTCTCTGACATCATCAGTGAAGTGTACTAGGGCCTCGTTATCCTGGTACCATAATCGTTGCGTGTCTGCAGGTAACATTGGCGGCAGTACCTCACGGAGAAAGATAAGGAGATTTCTTCCGACAGGCATGTTGGGAAGGACATAGGACCTCAGCAGATAGTCGTGAACAATACCAGATTGCTTTCAACAGTCACTAGCACGCAGAAGCGAGTTGTGCATTAATATAAAACGAGCATTTTCAGCACTGTCTCTGCTAGCAATTAGCGCTCTGTTTCTGCGGCAGGGTTTAACATCATCACAATGTCTGTATAATAACAGCCGAAGCAGTAATGGTCCCTGGTCACTTTTCAGAACGCTGATATTTTTAAATAATAGAAATTCTGAATCAAGCTGTGTTTTCGTGGGCTAGCATACTGCTTATCAGTCGCCACGTTCAACTTCATTTTTATCAAAAATCCGCTTGTCCATAGGTTACAGTACTTTGAAAAGAATCTTTTCCATTGACATCTGAGAAGATCTCTTGCAGACATCGCCGATATGTCGGTCACTAGTAGTGTACTGTAATCAAATAAAGTTACAGAGTAAAACTAGTTACCAGTTTCACAGAACACTGTATGCGCTTCACTGGTAGCTTCAGATTAAAAGACTGAGATTAATAGGAAGAATCTTGAGGAAATGTAATTTGTCTGCTAAAGAAGTTGCTTACGAGACGCTTGTCGACCTATTCTTGAGTACTGTTGATCAGTGTGGAATCCTTAATGGGTAGGACTGATAGAGAGAAAATCCAATGAAGAGCGGAGCGTTTCACCAAGGGATCGTTGAGGTCGCGCGAGAGCGTTACGGAAGTGCTCAACAATCTCCAGTGGCAGACGCTACGAGGTAGACGGTGTGCATCATATCGAAATTTCGAAAGAGTACTTTCCGGTAAGAGACTGACAACATGTTACTTCCTCCCAAATACGTCTCGCGAAATGATCACAACGAGTAAATGCGAGATCTTAAACTAGTACAGAGGCTTACTGACAGTCATTCTTCCCACGGGCCAATCGTGAATTGAACAGGGAGGGGGGGATCAGTAAGTGGTACCAAAAGTAACCTTCGCCACACAGTCAGGTGGCGTGCGGGGTAATGTCTTGGGGTATATTGATGTAGACATAAAAGATAGGCTGGAAACTTTTGTAACTCTTGTAGCTGAAATCGCAGAAGGGTAGTTCAGTTTTAACAGACCTCACAATAGAGAATTTGTGCAATCGCGCCGATTTATGCAACTGACTAATATGCGTTTGGTGTCTTCCTCTTCACCGCATGCATACAGCGGGGATGAAGTGAGACCGAGCGGTACAAATATTTCATGCAGTAATCGAGGTCGAAGCTCATGCCCACGATGGTGTAATGGTAGGCCCTCGAGCTTCGGCGCTTGTCTTACCATTGACGTTCTGGTAGTGTAGGGTGTCTGTAAGTAAGATTGCCCTTACGTATTGTAGGTAGCCTGTGTGACAAAGTCTGTGCAAGGACTGCCTCCATAAACGGAGACAAGGTACAGCTTTTCTTCATGAAAGGAGACATGTTGCATCTCAGTCTTCCAAACAATTAGTTCAACTCTCAAACTGAAAGATATGCTCATGCAACGTGCAGAATATGATTTGCTAGACATACCTAGTCGAACACATCCTCATTAATGGACCACTCGCTATTTGATTCCTAGATAATCATTCGCTATATGTATCAGTTTGGACGAGAATTCTTTTGTAAAGTAGTGGTCAGGTTCTACCCACCTTCTTCTGTTACTTAGATTTTGCTTAACATTACAAATGTCTTGCTTTCAGTAACTACGAAACATTGTAAGAGCTGATCCTCGCAACCGTGTCCAAGATTAAGAAGAAACAGCCACGTCTTTATAAAAGAAGCGAACCTACATTCTGTTTTCCTCTAGCGAAGTTAATCAATACACTGCTGAAGGGGAGAAGGGCAAACTCTTACTCATTATACATTATTTATAAGGATCCATTTGGCGCTTTATGGACGTTCCCTTCCCCCGAGAAACTGAGTCGCGATTGATTATTCTCATGATAAACAGGAAGATCTATCTTCCAAGAGGAGCTTGCCATTCCTTGCTGCTAGAGTCTGCCTCTTACTTAATGATGCAGATCGTTAACTACATATGTGTCTGAAGTACAAATTTTTTATGTACTCGTAATTTTTGTTAAGAGGAAGATGATTATACGTCACTGTCACCAGTGTTGCTAAATCGTGTGGCAACGTATCGGTCGGCTAGCAGTTAGTTGATTAAAATCTCTTTTATTAAAATATCGTCGTTGACAATATTTCTTCGATGAGATAGAAGACGTTCCAATACGTAACTTTCAGTAACCACACCGATCGTTAACATACAGTGTTAACAACAAAATCTGTAGTAATGGTATTCAATAACTAAGTAAAATGCAAGAGGTTTTTTACGGTAATTTCTGTGTTACACGGAATGCTGAAATTATCAATAGAAATATTAAACTTGTCGACATTCTTAGGACCTTTCGACACAATTAAGTTGCAGATCTGCGATAGCAAATTCACCCCGTCGCTTAGAACAGTCATGACAAATACCATAAAGTAACGTCAGTTCTTTCTCAGGGAGTAATTGTTCATTTCCATTCAATTTTTGTTCTCCGTAAGTTTTTCAACAGCTGCTGTCTTAGAAGGACGAAATTTCTCGGCAAAGCAAAGAGAGGGGATTGACTTTAATGAGAGTTGCTTTTGTTATGTTGATGAATGTTGCACAGTAATATAACTAGTTGTCAAATTGATATCCGAATGAGTTCTCTTTGTACGCCTTTTAAAAGTAGTCACGTTCTGTGTGTTCCGTTGAACTCGAAAAATGGAATACCGTGCCAACACAAAGGCGTTTATTTTGGACTGTGTGTCTTCCTCGGAATTCATCCAGCGTTAAATAACGTTTAGAAGGAATATGCTCCTTCATTTTTAACTGTTAAGAAATGAAAGCACGTGCCTACTTCTGTTGAGAATGATACACATGAAGTACATCCCAGACGTAAGTTCAACATTTCCTGCCAGAAAGTTGGAACAGCAAACAAAGCAGTGACTGAAAGCAGGTGGCCGTGCACGGAAACTGGCGGATTCGATTTTATTTATCGAGCGAGGTAGCGCACTGCTTAGGCATTGCATTCGTATTTGTCGGGAGCAGCGTTGAAAAACTACATAGGTTCCCAGAATGCATTTTACTCTGCTGCGGAGTTGGCGCTGGTATGAAACTTCCTGGCACGTTGAAACTGTGTGCCAGATCGTACCTCGAACCCGAGACCCTTGCCTCTCTGTACTGACGGAAGTAAAGCTGCGAGGACGGGTCGTGAATCGTGATGGGGTAGTGCAGATGGTAGAGCACTTGCCTACGAAAGGCAAAGGTGCTGCCTCGCGTCCCAATCCGGTACACAGTTTTAATCCGCGAGAATGTTTCACGACGTAGGTTTTCCGCGGTTTCTCTGACTCGCGCAAGGGAAACTATTGCGGTTCTCCCTTTGAAGAGGACCTTCCACAGGCTTGTCTAATCCGAGAATCGCACATCAGGGATGGAATCTGCTCACTGAAAAACGTTTGACAAAATGCCCTGACGTAAAGTGGTCTGCATTATAAAATACAGTAAATTATTTTTATATGAGAACACTGTATTTGACTACCAAGCCTAGAAAATGACTCATTGATCCCGTAATAGTATTTACGTTGTCCGCTTACTCTACTAGTTTTTCTACACAAATTTAACTTCCCACGTCGACGTACTCCAGGAGAAACTGGGAACACTGAATAAAATTTCCTTTTACGAAGCAGTGTTGAAATATACATTTATTCTCCATTCGCTGAGTCCGTTCTATCTAACATGGGAATCTTTATTGGTACTTGTGGGATCAGTTGCGGATATATTAGTAACTCTGTTTGGTAATGTTACATATTAAAAGTCGCAATTTTCTAACTCTTTCCTTTGTTGCGCTGGTGGAAAAACTATGAATGACTCGTATAGCCTGAAAATGTGATTGTGTCCAGAGAACCAATCTGTTTATAATGCCTGTAATAGTACTTAAACAAAACTTTCCGGCCCGTTGAAGTATGAAGGTTAAAAGACAATAAACGACAGTTCCATCTTTGCCCTACAACTTAAGCTTCCATCGGGGCAATAACCAAAAGGACTGTTGCGATTCGGGTTACGGCAGCTGAATAAGAAACTCTTGCTTCTGTAATGATCTGCAGACTTAGTTACAGCAACAGTTCCGAAAAGTACAAAGATAGAGCTCAATTACCAGAGTATCCAGTGCAGATAACGGCCTTCTGTCACAACGCTTTTTCTACGTGCTCCCAATAAAAGGGAAAATTAATATTGCTTTCTTCTTGAAAGGAAAGGAAAAATGAAGCCTTTTAAATTGTTTTCATGTAGCAGACGACTGAATCAGCCCAAAGAAGTTAAAACGTTCCTTATTTCCTACAGCAAATGCTATCTAGACGTGTGATTATGAACCACTTAACATACGTGAACCTACATGACAGAGTCACTTTAAAGTTTCTTTTTAAAAACCGCGTCTTCTCCGTGTCATTAGTTTCACATATTTAGCAGCAAGATGTAGGATTCCTTCAAGTTGTGACGATAGGAAAGGCTAGTATCGCTTTCCCATTCCCACTTCACTGCATTTACTTTTTCCTCTGCGTGTGAATAACAATTGCTTCGAACGACTGAGAGTGCAGTGGCCTGATCTTTCATCATTTCCCCACTAGGTTCTCCCGTGCCGCCTGTCTTCGCTATGTATGCGAATAAGAGCTGCTTTCAGATAGTGATTGCCATATTTTACATATTTTATTCACAGCTGAGACGATTTTGACTCAGACAATGATTTGAGATCTGGGAGGCAATGTTTGGCTATAACAGCAGAAAACTGATTTGAGCAGTCAACAGAAGCTGATATTAATGAGTAAAGTATAGCTACAGATAATAGGTACAGTGATCGCTAGTCATTACAAATTTTGTTTTTGGCCGCAGGGAATTGCTGCGTAGAATCACCTGTTAATGGAGGTGAACGCCAACCGGCATTCTCATTGCAATTAAGTAGAACGCGCTGTCTCTCGAATCCAGAGATGGACAGTGCAACTTGTGTACAGAGGTCAGACTTCCAACACGATGTAACATTTCTAGACACTTGACGGCCAAAACATGATTCCTTCAGTGCGGAGGCACACCGGGTTTCGTTTCCTCTCTCAGGAATACAGGTCGCGCTGCGAATGGGGAGTACATAGACAGGGACGCCACATTTGCGTATGACGAGTTTGGAATTTGGCTCGGCCGGAAAGCGTGTCCGGATGGCCGAGGCGGTTAAGGCAACCGGTGTAGATAACTGGAGCACCCAGGATCGAGCTCCAGTCCGGCACAAATTTGCAACTAGCGTCATTGAGTAATTCAGTGTCCTAATGAGGCCGCCATCGGAAGAAGTTCCCTGAATATGCCTCGAAGACACGTGTCTTGCTTATACTGTGCGCGCATTATCACTTTACGAAAGAAGGGTCGTGAGCACAGGTGGTCAGTTCCTATGGGACGAAACTGGTGAGGTCATCGGTCCCTAGGCATACACACTACTTAATGTAAGTTAAACTAACTTATGCTAAGGACAACACACACACCATGGCCGAGAGAGGACTCGAAACCTCCGACGGGGAAGAGCCGCGTGAACCGTGGCAAGGCGCCTTAGACCGAGCGGCTGTCAGCACAGGAAGTTGTCCATCGAATTGTGACACACCACAGCAACGTCATTTCAACGTTCAACCTTTTCTGTCAGACACCAACTGTTGAAGACTGCCTCCTAGTTGCCGGACTCCCTATGCCGAATTCACCGCTAGATGTCACGAGAGTCGGACCAACCACTACAAAAGGAGGCGGGGCGCATTGTCGTTAGAGAAACGGTAAGAGTAGAATGAGTCGGTCGGGAGAATCAGTGAATTTTAACGTCGATTAGTTACTGGATATCGCCTGAGTAACACATCCATCAGAGGAATGTCAACCCTTCTGAATCTGCCTGCGTCGGCTGTTGGTGATGTGATTGTGAAGTAGAAACGCGAAGGCACAACAGGGTTAATACAAGACGCAGCAGACCTCATGTAGTCATGGACAGCGACCGTCGAGTGTTGTGGAGGTTGGCTGTAAAAAAATAAAAAAAAGCATGAAATCAGCGGAAGAAATCACTCGTGAGTCGCAAAGTTCTACCAGCAGACCAGCTAGCACATTGAATATGCTTAGGGAGCTAAACAGAACGGTGTACATTGGTCGAGCAGCTCCTAATAAGCCGCACATTTCTGTAGTCAGTGCTAAGCGACGCATGAGGTGGCGTAAAGAGCGACGCCACTGCACTGGTCAGCAGATGACTGGAAACTAGTGAGCTGGAGTGATGATCCAGACTATAGCCTATATAAATCCGATGGAAGGGTCTGGACTTGAATACCCGGAGAACGTTATCTGGATCATGTGTAGTACAAACAGTGAAGTACAGAGGAGGTGTTGTTAAGGTGTAGGGATGTTTACGTCATCAGCGTGGTCTCCTTATTGCGCTTAAGAAAACGCTGAATGTGGTCGTATATGAACAGATCTCGAATAGTTCATGAGTGAACTGCCGTGAACTATTTCCAAGTCAAATACGCCAAGAACAAGAAAAGTTGAAGAATTATGTGAACATAATTTACAGGATTGTATACTGCGTACAGTAGAGGAACAGTTCGGAGACGATGCTTGTAGCAGCATGTGAATGCAACCTGACGTAAAGCACCATCTGTGAGGGAATGGCTTGTGGTCGGTGGCATTCCTGAATTGAACTGGCATGCACGAAGTCCCGACTTGAAGCCAGTATAACACCTTCGCGGTGAGTTAGAACGTCGAATTCCATCTAGACCCAGTGACAAACGTTACTTTCTATGGTTTCGGCACGTGAGGAAGAATGGACTGCCATTTCTCCAGACATTCGTATTTCACATTATAAAGGTGTCCCCAGCAGCGTTCAGGTCGTCATAAAGGCGAATGTTGGACACGCCCCCAACTTATGTCCACTAATTGGTGTTTAGATACTTTTAATCTGGATAGGTGTCGGACGACTCTCACCGCTATCGAGGGTAATTTGAGGGCTATGGACTGTCGGAACAGACGCATCCAAACTTTTGTCCAACCCTACAGTCAACATTTTGGCTCCGAGTTCCAGTTTCAAGACTAATACACGAGCATACTTTCCTCTTGGAGGCAGAAAGTAACCGAATGAAATCGACGGTTGTGTTTGTCTTGGACGAGATGAAAGCCACACAGGAATCGTTCACAACACAATGGATAATCTCAGGAGCGCCGTGACTGTGTTGTCTATGGGACATTAAGGCGTAGTCTTTCTTGCTTTGCTTCCGGAGGACAGCCGTCTCAGACTGGGACAAACTTGACCAACGACGTCTCATAACTTTGTGGACAACATGTCAGTTGGATCCAGGCATGTGACAATGCACGGTATACCCACCAGCAGATTTTTATTCAAAAACGTACACTTTCGAACGGACTACCTTTATTTTCGGTTATCGTTTTATTTTAATTTCCCGTAAAGTTTCATAAGTTTTATTGTTTCATTTCCTGGTCCTCTTGAATCTAAGCACACCTCGCAGATGTGCACGTGGTGCAAAACGTTTTTGAGCCGGTTTTAACTGAACGTTGTGTGTACATTATGACAAATGTTGGTCATTTCTCTCTTTATCCAAGCAACACTCTGAATTTTAACGTTGTTGATATGGTGTACGTGTGTATTGAACCGGGGACCTAGAAACGACGGAGAGGCTTCGTTCCGCCGTGGCCCTCAGTGGTTCACAACCCTATAACAGGCCACAGCAGTCCAGTCGCCCCACCGCCGCCCCACACCGAACCCAAGGTTATCGTGCGGTTCGGCCTCCAGTGGCCAATGAGGCTGTTGCGCGCGCAAATTCAACGGCCCGCCAGAGACGGTGTCGCGAAACGCGTTCTTCGTTTTGTTTCCTGAACTCGAACGAGAGAGCGATACAAATTTCGACATGGGAAAGTAGGGAGGATCGAATCCGAGCCAGAGGCCGGGCAGTCTCGTGTGTTGTCGTCTATTCTATAACGACTGACACTAATTGCATCTGGCGGACCGCTTGAATTCGCTCGCACAACGCCCTGATTAACTGCAAAGCTAATTAAATCGGAAATCGCACAATATATCGAATTTTTTCTTAATAATCATTTCTAAGAAACACCCTCATAAGCCTTTCTGACTTTTTCTTTCCACTCGGTATTCACGAATAATTAAAAGATAGATATGCTTATGCATATTCTCTGGTTGTATACTAATTAAGAGATGTATCTTCTCAGTACAGTAGCAGCTGCAATTGAAAATATTTTCGATCAGAAGCTCGCGTCGCGGAATTAGGCTATTAGAATAATATCTAATGATAAAAAGTGGGAAAAATGGAGAACAATATGTTGCGAGATAACTTCATCAAAAAAACAACTTGTTTAGTGTGATTTCTGTAAATGGTGCAACAAAACGAGTGGAAGTTTACCAGGAGACAACATTTCGAAGTAATGAGTCATACGCAAGTACATCAGACTATTTAAAGTGAGAAGAAAGAGAGCGACAGGCTAAGGCCGCTCGCTTTTGTCATAAGTATTGAGCACACGGGTAGAGTGGATACATTGGTTAGGACTAACTGCCAAATAACATTGTTGGAAATGTAGTTCATGTTGGACATCCGCAGTTGATGGACGTTTGCTACAATGCATAAAAACTTGAGACACAGGAACGACGAGTACGGACATAGCGAGATGGCGCGTTCTCGCATTTGGTAAGACCCAGGTTCAGTTTCCCATACACCTATCGATACAGATTTTTCGTTGTTCCCCTATATCACATGAGGCGAATTTGGCCAGTCTGAGTTTGTATTTCGTCTCGCTGAGGGGACGTTAAACCTTAATCACTCTTTCTTTTTTCCTGCTATAAATTGACAAGCGGCAGCAAAGGACTTGGAAAGTCAGTTGAAAGGTATGGGCAGTGTCTTGAAAGGAGGATATGAGTTGATTATCAGCAAAAGCAGACCAAGGGTAATGGGGTGCAGTCGGATTAGATCAGGTGATACTGAGGCAATTAGATTAGAAAACGGTACACTTAAAGTAGTAGATGAGGTTTGCTATTTGAGCAGCAAAGTAACTGATGACGAGTGAAATAGAGAGGATACAAAGTGTAGACTGACAATGGCAAGAAAAGCTTTAGACAGTAAAAATCATAGAGGTAGACCAAGAGATGACTACAGTAAACTGATGCAGGAGGGAGTAGGTTGCAGTAGTTACTCGAAGATGAAGAGACTTGCACAAGACACGAGTAGCATGGAGAGCTCCATCAAACGAGTCTTCCGAACACCAGAACGACAGTCAATTAAAAAGAACGTTGCTGAAATCCGTAAGTTGCAGCATGCAGATGTCGCAACTCACTTCTGTCGCCGGTTATAACAAAAGATTAAAGCATTCCGGGAAGAATTATCATGGTCACGACTATGTGAATTTTGTTACTACAGTCACGAGAATAATCATGAAAGCATGGAGTGAAGACTTCCTCCGTCCCCAGCGAATAAATAATTCAGAAGTAGTTGCTCTACCCCGGAAAATCTGTTGGCGTTGTTTTCGTGCATAAAAGGGTGTATTGTTGTTCGTTTTCAAAGCTTTGGACATATAACCACCAGTACGGATTGCCTTAAAAGATGTCATTCGAACAAAAAATGAGTATAACTGGTAATAAACTTCTTGTCACTTCTTAGCAGAGCATATTTTCATTCATCAGCATCAATGTTGTGCACTCCGAAACTACTTGGCTTCGCACCTTCTCTGCAGTCTTCTTACTCTCCGAACTTTGCGCAGAGCGTGTAGCACTTATTCGGCTCGCTGAAAGACGCTCTGAACCATCATAAATTAGTCCTGGGGCACATGACCAGGCGTATGTCCAGACGTCACGACAGGGACTGTCGAAAACTTTTTTATCAGGGCTGCAATATGTCGTTGGCTATATGTCAAGGAATAATGAAAAAATTGCTGTACTTCTTAACTTGAGGGTAAAAGTATAACTTTTAATTGCGCTGTAATGTAACTTATTTAGGTTTACAGTGAAAAACTCTTCCAGCTTCAGTTGAACCATAGGCAGATGGTCCGTTTCCGCGTTCACTTAACGTATCGATAGTATTAACGAACAACGTTTCGCATTTAGTTAACTCATTGACGATTTTGAGACCTGAGTTTCTTCTGACGTATACAGTTTTCAAACAACTTACGGGAATCCGGCGGTTGCTGTAAATATTACCTGGCTGAATTCCCGTAAGTTGTTTGATTACACGATTATTTAAGAGTGATGTGTTCGAAAAGGATACCAAACTAAAATTCATAACTGATAAAAGAACTGTTAAATTAGAATGTGATAAAGGTGAGAAAAGACATGAGGGTTTCACCTTTTCACTTGGCTGACATGGAGGTTATTGGAGACGGTGCACTAGAAAAGGAAATCGCTGTTGTAGTTTTTAACAACTGCTCCAAACTTTGCCTCAAGTAATTAACTGAAATTTCGGAGCTTACCTGTATGTGGATGACTGTACGGGAATTTTAACGCCATTCCTCCGGAACGCGAGTCCTGGAGGAGGAGGAGGCCGCCGAGGTTAGTGTTTAACGTCTCGTCGACAACGAGGTTATCAGAGACGGAGAACACGCTTGCATTGGGGAAGAATGGAGAAGGAAATCTGCTGTGCCCTTTCGAAGGAACAATCCCGGCGTTTGCCTTAAGCGATTTAGGATTTGCCTTAAGCGATTTAGGGAAGTCACGGAGAACCCAAATCAGGATGGCCGCGCGTGGGTTTAAACCGTCATCCTTCCGAACGCGAGTCCAGTGTGCTAACCATTGCGCTACCCCGTCCGGTTAAAACACAGTTCCCTCGCTCAAACAAGTTGGGGGAAATTTTTGATTCTGTGCGCTGGAAGGTTTTGTTTGCACCTGGCAAATGGTTGTCTTCTGGGACAAAAGCCGAAGTCAGTACAACATTCGGCACTGCCAATTACCACTTCACAGATATGTAAGTAAGTTCGAAAATATTAATCTTAGTTTTCATGTATCAGAATAGACATGAGAGAGCATATCTTCCTCTTATACTACGTGACCAAGCTTTGTTAGGGTTTAAGCTATCTTGCGGAGACCCCTTATACTTAAGTGAACACTGCTGTTCCTGATAGTTTGAGGTTTTTTCCTTGCATCTGGGAAAATTTTCTCGTTTTATCTCTCGTAGTTTTACTTCATATGATGAATGACTGCATTTAAAATTAATGTTTTAAAACGTAGAACCCCATACTTAACTTACTGCGAGCTCAGAAGTATTATTGAGAAATGACATGTATTTCACCAGTTTTCATGCAACCCTTTATTAATTACACTGCGATACAGGCGCGGATCCAGGATTGGGGGAGGGAGGAGGGGGGGGGGGGGCGGTCATACGGATCTTGACCTCCCTGAAAAAGCATGTTACTTAAAGATTTTACATTTTGCCAGGTTTCTCAACCATATTTCGAAGAATAAAATAATATGAAAACTAAATGTCCCGAAACCGGTAGCTATTTTAGAAAATTTCGGCCTATATTTAACAGAGGACATTGACCAGTTTCCTGCATGTGGGCTGGCCCGCGTAGGTGGCCTTGCCGCCTAACTGTCGTGGTGTGACAGTCCACTCTTTTTAGCAATCGATTGGTCAGTCGATTGTTTTTTCGTTCACTTGGTTATTTCACTAGTCATAGTAGCACTGTCAGCTATATGAATGTTTTCACCCACTCACCGTGTTTGAGTGGTTTCATTCAGTGTGAGACGACCGACTGAAACAAGACTCCGTCGGTTTCGGCCGTTACATGATGTTTTCACTCACTCATCAGGTTCGAATGATTTTATTTACATGCTTTTCCAGCCTTTTCGGTTATACATGAGACATGACTACGGTTGATAAATTTTATTTCAAGGAGATGTGAATAATAAGTATAATTCTAAAAATAAAGTACATTGAAAATATATGTATTTACATACTGAAATACGAATTTTCATTCTTATGGCGTTAAATGTCAATTTTTGTTTGGTTTTAAAAGTTTAGTATCTGGTGTTCCACTGTAAATTTGTGTATATATGAATGAATAGTCACTTTATAACACGTTTTTTGTATGTCGGTTTCTTGCCCCTTTTTTCGGTACAAATTTTGCAATTGATTTTAAACTAGTTTCCCGATGAGCTAGAGACTTGAAACATTGAACATAACTCAGAATTGGATGATACTGTAATATTAACTTGCTTTCGAGTCTTGTGTGTGGCGGAGGGTACTTTATTTTTCGGTCTGTCTGTCTCTGTCTGTTCGGTACAGATTTTGCAATTTGTTTTAAACTAACTTCCCAATAAACTAAGGCGTGAAACTTTCAACTTAGCACAGAACTGGGTGACAGTGCAATATTAACTCACTTTCTTTTCTGGTTAAAAAAAAAATGGCTCTGAGCACTATGGGACTTAACTACTGTGGTCATCAGTCCCCTAGAACTTAGAACTACTTAAACCTAACTAACCGAAGGACATCACACACATACATGCCCGAGGCAGGATTCGAACCTGCGACCGTAGCAGTCGCGCGGTTCCGGACTTCTTTTCTGGTGTGACGCAGGGTTGGTACTTGGTGTACCATTGCTATTTCGTTGTTTTCTTGTTCCAGTCGCGAATGTTTCGTACTTAAGAACGATTGCTGCTAGGCGTCCCTGTCAGCTCAATTCTCTCTATTTTTACATTCGCGGTCTTCTCATGGGATATGACAATGAGGAAGCAGTATGTTGGTTGACTCATTTGAAGAGAAATTGAAATAAACCTGAAGTTTACCACATGTCCTGCTATAGTCTCATGAAAATGTTTGAAATCATCTGAAAAATTTCACACGCACAGACTAACAAACAAAATAAATATTTAAATAGAAAAACTTTTTAATATAACACTGTTTTAGAAAAGATTAATAAATATTAAATAATCTCTCCAAGCCCTGTACAGATTCTTAACGCCGTACAGACAGCCGTGAAAATTTGTGCTTGTGCAATTATGATAGCTATGACACTACCTGTAAAACTGAAAACGTGGGGCGTTTGTATGTAGCTAATGATGAAGTTTTCAGTATAATATATTTACCTTCCACACAATTAACTGGCTGAATATTTAAATATTTTGCATTTGTGGACATCATCACATATTACTCATAAAACGGAATGCAAAGTATAGGCAAGACGAGGCAAAGTTCCTTTCTTCTTCAACACATCCCTAAGGGAACCACTGCTCTCACCTTAGCACCTCCAACTAGGGCTGCAAGGGCATGGATGTGTGTGATGTCCTTAGGTTAGTTAGGTTTAAGTAGTTCTAAGTTCTAGGGGACTGATGACCACAGATGTTAAGTCCCATAGTGCTCAGAGCCATTTGAACCATTTAGGGCTGCAATACTTCCGAATTTCCCCGGATTGGTCGTAGTTTTGAGGACGTACAGATGGATGCTGGAGGGATTTTTGTACAACTCTCTGACGTAAACCTGGACCTTCCTTCGTGCCTCTGGAAATTCAATTGATTGGAAATAAATTGTAATGAACCTTAGTTAAAATTCATGAAAGGAGGACCTAACTATAGATAGCTTCCTCGTTGTAGTGTATTAAAAATGCACCACCAAGCAGGCTTAGCCGCTCTCCTATGCACATATAGTATATTCCAGAACTGTCTATACAACTTTGACCAAGTATATTGTAGAAATGGGAATAAGTAGAAAGGTCCTGTTTGCGGCATAATGTTCACGCACTCACCTGAAGTTGTGTTTTTATTATTTTTCCGTGTTAGTTATTGACTGGCAACCCTCCAGCAGTTGGCACAGTGTGTGGAATGGTTTGCACAGACCAGATCTGACACCCAGGAGCTGCGGAACCCCATTACATTTTTTGTTTTTCGGGCAAGACTTGCGCAAACTATGAGCTCTCATCAGAGCTGAAATAGCACACTCTAATGAGGACATCCTAGGCTGGATGTGGCACTGGAATATCGCTTAGATAACCTGTGTGCTACAGACGGCGCACGCATTTAGAGAGACCATCCGTTCCCCGTCCCTCCTTTTTTTGTGACAGTCACGATTTTTCTAGCTCTGTCTCGAATTTTTTCAAAAGTATTTCGGGACACCTAGTTGTGCAGGATTTAACAATTATGAAACGATTTATCCCGCTCATTTCACTTGTATCAGTACGCTGTTATGAAAGGGTGTTCTCCCAAATGAATAATGTATGGAGCAGTG
Organism: Schistocerca piceifrons; assembly: GCF_021461385.2. Taxonomy (NCBI): domain Eukaryota; kingdom Metazoa; phylum Arthropoda; class Insecta; order Orthoptera; family Acrididae; genus Schistocerca; species Schistocerca piceifrons. The sequence goes on along the minus strand of NC_060140.1, from coordinate 584,949,310 downwards.
ACAAAACACAGTTTGTTGTGGAAACTACGAAACCAGTGTTAGTGGCTAGAGTGAATTATTATGAAACTTGATTTGAATGTTTTCATAAGGCTGTTGAATAATACTGACATGCTGAAGAAAATTTACAGCGCTGATAAATACTGTATGCCTGCTCGCATTCCCTCATCTTGAGAAGGTACTAATAAAATACGAGTTAATGTACTTTTGTAAAAAAAATAGAGTGATGGTTTGCATTTATTACATTCAATTCAGACTTTTTTGTATTATCAATTTTTTTTAATGTGTCCCGAATTTGACTCTAGAAAATACGGTCACCTTAACACACTGTCCGGCCCCGGTAGCTGAGTGGTCAGCGTGACGGAATGTCAAGCCTAAGGTCCCGGGTTCGATTCCCGGCTGGATCGGAGATTTTCTCCGCTCAGGGACTGGGTGTTGTGTTGTCCTCATCTTCATCATTTCATCCCCATCGACGCGCAGGTCGCCGAAGTGGCGTCAAATCGAAAGGCCTGCACCAGGCAAACGGTCTACCCGACGGGGGGCCTTGGCCACACGACATTTCAATTCATACCTTAACACACTTAACTCTGTTTAGCGGCTACTAGAACCTTAGGTGTACATGAACATTACGCAGCAAACCGCGCTTTGTATGTGATCAAAGTTGTAAAGACAATTTTGGAACATCTTGTATTTTACATACTTCTTTATTGAGACAATGAGAAGCCGCCGACAATGGGCGATCGCATACACCTTTTCGCTGCCAGACAATTGAATGTATTAAATGTGATTTGTCTTCTACTCATTGAGCTGTGTAAAACTGATTTCATTTGCGTCCATTTTCCTTACTGCAAATTAGTAATACGGATGACAATGAACGGCTCTGTAATGCGCTTTCACAAATCCCTGTTACTCTCACGTGTAATTTATGTCTGCTGATCGGTAGCAGGCGCGCGCCTCGGTATTGACAGCACTGAAACGCAAGCGAGGAAACATTCATCCTCTCATGGCCCCGCTCCCCGCGGAACATTATGAGCATCGACCAACTTATCGCCTACAGACTGTGTCCGGGAAAATAATACGATCTGACTCGTATGTCCGGCTTTTTCAAAGTTTTTGTCTGGGTCGACAATTTAAGTGACGGCAAGCCTACCCCAGCGGTACGTCAGGTTAATTAGTTACGCGTTAATGGCTCGTGGAACAATTTAATCCACAACAGTATATGAATTAAGTTTCAAATGACGAAAAGAAAAATTACTACTGCTTATGTTAACTTTTACATGCCCCTGAGTTACGTCTTCACCTAGGACCACCCTCTGTCAGTATAATGTAGCACTGCTTTAGTTCAGCTAATTAAAGTGTTGCGTGCTGGTTTCACTCAGAAGATTAAGCTCTGTCAGCTGAAACACCAAAGAGCTGTTTCATTTAAAAGAATGAGTACAAGGTTCAACCGACAAAAACTACTTATTGTTTTCACTTCAAAGGAAAAAATAAATAATTCACGCAATACGCAAAGCTACAACGGTGTCGAATCTTTTCAATCGATTGCTCTCACTGACTGCTTTCACTCAGAAAAAGTGAATAATAATCCAACCGACAGGCAATACTACAAACGACTGACACGATTGTTTTCATTAGTTTTCTTCCACGTAGTCCGACCAAGAGAACGATTCACCAGAAGAACTCGCAACTGCAAGCAATGACCACCAACAGCTGTAGAATGGAATGACGACAATGAAAATTTGTGCCGGGTTGGGATTCGAACCCGGATCTCCCGCTTATCGCGAGCGTTGGCCTTACCATTCAGCTATCCGTGCACGACTCACGGCCACACCCAAACTTTCATATGTCGTCAACCATACGTCTGCGATCTGTACTCGCACATCCAGTATGTGTATTCCCGTACAGATCAGACGGTGTGCCCAAGTCGCATGCCCGACATCGGCATACATTTACGACTTTGCAGCGCCAAGGCTACTCCGATGACGATGCACAGAGGCGACCATAGCCGCAACTAAACACAACAGACGAACTCGCAACTGGGTGTACGGGAATATACATAATGGATGTGCGAGTACAGATCGTAGACGTATAGTTGATGACATATGGAAGTTTTGGTGTGGCCGTGAGTGGTGCACGGATAGCTAAATGGTAAGGCGAACGCTCGCGATAAGCGGGAGATCCTGGTTCGAATCCCGACCCGGTACAAATTTTCATTGTCGCCATTCTATTCCACAGCTGATGGTAGTCATTGTTCGCAGTTGCGAGTTCGTCTGGTGTGTTCAGCAGTGTTGTGGTCGCCACATTCATCGTCATCGGAGTAGCACCGGCGCTGCAATGTCGTAAGAGAACGATTGTTTCCATTCGGTTGCTCCACAGACTAGCTTTACTCGAAATAATGAATGAATAATTGAACCGATACATATAACTACAACCGAATGAGTCGATTGGTTTCGAACAACCGAATTAATCGTTTGTTTGCATTCGGTTGTTCTCATCACTACCTGACTGGTTGCACAAAACATTCCAGCCAGAGAAGGCGGCCATCCACAGGCTGAACACCGCTGCTGTCACCAGCAAATCGTCGAGCATAATCAGTTGGACTACAGGGCGTTGAGCAGGAGTAGACGGAAACGAAAAGACGACAATGTAACAAAGACAAACATTCCCCAGAATTTACGCTCTCGCATAGCGTAGCCTACAGAACTGTGCGTCATAACCCTGATGATAATATATTCATAAATACAACAAACTGCAACTAGTTTCTTTTTTGAAATAGTTACTCATTCCATAAACCAGCTTTTGGACCTTATCAGGCTCATCAGCAGATGGTGTACAGGAGATACATGACTATTTCAGAGCATGATGCTGGTTGCTGACTCTGTGATAAGAATATGGAACATGCTTTAACACATCGCCAAGAGTATTGTTTATATGGCGATTTGGTTCCAAGAATGAAATCTGTACTTACTGCGACAGTAAGGGCGGCTTTATTGCTGAAACCCATCTATCAGCTTCCATTGTGATGGACAGCTGATAACGTATCTTTCACTTGCACAGGGTATGTATGTATATCCATCGTAGTTACGGAGCTTTCCAAGCATCCAGCACGTGCTGTGCAACTGTTGCTTCCTACAAAGACTTTCATACGAAGATATAGCACAGGGTTACTTTGCTCAGAGACTTTATTGATTTTGGTTTGCATGTAATAAAGTCTGTGTATGGGCAAATACTGTAATCAAAATTTGAAATAGTCATGTACTCGTGTGCACCATATGAAGATGAAACTGAAATAGGTTCGAAAACCGGTTTATGGAATGAATAACTTTTTTTGAAAAAGTTGGTTGCAGTTTTCTGTGTTTATATTGAATAAACAGTCTCGGGTTCTTAAACATCCGTTGTAGATAAGCTTATTCTAATGATAAGTTAAGAATACTGATAATAGTAGATCCTTACTATGATTTCATATACTGTAACTTGCGAGATTGCCAAAGATGTGTTACTTTATTGCCATTTTAAATCTCAAATCAATCTCATGACATAGGTGAACATGAATTTTCGGACGACTGCTTTTCAAATTTTATTTCTGTAAATTGCAATTTTGTGGCTGTGGAATGTATCACTTTTTACAGTCTGCGAAATATGTTAAGCTTCCTTGCGAAATATGTTAAGCTTCCTCTCTGATACGACTCTATTTTTGTAGCCATAGATACGCGTTGAACTGGAGAAGTTTCCTTCGATTTTTCATCATAATAAAAAAAGTTCGGAAAAATAGTTATTACTATTTCACAGGTTACTAAACTAATTATATGTGCGACCGCGACTTCATATACCATTTCTTACTTTTTACATTGCTGACGACTTCGTTTACTCAGACTATGCCCTCTGTGCTGTGATTGTAATCAAAGTTCACTAAATTTTTTAACGACTCTGTGGTTTACGGATTCCATCACAGGCGCCGAATGGCAGTTCACGGACAAGAAATGGGAGTACATTTTAGCTCATCATGTGTATTTGTTTCGTTTCATATACTGTCCAACTAAGCACCCAGCTTAATCGTGTCTGAAATACCTGACAGTATTACATTAGTAAACACGTAAAGATAGAATACGTAACTGCTGTGTTTCATACAAAATTGTCTGGTGGTAGATAATGGGAACATGCACCTGTGACGAACTGATTTCAGACGCGACACCGTTATGGCGGTCGTTAACCCAAGCTTTCGTCGACCATGCCCAAAAAAAGCGAGGAAAAGTGAGCTTTTATCAGTGAGACAGTAATAACAGCTTGGGTGAATGGCGCATACAGTGAAGATGAAAAGAAATGTGGCCGTGTTGTTACTGTCAAAGCTCGATTTTCGGTTTTTTTCTCTCTGGAAGCGTCACGCTAGCCCGGCGAACAATCTAGATGTGGCTCCTATCGGCGCACGCGTGGCCTAGGTCAGCGGTGATGAATGGGTGCCGGCCCCTTCGATCGACAACGGCCACCCGCGAAAGAGTATCTAGAGCCGACGCCAACTTCCCGCCGTCTCCACAATGTCTTACCTCCTGCTGTGCAAGTCATTGTTTGCAGACGCGGCTGCCAACATTATGTACTGAGAAGTCACAATGGTATGAAGACTTCCGGACAAAACCACACTGGAACGGCCTTTCTACTCACATTAATTCCATCTTTCATTACATTTTTAATTAATCCTTACCTCCAGAAACTGTCGTGTCGCATCCGCTAACATTGCGTCACTTTATTGTCGACCTTTAATAAAACTGTCGCTGACACAAGAAAAACTGTAGTAACTTAAGAGAGTAAATTGAAGATGGAGGGGTCGAAAGTAAAGAGAAGGGTAGGAAATATTTATGTCAACTGCATTGGGACATTTTGCAGAATCAGCGGCGTCGAGCGAATGTGTTTCGGACGGGGATTCGAACCCGGATCTCCTGTTTACTAGGCAGTTTCGTTAACCACTGCCTCTCGCTACCCTTCCCGGTCGACCCTCATTCCCACCTAGCGCCTTCTATCCATTGTCCCCGTCCATGTCCTCCATGCTCGCTACTTTGAGATTCCCGCAGGAGGTCCGCACTGAATGTTGATATATCGTCCATCGAGGCGAATCGGTTATGTGAATGCGTCGTCTCCGTTCTTATGGACATGTACGAAAGAAGGGAGACGACGCATTCACATAATCTAACTACTCTAATTTCTGCAAAAGGGTAACTTCAGTCTACAACATGATGAAACGACTCCAAAGGCTGCCATGTTATCCGAAGCGTCTGTGGAGTTACATAAGGTAGCTGTTGACGGACCACTTATCGCTGTGGCTCTACTACTTACAAGAGTCGGCTTTCAAATAGCTTTATGTTATCGACTAAGCAGCGATGCCAGTATTCACAACTGGGGCGGGAACCAGTAGAAGCCAATCTTACGTAAACAATTCCGTGTAAAGATTAGAGAATAAAGAAAACACTCATCAATTGTGAAGGAAAAATTTAAAAAAAAGTTTTGTCTTGACTAAAACATCATTGGCTGAACCAAGCATTAGCCTCTGCCTGTTAACGTTAGTGACAGCCAAAATGATTGAAGCAAGCATAATTTCAACATTTTTAGAGTCATAATTACTGGGACAATCCATCTTAAACTTATTGTTTCTGCGGAGAAAACTTTTGTAGGTGGTATTTTTTTTACTTTACAGGTAGGGGAACTCGGGGCGGAACGGTATACTTCATGTGTTTAAAAAAAATTGTAAAGTAAAAGAGGACGAGAAAGCACATCTTAAAGGTATAAAAAAATCGTCTTGCCGTAGAATCTAGCATACCTTACTTGAAAATCGCGTAAAACCGTGTGCTACACTTTTTTTGCATTTTTAAAATCAAGTGCTTGCAGAGTTCCCGTTCTGCAGCACCGATAGGGGAGAAAGGGACAAGGCAATTTTTTTGTGAAATTATTGCACAAACATTGAAATTTTCAGGAATATCACCGTTAAACCGGCCCACAAAGTTGTTTGGTGAACATATTAGACCAAGAAATATGGAACCTTACAAAAAATCGTTAACGATAAGAAAACATTTTAATGTCATTTTGAAATACGTATTTAATGCTTAATACCAAGTTATCACTTTCGTGAAGCCCATCACTTGTGCATCAGATGTATTTTATGGCTTGTGAATAGATAGTTATAGGATGTCTAATAATAGGTCATAATCCTATAACCCAGTCCTGCGCTACTACGCACATTTCTTTTTCAATGTGTGGGAAGCCATTTCTTTCTTCTAGCTGATAGGCTAATTATCTGATAAGAAGATGTTTCGTCGTTGGATTAAAAACTCTGCTGTCCAGTGACTTTCTGTATGCTATTAGTTCGTCTTTTTGTTCTGCAGTGAACAGATTTATAAATTTCCCACCTGATTTGTAAACTCTGTTATTTGGCGTTATTTTTAGCTTTACGAACATACCTTTCCAGTGTTGATATTTGTACGTTGAACTCCTTATATGCTTTCAATACTCCCATTCTCGAAAATAAAACGGCTGAAACTGCCATTCCATTGATTTAATATCCAGCTGTTGTCCATCAGTCATCCTAATGTAAAGTTTACGCCACCTGGAAAAGCAACTGAACAAACAGAAATATGTATTTTGAAATTTACTTGCGTCAAAAAATGGAAGGGCGGTATGGGACACACCCTCACTCTGCCCCGTCCCGTTCCGCCCCAAGAGCACATTTCGGTTTACCAATTTTTATGGAGCATAAATAACTGACAGATTTCAACGTATTATGTAACTAATGAATAGCATGGCATGCACATGAAGATTACATGTCATTTAAGTACGTAGAATTAATAATTAACGGCTTTTATCGCGTTTAAATTCACAGAAAGATGTAAAAACACAACTGGAAAGGTAAAACACAACCGTTCACTTGAAACTCGCACTCCAAACTTCTCGCACCTTCTCTTCCGTTCAGAGAGATAGTTACACGTGACAACAGTAGGTTGCAGCACTCTCCAGTATAGGAAACAACACAATCCCATTCTGCTCCGAGCGCCTCCCCCCCCCCCCCCCCCTCCGCCCCCTACATGTCTGCAGGCCTGGTGTACCTTGATAGCTCCTTGCAACAAACGCAGAACGCTGGTAGAGGAGCCAAGACAAAATGACATAGCACAGTGATAAAGAAAAGTGTCGTGCGGTAATTGGTTTTCTGCACCTAAAGAGGAACAACGCTGCAACAATCCATGCTGAGCTGCTGGAAGTGAACGGCAACAATGCACCATCATATGATACAGTGGTGACCAGGTGGCGCAGACGCTTTCAGGGCGGTCAAAAACGCCTCAATTACGGAGAAGGGTGTGGTAGCCAACTCTCTTTGAAGAATCTGGAATCACAGTAGTAGTGGATGCCCCCGTGCTCCTATATCGGCTTATCACAATCGGGACGGGGAGGGGGGGGGGGGGGTGAAGAGGAAGTCACGAAATTTTTTAGACATAGTAAAGGTTGGGTTATACTACCGCTCATAATTATTCCAACAGCAGTGGAAATGTTTCCGTAACTTACGCGAAGCGCAGCGCCGCATCACAACCGCTACAGAAAATTTAAAAATGCTTCACAAAAAGAAAAGCAAGCCATATTTTGAATATATTAGAGGATGTGCAAATTTTTAGATACAAAAGAAGACAATCCTGTTCACGTTGCATAATCAGTTGGAATTAAAGCTCTATAGCATTCTGGCTAACTTCGATTGTTTATACGATTAAGTACTAGTAATAAGTTCAGAATTATTATGGCTTGTACAGGGAGCGACTCAGAGCTCCTAGTCGTGAGTACATGATGTCATACTGTCCACGAGATAATCACCGTTCCACCAGCCTGCTGGTCCGTCTTGGTCACTTGTTGAAGCCTCTTCCACCCTTCCCAGCACCGCGCTGCCCTGCCGTCACACCGGTATGAAAGTGCCACCTTATACCAATCCACACAGCAAACTGCATTGTGCCCCGACTAATCACTTTAGTAGTGACAATTTTTTATTGCCAATCGAACGTTTTTAAAGAAAAAAATAGTGTCCTCTCACCTAAAATATTTTTCTTATTTGACATGCAGGCGAATTTCAATACAAGGGTCAATAACTTCATGGCCTACCTACTAAAAATTTTTACGAAATTAATGGATCGCGTCTTTGTCACCCTTCGTTCGCCAATATAATAACATTGTTAGTATATTTTAGAGGTCACTTTCATTAATTTTAATATCCACAAAGTTGAGACATTGTATATTACTCTTTACCATGTAGGTTGCAACTGAGGATGCGGCCTTAGGCCGCGAAACCGGTTGTGTATCAATAAAAAAAAAAAAAAAAAGAATTTTACCGGCTCTCAGCGAAATTCTTCTTAACATCACGCCTTTCAACAGCTGTTGGTGCCCAGAATATGAAGTACTTTGGGTCCTTAGCCACCTAATCACCATGGACGTGTTCTGGGTGTTATCACTACGACCCGAGAGAAAGCAGCAAAGCAAGCAGTGGAAACATGTTGTTCGTCATCTCCCAAAAAAGGGGAAGACCCAACCATCATCGGGCATGGTGATACTGAGTGATTTTATGGGCTGCCATAATGCTGTTGCAGCTGATTATGCTCTTAGGGCCAAACCGTCACAGGATAGTATTAGCGTAATCTCCTGAAGAGGTTATGAAAGGCTATCAAGATGGAGCATCGATAGGAGGTGTCCAAGGCGGTCTTTCTGCTCCACCTACCGCTATTCTGCTCAAGACACTGTGAGACATGCTGCTTCTATGGCGTACCAAATTTTCCCTGACCCTCTGCTTTCCCCTGACATGGCACCTAGCGGCTTCTGGAGAACTTTACTTGCCGCCATGTTGAGTGCCAACAGCGCTGTGCTTAATAAATCGCTAAATGCCGAAGGATCGTTCACTGCGTTTAGTAGAAGGACAGTTCGGCGAGGTGAAAGTGCATCCCGTCATAAAGCAACACCTAAGAGGAAACGGTTTGCGGGAAATAACATTCCTGAAAGGGATCGGCGTGCCCAGGATCGCGACCTGGGATGGCAGTTATCCACCGCACTGAGACATCTCATTCAAGCTGTCCCCAGTAGAGTTCAGGCCATCATAAAAGGCGTAGAGTGGACACACCCCATATTAATGGCCACTAATAAAGGTCCGGGTATTTTTGATCAGATATTGTTGGTTGACGTGCCGCTACTGTCTTGCAGTTTAACTTGAACTAATCTTCTTTGAGGGGCAACATAGCTGAGAGTAAGTCAGAATTCTCGAAACAAGTTCCCTTGCAATTGCAGATGGTGCGTGTTTGTTGGTTGTGTACGTTTCGGATAGCGTGACGAACTTTATCAGCTGCTGCTTTGATTCGAATGAATGATATTTACGGTAGGCAGTTGTAGGTAGAGCCCGCACTACGTTCAGGTACCGTTGTCGTATACAATTTGATTCCAGTAAATTATTCCGTAAAAAGCCTGTTCATTGAGGCATCATATCATGGCGGATCCTCTGGAACTTGCACAAGAAACTTAAGGATAGATTCTATAAGATTATCATCGCTAATTTATTTCCCTCTTACTTTAAACGAACTCGTTGCACATACACCGGCTACACGTGCAGCAATTTTTTGCCTTAAACCTGTGTGTCAGCACATTTCTGTCTTAAACACTTTTACGTATACTCGCTTTCATCCTGCCGTAAAATTTATTGCCCTGCGCTCCGACAAGCACTCGTAACACCGCTGTTAAAACACAGTTCCCATAATATTTCCTGTTTATCAGAAGACATAAGATTTCTAGCTACATGAACAGCTTGGCATGTACAGGACACAACATGACCTTCAAGCTGCACTGATACGTAATATACGATAAAAGATAAAATTTCATCTAACAATGTTTCGGCCTTTTAGTATTCATTTTGCAAGGGCGAATAATGTTTCTTTCTTGCTAGTTATATTATTTTAAATTAAAATCGTTATTCTATTTCCCTAGCTGTCTATACCGTAGAAGAGGTAACACTTACCTTCTTATTGCACGTATTATTTTCTTTTTCTGATGTAAAAAAGTGGCTTGTTTTATTGTATATTTCCATATAAACAGGAAAAATTCCTTTTAATCAGTGATGATGTAATTTATAAAAGCGAATAACTACTTACTGTCACAAGTGCATTGAAAATACTTTGTAAATAGAAATGTGAAATACTTCAAATTTTATTTCGTTATACAAATGAGTAGCATTTAAGTGATGGCGCGAATAATGAAATATACGTAATGTGTTGCTGTTTGGTACTATTAATGATAAACATATATTTCGTTTTATTGCTTGTGTGACTTCATGAACCAGTTACTTTGGCGCGAATAATATTTTTTTTAACAGTGGATAGAAATCCATGGATGTTTACAATAGAAAAATGAATTTTAGCTTCACGTGTGCTGGCGCGAGGAAAATTAATATCAGGTTGTTGACTCTTTTCTTTCGTAAATCTGTAGAAGCAGATGTCAGTTGATCTTCTGTCTCTTCTTGGTAGAATAACTCTTTATTTGCACATGAAAAGCACAAAATGTGGATGTTGTACTCTTTTAGGACGTTATATCCTTAACAACATCCAAATTTTTGTGCTCTTCATTTATAAATACAGAACTACATTCACTGTAATTAGTTCGGCATTACACTTATTGCAATTCTGATTTTATTTTCATGTTGGGATAAAACTTAAAATAGGGTAACAAAGTGTTTGTTGTCACTGACCAATGAAATTCCGTAAAAATAACTGAAGATATGAATACAAATGAACAATGAAATCCTTTGTTAGCAGTGCCACTTCGCCTAAGTAGGGTGTTCCAGGAGAAGTGGTCAATATTCAGGGATATGACAGCAACGATCACTCGAAGCAAAAAGGTCGGGTAAACATGGGCTCTGAAATTTATATCTGAAGAGCTATGACCGTCTTCCACACAGTTTGCTGCACTATAGAAAGTTCTTGGCTTGCTTGGGCCGTTGATTTTTTTGGACTGCGTACGAGACTGCCCATCACCCAGTCCACAGTTGTTACTGGCACAGTTGATCGGCGGGTACACAATCAGTGTCTCTAAATTGTCAATAGCGGCACACAGTGCTCTGTCTACGTGGTGGTTCTTTTTTATAATTCCTTCTGAATGTACGCTGCACGGTTGTAACAGATAAATATCTCGCCTTTTCCAACAAACAGTAACTCATTTCTTGCTTTGTCGAAATTTTGTCAAGTGGCTGCACTCGTAACGCCAAGTGGTGGGTACAGTGCAGACTCTGAGCGGTTACTTCTGTTCAATAAGTAATGCAACACATTTCTTCTGGAAGAAGGTCGGTTTTATTCAGGATTGCAATATACCGTATTACTCCCCACTCTTTTGGCTACTAAAGCATATTTTTCAACGTCATCTCCGTTCAACGTGACGGCCTTACGCCACCATATTCGGAGGGCCTGTATGCCGGCATGGTAACTCTGTACTGGTCGACGTTGGAGCCAACGTCTTGCTGCATCAATAATCTCCCCAAGATCCACGTACTGCTTCCCACGGAGTGCATTCTTCATTGGGCCAAACACATCGAAGTCAGAGGGCACGGGATAGTGCTGCAGGGTGGACGGGGAAGAACAGTCCGCCGGCCGAAGTGGCCGTGCGGTTCAAAAATGGCTCTGAGCACTATGGGACTTAACATCTATGGTCATCAGTCCTCTAGAACTAAGAACTACTTAAACCTAACTAACCTAAGGACATCACACAACACCCAGTCACCACGAGGCAGATAAAATCCCTGACCCCGCCGGGAATCGAACCCGGGAACCCGGGCGTGGGAAGCGAAGGCCGTGCGGTTCTAGGCGCTGCAGTCTGCAACCGCGAGACCGCTACGGTCACAGGTTCGAATCCTGCCTCGGGCATGGATGTGTGTGATGTCCTTAGATTAGCTAGGTTCAACTACTGTAGTTCTAGGTTCTAGGGGACTGATGACCTCAGAAGTTGAGTCCCACAGGGTTCAGAGCCATTTTTGAAGAACAGTCCAATGAAGTTTTGATTGCTCCTCTCGGGTGCACAGACTTGTGTGAGGCCTTGCGTTGTCATGGAGAAACAGAAGTTCGTTTCCATTTTTGTAGCTACGAACTTGATATAGTCCTTTCTTCAATTTCCTAAGGGTACCACAGTACACTGCAGAGATGATCGTTGCACCATGAGGGAGGACATGAAACAGAATAACCCCTTCACAGTCCCAGAAAATCGTCGCCATCACTTTATCGGCTGAGGGCGCGGGTTTGACTTTTTCATTGGAGCAGAGGTGGTGTAGCGCTACTCCAGGGGTTACCGGTTTGTTTCCGGTTCGACAAGATGAACCCATGTTTTATCGCCTGTGAAGATGTTCGAAAAAAAAAAATTGGCACGATCATCCTCGTAAAGCGCAAGCAATTCCGCAAAAATTTTCCTTTGTTGCTCCTTATGGTCTTCTGTTAGGCGACAAGGAACCCAAAGGGCACACTCTGAGTATCCCAACAGATGGACGAGTGTGTCAGCATTACCAACAGAGACGTCCAGTTGTGCAGCGCGCTGTTTGATTGTGATCCGTCGATCACCTCCAATGAGAGTGTCCGCACGTTCCGACATTGCAGGAATCACAGCTGTGTGCGGCCGGGTGGCATGCAGGAGATCGGAATGGTTTGCGCGACCTTGTTGCATTGATGACAGTCTACCAGCCAAACGACTCACCATGAGTTTGTTCACCGCCAGGTCCCTGTAGACAGTCTGCAAGTGCCTTTGAATATCTACGATGTTCTGGTTTTGTGACAAAAGAAACACAAGGACAGCTCTCTGTTTGTAACGCACCTCCATTACGGACTCCATTTTGAAGGGTGCATATAGCGTCGCCACCTGTTAGTGTTTCATGAAACTATAGGGGCTGAAGCGGGAATGTCCCATTCTACCCACAACAAATTCCGCATTTTTTCAATCGAAATTGGCGGAGAAAAAAATATGTGTTGTATTACTTATTTAAATCCTCTCGAAGTAGCCCTGGATCATTGGGCCTTCAACGCTCCAGCTTGCATAACCCGTTGGCTAATCTGGGTGTTGTCCAATCACTGCGAAATGAGTAAGATAGCCCAAGCTGAAGCAGAGCTAGAAGTAAGAAGGCACCTGCGGCGCAGCGCAGCATGTGCCGCCTCCGATTGGGAGTCAGCACAGCGACGTCCGCTCAAAGGCCCCGAGCGCGGCCTACTAGCGACGCTTGCCGCATGCGCGCCGCGTCTCGGATGCATCTTTAATGTCGTCCCGTATGCGCGCTGCCTGCCGCGTCCCGGCGCATCTCAACCAGCCGCGCGCGCGCCCAACTGGCAGCGACCAGTCCAATTCTCTCTGCTCCGCGAGACCACCTCGCCCGCTACGTGGTGACCGAGCTTGCTGTCGCGCGAAGAGGCGCCCACAATCACACTTATGCACATCTGAAATAGAGAAGTCTCCCTCGTTGCTTGTCGGACCTTCTTTCACCCCCATGACGGCAAAGACTGAACGGAACACCTCAAGTGTTGCGTAAATACTCACCCTGGAACTGTGTCCTCAACTCAGCGAAATCATTGGGAATGGGGTCAAAGACCTGTGCATCTGTGTTCATAAAATCGTGGAAAACTATTTCCTGGCCGTGTCTGTGTGCTCATCCTTCGCTACTGTGTACGCCATGGCCAATTTCCTGTATCCAGGAGTAGGAGGTTTTATTCACCGTGGAGGAGATGGGCCGGAGTATGTATGGCTAGCAGAAAGGCTTGTGATTTCCCCATGATTACAGATGTTTCCCAGCATCTCTGGGAAGTAAACTTTTGATGGTCTCCGGCAAGGAAATAGCCAACACCATAGCCTACTTGCTGCTGCTGCTGCTAAGTCTGATTGACCAAAAAGCCACAATGTTGAAACAGTTTTCTCGGAGTGGTTTGGAGCTTGCGAAATCATTGGTCGATCTCTGGAGCGGAAGTGCTGATTCGAGAAGATATTTTTGTATTAGTCGGAAATTTGATGATCCATGTAACTAGTTACTGCTGCTGTGGCAGGTTTTGTAAAAGCCGAATGCCTGGCTAACCGGGAATCAGTACTCTGCAATTACACTAGACAAGGGATAATACTGAATCAACGTTTAATTCAGGCAATCTTAGAATTCACGAATCTGATTAAGGATCTTGTGGACATTTGTAAGATAGAAGATTTGGATTTCTTGAACTTTCTAAATAGATTTACGAGGGCGTGCCTCCGTATTTTTTATGTGAACACTCTTAAAGCTTTTTAAATAAAACAAACGTTATTGAAATTATGCATCCTTATTCTTCATGTCTAAATATATGCAGCTCTCTGCCACTGGAGCGCTCCGAATTGTGGTGTGTAACATGACGGTGTGTAACGTAACTATGTCAGTGCTTCAGAAACAGGTAGTGTAATCGCGTTTCGAATTCGAAGAGTTCGTCCACACATGGAGCACCCTCTGCTGCAGCACGACAATGCCAGACCACGCACGAGCGCTGCAGCGCCTGCAACAATCTGACCCCTTGGGTTCACTGTCATCGATCACCCTCCATACAGTCCCGACTTGGCCCCATTCGATTTTCATATGGTTCAAAAACACCTTCGAAGACATCACATTGATAGCGATGAAGCGGTGCAAGCCGAGGTCAGGTTACGGCTCCTTCAGGATAGTCAAATATTCTACAGTGATGCTGTCAACAAACTGGTCTCTAATTGGGGAAATTTGTTCGTCGCCAGCGTGACTATGCCGGAGAATAAATATGAGGTCAAGAAGAATAAAGATGTGGACTGTTCATAACGTTCGTTATATTTCAAAAGCTTTAAGAGTTTTCACATAAAAAATTCGAGGCACTACTTTTCAGCACAGCATCGTATTAATATGAAGAACCTCATCTTCATGATTACAAAACACGTACACCTCGACAAATAAAGTGGTTCCATCTCGTGATAAAATAAAAGACTGGTACATAAATATGGGGGAGCTGCACGCATTTGGGTGTGTGAGTGTTCACAACAACGCATTGTAGTAGGAAGGTTTCGAAAGTGCACATAGAAACACTCGGGGCCAGCATACAAAAAAAAAAAAAAAAAATCATCACACGTTCATTCGTTTATTAAACACGTGTAGCAAATGATATTCTGTGCAGCAAGCAATACTTACAAAGACTACTGCGTACTCGACAGAGAAGGGGGAGTCAATCGTGAACATGAGGAAACCGCGAGAAATACATAAAATTGAGAATTAATAATCTGATAGAATTCGTTCAGACGTATAGATATTCTTTCGACGTAGAAAGTTGAGTATTCTTTAATAATTAGTGGAAAGCACGTGGACGTACATAGCAGTCACACGGGCAAGAAAAATCCGTCTATTTCACCCTCAAAATAAACTTTAATTCGGAAATCCGTACATACTCTGAGAAGGTGCTGAAGGTGCAAACATTTTTTACAGATTTCAAAGCACAAGGCATAAGCACTACTGCTGCCTCTTGTGAGAATGTGTGTGAACAAAGGCACCAACTTTCAAGTTCGCAAAAAATAAGAAATTTAATACTGCATTTAGTGTAAGTGCAAATGTTTCCCTTGAATTTACTTGATGCATTTCCGGTGAATTTGCTTTATCAATCGTTGAAATAGGACATGGTTTCTTTGTAATACAACCGCATATGGTTAACAAGTCGATCTGTTAAAAAAGTACCACCCACAGAAATCAGAATTATTCGCGCACATATAAAATAATACCCGATATGCCTACCATAGTTTCCAGAAACTGAAACAAAATTATCAAATAAAATCTTACCTCACCCTTAAAACGTGTAAGTCCCTGTAGCGAAACCGCGACAGTGTCTACCAAAACACGTCTGTCCTTACACAGGAGACTCACCGACAGTGTGCCGGATAACGGACGTTGACCAGACAACCCACTTTGAAAAAGTGGTGGAGGGAAATCTACTCAAAGAAAATGAAGCACGACTTGCCAACTTAACTGTAAACCACTGACATCCAGTCTGTGATGTCGATAGAGTTCAACCTTGCTCCCTTCCTGTTTACACCACGACAAGTTAGCAAAAGTGTTGCACCAGGCCATAGATTCCCGTCACACTCGAGAAATACACATTCATATCAAACACAGCCAGACATCTTGGGTTTAACACAGGATTAGGACATACACTATGTGATCAAAAGTATCCGAACGTCTGGCTGAAAATGACTTACAAGTTCGTGTACCCTCCATCGATAATGCTGGAATTCAATATGGTGTTGGCCCACCCTTAGCCTTCATGACAGATTCCACTCTCACAGGCATACGTTCAATCAGGTGCTGGAAGGTTTCTTGGGGAATGGCAGCCCATTCTTCACGGAGTACTGCACTGAGGAGAGGTATCGATGTCGGTCGGCGAGGCCTCGCACGATGTCGGCGCTCCAAAACATCCCAAAGGTGTGCTGTAGGATTCAGGTCAGGACTCTGTGCAGGCCAGTAGATTAGAGAGATATGATTGTCGTGTAACCACTCCGCCACAGACCGTGCATTATGACCAGGTGCTGGATCATGTTGAAAGATGCAATCGCCATCCCCGAATTGCTCTTAAACAGTGGGAAGCAAGAAGGTGCTTAAAACATCAATGTAGGCCTGTGCTGTGATAGTGCCACGCAAAACAACAAGTGGTGCAAGCCACCTCCATGAAAGACACGAGCGGACCGTAACATCACCGTCTCCGAATTTTACTGTTGTCGCTACACCCTCTGGCAGATGACGTTCACCGGGCATTCGCCATACCCACACCCTGCCAACGGATCGTGATTCGTCACTCCACACAACGTTTTTCCACTGTTCAATCGTCCAATGTTTACGCTCCTTACACCAAGCGAAGCGTGGTTTGGCATTTGCCGGCGTAATGTGTGGCTTATGAGCAGCCGCTCGACCATGAAATCCAAGTTTTCTCACCTCCCGCCTAACTGTCATAGTACTTGCAGTGGATCCTGATGCAGTTCAACCAACTGTCGTCGGTCTCTGTTAGTCAGGCCGCGCGGGGTAACCGTGCGGACTAAGGCGTCTTGTCACAGTCCGCGCAGCTCCCCCCGTCGGAGGTTCGAGTCCTCTCTGTGGCATGGGTGTGTGTGTTGTACATAGCGTAAGTTAGTTTAAGTTAGATTAAGTAGTGTGTAAGCTTAGGGACCGATGACCTAAGCAGTTTGGTCCCATAAGATCTTACCACAAATTTACAATTTTTTTCTGTCAGTCAACAGACGAGGTCGGCCTATACGCTTTTGTGCTGTACGTTCCCTTCACGTTTCCACTTCACTATCACATCGGAAACAGTGGACCTAGGGATATTTAGGAGTGTGTAAATCTCGCATACAGACGTGTGACACAAGTGACACTCAATCACCTGACCACGTTAGAGAAGTCCGTGAGTTCCGCAGAGCGCCCCATTCTCCTCTCTCACGATGTCTAATGACTACTGAGGTCACTGATGTGGAGTACCTGGCAGTAGGTAGCAGCACAATGCAACCAATATGAAAAGCGTATGTTTTTGGGGGTGTCCGGATACTTTTGATCACATAGTTTAGGAAGATACAGATACACGAAATACAGGTATAATTATTTTCTTTCTTGAAGCTTGCCACCATACAGGCAGCTAATGGCAACGAAACACAGAAGTAACATAACATCGACACTGAATTACATGTAATGGGTCTGAGTGATCTGTTTCAGACTGTAGTCGACGAAGCATTTCTTCAGGTGCGGAAAAGTGAGAGGATTGGGAAGTGTGTTCCCGTGTGCGCTCAGGGACTCCTCTTTAGTTCTTTTTCAGTTTTTCTTGGTTTAGGTGCTGCGTTTAAATTAGCATGCACGTGTTGAATAGGGAGAGACCTTATATCAGACTGCGAATCCAGTAGTTAGCTGGGGTTAAATTAGCATGCACGTGTTGAATAGGGAGAGACCTTATATCAGACTGCGAATCCAGTAGTTAGCTGGAAGTGATGAATGGCACAGACTTTCCGACGTTTTATTCATGCTAATAAATTACATTTATTTCCCTAGTAATTTGAATCCGGTGTTTTTGAGTGACTTTTTCCGCTAATTCTCAGCTGTATGTGGAAGTCATTTGTGGGAGTTGCTGGCAGCCATCTGGAGGCACTGTGTGGACTGGTAGTGTCGGGTTTGTGTTTCTTGACGGAAGTAGTTGAGTTGTCGTCTATGGAGGACGAAAGCAGATACAAGAGATGCAATTGTTAGTGCACAAGACTGTGCTCCGTGCCACCAACGGCTTGAACAACAGTTTCAAGAAGGGATGGGTGTTTAGTGACACACGTAAGCGGCTTATTATGCCAGGAGGTCTGTGTGAACCCATCGAGGGATGAATAAAAGTCTTCTTGACTCCATACTTTTTCCCGTGAAGAAAGGAAGGAAGGGAGGTTAGGGCCTAACGTGTCGTCGACGACGAGGTCTTCAGAGTTGGAGCCGGGGTTGTGATTGTGGAAGGAGATCGGCGGCGCCATTTCAGACGAGCGATCCCAGCATTCGCTCTAAGCATATGGGAAATTCACTGAAGATTCCATTGTCTTGCAACGCGCAACCTCGACTGTTGCTTATCTCCACGTACCGTGGCGTGTGGTTAGCAGCTTTTCATTTAGAGTGGTGGCAAGCAAGTAGATGGTACTGCATGCTATGTAATTCATTCTGTTATTGATGCAGCATGTGATCAGCTGCATTGCAGTTCGTTTCAACGAATGATAGTTTACAATGTAGCACACCGCGAATAATAAACTCTATTATCCGTAGCTTGACTCACAGCAACAATGACTATAGGACGTACTAACTTTAAAACTATAACTACGGCCTGTGTACCCAGCTTCAGAGGTAGAACGTATATTGCAGCGATCAAATGCGTTGAGATCTCGCCATTTGCGTGTGCCCACTGGAACTGATACGGTTTATGTAAGGTGTAACAATCTTATTAACGTTTTGGACCCCGAAATATTCCATCGCCTACGTGGGAAACAGAACTCAAAACCCCACTGTCAATCTAGATTTAGGTTTTTGACGTTCCCTTGTATGGCTTAATGCAAATGACTGTATGTTTCTTCTCTGCCGATTTCCTTCTCTGTCCTTGTCCAATACAAGGTAGCTGCCCGTCTCTATTGTCCTGGCCCAGTTTTAAGTGCTGATCGTCTATCGTATACGTCCATACGCAGAGGCGACGGTAGCACTCTTTCCGGAACAAAGCAGCCATGTGTTATTCACTTGCTAACCAATGTACACTAATACTAATGAGCTGTGGGATACGTACAAAATATTATTCAACAGACCTCTAGTCTTACGACGGATAAAAAATGGACAGAGTATTCACTGAACTGATAAGTCGCAGCCATGGTTACTGAATGCTTGCCCCGTCTCCTAGTTCCTATTGGTGGCAGATGCAGACACCAAAACTGTTTTACAACGTTCCATAAGTGCCGATTTTAGTTCACCAGCTGGATAGATACCTCCAAGATGCTCTTTCGTTCTCGGTCCAGAACTAAAGATCACAAACGAAAAATAATAGTATAAGGGGGTAGTTTGTGTTGTTGCCCCTGGATGATAATTAGACGAAAGATTTGTCAGGATTTGTAAGCGGTGGGTCCTTGAGGTACGGCAATACGCGAACACCGAAAAGTAAGTTTAAACAGTTTTATTAACAAAGGCTGATTATAAAACACGCACGCTACGCGTACCCATCATCACTGTGTCTGACATCTTAATTACGGTCGTATCGAAAGGCTCCATGGTGAGCTAAGAAAAAAGACATATTCCTGCCCGAGGCCACGTAAGTTAATACGGCGCGCTGCGGACGGCGGCCAGTGGCTTACTCTCCTGAGGCGCACTGCGGCCGGACGCAGGTGTTCTGACCTAGCAAATTGTCAGCATTCCAGATAGGTCGGCTGGCGAGCGCGTGTTACGTACCGTACGGCTACGTGCAACCCGTAGACCCTTACAATAGCTAATTGGCTTTTTGTATTAATATATTGTCTACATTTCTTTAATTTTCTAGAGAAATTAAATTGCACTACAGACATAAAAAAGGTTTGTCATTTTCAGTTCACTCATTTTTCAGAATCCAATTAATGAGAAACACTGAAACAAATGACACAGTGTACAGATCGTTTAAAATAGTGCCCAATCATTTAAAGTACTTGTGATAAATATAAATCTTTTAGGTTTATGAATAGTTATAACGCAAAAAAATTGAGGACCCGATGACTCGTAATACATTTGACAGCATTGCCCCAGAAATAAATATGAAATAGGTATGGTTCGTAGGTTCCGATCAAGCATTTCGGGAGGTTCCTCTCGTCATCAGGCTAATGCTGGAACTGGAAACCCCCTCCCAAATATTTCCCATATTCCCTACTGGGATTTCCTTCTGCTCCAATACCAGCCATGTGGGATATTATTTGGCTGCACGGAACAAAGTTCTACAACAGCTTGCGCAGCTCTAATGGTTGGGGGATGACAGATTTGGGAGGAGGGGGCGGGATGCAATAGTCATTCCAGGCAACGTGTCTTCTGTATACTTAAACATTTCAGTTCATTTACTTAAGAGTCATAAGACACAACTTAAAATTTTAGAAAAATAATTCATTATTTAAAATTGGCTTAGAAATTCTTTCCGTACAAATGGCGCAGACCTTGAAAGTACAGTGAACCAATGGGATATTAATCAATAAGCATATAAAAACTTGAAATTGAAGCGTTCCTGCGATAAAGCTCCGTTTATTCATAAACCTGTCGGTATATTGGCGAACTTCCAGCTCCCTACGTCGCTAGGTCTCTTCCTCTCCTGTGTTGCTGGCTCGATGTGCAGCACGTCGGATGCAGAACGTCCGGCACAGACGAGGGTGCGACCGCTGCTGACGTTCAGCAGGTGCGGAAACCATGTGCGTGCCGCGCAGTCCTCTGGAGAGCGTGGGCGGGCGCCAGGCGCCAAGCAGCGAGGGAGCTGGGGATCTTCAGAGCTGCCGTAGTTCTTCTCACCACACTTCACCTTACTTCCAGCTTCCGACGAGTGCTTCTGTTCTCCCCGACTGTCTGATCTAAACTTTCTTCTTCAAAAATGTTCAAATGTGTGTGAAATCTTATGGGACTTAACTGCTAAGGTCATCAGCCCCTAAGCTTACACACTACTTAACCTAAATTATCCTAAGGACGAACACACACAAGCATGCCCGAAGGAGGACTCGAACCTCTGCCGGGATCAGCCGCACAGTCCATGACTGCAGCGCTTGAGACCGCTCGGCTAATTCTGCGCGGCAAACTTTCTTCTTTCTCTCCTGCAACGCCTGGGTGCTACTCCCGCGGCGGAATTCACTGTCGGTATCTACGATAGGTAAAGAATCCGTGCTTCCCTTTCCGGTTAGTCAGCATGTTATAACATATTGATCCATATTTGAACACAAGCATTACAACCATAAGGAAAAAAATTCTTGAACTAGAGAACTTGGGAAAAGAGTTAGTTCAAATAGCTCTGAGCACTATGGGACTTAACATCTGTGGTCATCAGTCCCCTAGAACTTAGAACTACGTAAACCTAACTAACCTAAGGACATCACACACATCCATGCCCGAGGTAGGATTCGAACCTGCGACCGTAGTAGTCGCGCGGTTCCGGACTGAGCGCCTGAACCGCTAGACCACTGCGGCCGGCAGAAAAGAGTTAATTAGAGGCACAAAGCGATTACAAAAAATATGCAGGCAACATGTTTTCTGCAGAAATTTGAGCACTTCCTCTCTCAATACCTCTAACATTAATGTCTAGTTTGGTCATATACGCTAAGTTTCGTAAATTTAGGAGAAATAATGAAACAACAATAACTAGGAAAAACTTTAAACAAGTCGCATTAAAGTTGAGATTGTTGTTGACAGATTATGCAGTATGCCGATAAGTATTTCACTCTCCACTTATTTAAATAATGATGCATTTCAAAGACCACAAGTTCATCTTCCGTAGGACAAACAGTATAATTCAGCTGCAAGGTTCTAGTGCTATCTCCGTAGCCACCGAACTCAACTACTGATAAGTTATTGTCACATATGGACTGAAGGATATACTACTACTCTACTCCTATGATGTTTTTTAAAGACGCGGAAGGCAAAGATTCGCATTCACATAACCGCCTTCTACGTTTCGGTGGCACCTACCGTACCGTAAACGCATAGTATACTTCACGATTTTACTCGCATGGAAGTAAGTTACAACGGTAAGGTGTAAAATGTCGTCTGCAAGCGGGGAAAGATGCAAAACACGTGTGCCGCCGGTGTCGCCAGTAACTGTGAAGCGTGTCCACGTGTCACCCGACAGCCACGCAACTTGCGACCCACTCCCAGGGGCAATCTGCCGGAGAGGCAGCGCTGCCATCGCGTGGCACTCCATCACGTGATCGACGGGTTCGCTTCTGCCCTGCTCTTACACTGGGAGCTAGCAGTGACGGAAAACCGTTGTGAAATGCAGCTACACTAACAGCACCTTCTTTAACGAGAGTAACGAATGACTCTAAATGTGTCTTTGATATAATCTTCTTACAGGAAAAAATTAATTTTACTTTGTCTGGCTGCACCGTGCCATTATAATCAGTTACGGCTATAGAACGATCCACCTTTATCGCCTGCAGCGACTTGCGATCGAGTGTTCACATAAAGTTATCGGGAACACATCTGTCAGGCTTAAGTGCAGTATTAGATTTCAGACTCATCTATGATGGAAGATGCTTGCACTATTTTCGTCTTTCCAGAAGAAGTAAATGTAATTCAGAGAAGAACACTGCGATTCATGACGTGTTTCTGTATCCAGAACGAGAGAGTTCTATGCATGCACAGCTTAATCCAGTGGCAAAACATGAAACAAAACTAAAAAGCGTTTTCTATGAATACGTCTTAAAATTACGAGAAGCTATCTCCCGGATCGGTTTAAGCTTAATGACAGCATTACTGATACCACGACAGTAACAGTGGAGAACTTACTTTAACTTAAGTGAAAGCGTACGCACGTAGGGTTTATTCCTGTCTACAACCAATCACGTGGAATGTGAAGCTGGACGATTGTCACGATACACGGTATCGCCAGCCATAAACTGTACTTTCGGGTCTAAGTACTAATGTTTGTAAGGCGACCAGCTCACTGATGGTCACAAGTGAAAGCGTGCGTATTTGGCGCACCACAAAAAGCCCGACCCTTGGGCGAATATCAGCAGCAGCAAACAATTGGGGGCATGGACTGCCAAGCTCGAAATATCGACCTAAATCATATTCACTGTAAAGCATGTTCGGAATGTTGTAGCAATCCATGTTGCTATTCGTAGTCCCCCTCACTCTGTGTTCACCCCGAGAATAATTCCTTTCCTGTGGATAAAAGTATTGAGAATAAACTACAACATGAGGCAGGTTTGATTCCGGGCTAAATTACAAATTTTCATAAAATAATAGCAGACCATAAACACACCTTAAATGACCAGGAATCCCATACTTTACAGACAGGAGGTGAGCGAACTCAGACAATCTCTATAGGTAACTTTTTACTGCGGAACAATTCATTCTTAAATGAAAGCAATGACCATCAACTATTGTCATCCCAAGCGAATTAGCCCACCATTACTACAAAATTAGATGTTGGGAGATGGACCGTCCGAGTGGCATTACGTAATCAGTGTAAGGAACAAAACATTTCTTATTACATACAAGAAAATCGCTTAATAACAGATACGAGGGGTGCTTGAAAATTGCTCGGAATGAAATAGAAATAATCGACATATCTCAGTGAAACTTTTTCACTTTTCAGCGTAGTCTCCCTGAACGCTATTGCAGCCGCGCTAGGTAGCCGTGCGGTCTAAGCCGCCTTGTCACGATTTGCGCGGCTGCCCCCGTCGGAGGTTCGAGTACTTCCTCGGGCATGGGTGTGTGTATTATGCTTAGCGTAAGTTAGATTAAATAGTGTGTAAGCTTAGGGACCGATGACCTCACCAGTTTGGTCCCGTAGGACTTACCACAAATTTCCAAAAACACTGTTCCGCGTGGGATAGCAATGTTCCAGTGCCTTATCTTATCTCGAAATAAGATTCTTCAAGACATGCAAAATACTCGTCAACTTCTGCTGTTAGTTCTTCGTTTGAAGAGAATGTCCGTCCACCAAGGAAAATTTTGAGGTTGGGGAAGAAAAATGTGTGTGACTTTCTAAGGGACCAAACTGCTGAGGTCATCGTTCCTTAGACTCACACACGAATTAAACTAACTTATGCTAAGAACAAAACACACACCCATGCGCGAGGGAGGACTCGAACCTCCGCCGGGAGGGGCCGCGCAATTCGTGACGTGGCGCTTCTAACCGCGCAGCCACGCCGCGCGGCCTTGGGGAAGAGGTGGAAGAGTGATGGAGGCGAACCAGAGGCATAAGACGAGTTTGCAAACAATTCGTGGACCCAAGTTTTATCTGTAGCTACAAACAGTCGCAAAAAAACTCTCTTTGGCTGCCCTGTAAACGGGTCAAACATTGTTTGGAGCCGGCCGAAGTGGCCGAGCGGTTCTAGGCGCTACAGTCCGGAACCGCGCGACCACTACGGTCGCAGGTTCGAATCCTGCCTCGGGCATGGATGTGTGTAATGTCCTTAGGTTAGTTAGGTTTAAGTAGTTCTAAGTTCTGGGGACTGATGACCTCAGATGTTAAGTCCCATAGTGCTCAGAGCCATTTGAACCATTTGAACCATTGTTTGGACATTTACATTCTGATGCAATGTTAGTCGCGTCACCCATTTGGCAGATAATTTTCTCATATCCAATACCACTCTTAAAGTGCGATATGCCCTTTCAGATGACATCCCTAAAAGTTTAGCAATTTTTCCTACTTGCAGTCGGTATTCCAACACCAATCCATAGTTTCTGGGATATTGGCACATCTTGGCCGACCACTACGCTGATTGTCATCTAAGCTGTCCCGAACAAATTTAGACTCGTTTGTCCTCTTGGCAACAGCAAAATATGTAGGAGCAGAGTCCCAAGTACTTAATCACTGTTCGAATCTCTCTCTCTCTCTCTCTCTTTCTTGCTTTCTTTCTTTCTTTTAGCTTGACAAATACCTACACGTGAGTAACAACAGAGAGGTATCCGCATGACATATCTCTACAAAAATTACTGACGAATCACGTGTTACTAATAAAGGATGATCTCTTATTACGCGGAACCACGTTGTGCTAACGCTGACATCTGGTGGTGATTGCGCGAACTTTTAAACTGCACTCGTAAAAAGGCTTGCATTATTCAGAAAGCAGTTATTTTTCAGTCCATTTAGGATAATTACCACCTGCTGTTATACGTAAGAAAGCAATCTATGGTCCAGCCTTTGCCTAGCTATCAATAAAGTAATGTGTTACATCAGAATATCTCCGCTATCGTTTAATCTCTTCCCTTTGCCGCTAGTTACTTTGCGCGGTGGCTGCCATAACCTGCTCGTAATTAGTTCTTCTAAAAGAGAGAGAGAGGCGTATTTTGCTTGAAGTAGGACTATGTTCGTTTGAAACCGCAGCACGAGTAATTTTTGGTTATTAATTTCTACGAGTTAGCATAGCGCCTGCGTTGAACGTACGGTATGCGCTGCTTGGGCGCAGAAGGGATCTCGGAGAGTATGTAATGAGTACATGCAGAACTAAGCTGTGTGGTGTGGCCTTGCAGAATTCCTCGTCTCATAGCGGCTGATATTAAAAGCGATTCCAGTGGTCAGATAAATCCGTCTCTTCGCACCCCCGTGTGTTCCACGTATTTTAATACCGCGAGGCTTGGAGTACGGCCAACGCCCGCAGCTGCGACTGGGGTGGTGCTTCCCATATTAGTGGCTTCTCGTGACTAACGACGTGTAATTTTCGCTGATTAATCCTTTCTCGCGAGAACCGTAAAAGAACCGTGCCCTTCGATCTGTCGGGCAATGCGCCCGGCAACGTCCTTTAAAGCCGCGGTATTAGAGGGAATCGGCAGGCCGTAGGTTGCTACTAAGCGCTGCACGTGTGCTTTGTACTCTGATGGTATCACACAGAAGACACAGCAGGTGGCGAAGCACACATCGTGTGTGTGCATTTTCTATTTGCCCTCGTATGACGCCTTTTGAACGCATCTTTTCCTTGTATATTTTCTGTGATTTCAAATGGTTCAAATGGCTCTGAGCACTATGGGACTCAACTTCTGAGGTCATCAGTCCCCTAGAACCAAGAACTACTTAAACCTAACTAACCTAAGGACATCACACACATCCATGCCCGAGGCAGGATTCGAACCTGCGACCGTAGTGGTCGCGCGGTTCCAGACTGTAGCGCCTAGAACCGCTCGGCCACTTCGGCCGGCTTCTGTGATTTCTTGTGAATATTATTTTCAAAACAATCTGTAGTAAAGTAGTCTCTAAGCATTCTATAGATATCTATAAATTCAGAAGAAGAAATGACACTGCAATTCCATCTGAGACGGGGAATGACTTGTAAGTACAGCTAAATGGAATAAACAGTATTTTGAAAAGAGATTATGAAATACACATTATCATAAGTAAAATAAGAGAAACGGAATATTGTCGAGTTAAATCAGGCGTAGCTGATGGAATTAGATTAGGAAATGAGATGCTAAAAAGTGCAGATGAGTTTTGTCGTGTGTGCAGCAAAATAAGTGACGAACGCAAACTAGATAGCATATAAGACAGTAGCCAGAAAAGCATTTCTGAAAAAGAGAAATTTCTTAACACCGAATATAAATTTAAATGATAGGAAATCTTTTCTGAAGGTATTTGTGTGGAAAAAGTACAAAAGTCATACATGGACGTTGAAACAGTCCGGAGAAGCTTTCGAAATACGGTCCTACAGAAGAATGCTGGATAACTAATGAATAGAATTGGGGAGATAAGAAACTTACGGAACAGCTTGACCAAAAGAAGGGATCGGTTTGACTGATATATCGTGAGGCATCAAGGAATCGTCACTTTTTGTGGAGGGAAGTGTGTAGATTACAGCTGTAGAGGGAAACCGAGGTTTGACTGCAGTAATCGGGTGCAAGTGGATAAAAGTTGCGGTATTTCTAGAGAAAGAGGACTTCAGCTGATTACATTCATTGAAATAAATTACTGGTGAAAGTTGAAAATTTGCACCGTATGGGGACTCGAACCTAGACGCTCCGCTTCTCTAGAACAGTTGCTCTGAGCACCACCTGTGTGTTTGTGGCGCAATGCGGCGGATTTTGATGGTTTATCCATGGAGCCAGAACTGTGGTGCTCCTTGGCAGGCCCGAGGCCACGGGCTGTGGATTTCAGGAATTGCGACTGTCTCACCGCAAGTACATTGTACAGTGTTGTGCTTTATAGACATTTTATTTATTCCTAGTACATTTTGGCACTTCGAAAGTAGTTTATATATTAGAAAGTATGGACTGTAAGAGGAAGAAAATTGTGGCAGTCGCTGGCAGTTTGTATGCTATGTACTCATGTATTTCTTGAAAGAAAAATCACACAATATCTCTAGAATAATAGACATAACGCATTGGGTAATAACAGACAGTAATGGACACAGTAGAACCAACATTTTATTGGCGGTCACCTTTAGTGTTCGTTTACACAACTCTTCCCCAACTTATACATTTCTTTCCAGAGGCCTACCTTTTTCTGAGGTTATTTCTGAAAGCAGTGAAAGTATTTTAAATATGTCTTGCGACTCCAACAAAATGTGTATCTTTGTCACCAAATGTGTTTCGCTTTATCGAAATTAAATGACATCAGTGGTCTTAATGAAACATATATATCGTTTAGCTTGCTTTCTCCGTCTGAAAACAGATCATTACAAAAGATTTTAGTACTTAAGATTTTTGCTCAGATGTTAAGAAATATAGAACTCCGTACATTTTTTGTCAACTTATGTCTTTACTGGCCCTTGAGGTCTCAAAATTTGTCAGGGAAAAATGCTAAAACTTGTCTGGAAATCAGGGAAATTTCAGGGAATTCCACTTGGGGAGCCGGCCGCTGGTGGCCGAGCGGCTCTAGGCGCTTCAGTCTGGAACCGCGCGACCGCTACGGTCGCAGGTTCGAATCCTGCCTCGGGCATGGATGTGTGTGCTGTCCTTAGGTTAGTTAGGTTTAATAATTCTAAATCTAGGGGACTGATGACCTCAGATGTTAAGTCCCATAGTGCACAGAGCCATTTGACCCATTTTTTTGTAATAACTTGAGAAGTAATTGAGATGTTTATTGACGGTATGCTTCTACAAGTATGGTACCTCAAAATGTTTTTTACACTCCAACACACATCGATATGCGCACCAGATATCTAATCTGTATTCCACTACTCTTCAAGTGTTTTGCGGCATTGATGGCGTAATATTTGCAGTAACTGCAGGAATACGATGGCGCAGATCTGGTAGATCACGAACTATAGTCCGGAACCATTTATTCTTGATAATCCCCCACAGAAAAAAATCGAGTGGCGTAACGCCTGGCCTCTTAGGGTGCCAAGCCATGGATCGACTACCCCTCCCAATCCAGCGACCTGGGAACTCATGATCCAACAAATTCCTCACACTGTCCGAAAAATGGCATGATTAGGATTGCTGAGGAAACCGCTTCAAAAAGGAGAACTATGAAACGTTGACGATGTGATCGAGAATGTGTGGAAGCACTGAAAAAATAGATGCAGCCGTTACAAGAGCGGTATTTAGACAAGAAGGAAAATTCCTTTAAAATTTAAGCGAGTATGGCAATAAATAGCAAAAGTGCTGAATATTTTGAGTATCTTATTTGTAGAAACACGCTGTCAATAAATATCTCTGTTAGGTCTCGAGTTATTACGAGGTGCATTCAAGTTCTAAGGCC
Source organism: Schistocerca piceifrons (assembly GCF_021461385.2). Lineage (NCBI taxonomy): Eukaryota > Metazoa > Arthropoda > Insecta > Orthoptera > Acrididae > Schistocerca > Schistocerca piceifrons. The sequence continues at coordinate 584,920,433 of NC_060140.1, read as the reverse complement.
TCCGATTTTTTTTAAATTAACTACTCACCCGAAATCGATGAAACTGGTGTTACTTCTCGACGTAATCGCCCTGCAGACGTACACATTTTTCACAACGCTGACGACATGATTCCATGGCAGCGGCGAAGGCTTCTTTAGGAGTCTGTTTTGACCACTGGAAAATCGCTGAGGCAATAGCAGCACGGCTGGTGAATGTGCGGCCAGGGAGAGTGTCTTTCATTGTTGGAAAAAGCCAAAAGTCATTAGGAGCCAGGTCAGGTGAGTAGGGAGCATGAGGAATCACTTCAAAGTTGTTATCACGAAGAAACTGTTGCGTAACGTTAGCTCGATGTGCGGGTGCGTTGTCTTGGTGAAACAGCACACGCGCAGCCCTTCCCGGACGTTTTTGTTGCAGTGCAGGAAGGAATTTGTTCTTCAAAACAATTTCGTAGGATGCACCTGTTACCGTAGTGCCCTTTGGAACGCAATGGGTAAGGATTACGCCCTCGCTGTCCCAGAACATGGACACCATCATTTTTTCAACTCTGGCGTTTACCCGAATTTTTTTTGGTGGCGGTGAATCTGTGTGCTTCCATTGAGCTGACTGGCGCTTTGTTTCTGGATTGAAAAATGGCATCCACGTCTCATCCATTGTCACAACCGACGAAAAGAAAGTCCCATTCATGCTGTTGTTGCGTGTCAACATTGCTTGGCAACATGCCACACGGGCAGCCATGTGGTCGTCCGTCAGCATTCGTGGCACCCACCTGGATGACACTTTTCGCATTTTCAGGTCGTCATGCAGGATTGTGTGCACAGAACCTGTTGTGAGTTGCCAGGAGAGCCAACGCCGTGATATTAGAGGAAGCCGAAATGCATGCGTTTTAGCTCACGCAGGCTGGCGTGAGGTCTGTAACAGGTCAAGGAAATTAGACTTTAGCAAAAAACGGACGTTGCGGGTGGAATACTTAACTTTAATCCATTAATGATGAGCATCGCTGTTGACGGTACATGATTACAGTATCAATAGTAACTGGTAATGGCGCCTTGCTAGGTCGTAGCAAATGATGTAGCTGAAGGCTATGCTAACTATCGTCTCGGCAAATGAGAGCGTATTTTGTCAGTGAACCATCGCTAGCAAAGTCGGTTGTACCACTGGGGCGAGTGCTAGGAAGTCTCTCTAGACCTGCCGTGTGGCGGAGCTCGGTCTGCAATCACTGATAGTGGCGACACGCGGGTCCGACCTATACTAACGGACCGCGGCCGATTTAAAGGCTACCACCTAGCAAGTGTGGTGTCTGGCGGTGACACCACAGAACCCACAGAAATGCCAACTCTGGAGGCGATCTGTTCAACAGTCATTCGGCGATCCCCCAAAACAATTCTCTCAACTTTCTCGTTCATGTCGTCAGACCGGCTTGTGCGAGCCCGAGGTTGTTTCGGCTTGTTGTCACAAGATGTTCTGCCTTCATTAAACTGTCGCACTCACGAACGCACTTTCGACACATCCATAACTCCATCACCACATGCCTCCTTCAACTGTCGATGAATTTCGATTGGTTTCACACCACGCAAATTCAGAAAACGAATGATTGCACGCTGTTCAAGTAAGGAAAACGTCGCCATTTTAAGTATTTAAAACAGTTCTAATTCTCGCCGCTGGCGGTAAAATTCCATCTGCCATACGGTGCTGCCATCTCTGGGACGTATTGACAAGGAACGCGGCCTCATTTTAAAACAATGCGCATGTTTCTATCTCTTTCCAGTCCGGAAAAAAAAATCGGAGGGCTTAGAACTTGAATGCACCTCGTACATTTTACATTATCATATGTTTAGCCCGGAGTCCGCAGCTCGTGGTCGTGCGGTAGCGTTCTCGCTTCCCACGCCCGGGTTCCCGGGTTCGATTCCCGGCGGGGTCAGGGATTTTCTCTGCCTCGTGATGACTGGGTGTTGTGTGATGTCCTTAGGTTAGTTAGGTTTAAGTAGTTCTAAGTTCTAGGGGACTGATGACCATAGATGTTAAGTCCCATAGTTCTCAGAGTCATTTGAACCAGTTTTTTTTTTAGCCCGGACACCCTATATGATTGATGACGTTGAGAAGCAACCCAGTGTTCCACTCGTTTCATTCGTGCTAAAATGTGAGGTTGAAAATATCGGATGGCTAAAATTTGGGCTGAATGCAGATGTGAAGCTCCAAGGGACAGTCTTGTATCGAGAGTCTAAGACGGGACACCTAAAGACTGGTCTAGGTGGCTGAGCTTAAACCGGTGGACCTGGCGAACTGAATACGAAATATCGTAAACGTTGCATTTCACTACGAAATGGGGGTAGACTCAAATGCATGTTTGTCCTAAAAACTTTGGAATGGGGATCCTGCGAAGGCTTGAGAGAAAGTTCAATGTATTAAACGTAATTTTAATTTCAGCTCTAATAGAGATACGGAAACTTCAGCTACATCATTTTATTTGTCTCGATCGCACCATTTCAGCGGCTCTTCGAGACTGCGCGTTCGACAGTTGTTAACAGTAATTCAGCTCCAATTAAGATTGATAATTTTTCACACCTATGAAAACCTCAATTAAAAACTTAAGATAGCTACAAAGACACCCCACTCTGCCTCAGATGAAAGACGTTGTGTACAATTATGTGTGACTAAAATTACATGTTGATACAGCTCATGGTTCACAACAATATTTAAGTTTGTCAAATATGTAAATGTGGTAATAAGGCAGGTATGGAATAGTTGATATTGACATATATTTAAAGAGTAAATGCAAGTTGATTGAAACAGTAGAAATAAAAACTAAGTATAACTCAGAACGGTTGCGTTTCATGTACTGGATGAAGGCACCATCATAAAGAAGGGTTCGAAAAGCTATTTTTATTGATGTGTGTATTTTTGTATAAGTGTCTTTTGTGTAATTGCTATTCGTGTGTTTTGCTGCTAACGAGCATAAGTGGCGCGCATGCGTGTATCATGTCTCAGAAGGCCCGATGTGTAAGTGTGAATCATTTGAAATATATTACTTATATTAACTTATTCCTAAGTTCGAATCATATCCACTTCTGTAGCTTTGTTAAGAGAGTTGCATGAGACATAGAACTGAGAAAAGAGATGTTCCAGTTATTTTAAGAACCGCGCGGTACCGCGTGAGGTCTGGTTGCATGTTCAAGCATCAGTGACTTGGTTAGATTTATTTACTGTTTGCGTTAGGGTACTGCATGTTTACATACCTGTAGACCTTCGCAAAAACTTAGAGCATTTACATGTAAATTCATTACTTGTGAATTGACTCTAGTGTGCGAGGGGCTGCTCAAAAATTCTTGGCTTTGCCTAGAGATACGAGGGCCATCCACAAAGTACATTACGTTTTGGAATTAAAAATAAATAAAGTATTGGAATTTTTTTTATTATATACAGATGAAAGCCACACTTAAATACTACTTTTCTACATAGTTGCCATTTAAATTAAGGCACTTATCGTAGCGATGGACGAGCTTGGAAATTCCTTCGTCGTAAAATTCGGCCGCCTGCGCCTTCAACCACGTGGTTACCTCTTTTGGGACAGAAAAGGTGTGATTTTTGTGGATTTCCTGGAAAGAGGCACTACAATAAACTCTCAAAGGTATTGCCAAACTCTGCACAACGTCAGAAGAGCAATACAAAACAAGCGCAGGGGAAAGTTGGGCTGAAAGATCTTGCTGATTCACGACAACGCCCGGGCCCACACGGCAAATGCCACTCGTGAAGTTCTCGAATCTTTTAAGTGGGAGTTGTTTCCTCATCCGCCGTACAGTCCCGACCTGGCACCGAGCGACTTCCACTTATTCCCAGCAATGAAGAAGTGGTTGGCTATGCAGCGTTTTGGTGACGACGCACAGCTTCAAGAAGAGGTAACCACGTGGTTGAAGGCGCAGGCGGCCGAATTTTACGACGAAGGAATTTCCATGCTCGTCCATCGCTACGATAAGTGCCTTAATTTAAATGGCAACTATGTAGAAAAGTAGTATTTAAGTGTGTCTTTCATCCGTATATATTAAAAAAATTTCCAATACTTTATTTATTTTCAATTCCAAAACGTAATGTACTTTGTGGATAGCCCTCGTAAAAGCTAGAGTTTTGAAATTACCTGCTTATTCAGTATATATCCCCTGAAACTGATACACTTGGTACATCGTTGTTGCGGCTTTTCTAGTCAGATGGTTCGAATGGCTCTGAGCACTGTGGGACTTAAAATCTGAGGTCATCAGTCCCCGACACTTAGAACTACTTAAACCTAACTAACCTTAGGCCTCACACACATCCATTTCCGAGGCAGGATTCGAACTTGTGACCGTAGCAGCAGCGCGGTTCCAGACTGAAGCGCCTTAACCGCTCGGCCACATCCGCCGGCAGCTTTTCTAGTCCGTGCAAATAAAAGTCATGTGGTCGGACGCAAACTCAGCTCTGCGCAGCCTCTTTGATATCTTCAGTGTCCTGAAACGGTTACCCTTCAGCTGATTCTTCAAGTTCGGAAATGGATAATAGTCCAAGGGGCTTGATCTGGTGAATAGGGAGAATGGTTGGCTAGTTGGAAGCCCAAGGTTTTCAGTTTGATAGCCAAAACGTTGAAAGTGAGCGCAGCTGCGTCCTCATCCAACGAAAGATTGCTATTGGTCAACTTATCCTCGGCGTTTTTTCTCAACTGCTCCCTTAAACTGGTCCAGCAGGTCACCATAATATTGTCCGGTTATAATAAGGCCGTCAGGTAGATACTCCACGAACAGAATGCCGTCTTTGTCCCAGAGAAATGAACCATCACTTTTTGGCCAATTTCTGTGTTCGGAATTTCTTTGGCCGTGTTGGACGGCATTGGCACATTCCTTTGATTGTACCTTGATTTCAGGGTCATAAATGTGAAGCCAAGAGTCATCCTCGGTCACTAATCACGCCGCTTCCGATGTCTCAAAGCGTTCCTTTCGCTGGCCACAGTTTAAACATTTCGGCAGCCAATTCGCTGAAAGCTTTCGCATGTCTAGGATTGTGGAGATAATGAAACCAACACGCCCCCGGGAGATGTCCTGTGTCACGGCTAGTTTTTTGGTGGATTTTCGTCGGTTCTGAAGAATCAGCTCGTGGACAGCAGTGTCTGTTGCTGTTTGAGGCTCACCTTCAACAGTGAAATGGCCGGTCTTCAGTTTTCACAGTTCTGTAAGAAGCACACTTCACTCTCTGTGTTCGTGACATCTCAGTGTGAATGTCCTTTGCGAACTCCCTGTGTGGGAACAAAAATTTCATGTTGGCCCGTAACTCCAGTGATCAGAAACTGGCGTGTGACTCTGCCATCTCGACTATCACCTGCAACAGAACAAACTGTACGGGTAGTGAACACTTTACGTTTACACAGTTAGATATTAAGATTTCACAATTTCGAATAAGCTCCCATTTGCTTTTTAAATTAAAGCTGTAAGGCAACAAAGCTATGAACATTTTCATCCTCGCCCGTGTTTCACATGTGAACAACAGTGAGCTTCATCTCCTGTTTGAATTACTCAAACTTATTCATGATTATAAGATACCGTGGTACGAGACAGAAAAGAGAGTGGTTCAAATGGCTCTGAGCACTTAACTGCTGAGGTCATCAGTCCCCTAGAACGTAGAACTACTTAAACCTTAAACCTAACTAACCTAAGGACATCACACACATCCATGCCCGAGGCAGGATTCGAACCTGCGACCGTAGCGGTCGCGCGGCTCCAGACTGTATCGCCTAGAACCGCTCGGCCACTCCGGCCGGCAAAAGAGAACGGTGATGAAATATTAATTTTTACTTTGTTCGACATCGGTAATGGCGATCGGTTGTAAAACTGTTAGACGTCATTATAGTTTCTGGCTGACATTCACCAACTTCATTACCTTACTTTACCACCACTCTCATCCTGAACAAGCCACACACTGAGAAAATACACTCCTGGAAATTGAAATAAGAACACCGTGAATTCATTGTCCCAGGAAGGGGAAACTTTATTGACACATTCCTGGGGTCAGATACATCACATGATCACACTGACAGAACCACAGGCACATAGACACAGGCAACAGAGCATGCACAATGTCGGCACTAGTACAGTGTATATCCACCTTTCGCAGCAATGCAGGCTGCTATTCTCCCATGGAGACGATCGTAGAGATGCTGGATGTAGTCCTGTGGAACGGCTTGCCATGCCATTTCCACCTGGCGCCTCAGTTGGACCAGCGTTTGTGCTGGACGTGCAGACCGCGTGAGACGACGCTTCATCCAGTCCCAAACATGCTCAATGGGGGACAGATCCGGAGATCTTGCTGGCCAGGGTAGTTGACTTACACCTTCTAGAGCACGTTGGGTGGCACGGGATACATGCGGACGTGCATTGTCCTGTTGGAACAGCAAGTTCCCTTGCCGGTCTAGGAATGGTAGAACGATGGGTTCGATGACGGTTTGGATGTACCGTGCACTATTCAGTGTCCCCTCGACGATCACCAGTGGTGTACGGCCAGTGTAGGAGATCGCTCCCCACACCATGATGCCGGGTGTTGGCCCTGTGTGCCTCGGTCGTATGCAGTCCTGATTGTGGCGCTCACCTGCACGGCGCCAAACACGCATACGACCATCATTGGCACCAAGGCAGAAGCGACTCTCATCGCTGAAGACGACACGTCTCCATTCGTCCCTCCATTCACGCCTGTCGCGACACCACTGGAGGCGGGCTGCACAATGTTGGGGCGTGAGCGGAAGACGGCCTAACGGTGTGCGGGACCGTAGCCCAGCTTCATGGAGACGGTTGCGAATGGTCCTCGCCGATACCCCAGAAGCAACAGTGTCCCTAATTTGCTGGGAAGTGGCGGTGCGGTGCCCTACGGCACTGCGTAGGATCCTACGGTCTTGGCGTGCATCCGTGCGTCGCTGCGGTCCGGTCCCAGGTCGACGGGCACGTGCACCTTCCGCCGACCACTGGCGACAACATCGATGTACTGTGGAGACCTCACGCCCCACGTGTTGAGCAATTCGGCGGTACGTCCACCCGGCCTCCCGCATGCCCACTATACGCCCTCGCTCAAAGTCCGTCAACTGCACATACGGTTCACGTCCACGCTGTCGCGGCATGCTACCAGTGTTAAAGACTGCGATGGAGCTCCGTATGCCACGGCAAACTGGCTGACACTGACGGCGGCGGTGCACAAATGCTGCGCAGCTAGCGCCATTCGACGGCCAACACCGCGGTTCCTGGTGTGTCCGCTGTGCCGTGCGTGTGATCATTGCTTGTACAGCCCTCTCGCAGTGTCCGGAGCAAGTTTGGTGGGTCTGACACACCGGTGTCAATGTGTTCTTTTTTCCATTTCCAGGAGTGTATTTTGAACATTATTCATATTCTGTGGCAGTTTTGAGTTAAGTTGGTCATTTATGCAGCTGTTTCTGTGGCGACTATTCACTGAAGCATAAGCGCATATACTGATGTGCGGAACTATGCTTTTTTTCCGCCTGCTGTCGACTGATCGCTGCCAGTTGCAGACCGTCGGAGTTGTCTGTTTTGTTGGTGTTTAATGGAAACTATTTATTGCGGGCCGGTCTGGGCCGCGGACGTAACTTTTGCGCCGGCTTTAGTAATTGCGCGCGCTTTGGCGCAGTTTGCAGTCGATCCGGTGATTAACAACGTTCCGCGGTGCTGGGACGGAGCGGCCGGCCCGCTGCGATCGGTCACCGCGGCCGCGTTATCTAGACGCCCACGTGGTGGTTTGCTCGCATGGCTGCCCGCCGTTTGCTCTGTACACTGCAGGCACGCACAGCGCCGCGCGCACGCGTCGGTTCCGCTGCGTGTCACACTTCCCACTTTTTCCTCCGAGTAAGACGGCGCGTTTTGCAGCTCTTCAATTTGCATCTGTCTACTCCTACATCTACATACATATTCTGCACCCCACTATATGGCGATATTCTGCACCCCACTACATGGCGGAGGGCACCTTGTGCAGATACAAGTCCCTTTCCTGTTCCACAAGCAAATGCAGCGAGGGAGAAATGACTGTCTGGTAGTGGTAAGTCCCTATGGGACAAAACTGCTGAGGTCATCGGTCCGTAGGCTTACACACTGCTTAATCTAACTTAAACTAACGTACGCTAAGGACAATACACACATACCCATGGCCGAGGGAGGACTCGAACCTCCGACGGGGGCGAGCGGCGTGAACCGTGGCAAGGATCCCGAAATCGCGCGGCCACCCCGCGTATGTATCCTTATCTTGTCTTCGCGGTCATTATGGGAGATGTACGTTGTTAAAAGTAGGATCGTTCTGCAGTCTGTCGCAAATGCTTTTTCTCTAAAATTTCTCAGTATTTTTTCATGAAAACAGCTCTTTCTTCTCCCCAAGGATTCCCATTTGAATTTACGGACGATTTCATTACTACTTTTTATGTTGATCGAATCAGCCAGTAACAAGTTTAGTAGGATACCTTTAAATTGTTTTATTCCGCCCTGGTGGGGTCCAAAACAATAGAGAAGTAGTGCAGAATGAGTCGCATAAGAAAGTCTAGTTCACGCAGTTCCCTCCGCAACATTCGTTCGGTAACTTTTTGAAATGGACTTGTATTCAATGAAAGCAGCACTTCATGTCGAATTTGTAACCGTTTGTCATTGATAGACAGATTTATATGCAACACATAAAGCTCAAAATGTGCATGCAAATATGCATGAAAAATGCTTGAAATAAGCATGAAATGTGTTGAAACATGCAAGACTAAATAATAAAAAACATCATAGTTACTGCGTGATCTATATCTCGAAGTTGGACCTGTACATATCGATTGCGAGGAAGAGCGCCGGTCACGCGAAAAATCGGAAGATTTGGAGTGCTGATCTCAAGATACGTACACTTTGTGGTAGAGGTTAAGCAGGGTGCTTTTCGTGATTAGTTTTTTAAGAAATGCAAAAAAGACGCACAGCGTGTTTCAAATATTGTTCCTTTTTTGCTGCTGTTATCGGTAACAAGCGAATGCGATGCGAGTTACTCGCCGCGAAGCAGTCAATATGCGGAGATCAAACTTCAAGATATATCGCACACAGAGGAGCACGCACAAGAACTCTGTAATGTTTTAATTAAGAAAAACATAGAATCCGGAATTTTTTGGAACAAAATTAACGTTTAATTAATATTATCGGACTAAAATATCATTTTGCTACAATTGTAACCATAAACCATCAGGTACTGTTATTTAGTAATATTGTGTCTCTGATCACTCAAAATACTTTTATAAACACTTTTATTAGCAGAAAAGGACCGTTCTACATCAACTGAGGTAATTGGACAGTATTTGAATTTGAGTGCTGTGTTGTCACTTATTATTTCCGGCAAAAGTTCACCCGTCCCTCTAATAAAACCATCAATTTGGGACAAGACCTAGGTTACTGTTCAAAATGTTTCCAAACTTTCCTTTTACGTTTTCTCGGGAATACTTCTGGGAATGAGGAGTTCTCTAGACTAATTGTATTCGTTAACTGAATAGATTTTTTCAACGCCAAACATTCAGTTTGAAGCTTTTTAATAGTTGCAGGTATATGGGGAAAATGGGTGCTAATCACAGCATTTTTTTTATGTACTGGGACCAATAAATGCTTTCTTGCACTGGCAAACTGCCAATGCCTCTGCACTAGCGAAGTCGTTTACTACGCCTCTGTTGGCCACGAAATGTTGATTGTAAAACAACACAACTTCGGCCCACATACTTCAACGAGTTACCATTGGTTCGGGAGGTAGAGGCACATTTGGTAGTTTTACTTTGTAGGTCTTGATGCGAGCACATGCCTTAAGAAAGACTTTCTTTGTGGACAAAATCAGTTTGTTTACATTCCCAAACAAGGCGATGTATGGTTCAAATGGCTCTCAGCACTATGGGACTTAACTTCTGAGGTCATCAGTCCCCTAGAACTTAGAACTACTTAAACCTAACTAACCTAAGGACATCACACACATCCATGCCGGAGGCAGGATTCGAACCTGCGACCGCAGCGGTCGCGCGGTTCCAGACTGTAGCGCCTAGAACCGCTCGGCCACCCCGGCCGGCAAGGCGATGTACTCCATGTGCAAAGTATTACATGAATCAAATTGGGATAAAATACTTGAAGAGATTGTCGTGCTTTGACCATGTAGGGAGCAGCATCTGAGAGAAACACAAACACCCTTTCATCTGCAGAAGATCCTGGAAATATTTTTCTAATGTCTTCAATCACAGATGTGGGGATCGTAGAATGATTTGTCTTTTCAAATTCTTTGCCGACCACTAAACAGGAAGAAGAAGGCTCTTGTTGTAACGTACCAGCAATTACGTTTGCAATGTAACGGCCACAAGTGTCGTCAACTGAAATCCAAATAATGTTGTTCTTGAGTTCACTGCGTATTTCTTCCAGAAGCATAATTAAATTTACTGTATATAATATTTACGCAATGTTGATTCATCTGGTATCTGTTGGTTTAAGCAATAGTTGCGCAGGAAATCTTTGAGGATATGGCTTGTAAGTTTGCGAAGAGGCATAATACTTGCAATGAATGCTCCACATAGATCCATCCACGTTAAAGCGATTTTTTGGTTACCTTTGGAAGTTAAATCCCTGCTATTGCAGCGTGCCACTGTCAAAAGTTGTTGCCGTGGGCCTTTTTTGTTTTCCGCAATCTGAAGACTTGTCTTTACAAGCTGGTCTATTTTAAACTTCAATGCACGGAATGTTTTTCTCGCAAACTCCATATCATAAGTAAATATTCCGGGATGGTCAGGTATCCACGAAACGATATTTCTTTTTTCTGGGGGCATGGTGCACAACGCGTTACACTCTACACGTAAACACGTTAAACTTTATACAAAGAAAAAGAAAACCAAAGTGAAACAGTGGATGTGCGAGTAATAACTTGCGTAATTCAATTGACTTGTTGCTGATGCATGCGGTATGACAGGGGAGGGGATTAAGGGAGGCGCGGGCGGTAGGCGCATTGACTCTGGCTGCCTGTTCCTGTTCAGTGATCAGTACCCTAGCCAGTAGCCTTTCGGGCAGCGATCGCAAGCAGTCTCTGTGAGACATTAAAACCAGATCGAGCTAGAGCCCACCTGTCTAGATTTGGAAAATATTGTAAAACATGGGGCGAAAATATATGCAGCATCCAAATGCATACAAAGTATAGTCCGGCCTCGCGTCACTGACAAGCCGTGACACGAATCTTCGGTCGCTGTCGATCGATCTTTACGTCAACCATTGTAATGCAGCCTTACATGGGTGAAAACTGTACACCTTCTCTTGTAGACGCGTTGGCCTGTTCGCGGTGATAAACAAACTGTTCGGGCAACTTCATTTACGGTTTGTTCATGGGCTGGTCCAAACAGGATAACGCCTTTTTGTCACGACTCCGCGTCGACCGTCTTACTGCGCTGATTCGATGCAGTCGGCTTGCATTTACACACCATTTCTCTGCCAAGACCTACATCAGTGGTGGACTGCCCCACTTCTCACCGTCCACAGCGCCCCATAGCGACTAGTATCATCATTCCATGGGTCGCCATTAGTTTGGCTGTTGAGCTCATTTACTTCGATCGTTATGCGTTGTTCCATATTAATTCTTCTCCACTAATCTCTGCGGCAGAACCACCACTCCAGCTGCCGATCAGTGTATCGTATTAATTTCGGGTATGATGGTTTGAAATTTATGAAACTTCTAAAAACAGGCACAGGTAAAATTTGCCCGTTCCTTTTTCTTGTAGTAAAAAAAAAAATTATAACAAATAACCTTCTCTGTTTATGGGCCTTTTACTGTGCGCCTTTCGCCTTATAACGCACTGCACTGTACACTTATATGATTAAAATTTTAAAAATTGGAAATAAAAATACAACTTTTATGCTCAAACGCATATTTTTCCGTGGTTTGATACTACCTGTGACGATAACTCAAATTGTGTCTAACATTCATTTGGAAACCTTGGTATGCTGTAACTACAGTAATTCATTAAAAAAACTGCTGTTTCTTCCAGTAAATTTATGGCTAGTTCTTTATTACCATTACGAACTACTACATCTGTTTATTCATATTCGCAAACTCCTCCTGATATGGAGTTTGCCAGCATCTGTGTAAGAGTAGTTCAGTTCAAATATTTCGTGCGCAGGGGGTAAATGAGAATATTCTCTTCAATTGAAGAGTTTCGTGAAAGTTTTCATTATACAGTAAACTACATTTGTACAAACGTTTTTATTTCTGTTTTTGAAACTTTTCGTCAAGGAGAAAAATGTGTTATTTCTTATTAGATCAAAGACTAAATAGAAATTCTGGACAGCCTATATATTCAAGTACGGTCTTTTTGTTTCCAGTTTGTACAAACTTCCAATGTCCCAAGTTTTGATTACTGTTGTTAGCTATATCTATTACCAAAGAAAAATACCATGTTAACTTGCACATTTCTGGGCACTTTACATGTTCCGAACATTACGTTTGTAGGTGTAATGTCATTGAACACTTTTAAACTGATCTCACAATTAAATACATATTACAAGATTTATAGCATATTGTAAATCGGGCAGATTTCGTCCTTGATTGGTGCTCCATGTAATTCAGAATAACTTGGTGCTCCTAGGATTAAAAGTCTTGAGTTAAAAAGTCGAATGCAGAGGCGATTGTGCAAGTCACTACAGAAAACGGCCTGTTTGTTTATGAAGGAGAGTCTGCATTTAGAGCGGATAATTAGATTACGAAAATCTTGATATGCGTCACATAAGTATTTTCGTCAGACGAAGACATGAAAGAGCTTTTCAAATCACGAGCATGAATAATTCTCTGTTGAATACGGTAATGTTGAGTGAAGATACAATGAAAGACATGAAAGAAAATCAACTGCAGATTCTCGACTTTGCAGACTCGAAATTCAAAGACTGTCAATTTCACCGAGAAAATTTGAAACCATCACAAAGCTGATGGTAGATAGGCTACACGTGTCATCAAGGATGACTCAGGAATAACTGAGCCTTTTTATAGCTTGCATCTAGGAATGTGTTACAGACACTAGGGGACGACTTTACAAAACAAAATAACACCAACCGGAAGTGTAAATCGAAAGGTTATTTCCGCACCTCGAAATGTCACCTGCATCAACTTAAACCGAGGCGCAGATTTATCCTTGGCCAGCGCTGCTTCCGTAACTTCCTTAATGCTTACCGCGAGATTTGTGTGCGGTTCAGGTCGTTCCCTGTAATTGAATGTGTCGCGAGGCAGCATGCTTCTTACCCTGCGGCAGTTCTGTTCCACTGAAATACTGATCGACCTTCGTGATGTGTGTGCACAATGCGTCGGTCTTAGCAACAGATTTCCGTGCCTGGCAGCTTAGATACTTCCAGGATCACGTCGACCACAACTTTTATTTCACTGACGTCGGAGCGCGCCTGCGGCTGACGACGTAGGACGAATGCTACCTAATTTTGCGGGATACTACTGAATGTCGGCTGTGGCATTATTATTTAGATCACAGCACCAGCTCTCTTCCTTTTATACGTTTTTTCGTTTTTCATTTGTCGCTACTGTAATGTTTTTTTTTTAAATGTGGAAATGGTGAGAACTTGTTTTCATTTGATGTTAAGGCCCAGTGTTACCATGTTATGGAATCTCGTACTGTTGTGTACCACGACTTAATGGGGACCTTGGAATTTGTGCTTTCTCCTTGCACGCTGCTGCGTCATTGTTAAGACAGAACAACACGTAGGAAGAGTATGTTGGGGTAAGATCTAATATACCGCGATGGTTTTAACCACCGGACATTCCTGGCCACGTAGAAGCCGAGTATACGACAATTTTATTTGACCCTCGGATAGGACACTGTCGTGTGATACAGGGCTTCTTTCCTTGACGATAGAATTCACTGATGTGTGGTAAGTTTTCTACTAAATGTAGTCAGGGAGCAGCAAATGATTTACCATATTATTTACCCCATATTTTATCTGATGCTGAAAAAGTTTTTATAGCATTCTGATTAAGTTGTTTGCCAGGATATTTTAATGTGTCTTCGGGGTAGCAGATTGGTTTTACTTTAGGTAGTGGTGGTTCGCTGTTTATACACATCTTTAAGAGTATGTTATTTTAATTCTATCCAAACAGTATAGATTACAAAATATTACTACGTGGTTTTAAGAATTTTATGTCTCTACTTGAAAGGTCTGAGTGAAGCATCGGCATGTCACTTCCAGCGACTAGTAAAAAAGTGTGGTGTGCAAACCAACCTTCGGATTGATGACAGATTTACCTTTCTATGTGGATGAATCATGGATTGGAATCGGATGGATCAGAATTAAATTTGCATTTGACAACAAATGTTACTTATTTTAACCACATTTGTCTCAGAATGTTTTCATTAAACACCAATAATCATGTTGTGGGGTGCTCTTATCGCGTCATCATCATCATCATCATCATCTTCATCATCATACGTATTTTTCCTGTATTATTCTTATCGTTATATTTCATGGTAAATGTCAATACTTTGAAATATTACATTCATCAGAACTTAAATGATTCAGTCTATTTGTATATATCTTCTCTGTAATGAAGCCTATTATTCGACTACCTAGATTGAAGAATCGAGTGGTAAGTCGATGATGAGAAATGAGGAACGCGGATTATCGACGTGATGGCGTAGCTCTAGCATTGGTTTTCGTGCGTTAAGACACTGACAAAACACTTGAATTAAGATGTGCATCATATCTATGCGAACTGCAGAAAGAAAGTAATATGGTGAGTGAAATGTGAACTGTGCGATGTGCTTTTATACATGGATGAACTAAGACATTTATCGCCTGTGCAAATGACGCAAATCTGTGGGTCATGAATGAAAAAGTGCGTATGCACTATAAAGATTTCTACATCTAGATGATTACTCTGCAATTCATAGTTAAAGGCCTGGCAGGGGGTTCATCAAATCATCTTGAACCTATTTCTCTGCCGATCCACTCTCGAACAGCACGTGGGAAAAAACGAACACGTAATCTTTCCGTGGGAACTGTAATTTCTCTTATTTTATTATACTGTTCGTTATTCAGAATGTAGGTGGGCGCCAGCTAATATTTTCGTGTTCGGAGCACAAAGTTGGTGATTGAAATTTCATGAGAAGTTCCTGCCTTAATGGAAAACGCTTTCGTGTTAATGATCGCCACCTCAGTTCGCCCCATATCCGTGGCACTGTCTCCGCTATTTCGCGCCAATACGAAACAAGCCATCCTTTTTTGGACTTTTTTCTCTATGTGCCCCGTTTACCACACCCGGAATTAATGCTCCAGAAGCGGGCGGACAAGCGTGGAGTAAGCAGTCTCTTTAGTAAACCTGTTGCATTTTCTAAGTGTTTTGCTAGTAAATCACAGTCTTTGGCGTGCTTTTCTCAAAACATTATCTATGTGATCGTTCAAACTTAACATATTCGTGATTGTAATCCCAAAATATGTAGTTGAATTCGCAGCACTTAGATTTGTGTGCTTGATTGTGAAACAAATTTCATCGGATTTCTTTTAGTACTCCTGTGGATAACTTAACATTTTCCATTCTTTAGAGTCAGTTGCCAATTTTCGCATCTTACAGGTATGCAGTAAATGAAGCAGGCAAAAAGGAGTACAAACGTCTCAAAAATGAGATCTACAGGAAGTGCAATATGGCTAAGCAGGGGTGGCTAGAGGACAAATGTAAGGATGTAGAGGCTTATCTCACTATGGGTAAGGTAGATACTGCCTACAGGAAAATCAAAGAGACCTTTGGAGAAAAGAGAACCACTTGTATGAACATCAAGAGCTCAGACGGAATCCCAGTTCTAAACAAAGAAGGGAAAGCAGAAAGGTGGAAGGAGTATATAGAGGGTCTATACAAGGGCGATGTACTTGAGGACAATATTATGGAAATGGGAGAGGATGTAGATGAAGATGAAATGGGAGATATGATACTGCGTGATAGTTTGACAGAGCACTGAAAGACCTGAGTCGGAACAAGGCCCCCGGAGTAGACAACATTCCATTGGAACTACTGACGGCCTTGGGAGAGCCAGTCCTGTCATAACTCTACCATCTGGTGAGCAAGATGTATGAAACAGGCGAAATACCCTCAGACTTCAAGAAGAATATAATAATTCCAATCCCAAAGAAAGCAGGTGTTGACAGATGTGAAAATTACCGAACAATCAGTTTAATAAGCCACAGCTGCAAAATACTAACACGAATTCTTTACAGACGAATGGAAAAACTAGTAGAAGCCGACCTCGGGGAAGATCAGTTTGGATTCCGTAGAAACACTGGAACACGTGAGGCAGTACTGACCTTACGACTTATCTTAGAAGAAAGATT
Organism: Schistocerca piceifrons; assembly: GCF_021461385.2. Lineage (NCBI taxonomy): Eukaryota > Metazoa > Arthropoda > Insecta > Orthoptera > Acrididae > Schistocerca > Schistocerca piceifrons. The sequence continues at coordinate 584,904,101 of NC_060140.1, read as the reverse complement.
AAGGAAAGACAAACCTACGTTTCTAGCATTGCATTTGTAGACTTAGAGAAAGCTTTTGACAATGTTAACTGGAATACTCTCTTTCAAATTCTATAGGTGGCAGGGGTAAAATACAGGGAACGAAAGGCTATTTACAATTTGTACAGAAACCAGATGGCAGTTATAAGAGTTGAGGAACATGAAAGGGAAGCAGTGGTTGGGAAGGGAGTAGGACAGGGTTGTAGCCTCTCCCCGATGTTATTCAATCTGTATATTGAGCAAGCAGTAAAGGAAACAAAAGAAAAATTCGGAGTAGGTATTAAAATCCATGGAGAAGAAGTAAAAACTTTTAGGTTCGCCGATGACATTGTAATTCTGTCAGAGACAGGAAAGGACTTGGAAGAGCAGTTGAATGGAATGGACAGTGTCTTGAAAGGAGGATATAAGATGAACATCAACAAAAGCAAAACGAGGATAACGGAATGTAGTCGAATTAAGTCGGGTGATGCTGAGGGAATTAGATTAGGAAATGAGACACTTAAAGTAGTAAAAGAGTTTTGCTATTTGGGGAGCAAAATAACTGATGATGGACGTAGTAGAGAGGATATAAAATGTAGACTGGCAATGGCAAGGAAAGCGTTTCTGAAGAAGAGAACTTTGTTAACAGCGAGTATAAATTTAAGTGTCAGGAAGTCATTTCTGAAAGTATTTGTATGGAGTGTAGGCATGTATGGAAGTGAAACATGGATGATAAATAGTTTGGAGAAGAAGAGAATAGAAGCTTTCGAAATGTGGTGCTACAGAAGAATGTTGAAGATTAGATGGGTAGATCACATAATTAATGAGGACATATTGAATAGGATTGGGGAGAAGAGAAGTTTGTGGCACAACTTGACCAGAAGAAGGGATCGGTTGGTAGGACATGTTCTGAGGCATCAAGGGATCACCAATTTAGTATTGGAGGGCAGCGTGATGAGTAAAAATCGTAGAGGGAGACCAAGAGATGAATACACTAAGCAGATTCAGAAGGATGTAGGTTGCAGTAGGTACTGGGAGATGAAGAAGCTTACACGGGATAGAGTAGCATGGAGAGCTGCATCAAACCAGTCTCAGGACTGAAGACCACAACAACAACAACAACAACAACAACAACAACAACAACGGGTATCTTATGTAAGTCACTGTTAACTAACGACTAAATTCATTCGCTGTAACGTAACAAGATTAAGTCACCGCTAGATAACACGGTCACGTACAGCTTAAAATTAGGCTGACCACGCCATTGTGTTATAATGTACTTACCCTAATATTCCAAGGAGACTAGACTTTTACTTCTGATGTCAACAAGTATCCTGTTGCAATACAATAAACTAAAACCAGTTTGTGGTTGTGCAGTTTTTATTAATTATAAATATACTGTATCATGTAACGGGCGCTATTCTTTAGTAAGGTAGTGTGTGACAAATTAACAAACTACAATTTCTTGAATTGGTTAAAAAGGGTTAAACAGGTCTGTGGCTATGCCTTTGCTGAGGCCCCTTTACTGTCACTGTGGTGTAACTTTGCCCCTGTCGTTATGAACTTGTTTGCAGAGAAAATTGTGAGTACTGTCATCTCTAAAGTTAATGATTGGGAAGGAGGGTATCTTCATAACGAGTCATAGAACTGTGAGAATTCAACAGAAATAACTTTTGTCTCTTGCTAGTATTTCGGCTATAAACCGTTTAGCCATCTTCGAAGCGAGCCATATGGACAGGCGGTAAAGCGACCCCGTCCACTAGGGACAGGCTATCCCACTTATATACCCAGCTAGTCATAGTAGAAGAAGAGTGCCTCATGGGCGGTTGAGGTATAATGATACTTTGATCCCTCTGTGACAGACATTGTGTTTCAAATTCTGGTTTACAGGTAAACAGTACTGTTATCTGTAAGTGCTAAATATTACCAATACCAGGTTCCACATGTTGTCAAGGTTAAAACCATCATCACATTTACAAAAAAATGGTGCAAATGGCTCTGAGCACTATGGGACTTAACATCTGTGGTCATCAGTCCCCTAGAACTTAGAACTACTTAAACCTAACTAACCTAAGGACATCACACACATCCATGCCCGAGGCAGGATTCGAACCTGCGACCGTAGCAGTCCCGCGGTTCCGGACTCAGCGCCTAGAACCACTAGACCACCGCGGCCGGCCACATTTACAAAACCAATTGTGACTTTCAATAGCTTTCCTGAGAACCGAACCCCAGAAGGATAACACAGATGCGAAAATCGGGACTTCCCATAGCGTGCCCCTGCCACTGCAGATTTATCAGGCTGTAGTAGAGGGCACAGGAAATTTCTGAAATTTTACGTCCGATATTTGACAAACCATATTGACAAGGATTCTCATGCACTCCAGCCTTCCGTAGAGTCAAATTGTTTTAGACGGAATCAACGGTCGTCGCTGTCTGGTGCTGGCAGTAAAATAACATTGACTTTGTTTTTAAAGAGGAGACGACCTATTTTACAGGACAGATCCCTTTCGATCGATAGGAAAGCCATGGACCTGAATCTTTCCTCTTCGTCTTTTTGAGATGGGAAACTTGCTTTCGGTTTGAATTGCGGTTCTTCTATGGTAGACAGCCATTATCTTCAAATAACTTGAGATGTCAGAGTTCTTTCTGTAGTTGTTCCTTATTAATAACTGTGTGTGCAAGCTTATTAAGGACTCCATTGGTCTATGCAGGAAGATAAGTTAGCGCTTCGTATTGCTCCCCTGTAGAACACAATATATGATGTAGCGTCGTTCACAGTGGGCGTCACGATAGTGGCCTGTAAGGTGTTTCTTCCTCAATCATTGTCCATGTACGCGTGCGTAATTGGCTCGTCCTATAGGTATATATATTATCTGATGTAAAGTATTTGAACACTCCTGTATAATGCGGAATTGCACGCTAGTCACGCTGTTGCGGACCCGCCAATATAAAAGGAGACGGGGGAAGCATGAAGATTGACGCCTTCTCTAAAATGTTTATTTCCATAACGTTAGGTAAATTTTTTTTTAATTATCTGTTCTTCCCTGAAGCATTCAGTAACTTTTACCGAGCGAGGTGGCGCGGTGGTTATCACAGTGGACTCACATTCGGGAGGGCGGCGGTTCAAACCTGCGTCCGGCCATCTAGATTTAGGTTTTCCGTGATTTCTGTAAAGTGCTTCAGGCAAATGGCGGGATGGTTTCTTTGAAAGGGTATGGCCGATTTCCTTCCCCATGCGTGACACAATCCGAGCTTGCGATGTTCTCTAGTGACCTCGATGTCGACGGGACGTTAAACCCAATCTTCCTTCCTTCTGTCACTTTTGACAACTATTGACACAATACTAGTTGCCGTTTTTCCCCCAGTGGACGCATCCTGTGCTTTGTTCCACATACACTTTACCTGTTTCCGAGGTTACCCTGAAACAGCGAGAATGTGATACCATAGCATATTAAAAAGGCAGCAAATCGTTCCGCATTGCACCACACGGTAAGTAAGTTCGTTTTGGTGAGTCGTGGTTAAAGAATGTCCTGTCGACATCTAGACCCATAGTAACGGATTACTAACTAGTGCTGGACAAGGCACCAGTCCGCCAACTCTTGAAGTGATTTTGGCATTCCACCTTCAAAATAAATATGAATATCCCCATTCCCGCAGAATGGGAGTACACTGTCTCACGCAGTATTGTTTTTGTTAAGAATTTGTCTCACTTGCATTTAGGTGTGAGCTGCGTACTATGGCTGGTAGGTATTTATTAAGTCGAATATAACTGATGCGGTAGTCACTTCCCGGATTAGAGCAGAAGTTCGTTTCTTTCAGTACGAGAAACTTGACACCAGACAACACTCACCGCCAGATTTGTACATCTGTAGGTGTTCACTTATTGGTACGTTTGTAAGTTTCAGACTATAGTGAAGATTCAGTTACGTAACTGAAACCCGTACCCTTAGTTGTTGCAAAGTATCATATTGCGTGTCCCCACTGCATGCTTTCCAACCACTCCGATTGAAATCCAACACTCGAAATATTGTAATCAAGAAATAGTCGACTAGGGTGGAGCTTAAAAATTATTGGTGTTTAACTGAGACAATGACAATATTTCCGGTGAGGAGTGATGCGGGGAACGTAAGACGTTGTCTGAGAATTTGGTTGAAAAGACCAATGTAGCGAAGAGAGAAGACAGATATTTCGCAGAGAAAATACTTGCGTTCGTTTCCAGAACTGTGACAACGAAACTGCCAGCTCCTGATTATAAAGCACATAAACGTCTGCGACGACGATTTGCAGAAATTTATGTCGTGCTAAGACAAGTGTGTAAACAACGGAGAAAATTACGAAGAAATGTTAGTAAGAAAAATACTTGGATTTGTGAGTACTATTGGTGTGTGTGTGTGTGTGTGTGTGTGTGTGTGTGTGTGTGTGTATGAGAGAAAGAGAGAGAGAGAGTGAGAGAGAGAGAGAGAGAGAGAGAGAGAGAGAGAGAGAGAGAATTATATGTAAATAGCTTCAAACACGGGGAAATTATATGCATTACTGAAAGAATACCGTGATTATAAGATGTTACATTAGCAAGCAATTACAGGTGTAATATAAAGCTTATTAAGTCAACAGCAATCTTTGAGGCATAGATGTAGTATGTGTTCTTTTATAATGCAATAATATGTGTGTTAAACTCGAACATCGATTAAGAGTAGCACTAGTAGTTTATCAAAATCAAAATGATGCGGGATAGTGATGCAGTAGGTACTTTTTTGCATTTGTAAATTGAAAATTATTGTAGTGGTTTGTATGTTGGAAACGGGGCGACATGTCAGTACGGGGCACTGTTTTGTATTCAAATCACGGCGAGATCGCTCGTGCAATAAAATCGAATTTATTGGCCGAAAGGAACCAATACGAATTCAAGTCCAAACAATGCATCAAGAAATTTCGTTGCATGTCCCTCATTTGTATGCCGTCGTTGACTGTTACGCATGACAGGTAATTCGGTACATATTCGACTGCCTCGGAATAGAAATAAGATGAGGAACTTCATATCAGCTGAATTTTTCCTACTGAGGTCAAGTGACGTAGATAAACAGGGAAGCAGTCGAAATACAATTGAGTCGGCAAAATCGTACAATGAACACGGCATCGACCGCTCCTAAATTCTCTTATTCTTCAGACTGCTACGTTTTAAGGAAACATTGTTGATTACTGTGGATATAGGCACTGTTTTTTTTCTCTATTGTGTAATACATCGTGATCTTTTTTGTTTTCGCTTTACAGGCATAATGCATTTTTTAACACTAAGGAAAGGCAAAAAAAAACTTTTTTGTGTTGCGTAAAAAGGAAGCGATATAACCGTCTTCAGGGACTGACCCTTTTATGTAACGCTCGCATTATCGAGAGCAAACTACATTTAGAATCCTAGACACTGATATCACTGTGACATCAGTGATGTGTCATCGCTATAACTTTAGTGAATGGTTAATGATAATAATGAATAGCACTAGCTGAAAAAATTAGCAGTAAAAATCACTTGCACAATAAATTGAAGATGAGTAATATCGATCTTGAAACTTTTTAAAATGTTGAGAAGAAAAGAAAAAAAAATTCCCCGACAATAGTGTGCCTAAGTGCAGTTTCCTGTATGTTTTCCTGAATCTAAGCTTAAAATCTGATTTTCTATCCACCCGTCCTAATTCGAGTGGAAACTTGAAACAGCGTCTCCTGTGCTACAGCGATACTTTCATTTTGGAATGAAACACATTTCAGCAGACACCTTACGGTCTTTACCAAGTCGAAAATGTAGAGGTGCTAAACAATCATATGTCCTTTCTCTCTTTGAGAAAATTAAGTAGCATCCGGTAATACTGATATTGATTTTTGTTTCATCTAAATGCTGATTAAAATTATCTTACACAATTAGGTATTTTTGTGAATAGTCATAACAGTAAGTATTCTGTTTTAAATATGGCCAATTATTAACTGTGAAGTAAAGATGTCAGTATGATTCTACCCCATCGGCACAGGGTTTATTTAGTATTACGTTTCTGGTATTTATTTCACTACTTGCGTTGTTCTGAAAGACTACCTGCTTTTGTACTGATCTGACTGATGACGCGACACTGTGAGTTGGTCCTACGATGCATTATCGTGTTCACCCTCGGTTATTGGAAGTATGATGTCAGTTTACTGTAGAGTGAATGATGTGGCCAGTTCAAAAACTTTTCGGGTATCACATCGCATGTGAGTAGCTTGTATCAGTTTCCGTAAGATTAATGAAAAAGTAAAAATGTATTTTTTAAGCTCATACTACACACAATAAGTGTAATTGCGGTAAGTCTTTGAACCAAACGCTGCAAAACAGCGCCACGATGCAGAACGAACAGAGCCAGCAGAGCACCCATTCTGTCTCGTTGAAGTTTGCCGCCTCCCTCTTATGCAGGGAAAAAATTGCTTCCGATGTGTCGTGTTACTAATTTCAGATTCGCTGGTAGATAAGAAGCAAAAGCTCAGCATATTATATGAAGCTGAATGCTTTTACTTGCGTGACATTTCACATTCGCTTATAATGTATACTGATTTAATTTTTGTTTTGATTATGTGCTGCGCCCCTTACACTTACTATCAACGGGTTTAAATAAAGTAGCTTAATATAAAGACCTCAACAGAGAATCCAGAGTGATTTTTCAGTTTTAATATCATAGAAATATTTGCAAGAAATCTAACATTATCCCTGTGTATTACGCGTGCAATATGAGAATACTTAATGCATATTCACCTCAGTCATTTCTGTTAACAAGTTTCTTGCAGTGCCTCACGATTTTCTTGTAACAGTAAAATACATTTTTATACGCACCACAGTGAATCCGGTGACAGTCACATTTTGTGGTGTATTACTGCTTGAGTGTTTTCATTGTTCCTTACCATGCGATGAGAAATATGGCAAACAAAAGATAGTTTGCTAAATATATGGTGTGATTACCCACAATCTTCAAATACTAAGCGGAAGATTTTCATATTCTCTCACTGGCTAGACACAGATTGTTAGTCCTACACTAAAATTAAACGGATCTTTCTGTAGGAAATTTAATGTAGTTAAATTTTGTATTGGGATACGTTTTCGCTAGCAGCCGTAGTTTTCGAATTATACAAGAGAAACGTTCAAAAGTTACCTTGAAACGCGTTTTTCTTGAATAATTCGTAAATCGTGGCCACCAGCGAAAACGTATCTCAGTTCACAATTTAACTGCATTAAATTTCTTACACAAAGGCCTGATTCATTTTTCTACAGGGCTGATAGTTTGTGCATAGCGAGCGAGAGAATATGAAAATCCAGGGGTTGCGGGCTGCATAAAAACCCAGAGGTAGGGCTGTTGTGAATCCAGCAGTTGTTCAGTCTGAGCACTGTGTCTTTTGTTTCAGATGGAGAGGCCATCAAACTGCCGGACAACTTGGAAAGCCTGCCGAAAGCTGACCACTTTCCCACGCAGAGGCATCGGTGGAACACCAATGAGGTAAGCAGTAACACATGTGTTACTTGACTTAGTGGTGTGCTCTCGCCGCCCTTGTGTTTTGTGACTTCCACAAATTGAACATTAGTATAACGAATCTGTGTAAGTATTAGGAGACAGAGTGCTACCTTCATTAACCCTATTTATTTGACCATCGTGTAGTCTGTTTTTAAGTGGTAGATTTTTTACTTTTATTTTGGAGAAACCACGACCCCTAAGTGTTCCGACTGAGAAGTCCTTACGCCATATCGCACTCAACTCTACGTTACAGTTCTAATGGCCTCTGCTGTGTGCGGTTTCATTCACATTTTAGTGCTTTAAGGAACACTAAGAAGTGGAAAATTTGATGCACTTTGTCCAATTTAAACAGGCATAACGCAGTTCTGTGTACACACGTACCGGAAAATTAAGTCTACTCTTCCTCATGGCCCCATAATGTTATTACCCTCTGAAGAGTTATTACCATTTTTTTAACAGCAAGAAACTAACGCAGAGAACAGAAGAGCATAATTTTATGTTTTTGTTTTGACTATTTATTTGCTTTGGATACTCAAGATGTTCACTCAGATACAGAGGAAGTTACGTTCTAATGAGCGAATTAATGAAATCATATAGAAAGGGTCAACAATATTTCAACGTGGGGTTGTCGCCAATGAACAGCTTCCCTCATTGTAACCGCATGAAACGCTACTGATGTTCCCGTATGTCACAGCAAACCGTAATATTCGCGAAAAAGTATTTGTTTTTAGTTATACAAATTAAACTGCTTTAGGGATAATTTAAACTTTTCTCAGCTATAAATTGGCTGTCCCTATACAAATAATGCTGTAATTTCACGCGACTTCGTTTTTCCAAATTCTGAGAGATTATGCTATGATATTTGTAATGTCGGTACCAGTTGCATCATAAAGCGTCGTGTTTTTTGCGAATAGTACGGTTTGCGGTGATATACGAGAACATCACTTGTGATTCAAGCGGGTAAAATGAGGGAAATGGTTCATTGGCGACAACTTGGATCTGAGGTACGTACTGTCGGTACAAGAACAGAGTATGTGTATCAAGTCCGAAGTAGTGTTTCCCTTAACGAAGCTGGTTCATGCGACATTGGTTATCACCTCTCCGCCCACCGCTACTAATATTTTGCTGCTTACTAGTAACATTATTAGAAAAATTGTATCTGTTAAGAAACGCTCCTTTAGGTATTCGCAGAGCAACAGCTACATAATGTGACCGAGAATCAGCGTGCTGGTTGGGCAGGGAGAAAGCAGCAACACAACGCTTCCAACAATAGCGAAACTTTTTCTATAGTCCTAATGTAACACCAAGGACTGTCAGAGAACATAAGTGGGCATACCTCTAAAGCATTACAGTTGACTGGTTCAATCAACGATGAATAAATTGCGTAATGGTGGTGTGGAAGTTTCGGGGTTTATTTTCTTTCTATCCTATTTCTAATCTTCCGTTTAATGGTTAAGCTAGATTGGCTGTATCGTAGAAGAGATACATAATTGCTTCACAGAAGTACTAGCTTGAGAAAAGTTGAAGAATTTGGAATACTTGGAATCTAGTAAGATCAGAGCAATAGACAATCTTACAAAAACGGGCCATCTTTCTAAGGTGTCAGGCATGTACGAATGATTACGGTCAATGGTCAGTGCCTCTAATGTGGTACAGCTCAGCTTTAATATTATTCCCGTTCTCAACTGTTTCAGTTACAGATTACAAAACTCTGCTTTTGTTTTGGTTGCTGGAGTAAATTCTTTGGTCTGCGTAGTCCTGTAATGTCCCAGTACCGCACGAATTGTCAGTTGCTTGTACTGGGGAGGAAGAATCGATCTTCCTAACGTGTCTGTCGCTATTATCGGCGTTTCATTCGTGACGCAATGAATTTTTGTAAATTTTTAAGTTGTTTCCCCTATTGAACGAGAAGCGGTGGAATAGCGTCTCTGTCGTTACTTCGTCTTCTGGTCAGGTGCTAAATGTACGTTGTTTATCAGTGACTTGCCCTATCAGCAGTTGACGCTGCAGCCTGTTGTAGCGTAATCCATTCGTAAACCACACTGGCATGGCGCGTGTTTTAAAACCGATTAAGCCCGTCACTGTTTAGTGGTACTGGTTTGTAAGCTGTCCTGTTTCGGTAACAGCATGTCGATTACGTGAATTATCGGGAAATCCATTGGACATCGGTTAATCGGTGCAAAAACACCGAAAACGCATTAAATTCACATCTCTCGTAATACTTGTTAATCATTTGACCTCTCTGTGTTTTCCGCTTTGGCCTAACGAGGAAGTATTGGAACCTCGTTCAATCAGCAGATTGTTTTATCATTGTTCATAATGACGAATTTCACGTTATTATATACAGAGCGCGGGGCCGCGCCGCTTATTTACGGCGAGGGATAAATAATTACCACTGAATGCTTAAAGTGCATAGGTTAGTAGGTCTCTTGTTACGTCACTTGTTAATACTGTCATAAATTATTATAGAAAATGTTTGCTGTTATACGCATAGCCCCATTGTAGAATCTGTCGTGAATTCCTGTGGTCATTTATATAGCAAGTCTGTGGAACACTGGAGCTTCCATAAGTTCTTGTGATTGTTTGCCTCATGTGCAACTGGTCCATAAAGAAAAATTCAACGATATGATTTTATATTAAATAGTGTGAGGTAGGCTATGTACCTAACAAAGTTACGTGGGAAGTTCGTGAACTTAATATTCATGGTCGAACAACTGTGCATAAGACGCACTTCGTATTCATAAAACTGGGAGCTGCTTCGCCATGCAGAAGAAAAAGGATATCAGACAATTTCTTTTATGTACGTAAGACATGAGTATTACTCGCTTCCACAGCAAGATCGCTGTCTCACGCTTGTGCGACAGCGCTAAAATTGAAGGTTGTTGGTTTTAATCCTTGTGAAGGAAAAATTTCGTCTCCAGTATTTGGCGGAGAGGGAGACACATAGTTTGTCCATCGGACGAGGCCCTTAACCTCGGCGGCCTTAACGAAACACTAACTACTTCTCAAGGAAAAGAACCATAATCCGCGAAGAAAGAAAATCTTTCCAATTAAGCGGATCTGGGTCTACCTTTCTGGTAAAATGTACTTTGAACAACGCCATACGATCTTACGTTACCGATGTACAATGTACGTTTCATGATAAAGAACAGTCGTTCGTATTCCATGGTTTCAGTGGGTAATGATCTTGAGAGTATCTGAACCATAACGAATATATGAGGCATTGAAGGAACTGAAACCTACAATGATGACTAACCTACCTACATTTTACATGACTACTCTTCAAGTAACACTCAAGTGTTTGGCAGAAGGATTTTAGTACCAATTTCAGACTATTTCTTGACCGTTCCACTTTCGTACTGTACGAGGGTAAAGTGAACACCCAAATCTTTTCATGCAAGATCTGATTTCCTTTATTTTATTACTGTGGTTGTGTCTCCCTGTGAAGGTGGTAATCAACAAAATATTTTGTCTTCCGGGGAGAAAAAAATGGTTCAAATGGCTCTGAGCATTATGGGACTTAACTTCTGAGGTCATCAGTCCCCTACAACTTAGAACTACTTAAGCCTAACGAACCTAAGGACATCAAACACACCCATGCCCGAGGCAGGATTCGAACCTGCGATCGTAGCGGTCGCGCGGTTCCAGACTGTAGGGCCTAGAACCTCTCGGCCACACCGGCTGGCTCCGGGGAGAAAGTTGGTAAAAAAAAAAAAAAACCCTCGTGAAAAGATCTCTCGGTGACGAAAACGCCTTTGTGTGAACGATTGCCGCTCTGGTCGCTTATCATATCGATGATATTATGTGCCCTGTTTTGCAATCATACAAAACGAGCTGCCCTGCTCTGAACTTTTTCGATGTCCTTCTTCAGTCCTATCTGCTGCGGATCCCATACGACGCAGCAGTATTCCAGAAGATGACGAAAAGTGCAGTGTAGGTAGTATCTGTGTAAGGTCTGTTGCGTCTTGTAAGTTTTCTAACAATAAAACGCAGTCTTCGGTTCGCGTTCACCACAACGTTATCTATGTAATCGTTTAATTTAAGCTACTGGTAACTGTGATCCGTAGATATTAGCTGAATTGACAACGTTGAGATTTTTGTGATTTATCGTGTAACCGAAATTTAATGGATTTCATTTAGTACTCGTGTGGGTGACGTTAGACTTTTGGCACCATACAGGTACTTTCTAAGATGGCTGTTCATATTGTCTCTTACATAGTTTACATAGATTAGGAACAGCGTGAGATGCAACATATAACTTCTGTTCTACTACTAACTGTGACCTTTCTGAGAGGAAAACACGAATCTAGTCGCACAATTGAGATAAGAACCCAGAGGCACACTGTTTGATTAGAAGCCGCTTGTGAGGAGTGTTGCCAAAAGCTTTCAGGAAATCTAAAAATATGGAATCAGTTGGAGATCTCATGTCGATGCCATTCATTACTTCTTGCGAATAAAGAACCAGTCGTGTTTCACAAGAACGATAATTTCTGAATCCGTGGTGGCTGTATGCCAATAGATAGTTTCCTTCCATGAATTTATAGTGTTCGAGCAGAGTGTATATTCCAGAATCCTACTGCAAATCGATGTTACTTATATTGGTGTGCAGTGGAGTAGAGTATATTACTTGTATTCCCTTTCGTAAGTATTAGTACGTTCTGTGCAACTTTCCAGGCTTCAGGTACGGATCTTTCGTTTTAAGAACTGCTGTTTATGATTGTTTAAGTGGAGCTATTTCACAAGAATAGTCTGAAAGGAGTGTAATTGATATGCAAAATGGTGCGGAAAATTAGCCTTTATTAAGTGATGTAAGCTGCCTCGCTACACCGAGAATATCTACTTCTGTTGCTGATTGTAATTCTTTAATATTTACTGCGTCTTCTTTGATAAAATTTTTTTCGAAAAACCGTATTTAGAATCTCTGCTTTAGTGGCGCTGTCTTTGGTAACATTATCATTGCAGTCGCGTAGGTATTGATTGTTTCGGTTCATGTTCTACTGGAGAGTTTTCGCCGCTTAATCGAAGGAAAGTTACGAGGCTATATACTACACTGCTGGCCACCGTAAATGCAACACCAAGAACGACAAGAGGTAGCACAACAAAATTTATTTTGTAGATAACATGTTGACCAAGTATCAAATGATTACGTTTACAGACGTCTGTCACATGTGGTTCCTGCCAGAATCAGTAGCCAGAGTAGCCGCCATTGTTGGAGATCACCGCTGCCACACGTCTCGGCATTGAGTCAAAGAGACGTTGGATGTGTTCCTGGGTTACAGCAGCCCAAGCAGCTTCCACACGTTGCCAAAGATCATCTGGTGTGGCAGCTGGGGATGTAATCTGGGTCACTCGTTGAGCAACCGTGGACCACATGTTTTCTATCGGCGAAAGATCCGGAGAGCGAGCCGGCCAGGGAAGCAATTCAATCTGGTTATTGGCGAAGAAACTTTGGACAATGCGTGCCACGTGTGGTCGCGCATTATCCTGTTGAAATATGGCTGTGGCCGAGCCCTGAAGGTAAGGAAGGACAACTGGCTCCAGCACCTCGGATATGTAGCGCCGGCTATTTAAAGTACCGGCAATGCGTACCAGAGGCGTGCGAGAGTAATATCCAATACCGCCCCATACCATAATACCCGGTGCAAGACCAGTGTGGCGGTGCATAATGCAGCTGTCCAGCATCCTCTCTCCACGGTGTCTCCACACTCGAATCCGACCATCGTGGTGCTGCAGACAGAAGCGTGCCTCGTCAGTAAAGACAACGTCATTCCATTCTGCCGTCCACATCCGTCTGTCATCACACCATTGGCGACGGAGACGTCTGTGGTTCTGCGTCAATGGTAGACTAAGCAATGGACGTCTTGCGGACAGACCACTCTGCTGTAAACGGCGTCGAATGGTACGCGCAGACACTTGATGATGCGTTACAGACGCAATGTGCTGTGCTATGGTTCGGGATGTCACTGAGCGATCCGTCACTGCCATGCGCACAATTTGCCTATCAGCACGTGCAGTGGTGCACCAAGGTGAATGCGATCGACCACGTCGGTCCGTCGTACCCTCCTGCATCCAGCGGTCACATATCCGCATTACAGTTGTTTGGTTTCGTCCAACACGACAAGCGATTTCTCTGTATGATAATCCACAATCTCGGTAAGCCACTATCCTTCCTCTGTCGAACTCGGATACTTGATCAAACGATGTTCGCTGTTGTCTACGAGGCATAACTGATCATCTTGTGAAACAACCACAAGGTAAACACACGTGCCGAACGTACACTCGTCGAAATCGCCAAGCGTTAAATGGCGCTATGAGGTGGCGCCACAGGCGCGCGTGATGTGCGTCTGCGCTGAAATTCTAATCAGTTGAATATCTCATCGCTGCAAACCCATGGTGTAAATTTCACTTGATTCGGATGCTTCCTTCAGGGTGTTGCATTTACGGTGGCCAGCAGTGTATAACGTGTACGTAGGGTCATACCGTTCAGCCGGCCGGGGTGGCCGAGCGGTTCTAGGCGCTACAATCTGGAACCGCGCGACCGCAGGTTCGAATCCTACCTCGGGCATATATGTGTGCTATATCCTTAGGTTAGTTAGGTTTAAGTAGTTCTAAGTTCTGTGGGACTGATGACCTCAGAAGTTAAGTACCATAGTGCTCAAAGCCATTTGAACCATTTTTCATACAGTTCCCAACTGTACCCCCCCGGATGGCATAATTCTGTGAGCAAACCTCACCTCTATTCCGAAGTGTGCCAAGATTATTTGGTCACCTGGTGTAGTGTCCACCCCCAGTAGCTGAGTGGTCAGCGCTACAGAATGTCAGTCCTAAGGGCCCGGGTTCGATTCCCGGCTGGGTCGGAAATTTTCTCCGCTCGGGGACTGGGTGTTGTGTTGTCCTAATGATCATCATTTCATCCCCATCGACGCGCAAGTCGCCGAAGTGGCGGCAAATAGAAAGACTTGCACCAGGCGACCGGTCTACCCGACGGGAGGCCCTAGTCACACGACATTTATTTTATTACCTGGTGTAGTGATGTAGGAAGGTGAGCTCTCTGAATGAGTGCCGAGTCCTGTGTTTCGTACGGTCGGGCGGGGGCTTCCGGAGGTCCGCCAACTCCAGACGACCTTCCTCTATCGACCAGAGGCTCGGGGCGTGGGCGCCCGTCGGTCGTCGCGGCAGCGCGTGGTTTGTGTTTAAAGCGCTCCAGGTGAGGATTTCCTTCCGCGGCAGGCGGCGGCGGCGGAGGGAGACGAATTGCAGGCGGCAGATAAGGCGGTCGCGCCGCATTTGTTACCCGCGCTGCGCCGCGCCCCGCCGTCCTGGCGCCGCTATAGGAAAACGATACTCCTTGCTGAGCCGTTGTCTCAGCACGACACAACGGCCGGGCCGTTTCGGCGGAATTAAAGGTGGTGTCGCCACCGTCACTGCACGCTGTCACCGCCTCCGCCCACGCAAATTGAAAACGTCAGTAGATGATGATGGCACGCTCGTCATAATTGACGCAAATCCTGTGCGGGGAATCGTCGTATCCACAGCCAAGAGCTGTAGAGCAATAGTAACAAACGGAGATTAACAATAAGTCTTACATGGGAAAAACCGACCACTTAAAACCGATACCACGATTTAAATTCTCAACAACCGGTATTATAACTTATTTCATACTAATAACACAGTAAAAACAAAGCCGAAATAGTAATTAGCCTTAGAAGCAATGCTAAAATATTTCGTAAAAAAGGAGTAATTCTTATTTTTAAAATTTCCATTGGTTCAAATATTGCGTTATTATAGAAAATGAGAAAAGCGATCAGTGCTATTTTAATAACAATACGGACAGAAACTAGTAACAAACACACGGTATAAGAATTTGTACAGCACTGCTGGGACAACAATGTCCCTGTTGCTGTGTGTTGTGGCTCGAAGTACACGTGTACGTGCAGTGTGCAAGACTCGCCCCCACCTGGTCTGTGCGGTGGTTTCTCGCTGTCGTCGCCGGACATCTGTCTTAATGAGGGATATTTGTACGAAGTGACGTAGCAGTGCAGTACAATGCTTCATTTGCTTTAAAAGATTAAAGACTTCTTCAACGTTTCCATAAAGTAATAAAAGAGGACGGAAGTTATGGTAACAGTAGTAAATTCAAACCTTAACAACAAGTCGCTGGTAGTATACAATAAAAATAGAAAGTAGCTGACCTGCTGCTGTCTCTGCATCAGTGGTTCCTAACCTTGTGGTAATTACCACCTGAGGGGTGTAATGAATTTTTCTGAGGGGTAAATACTAAACGATTCGATTGTTGCATTACTATTATCATAGTTTTGAAAAACTCTGATACTGATTATATAACTTATTAATAACTACTATTTGTCAAAAAAATGGCTCTGAGCACTATGGGACTTAACATCTGAGGTCATCAGTCCCCTAGAACTTAGAACTACCAAAACCTAACTAACCTAAGGACATCACACACATCCATGGCCGCGGCAGAATTCGAACCTGCGACCGTGGCGGTCGTGCGGTTCCAGACTGAAGCGCCTAGAACAGCTCGGCCACCGCGGCCGGCACTATTTCTCAACTGTTAGCATTAATGCGATGGAGGTTACAGGTTCCTTACATAGTCCACCCACTGCACACAAATGTTGTGCCTTGTCCTCTACAGCGCTGGTAATAAAAGTGAGATATATGCGTAACAAACGCTAAATATCTCAAGAAAATGTCTTCTCCAAGCTGTAAATGGTACCTGAGGTAGTCCAGAAGTTATTTCATTACTCGCTTCGAAACGAATAAATGAAGTAATTGATTGCACGACTCAGCAGTTACCAAATGACGGTTACTATAGTGTTGTACACAGTATTATTATTATTATTATTATTGTAAATGTTACTAGTACTGGCTGTGGTCAGACACACGCCATTAACAGCGTAGAGCTCTGGAATCTTCCAATTCCTGCCAGTTCAGAAGTATGGAGTGGAACAATCAAGTGATTTACGAACGGCAAGTATAGTGCACACATTTCAACTTGGTTTATTTTAAATAATGTTGCAGTGTGCAGGTTAAGCAATTGCCACAATAGAGACGAGTAACGCAGGGGAAGTATGTTTTGTAACCCACTGTCGATAGTTAGCTTTCTTATCTGAGAAGCAGTTGTATCACTGAAGATACACCACGAATTCCTTCCTTCATCATTCATTCTAACACACACACACACACACACACACACACACACACACACACAAACTAAATATCATTCATCTTTCATTATTTAAAAAATAAAAGTGTTCCATGAATAGTCTTTCATTCTGCAGTTTAGTTGGGTGCTAAAGTTGTTGATAATCTGGGGAGGGGCTCCAGACGATGGGGGGAGGGAGGGGGAATGGCGGATGTACTAGATAATGCCTAATTGCACTCAGGGGTAAAGGTTTAAGAAAGGCTGGGAACCACTGGTGTACATGATATGTCTTTATCTCCTTTTAGCCCTTGAAAACGAAACAAATTAACACGAAGAACAGAGTTCTACAACCTCAGTCTTCACCATTTACCTCTGATTATTGGTAATGCCCAAATAGTGGTATGATCCACGATTACAACGTGATTTTTGAGCAGAGTTTCAAGAAATTTGAGTCAGTAGGAGAATACTGATAATTTTTTTGTAGTAGTCAAGCACTTGTCACTTTCCGGGAAAAGCACCAATCCGTGAACGGGCTAAGTTGTCTCTCATCTCCCTGTTTAATTTATACTTTTGACCCGACCTATCTTAAAACTGAGGGAGTCAAAATTTTTCAATCTTTGCAGCATTTCTATGTTTATTACAGGAGATGAGAGGAATAAAATACCGAAAATCCGTTATTTCAGAAACAGATTATTTTGAACAGTTTTGACACTCATGTTAAACAGCCGTGAAAAAAAAAAAACAATAAACAGAGTACCGGCTGTTTCAGCGATAAACGCCATCTCCATAGGACAGCCAACCAGGTTCCAGGATGTCGGGCGGCCAATTATAGCGAGCTATACGCTGTGAACACAAGAGTCATTCAAGGACAATACAGAGTACTACTGATAGTTACAGCTTCAAGTGTACTCAGTACACATGTCGACGATAAGAGTGAGGCCAGCATTTGCTGGCGAAATAGAGAGCGTGGGACGAGAGGGATAAAGTGAGAGGGGCTTTGCTAGAGACATCGATATGTCATGAAAAGCCATTGGCAAGCTTGGGACGTAGTGTTTGACCATTAGGTAGAAACGCCTCTCTCTCACTCCACCCAACCTCTGGGAAACTACTGAAGAACAGTGAACAGTAATAGTCAGTGAAGTGCCCTGCTTGACAGTCACGTTCTTTAAATGGGAATCTCTGGAGGGAAGGCGACAATCTTTTCGAGAAGCACTAGTGAGAAAATTTAGGGAACCAGCATTTGAAGCTGACTGAGAACGATTCTGCTGCGTGTAAGGACCACGAAGATAAGACATACGGAGGCATGTAGATAGTCCTTTTTTTTCGCTCTGTTTGCGAGTGAACAGGAAAAGAAACGCGCCGTACAGTGGATTGTGGAGTATCTATGTGGACGTAGACGTAGATGTAGAGAGGTCTTAGGCGGCACAACGTGTCAGCGACAATCGGAGGCGTAGAGGAAAGCCGTACAAAACTCTGAGGCAGGACGCTCCGAGAAACTGAAGTCAGAGAAGTCGAGTGAAGTCAGAGGGACAGAGAGAACCAGGAGAGCAGCCAGGCAGGACTAAGCAGAATCAACTGTAGTAGTATCAGCACAGTTAACCAAATCATAGGCGAGTAGCTGGGGAACTCTGTGTATCGTATAGTGGGTGCGGGCTCAGTTAATACTGAGAGTCTCATCTCAGAGCAGACAGAAGGCTGCTAGCCAGTCACCGTCTCTGTTCGTGAGTACTACTCCTTCAAGCAAAGTGGGGCAAGAGTTGAAACTGTTTTCTGAAGAAATTTAGAAGTCCCAAAACACTTCTAGTTCAGTCACTCTCCAATCCTTACGTTTTGCAATAAGGGATCTTACATTATATCCAGGTCAAGACTCCCTCTCAAATAGGCCAACGGGCTAATTCCCATCTCACGAACCCTGGCGCACAATCTCAGGCAATAATTACGCCTGGGACGCGTCTTTATAATGGTCCCCACGGAGAGCAGAACCATAGTTTTGATTACGTTGTCGTTAGTTTTTTCTTAGTCATTAGTGACTTCCGCTGCTGCTGCATTAATTACGAGAAGCTTGTTCTAGAAAATCTTAGGTATAATGTACAGGATGTCCAGAAAAATTGTTCCAGTATTTGCAGAGGATGCAGTACGCATCGACGGAAATACGTAAGTTCCTGTAAACATTGGTCGTAAACCTCATATTATCAGAGTTATGTCCTGCGTGTGTACGAGGAGTGTATCTTGCATATCGAGCACTTTGGCTCGAGACAAATGAGGAAACAGCGTATATACTACACATTTATGTAGCGCAACATGTTTGCATTGGTATCAAGCACAAGAACACAAACAGTATTCCACAGCCCACTGCAGTATGTATTGTATCGGTCAAGTATGTTATTGTCACTGGTGTATTAGTCGACCACAGCGGGCAGTGAGGACCCTTCGGTCGGCTTATCGCGAGTCAGCGTGTAATCGGCGTTTACAGTAGGTGCACAACCGATGTGAAAGCATTGACAGTGTTTTCCTTAGGCACCACTGTACTTGTTTGTCGTCACATCACCTCGTGTTTCCGATAACGGCTAAGTGCAACAAGTAGTACTCACAGTGTTCTTATGGCGCATTGTTCGTTGTGACACAGCAGTGCGTTACTGTAATTTGTTCCCGTATCCGTCACTGGACGGATATGGTCTTCAGCTACGGGCAAGAAGATGGAAGCAGCCTACGTGCTTGTAAATTATATGTTGCCAAATATCCACGACGCCGTACACGATCCTTAAAAATATTTAGTACGTTGTTCCAACAACTTTCGGAAACAGGGTACCTCGCACCACGAACACGGGATTGTAGCAGATCTCGGAGAACTCGCACACCTGATACGGAGCAGCGGGTCTTAGATCAATACAACAAGAATTATCAAACACTGGAACGAGCGTCCGAAGTGTAGCTGCAGCGGAAGGTGATGCTACGTCTGTTGTTTGGACTTTTCTCCATCCACAGTTGACCTATCCCTTCCATGCAAAGCGAGTCCAAGCTCTGCTGCCAGATTGCAATTCTGCCAACGGTTTCTCCAAACGTCTGCTCATAAAAAGCATTTCACGGCGAAGGTGTTTTCTGATGAGGCGGTATTCACGAGAGAAAAAAAATGGTTCAAATGGCTCTGAGCACTATGGGACTTAACATCTGAGGTCATCAGTCCCCTGGATTTAGAACTACTTAAACCTAACTAACCGCCGGCCGGGGTGGCCGAGCGGTTCTAGGCACCACAGTCTGGATCCGCGCGACCGCTACGTTCGCAGGTTCGAATCCTGCCTCGGGCATGGATGTGTGTGATGTCCGTAGGTTAGTTAGGTTTAAGTAGTTCTAAGTTCTAGGGGACTGATGACCTCAGAAGTTAAGTCCCATAGTGCTCAGAGCCAGCCTAACTAACCTAAGAACATCACACACATCCATGCCCGAGGCAGGATTTGAACCTGCGACCGTAGCAGTCGCGCGGTTCTAGACTTAAGCGCCTAGAACCGCTTGGCCACACCGGCCGGCTTTTCACGAGAGACGGTATCATAAATTAACATAATACGCACGTATGGGCCGGTGCCAATCCGCATGCATTTGAAGAAAGACGACACCAGTCCACATTTAGTATCGAAGTTTGGGCAGCTTTCACGGGGACAGATTGCTAGGTCTCCACTTTCTACCCAACACAGTGAATGGTGCAAGGTACCGTAACTTCCATCGGAACCAATTGCCTGTGATACTGGAGAATGTGCCATTTTATGAACGACTGCAAATGTGATACATACATGATCGGGCACCGGCGCATTTTTAACTTAGGGCGAGGCGACACCTAACACGAGTGTTTCAGGATTGGTCGGGGAGGCCAATACCTAGGCCCGCAGGTTCTCCTGACATTAACCCTATGAATTTTTTACTTTGGGAACATGTAAAGAGCTTGATGTTTGCGGTCCCCGTATATGATGTGGATACAGTACGAGAAAGCGTATTCTGTGCCTGCGACGCAATCCGACAACAACCAGGGGTGTCCCAAAGAATGCTTAATTCCATGAGTCGTAGAGGCTACACTGCAATGGATGGCCGTCATATCGAGCATATGTTGTGAAGAGTAGCGCAGACACTGTGATCATTGGCAGTAGTGGTAGCAGACCACAACTCTGAAAATATGAGGTTGATAGGAACTTTTTCCTTCCGTTGTTGCGTACTACATCCTCTGTGAATATTGAGACCTTTCTTCCGGAAACCCTCTAGAATCCATTTAGAAATAATTGTGACATAAAAAGCGGAAACTATAGTAGCAGTAGAGGAAAAGACTGGTTATTTCCATTCACGAAAAGTAGAACAACGAAGACAAATTACAGACGCGTACGTTTAAATTGTGTAGTAGTGGACATGAGAGAGAGTGTGACAGAGAAAGGTAAACGTAATGGAAGATAAATAACGAAGAACAAAAAACAAAACAAAGCAAAAGAAAAAGATGTGGCCGACGGAGAAATTAAAGGATGATGAAGGGTAACAGTAAGAAAGGTGCATTAAGAGGCTGACGTTGTGAAGTGCATCAGCCTTTTCTTAAATACTGTAGGGCAATCAACTGTGCACAGAGCGCAGGGTAGCATTTTACGGAGGCGGAGAGCAGGAACATGCAATGATGTGAGGCATGTGTTACGATTGTGATGAGTTCACATGTACTTAAATCTCTAATGCGCGGTACTACGGTGCATGAGGGCAGAGGAGCCAAAGAAATAGACATTTACATAAAGTTCTCCTGTTGCTGCCCTTACTGTGTGCTGAACGTGTAAATTTCTCACATGAAAGAGAATTCGCCTGTGATTTAGAATGCTGTGCCTTTAGTTCGGTCTATTCTTTCGCGTTACGAGCTCGGTATGCCTGTAGAGTTCTACAAAACGCACGAGGGGCTATGCAGTCTAAACAGCGCTTCCCCGTACTCGACGCTGCCCACCTGGCCATCTACCTGTGGTCACGGCACTGTAAATCACGGCTAGCCTCGTTTTTTCATTGCTAAATCCAATTAAACCCATTCTCTAAAGCTGACCCGTGTTCCCGAGTGCTGCAATTTATATGCAAATTCGGCGGCGATGTTTGTATTTTTGTTGTTGCCGGTGGTGTTTGCTTCCTTGGCAAAGCTCTCGTGTACTGTTATTCTTGTTTAAATGTCGCACACACCTTTTCAGTTGAGTTGATCCGAGTCTTTGTTGCAGTAGTCGCGCCTTTACTGTATTACCGCACCCCTCTCGCACCCTGAGGATGACAGGGCATTCTATTATGACTGCTGCGCAAGTGTTTGCGAGCTTGCGGGAGTATGTCGCCAGCCAGTGGACGTATTATGCCGACGCTGCATTTTATTGTGCGTTTAATTGTATACGTATGCACATTAAATCTAAGAGGGGGTTCCATACTGCTTATACCGCCAAACCCTATGAAACTACACAGGAGTACACACATCCTAGAAAACCTCACGCTGACGTTAGAAACCTTTGCGGCGTTTGCAATATGGAACACGTTTTAAATATAGTTTTTTTCTGTGAACACCAACTTAAGCTTTGATGCACTTAGATTAGAAATTTCAGTTATTTACTCAGTATCTCATCAATTTGTATTTAATGAGTACCACTAAGTTACTTAGGGTGAACCAGGACTCCAGTGGCAAGCTTGCAAAGGTGTCAGTATCGACCAAAACAAGAAAAAAACTCCAGTAAACATGGTGTCTAATATATATACCTTAAGTGCTATGAACACTTTCTCATGATCGATACTGTGAATCACATCTCATCTAATACAAGCTCTCTGCTTTCCGTATTTTGGGAGCATGTGATAGGACCAGAATAATAAAAAATATCCAGTAAACTCTAAAAACGCATACCTTAAGAGCTACGAATACTTGGTCCGTAGAACAGATGTGTTTCACAGTAGCGAGGATGAACGAATGATCGTAACTCTTTTAAGGTATGCATTTTAGAACCCCTATTTACTAGATATTTTTTTCTTATTTTGTTCCGTACTACCACTTGTGATAGTTTGTCGGTGGTGTACTCGTTCATCTGTAAATGGTACAGTATGTAATTGGTTGCTGGTTATTTATTTGGTTGCTGTTTGTTTATCCGTTTGTCTTCGGTGCCGAGTACATTTGTGTAGAATCTCTCTCTCTCTCTCTCTCTCTCTCTCTCTCTCTCTCTCTCTCTCTCTCTCTGTGTGTGTGTGTGTGTGTGTGTGTGTGTGTGTGTGTGTAATATTCGTTTTTGCTTCGTATTTTGTGCGTGTGCTTCATACATTCTTGACTGTATTTGACTGTGTATAATGTATATGGATATGAAAGACACCGCCGTCATGTGTGAGAGATTCCTGCCCTATGAACGTTCCTTGTAACGACTTCAAGTCGACCGAGGACCTTAGTATCTCAGCACGTCTGACTGAGCGGTTGACCTTTCACTGTATTTCCTGTTCCTCTGTCAAAAAAATGTTCAAATGTGTGTGAAATCTTATGGGACTTAACTGCTACTGTCATCAGTCCCTACGCTTACACACTACTTAACCTTAATTATCCTAAGGACAAACACACACACACACCCATGCCCGAGGGAGGACTCGAACCTCCGCCCCTATCACCCGCACAGTCCATGACTGCAGCGCCCCAGACCGCTCGGCTAATCCCGCGCGGCTGTTCCTCTGTCAGCTGCTTTCGCTTGTGAAGCCGGTCAGTTGTATGTGTGGTCGTTCGTTTGCGTGTCTCAGTTTCATCTGAAGTTACTTTCAGACGACTCTACTAGGATCATATGTCGTTTATTGGCAGTATTATGCTAGTAACATCTGGTTACGATGACAACGCGTGCAGCAGAATTCGCTCGTTATTAGTCGAAAAAGAAGAGTTGTCTCGCATTATCAAAAAAAATAAAATTTTTCTATACTTTCTTTGTAATCGTTCACTATACTTTTGCTGTCATAATGCTTTGGTAACACTGAATAAATATTTACACTTTGAAATGTTAATTCTGACTGAAGCGTCAGTTACGTACATGCTTCTGAAACTAGAATCAGGAAGTTACTTTAATTTACTTTATATAACTAGAAATGCAAATATGTACGGTGACAAGGACACTTCCTGTGGCAATAATTAGACGCACGTCACACGCAGAATCAATTTTTCTAGTTGTTGTTACGCATAAAACATATTGTACACTAGCATCTATACTGTTGTGTTTCTAATATCCACGACGTCGTCATAAGGGAGGTTATAATTAAATTTTCGCTACTTGAGCCAGCCTAGGCGGAAATCTATCCATCGTAGCGGTAACGAACTTACAGGAATTATGTTCAGACTGTGGCTGCGAGATTTTTGTTGTTGGTAGTGTTAAGTGTCAGGACTTACCGTTAAGCGGCGGTACTGGTACGACGTAGGAAGCAACTCTGTCCCCCAGGACCAAGGACATGCAGAGAGAACGGCACACTTGACTCTGTTCTGCTTCGCCAAGGTGTGATCCCTGCTTTATGGGAGAGAGGTGCTTTGGACTCGACTGTTTTGATACGTTATGGAGCTGCGTCTCATATTACTCCGTAACACTTTAGGAGAAAACCGAATCATTGGCCAATCGTTCCAAACTGCGTGGCCACAAAGATAATCAGATTTGACGCTGTGTGGGTGACCTGAAGGGCAGGATTTACCGCCGGGACACTAAAACACGTTGGAGTTCGAGGATGAGCATAGCGAAGCAAGTAGCCAACATCCCACCTGAGATGTTTCGCGCAACAGTAAAGAAATCTCTCGTGCGGTTTCAGGCGTCGTGGATGCAGATGGTCCTAACACTGAACGACGTTTGTAACCTGGAATGCAAACATGGTTCTCAGGTCAACACGATAAAGCGTCTAAATAACTAATCCTTCATCCCTCTACATATTTTAATTACCTCTTATTTTCCTGTTAGTAGCGAGAATTTATGTTCGTATTTTTCCTGCTAACAAGTTTCCGGCTGCAGTACGAAAAACAAAATCATATGTGTGTTAGTGTGTAAGCTTGGTACACATTATAATTTAATGCAGAAATCTTTGATCTGCTTATCTACACTCAGCAAATAAATAGCGGCTGAATATAGTATTATATGTTTAACAGACGTATGCAAGGGCCATGACCAGAATATTTAAGTTTTACTGAAATTTAAAAAAAAATGTGTTTAGTCAATAAAAAGTGTACAAGAGTAATAACGATTCTACTTGGACTTCTAAAGGCTTGCCATTACCAACCAAAAATAAAAATTGAGCTGCCTGGTCTATGACAGGTTCACGGACCATGATGTCATTTAGTACGTGTACATACATTACAGCAGAGGTGAAGGAATATTTTTACGTTCTTGAGAAAAGATATTTGAATAATTTGAATTAATCTAGTGTTTATCAACTGCAGATGGTAACACGACTGTATGTCGATCGGGCGCTATAGGTATATTGACTAAAAGATTCTCGTGGCTCTATTGATTAGCAGTAGACGTACTGGAGTCCTCTTGGACCCGCCAAGGTAGCC
The DNA here is from genome assembly GCF_021461385.2 of Schistocerca piceifrons. Lineage (NCBI taxonomy): Eukaryota > Metazoa > Arthropoda > Insecta > Orthoptera > Acrididae > Schistocerca > Schistocerca piceifrons. The sequence continues at coordinate 584,878,891 of NC_060140.1, read as the reverse complement.
GAGAGCGCTAATGCGCTGCTTCCTGGACGCGGGTAGGCGTGCCGGCCCCGGATCGAATCCGTCCGGCAGATTAACGACGAGGGCCGGTATGCTGGCCAGCCTGGATGTGGTTTTTAGGCGATTTTACACATCCCGCTAGGTGAATACCGGGCTGGTCCCCAAGTTCCGCCTCAGTTACACGACTCACAGACATTTGAAAACGTTCGCACTACTTCATGACTTAAACTAGACAGCTGGGGTACACTACTTCCGTCCCGAGGGGTTCGGGGTGGCGGCAGGAAGGGCATCCGGCCACCCTCTGCAATGAACACTGCCAAATCAGTCATAACACAGCCGACCCTTCGTTGAAGCGGGACAAAGGTCCGAGAAAAAAAGAAAGAAAGAAAGTACTCGAGTCCTCTTGCTGTGAAGGGTTAGGCAACTTCTTGAGAGCCACCACCTGGCTCTGCGACTCGAAACATTTGTTCCATTATGCCCTGGCCTCGCCATCTCTCATTGTCCTGCTACGTCTACTGGACTAAAGTAAAGAACAATTCCATTTCATAGACTTATTTCATAGACTTATTCCATAGACTTACTTTCACTACCTCACGAACACATTACCATAAAACGTCATTGAACTTCACTAATACATTAACATAACTAGATAGTACCCAAACTTCATTGATCAGAATACATATACAATCAGTTCACATACTTTTTAAAGGTACACGTGCTTTGTTGTGGAACAACGTGTATGATTGGTAAGGAAGAACACACTTCATACACCGCCATCGCACTGTAGACACTTACATTGTTCCAAGATGACCAGTTTCAAAAGTATTATGCTGCAATCATCTGATCTAATGGTACTTGTTATGAATTGTCGTGTTACATTACGTGAATTGAATTTTCTCGTTTTGAGACTACTGAAGGGCGATCTGTTGTAATTGCTAAAAACCATTCAACAGCGAAGATCGCATAAATATTTCTTTATTTAAGACAACAAGTTTCAACAGATTTTGCTGTCATCTTCAGATCTTCAAAATCTTCTTGGTGTAAAACGTGTTCATTTTACACTGAACCTCACGCCAAGATGTCAAGTGGATAAAAATCAGCACATTATAAAAGGTTTGTCATCATTAAAAACATAAAGCACCTTGTGCAAACTACCATGTTCATATACATAGTGCTCACAGATGCTTATTACATCATACAAGCCGGCCGGAGTGGCCGAGCGGTTCTAGGCGCTACAGTCTGGAACTGCGCGACCGCTACGGTCGCAGGTTCGAATCCTGCCTCGGGTATGGATATGTGTGATGTCCTTAGGTTAGTTAGGCTTAAGTAGTTCTAAGTTCTAGGGGAATGATGACCGCAGCAGTTAAGTCCCATAGTGCTGAGAGCCATTTTACATCATACAAACAGGGTACATAATAGCATATCTGTTGACATGTGCTGGACATACTCTAAATAGTCCAACACAGAAATTACTCTATATGTATACCCCAGTGCGCATTTTACCAACCCAGTTTTATCAAGATATGTAAACGTGTGGAGTGCATTTTACTCTTTGAATGCATGTAACGTAACGTAACAATTTTATATCAATTTCCAGAAGATCAGATGATGGCACCATAAGACCGTTGAAACTGGTCATCCTGAAAGAATAGAAGTCTCTACTCTGCGATCGTGGCGTAGGAAGTGTGTTCTTCATTTACAATCAAGTCAGTTTGTCGTTGTACTTATTATTGTAACTTCACCTGATACAGCACTTAGATTCCAGGCGAAAAGTTAATGTTAAAATAAATAAATAAAAATAAATGACGTAGTTCACTTACTAGGCTAAATGGATAAATGGATAAATCGCCTGACATTGTTTTCCGTAACTGTGTTCCCGAAATATGACACAGTGCTTCTTAGCTTCGTATGCGAAGATCTTCTATATTCTCAGGACAACCATAGTCCCTGAAAATTAAACACTGCTTAAGTGGTATTTGGCTGATATTAGAGAGTGAAGTCTTGTGACTACTGTATTGCTAAAGGGAGGATCTTGTATACAACATTATCGCCGTATAAGCGCTCTTTATGAAAGCTAAGCTGATGATTACACCACTCCTATTATACCAACTGCTTGTGAGATGTTTTAAAAATATCGGAATTCTGGAAGGATAAAAAATCGTCGAAATTCTTTCCTTAGTAATACTTCGATCGATTCGCAGTGTAGAGCATTGGACACGCCACCAATTTTAGAAGAATTTTCTGCGTCGCGTGTTTGAGGGCAGCGCACAGGTGGTGTATTTTCATCAGTCACCCACACCCGGGAAAACTGACTTTTCGGTGCTATTCCGTCTTCAAGAAGAACGAAAGAACTCGGGTTGAAGTCTGAACAGTAGTAAGCGTTAAGATGCGTAGTTTTAGCCGGATATAACAAACATTTGTAATAGATCCGGTGCGTTGTCGTGAAGCTAAACTTCTCGCTTTCCCAAGCTAACCCTGCGGCACTAAAATGCCATAGACAGCTATGAACCTCATTTCATATGCAAGCCTCATTAAGAGATAGCTATGGTAAGGAGCACGGGCGTTAGCAATCATTTATCTAAGAAAGGGAAAGATTGTAAGTTTGCCATTTTATGTACAAATGATTACGAACTTAATTTGACAGGAAGTACGTAAAACATTACTGTACCTCAGACGTTTCATTGTTGTTAATTCAGTATGTTTTTGGAGATAAAAGCCCTAGGAGACCTAGAAGGTAAGCATATTTCAGTAGTATGTCAAAATTATATTGACATTTGCAACACGAATCTCGATGCCACCTATTTGATTTAACAATCTAAAATTACATCGTCATTTTATTACACCCATTGTACACAATATGTTAAGAAATAAAGGTAAAAAATATTTGCAAAAGATATTTTTGTTTATATACCATCAATATTACGTTGTTAGTAAAAGTTAAAAATATGAAATAAAGAAAAGAAGCACATCTATTTAAAAAATCCTGTTCGATACCACGTAAAATAACGAACAAAAAAATTTTATTGACCGATACTCTTCAAATTGGAGAAGCAGGAAAATATCTTATAAAATGCTTGTTCAACTTTGATGCCGTATTCAACATTTTTTTTGTTTAAAAAAGATCACATCAAGGTAATGGCTTTATTATTATATTTTCATGACTTTGGTTTCTCAATTTTAAATGGTTTCATATAAGTTGACGTACTCTTAACAAATGAGGACTAAAGTAAGATGGTCTTCGGACCACAGTTCCACAGATTATTGAGAAGTCATGTCAGCCGAACAGCACAATTATTACATAAATTGTTCCATGTAACACTGTGTTGAAAAGATCGAATACGCTATTTAGCAATGTCCTGTGAAGTTTCACATCCGTTATGACTGTAAAACAGCGCCGTAACTGCTGTCGCGCCAGGGACACGGTATAATTTATGGTGAACAGCCTGACAACCACCCAAACCCAGTTTGTGTAATGCTCGTATAGCCACGTTGTTGCCTGTTGCACTTGACAGTGTTAAATTTGCGGCCTAGTACCACCACAGACGATGATTTGTAAAAATGGATGCGAGTTCTGTAATGAATACGTAGTCCATAAAGCAGTTTCCAAGACTCGATGAGTATATCGCATAAATTAATGAGGATGTAATAAATCGAACTGGGGAAAACATAAATTTATGTCATAATCTGCTAAAATGAAGAGACTGATTGGTGGGACATTTCCTGAGGTTTCAAGGAATCGTCATTTTGGCATTACAGGGTAGTGTGGGAGACAAAAATTGTAGAGGGAATACAGTAAGCAGGGTCAGATGGCTGTAGTCGTGCAGAGATGAAGACATTTACATAGGATGGACTGCCCAAGAGAGATAAAACTAGTTTTTGGACCGATGGTGACGACGACGACGACCACCACCACCACCACCACCACCAACACCAACACCAACACCACCACCACCACCACCACCACCACCACCCAGATTCCAGGAAGGGATAGATGCCCCTCTTGCCCGTCTTTTCGGTCGCCTTTTGTAACTGGTACTTGGTTATCACTAATTCTGCAGACAAAATTAAATCTGTGATGTACACATAGTTACAGAGGACGAGGGAGATTACTCCCGTTTAGTGGAAATGCTTTGGGCGTCTTTGGTGTACTTGCAGTTTTATTTCAAGAACGTACAGAAAGTGTAAACTGTTTTGGCAGATTTAAAAGTCTGTGTCGGACCATGATTCAAATACCAGTCCTGGCCTTTTGCGGTCTGAATTTTTACACTGACAGATCGAGATGTCTACGACAGCGCTAGGCCCGTCTCAGAGCATCAGTCTGCCAGCAGTTAACACCTGCTTTCGTAAATCCGCTACGAGCAGTGAGTCGGTTTTGCATAGCCCCGTTGGTTAGAGTATTGCATGACAAAGACACGGCCCCTGGTTCGAATCCAGGCCTCGCTTGTCTCATTTATAGCCTATATTAGTGTCTACCTATTTTACTTGACGATTGCATCGTAGACAGCTCATTGAGTAACTAGGCCAGACTATTAAAAGTTCCACAATATCGAACTACATTACGAATCTTTTAGTTTGAAAGGCAAATGATTGAGTGCAGTTAATTGGGAAAAATGGGATCGGGGAAGGAGAAACGTCTCCTCTACAAAAGAAATTTGTTTAATCCGTTATTTGGCCTCGATAGTCGACTGCGATTCGTTACTAGATCTTGATGAATGAGTAAGTCGAAAACTTAAACTTCGAGCTGCTTGACTGTGACGAAACCTCGTGGTTAGTGCAAGATAGTTACAGAAATAAACAAGTTACTCCGGTGGCAGACTCAGTAAGGAACGTATCAGGCAGAGTACAGACACACATCCATAAAACGTGTATGGGAACAGTAACAATACGATCTGTGTCGTGTGTTCGCCATTTTTGGCTTCCTAATCTCCTCCTCCTCCTCTTTCTCCTCTCTCTGCTGTTCTCACCACGCCTGTCGTTCCTTATGCACTTAACCAACTGTCGTAGCCTTCTTCTATCCGCTTCTCTTTCATCCCCTTCCTCTTTCCTATTTTCTTACTCCTCCTCCTCCTCCGCCTGTTCTCCCCCCTCTGTCACCAACGCCACAGTGGCAGATCCATGTAATTCGATCGCTTCTGCTTTTGTGTTCCTGAATTTTTTACAGATGGATCGTCATCGACTTCGCGCCTTTGCTCTCGGTCCCGTAGAATAGGAGAATGTCTCATAGGCACTTCATCATGAAGTCTCCGCCGACGCCACTGCTGCTGTCTCTTCGCTGTGATGTTCATGATGAATAGTTCTTTTGTGTTACTTATAAGCTAAGGTTAGTTCAGATGAAAAACATAGGAAAAGTCTGACATATGCTCAATCCGTGCCTAACACTCTTCTCCCAGTACACTATGACTTACGGGATCAAATTTCGTAGTCATGGACTGTGCGGCTGGTCCCGGCGGAGGTTCGAGTCCTCCCTCGGGGATGGGTGTGTGTGTTTGTCCTTAGGATAATGTAGGTTAGGTAGTGTGTAAGCTTAGGGACTGATGACCTTAGCAGTTAAATCCTATAAGATTTCACACACATTTGAACATTTTTTGAACAAATTTCGTAGACCACCTCAGATTTCGCTATATAAGTATGCGCAAGACGTTTAACTGTGTGCTTCCGACGTCTGGAGGGCTTGGATGTCCCTCTGTACTCCGATTGGTAAATCATTTGACCGCGTGATGGTGTAACGTAATGGGCCCGGAAATGGAGCATCAGGTCCGAAGTAAAGCGAGTCGTAGGAGCGAAAGTATACAGATTTCTGTCAAAATAACTGCACTCCTTTTGTAACCTTAAACAAAATATCTAATGAAATTGATTTCTGGTGCAGATCACCACGAATCTGATAATTGTTTCAAAAGCTAACGAAAAAACAAGATTCTAAAATCAGAAATAAAAAAGTACTAACATGATCGCCAGTTCATAAGGACAAACTATTCTGTTTTAACCAAGTGGCCACTGTAACAGTAATTACCATTTTTTTCAGAGTGAAAAGTATTAATGCATGGTTATTTTAATTAATATCGCAGCAAGAAGTAACAATATGAACAAAAAATATTTGCAGCCGTTCCGTTTTGCAATACAGTGAGAGGGTCATTCATAAGTTCCTCTGGGGTTTCAGACATACAGAAAACAGACGCCACAGGAGAAATATCACATTTCCAGGATTTTAACTCACATTACAGGTGCTCAATGTGGGCAGCGTTTGTGACACGGCGAACGTCAATACGAGCATGCAATTCATTGACGTGAATTGTCCGGAAAGGCGCGACAGCAGCACGCTTTGCTAATCTGTTCATTGGATTGCCTATCTACAGGCGCGAGATAATTCAATGCGACAATACAACGTATAGAGGATTAACAGTGAATGTTGAATACAGCACAACTTAAAGGTGCAATCTGTAAATTTACGAATTATGTAAATCATTAGCAGGATTCTCTTTACCAGTGGGGCGTTGCTACATAGCGATAACAGGCAAAAAAATTCCGATTGGTTCGCTGATAACCTGTTGTGGGACATAAATGCCCCTATGGTAGTCAAAGGCTTAGGAGAGTGTAATAGTAACACGCACATAATGAAACAGAATTCCGCTGCTTGTACCTAAATTAACGTTGAGACAAGAGAACACTTTACCTACCTAGTTGGAAAATTCGCATTCTGCAACAAAGTATTAACACACGACAGTGAAATCACCTCACAACACTGTAACGTTTACTTTTAAAATTTAACTGTTCTAATTTTATCAAAACGGATTAAAATACTGCAAAATGAACGAATTCAGACAAATACAAATATTCCAAAAAAAATTAATAATTCACTTTTAACGGAATCTCACTTTATCAAATATTCTTCAGATTGAGAGATTAGTATTGTGACAAAACCAGTGAGAGTTGCGTTACGTAAGTTAAGAAAATTGCCAGTAAAACCTAAAGCTTGGTCTAGTAACTAATTATTTTCAATGTAATCATTCAGTGATAAGGGGACAGAAAAGCCTGACACAAACTACACTTCAAAATCAACTAATGCAGATGACTTTTGTGATATTGTGGACCAGCTGAAAACGCGAATGCTCCAACCAGGCACTCTTATCTCATTTACTCTCCGATTTGGTGGAGTAGTGTACAGTAAATTGTAACGTGCCTTTATACAACAGTATCGGAGTCGCTACTGCAAGGGGGTGTCAAGATGCCGAATGTATCCAGATTCTCCATATTACTGTTCTTATTCATTTATGAATGCTGCTTACATTTTCACGTGTTTTGTATCCTTACCAGATCAGTTTTCGAGAAGCTCTACTCTTGACGTTGCATTACACTTTCCTCTTGCATATCTCAGCTTTGGAAACTACACAAAATTTGCTTTCTGTTTTGAACATATATGTTTTATACAACAAATAATATGGAATTAAAAGTCTACATTAGAAAGATGAGAAAAAAGATTTGCAAGGCGTGTGCACTTGTTGTGAGGTGTTACATAGTGAGCTATTTTCTGGAATTGGATTCACCCGTTCCAGTCCCTTAGGAGCTGTACTAAAAACAGCAATAACGTAGATTCATTTAAATTTCTTTCCTTGTACAGTTCGAATTGTACAGTTTATATGTAATGTACATATAAACCGTATAATTCGAACTACACTACGGCTATTTATGATTTGTACAGAAACCAGATGGCAGCTATGAGAGTCGAGGGGCATGAAAGGGAAGCAGTGGTTGGGAAGGGAGCGAGACAGGGTTGTAGCCTATCTCCGATGTTACTCAATCTGTATATTGACCAAGCAGTATAGGAAACAAAAGAAGAATTTGGAGTAGGAATCAAAATCCATGGAGAAGAAATAAAAACTTTGAGGTTTGCGGATGACGTAGTAATTCTGTCACAGACAGCAAAGGACCTGGAAGAGCAATTGAACGGAATGGACAGTGTCTCGAAAGGAGGGTATAAGATGAATATCAACAAAGGCAAAACAAGGCTAATGGAATGTAGTCTAATTAAATCAGCTGATGCTGAGGGAATTAGATTAGGAAATGAGACACTTAAAGTAGTAGATGAGATTTGCTATTTGGGTACCAACGTAACTGACGGTCGAAGTAGAGAAGAATATAAAATGTAAACTGGCAACTGCAAGAAAAGCGTTTCTGAAGAAGAGAAATTTGTTAACATCGAGTATAGATTTAAGTGTCAGGAAGTCGTTATTGAAAGTATTTGTATGGAGTGTAGTCATGAGTGGAAGTGACACGTGGACGATAAATAGTTTAGACAAGAATAGAATAGAAACTCTCGAAATGTGGTGCTACAGAAGAATGCTGAAGATTAGTGGGTAGATCACATAACTAATAAGGAGGTATTGAATAGAATTGGGGAGAAGAGAAATTTGTGGCACAACTTGACTACAAGAAGGGATCGGTTGGTAGGGCATATTCTGAGGCATCAAGGGATCACCAATTTAGTATTGGAGGGCAGCGTGGAGGGTAAAAATCGTAGAGGGAGACCAAGAGAGGAATACACTGAGCAGATTCAGAAGGATGTAAGTTGTGCAGCAGTTACTTGGAGATGAAGAAGCTTGCACAGGATAGAGTAGCACGGAGAGCTGCATCAAACCTGTCTCTGGACTAAAGACAACAACATGTAATTTACGCTGAAACCCTGCAAAGCAGCTTCATAAGAGAATGTATTTTAGGTGCACGCAACTATTGCATCTTGTTTCCTGCATCGACTACTCGTATATTAATGCAATTGTAAATTGGACTTCGATCAGGAAAACCTACTGAAAAATCGAAAAAAGCTCGCTTGTTTAGTTTCTTGTTTAAAACTGCACGACTCCCTCTTCCAACAATCCTGGGTAAACTCACGTATCACCAGAACAGCTAAACAGCAACATTCACCAACAAGAGCAAAAACTGTTACTCATTTCGAAAAGGTCAAGACGCACAATTGTCATCCTTAAACCATTAAATATTCCAAAATACCACACTCGACTAAAAGTTGCTTCAAAAGTGCTTGCTGCTGCAAGTACAGACATTGTTTATAATGCTGTACATTAGTTTATCCCACGAAATCGTTTTGAAGTACACCTGTGCTACACGTGTCGTGTCATGTAATTGATTGATAACCATCGTTAGGTGAAGAATTCGTAATTCGTTAGTTCCACTTCCTAATCGAATTATGAATAGTTTGCTAAATGAGCGACTGCCTGGAGACTTGCGTACAAGCACGATTTTCACCCTCGTGATCACAAAGCCTTAGCTTCAACGATCGTGTACATTGTCCATATCTGTCATATTATCACTGTTAACTAAACAGACCTGTTACAGTCGGCCCAGTACCAGTATGAAATCCTCGAAAGAATCCGAGTCTGATATCTGCTGGAATTGCTCTCTTCGTTCCACGTCACAGGATAAGGTACTCGTAGCTTGTAAATATTTTACTGTTTGAGGCAAATGAATTATCACCTCGTTAAGTAATACAGTATATTTTCGCTTCTTTACGCGTTTTACTTTACATTTATGGTACTTTTCTGCCGATGTCATTTCTTAAGATTTTTTAACCGTGTATCTTGGCCGATATTCCGTAAGTATGTCTTTTGATTATTAATGAGTTAAGAATATTGTCTGCTTCATTCTCAATTACTGCGTCTTTCACTCTAGAGATACGCCTCTCTATCGTCCAAGTATTTTCGCATTATGCGGCCATACCGTCCAGTTGAAGAAGGCAACTGAATGAGTGGTCGTCGTAATGCCATTTGGTACATTTTACGAGCCGTGTAGATCTTTAAAAGTATTTGAGTGTCTTGTAATTAAGTACTGCAGTAAATGTGTAACATGGGCCGAAGATGGCCTTTTGTGTGACCCTGCAGAGCACTGAATCAGTTACATGTAATGTCCCTCCACAACGACCTACAGTTAAAAGAACGAATGTCCGTCGCGCATCTACGTGACGTGCTGAGGGCACATTTGTTTATTCCGCTATAGCGTGACGGCGCCGGGCTATGCGCACTTGCCAGAACGGTTTTTGCTGTCAGGAGGCAACACGGTGTGCATTTGTTTGTCTGTCTGTCACGCCTGCTATCCATTCCCGGTGGCCCTGCTGTGGCTGTGGTGTTACAGCGACAGCCGGTGTATTGAGTGCGAGAAGCAACGAAGATACTTATTGGCAGCAGGTGTCGCAGAAGAAAATAACTTGTTGGGTGTGGACACTTACTGTGTCACATTTATGTTCGTAATGCAACGTAATGAAGCACATAGGATACTCTTTGAATCTCATTTTATCAGTTAAAAGTATAGATAACTGTAGGGACTGAAGATGGGGGTGGGAAACTGACAGGACTAATACCAACAGACGACGGTGTGAGACAGAGATCCAGCTTATCTCGCCCACACAAATGTATGTTGACGATGTTCTCGCCCCTCGGGACGAATAAATTGCTTAACAAATAGAATAATTTCAATGTGGCACACCGAATTTCTTCACATTTTAAAATTGGAAAACTGTGGTGACCTTGGCGGTGTTCATTTCAGTAAAACTGTAGTTCATTCTGTGTCGTCACGATCTCTCTCATTTTGTTTTGAGAAGAGTGACCTAACGTCATCTTTCAGCAGTTGGTCAATACAGCAACAAATATAACATGTAAATATCGAGCCACAAAACATAAACAAATGCTGTTAGAAGCAAAACTAATATATGTACATAATTTTTCGTTAACAAGAAAAATACCAAAGTAAATAAAACATTTAATTACTTTGGTTACGACATCCACTACGATAACGTTACCGTCGTCTAAAACAAAGAAGACATGTTTAACACGATACGTTGAGCGATCAACAAACATCTAAAAAGTAAAATATGGAAAGAGACAATTCAAAATTTTATAAGAAGGTGATTGCCCGGGAAAATAAACAAAACTACTACAGAGAAAGGGACCAAAAAGACTCCTAATGATACACTGACAACCCAAAGAGAAGTTGGTGACTGTAATAGCCAGTAAAGTGCGTAATGCAGAAGAAATTAGAAAAGTACACGTAAACCACAAGCATTCTTCATCCACCGGATACAGAAGAGGGAGCATCATTGCGGCATGTCCCGGCACAAAAGATGGTTTTACTGTGTCTGTGTGTTCCTTATGGCAAAGACGACAAATCCTTTCCTCACGAGCCTATAGCGTCGCTCACGTTTGACAATAGCCTGTCCACACAAATTTCACTTTTTCCCGTAAGAGCCAGGTCGCGAACCATTCAAGGTCTGGATCATACATTTCTCGTGGTTTTGGTTGAAACAGACACAAAGGGTTAGTAAATCTGTACGCTTAATGATTCTCAAATAAGACGGCACGCACTTCACCATAAATTTTATGTTGGTGATGTGGTAGTGGTGTATACCAGTGATTCTAAGGCCAGACTACGTTGGCTGCTAAGTTGTTGTTTTTTTATCATCAGAGTTTGTTCTCGTATCGGGCGTTGAATTTCCAGTAATTTTCACGCGAGCGTGGTATGAAGGTTTGCTGCTGCACTTATTCCCTTATTAGCGTTGTTAGTAATCAGAACACTTACACGACAGTTGAAAATGGTCAGTGTACTTAAGACTTAATATTTTAGAAGAGAGTATGGTAAGGATGTGTAATTGTGCTGGCATATTTGGCAATGGTAACTGGAAGAAGTTTCCCTGACCCTGCAACTATGAGTCTAGTGGAGAGTATACTCTCCGACAGTTTATCCCCTGTTAATTTGCTGCTACGCTGAGAGTCAAATCAGCTTGATGAATCCGTGGGTCGTTGTCGCACACAGCAAATACGATTCGTTATGATCACTATCTAGAGGTGAAGACCTCCATTCTACACACTCAGGCTGGAAAGAGGCCGCTGTCAGACTGATGAGCCAAAGCAATACGACCATCTGCTTAGTAGCGTGTTGGTCCAGATTTGGAACACGATGCTGCAGCGATTCTGCTTGGCGTGGATTTGGGAAGACCTTGGTACCCACAAGTTAAGGTGGGTGTTTTTTGGGCGAGAACTGGCGTCGGATAGTGTCCCTGATGTGTTCCCTACGGTTGAGATCATGCAAATTTGGTGGCCTTGACGTGAGTGTGAGTTTATTCCTATTCTCCTCAAACCACTGTACGACGATTCTAGCCTTGTGCACGGACAGTTATGTTACTGGAAGATGACATCGCCGTCGGGGGAGACTTAAGCATGATAGAATGCAGGTGGTATGCAGTAATGTTCACGCAGTCCACAGCTCTCGTGGTGCCTCCGGTTACCATCACAGTTTCCATGGACGCCGAGGTGAATGTCCATCATAGCATAATATTGCCGTCACTGGCCTGCTTCCGTGTCGTGGTGTGTGTTTTAAGTAGCCGTTTACCTGGACGACGGTTTATCCTGCACGATCATTGACCTGATGTGAAAAAAATACATAATGCCTCCAACGATGCGACACGTTTCCATTGATCCACGGTCCATTCTCGATTATCCCATGCCCTCTTCAGTCGTAACTGACAGTGTCGTTGGGTCAACAAGGGAACACATAGCGGTCGTTTGCTCTGGCTCCGTGTTCAACAGTATTACCTGAACGGCATACCCGAAACACTTGTGCCTGCACCAACATTGTACTCTGCCGTCATATCTACCAAGGATCAAGTCCTATCCTGCTTTCCAGAGCGGGCAACCCTCCTACCTCCACGTTCTGAGATGAGGGTAGACGTCCAACACCTTGCCGCCTACCATGGTTTCTCCGTCCTTCAAAAGATGCTCAGGACAGCAGCACGCGGACGGTCGAATAGCTTCGCCGTTTACGAGATGCTCGTTTCAGGCGGCGGACCATAACAAACTGCCGTTTGTCAAGGTCACGTGTATCAGGGATTTCCCTGTTTGCGGCCCTTGTCGTCCCTAGAAACATTCCTTATTTATCTCTGTTTCTGGTTATACCGGGTGTTACAAAAAGGTACGGCCAAACTTTCAGAAAACATTCCTCACGCACAAATAAAGAAAATATGTTATATGGACATGTATCCGGAAACGCTTACTGTCCATGTTAGAGCTCATTTTATTACTTCTCTTCAAATCACATTAATCATGGAATGGAAACACACAGCAACAGAACGTACCAGCGTGACTTCAAACACTTTGTTACAGGAAATGTTCAAAATGTCCTCCGTTAGCGAGGATACATGCATCCACCCTCCGTCGCATGGAATCCCTGATGCGCTGATGCAACCCTGGACAATGGCGTATTGTATCACAGCCGTCCACAATACGAGCACGAAGAGTCTCTACATTTGGTACCGGGGTTGCGTAGACAAGAGCTTTCAAATGCCCTTATAAATGAAAGTCAAGAGGGTTGAGGTCAGGAGAGCATGGAGGCCATGGAATTGGTTCGCCTCTACCAATCCATCGGTCACCGAATCTGTTGTTGAGAAGCGTACGAACACTTCGACTGAAATGTGCAGGAGCTCCATCGTGCATGAACCACATGTTGTGTCGTACTTGTAAAGGCACATGCTCTAGCAGCACAGGTAGAGTATCCCGTATGAAATCATTATAACGTGCTCCATTGAGCGTAGGTGGAAGAACATGGGGCCAAATCAAGACATCACCAACAATGCCTGCCCAAACGTTCACAGAAAATCTGTATTGATGATGTGATTGCACAATTGCGTGCTGATTCTCGTCAGTCCACACATGTTGATTGCGAAAATTTACAATTTGATCACGTTGGAATGAAGCCTCATCCGTAAAGAGAACATTTGCACTGAAATGAGGATTGACACATTGTTGGATGAAACATTCGCAGAAGTGTACCCGTGGAGGCCAGTCAGCTGCTGATAGTGCCTGCACACGCTGTACATGGTACGGAAACAACTGGTTCTCCCGTAGCACTCTCCATGCAGTGACGTGGTCAACGTTACCTTGTACAGCAGCAACTTCTCTGACACTGATATTAGGGTTATCGTCAACTGCACGAAGAATTGCCTCGTCCATTGCAGTATCCTCGTCGTTCTCGGTCTTCTCCAGTCGCGAGTCATAGGCTGGAATGTTCCGTGCTCCCTAAGACGCCGATCAATTGCTTCGAACGTCTTCCTGTCGGGACACCTTCGTTCAGGAAATCTGTCTCGATACAAACGTACCGCGCCACGGCTATTGCCCCGTGCTAATCCACACATCAAATGGGCATCTGCCAACTCCGCATTTGTAAACATTGCACTGACTGCAAAACGACGTTCGTGATGAACACTAACCTGTTGATGCTACGTACTGATGTGTTTGATGCTAGTACTGTAGAGCAATGAGTCGCATGTCAACACAAGCACCGAAGTCAACATTACCTTCCTTCAATTGGGCCAAGTGGCGGTGAATCGAGGAAGTACAGTACATACTGGCGAAACTAAAATCAGCTCTATCAATGAAATTAAGCGTTTCCGGACACATGTCCACATAACATCTTTTCTTTCTTTGTGTGTGAGGAATGTTACCTGAAAGTTTGGCCGTAGCTTTTTGTAACACCCTGTATACCTTTCTTATCGCGTCACGCGCCCGCAACGCTACCATGCGCATTCCTGCAGAAAGTGTCGCCGCTTCTTTGTCTGAGCTTGTCGCAGGCTTTCCTCCAAGAACGAGTAGCTTACGGAAAGAAGCGGGGAGACTTTCCGCAGGACCCGCTCATCATTTTGCATGACAATGCTCGGGCGCTAATGGTGCAAGTTGTGAGTAATTTTTTCGATCGATGGGACCCAGAAGTGCTATACTACACACTACACTCCCCATGTAACTTCAACTTGATTCTTAGATTTCAGGAAGCACTTCCTAGCGTTAGCTTCTGAACCGTTACAGAGAATTGTTGGGCAGTAGACCGCTGCACTCGAACTATAGACAGAACGGACTGTACACGATACTGGTGACGACTTTGAAGCATGATAATACTGTGAAACAGTTGTCTATTTTGTATAAGTTGTAAATATATGGCTGCTACTATTCGAATTCCAACCTTCGTAATTTTAAAGAAAGGCGTAACTAAATTCGTGCTTCTAAATGCAGCTGAGGATCCTGCTTTTCCGGATAACAGTAAGAAATTCTTTAAAACTAACCATATGGACGTTAAAAAAAGTTGACCACGTACGAGTAGGACTCATGTGCTGAGTTTCCTGTACAAACGTAGACAGTTCATCCATTGGGGGAATAGAGAACTTCGAATGTTTTTGCCTGTTATCGACACTGATTCTGGCAACATATCCCAGGGATTCCAAGACTTTCTAGTATGTTTTAATTTCAAGACTGACATCGGATAACAAATGACAAACGAAATTTTATGTGATATAATTACAGATTAACAAATTTCGGATTTTTTACTTTGCTTGTTCTGTGAAACCGTGCTTCTAGGCAAATTTCAAGATTCTAGGACAACAGGAAGGAATAGGTTTTGATGAATGAGTTTGCGAGTGTCAAAATGTGTGACATAAAAGGCGGTATGTGCTGAAGATTAGATGGGTAGATCACATAACTAATGAGGAGGTATTGAATAGAATTGGGGAGAAGAGGAGTTTGTGGCACAACTTGACCAGAAGAAGGGATCGGTTGGTAGGACATGTTCTGAGGCATCAAGGGATCACCAATTTAGCATTGGAGGGTAGCGTGGAGGGTAAAAATCGTGGAGGGAGACCAAGAGATGAATACCCTAATCAGATTCAGAAGGATGTAGGTTGCAGTAAGTACTGGGAGATGAAGAAGCTTGCACAGGATAGAGTAACATGGAGAGCTGCGTCAAACCAGTCTCAGGACTGAAGACAACAACAACAACATCTGTTGGTTGCAGTGGCTTAGAAACTTACATTTACACCGCCAAGAGCCTATGCACTTTAATATGTGACATAAATTTCAACTTGAAGCGTGAACCCGATCCTGAGAGAAAGTACTTTTAACAGTCGGAGAGACAGACAGACAGACAGAGAACAAAATGATCTTACAAGCGCTTCGATTGAGGTACGGAATCCTAAGAACGATTTCACATGCCAGCCAAACATTTCCATTGTATAATGAACACCAATTCGCACAACAACGGACGCAGTGACCAAACTGCTTGAAGGAGTGGTTACACTGCTGGCCATTAAAATTGCTACACCACGAAAATGACGTGCTACAGACGCGAAATTTAACCGACAGAAAGAAGATGCGGTGAAATGCAAATGATTAGCTTTTCAGAGCATTCACACAAGGTTGGCGCCGGTGGCGACACCTACAACGTGCTGACATGAGGAAAGTTTCCAACTGATTTGTCATACACAAACACCAGTTGACCGGCGTTGCCTCCTGAAACGTTGTTGTGATGTCTCGTGAAGGAGGAGAAATGCGTACCATCACGTTTCCGACTTTGATAAAGGTCGACTTGTAGCCTATCGTGATTGCGGTTTATCGTATCGCGATATTTCTGCTCGCATTTGTCGTGATCCAATGACTTAGCAGAATATGGAATCGGTGGGTTCAGGAGGGTAATACGGAACGTCATACTGGATGCCAACGGCCTCGTATCACTAGCAGTCGAGATGACAGGCATCTTATCCTCATGGCTGTAACGGATCGTGCAGCCACGTCTCGATCCCTGTGTCAACAGATGGGGACGTTTGCAAGGCAACGATCATCTGCACGAACAGTACGGCGACGTTTGCAGCAGCATGGACTATCAGCTCGGAGACCATGGCTGCGGCTACCCTCGACGCTGCATCACAAAGAGGAGCGCCTGCGATGGTCTACTCAACGACGAACCTGGGTGCACCAGTGGCAAAACGTCATTTTTTCGGATGAATCCAGGTTCTGTTTACAGCATCATGAGGGTCGCATCCGTGTTTGGCGACATCGCGGTGAACGCACATTGCAAGCGTGTATTCGTCATCGCCATATTGGCGTATCACGCGACGTGATGGTATGGGGTGCTGTTTGTTACACGTCTCGGTCACCTCTTGTTCGCATTGACGGCACTTTGAACAGAGGACGTTACATTTCGTATGTGTTACGACCCGTGGTTCTACACTTCATTCGATTCCTGCGAAAGCCTACATTTCAGCAGGATAATGCACCACAGCATGTTGCAGGTCCTGTACGGGCCTTTCTGGATACAGAAAATGTTCGACTGCTGCCCTGGCCAGCACATTCTCCAGATCTCTCACCAATTGAAAACGCCTGGTCAATGGTGGCCGAGCAACTGGCTCGTCACAATACGCCAGTCACTACTCTTGATGAACTGTGGTATCGTGCTGAAGCTGCGTGGGCAGCTGTACATGTACACGCCATCCAAGCTCTGTTTGACTGAATGCCCAGGTGTATCAAGGCCGTTATTACGGCAAGAGGTGGTGGGGTCTGGGTACTGATTTCTCAGGATCTATGCACCCGAACTGCGTGAAAATGTAATCACATGTCAGTTGTAGTATAATATATTTGTCCAATGAATACCCGTTTATCATCTGCGTTTCTTCTTGGTGTAGCAATTTTAATGGCCAGTAGTGTACAACTGCTGACTGTTTGACATATAAACAACGAACGCCGTTTACAGTTATTGCGCCCGTGCTCAACACTTCTGACACTCTCTCTGGCAGAAGCGCCCATGTTTACACCTGAGTCCGTTTTTACACCTCCTGTACAAATTACATCATAGAACCATTTGATGACTTGAATCCCCGCCGATTCTTTTAGAGAAGCTTGCTGTCTCGCAGGGAGACACGATGCCTTCGGTAAATTAACCCGTGATGGGCGTCTGCGTTTGACGTACACCGTGTCAGTCAGAACATGCGAGACCGACGCGAGCAGCCTGCCAGCGCGGGCGGCGGCCGCCACCTCGGCTGCCCTGACTCCGGGATGCGAGGCGCGCCGCCGCGGTGCCGGCCCGGCTCGTTAACGCTTTGTTGTAACTGGATTGTTATTAATTATCTGTCTAAATATTTGCCGCCGGAATCATGCAGCCGGCTAATTAAAGCGGCGCGCAGTGGCGCGATTGTGCCGCCCGTTTGCTCTCCTCGGCACACAGGCCGGCGCCACCGCCGACGCCGACGCCGACTGCCGGGTCGTCAAGGCTGCGCCGCGCGCTCTGCTAAACTCGCGAGCACGTATTTTACAGCGTAATGAACGCCGCGTTTTACGAGACCCCCTCGCGCGTCGCAACGCTCCCTGACCTTATTATCAGATAACAACCGCCCCGCTGTGATGTACCGCATTCCTCACACACATGTGCGGTCGGAAGTTTCACGACTCGCGCGCGAGGTATAACGGCCGTCTGCCGGATCTCGGCTGTACTCGGACTGCGTTGCGTCTGGGAAGGAGTACTTCCTCCCGCTCTAGCACTCTCCACCACTTGCGTGCGTTCCAGTGCAGTGTCGTCAACAGATAAGAAACTACTGGCTTCTATGGCGGGTGCATAACCCGTCAGCGTCGTTCACTTGTGGAGCTGCAGAATGCGAAGATGTGCATGTTGATATTACCATAACAGCTGATGTGACTGCTGAGATATTTCTTCACCGGGAATTAACGAATAGCAGTCCTTTCCAAGCACCTCCTCATATGGACACAACTATCCATGTAGACTAGCGGTGACAATGAGGAATTATTGTACATATCTCAAAGATTGCTATCATATTACAAACCTGGATTTTTTGTTATACGAGGAATGCGTTTCAACACAAATAAGACATCTACTATCACGTAATATACTGTCACATACTTTTTAAGTACCACCTAATAATCAGAGGCGTGGCCGGCACTTGGATGGATGACCATCCAGGCCGCTATGCGCTGTTGCCATTTATCGGGGTGCACTCAGCCTCGTGACGCCAACTGAGGAGCTACTCGACCGAATAGTATCGGCTCCGGTCAAAGAAAACCATCATCATGACCGGGAGAGCGGTGTGCTGACCACACGCCCCTCCTATCCGCATCCTCAACTGAGGATGACACGGCTGTCGGATGTTCCCGATGGGCCACTTGTGGCCTGAAGACGGAGTGCTTTAATAATCAGAAGGTCGTAAATTGGTATCGGAATTAACAGTTTTCAACAGGACCTGCCCGGGTAGTAGTTGCATCGTTTATGCAGAAACAATACTGTAAGCGAAATATAGCGCGTGCGCGCGCGCACACACACACACACACACACATTATTACAAGACACTATGTTTCTCGAAACTGTTCGAAGTTAGATTGTGCCGCAACACAGGTAATACTCATCCACATATAAATCATATTAGCTTTATTATTGTGTTGTTCACATCACTTTCACATGCCACCTACCTATTCATCAATCCCTGTCCATGTACCAGAAGCAGTTATTTATTTACCACCAGTGCACAGCTGCCTCATCTTGAACATCGCCGGCCGGCCAGGGTGGCCGAGCGGTTCTAGGCGCTACAGTCTGGAACCGCGCGACCGCTACGGTCGCAGGTTTGAATTCTGCGTCGGGCATGGATGTGTGTGTTGTCCTTAGGTTAGTTAGGTTTAAGTAGTTCTAAGTTCTAGGGGACTGATGACCTCAGAAGTTAAGTCCCATAGTGCTCAGAGCCATTTGAACCATTTTTTTGAACATCGCCATGTTCATCAACATACACTGATGGGGAAAAAATTGCAACTCCAAAAAGCAATTAATGTAGAGTAATGAAATTTCGGGAATACGTTTGTCTAGGCAACATATTCAAGTGATTAATATTGCAAGATCACAGGTTAATACAAGCACCAGATAAGTCATTTGAAATGTGAAATGTTGGTACAGTAACCGGTGTAACGCGCCTCAGTGTTAAAGGCAAGGTGTCATACACGTACCAGATTTCAGTTTGCGACTTCCAGTTCCGTGCTTGTTGCACTTCATCGGACGATACAGGGACGATTAATGCTGCTTGTGGATGACGCTAGAGTTTTTGTCCGATGATGTCCAATACGTGCTCAATTCGAGACACATCTGGTGATTGAGTAGACCAAGGGACGTATCGGCACTCTGTAGAGCATGTTGGGTTATAACAGTGGTGTGTTGGACAGCGTTATCTTGTTGGAAAACACCCCTTGGAATGCTGTCCATAAACGGCAGCACAATAGGTCGAATCACCAGATTGACGTGCAGATGTGCAGTCAGGGTGCATGGGATAACCACGAGAGCGCTCCTTCTGTCATACGAAATCGCACCCCAGACCACAACTCCAGGTGCAGGTCCATTGCATCTACCACGCAGACAGTCTGGTTGCACGCCCTCAACTGGCCTCCATCTAACCAACACACGGCCATCACTGGCACTCGCCGCGCGGGGTGGCCACGAGGTCGCAGGCTCCTTGTCACAGTTCGTGCGGCTCCCCCCGTCTGGCATGGGTGTCTCTGTTGTCCTTAGCGTAAGTTAGTTTAAGGTAGATTAAATAGTATGTAAGCTTATGGACCGATGACCTTAGCAGTTTTTTCCCATGGTACTTACCACCACGACTGGCACCGAAACACGACCAGTTTGCATCCGAAAACAGAACAGACCTCCACCCTGCCCTCCAATGAGCTCTCGCTTGACACCACTGAACTGGCTAATGGCGGTGGGTTGAGGTCAATGGAATACACGCGACAGTGCACCTGGCTCGGAGCCGTCCTTGAACTAACCGATTTGTAACAGTTCGTAGCGTCACTGTGGTGCCAAGTGTTGTTTAAATTGCTGCTGCAGATTCAGTACCATGTCCAGAGTCATATGCCAGACATGAAGGTCTTCCTTCTCGGTAGTGCCACGTGGCAATCCGGAGCCCGGTCTTCTTGCTACCGTACATTCTCGTGACCACTGCTGCCAGCACTCATGTACAGTGGCTACATCCCTGCCGAATCTTTCTGCAATATCGCAGAAGGGAAATCGAGCTTCTTCTAGCCCAATTACACGACTTCGTTCAAACTCAGTGGGTTGTTGGTAATGGCGTCTTTGCCGCCTTAAAGGCATTGTTCACCAACATGAACACACCACGTCCAGTCTCGAAGATAACTAGCACTCACCATCGTTATAGCGTGTGTTTAAAGCAAACTTGATTTCCATCCTCTTAGTGGCGCAACAAGCTCTCCTCTTACACGACTGGTGCGTATTTTGAATAGATATCATCTTTCAGATGTAGAAACACGCATACCAGCTTTCGTTCATATCGCACAACTCTTCCTTGGTGAAGTGATTTTTTTCCGTCTGTGTATTTTATGTATGTTTAACATCCTTTAATCCTGCAAAATTTCCTGGAAATGTCAAGAATTCTTTTTGGTGAGATCTGCTATACCCCTAAGACGAAGAGGAAATGAGGCTGATAAATAATAAATAAGACGATCAAACAGACAGTACAGTTAATGTTTTCTTGCTTTGGGCACGCTTCATCACATCGAGCCTATAACATCGTTGTTTATGTGCAGTTTTTTATGTGCAGATTTTTGTTGTGTCCTAACGCTCTCGATTACTGTACTGGCAGTTGTTCTTGGATTTCGTCTGAAGACTTCTCAGTTGTTGACAATAAATGTCAGCAGTGATGGTTACACTTTCCACCAGATGCATAACGTTATCTTTTGTGGATGCGCCAGGTCTCTGTACGGAAAGCTGCTGCTTTGTTTCGGCTCAGTCATTCCTTTGCTTTTCTTAAGTTAGCATAAGGACACTATTTCTCTCCAATAGTAACGATACAGGATAGAAATAGTAGGTGTTCTTCACGAAATAATTGATGACGAGGAAGAAGAGATGCACATATGGCCACCCGCTGATTTTTGTGATTTTGTCTTAGAGCGTGTGGTACCCATACACTCGATTTTTGAGCCTCCCCCATTGCATGAAAATGTCGCACCATGGTGGAATGATCACTGATCATAACATTTGCCAGTTCTCGAGTACGACGACTTTGAACATTGTAGATTAATGCGTTTAAACGATATTCATCAAGTCCGTAAGATCTTCCTGAACGTGGAGAGTCACTAATGTCACAACTATCCTCCTTAAAACGAGAAAATGGTTTTCTTACCGTGCTCTGTCCAGTGGCATTATCCCTATATACGGCGCAAATGTTTCAGACGGCCTTCGCCTGCTGTCACCCCTCTCTTGAACTCAAACCGAAGAAATGTTCCGATTTTTGTGCTTGGCGCTCTATTTTCTACCGTCCGCAACTCCAGTCACTACCTACAAAAGACAATATGTAAACTCAAATAGCAAGAATGAACCACAAATAAAAATGACAATAGATAAATGAACCGACTGCGACCAGAATACCAACATACAAAACAAAAACGCTGCGAACTTATGCACCAAACTAATAATAATTACAAGTAATCAACTGTGGCAAACACGGACGGGGGTGTGTCGAAGATATTGTCCCATTATCTTGTAAAATGCGTTTCCCAATATGGTGTTCTATGCAGCTCAGTAGCTGTCGGTGTCCTCTGCCTTACAAAGGAATTTTTGAAGAGAAATTAGAAACACCTTGCATGTATGCCCCTTTTGAAACGGATTCGACGACTGTTTTTCAAGACAAATCACCCTAATAATTGAACTCTTTCAGGGTGATCTGGAAGATCTGGAAACTCGGTACGTTTAGCAAAAAAAAAAAAAAAAAACAAAAAAAAAAGTCTTAAGTGGCTGATGTAATGATAGAATAGATCCATATAGCCTTCAACGCAAGCACGACAAGGAGTCGATGAAAAGCTACAAAGAGCTGAGTAATATAACATTCGAAGAAGAAGATTAGTTACGTTGGAAACACAGCGTAGAGGCCTTTGTAGTGGCTCGTTTTATCAGCATACGTCATAAACAGGATGTTCCTTCATGTGCGCGTCCCCACAACAGGTGATACGCCAGAAGAAATTGTAAAAGATGCACAAACGTGGACTCTTGTTTTCCATTTGTTGTCTCAGTTCAAGCGCTGTGACGGTAGAATTCGTACAATTACAGAATACGCTCTAAACCACCACCTGCACTTCAGACACCGGCAAGCAGCTGCTAGCCTAGTAAAATCGGCTCTCTTTTTGGCTAAGTAGCTAGCAATGTCTTCAAATCGGAGTACTGTAACAAATTTTAGTTAGTGTCAGAATCTATGTCCCACTGCTTCTTTGCGATTGAATTTCATTAGAAGGTTCATTTTGGGGAAAAAAAGAATTATTCAGAATGTATTGCCAAGAACGGCCGTGTCAGGAGATTCAAATAGACTAGCAGTGAATCGGAAGAATTCTTGGTGCTTTTCATTTTTTTTTTTCGTTTTATTTTATTGGCATTTGATGTATGTACCATCCAGCTAGAACCGTGTTACATTAGTAGTACATACAGAACGCATACTAGCTGTTAACAGATTATAACAACGCTTCATCTGAAACACTTGGAAGGAACTTGATAGCTAGGAAAAATACGTACGGACCTCAGAATATAAGTTGTACATATCGTCACACGCTAAGACTATTGCGCAACAAGACTGGCACATTGACAGAAGAGAGTACATGTTCCGTTTTCCAGCAGACACAGTTCTGCTGCGATACGAATAACAGGTGCATCTCATGTGCATCGTAGTATGAGAGTAAAACGGTGCGGCAACTGGAAACTTACTCAAAAGTTGAAGTACGTGGGACTGTAAAATTATTGTGGTCCAAACGTCTAAATTCTACAAAGGTTCAGCACGAAATTCTGACCATATATGGCCCAATCGCAACGTCATGTCCACCCATGGTGAAATAATGGCAACAATTTGACCAAGGTCGTAGGGGAAAGAAGGCATTGGACGTCGATCACGGACGACAACGTCCACGCAAGCTGAAGTAACCTCTGGAGGGGAAAGAGATTGTCAAAGTATGAGGAGGTTCTCGAATAGCTCCGTGACCAATGACCCGATTTGTGTCGTCGAGGAATTGAACTGTTATTAGAACGTCCCTCCCTTTGTTTACAGGGAATTGGTGACTACGGTCAAAAATAGTGTCATTATCTGTGTCACTTTGAAGTGTAGTACAGCATTCAATAACAGTTATTTGGGCTGCAATAATAATGTGTAACTTACTGTTTTAAATCCATCGTCGAATTTCGTGAATTCCAATGCTGTACGAAGGGCAGTACAGAAATTATTTCTTCTTTAGCAGAAAAGTATACGCTGTGCTGAAACTTGATGGACTGTAAAACTGTGTAACTGACCGAAACAAAAATAAGGACTCTTTCCCTTCCACTGGCAGTGTTCTTACTATTAAGATCCAAGAGCACGGGCCCCAGTTCTTTTCAAAGTCTCTATTTTTTTATATTTGCCTCCATTTGCGAGCTGAACGGAGCGTCACAGATCATAAATTCGATTCAGATGGTGCAAGTTAGTCGGATACAATTTTGCTGGTACGATCATGGAAGATAGTTTGTCGTGATGATATCGTCATGTGGAACCTTTAATGATTTGTTTGCGTACTTCGCGTTCAGGAGATCACTCTCTTTTATGCCTGTTGGGCCCGGTATGATTGTATGCAGAGTCATCTTTTCTGATTCATTGGCCCAGTGATGTCGATAGATAGCCCTTTTGTCCAAGAACAATAACGTTTCTATAGGAAGAAGAGTTCGCAGTTCCTCCCTCTTCCTCGCGGTCAGCAGTTTCGGCTAATATTTCAGTTCCTCGGGTAACGCCCATTCTAACTGGGAGCTGCACGCAATTTGCTAGAAGGGCTCCGAATAGCTAGAAGAGCTGTTTCGAGGTCCTAACATGAATTATTTCATCTCGAGCCTTTCCGCTCCGGTCGTTCTGAAGAATCTAATGAAAAGGGGGGGGGGGGGCGAGGAGGGGGGCAGCGGGCAGCATTGGGAGTGTGTGTTATCATGTTTCTAAAGATCAGGTTAGAAATTAATGGGCGTACAGGAGCAGACGTCCGAATTCTATTCCTATTCTCTTATTGTCTACCAGGATAATTATCTGCCGCTTGTAATTCCAACAACGACCGGAAGGTTGGTCGCACTCGTTACTCATTTAGCGTGTTATCGTCATCGAAACCTCTATCAGATACATCCGTTTGTGGTAACTTCATAAATGACTACGTCAGATTCGGATAATAGTACAGAACAACTAGTGGATATTATCTCCAGTCGTACTGCGTTTACGTAGTCAGTTTTTACAGCACGCATTCGATTATGATCGCGTGTCGAGCACACACATCGTAAATAGTTACGCTAACTTCTGGTCTGAAGAGCACTGCGGATAAATACTAAACACACAGTTCTAATTGGATGTGCAGAATAGCTTGAGCGCTCCTGTTATGTGAACTTTAAAGCTGCCAGAAGGGTGATGGCCGTAACACCGCGCGTTTTTAGCACTCGCACTCGTGCACTGATTAGAAGTATCCGGACACCTGTTAGTGGATATTAATACGTGGTGCGTCCACCTTTCGCCCTTATGACTATTCGAACTTTTCTGGTGACAATTTCAGTGAGGTGTTTGAAAGACTGTGGAGGAAATGCAGCCTTTCGTCCGCAAGAGCCGAAACCAGAGAAGGTAGTGGTGACGGCCGCTGGGGTCTGGCACGTAATCGACGTTCTAACACGTCCCAAAGGTGTTCGATTGGTTTCAGGTCGCGGCCCTGGGCAGGGTAGCCTTTCAGGAGTGCCATTGTCCACAGTTCATTGACTCACAAACACTGCTTTATGGCAAGGTGCGTTGTCGTGCTGATACAGTCAGTCATTGTCGCCGAATTGTTCCTCTGCTGTACGAAGTACACAGTGCTGTAAAACATGTTCGTATCCTTCTTCATTTAACGTTTTCTTAAGCGCAATAGAGGGACCACACCCCACCCACGAAAAACCCTGCCGTACCGTAAAACCACCTCCACTGCTCTTCACTGCTGGCGCTACCAGTGGTGGCAGGTAACGTCTCCCAGACTTTCGCCAAACCCAAACCCTTCAATCGCATTGTCACAGTTTATAGCGTGAATCATCACTCCAAAACTCTCGTTTGCAGTCATCCATTGTGCAGTGGCTTCGCTCTTCACACCAACTCAAGGGTCGCCTGGCACTGAATGCTGCAATGTGTAGCTTACGAGGAGCTGCCCGACCATTCTACCCCATTCTTTTTAACCCCCTACGCAAATTAGAGTTAATGCAAAGGCTCACCGACAGTCATTCTTTCCACGCCCCATTCGCGTGTGTAACAAACAGCGTAACAAACTTAGAGGGATTTGTCAAGAACAATCCATGTCCGAAAGCATGATTCAGTAATTACACACGGCCTACAATGGCGAGCTCCTGTCTCTGGGCCGCCCGCCCTGTCATCAGCAAGCGTGAACTGCAACGCTGAGTGATGGCAGACGGAACTCTTCGCAATGGATCTGACAGTATTCATGACATCAGATGGTGTCTCACGAGTCCACGCCTGTCACAACGCTGCAGAGACCGCTAATGAGGGGAACACGGCAAATGCCATATCCCGATTTCCCAAAAACTTCGCTCAGTGGAAGAGGAGTCAGAATAAGCGAATACGTGTCTCCACTTACCCGTAGGTACTCGACCATTTCTGACGAAACAACGGGAAAAGTGTTCACTGTAATTCTGATGCTTCTTAAGACGCGATAATCTTTGCCGAAATGGTGAGAAAGTGGCTGGCGTCGCGGCATCTCACTTTTGCGCCCTGTTAAGCCCACTCAATGTTTTTATTTTATTTTATTTTTCATGTATCTACCCATGTTGGCAGAAGGCTACTGCACGACTGTTCCTTATCAAGCTAGGAGATACGAGCGAGTTATAGTAAGATTGCCGTTGTATTTCATAATAAATGCCATACAAAATTATCTGTACGTGTGGTTTTTTCAGAGCTTACCGTCTTTTTAAATTATAATATTCTTAGATTTCATTCTTATATCGATTCTTATATTTATTTTACAGCAAGACTTGGTGCATTGCCTGGGGTGATACATTGGAAACACACAATTCCGAATACGACGAGCATCTCACGAAGGCGCAGTGACATTTCTGCGTAAGAACATTACTCGGGAAAAAAAGAAAGTTGCTAACACTGCTGAAGATTTCACACGTTAGCACTAATGTCGCGGTAAACTGCGAATAACAGATCTTGGCGCTTACAGTTAATTATGAATCAAGATACACACAGGATTTTCACACAAAATAATTTAAAACAGTTTTTTCATCCATTTATTTGTGCTTTTTTAAAAATTCTTTCACCAGATATGCAATTAGTAGAACGGGGTAAGAACAACGTTATTTCATTATACATTCGTTGTAACACCCCCCCCCCCCCCGTCACTTATCTGGTTTTTGGCGTGTGTTCACCCCAACTAATTGACTTGGACTAACAGATCAACAGTGAGTGCAAAACTGCCGCAATATCGGATAACGCAAAGAAAATAATAAGGCCCTGTGACTCCTGATTGAACTGCGGTGGCAGTGTTAACATTAATTGATTCAGAATTGATCACTCTTAATTAAAAGGGGTGCACGTTGATGTTATATTCAGCTATTGAACACCAGATGCAAATGTTGAACATAAAATTAATTAAGAAAGTGACTTGGGATTTCAAGTACTTGATTGAAAACAGTTGCAGTCGATTAGCACAAATTTATTTTAACTCCCAGCCTTCAATCATCACATTACATGACTCTCCTAACAGGCAGTGGTAATAAATTGTGTTTACATGGAGTAAAGCGCCATAAATCAAAATTAATTTCTATCGACTGACCCAGGCGTAATGCGAAGTGCGAGAAGAATTCCACAATACACAGCCCATGAAACCCTCGTGCAGACTTTGCCGACGTGATCCAACAAATTAACCAGTGGCCTAACTCAAGCCGGAGCGGGCGCAATATCACCGAATTCAGTGTGGCGGGGCGTCGTCGTTGTGCGGACGTCGGCCAACCTCGTGATGCTGCAAAGCTGTGCTCATCTATTCACTCCTAACTATCTTGCTCAGTACATAGATGAACAAAAACTTTCTATCTCCAAGCTCAATCGTTCCGTTTGCTAAGTCCTAAACTGCAGAGATGGTCACTCTCTCTCAGGCAAGCTGAGTAAAGAACGCCACGTCCGCACTCAAGGCAAGCTGGAAACGGAAGACCTCTACAGAGACTTCGCCTCAGTGTCCCCTCCAGCAAAATCACTTACACCAACTGCAGCGCAAGTCGCGTTAATTATGCATCGCTTCCCAGTGCTGACCAATGCCTGCTCTGGGAAGTGAACAAATTCCCACAAAATTTCCCTTCCTCTCAACTTCTGCTATTTAGCTCCTCCCAGGCCACCCATCAAGGTTATCATCTCCATAAAACACCAATTTTTCCGAAATTCTGACTCCCAGGAGAGTACTTAAAATTCCTCAGTCCTATGTTCCCATCGGAGGCTGGTGTATTTCATTCTGTCGCTCATCACCTGATTTACTTCAGACTCTGCGGACTGTGAATTCAGCCTGAAGTTGCTGTAGTCATGAACACGCATATTTCGGCCTCCATTGACCGTTCCAATGTAGCTTTGCGCGGCTTTCTCGCATGTTTCACTGAAAACGGGACGACGGACATTTATCAACAGGCGTACAAATTCTCCGTCTGCTTCCCGGTACACCAGCATGAGGTCAACCACCCACTCACTGTCACTCATCTTAAGGCAGCTGGAGGCCGCGCCCCGTTACCGCTTTCTCAGAGCTTGAGCCGCCCTAAGCTGCCTATTGTCGCTTCCCTTTGCCGCTCCCCCACCAGCCGGCCACAGTCACTCTATATACTTCCCTGGGATAAACTAGCCTCCAGTAAATCGACGCGTTTCCACAAAGTTTTCATGTCACGTGAATTACTCTAAAACCATCACCCAACATTAATTATTCCAATATGTCCATACTATACCCTCTACAAGATGCATTGTACCTTGTCAGTCATTTTTGTTCAGCCCTGCTGTTCGCTCAATGTGAGTTCGGTGATCTTTAATGACTTCATGTAAGGGGCATAGTTCTTGCCATCTTACATCGTGAAGTAATCCTCTATGGACATGGGTAGTTAAATGAAAAACAAAAATAAAAATAATAATAATTGGGTTTCCATCACGGGGTGCAAAAGTGTGAAGGTGCGACGTTAAGGCACTGTACCACAGTTCAGTTGATCTATTTACTCGCTAAAAGCCGTAAAGTACCTCGAAAATTATGACAGTCGTTTTCTTAGATCCGGTCAAGTATCTACAGATAAGCCGAGATACGTGTTCGCTTATTTTGACCGCAAATTCCATTGAACGAAGTTTCAGGGAAATCAAGTTTTGCACTTGCCTTGGTCTCCTCGTAAAAGCACTGATGGCGGAGACGTCACGGTTCTTCTCTTCTTCCCCGACTCCAGCTGTATACCGAATGAAACTTTACGACTAGATATTCTTGGTTGAGTGTGATTTCGGAGCAAACTTTGCTTTTGTTCATAGTTCGTTGTAAAATGACATGTCGTCATTCTCTTACGCCTGTCTACTCCTGTATTGAATGATTTAATTTGATGTTTTGTGTAATGTTTTGAAGAAGGAAAGAAATTCCATGCACCGTAAAGCATAGCATTTATATTAGGTACGGAGCGCTTTGTTAATATGTCAGGGTTACTGACGGCATCGTCCGAGTTTCTTACATAAGGGACAGTTGCAGCATTCTCTTGTAGTAATTTCGGGAACACCATAAAGTCTAAATTAAAGTTAATGGGATTGAGATTCCTCCCGAGCAACACTCCAGTGCGTTAAGCACTGCACTGTCTAGCCCTTTAACTGCGTAAACACGTTCGGGGCACACAGGGACAGGTACAAAGGCGCGCGCGTTGACACGTCCAGAGCAGTTAAAGGTCTAGTCCAGTACTAAATTTCATGTAAGGTTCTTACGTTAACGCGTCGTCGTTCTGAAAATTGTGTAACGCATCGGCAAAAAGATCATGCAGTAGTTTTAACACCAATTCTATTCATAAGGGTGGAAACTCTGAGAAAAAACAAATAGTGACTAATATAAATTTTGCAAGACGTAAAGGTAGTATTAAAATCTGTGTGTCTCTTGAGTGTATGTTTCCGTCAAATATGAACTTTGGCGGTCGATAGTGGTGCACGTAATATTAATGAGGCGATTAGAGACACTGTGGGTATAATGACAGCTTAACTCGGTCTTTGATAAACTCTGTGCTTTTATGTCACAGCATGTAGCGTTAGCACGACAGGCTTCCTGTATTTGACCACCATATACACTCGCTGCACTCTCTGATAAGCGTATCGATATCCATATTGCGTCCCCTGGCAACTGTAGCGCTTCTGTCGCAACATAAAAGTTAATGTGTGGCCCTGCTTGTTGTTTATGGCGTGCATATGTGAATCACGAAGCCGATTTTTTCCTCTTTCTTTTGTTTATGCCGCGAATAATAATAGAATATTTAGATTTCATACCGTCTGTTTCCACATAAAATGTAATGTATGTCGAAAACCACTTTTTGCTGCAACACCACACCGTACATTCGCGGCCATCTTTTAGTATGCTACTGCTCGTTAAGTTTATATTTATTTTTCTTTCATGTCTCTTTAAGTTTTTAACAGTGTTTCAGCGTAGGTATATCGGAAGAGAACCCTTGTCTTATTTCTAACGAAGCGTCGTGCTTACAGCTTTATTCTCTCGCGAAATTGTTTGCCACGTAGGTTGAAGAACATACCATCACATTCAAAGGATTGCGTATTTGTCTGAAGTGTAACAAGTCCTAGCTGGCAATCCTCAGCTGTCAATGTGTCAAAGAAAAGTATGTGTTTACTCTTCAAATGACAGTTTGAAACGTAAATAATTGCCATTCTAAAAAGTGATGCTTGAAACGTTCTCTGTAAGTAAACAAATATCTTTTCTTCATAATCAAAACTTTTGAATGGTGGACACGGAAATGAATTGATAACACGGTGAATCTCACTCCATCGAGCTTGGATTTTGTAAAAAATTTGAAGACATTACTGGGGTTGCAGACTAACAGCCTTCCGTTGTCTTGGGCTCTTGGTTAAATTCTCTACGTTTGAATGTCATCTTTTGTTATCCTATTGTTTTTGTATGGTGAGAACGAACATAAGTATTTGTGTACAACTAATTTTATTTTGAATCTGCGGAATAAGGAAAAGACTTTCTGAGTTTTAGAATTCGTCTTCCCAGGGTTCAGTAGGTGACACTGTTCTTTGCTGAAAGCATAAAACATTCGAGTAAGAAGTAGTTACTGTTTTGCGCAACAGAAAGACGTCGCCCGGGGTGTGCTATGACAAGATTCAAGTGAATTAATGAAAACCACCTCAGTTGCTGTTGTTACTTCACTGAGTCCACTACCGGTTTCGGTTTACACGTTAGGCCATTTTCAAGTTGTTCTGGAAACTGCTAAAATGTAATAAATACATATTGTAAATAATAAAAGCTGAAAAGTACAATATAATTACGGAG
Source organism: Schistocerca piceifrons (assembly GCF_021461385.2). NCBI lineage: Eukaryota > Metazoa > Arthropoda > Insecta > Orthoptera > Acrididae > Schistocerca > Schistocerca piceifrons. Next base: position 584,847,521 of record NC_060140.1, on the reverse strand, counting down.
ACAGCATAAAACTTACATTGTTCTGTAGATGAGTGACGTCAGATGATAAAGTACAAGTCAGATGGATTAAAAACTTATGTACCGAATGACATCGTGAGAAGAGTGGGCGTGACAAGGTAACAAAAACTGTACAGTTCAATACATTAAAACTACTGGCACGCTTTAGCATTAAACGGATATATGTCTAGACATATTCGAAAACTCTATATTGCTTGTTCTACACGTGAAAGGTTAAAAATAATTCTTGTATTTATTAAAAGGGTAAAGTAGTTTCAGTGGATAGAGCATCCAAGTTGAGTATAAAGCTAAGTACTCCAGCGTAGCTTGGGGGCTTATCGTATCTTACAACCATCTTTGGATACTATCCTCGTAGAAATCTGCCGCTTGATTATAACTTTCGGTAATTTAAAAGTTCTGTAACAACTGCATAAAGCACATTTCATGAGACTTAGGAGCGATAGGATGGTACAGAAATGGGTGAGAGCTTTTAAAGATGGCAGTACGAACGTGCATGATGCGGAACTAAGTGGGCGACCTTCAGTCATTACTGGCGATTTGGTGCAGAAAATTGATAAAAGAATGAGAGAGAACAGACGCTTTATGAGTTCGACGTTACGTAATGAGTTTCCTCAAGTGTCAAGAAGTGTGCTTTATGCACTTGTTGGAGAACGTTTAAATTATCGAAAGTTACGCTCAAGCGGCAGATTTCTACAAGGATGGTTGCCAAAGCTGGCTGTACGATGCAGTAACTGCCTTAACGTTGGTGGGAATTATGTAGGTTTAAGTACAGGCCTTTGTGTAAAATTACATTACTTTCTTTAAAAAATGCGCCTCGTAGCTAGCCTTATAATCAGAGCAGTAGATTGTGTATATGTGGAAGTTGAGATTTAAATACGATGTGTACTTTTTTTTTTAACGGATTCCACAATCCTATGGGACCTTACCATAGAAAGGCAGCGATACAATATTTTTTAATGTAGCGCGTCGATTCCGTTTAGACTTGTGGAAATTATAAATTTCATCAACGATCGTGCTATGATAGCCGTTATTGCGGGTCATTAATTAGACAAGCAACTGTGGAAGCAGCACGTTCTCTGAAAATGGACAAATTAATAAGAGATTCAGGTTTCTTAGAAAAGAGGGGTAAAGGATTTCTGTCAAGTGCGCTGATGAACTCTTCCATTTTCTTAATTGTACGCCATTGTTGTAAAACCAAGTGACTTCCACTCACGGATAATTGGCGCCGAATGTATAAATCTCGGAAAGTTTACATGAGCTACTTTTGACCTTCTAGTAATTAATTAATTTCACTGTATTCCAGTTGGGCTTTCGTAGACTGTTTGACGTCACAGTGACAGACACGTTAATAGGAAAGAGAGGGGCCGAACGCGACTATACACATACAAATTTCGCAGTGTTGGCGATGCACTCCTGATGGAATCTGTACTACCGTGCTTACCTAGTAATTCTGGGCGCATATTTATTTTTCTTGCTGTGATACGGTGTTGACGATAGCAAGCAACAAAATGAATTGTCTTGTTTTATGAACTATTTATACCGTTCGCTGATTTGAAAGTCTTCCCAAAAGATTAACAAATGATGCTCTGATGAACCCTCGTAATGAAGTCATTTCAATGTTTCTACTGAATATCTCTTCTTTTATTTCCATCATTGCGTTTATTCTGTGGTTATCGTCGTAGTGTTTGTGTATAGAGCTGTGTAACTATTTTAGAGATTTAAACAGCACTTTTTCATTCCTCACATTATTTTTCATTAATGGACTGATTTAAGTTTATGAGTTTAATTACTATATTTACATCTAGATATAGTATATAATACGTTTCATGTGAGCTAACCTTGTCGTTAATTTTTTTGTTGTTTACTTAGTAAACACGGTTGTTGGAAGTTGTTCGTAAAAGTACTGATGCCCTGTCGTGCATGAATCATATGTTTCTTCTTATTTGCAGGGGCACACCTTCTAGTAGATCTTGTAGGGTATTCTGAATAAAGTCCCTGTAGACAGTACTTTTAGAGATGATGTTTTGTTTGTGGGGTGCTCAACTGCGCGGTGATCAGCGCCCGTACAGAGTCCTAATTTCTACACCGTTCATGTTCTTTTCACAATCCAGTCTAGTCACTCTCACAAATGATGTTGATGACGAAATGATGAGGACAACACAAACACCCACTTCCCGGACAGAGAAAATCCCCAACCCGGCCGGGAATCGAACCCGGGACCCCGTGAGCCAGAGGCAGCAACGCTAGCCCCTAGACCACGAGCTGCGGACAGTATGTTTAAAACGTCCTGGGAGAACGTATAACCCTACCAGACAGTCACAATTTCAGCTCACACATTAATCTTTAAACTGCTGCTGATGTCTAGCCTGTACTGTGGCATAAGGCATGCGATGGGCCCATATTTGTTGTTTGTGGAAGTTTGTTACTCTCCCTCTTCCATACGTTCCTTTGTTTATAAACGTAACTGAAGAATCAAACAACGGATCGTCAGCTTGTGCAGCAAACCATCGGCAAAACTTCTCACATGGTGGGTGTTTGGCGGCCGTGAGGGCCTGCACATGTTGAAGATGATACGGATACACGAGATACTGGTGAAACATCCTCCATGCTGAACTTGGCGACGAACCACATGCGAGGGCCACTTGTCTTTCGCTTCTTCGAAAGTTCGTAGAACGTACTCGTCCTGGTCAGGCGTACGAGCAAAACATGTTCTTCCCTGAACACTAGTCTGTGGAGATACAGGTCCTGTCTCGGCAACGCGACAGTATTTAGCATCAGAAGTTGGCTGACCCGGATGGTTTTGGTTTGGAAACGCCGTCTGCCACAGTTGTGGAGCCTCGTATCAGTTACAATTCGCGCGGCCGTGCTAAAAAATCATATCTGCCTGCTCACGGAGGACCGTCAGTTAAGTCACCACCTGTTCTACAAGAGCGCAGGGGACAGACGAATGACGAAAGGAAACAAGTCTCCCTGACAGTACAGCACCATCTAGGATACAACAAGTCAAACGGGCGCATAGATAAGTGAAGTTGTTGGGTTGTACCTGGAAAGCCTTTGAACGTTAACTTTGATTAATAACTCGGAAACAAAGTTTTTTCGGGCATACGTTTGCATAAAAAGTTTTCTATGGTGCTTAGCCACAGTCATGCAGTGTTCTTTGAAATTATAAACCACCATTTCACTGTACATTACTGTATTTTTCTTCTGTACTATCTAGATTTCGGCTTTTATGCCTCGAGTACAGTTCTAAGTTTTTATACCATTAACACGTCAGATCTGGTAAAGTCAGCCCAAAGCAGGTAAACAAGAGTCTTGTGTACCTGCCTTGTGCTGACTTGACCAGATTGTGGGCTTTTGATAATAACTGGAAAGTCCTAACCAGTGATGCCAATACATAAAAACTGTGTAACCAGTGATATAAAATTTATATTCAAAAGCAATGATCTCACAGACATTCCCCGCCAATAACATAGCAAATAATACGACCAAAAAGTGTGTGTCCTCTCGGTCTTTATTTGTGTTGGGCCCCTGATATCCTGCATGACACTGAGTATTATTTCTACTCCATATCGGCATGATAGTTGTGGGATCCCGACGAACACGAGTAACATGGTGACAGATGGAACACATGAGTAAACAACATGTACCCTCTCATGCACTGATCGTCTGGGACCGCTGAGATCCCCCATGGACTGAATATGGCCCTCCAAAATCCGTCTATTCCATATTCGCATGGTGGTAGTGGAATCCCGACGGACACAAGTAGCAAATCGCGGAATGATAATCTGTCGCCCCAGTACGCCACGGTTCTTCCACTATCGCAATTAGACGCGTGACTGAACACATTTCACCTTCTTACAGATTTATAACACGATCTTTTTAGAAACAAACAACAAGCAAATGCGATTTCTGAATCAGAACCGGCTGCACAATCTTTTCTTACATATAGATGATGTTACTTCCTCTTATGTGCAGCTGCGCTGGAATGTTAAATATTTGCTTATCCCCTGCGAGTATGATGCCAATCAAATGCAACTTGTGGAATCTAACTCCATCCGGTAGAATTATGCGCACAACATAACTTAATCGTAGCTAACACTTGGTTTAAGAATCAAGAAAGAAGGTTGTGTACGTGGAAGAGGCCTGGAGACGCAGGCGGTTTCAGATAGATTATACAATGGTAAGACAGAGATTTAGGAACCAGTTTTTAAGTTGTAAGAGATTTCCAGGGGCAGATGTGAACTCTGACCACTATTTATTGGTTATGACCTGTACACTAAAAATAAAAGAACTGCAAAAAGGTAGGAATTTAAGGAGATGGGACCCAAATAAGCTGAACGAACCAGAGGTTGTAGAGAATTTCAGAGAGAGCATTAGGGAATAATTGACAAGAACAGGGGAAAGAAATACAGTAGAAGAAGACTGGGTAGCTTTGAGAGGTGAAATAGTGAAAGCAGCAGAGGGTCAAGTAGGTGGAAGGATGAGGGCTAATAGAAATCCTTGGGTAACAGAAGTGATATTCAGTGCAATTAATTAAAGGAGGAAGTATAAAAATGCGGTAAATGAAGCAGGCGAAGAGGAATACAATCGTCTCAAAAATGAGATCGACAGGATGTACAAAACGGCTAAGCATTGATGGCTAGAGAGCAAATGTAAAGAAGTAGAAGCATTTATCACTAGGGGTAAGATAGATACTGCCTGCAGGAAAGTCTTTGTGGCCGTTTCGTAGTTTGGAGTCAGTACACTGTGGCCTGGTGTGACAGACGGACTAGAGGTGCCAGATGTGGTCATTGCACTTCGGAAAGGCTTATGGTTGCACTGGTTGCGTGGAATCGTCTCTCTTAACCAGTGACAGTGGGCTGACTTTTTTTTGGCCTAGGCTAGTTTTAAGACAGCTTAGGCTGGTGGTGTGGCGTATTAGGGTTTGGATCCATGTTCGGTAAAAATAACGTAGAATGGAGGATTAAAAAAATAAGAATTACAGGAGCTGTAAAAACACCGTAAAGCAGAGAGGTTGAATTGGGTTGGCCATGTTGCAAGAACAACGGAGAATAGACTACCTACAGTAGCATTCTGTTGAACAATAGATGGAACGAGAGGAAGAATTAGGTGACAAGATAAAACCCGGCAGAACACAGCTTGGGTTAACATCAACAGTAAGTGGACAAAGAGTGCACTCGACAGAACGAAATGCAAGAGCAGACGTATGGCTGATAAGATCCTTGCCACATGTAAAGTAAGCCTATCCTTTTGTACTTGTGTTTTTGTTATCGAAAATTTTATTTTACGTATGTATGTGGCATGTACAGTCTGCTATAGCCCTTACACACACAAATGAATAAATACTCAAGTCTGTAGTAAGCCTCATGCCAATTTGATGTTTGTTGCCTTCATGGTGTTGTAATTTTAATGGCAAGCAGTTTATATTTGAGAAAACATTTGTAACAAACATATCACACTCTTCGTTGTCTCATACTGTTTAGATGATGATGCCTTACCCGAGTTCTTCTTTCACTTGGCCCATTTTGCTTAATACATACCAATTAAAATTCTCAGTTCTTTGTTTCTACTTTTTCCTCCAGCATCGCTTTATTCTTTCACTGTGTCTCTGATGACAAGATTAAGCTTAACCTTCCTTCCTTCTGGTATGAACACTAATTTGAGAGCCGGCCGAAGTGGCCATGCGGTTCTAGGCGCTGCATTCTGGAACCGCGAGGCCGCTACGGTCGCAGGTTCGAATCCTGCCTCGGGCATGGATGTGTGTGATGTCCTTAGGTTAGTTAGGTTTAACTAGTTCTAACTTCTAGGGGACTAATGACCTCAGAAGTTGAGTCCCATAGTGCTCAGAGCCATTTGAACCATTTTTGAACTAATTTGAGAGATCTTAGGTCGTAAATTTCAACACCATTTGTTTAACAGATATTTCATGATTGTTGAGCTCCAGTGGTTAGTGACTTCTTGTTTCAAATATATTTGGAGATCGGAATAGACGATCAGTGGGAGAGCGAGTCCAAAGATGGCTGATGTCAGGATCTGCATTCCTGAAATTGATGACAACGGTATCAGCGTTTCCCAGAATCGCTGACGCCGGAGGAATCCAGCGCCTGGGCAGTGACACTATTGCTGGAATAACCCCCCCCCCCCTCCGCTCCCCCAGCGTTCGAGCAATCAATCACTTTATTATTGGAATTTGCTCTCCTCCCCCCCCCCCCCTTTAACATCTGACACCCACGTTGTTATTGTTGTCATCTTTGATGCAGCTTTCCATGCTACACTATCCTGTGCAAGCCTCTACATCTCCGAATAACTACTACAGCCTACATCCTTCTGAATCTGCGTACTGTATTCACTCTTGGTCTCCCTCTACGATTATTACCCTCCACGCTTCCCTCCAGTACTAAATTGGTGATCCCTTGATGCCTCAGAACGCGTCTTACCAGCCGATCCCTTCTTCTTACCTTGTGTCACAGTTTCTTCTTCTCCCCAATTCTGTTCAGTAACTTCTCATTAGTTACGTGATCCACCCATCTAATCTTCAACATTCTTCTGTAGCACCACATTTCGAAAGCTTCTATTCTCTTCTTGTCTAAACTGTTTACTGTCCATGTTTCACTTCCATACATGGCTACACTCTATATAAATACCTTCAGAAAAGAGCTCCTGATACTCAAATCTATATTCGATGTTAGCAGATTTCTCTTCTTCACAAACACTTCCCTTGCGATAGCCAGTCTACATTTTATATCCTTTCTACTTTGAACCTCATCAGTTATTTTGCTCCCCAAATAGCAAAACTCTTTTACTACTTTAAGTGTCTCATTTCCTAATCTAATATCCTCAGCATCACCTGATTTAATTCGACTACATTTCATTATCCTCGTTTTGCTTTTGTTGATGTTCATCTTATATCCTACTTTCAAGACACTGTCCATTCCGTTCAGCTGCTCGTATAAGTCCTTTGCTGTCTCTGAGAGAATTACAATGTTGTCGGCAAACCTCAAACTTTTTATTTCTTCTCCATGGATTTTAATTCTTACTCCAAATTTTTCTTTGGCTTCCTTTACCGCTTCCTCAATATACAGATTGAATAACATCGGGGATAGGCTACAACCTTGTCTCACTCCCTTCCCAACCACTGCTTCCCTTTCATGTCCTTTCACTCTCGTAACTGCCATCTGGTGTTTGTACAAATTGTAAATAGCCTTTCGCTCCCTGTATTTTAGTCCTGAAACCTTCAGAATTTGAAAGAGAGTAGTCTAGTCAACATTGTCAAAAGCTTTCTCCTAGTCTACAAATGCTAGAAACGTAGGTTTGCCTTTCCTTAACTTACCTTCTAAGATAAGGCCTAGGTTCAGTATTGCATCGCGTGTCACACCATTTCTACAGAATCCAAACTGATCTCCCCAGAGGTCGGCTTCTACCAGTTTTTCCATTCGTCGGTAAAGAATTAGCGTTAGTATTTTGCAGCTCTGACTTATTAAACTGAGAGTTCTATAATTTTCACATCTGTCAGCACCTGCTTTCTTTGGGATTGGAATTATGATATTCTTCTTGAAGTCTGAGGGTATTTCTCCTTTCTCATTCGTCTTGTTTACCAGATGGAAGAGTTTTGTCATGGTTGGCTCTTCAAAGGCTATCAGTAGTTCTAATGGAATGTTGTCTACTGACGGGGCCTTGTTTCTGCTTAGGTCTTTCGGTGCTTTGCCAAATTCTTCACGCAGTATCATATCTCCCGTTTCATCTTCACGTACATCCTCTTCCATATCCATAATATTGTCCTCAAGTAAAACACCCTTGTATAGACCCTCTATATACTCCTGCCACCTTTCTGCTTTCCCTTCTTGGCTTAAGACGAGTTTTTCATCTGAGCTCGTAATATCCATACAGGTGGTTCTCTTTTCTCCAACGGTCTCTTTGATTTTCCTGTAGGCAGTATCTATCTTACCCCTAGTGATATATGCTTCTACATCTATACATTTGTCCTCTAGCCATCCCTGCTTAGCCGATTTGCACTTCCTGTCGATCTCATTTTTGAGACGTTTGTATATCTTTTCGCCTGCTTCATTTACTGCATTTTTATATTTCCTCCTTTCATCAATTACATTGAATATCACCTCTGTTACCCAAGGATCTCTACTAGCCCTGATCTTTCCACCTACTTGATCCTCTGCTGCCTTCACTCTTTCACCTCTCAAAGCTACCCATTCTTCTTCTACTATATTTCTTTCCCCTGTTCTTGTCAATTGTTCCCTAATGCTTTCTCTGAAATTCTCTACAACCTCTGGTTCTTTCAGCTTATTTGGGTCCCATCTCCTTAAATTCCTACCTTTTTGCAATTTCTTCAGTTTTAGTCTACAGGTCATAACCAATAAATAGTGGTTAGAGTACATATCTGCCCCTGGAAATCTCTAACAATTTAAAAACTGGTTCCTAAATCTCTGTCTTACCATTATACAATCTATCTGAAACCGCCAGCGTCTCCAGGCCTCTTCCACTATACAACCTTCTTTCATGATTCTTAAACCAAGTGTTAGCTATGATTAAGCTATGCTCTGCGCAAAATTCTACCAGGTGGCTTCTTCTTTCATTCCTTATCCCCATTCCATATTCACCTACTACTTTTCGTTCCCCTTCCTTGTCCTGCTATCGAATTCTAGTCCTCCATGACAATTAAATTTTTATCTGCCTTCACTATCTGAATTATTTCTTTTATCGCATCATACATTTCTTCACTCTCTCCATCATCTGAGGAACTAGTTGGCAAATAACTAGTACTACTGTGGCAGGCGTGGGCTTCGTGTCTGTCTTGGCTACAATAGTGCGTCTACTGTGCTGTTCGCACTAGCTTACCCCCATTCCTATTTTTCATTTATTATTAAACCTACTTTTGCATTACCGTTATTTGATTTTGTATTTATAACCCTATATTCACCTGACCAGAAGTCTTGTTACTCCTGCCACCGAACTTCACTAATTCCCCCTACATCTTACTCTAACCTATCCTTTTCCCTTTTTAAATTTTCTAACTGCCCGATTAAGGAATCTGACATTGCACGCTCCGATCCGTAGAACGCCAGTTTTGTTTTTCTTGAATAACGACGTCCTCCGCTCACATATACACCAAATCACACCTAATATACACAGCACATACCTCATACATATTCTACTCTGGCTGGATGGTGAAAACATCAACTCACACCAGCATATAGAGTCACATATAGACTATTTTCTTAGTGTATGATGCACTCATTACGCCTTTATTTTAGCATAATTGAATTTCCTGTTCCATTCACAAATGAAACCCAGGGTTATACATTTTTCTCCATACTCGGTAGCGTGGACATGTCTGTGCTAATGATAGCTGGTTGCTAAGTAGCACGAAATACCGCTGTGAATCGATTTACGAAAATCGGTTGCATGCTCTGTGTGTGTGTGTGTGTGTGTGTGTGTGTGTGTGTGTGTGTGTGTGGTGAGATGATATGGGCAGAGGGAAACCGCAGCCGCCCACGAAATGCGCCCAGTATAGTGCTGTGGGCATCCTGGAACTATAGTTTCTCTCTCTATGTTAATTAATAGGTAAGCATTAAGATATATTGCTGACACATAGAAGAATGGAGGATGCGTGTTATTCCAATATTACGAAGTTTTCTCTTACCTACCTCTACAGTGGATAGCTCTGCTGGCAGATTTGGCGGGTGTGTCCTGAGCATTTGGTGTGGATGTCACATGACAGGGCGAATCGCCTTGTAGATATATGAAACTTTTTCTTTCTTTCTTTCTTTCTTTCTTTACTGTAGGAGGATGTGGAAGATGGGCAGTGGTCATTCTTTGTAGTGCTTATAGATATGGTGGGTAGTAAAAGTTTGTCTTCGAGGTAGTGCTTCTAATTTTTTTTGTCTTAACATCAGACAGCTAATTCTACCAATTTTTTAACGTTTGCATTTTGGTGTATTCCACCACTTTTTACAGCTGGTCGACATTACAAGTGGACGCGTAATGTCATTTTTTTTTCATGTATAGGCAGTCTAGGGCATGGTGGCCGTCCAGATTACATAGTGTGCGTCATATATGATACACACCACCATCCACCTCTCCCATATTGTCTCTAAATTCCAGCACTGGATGTGGGACTGTACCAATAACAGCAAAACCTAGTTATAGACAGATAATGTCATAACGTTATTAATTTATTATAGTGGTCAGTGTAACGTTATCACAATAGGTCAGTGCATCTGTAAAGTATACATGTAATAGTTCTCTGTGAAAGCAGCACAACGTTAGCTACTCGTCTCACGCAAAACTGAGTTTGTTAATGACAAAAAGAATTGACAGATACGTACTGTCATTTTCCTCTGTGCGGCTGATTGCTGCTGCAGATTGTGGCGCTTCATACTCGATGGACATGCAGGCGGTAAATGACGGCGCATACACAATTGAACTATAAAAATTAAAACTGCGTGAGGGGAGGGGTCCAAGTTTTTGAACACCATTGGTACCCTGAGACCCTTCTGTATTTTAGCAAAATGCATAACTCCATTGGTCAAAGTAATAGTGTCATTGGGTGCCGGATGTTGGCGTCAGCAATTCCAGGGTAAGTAGATGCTTACGTCAATTACAGGAATGCTACGCTGATGCTGACGTCAGCCATCTTCCGGCTCGTTCTTCTACTGACCCTCTACATAAATTTACGATATGACTATGGATATTCATTAAATGTAAGTATACAGAAAATTTAAATTCACTCGTCAGTATTTTTCTTGATATCTGTCTTACGGTCTTACTTTTCTTCTTAATGTAGTGGTTTTCTGTAATTGTATATTGAACCGAATGTTTGACTTACTACGTTTCTTTTCCTTTCCGTGCAAGGTGATCCAGTGGTTAAGGCATTGTTCTTTTATTCTGATTTACAACATAGTTACAGAGGTCCACGAATTATTTTGTGAAACCTGATATTACTCTTTGAGCATGTCGACTGTCGACCTCCTACCCCTTTCTTGTCTGATGACGCTGCTGCTAATGTAGTCGACACTCATGAGCTATTAAATTATAATCGTCCTTAACTTTGCTTTGTTTTCAAGGTACATGAAATTTGGGGAGCTTGTTTCGTAAATTAATGACTTGGCCTTAATTGGAGAGCTGTGGATTGGTTAAGACTTTTAAAAAATCGCTCCTACATCCACTTTAGTTATTCAAAATATTTCGTCGAGATAATGTATCGTTTCCGTGAGTTTCGTGTTTCTCATATTAATTCATTTTATACTTTTTGTTTGTTTTGGGAACGTTAAGTGTGATCGTATAAGAATTTTTAAATTGTGTTCACAGTACGCCGGACTTGAAAAGATTGAATACCACATTCACAACAACGAATGCTTTCCCGAGATACTTGCTGCTTATAGCTTAACACGAACCGTACAGGCTTATGAGCAGGGATCGAATGTGCACTTTGGATTAATACTCCTTGGTCTGGTACGCTAGTCACTCTGATTAGCTTTTTGGTAGGTTTCCTACATGTGTTTGGGCAAATTCCATGCTGGTTTTCAGTCTCCGCCTCAGAAGGCACGTAACACTATCAGTTAAAAATGCGATGACGCAGAGAAAATGACGTAACACGATTCACAGATTTCCCTCTTGGATTAACCGAAGTCTGTGTCATCACGAGGAATATCAAGCTACAGAGTTAGAATGAAAGTAGTCACCGAATCAAGAAACTACGAATTACGCCGTTACGATCGAAGAGTCTCGCTAGGAACAACGAGGCGAAGAAACCAAATCTGCAGAGTCTGTCGGTTATTACGCCGTGCTACGGTGAGAATTTGGAATGCAGTTTGTAGTGTTAACCATCTGCGTTTTTCGTCATCCTTGGTTTATTTATTGCATTGGATAGGTGCATAAGTTAGTAGCGTTTTCCCATAAGTTTAATAACGCAACAGATACACATAACGGAGACTTTAGTCTTCAATAATATATTCTCGTTTGGTGTTTACGACAGTCTGCCAATGCTGGGGTAACTTTTCGATTCTGCAACTGTAGAAGTCACGTGGTTTTGAGGCGAAGAACTCGTCGAGCCATATTTGGAGCGCATTTTCATCCGGGAAGGTAGTTCCTTGAAAGATGTTCGATAGAGAGCGGAAAAGGTGAAAATCTGAGGGCGCAAGATCAAGCGAATTAGGTGGGTGCGGAATGGCTTCCCAACCCAACTACTATATAGGGCGTTTTGTCAGTCTAGCAAAATACAGGCGGGCGTTATCGTGGAGTAGCATCAACTCACGTAGTCTTCCCGGTCGTTGTTCTTGTATGTCAACTGCAAGACGTCTCAGATGTTGACAATAAATATTGGCAGTGATGGTTACACCTTGGGGAAGCAATCCGTGCTACAACACACTGTCAGTGTTCCACCAGATGCATGACATTATCTTCTGTGGATGCGTACAGGTCTTTGTACGGGGTGTTGTTGCTTTGTTTTGGCTCAATCATTCCTTTTTTTCCATTACATTAACGTACAGATGCCATTTCTTGCTTACCAGTAACGATACAGGATAGGAATGGTAAGTGTTTCTCATGAGCCAGTTGATACGAGCAAGCAGAGATCCACATACGGCGACCCGTTGATTTTTGTGTAGAGCGGTTCTGAATCTTCCCCATTGCATGCAAATGTCCCTCGACGGTGGAATGATAACTGTTCATCACATTTGCCAGTTCTCGAGTACACTGACGTGAATGATTGTGGATTAATGCGTTTAAACGATCTTTATCAAACCATGAAGGACTTTCTGAACGTGGAGAGTCACGAAGGTCTTCCTGAACGTGGAGAGTCACTAATATGAAAACGATCCTCCATAGAACGAGAAAACGATTTTCTTGCCGTGCTCTGTCCAGTGGCGTTATCCCCACACAGCGCATATGTTTCTGGTTTCCTTCGCTGATGTCACTCATCTACTGAACTCAAACAGAAGAACACGTCGGAAATGTTCCGATTTCTCCACTCGGCACTCTATTTTCTAGCGTCCGCACCTCCACTCACTATCTACAAATGACAAAAAGACAGTTTGTAAAGTCAAATGGCTTCAGCGAACTACAAGTAAAAAATGACAATCAATAAATAAACGCGTAGTAACCGGTATAATAACAGGGAAAATAGAAACACTACGAACTTGTGCATCAATCTAATAATTAAGGATTTTGACGAAGGCAGCGGTGTTGCGGAGATACTTGTGCGAACTGCGGGAGTGTAAGCGTACGAGTCTGCCGCTAGGAAGACGTCGGCGGCCTAGACAGGGTTTATCTTGCGAGGTGGCGTCCTTTGCATGTGTTCGCCGGTGAGAGATTAATGCGCCCTGATGAAAATAATACTTTCATGGTGAGCGAGCTACAGTGGCCGCGCCGAGGACCATTAATTATTTGGTGTGCCGCCGCCGCGGCGCGCGGGAAGATGGATTACGGCGGCGACCCGGGGTCGGCTTGCCTAATGCGCGGCCGCCCGTTGCAGTCTGCGCCCAGCGCCACCTGCAGCGCCGTGGACTCCATAAAACTGGATAATAGGCCTCGGTTTCCTGCTCATCGCGAATGCTCAGCCACTGCACTCGCAGTGCGGGTGGTCAGGAGCCCTAGTGCTCCCACATAAAGAGAGACTGAGAGACAGATGCCTTACTATCGAGTGCTGACTCTGCGACCCGCGAAATATCCACTGATGTACATAAGTACATAATCACTGAATTGTTAACTTACATTTTCGTATTAATCCAATGTGGATTAGAACGGAGTAGGAATAATCAGGAGGTTTCATCAAGTAAGGAAATGTTGTTGAGGTGAATATGAGGAGGTGAAAGAGGCACTCAAACGAAAACGAGACACTTGGAGCCGCGCGGAATGGCCGCGCGCTTAGAGGCGCCATGTCACGGATTGCGCGGCCCCTCCCGCCGGACGTTCGAGTCCTGCCTCGGGCATGGGTGTGTGTTGTTCTTAGCATGTTACTTTAAGTAACGTGTAAGTCTAGCGACCGATGATCTCGGCAGTTGTTCTCGTAGGAATTCACACACATTTGAACATCTTTGAGATACTTGGAAGGAAAGCAAGTAAATTGTTTATTATTTCAGAAGTAATTGCTGTAACTGTTAATACATTTATCTCACTGTGAGGCAATATGGTCAACCCCTTCATGGAAAAATGTATGTACCCTTGCGTGTACCTCTTTTTCCGAAGCAAATCGACGGCCACGAATGTCTTTCTGCTGCTCTCCAAAAATATTGAAATTGCGTGGGGAGAGATCGGGACAGTAGGGAGCTTGCATAAGGGCTTTCCAGCGAGACTTGAGCAGCGTAGTCGAAACAACCGTGGCAACATGTGGGCGGGCATTATCCTGCATCAGAATGATGTCATCCGTCAACATTCCTGGTCGTTTACAGGGCTTAATTTCGGTCGGAAGGGCGTTTCGGCACGTCCCGGGGAATTTTTTCAACTCATTGGAACAATTCGGCGCCGGAGATTTAAAATAATATAAGTCTGTTAAATCGCAACGTAAATATAATTTACCACTGTTCAGGCACCAGTGAACACGTTCATCGAGCAGCTTCAGTTAACTTTTTGAACGTTGCGGCTGGCAGCATTTGAAAAAAAAAAATGACATCATGGTCCCAAAGACTACCGATTTGTGTCGATCTGTTTCGAGCTGGATTAGGTAGCAGAGTGACACGTCTTCGGGGACAGGCGGTAGTGCCAGTTGTTTATTGTGTTTCTCTTCTTATGAGTTATTTTATAAAAACCTCAATACCTGAACAATATTCTGCAAAAAATTATTGTTTGGTGTGTCTTTTATCACAACTTTCAGCAATCGAAACTTCTGATTTTTATGCCTTGCGGGTGGGGGTGAAGGATGGGAGATTTCTATGGTTGAAGAGCCGCGTTCCGGTACCTAAATTTTTAGAAAGTAAGCACTGGCCGTTTGGACTTTACGGTGCGCTCCAATTTTTGCCAGTTGTTCACATACCATGGTCCGTTAATTATAGCGCCGTATTGCCGGAAGTCAATGAGCGGCGGGCCCGCGCAGTGAAACAAAAAGTTCATCGTGACTTTATCGCAGCTGGCGTAGCTGTTGTTTCTACTTTGCTATAAAAGTTTCACTGAGAAGTCCGTACACATTCTCCACGCAGTCCCTCTGTGTACTCATGCGATTTCCACATTTAAGGGGTCGTGAGGAAAGACACCAGTGGCCGTCGATTTGCTTCGGATGAAGAGGTGCATGCCTGAGTACAAATATGATTCCGTAGGCAACCGCAAACATTATTCCATGAAGGCATTGACCGTCTTCTCTCACTGTGTTAACTGTTACGGCGTTCATTTTGAAATAACAACTGGTGTATTTCACTTTTTCCTACGTGTCTCTTTTGCATTTGACTGCCCCATATACCTTTGGTTCGCTACGATGTACCGGAATCAAGGAGGTTCAAATGGCTCTGAGCACTATGGGACTTAACTTCTGAGGTCATAAGTCCCCTAGAACTTAGAACTACTTAAACCTAACTAACCTAAGGACATCACACATATCCATGCCCTAGGCATGATTCGAACCTGCGACCGTAGCGGTCGCGCGGTCCCAGACTGTAGCGCCTAGAATCACGGAGAACAGCAATTTTAGTTTAATGTCAGTGTCCTTACGTCCTGTATCTGGATCTCCCGCCTCCCCCTATAAACTACTGAACTTACCGAAATATGCCTAAGCGACACAGATAACCACATCGTTGGTGCAACCACAACTTCGTGGTATCTATGGGGAGGCAAGTAAACCCATTTTTCCTGAAGAGGGGCAGCTGCATTTTCAGTAGTTGAAGGCAAAATAATCCTGATGATCGACCCGGCATCGTAGAATTAGCCAACGTGGCGTCAGTATGTTGGTACTGGTAGCGGCTGAAAGTTAAGGGAAACTTAAGTATTTATTTTTCCCAAGGACATTCAGCTCTGATGATGACGGCATTCGGTTCTCCGGGCGGGGACTACTCAGGAAGATGTCGTCAAGAGAAAACACGAAACTGTCGTTCTGCGGGACGGAGTGTGAAATGTTAGATGGCTTAATCGATTAAGTAAGTTAGATAATTTAAGAAGGGAAATGGGTAAGTTCAAATTAGATATGGTGGGAATTAATGAATTAATGAAATACGGTGGCAAAAAGAATAGGACTTCTGGTTATGTGAGTAGAGGATCATCAACACAAAATGAAATAAGGGTAATGCAGGAGTAGGTCTAATAATAAGTGTGTAGTGAACAGTTTAGTGAGCACATTATCATAACAAATACAGACAGAACAACAACACCCACATCAGTAGTACAAGCTCATGCGCTACCAGCGCCGCATTTGATCAAGAGATTGAAAGAATATATGAAGTGAGAAAATAAATTGTTCAGATAGTTAATGGAACCGAAAACTGAATGTAATGGCGGAATGTAATTCAGTAGTAGGAAAAGTAAGAGAATGAAAAATAAAGGAGAGCAAAGGGCAAAAGGAATGAAAGGGGACACTACCTGGTAGAATTCTGTACACAGCATAATTTAGTCGTTGTAAACCATAGGTTTAAGAATCATGAAAGGAGATTACATACGTGGAAGAGATCTGAAGACTCTGGACGGATCCGATAGATTGTATAGCGATGGCTCAATTTCGCAACCAGATCTTAAACTGCAAAACATTTCCAGCAGCAGATGAGGACTCTTGACCCTGATTTACTGGCTGTGAACTGCAGATTAAAACTGAAGAAATTGCGGGAAGGTAGAGACGTAAGGACAAGAGACCTGACTACGTGGAAAGAACCAGAAATTGTTGAGAGTCTCGACTAGAGTGTCATCAGTTTGAACTTTTCAGTAGCGGCATTGTCACGTGTGAATATCATTTATTTTTGCGTATTAATACATAGTTCCCTCGTTTGTGAAAAGTGCGCCCAGTAGTAGCACGCCCCTTCCTTTGGCTGTGTGTCGGGCGAATGAAACGAAGTGTGTTGGCTGGCACGGACAGGAGCTTCAGACAGCCTAAGCCGCGGACGGCAGGTAATCGCGTTTGCCGTATTGAGTTCGCCGGCTTCAGACGCGCGCGGCAGACATGCCGACGTCCTTTTGTTTCCGTCGACGCTGCTCTCAAAACGCCTGCAACAAATGCAGCGAACCGGGTAAGCGCGACATGTGTCAAAAACCTATTGAAACAGGCGGCGGTGGCGGAAAACGGCGACGTCGGCCAGAAATACATCCCCACTGTGCCTCCACTGACAGTTTCAGCTCGATAATATTAACGCCTGCCATTTCTGCGGTGCCTGTGTTGGCGGCGTGTAATGAAACTGGAACGTCAAAATTTTTCTGCCGCTCATGACAGATATTTTCGACACTCGAGAGCCTAGATATTGGTTTATTGCTGGAGAGGGAATTCAGCTCAGTACTTCTCAAAGCAACAAACTAAACAGTAGACAGCTATGTTTTCGATATAGATGAATCTCTTCACCGTCACGAAAATTGTTGTAACGGTTATAATGACTGGTCATGAAGTGAGTTTTAGTCACCAGCCCGCATTGTAGTAAAGATTTTGCCCCACACCTCCGTCCTGCCTTCTGCTGACACCTTGTGACCCACGTTGTTTTCTATCAGATCTTTCCGGATCAAATAGATTTGGTTGAAAAGTTTTTCGGATCCGATTGGTTTCCGCTTCATTAAACTCTACGACCATATCGTTACTGTTATTATAGGGTTATGACCTTTCCTACGGATAGCTTTCTTCAGTTCGTCAGTTGTCTTACCAAAATGCTCACTACGCTAGTGATCAACTGCATTAGACACGCGCTCCTCTGTGGCATGGTTCCTACAGATAACGTCAGAGTTTGAGAGCCGTGTTGTTGCTTGACCACCTTCCCACTCGTTTAAGATGGGAAGCTTTGAAATGCAAGGGGATAGCATACGTCTTGATGCAGTCTCATATGTGCGCAAGTAAACAATGATGAGTTGACTTCGTCAGTCAGAAATGTGAAGAAGAAAGATCCCCGTGTCGTTCTGTTGAGAACGTTGTCGGTTTTACGAGTGCGAGTCAATAAATAAGTCGCAAACTGGGTAGAGACGTCAGAGCCGCGTGTATCTGACTAAAATTCATTTTCCTTATCAGTATACTATTGTTGTAAACTTAAACACTTAAACACTTATCCCATCGTTTGAGAAGGCGTTAAAAGCCTGCAACATAGAATTCTTTTGCCAACGTTCGCATCTAAAGCTTGGCATCTCGGGATATAACGAGTTTATTTGGTTCCTGCAGTTGCTGCAAACTTGTGTCCTGAGGGTAGCGAAATATCCGTAGATATGGAAACAGTTTGTCTTCGCTGGATAACCAGGGTGGTCAGGACGCTCCTTGTGTGTAACTTTGTCTTGTCCTTTGCTGGATTCCTTTATCTAATTGAACACAAATTTCCATGAAATGTACTCGTAGTTCTAACCATGTACGGGACGAATTTCGCTGTGGACGTGCTCTGCGGACAGTCCTGTGCCTCACAATAATCTTGTTGTGCTAATGGGGTAAACACTTAGAGCACACCTACCATCTTGATCTGACTGCTAATCGGTAACCAGTGGCCACGGAATACTGTGTAATGGCTACCTTCTACGCGACAGGGGCTGCCACCTTCTAGATACATAAGGGCGCGAATTTTAAAACGATATGCAGTATTCGGGCATTTGTGACTTATTTCTTGACTAACCCTCTTATATCTAATCTCTTGTCGTTAGATTTAAACTTTGTTCAGAATAATACCTCGCCATCATCCTGAACTGTGCGCTGTTCACAAGACTCATAGTTTGTTAACAGTGATTACGTTTACGGATCATGCCATACAGACGTCCTTTCACTAGCAACTAGTTTCCTCGCCTGCGTTACTGTCACTTTCATGTCAATTAAGATTATTATAGACGCTCGTACGTGACGACGCGTTTATTTCATTATGGGACATGCACTGTCTCATGCTTGGCATACAGACCAGCTGTCTAATCTGAATTATACACTTTCTTGGTATGCTGCAACTCCTCAGTCAGCAGGTGAGCTCTACAGTCGGTTGTTTTGAGGATATCGCATGTTGTCGTGCACCTTGTATTGGTCCATAACCAAGATATATTGCGTCTAGAAAACTTCGTCAGATCATTAAAATGACATATTCTGGCATAAGTGACATTGTTGCTGACATGCTGCTGTGCGCCATAGGGCCAGAACGACTTCTTTGTGGCCCTACGTTGTTCACTTCACCGAGATTTAACACGCTGTTCACAACGAAAGTGTAAATACGGCTGATGCCTAACGATTCACTGCTTACCGTTAACTTAGAATCACGTGCTCAATCAAAGCATGAAGTACTAATTTTCTATGGAGATACCACAATTTCAGTTTGTCGAGCAATTAAAGTGATTGCTTACCATTTCGAATGAAAAATACAATGTCAAATTCGAGCACGCGATCTAATTTGGAAAATACTTTTTTATTCATAACTGTCTTGCTTGCAATGAATGTACTTACAACAGATGACCAGTTTCGAGTCTTTTTGTGTCATCATCATACTCAGTACCTTGTTACAAAAGCAACACATCCAACATTCATCTTGCTCGCTTTTGGCGGAAGATGCCAAGTGACCAAGATGAGCAGTAGATCGCTGTTCTAGGTGTTCCTTTTGAAATAAGATCCTGGTTCTGATGATGACTCAAAAAGAATGGAAACCGGTGAACTGTTGTACGTCCACCCAATTGCATCAACACCACCTTTCTCCATTTCATTTTTTGCTCGTGGTGGTTAAATGTATAATATTAATATATTTTTTTCTGCTGAGGCGACGGGGTCTCTTTCTGCTCAAGCCGCCACGAGTCTAACAACTCTTCTCTGAGTCCATGCATGGCGACTGTGGGACCGCCAACTCGTCGCTGTACTTCTTAATTTCCTGTGCTGCAGTCGTACTCTCTGATCATATCTTATTCCTTGCTGAAAACATATCTACAGCCCCCAGGCTTTTCCTATTTTGTTTCTTTATTTTACACCACTAGATCATGTCTGATCCCCACATCCGGGTTTGACTACCACGTTTCAAATATTTTTACGGAAGTGCGGGATATGCAGGAAAGGTCGCCCAATACACAACATGAATGCCACTCCACATGGATGGTGTTTGGGGGGGGGGGGGGGGGGGGGGCGCCTCAGGTACCTATACGTTGGTAGTCCCTGACTACGCAGGGAAAAGCTGTTACCTCCCTGCACATGAAGTGGAAGGTGTCGTGGACTTTCCGACTATAGACCTTGCGACCCGCCACGTCAGCATGGTGTTTCCAACCACTGATATTTTATCGTGATTTTTCCGACCGTTTTAGTAATCAGAAATCCCCCTTCACA
Organism: Schistocerca piceifrons; assembly: GCF_021461385.2. Classification (NCBI taxonomy): domain Eukaryota; kingdom Metazoa; phylum Arthropoda; class Insecta; order Orthoptera; family Acrididae; genus Schistocerca; species Schistocerca piceifrons. The sequence goes on along the minus strand of NC_060140.1, from coordinate 584,827,123 downwards.
TTTTATCCAGATTTTGGACTGTCCATGCACATAGTACATAGACATGGTTAAATATTTATTATTTATTTTTACATTTTTTATTTCTACAACGTTGCTGTACCAAATGATTAAACTTCGTGTCTTATTTTATGAATATTAATTTCTCACTCCGTTTTCGGCAAGAAAGTTTAAAAATCATCTTAAATCCCACGAGTCGTTATATAGACCCCATTCTGATAATATCTTTCAACCTTTCGTCAAGATCTATGTGCCTTTTTCTTCCTTTTTAAAAAGGCAGGTCAGTAGAATCTTTTTGATTTCAAATGTATCATTTACTGCTTCCTCCTTCTGCTTATGTCTCAGAGTGTGAATTTTCGGATGTTTTTGATTTATTGAGGGGTTTAGTTTCGTACGCCAACCTCCCACAGCATTCGTGTTCCTGTGCCGCTGGTTAAAAACATTCAATATTCCAATGGGTATGCTAGGATTTTCTATCGATTGATTGACTATGTAGTTCGCGAATTTCACGATCTTTTCTTCACTGCTCATTTTCTCCATTATTACCACCCACTCTTTATCAACACTGTTTTCTGGAAGATTTGCCACTGCAGCACACACACGTGGGAAAACGGACTTCCTCTTTATCCCTGTATTTCTCCGTTAATCCCAGTTCTTGTATTTTCGTTCGCAGACGTTGGTTGAATTGAAAATTGCAACCGGAAAGGATGTTTCGTGGAACATTGTTTTCGTAGCTTTGATTTGTGACAGCATCAGCATCACCTTCGTGCCCGCCTACTTTTCGGATGCCATACTTTGTGCTTTGATTAGGCACGTGATGACAAGGTGAAGACATCTCCTATACTTTAACCATCCTAACGCTGAATTATGTAGTGACTCTTTCATTGGCTGGAAGCTGCTTCAGGCTCTTGAATCGTTACAAAATACCGTTACAGATCATGGTTCGATCAACAATAAAATGATTGAACATGTCAGTGTTACTCAAAGATTCCATCCAGTCTTGGCCTTCAACCATATTTGGCTACATATGTCATCATCCCAATCGTTAAACCAAGCGAATTACCGACTGATCTCATTAACGTGCCTTCCAGTCTACTTGAAAGGTTGGTAGCCTAATGATTATGCTGGGTTCTCGAACCACTGGGCCTTTTTTCTCCCTTATCAGTGTGGTTCCCAGAAGGATCAATCTCCAAGCGACCATGTGGTAGGTTGTAGAAACTAACCTGACTAACTTTTCTAAACGCCAACCTATCATTGCAGTCTTTATTGAATTACAAAAGACACAAAACACAGCTTGGTACCATCAGGTTTTACTTATCGCTCTCCGGTGGCGCTTTCGAGGCTCTCTAGCGATTTTTATTCGTCGGTTTTTATCCCACCGAGTGTTTCACATTAGAATTGATACATCTCTCAGCTCCCCCAGGTCCATGATTGCGGCTCCCTCAGGGCAGGGCTCTGTGCTGAGTGTTACACTAGACTTTATCGCCACAAATGATCTTAATCGGAACAGTGGTCATCCCTGCGCTCTATGTTGACGACCTTTGCGTTTTCTATAGCTCCCAGTCTGCAGCCTTGAGTGAAAACCATCTCCAAGGTGCCGCACGGAGGGTCTCCTCTCGGACCCTTTCCCATGGCTTCCAGTTCTCTCGCATGATAACGAGAGTCATGTGTTTTTGTCTTTATACCACGCTCCATCCTGACCCAGAACTGTATTTCGATACCCAGCATTTGGACGTAGTTCCACAGTTCCAATTTTTTGAATTCTTCATCGATGAAAAGCTGACATGGCTGCCGCGCATTCATCAACTAAAAACTAGATGCATGTGAAAACATAACGGTTTCTGCTTCCTTGCCGACGTCTATTGGGGTGCGGTTACTGTTACTCTTCTCCATATTTACTGCGCCGTGGTCTCGCCCTGACTGAACTATGGTTTCCAGATTTATGGCTCAGAAATACCATTAGCTTTGAAAGTTTTGGAACCAGTACATGGTCGTGGAGTGAGACTGGCCGCTAGTGCTTTCCGCACTAATCCTGTAGAGAGTCTCCTCTCCAAAGTGGGAATTTTACCTCCTAATTTCTAATGGTACCAATTTCTCTTCACTTGCGCAGTCACGATAAGACAATTTCCTAGTCATCCAGCTTATGAAACAGAAGGGGCAACGGCTGTCTGATACTCACCCTCACGTGGGAATTCCGGTTGTAATACGAAAAAAAAATGGTTCAAAGGCTCTGAACACTATGGGACTTAACTGCTGTCGTCATCAGTCCCCTAGAACTTAGAACTACTTAAACCTACCTAACCTAAGGACATCACACACATCCATGCCCGAGGCAGGATTCGAACCTGCGACCGTAGCGTCACGCGGTTCCAGACTGTAGCACCTATAACCGCACGGCCACTCCGGCCGGCAGTTGGAATACACCTCGAGACCTTCTGCCGGTACCTCCGACTACACTGTAGAACGCGCTCTCTGTATAGTTCTACACACGCCTTTTTGGTTAGTATACAGACAACGAATTATGAGCGATCTACACTCATGCTCATAAATTAAGGATAACTGCAGAAAGTGGTGTCACACAACGTGGCACTACACAAAAGTGGCGCTAATAGCATAAGCACATTGGGAACACACACAACACAGATCTGTAAGTCCACGGTATTGGTGATTAGTTGAGAAAACCGTCCCGAAACACACGTGTTGCAAAAGGCCACTGCGTATGTACCTCGACATCAATATGGGATATGATCACCATGCACACGTACACAGGCCGCACAACGGGTTGACATACTCTGGATCAGGTGGTCGAGCAGCTGCTGGGGTATGGACTCCCATTCTTGCACCAGTGCCTGTCGGAGCTCCTGAAGTGTCGTAGGGGTTTGAAGATGTTGACTGAGGGCATCCCAGACGTGCACGATGGGGTTTAGGTCTGGAGAACAGGCAGGCCACTCCATTCGCCTGATTTCTTCTGTTTCAAGGTACTCCTCCACGATGGCAACTCGGTGGGGCCGTGCGTTATCATCCATCAGGAGGAAGGTGGGACCCACTGCACCCCTGAAAAGGCGGATATACTGGTGCAAAATGACGTCCCGATACACCTGACCTGTTACAGTTCCTCTGAAAAAACGTGCACCAATCATAATCCCACCCCACACCATCAAGCCACGACCTCCATACAGGTCCCTTTCAAGGACATTAAGGGGTTGGTATCTGGTTCCTGGTTCACGCCAGATGATAACCCTGCGAGAATCACTGTTCAGACTATACCTGGACTCGGCCATGAATATAACCTGAAATCACTGTTCCAATGACCATGTACTGTGTTCTGTGTACACCAGGCTTTACGGACTCTCCTGTGACCAGGGGTCAGTGGAATGCATCTTGCAAGTCTCCGGGCGAATAAACCATGTCTGTTCAGTCGTCTGTAGACGGTGTGTCTGGAGACAACTGTTCCAGTGGCTGTGGTAAGGTCCGGAGCAAGGCTACCTGCAGTACTCCGTGGCCGTCTGCGGGCACTGATGGTGAGATATCGGTCTTCTTGTGGTGTTGTGCACTGTGGAGTCCCATACCGTAGCGCCTGGACACGTTTCCTGTCTGCTGGAATCGTTGCCATAATCTTGAGATCACACTTTGTGGCACACAGAGGGCCTGTGTTACGACCTGCTGTGTTTCACCAGCCTCCAGTCGACCTGGTATTCTACCTCTCATAACGCCATCAAAATGTGTTCTTTGAGCCATTTTTAACACACAGTAACCATTAGCACGTCTGAGAATGTCTGCACACTTACTCGCTGCACCATACTCTGACATGCACGAACACACCTCTGCGTAAGTGGACTGTTGCCAGCGCCACCGAGCGACGACCGCAGGTCAAATGCACCGCATGGTCATACCCCGAGGTCATTTAAACCCGCAAACCGCCCACCAGAGCGTTGTTTCACCATGCATCAGCGTTATCCTTAATTTGTAAGCATGAGTGTATTTCAAGGCCCTAAAGTTTCAATCATTCCCCCTGATTTTTTTGCGTCTGTTCATCTCAGTTCTTCAGGAGTATTAGGATGCTACTGTCATTTACACTGGAAGCTCTGAAACTATAGATAGGACAGAATATGCCTTTACTGTCCCGCCCGCCAGGAACAATAGTAATTTTTGTTGCTTTTACGGAGGAGCTGATAGCCATTAACAGAGCCTAAAGTTTATTGTGTGGATCTCTCTCGAATGTATTTTAATTTACAGTGCCTCAGTGAGCAAATCCTAGCCTATTGCTCGATGTTACTTTTGCCACCCTTTGATATCTACTATTCACGATCTTCTGTCTGATTTCAGTCGTAACCTGTCTGGGTACCAATTCACGTGGGTATCGCAAGGAATGAACTGGACAACTGTTTGGCTAGAGAAGCCATTACTCGCCCTAAACTTGCTTGGAAGATCCCAGGTTTCTAATACACTCCACAGTATCAAGTACGCTGTATGGCGCTGCTTCATCCGTTCCTGCTGGAAGGAATCCACCATCCTATGTCGCCTCCTCTTTGGTCATATCATATTAACCTATAGTTACATCTCACGTAGTGAGCCACGTTGTGGTTGCGGAGTGTTACAGACACATGGTAGTGGAAAGGTCTCTCCTCTTGGGCCTCCATGCCGAGCATGGTCTTCCGGATTCTTGCCTTGAATGTTGGCGGACGACGTACAGATAAATGAATAATTCTTCGTTTTCTTCGAGTAAGTGGAAAGTGGTTATACTATCGTTACAGCGCAGAAGTTCTAAAACAAATATGTCAGAAAAGGCCGCGCGCAGAATCACAGTTTGGAGAGGTAATCGAACCTGACGTCCAGGCAAGTTGTACGAGTCGATTAATTTCTTTTGCAAAAGATTTTAATTGGGCTGATATTAATTCTCAGGTAATGGCACTGTTTCTATGTGCGCTTTTCGGAATTTACGTACAAAAGCACACAAAAAACATGTTTTCCTGGGAGGTTTTTGAAGCGCGCCACTTCCACACCTTTAACTTATACGAATCTGTTCAAACTTTGCACGAAGGTAGATAAATGGATAAAGTCAAAACGAATTTTTTTGTCCATTGTCGTGATACGATGGTTTAAAGTTCATACATCAGTGAATGCAGCGAAACGGTTTGAAGTGAATCAGATAAATAAAAATTGGGTTCTTACCATAACATTGAAAACTCGCTTTCAAAAATCCAGCTTCATTCAGATTTTAGTTGCAAAAAACACGGTTTTTGTGTGCGAATCGTTTAAATATTTTTAAGAAGGTATATAAATACATCAAATCAATGGTAGTCCTGTTGTTCTGTGAAGGATTTATCCATTACCACAACATAAGCAATGTGGTTCGAAAGACAGTAAAAGAACCTACATCGGATCAGCTGTTTCACGAGTCAACAAAAATCTACATCGGTTGCCAAACAATGGTGGTCTAACGTCAAAGTTATGGTAGAGTAAAATTTTGGAATCAGAAAGTAAAATGCTCCTATCATAGCACAAAAAGGCGAATATGTCCTGGGCAGAGTTAGGGATGTAAAAGAAGGGAACTAGTCCGGTAGCTTCGAAGACATTTAAATCAAAACATCTTGACATATTCGCGCTTTTTTACGAGTCAACCCTACCTCCTCAGCACAGCGAGGTCTCTTAGCTGCAATTTTTTGGCATACCTATGTATTGCGGTTTATAGGCTAAAGTCTCTGATCCCGTGTCCAATATCCAGAAGGTTCGCCAATCACAGTAAGCGATATGTAATATCATATGGCTGAAGAGCATGTATGTAATACCCAAAAAAAAATTTCTGGGAAGATACAATTTTTGGGGTTGGATTTGTTACATGGGAGACACTAAAACAATTTTTTGATTTTTTGATGCAGAGGAGCCGATTTTTTTCCTGGACCATTCCTCGTCCAAACCCACCCCCTGTTAATGTGTGGTGAGGGGTGTAAGAAAAAATAGACACAAATTTATGTGCTTTTAGAAAATGGGATGCATCTACTATAGGAAGTGTCAGAGAGTGGCGGTGCATCTATAATAGGAAGTATCCCATAATGGAAATGCGCGCATCCTAAACTTTAATGTCCCGTTGTGTCATATTGCATGACATGGAAAATGTCATGTTGGATGACATGATGGCATTTATCGCGATACTTTACTTGACACGCTGGTTTATATTACTTGACGTGTGTCAACAAGTAAAGAAGCGCGAATATGTTAAGATCTCTTGATTGAAATGTCTGAAGCTGGGATGTAACTCGAAAAGCTAGTTCCATTCTTTTACATCCCTAACTCTGTTCGGGACACGTCTCTTTTTTGTGCTGTGATAGGAGCATTTTTTGTTCTGGTCAGATACAAAGTTTAAAATACTGTTGGGCAGGGGCAGGGTAGTTGGTGTTGGGGTGTCTACAGCCACCGCAAGCTAGGCCCAGGGAGGTGTGGGCCCTACCTTCTCCGCCACCTGCCTTGGTAATGCCTCTCGTACTCTGTTAAAGGCGCTGCAGTCTGGAACCGCAAGGCCGCTACGGTCGCAGGTTCGAATCCTGCCTCGGGTATGGATGTTTGTGATGTCCTTAGGTTGGTTAGGTTTAACTAGTTCTGAGTTCTAGGGGACTAATGACCTCAGCAGTTGAGTCCCATAGTGCTCAGAGCCATTTGAACCATTTTTGTACTCTGTTCTGATTGCAGTTAGAAGCCGTTAGCTCGTTTTTCTGGCAGATCGTATTTTACTTTTTAAGAGTAGCACTCTGATGAAAGCACGACCCTAAAGATTCCTTATCCTTGATACATGCTGATAACGTAAGAATTGTTGCATAGATTTACTCCGTAATAGTGAGTCTCTTCCCATCTTCAAAGTTTTGATTATAAACGGATCGAGAAAAAAAATTTGTAGTTGACGTTACTAACTGCAGATGGACTATCTCTTAACCGAGAGATTGATGGCCTTGCTGTATAGTGTCTTAATCTCCCCCCCCCCCCTCCACAACCAACCAAAAAACCACCTAACACTCTGTTGGACACATTAGTGTAGTTCACTTAATGATGTGCGTCTGTATTTCTATTTTAAACACGTTTATGAGTGTTTCTGGAATAGTTTTTAACTCAGATGTTCATCACATTATGATTTCGAGGACAGTTCGACCGCTCTCTGTTTAGCACACTGATTATACAAAATTTTATTGGTCAGTCATTTACCGCATTTTTACACATCGTTAGTAAGTAGCTTCACATGATAATCTCAATGTTTGCTTAATACCGATTGTGATTCCGTTTTGGAAATTTGTGGTAAGTTCCTATGGGACCAATCTGCTGAGATCATCGGTCTGTAGGCTTACACGCTACTTAATCTGACTTGAACTAACTTACGCTGAGGAAAACAACTTACGCTAAGGACAACACACACACCCATGCCCGAGGGAGGACTCGAACCTCCGACGGGGAAGCCGCGCGAACCATGCATGGTAAGGCGCCATATACCACGCGGCTACCCCGTGTGGCAATTGTGGTTTCTCATGTAGCCTTATGTCCTGTATAATTCTCGTCCATCTAATTTCGGTTAACAAAGAATTCCACGAAGAACAACCGCCACATAAAAATCTAAAAACTAGCGAAGTATACAATGTTCATATTTACTGACATCGGGAATCTGTGGAGGTTTCGCACATTTCTAATTATGGAGACGGCAAAGGGTGATAGATTAGCGGGAGAGACTTGTCACCGTAAAAAAATAAAATCTCGATGAAAGGCTGGACGGAGAACGTAGCGATTTCCGTATTTATCTTTCGTCTGCAAGAGCGTATAATGAAATACGTTTCTTTGACTTATACCAAGATGCATGCATTATACTACTCCCTTTTTCAGTTTGACACATAACAGTGATGCCCACCGTGAGTTTAAGGTTAGCTTTATAACACAGCAGACGAAAGAGAGGGGCAATTTTTTCCTATGACCTCAATATTCATTTTCATTCTTATTTGTCTAGCTGTCGTCCCAGTCAGTTTTACCCATTACTGATCACCCGAAACTTAAAAAAAAAATATTTAATAGATTAATTGTATGTTTAATGTGTTACGGTAGATGCGTGTCTGATACTTTTGTAACTGTTAAGAATCAAGGAATAACAAATTAGCTGTTCTGGGTTAGCAATGAGTTTTCACCCTTTTCTTCAAAATCACCAGTCGTTTCTCTAAAGGAGATGAACCCACCCGAATAGCCATGTACATGTGATTTGTAGCTAAGACAATATTGCAGCTAGAATGAGAATTATCACTCTGCAGCGGAGTGTGCGCTGATATGAAACTTCCTGGCAGATTAAAACTGTGTGCCCGACCGAGACTCGAACTCGGCAAAGGCAAAGGTCCTGAGTTCGAATCTCGGTCGGGCACACAGTTTTAATCTGCCAGGAAGTTTCAATATTGCAACTGATCAGAATTTTTGGTAGGATTGTAGAAGACGTAAAAGAATTTATTTTAGTGTGAATCTCTGAATTCATCTGCGATGAAAACCTTGGAGATATCGAGTGAGAAAATTATTTTGATGTTTTTCCGGTGAGCACAAGGGGGCACTCACTTTCATTGAGGACGGCGCTGTAGTGTGTCCATATGCGTCGGCGCTCTCTCGCCAGCAACGTTGCCCATAGATTGCTGAGGCAAGGCTCTCCGCGTCAGTTTTTCCCCTGAGCTGCTCACGAGTCGCTCGGGAGCACATTGCTCGCAAAAATTTACATACATTAAACACATTCTTCGGCGACGGCGGACATTTAAATCCTAGCAACGCCGCTCTCTAATCGTTGGACCGGCGCGGCCATATGTGGAGCTGCCCGGCAACTCGCTCCCACGTCAGACATCCTACATCTCGTAAGACAGCAGTGTTGTTTCCGTCGTATTGCTCCAGTTGCTGGCTGCCAGGTTGGGCTGAGGGACGAAACTCCTAACACGATTCACGATATTTGGTGACACATGTATTTCGATTGCCTCTTTCATAATACATCTACATCAGCAAGCCACCCAACGGTGTGTGGTGGAGGGCACTTTACGTGCCACTGTCATTACCTCCCTTTCCTGTTCCACTCGCGTATGGTTTGCGGGAAGAACGACTGCCGGAAAGCCTCCGTGCGCGCTCGAATCTCTCTAATTTTACATTCGTGATCTCACCGGGAGGTATAAGTAGGGGGAAGCAATATATTCGATGCCTCATCCAGAAACGCACCCTCTCGAGACCTGGACAGCAAGCTGCATCGCGATGCAGAGCGCCTCTCTTGAAGAGTCTGCCACTTGAGTTTGCTAAACATCTCCGTAACGCTGTCACGCTTACCAAATAACCCTGTGACGAAACGCGCCGCTCTACTTTGGATCTTCTTTATCTCCTCTTTCAACCCGACCTAGTACGCATCCCACACTGATGAGCAATATTCAAGTATAGGTCGAACGAGTGTCTTGTAAGCCACCTCCTTTTTTGATGGACTACATTTTCTAAGGACTCTCCCAATGAATCTCAACCTGGTACCTGCCTTACCAACAATTAATTTTATATGATCATTCCACTTCAAATCGTTCCGTACGCATACTCCCAGATATTTTACAGAAGTAACTGCTACCAGTGTTTGTTCCGCTATCATATAATCATACAATAAAGGATCCTTCTTTCTATGTATTCGCAATACATTACATTTGTCTATGTTAAGGGTCAGTTGCCACTCCCTGCACCAAGTGCCTATCCGCTGCAGATCTTCCTGCATTTCGCTACAATTTTCTAATGCTGTAACTTCTCTGTATACTACAGCATCATTCGTGAAAAGCCACATGGAACTTCCGACACTATCTACTAAGTTATTTATATATATTGTGAAAAGCAATGGTCCCACAACACTCCCCTGTGGCACGCCAGAGGGTTACGTCTGTAGTCGTCTCTCCATTGAGAACAACATGCTGTGTTCTGTTTGCTAAAAACTCTTCAATACAGCCAAACAGCTGGTTTGATATTCCGCAGGCTCTTACTTTGTTTATCAGGCGACAGTGCAGAACTGTATCAAACGCCTTCCGGAAGTCAAGGAAAAGGGCGTCTACCTGGGAGCCTGTATATAATATTTTCTGTGTCTCATGAACAAATAAAGCGAGTTGGGTCTCACACGATCGCTATTTCCGGAATCCATGTTGATTCCTACAGAGTAGATTCTGGGTTTCCAGAAATGACATGATACGCGAGCAAAAAACGTGTTCTAAAATTCTACAACAGATCGATGTCAGAGATATAGGTCTATAGTTTTGCGCATCTGTTCGACGACCCTTCTTGAAAACTGGAACTACCACTGCTCTTTCCCAATCATTTGGAACCTTCCGTTCCTCTAGAGACTTGCGGTACACGCCTATTAGAAGGGCGGCAAATTATTCCGCTTACTTTGTGTAGAATTGATTTGGTATCCCGTCAGGTCCAGTGGACTTTCCTCTCTTGAGTGATTTCAGTTGCTTTCGTATTCCTTGCACACTTATTTCGATGTCAGCCACTCGCTGGTTAGATAATAATGTCTTCTGCCAAGCACACGTTCGCTTCTCTGTTGTTTGTGCTCAACAAGAGCAGATCTATCTTTCCAGCTGAATGTACGTATGTTCCGTGCACCGTTTGAAGAGACATAGTCGTATTTGTCGATTTAAGATCTTCCACGTTCGTAACGAATTCGATACACCCACATGTATGTGGTCGGAAGTCATTTTTCACGTTGCTCAAAACTTTTCCTGTTTATGTAATGGCAGAACGCGAACTTGGTTCCTTTCTTGTAGAGAGCGTGATCGATTCTTGCTCAGTTTGCGGCAGCACACGGTTCGAGAGCAATTCTGTGATATTTTTCTTCGGTCTTGTCTGCTCCTCTGCTGCCTACTTAATCTCCTGCGTCGTATAGCCGTTGAAAGTTTAGATGCTCAGTTTAGATGTTCCTGGTCAGATCAGTGCTCAGACTGAATATTAATCCACAGTTGTGATGCTTTTGACTACAGAATTTCTTTACTTACACCTCGGTTAATTTCCGACCTTGGCTGTTCCATGTTGACCTTAATTTTGTGTACCAGCATATGGAAGTCTAGAACACGCAATGCGGTATATCTTTAGTTCGGACCAAATCCGCCCATGGCTGAATATTTGGCATACTATGGTCTTATTGGGTGGCAGGATGAACAGAGCAGGCTATCAGGTGTTACTGCTAGGGAGTTTTGATGTGAATATTTTATGAATTCTGATCGGCCGAACCAATGGATGCTGCCACCGTAGCGTAGTGGGCGGTGTCGCCAGAGACTTGACACTGCTTCATGTTGCGTGCAACGTATAAGTCATAAGTAGCCGCCGTGATAAAGGCAGCCAGCAGTAACGGCCAAAACGTTGGTCATTTTGTCAAATATGATGTGGTCACAGAGGCAGAAGGATCAGACTGAAATTGACGCCGGCCCCGGAAACCTACGCAGCTAGTTCCTCGAGCAATGCGAAATTGTGCATTTTTCGTAAGTAGTGGGAAAAATAAATGAGCATAGTTACCAACCTCTCTAACGACGACGGCGGTTTGATAGAGGTTTGCCTGTACTTAGCGACGAGCTCGCAGATACTTGCGGAGCTTGCAGTTTACACTGTTTCTGCGGGTCTAATCCGCTTGAAGAGGAACGACCAGATTTATTCCGGCAGGGTCTCGGCGCATTCGCTCATTCCAATCGTTTCTTACTTTCTTCCTTATTTCTTTCTTTCTTCCTTCCGTCCTTCCTTCCTTCCTTCGTCCGTTTCTCTGCACCCGCGGCCCATTATTCGTGGCAGACACTGGCCGGCGCTAATTCTGGGCAGCCTCAGCACGTAGCCGAACAAACGCTAATCATCTTGCTATTCCTGCCGCGCAGCGAAGCGCGGCCGGCTGGTGCACGTGCGCGCCAATCGATGGGCCCCTCTCCCTCATGCCGCCCCCCCGCCTGTTCCCCTCACTGGCCCAGTCCCCTCCTCCTGACGGCCTGCCAGTCCTCTCACAGGTAGGCTGCAGGTTTCAGCAGCCGGCCGCGCCGCGCCGCCCCACCGGGGCAAGCGCTGACTCGCGCGCCGGCCACGCGGCGGCCTTACCCCCTGTGCTGGACGCACCGATCGCGGTACTCATTAAAGGACCGCACCGCCAGTCAGCCGCCGAATACCCAAGATCGAGGAGGCCTTTAATTCTGGACGTCTGCGGCTGGAATTCATTATCAGGCCTCCTCGGCACGGTCTCCCCGCTGCCATCCCTCGTTACTTTTGATCTTCAGTCCTTAAGTAAGCTTTGGACTTCCATATCGAACGACTATTCAGTATTATGAATGAAATGCGTTATTTACCGCTAGCGTCTAGTGGCGGTTTCAATGTACCATCTTGGTCAGCATTTGCATCTGCTTAACAAGTAATTGTATGAACATCAAGAGCTCAGATGGAAAAACAGTCCAATGCAAAGAAGGGAAAGCAGAAAGGTGGAAGGAGTATACAGAGAGTCTATACAAGGGCGATGTACTTCGGGACAATACTTTGGAAGTGGGAGAGGACGTAGATGAAGATTAAATGGGAGATATGATACTGCGTGAAGAATTTGACAGAGCACCGAAAGAACCAAGTGGAAACAAGAGCCCGTGAATAGACAACACTCCATTACAACTACCGATAGCCTTGAGAGAGCCAGCCATAATAAAACTCTACCATCTGGTGAGCAAGATGTATGAGACAGTCGGAATACCCTCAGACTTCAAGAAGAACATAGTAATTCCAATTCCAAAGAAAGCATGTCTTGACAGGTGTGAAAATTACCGAACTATCAGTTTAACAAGACACGACTGTAAAAAACTGACACGAATTCCTTACAGACGAATGGAAAAACTGGTAGAAGCCGATCTCGGGGAAGATCAGTTTGGATGCCGTAGAAATGTTGCAACACGCGAGGCAATACTGACCCTGAGGCGTCGCAGCTATGGCGCGATCGCCAGTTTGTCTATTAAAGCTTTCTCTTATGACTGTATGTGTAAGCAGTCAGAATCTTATACGTTCTTGCAACGGGCGTGCTGTGTCCTGCAGACGTGCGTCATGACCATATGGCGTGACTGCAGCTTGTGAAAGTAGCGGAGAGGCGCTTACAGAGTAGTTACATTCTCTGGATCTATAAAAATTAATAACTGATCTACAAATAGCCTGAGTAACTTCATATTAGGTACATAACCTTCTGTTGTGTAAAGGAACAATCTGTCAAAATCTGAAGTCAATAACTGTCATAATTTGGAAGTTACAAAAAAAAAAGTCAGTAAAAAACGTAATTATCCGACACTTCAAAAACTATACATATAGTTCACAAATTGTGGCTATTTGAAAAGATAACACCTTCAGTGTTTAGATTCAAATTTGGAAAGTTCTCATTTTTGAAAACCTTTCGTAATTTTGCTGTAGTAATAACTTTAAGAATTTCAAGTAGATATTTATGTTTTGTGTTAGGGTGATTGTGGAAGAGAGTAGCTGTGTGAGTGTATGTGGACATTGGCCAGTATTAAATTTTCGGTTTGTAATTCTCTATAGGAACTTGCAAGAGTTCCAGATTTGTTTCGTGGGAACGAATCCACCAGTGCTTCCCCTACTAGTGGATGACGGATGTCGAAGCATGTTTGAATATGTAAGAGACAGCCAGAACGTTCGCGACGATATAGTTAAATTCCAGACGTAAAGTACAGCTTAAAGTTTATTTCATTTTATTTGTTTAACAAGAGAGCTTAGAGCTGCTTATTTTAATGACGTCAATGAGCTGAGAGCAGTGGTTGTTTCTTGCTAGATTTTGGCGCGAGCCGCGCCCTGAAAGTCAGTTCTGATTGGCCGTAATTCTGTACAGCCAATAAGAAGTGAGACGGTTTGCCTCCTAACGTATGAGATAGAGAGGCTTCTAGAGGCAGAGAGAAGAAGGAAGTGGTGGACTAGCTTTCGAAGGAGCCGGTCATACTGAAAGTGTCCGAACGCATTATGTGTAAAATGAAGTGATAGTGTGACTTCAGCGTTTCGGTACAGTGATTAAGGTAGCTGGTGTTTACCATTAACTATTTGTGAAATTTTAAGAGTGGAGAGATATTTTGTTCTGGAGAAAATCGCGTGTGTAAACTTTGAACTAAAAGCGTGGCGGTACTAAGCAAATTTTTTTTACTGAGTATTTATGGCTAGCAAAAACTTTATTTAAAGACAACCACTGAATGCCAAGTGCAAAAGTAAATAGCAGTTTATTGACTGTGTTACTCTCGTAAATGATTTCAGAGCTGGATAGGAAAAGTTCCGGATGTTTGAGAGTGACGAGGACTGTGAACAGGAACTTTAATGATCTGAACACATGTGGGCTGATGATCGTGCTTAATAGCAATAAAAAAATCCTAATGCAAGTTTAAAAGGATCTTTGAACTTAGAAATTTGAACAGCAACCCATTTCCGATTTATTCTTTAGAGTTCACAAGACTATTTTCATCTTTTTGTACTTATAGCGGCCTCCGACGTGTAGTTATGAAATCTCAGTTTCTTCCACACTGCTTTTCTCAGATCTGTTAAGTAGCTGCAGTCAGGAGTTACGTGTGCAGATCTGCAGCAGTATCGAGGTAGCTGGACAATTTACGTTGCAGAACCGCCGTCGATGTGCGAAAGAGCGCGTTAGGCCGCAACCCTACGGCTTATCTTAGAAAATACTTTAAGGAAAGGCAAACCTGCATTTATAGCATTTGTAGACTTACAGAAAGCTTTTACAAAGTTGACTGGAGCATTCTCTTTCAAATTCTGAAGGTGGCAGGGGTAAAATACAGGGAGCCAAAGGCTATGTACAATTTGTACAGAAAGCAGATGGCAGTTATAAGAGTCGAGGGGTATGAAAGGGAAGCAGTGGTTGGGAAGGGAGTGAGACAGGGTTGTAGCCTATCGCCGATGTTATTCAATCTGTATATTGAGCAAGCAATAAAGGAAACAAAAGAAAAGTTCGGAGTAGGTATTAAAATCCATGGAGAAGAAATAAAAACTTTGAGGTTCGCCGATGACATTGTAATTCTGTCAGAGACAGCAAAGGACTTGGAAGAGCAGTTGAACGGAATTGACATGTCTTGAAAGGAGGGTATAAGATGAACATCAACAAAAGCAAAACGAGGATAATGGAATGTAGTCGAATTAAGTCGCGTGATGCTGAGGGAATTAGATTAAGAAATGAGACACTTAAAGTAGTAAAGGAGTTTTGCTATTTGGGGAGCAAAATAACTGATGGTGGTCGAAGTAGAGAGGATATAAAATGTAGACTGGCAATGGCAAGGAAAGCGTTTCTGAAGAAGAGAAATTCGTTATCATCGAGTATAGATTTAAGTGTCAGGAAGTTGTTTGTAAAAGTATTTGTATGGAGTGTAGCCATGTATGGAAGTGAAACATGGACGATAAGTAGTTTAGACAAGAAGAGAATAGAAGCTTTCGAAATGTGGTGCTACAGAAGAATGCTGAAGATTAGATGGAGAGATCACGTAACTAACGAGGAGGCACAACAACAACAAGTAACTAACACTTAAATTTTGAATGCTGCGAGCTTATTCCCTTCTCCGTACACCGTCACCTAAAAACGCCATTCATATGACAGTTCACATATTTTAACAGCTAAGAGCTGCTGACAAATAAATTTATGTTTACATCTGGCTTCATCTTCACATCATCTTAAAATTATTTATTTACAGCAGCATACATGTCAATTAATACCGTGCATCAAATAACAGAAAAAACAGCAGGAAAGTTTTTAACTTACCTGACGTCACAGTATTAATTTTGCCACATAGGCTGATGTGAATACTTGTAGGATGTCTGAAGATCGAATTACCGTACGAAATGAGGTGGCGCAGTTGTCAGCACACTGTTCAATCTCCGTCCGGTCATCCAGATTTAGGTATTCCGTGATTTTCTCAAATCGCTTAAGGCCGCGTCCTGTGTAAGCGATACAAGCGACCGACAGTGCGCTACAGCTTCAGACGACAAAACACAACCACAGACAGAGTTACGGAAGTATCCTATGTGAGTGACGTCCGCGGCACTGTCTGTCCTCCGCTACGACTTTTGACGTTTGAATTCTAAAGTATTTGAATCTTGTTGCTGCAGCATGCGCGGCAGTGGGAGCGACTGCTTGTGAATCTTCTCGGCAAAGCGCGGAGCGATGCACGGCTGCTATGAAATAATCATCTGATTTCAAGAAAACTACGTGGTGAAAAAATTTGATTCTTCCGCATCTTACAGTTTGATACCTTTGCTCGATGAAAGACTGAATTTATTTTCGTTATTCTTAATAATTACTGTGCTGCACGAAACTAAGTGAATGACTGAGCGAAATTTTTAAGAGTTTGCTGAGGTAAAAACGCACTGCGCAGGCTTTGCGTATAGTTCATTTTAGGCCATAGATTGTTGGATATGAAATGTAACCAATACACGTAAATTGTGTTTAAAGTTGAGAGTGGTATGATATCTCTCTTCATTCTCGAGATATTGGTTTTTATATCCGGGGACGAGTCATGCTTTCCTGCGGATTGGGAATCATGTGATCATAAAAATCGTCATATTTCATAAACGGTACAAGATATCGAAACTAGTTTTTTTCTGATGACAGACCGCAAAGCGGACGTTTTTTGTCGTATGATTAACACACGAAGCGTTTTGGGAAATGTTTGTGCGGAGAGAAAATAAAAACCCCCTGTGAATTACACAATGGGTTTTTGTCTGAATTTTCATAGCCAAACTAAGAGTATGAAAGGGGCAAATGAGATATCATAGTGACCGGCTAGAAATGTAGTTTTCCAAAAAAAATATTAATCACTGGAAAGTAAAGAGGACAATTAAGCTAAACTTAGTAATTTGAGGCAAAATTGAAATATTTCGCTAACAGCTGGTGCTAGCTATGTAAGTGAAGTGTCAAAAAGTTCCTCTCGTCAAGGCCTAGCTATTTTGCGCATAAAAAGATAGATTGGTTTGATATTTAACAGTCAGAAATGCGTGCTTCGAGTCAAGTACTAAATTTAGGACATTTCAAGAACAGAAGACTCTAGGAAAGCAATTGTGGTCTGAATAAGATCATGCTTTCTGAAGAAAACTTGAAAATAAAAAAGAAAGAAATCAGTCAAATATTTTGTAAAATATATTGACTAAAAGAAATAAAACAGATTAGTGGAACATTGAATGATGCTCGAAATCATGGAGCTGTGTGAAATATTTCTCTGATCTGTATTATTTTTTACTTTTAGGCTTTTAGACTTCTTTTTTCAGTACTTTTGTATGCTTTATTTATGCAGCCTGTTTAGATTAATCGGAACACTTGACATTAACATCGATTGCTCATGAATTACCGTTCTCAACAATCAAATATCAGTAAAATTTCATAGTAGTTGATTGTTCTTTATTAGGAATTTAATATGTGTGATATAGTGGGATAAATGTGTATACACTTAAAGATCAAATACTTTGGCAAGGCATTAAAAATATATTTTGAGAGGCAGTGTTAAGAGTATAGATAAAACTTAACACACAGAACGGAAGATAGGATGGTAGTCGAGCCAGTTAAAATATAAAAAGTAGCCGAGGCCTTACCTGGAACCCACAACGATCCAGATTACTGTCCAAAGACGCCACCGTTTGACCATTGACACCTTATGGTATTTATGTTATAGTCAAGTCATTCTTTCGAACTTACTGGCTGTTGAAAGTTCTTGGGTGCTTAAGAAACACTTGACTTTAATTTATTGATTCGGTAGTAGAACATATCTCTGCTCACCCAGGTATATTCGAAGAATT
This sequence comes from Schistocerca piceifrons, assembly GCF_021461385.2. Taxonomy (NCBI): domain Eukaryota; kingdom Metazoa; phylum Arthropoda; class Insecta; order Orthoptera; family Acrididae; genus Schistocerca; species Schistocerca piceifrons. Next base: position 584,809,330 of record NC_060140.1, on the reverse strand, counting down.
TGTCTGGTGATCTTCGTGGCTGATGATAAAGATTAAGAATTTCTAGAAGTTAATTCTTACGAAGATGCAAACAGCATTCTTTGTAAGAATTAACCTACATTAATTGTACACAGCCACGGTCTCACCATGTCAGTTTTAGACAAAATAGCATTATGAATTTCTACAAGAAGATTCCACTCTTTGTAAATTTCATGCACAGCTCTCCTTTATCGCCTGATTTTCTAACTACAACTAATTTTGTTGCGTCACTCTAGAGCTACAGTATTCTACGGTTTGTAGGCGCCGTTTTATAGGCACAGCTGGTCGGATCTAGTATCCATCTTATACTGAGTGTTCGCCGCTCGCACGCAGAACGCCCGAACGTCAACGCCCAAAGCTACCACTTGTAGCTGGAGTGTCGCGTATACAGGTGTCGCACACTGTCAGTCGCTTCTGTCGCTTACATAGGATGTGGCCTAAAGCTGATGCCGGGAAGGTTCCTTTGAAAGGATACGGCCGATTTCCTTCCCCTTTTTTCCCCTATCTGAGCTGTGCTCCGTCTCTGAAGATCTTCTTATAGACGGGACGTTGAGCACTAACCTTCTGTTTCGAATTATGCTAACTGAATGATATTTGGTTACTTCCCAGCGGATCATGGTCGTTTTGAACATTTTCCATGAAAATGTCGGCGTACGAATCAAAGATAATGCGCCAAATGTTGACAGAAATGGTGGAGACGATGAGATACAACCTGAAATTATTTTTGCTCCATTCGTAGGTCTCTGCAGTATCCGAATTACCCAGAACTATGTGGTTGGCGATTGACCTGCACAGTAAGTGTGTGTATTATTGTTTTCCAATAGATACAGTAGCTACATTTTTGTGAAATCGGATAAAAAGCCGATGAACTAGAGAGACTGAAGTCCACACTGACGGAAAAAAACCGCAACACCAAAAGATAATTAAGATAGAGTAATGAAATTTCGGGCTTACGTTTGTCTACGTAACATATTTAAGTGTTTGACATTGGTGGATCACAGGATAAATATTAGTGCGAAATAAATCATTGCAAATGTGTAATTCTGGTACGTTAATAAGCTGAATACAAGCATGCAAATGTGCTTGCATATTGCTGTACAGGAGCCGGATGTCAGTTTGTGGGATGGAGTTCCATGCATCTTGCACTTGGTCAGTCAATGCAGGGACGGCTAATGCTGTTTGTGGACGACGCGTTGTCCCATGAACCATACTTGTCCGATTGGAGATAAATCTGGTGATGGAGCAGACCAAGGGACATGTCGGCACGCTGCAGCGCATGTTGGCTTACAACAGCGGTATATGGGTGAGCTATATCCTCTTGGAAAACACCCCCTAGAATGTCGAGTCACCAGATAGACGTACAGTTTTGCAGTCGGGGTGCGTGGGATAACCACGAGAGTGCTCCTGCTGTCATACGAAATCGCACCTCAAGCCATAACTCGAGATTTAGGTCTTGTGTGTCTAGCACGCAGACATGTAGGTTACAGGCTCTTACTGGCCTCGTCCTAACCAACACATGGCCATCATTGGCGCAGAGGCAGAACCTTCCATCCAGTGAGCTCTCGCTTGATCCCATTTAAGTCGCAAATGACCTTGGTTTCGAGTCAGTGGAGTGCATGCTACAGCGCATTTGGTCGGATTTGTAACAGTTCGTTATATCACTTTGGTGCCAACTGCTGCTCATATTGCTGCTGCAGGTGCTTTACAATGCACCAGAGCCATAAGCCGAAGGCGATGGTCTCCCCTATCGGTAGTGCCACGTGCTCGTCCAAGGCGCAGTCTTCTTGTGACAGTAGATTCTCGCGACCACTGCTGCCAGCAGTAATGCACAGTGGCTACATTCCTGCCAAGTCCTTCTGCAGTATCTCAGAACGAACACCCACCTTGTCTTAGCCCTATTAAACGACCTAGTTCAAACCCAGTGAGGTGTTGATAATAGCGTCTTTGTTGCCTTAAAGGCATTCTTGTTTAACATCAGCTCACCATGTCCAATTTCAGTGGTAACTAACGATCACGACTGTTACATCGTGTATTTAAAGCATATCTGATCTGCATCCTCGTAGCGGCGTTACTAGCGTCACTCACACGCGACTGGCACGGAATTTGTCTGAACAGACGTCACCTTCCAGATATAGAAACACGCCTCCCAGCTTGTTGAACAACTCCTCCTTTGTGTTTTTTTTTTAAATCCGCCAGTGTCTCAGCGGTATGACAATCTGGTTGGAGATAACCTCATGTACTACTGGTGTTCAGTTGGTTGGCTTCGGTGCTACACGCCACCCAACGTCGCCCATTGCCGCGGGAGGGCGTGGCTGCAACGGCGCGCCGTCTGCGTTTCCTGGAATCCGACGCGGCGCCACCCACCATCAGTCAACTCGCCCACGTTCCGGAAATACATCTACACAGGAGTTTCAGAGTGTACACCGCCTCAGAACTCGCTGGCTTCAAGTACACAGTCAGCGGGTAGCTCTGGCGAAGCCTCCAAAATAGCGGAATATCCTGTTAACCTACTGCCGCTTTGATGACGATTTAGTTTTACGCGGTAACATTCTGTACTTCTTCGTTGCTGTTCCTTTATGTTGTCCTCGTCTGTTAAATCTCATGTCTAAGCAGCTACGCATAAAAAGAAGTTATCTGAGCGAAAGCAGTCCACCTGCAACAATCAACCTCTTGTTTTATTTTTCTGTGCTATTGGCCATTTCCGGGCCTAAACTATTTTGAAGCAACGTGTTTCAGTTTTTTGAAATTGAATAACCGTTTCATTGTTGATGGCACTAAACGTCATCTACATTGCTCTGCAGAACTTAAGGAAAAGATAGATAGAGTAACATAACGTTTTAGTAACGTGGTGGACATAAATGAAAATACGAGAACATGATGCAAGAGGTCTCGTAGTCGTGCACAGAAAGCTGGACGTCAAATGGCTTAAGGTGACCGTGACTACAACCCCAAGGGGCTGCCGCCGCAACACGAGGCCTATCTGAGGGCTTCCAGAGGCAACAAAAGCGTTATTATTAATATTGCATATAATTATTGACAGATTTTAAAAATTTAAAATGCTATCATAATCTTCCCATCAGGCGCTAGAACTAATCCACTCTACATACCGAGAAGACCATCAGCACCTTGGTGATTTAAAGATTGCGACTTTGTTATTAGAAAGCGGAAAGAAACTTTTAATAAGTTTAAACAAACTTATACTTGGGACGACGTTTTTAAATACAAACAATTAGATGTTTAAACGAAACCCATACTGAAATAGCTGAAGCGAAATGATTGGCGTGACTCAGTGAAGACACTTCTTTGTTTAACGTTTCGTCTGTGATCAATCGCCTGCAGAGGGCAAATGCACATCTTTTTCCAAAATGTTGGATAGAGGAATTCGTGATAGGCTTGCAGTGGCACCTATAGGAAGCCTACATTTGGATCCTCCAACACAGATACTGCAAAAATCATTATGGTAGCACAGTTGGAAAAAGCATTGACGTCAGTGGCTAATACAGCGCCTCAAGTCAGTTACCTAATATGTTCAAGGATCTCTCGTCTGCCGAACTCAGAGAAGAAAATACTGTAATGCACTGTTTAGTATCATTACATTTTCGACGGAGTGAAGCACACATATCGTCATCCCTATCTCGAAACTGCAAGGGGATCCATCCATGGCCACTTCCTTAGGAAAACACACTCTTTGGCCGACGTATCACAACCAAAAGACTACTTCAAGGGGGCATTCTGGTCCATATATTGTGTATGTTATTCGAAAATGTATTTTCTTCTAATATCAAAGTCCTCCGGTGCACAGATGATATATGCATTTATGTTATCTCATAATGTGTATGGGTTAGTCACTTATGGATGAGCGACGCAATAACAGCACTGTACGCTTGGTCGCCAGAAATGGGCCTCATACAGTCAGCAGATAAATCACTGGTTGTTAGTGCCTTTACAAGGAAAGGCTAACGTCGACAACAGACACAACACGGCGCGGTCCGTATACTTTCTCTTATAAACCATCGGCAAGGTTCCTAGGACAATATACAGACTGCACATCACCATGGTACCGGCACATCGAATGCTTAATGTTAAATGTTAACAAAGGATTGTGTATTACCCCATTCCCCATAAGCACATGGTAGGGAGCTGAGCGCAATACTCGTCTGACCCTGTACATGTCGTTAATACGCTCTGTACTGGTTTATGGGTGTACGTGGTACCGGAAGGCGCCTATTAAGTATTAGAGAAATTGGACAAAACAATGACAAAATGTTGTATACAATGTTGACATCACCGACAAGTGCACTCCTTGTAGAAGGAAAGGAAACGCCAATCCGCAGAAGACGACAGTTACTGGTGCAGAAATTCTCATTAAAACAACGTACGGACTGCAATAAAGTTATCATCAGGAAAATCCAACAGCTAGGTCATGGGGAACAAGAGTAAAATAAAAAGGAACTTTAATTGCTATAGCTAGCTATCCTCAGCTCTTGAGTATTATTTCCATTAGACCTAGAAGACAACGGTTACAATCTTCCTTGGGAAGCAAGGTATTTTATTCGTCCTCGTTGATAAACAATACAGAAGACAACCGTACAATAGAGCGCACGCCTCTGTGTGTGTGTGTGTGTGTGTGTGTGTGTGTGTGTGTGTGTGTGTGTGTGTGTGTGCGTGTTTCGTAGAAAATGGTTGGCCAAACTACGTCCAAATCTACACGGACGGCTCCAATACACCAGAAGGTAAAGGGTACTTTTCCTGATTCCCATTAGTGAACAATACGGGGAGGTATGCTATACCTAATGAAGTGTCCAGTTACGCTACTGAAATACTAGCAGTTCGCGAAGTGGTCACCTGTGGAATAAGGAAGGAATTTTAAAAAAGTCTTGATCTTAAAAGGACTCTCTAGAGGACAAAAACTTCATATTGGAATCTTACTACACGTAATTACGTTCAAGACATAGGCCTAGTGTGTTCGATTCATATTGCAAGAAGAGTTGTCTTTCACACAAACTTCATGTGGACCAAAGTACATTCAGGCCTCACTGGAAACGAAATAGCTGACATTTATGCTAAATAAAGTGTTCTTGAAGGCATATTCCAAGGAATTAGCCTCCCGTCTGCTGACTTTATACCGAAGAAACGCCAGCAAGTGCCGGACGAATGGTACAGGAAGTAGACAATAAGTCAGAGAAACAAAGGAAGGTCTTATGCCCGTATTCAGCCAAAACTGCCGAGGAAACCGTGGTTTAACGGAGTCAGAACGAGTTAACTGCACCAGAGCCCCATAATACGAACGAGCTAGAACATGAATTTTTTACCCTTGTCACCTCTGTAAAATTAAAATTAAAATTATAGATCCCCCACAGTGCAGTCATGACAGTGAAGAAGAAGTCGTTTTAAATAATACGTATTAGCATGCAATAAATACCCAACACAACAAACAAAATTATACGACAAGCTGAACCACCTGAAGGAACCATTGTTTACGTCCACTACTGTTCTCATAAGTGCGAATGGTATAAGGATATGTATCAGATCCGGAATGTACCTAAAAGACTCAGACATCAATATTTAATATCATTTTTGTTTTGAATGCCCGGCCGGAGTGACCGAGCTGTTCTAGGCGCTACAGTCTGGAACCGCGCGTCCGCTACGGCCGCAGGTTCGAATCCTGCCTCGGGCATGGATGTGTGTGATGTCCTTAGGTTGTTGTTTTTGTTGTGGTCTTCAGTCCTGAGACTGGTTTGATGCAGCTCTCCATGCTACTCTATCCTGTGCAAGCTCCTTCATCTTCCAGTACCTCCTGCAACCTACATCCTTCTGAATCTGCTTGGTGTATTCATCTCTTGGTCTCCCTCTTGCCCTCCCAATACTAAATTGGTGATCCCTTGATGCCTCAGAACATGTCCTACCAACCGATCCCTTCTTCTAGTCAAGTTGTGCCACAAACTTCTCTTCTCTCCAATTCTATTCAATACCTCCTCATTAGTTATGTGATCTACCCATCTAATCTTCAGCAGTCTTCTGTAGCACCACATTTCGAAAGCTTCTATTCTCTTCTTGTCTAAACTATTTATCGTCCATGTTTCACTTCTATACATGGCTACACTCCATACAAATACTTTCAATAACGACTTCCTGACACATAAATCTATACTCGATGTTAACAAATTTCTCTTCTTCAGGAATGCTTTTAGGTTAGTTAGGTTTAAGTAGTTCTAAGTCCAGGGGACTGATGATCTCTGAAGTTAAGTCCCATAGTGCTAAGAGCCATTTGTTTTGTATGTTGTATATTCGGTCCCATGGCTCTAAGCGCATTTGGGCTTAACTTTGTGTCAGAAATAGAAGTTCTCAACAGGGCAACAGCCCTCCAAAAATGCAGTTGTTCCGCCGTCCGCACGCCTCTAAGCGAAGCGTCCAGTTATGCAAGTCGTCCTAGTCCAACGCCAGGTGGCTTAGAGGATACTTAGGATCTGAATACCCTTAGGATGAACCTGAGGTATGCGTCTCACCAGGGGAAATATGGTGATAAGAGACCCGCGAAAACAGCATTGTAGAGCAGTTTTCGAATTAAATATCTATACTGCAACATGTAAGGTTTATTACCTAGTTATATAAAATTTTGCTACATAATTTATTATTTAATGAATTGATGAGATTTAAAGAAATGAACTCATTAAGGTATTCAACATGATTTATTAACATCGCTATGGTAAACTATTTCTCTCAAAAAGATCAAAAAGCGGTCTAAATGAGGTAACTATAAGCAAACATGTTTCTTAGCAACGTAACAACCAAGTTAATTTTCCAATACTTAATTATGTACAATACTTTCGTAAATAATCAGCCTTGAAATGAAAGTTTTGAGTAGTCTTATTGAATCTTTAGTTTCCGTATACCCTTCATATTAATGAAAATTTATAGCGACTTCATAAGCCAGCTGTCGTAAAATGCCTCTTTCAGTACCGAGTAAAGCTACAACGTTGTGCCTGTCTTCTGACGTGGAGATTCGAAGCCTGGTTTTGATCAATTTCAGTTTTGAAAATGGGCTTTTTTCCGCTGCTGTTTGTGATCCAAGTGTCAGATGCATTCCTAAGGCGAACTACATGTCAGAAAAAACACCTCTGATTTGGATGAAAAGAGTTACGGAAGAAATCGGCCACATATTTGACCTGAGGGAGCGTTAGATATGAGGGGTGGATGCTGACTTAATTAATGATAGCCATCCACTGAAAGGTTCAGCCGAATAAACCCGTACCAAATAATTACGTCTACGTCATTCACCATAGTAGGTTGGCCCGTACAACTGTGGTGAAACAGACTTTCTTTGTGTGGTTTGGCATCTAGGCTGCAGCGGCCTGCTGCTGCCCTGTCGAAACTGTACTTCCAAAGGACGAAGGACTGTTATAAACTAGATTCAGTTTGCGAATTGCTCCATTTGCTTTAGGAGAGAATTGTGAACCTGAATGAATTGCAAGAATACCTTGTGAAAGGAATAGTTTTGGTCTGATACGATGCTGATTACGATTGGGGACCCTCAGCAACATGTCGTGTCCAAAGACTGGTTATTGCACTCAATACTCCTACTGTCGTGCAAGGTCGCATTAAATGTTGCGGTATCAGTCACGCTCAAGCAAGCTCTATGAGAAAATCGCAGTGCATTGCTCGGTACAGAATATCTGCTGCGTGAATTACATGTGATTAATTAAAACTAATCCAGACTTGGTTTAGAGCCCGGCTCCCTGGCTTTCGGCGGTAGTCTGCTGCCATTCACGCCGACCAGAATCTCAGAGCTTCAACTTGCCGTGGGCTCTTTTCCTCCCACCTATCCTCTCCTCATCCCCTTTCCTTCCCACCCCTTTTGCCTCGCTTTCCCTTTCCCTTTCCCTTCCCCTTCGCAGCTACACTCCTGGAAATGGAAAAAAGAACACATTGACACCGGTGTGTCAGACCCACCATACTTGCTCCGGACACTGCGAGAGGGCTGTACAAGTAATGATCACACGCACGGCACAGCGGACACACCAGGAACCGCGGTGTTGGCCGTCGAATGGCGCTAGCTGCGCAGCATTTGTGCACCGCCGCCGTCAGTGTCAGCCAGTTTGCCGTGGCATACGGAGCTCCATCGCAGTCTTTAACACTGGTAGCATGCCGCGACAGCGTGGACGTGAACCGTATGTGCAGTTGACGGACTTTGAGCGAGGGCGTATAGTGGGCATGCAGGAGGCCGGCTGGACGTACCGCCGAATTGTTCAACACGTGGGGCGTGAGGTCTCCACAGTACATCGATGTTGTCGCCAGTGGTCGGCGGAAGGTGCACGTGCCCGTCGACCTGGGACCGGACCGCAGCGACGCACGGATGCACGCCAAGACCGTAGGATCCTACGCAGTGCCGTAGGGGACCGCACCGCCACTTCCCAGCAAATTAAGGACACTGTTGCTTCTGGGGTATCGGCGAGGACCATTCGCAACCGTCTCCATGAAGCTGGGCTACGGTCCCGCACACCGTTAGGCCGTCTTCCGCTCACGCCCCAACATTGTGCAGCCCGCCTCCAGTGGTGTCGCGACAGGCGTGAATGGAGGGACGAATGGAGACGTGTCGTCTTCAGCGATGAGAGTCGCTTCTGCCTTGGTGTCAATGATGGTCGTATGCGTGTTTGGCGCCGTGCAGGTGAGCGCCACAATCAGGACTGCATACGACCGAGGCACACAGGGCCAACACCCGGCATCATGGTGTGGGGAGCGATCTCCTACACTGGCCGTACACCACTGGTGATCGTCGAGGGGACACTGAATAGTGCACGGTACATCCAAACCGTCATCGAACCCATCGTTCTACCATTCCTAGACCGGCAAGGGAACTTGCTGTTCCAACAGGACAATGCACGTCCGCATGTATCCCGTGCCACCCAATGTGCTCTAGAAGGTGTAAGTCAACTACCCTGGCCAGCAAGATCTCCGGATCTGTCCCCCATTGAGCATGTTTGGGACTGGATGAAGCGTCGTCTCACGCGGTCTGCACGTCCAGCACGAACGCTGGTCCAACTGAGGCGCCAGGTGGAAATGGCATGGCAAGCCGTTCCACAGGACTACATCCAGCATCTCTACGATCGTCTCCATGGGAGAATAGCAGCCTGCATTGCTGCGAAAGGTGGATATACACTGTACTAGTGCCGACATTGTGCATGCTCTGTTGCCTGTGTCTATGTGCCTGTGGTTCTGTCAGTGTGATCATATGATGTATCTGACCCCAGGAATGTGTCAATAAAGTTTCCCCTTCCTGGGACAATGAATTCACGGTGTTCTTATTTCAATTTCCAGGAGTGTATAATACGGTGCCTCCGAGAGGAAAGAGATAGTCTGCAAGTTGAGGCTCCGACTCGGTGTGTGAGGCGTACTCGGTAGCTCACTGCTCAACGAAAGGCAGGGCACCGTATTTTAAACCCGGACAGGCACGTATTTGTAACTTGTGAAACGCGATCTTTCTATATAAAAGAAAAAAAAAATTCTGACTGACTGACTCATAATCGCTCACCTCAAACCGCTGAGGATAGAAACTCGAAATTTGGAGAAGGTGCAGATCTTATATTGTAGATATCGTTTAAGAAGGGAGTTTTCGAAATCCTACTTCTAAGGGGGTGAAATAGGGAATTAAAGTTTTATTTGAAACTATGTCGCTATTAAGGCAATGAAGCTGACACTACGAAAATTAGTGTTAGATTCGTTTGTCCGAGATAAAAAATACGTGTTTCAGCATTTTTGGATATTTAACCCCTATGGGGTGCAATTGTGGGTGAAAGCTTCCTTTCACCGACGTATTACCGTATCTGGGAAACGATTTTTCGGTTCTCTTCACCTCTCAGTTTAACAAACTTTGATTAGTTTCCGAGAGATACCTGTCTTCTGTAGTTACTGGACTTAGTTATTAATTAGCTACAAGTACAGACATTTGGCATCTACATCGGTAGCTCTTTCTCACTGTAGCGTTAGTCAACGTTCGCTCTCACGTTCAGTGATACCCCACCACCAGCTTACCAGCAACCACCCGTCGCTGAAGTGGACTACTTACTCTCCTCTCTTGGATGAACAAGCGATGCCTTCTAAAGAGCCGTCCTATTCATATTCTTGAATAACACTTTATATTGCGCCCGAGGGCGTCTCGTTACGAGGTATACAATAAATATCTCACAACGTGTTCAGTAGTACTAGTAATAGCAACAGCAGTAATAGTATTTTATTCATCGCATTTTGCTTTTACAAGGATATTGCAGATGTTTAGGTTTTACAATTTAAGAACAGGAGAAAAAAGCATAAATCCTGTATACAACAATTTCCATACTAAAGGGCCTAATTTGATAGTATAGGGCAGGTAATCTGCAGTTCTTAGTAAAATAGGAACCATCGTGACATTTGTCAGAAAATATTTAGGAAAACCGCAGAAAACATAAATGAGGGTGGCCGGATGGAGACTGCACGAAGACGACGATGATGTTTTTGACGCTTTTGCTGATGAGTTCTTCACGTTGAATAGCTTGTAGAACCCCACCCACCATTAAAACCACCGCTACATTTTGTAGTGTGGTAATGTGATGCTGTGTCGACTGCGCAGCCTTGAAGAAGTGTTTACTGTTACGATCTTACAAGGGAAATTGCCCATCGCACCCCTCAGATTTAGTGGTAAAATGGCCTAGGGGTTAGCCCCTCAAAAACTAAATGCAGATAAAACATGGAAACAAGAAGTAGTTGCCATGAAGTGTGAAACGGGAAAAAAATAGAAACAGTGAACGGTCCAAGCTCAAGATATGTAACATCGATCGAAGTACAAGAACGACGGCGTCGTGATTGCATGGTCACGGTGTTGGATTGCAGAGCGGGAGGTCCGAATTTGAATCTCCCTTGTGCCCTATTATTTTCCCACGACATTATGAACTTTCCGTCTGGTCATTGACGTGTCAGTTCTCCATCTGTAGTCTTGGCATTTGTCATACTAGACATTCGTTATAGAATATGAGTAATGTGGTAAGAATGTATTGCCGTCACAAGTAAATGCGATGCATAATGAGATCAGGCGAGATGCCGCGTAGACCTCTCACAGAAATGGTTCAAAATGGTTCAAATGGCTCTGAGTACTATGGGACTCAACTGCTGAGGTCATAAGTCCCCTAGAACTTAGAACTACTTAAACCTAACTAACCTAAGGACAACACACACATCCATGCCCGAGGCAGGATTCGAACCTGCGACCGTAGCGGTCGCGCGGTTCCAGACTGTAGCGCCTAGAAACGCTTGGCCACCAGCGGCCGGCACAGAAATGGAAACAGCAAATAAAATGGGGTGAACTGTGTTACCACAGAGGAATTCAAGAGTCAGAACTTCCAGAATATAGTGCAAGGGTCATAACATGTCATAGTTGTGTAGAACAAACAGGATGTACGTACCTCTGGAGGTCCCTTCCTTACACCTTGCTGTTGAAAACGGACGTTACACCACGACACAGATACAAATTTGAATACAACGAACAGACATGTCAGTGACCATATGGACAGTTCATAATTTTGTGGGGGGAAAAAATACGGGACTCAAGGGAGGTTTGAACACGAATCTCCCCCTTCACAATCCAACACCGTGTCCACGTAAACACGACTCCGTCTCTATTCAAGTTCGCTCAGTGTTGATAGCTTGAGCTTAGACCGTCCACTGTTTCGGTTTTCCTTCTTTTTCCGCAGTTTAGTACACCTTCTTCCTATTTTCGTGCTTGATCTATGTTCAGCTTATGACGAGCTGTCCAATGGGCCATCTTACTACTAAATCTGAGGAGGGTGTCAAGCGGAGCTTCCCTCGGTAGCATCACTTTATATTAATCCTTTGATATAATTATGTCATTATAGTAGGAGTTTCTGTAGCAGTTACTTATTGTGAAAAACTTAACTTTATGCAAGGACATTATTGTGTACAGCATCATTACTAAGTAATGCTGAGGGTACCAGGTAATTTTCTTCTCATCAACACTGTAATTTATTTTGTAATCTCAGTCGTTTGCTTTGGGAGCCGCCGGTGTTTTGCACAACTTCCGAGTTAATTCTTTGTTCGTGGCGTGTCAGTCGCAGGGACACCGCCTCATCTTTAAGCACAATAACGCCTGTCTTCCGTAAACAGAACGGCGTTTCAGAAGTTTGTTGTGGTAAGAGCGCTGTGTGTCGCGGTTACGCTTTGTAGCTTGTTGTTACGAATATTGCGAAGTTGGGGGGGGGGGGGGGGGGCTGCACATTCAGGGGCCCAGAGGAGCGCCGCTGTCGTGTCGCTGTCGCCGCTACTGCTGCAGCCGCTTCACTTGGTATTCACGGCGTCCTCCGCATCAGACACCCTGGCCCTTTTTGTTCCTGCTCTTCCCGAAATGAGCCGCTGCCATTGGAGCAGCCACACGTCGTCGCCGTCACAGCCGCTTTGTCTCTGCATAGAGCGGCTCGTTTCTCGTTTCACAACCCGGGCCGGCGCCACGCGGCCAGGGCGTCCTACCTTATTACTTATCTCCAGTCCGTTTCCGGACGTGCGTTTGGATTGCGCGGCATAAAGACAATGTGCTAAAATCTTCAGGATCTACTTATGCAGCCGTGCGCTTAAAGCAGATGTTCCGAGTGTAAAAGAGTCTTCCGTGACAGGCTAGACTCAACAGTTGGATACAGCTGCCTAGTAACGGTAGCACGATAAGTAATTACTGAAAATCAGTGCTCACGTACACTGAGGTGTCAAAAGTCATGGGATAGCGATGTGCACATACACAGATGACTGGAGCGTCGCGCACACAAGGTATAAAAGAACAGTGCACTAGCGGAGCTGTCATCTGTACTCTGGTGATTCATCTGAAAAGGTTTCCGTCGTGGTTATGGCCACACAGCCTTTGAACGCGATATAGTTGTTGGAGCTGGACGCACAGGACGTTCAGTTTCGAAAATTGTTATGGAATTCGATATTCTAAGATTCCTGATGTCAAGAGTGTGCCGAGAATATAAAATTTCAGGCATTGCCTCCCACTACGGGCAACGCAGTGGCCGGCGGCCATCACTTAACGATCGAGAGCAGCGGCGTTTGCGTAGAGTTGTCAGTGCTTGCAGACAAGCGTCACTGTGTTAAATAACAGCAGAAATCAATGTGGAACGTACGACGAACGTATCCATTAGAACAGTGCGGCGAAATTTGGCATTAGTGGGCTGTAGCAGCACACGACTGACGCGAGTACCTTGCTTACAGCACGACATCGCCTGCAGCGCCTCTCTTGGATTGGACCGTAGACGACTGGAAAACTGTGCTTGGTTTGACGAGTCCCGATTTCACTTGGCAAGAGCTAATGATAGGGTTCGAGTGCGGTGCAGACCCACGAAGCCACGGACCCAAGCTGTCAAGAAGGCACAGTACAAACTGGTGGTGGCCACGTAATGGTGTGGGCTGTGTTTGCAAGGAATGGACTGGGTCCTCTGGTCCGACTCGACGGATCATTGACTGGAAATAGTTGTGTTCGGTAAATTGGAGACCATTTGCAGCCATTCATGAACGTCATGTTCCCAAACAACGAAGCCATTTTTATGAATGACATTCCGCCATGTCACTGGTCCACAGTTGTTCGCGATTGCTTTGAAGAATATACTGGGCAGTTTGAGCGAATGGTTTGGCCACCCAGAGCGCCCGACACGAATCCCACCGAACACTGCTCGGACGTAATCGAGAGGTCTCTTCGCGCACAAAATCCTCCACCAGCAACACTTTCGGAATTACGGACGGCTGTAGAGGCAGTATGGCTCAGTATTTCTGCAAGGGACTTCCAACAATGTGCCGAGTCCAGGCGATTTTCCGGAGTGAGCAACAGAGATAAAGTCGCGGAGTCTTTCGTCGCACAGATGTGCGGTCACCACGGGAAGACAGTTCAGGTAAAGTAATATGTGCACAAACGAAACGCCGAGGGGACGGCGGGTGTTTCATTCGCCTTAGCTAGTTTCCAACTGTCTTTAAAGTGAGATCTACAGGACCATCGGCGGTTTTGTGGACCTCTATCGATGTGCCTACTGGAATTAGGCGGGAAGAAATAGAATAATTCGATTGACACAAAGCATTCTGTATCAGCAATGTGGTATAACAGCATAAATTGAATATGCTTCCTACAGACATGAACTTATCGAGTTGTGAAAGCAAATGTCAATAACTCGCATACTAAGAGCAGTTACTTCGTCGTTAGTTAGCTGTCACAGAAATTCAAGGCTTAAACCGTTAATGACAAGGAAGATTTTCTAGTGAAACACCTGTCGTTATAGTTTAACTTCAGCGGATTATCGGCGAGAGTGAGGTAAAACTCAATTAAACACGAGTAAATAAGTAACTCACTCACCTTAGCGGTGAGACGGAACGAGTGGCTCTACTTTATATAGTGTCAAGAACATTTCCATCGGGTCAGGTGTTCCAGATAATTAGAGAAACGGTCGCATCACCTCATTAGTTGTCCGATCTACCCATCTAATCTTCAGCAATCTTCTACAGAGCCATATTTCAAAATATTTTCTTTTATTGTTTGATCTGTTTATGGTCGTCTTTTCACATTCGTAGAAGGTTACACCCCAAATAACGCGAGGAAATGCCTCCTGACATTTAACAGTCGGTGTTAACAAATTGTTTTTTTTCGTTATTTCATAACTCCATTTGTTACTATTGGCAGTCCACACGTTGTATCCTCTCAATTCGGCATCGTCAGCTATTTTGCCACCACCAGCGTGAATAGCCGCGCATGTACAAGCGATCGCATTTGTCTTCGTCGTCACAGTAGTGTCTTCGTTTGCGCTGTAGCGTCTGGTACCGTAAGGGAGCAAGCGAGAGGGTGGCTGGTAACACAAATGCACATGTGGATTAACACGATTCTTTATTTGTATGAACTAGATACTTAACTTTAAGAGAGTCCATGTGCTGCGATATAACCTCATCAGTAATAGTCCTCTTGCAGACAATATCGGTAATCTTGCTATTACTCTAATCTGGTTGCTGTGTACTGGCGCAGCCTGTGCTGAACTATGCCGCTCCGCTGATGAATGACAGACGCCTAACTGGAATAATGAGTCGAGGCAGTGAGCGCTGTGGTCAGCGGCGGCGGCCTAAATACGTGCTGTCGAGAAGCCGTTGCAGGGTGTTGCTTATCAGTGTGTCTCTGGGCTCTCTCGTGATCCAGCGCCTACTATCCATCTTCGCGCTACACATTTGCCGACCGGTGTGCTGGCGACAGCCAGCACAGTTTTCCCACGTCCTACTTGGTGAATAACTAGCTGGTACACGCGTTCGGCCTCTGATACACATTACACAAACATTTAGAAAATTATCTCACACTTCACTGTAGACGCAGACAGATGGGGTGCACAGATTCCATCCTGGAGGGTGAATAGGATACTTATGACCTCAGACCTTTAGTCTCCTTAAACCCATATTCAGCAGCAGCCGCATTTTGGTGCCCAAATTTCAAAACTCATCTATTACTTTTGATATATAATTCCCTAAGACTAATCGTATGTTTTAATTCGTGTACAGTGCATTACTCTTGTTTTACTTTTGGTGATGATGTGCATCTAACTTCATTTTAAGGCACTGTCCTTCTGTTGTAACTGCTCTTCCTAAGCCCTTTGCTGTCTCTGACAGAATTACACTCTCAGCAAACCTCAGTTTTTATGTCTTCCCCCTGGCCTTTAATTCCCATTCCAAATTTCTTTTTAGATTCCGTTACTACTTTCTCAGTGTGAAGTGGAACAATGTCGGACAGGGATGGCCAACGAATAGCACGCATGCCATTAGTGGCAGGTGACCAAATAGTTTGCGCACGGCATTAAAGGAGGAATTTCGATGGGCCTACGTAATCGATGTAATTCATTTGCTTGCCTCCATTTGAAATCATAGTACCAAAATTTATCTACAACGGGCTACCGGTGCCGAGGCGTCACAGAAGTTGTAGGTGATACGTCTTTGCTCATGCTCACTCACTGTCAGTCACGGTGTACTCAACAGCATTAGAAATCATACACCATCAATCACTTTCAGATCGCGTAGGTTGGCAGCTGTTCTAACTACGACGATTTCCGACCTCTGTTCATGAGTATTGCCGCGCAGGATTAGCCGAGCGGTCTAGGGCGCTGCAGTCATGGACTGTGCGGGTGGTCCCGGCGGAGGTTGGAGTCTTCCCTCGGGCATGGGTGTGTGTGTTTGTCGTTACGATAATTTAGGTTAAGGAGTCTGTAAGCTTAGGGACTGATGACCTTAGCAGTTAAGTCCCATAAGATTTGACACACATTTGAACATTTTTTTCATAAGTATTGTACTGCCGATTTGTCGCGGCGAAGCAGTGTTCACCTGTTCGTTTTTTTCTGTTTGTTGCGCGCTTACGTCTATGTCCTGCAGATAAACAAAGTTAGTAGCATTTGGAAACTCGTGTTATTCAACAAGGCTGGTTTCGCAAAGAAACGAAACATGGAAGAGAACTGAAATATAGAATTTCAAACTTAATGGACTGAGAAATATGGCATGATTAATAAAGGCAATAAAGCAATGTATCCCGGGACAGTGATATGTTTGACATTGTCTGTAAAACGAAGTTATGAAACAAATTACAAATCTCTCTGACGAAAAAGTGAACCAGAGCAAAACAAATTTATTGTATGTATTGTTATAGACAGGCATAGACAACTAACATCTGTGATAAAGTATGTTAACAAGGATTGTCATACTAGTGATGCAAGTTTCTCGGCTGGGAATGTCATTACGCACCGTGGTAAACCGTTTGGCGATGGAGAATTTTAGAAGAAAACTTGCTTAGCATGTGGCCCATTGCTTTTTGAAAATACAGGTAAGGTAATTGAGCTCATCAAAGATACTCCTTTATGTAGAAGCACAATAAAAAACAGAATGCTAAAAGCGTAGGAAAATGGAAAGGAACAACACAAAAATGACATCAAGCCCTCTTCTTATATTTCGCTGTGTCTTGACGAAAGTGCAGCTGTAACAAAATCTGTCTGTTTAACTGTGTTTGCTTGATATATGTAGTAAATAACATCAAAGAGGAATTGATTGTGATCATGTCGTTGCCAGCAACTAAGGGCACAGATATTTTTTTCGGCTGTTAAAAATTCGCTTACTGAAAAATAAATAAATTTAAGCAAAATTGTTTCGATATCAACTAATGGTGCTCCTGATACGGTGCTCCAAATATGTTGAGCAATATTCGCAGTTAATGGACGTTACGTAGCTTATAAAATTGATGTTTTTTCCAAAAATGTGTCAGCATTTGAGTGATATGAACGTGAAGCTTCGAGGCATAAATAAAATAGTTGTAGTTACAATTGATCTTATTCGCGCTTTTGAGGCTAAACTGCAAGTTTTTACTGACAATATTGTTTCAAAAACAGTATTTCCCAAATTCGAAAAAATTTACCAACGATTTGGATTTAACGAAAAACCAGACTAAGGAAAAGTCACTGAGAAATTTTGTACCGTAATATATTCCTCAGTCGAAGTAATTTTATCGAGATTTCCTCAGTTCAAATAACTGTGAGAGGAATTAAAATTTATTGTTTATCCAGATATGATTTTATTGGATAAACTGAACTTGTGTAAATGTGACTGGTTGAAGATTGGAGAAATTGAAACGCTGCTAATTGATTTCCATTCGAATTCAATATGGACTCAAAAATTTATTGAAACAAGAAAAGAATTGGAAGTAAACAAATTAGAAAGTCTATCAGGCAATATGAGCGAAAATGGAAGCGTGGAATTCAATTTCAGACACACGTAGCTCTGTAAAGTGTGCCTGTGAGTCACTATTTTCTTAAATGAATGTCATTAAAGAGCCGCTAAGAAGCCGTCTGTCAAAATGGGTCAAATGGCTCTGAGCACTATGGGACTCAACTGCTGAGGTCATTAGTCCCCTAGAACTTAGAACTAGTTAAACCTAACTAACCTAAAGACATCACAAACATCCATGCCCGAGGCAGGATTCGAACCTGCGACCGTAGCGGTCTTGCGGTTCCAGACTGCAGCGCCTTTAACCGCACGGCCACTTCGGCCGGCGAAACCGTCTGTCAGATGACTCGAGTTTAGCTTACAGTTTGCTAAAACTTACAAAGTTTGTATCTAATATAAATTATTTGGCATAGAATTTGCAACAGCAAAAATCACATTTATTTTTCCTTCATTTAGAGAAACTAATAATGTTTATTTTATGATCACTGTATAAAATGTCTATTACTGTTTGCTAGTAAAGAGTATTAATATGGAAGTATTTTGGTTTTTTTCATTAATTAGTATAGCTTTAATTTCTATGCACTACCAAATCTTAAAATGTGAGCGCATTCATGCAACTGTCGTCTCGCATCCCGGCAAATAAAGTGTCATAATTCGAATAATGACAACTTTTAGTTTCTCACTGAAAAGTACGCGTGGCCTGCCCCACTGTGCTCGAAAAATATAATGGAATTGACTCTCAAGAATACTTACCTGAAATCTGATGGAAGCTTATTCTACTTCAGTATACGCTTTATAGAACTAATTCGTTAAGTTGAGTTTTCTGAAATATGGCATTCCTGAGTTGTGTCACTGTTCTAGCGGGGAGCGATGTGTCTAAAAAAGCACAACATAAGCAGGGAAAAATAGTAACGTACGGTATAAAAATTTAGTTCTACGATTGTATTAAACGTTTCTTCAGAAAAAGTGGCACTTAGACGTGGAAAAACTCGCCCATGTCAGATGTAGGAGACCGGCTACAACAACGTCTCAATTCCTTTTCACTGGTGCTTCTCTGCGATGTCCCTTATAACTGCAGTCTCTGTTCTGTATAACTCGTAGATAACCATGTGATCTCTGTATTTTACTCCTTCTACCTTCAGAAACTGGAAAGAGTATATTCTAGTCAACATTGCCGAATCTTATCCTGCAGGATAAATAGGGAAAAGAAATAAAAAAAAATCCTTTTACTGGAGACGAGCTCGAGGGTCCGTTACCTGTCGGGACAAGAGAAACAGCTTCTAAATCTTGTATTTATGTTCTTCTTTGGTGAAAACAGGCCATAAGAAATCGGCCCATACTTTGTGGTGACGCTGTATTATTGTAGGCCTTGTCGCCACGGCGGTCTGCTGTTTATTGTGCTGTGGAGGTAGTGACGGCAGCGAGCGCCGTTGTTTTCGTTCGGTCCGCCGGGAGGTTCAGCGACCTGTTTACGTGCGGGAACCGTCAGCTGCCCTGCCCTGAGCTGCCCTCTAGTTTTACTGGCTCGCCAGCTTTCTGCCCGCAAATAGTCCTCCACGTTAATGCCCTCAGCCGCTTACTCCTGCCACTTGCTTTATTTAACTGGCATCGCGCATTTCACTAACAGTGCATTGCTTGCGGGAAGATAACGGATACTTTTAACGATGCCGACTGAGATTACCCATACAACATGTTATTTGAACTTAGCATGACTTTACTCTGTTAGGCAACCTCAGGTACTATTACTCTTCAAGTGTGACACAGTGTCTGCACCAAATTACCCAAATACGGTTGCAGATATAAACAAAGCATGTAACTTTTCTTATAGTACACATTTCGTGATTTTTATCGCTATGAAATGTCCAGTTTCTTTTGTTGCTAGAAAGCAAAAATGTGCAACACAAAGGCTGTATACATTTCCATAATAAATTAGCGCGTCGGCCGGAGTGGCCGAGCGGTTCTATGCGCTACAGTCTGGAACCGCGCGACCGCTATGGTAGCAGATTCGAATCCTGCCTAGGGCATGGATGTGTGTGATGTCCTTAGGTTAGTTAGGTTTAAGTAGTTCTAAGTTCTAGGGGACTGATGACCTCAGATGCTTAATCCCATAGTGCTCGGAACCATTTGAGCCAATAAATTCGCGACTTTTCGTTGTAAACTCTTTTATAGTGAACACACTGTTTACCACCTTTTCTTCCTGAATGCCCTCTGTTCCTCTAAAGCAAGTGTTCATTTATAGCCTGCCTCCATCACATGAAATTAGTACTTAAGTTAGAATAAAACATGGAAAACAAGTTGAAATTGTTGTATTAGAAAAGTACGAAATGCCAAATTGTAATGTATGAAAATTAAACCAGTTTCATAAGGAACATCAATTAGGTACAATTTAGGTACACATTTTACGCAAGCATGGGATCATAAATGAGGTTATACACTGAAGAGCCAAAGACACTTATACCTGCCTAACATTGTGTATGATCCTCGAGAGCAAGTCGTGCTACAGAGAACTGACACGATGAATCCTGCAGGACTGTCCATAAATCCGTTAAGAGTACGAGGGGGATGGAGATATCTTTTGAACATGTTGCAATACATCCCAGATATGCTCAATAATGTTCATGTCAGGGGGGGGGGGGTGGTGGCCAGCGGAAATGTTTAATCTCGGAAGAGTGTTCCTGGAGCCACTCTGCAGCAATTATGGACGTATGAGCTGTCGCATTGTCCTACTGGATTTGCCCATGTCCGCCGGAATACCAATGGACATGAATGGATGCAGGTCATCATACAGGATGCTTAAGTACGTATCACTTGTCAGAGTCGTATCTAGACGTATTAGGGGTCCCATATCACTCCAACTGTACACGCCCCACACCAGAACAGAGCCTCCACCAGCTTGAACAGTCCCCTGCTGACATGCAGGGTCCATGGATTCATGAGGTGTCTCCATATCCGTACACGTCCATCCGCTCGATACAATTTGAAACGAGACTCGTCCGACCGGGCAACATGTTTCCGGTCATCAACAGTCCAATGTCGGTGTTGACGGGTCCAGGCAAGGCGTAAAGCTTTGTACCGTGCAATCATCATAAGTACACGAGTGGGCCTTTGGCTCCGTAAGCCCATATCAATGATGTTTCGTTGAATAGTTCGCACGCTGACACTTGTTGAAGGCCCAGCATTGAAATCTACAGCAATTTGCGGAAGGGTTGCACTTCTGTCACGTTGAACAATTGTCTTCAGTCGTCTTCGGTCCCCTTCTTGCAGCATCTTTTTCTGGCTGCGGCGATGTCGGAGATTTGATGTTTTACCGGATTCCTGATATTCACGCTACACTTGTGAAATGTCCATAGGTACATCGGAGATGCTGTGTCCCATAGCTCGTGAGCCGACTACAACACCACGTTCAAACTCAGTTACATCTCTTGATAACGTGCCATTGTAGCAGCAGTAACCAATCTAACAACTGCGCCAGACACTTGTCTTATGAAGGCGTTGCCGTCCGCAGTGCCGTATCCTGCTTGTTTACATATCTCTGTATTTGTATACGCATGCCTATACTAGTTTCTGTTGCCCTTCAGTGTATAATGTAGGGATACTTTTCACCGATGAAAGGGGTTTAGTATGAACTTTCTTTATAACTAAAATTTCCATTTTTTTCCTTCTACGCTTCAACGCACGAAATTTCTTAATACTTGCAACAACTGTAATCTTCATAGCAGTCTGTGTTCCTTCAGACATGCATCCACGTCGGAAGGATCCTGCCATGTAAGAATTGACGCTGTGTAAACATAGACATTGTAATAGTCAATGAAATGAAAGTTAAATTCAACTTACCTTATAAGTGGACAGTGTCACAACTTAAATGTGCCGCTCTTCTTGAATGACCTATGCAACCCTGCCAGTAGCAACGTTGAAGCGACACTGTGTAAGTAGGCTGTTTAGGTTTTTATGTTGGTAACGCCACGTAGCGCTCTGTATGAAAATCGCTGACTGTGCTGTATGCAGTCTGTGGCTGGTTGGACTCATTGTTAGAATATTCGCTAGTGTAGTGTTGGGCAGTTGAATGTGAACAGCGCGTAGCGTTGGGCAGTTGGAGGTGAGCCGCCAGCAGTGGTAGATTTGGGGAGAGAGATGCCAGAGTTTTGAGAGGTTACTGTGAGCGGACGATCTGGACGTGTTTTATTTTATGATTTTTGAACACTATTAAGGTAAATAAATTGTTTGTTCTCTATCAAAATCTTTCATTTGCTAACTATGCCTATCAGTAGTTAGTGCCTTCAGTAGTTAGAATCTTTTATTTAGCTGGCAGTGTTGGCGCGCGCTGTATTGCAGTAGTTCGAGTAACGAAGATTTTTGTGAGGTAAGTGATTCATGAAGGGTATTGGTTATTGTTAGTCAGGGCTATTCTTTTGTAGGGATTATTGCAAGTCAGATTGCGTTGCGCTAAAAATATTGTGTGTCAGTTTAGTGATGATCAGAATAAGTAAAGAGAAAACTGTCTGAGTACGTTCAGTTTTACTCAGCTGTTTCAGTATCAAATAACATAGATGTTTACCAGCACGGTCATTCTTTTCATACAAAGGGGAAGTTCAGCTGTTCTTGCCGTGGCGAATCATGGAGTAACCTACAACAAAACGTTACACAGTTGTCCTGAAGTGAAAAAATTGCGAGATAAAGATGTGGCGTTTTTCGTGCATATTGGGTCACGTCTCACGTATTTTTCAGTGACATAAGCTAAAAATTGCCGTTTTCTTTACTTGCGTCACGTTTCATGCCGGGATGTGATGTGTCGAAAGATCACCCAAGTGAGGTACGACTGTGATATTTCATTAAATGTTAATTGGGTAGCAAAATTTTATACCTGATGAAGTCTGCTCGGGTTATCAGCCGTGGCAGGGCGTCGTTCTGCGGTAACGTTTCGACAAATTTCCTACTCGTCATCATCGAACCTGAGAAGACTTAATAATCGAAATTCGTCCAGAAAGCCTACATTCGCATACAAATTTTTATTGAATAGATTTTAAATTTTTATTGAATGGATTTTGAATCTATAATTCGTCAAAAATACTACTTTTGCGGCTTAGCGATCACAAAATTTCCCCTGGTAGAGCCCGCATCACAGGTGCAGCCTGGAGATCTAATGATCATAAATACGACCCCAGTGACACCGATGACCGTAGAACATTCAGTACATCTCTGCATCTATTTGTGCTGTTAGAGCAGGATAGTCTTTCGCATGTACAAGTCTATGTATTTGTGGAATAATCTGTAATATATTTATGGGCCTTCTCTCGGAAGGCGTGGACGTGTTAAAACGTAGGTTGAAGTTACTCCGTCGCTGTGAAACGTTGATTGCTAATTTTCGCAGACCGAGCGTCCTGATCATTAGTTTTTGCCTGGCGTTGTGCCGTTACTTGTACGTCAGTTTTGAGCGAAACTGCGGACCACGGTCAGAGGAGCGTCGCAATATTCCGCCGAACGGAGCAAGGGGAGAGTAATTTCTGCTCGTTCACCACAACTGACGTCAGCGGGCAACACCGGGCCGCGACCGTGGCGGCCGGCGCCTGACAGGTAGGCCGACCGCACGCCACGCGCACGACGCGGCCGGCTTCCTCAGGCTGCGCAGCGGCAATCTTGCGCCGCATGAATAAAGCAGCGGCGGCGAGGCGCCGGCAATTAGCCTCTGTCAGTCTGCCTGCCGCGTCACGTCTCCAGGGAGGCGCACGCACACCGCCGGCACAGATACGTGCCGCACCAGCTGGAATTCTTTTCTTCTCGTCGGTATTTTCGCCCCTGGAATCGGGGTAAGGAAATTGTTTAGACTGTGATACTCTGCGAGGTGACAGCACCTTGCACTAAAATATTTTCCTTTCTCTATTTTCACTCTCTTTTCCCCTTCCCCTTTTCCTCGCCCACTCCCAAACTCCTCCTTTAGAAACCTAGCTATTTTCTCTTACGTACTTTTAAATAACCTCTTGAAATTATTCCAGGTATGAGCGATTACGATTTCTGTAACATGCGATTTGAATTCCAAATTGTTCATCTTTGTATCACTCTGGAAGATGCTGCTCAGTCCCGACAAGTGATTCATTGTGGCCACTTAGCTTTACATACCACATTCGGTGAAAACGGAACTCTTATAGGATCACTTTGTTGTAGATCTGTCTGACTGACTGTCTTATTGTTCAAAACACTTTTTTTCAGGAACAGGTAGACGTATCAAGTAGAAATGTGTCTTTCATTTTAAGGTCTGCTGTCTCTTGCTGATAGAAAGAAGTGAAGCATCTATGTCAGTGCAATCAAAAGATGCGGCCATTTACGTCACATATTTTAATGCTCCAAAAAAAAAAAAAAAAAACAAAAAAAAAATGGTTCAAATTGCTCTGAGCACTATGGGACTCAACTGCTGAGGTCATAAGTCCCCTATAACTTAGAACTACTTAAACCTAACTAACCTAAGGACATCACACACATCCATGCCCGAGGCAGGATTCGAACCTGCGACCGTAGCGGTCGCGCGGTTTTAGACGGTAGCGCCTACAACCGCTCGGCCACCCCGGCCGTCTTAATGCTCCAAAACTCTGTCATCAAAACGTACAGGGTACTTCTCGTTGACATAGAATCACGTCATTTGGCAAGAAGCAAGGTTTTTACAGTCCAGAAAATCAGAAAATTGTTAATTTGTAATTATATAGCGCGAAAAATTCTTTTGTCATTTGTTAGTCGACATTAAACTTGAAACTGAACATTCTGAAAAGTCTTGAAATCCTTGGAACCTATTTCTTGCCAGTATCGATGTCGATGACAGGTAAAAATCATAGAGATCATTGAGTCTCGGAATGGAAGAATTAAATTTAACGGAACCCTCAGTGCGCGAGTCCTACTCGAACCCGCCTAGTTTTTTTAAAGTATTTTTGCGAAAAGTGACTGGTTCGAGGAAGAATTGATTAACAGAACCCAGTGCGTTCTGTGCAAATTATTGGATTGTCACATTGGATTACTAAGACGAAAACATTATTTGATGCGGTTGCTGTTGTCTACGAGAGGTCTTTATGGTATATTAAGGTTGGTGGTTCAAATGGCTCTGAGCACTATGCGACTTAACTTCTGAGGTCATCAGTCGCCTAGAACTTAGAACTAATTAAACCTAACCAACCTAAGGACATCACACACATCCATGCCCGAGGCAGGATCCGAACCTGCGACCGTAGCGGTCGCTCGGTTCCAGTCTGTAGCGCCTAGAACCGCACGGCCGGTATATTAAGCAATAGAGGAAAGACTTGGACAAAATTTCTACTTGGTGCAATGAAAGGCAGCTCTCTTTAAATGTGAATAAATATACGATAACCCATATAAATGTGTCGTTTGCCATTCTGGGTTGGAATATCCCACGCGATATGTCCAGCAACGTGTCGAAAAGGGTGTTCTTCCTCTACGCACACTGACCATTTTCCATCAGGATATGTGAGAGTTAGTGTCGTATGTATATAGGGTGCTTCAGAAGGAATATACGTTTTACAAAATATTATTTCGTCAAAACTGACGATCGGTGAGCCACGGCTCGTTTATTGGAGGAACAAACAGATTGTCTAATTCATATTAATTGCCACTAGACGTCGCTTGTCTTACGTTTGCTTGGTTACAGTCACATTTTACAAGATAGCTACTCCGCAGCAGAATTCATTTTGTGTTCTAGAGTTTGTGAAATGTAATCCCGTGATTTCAGTGCAAGGACGTTTCAGGTTTAGGTACCAAACTGATCCTTTGAGTGGATGGACCAACACAGTGTTCGAATTTGGGGCTTTCAAAACTCACATGCACACACTGAACATGTACGAGATTCACCCAGAGTCAATGTGTTTTGTGCGGTGTCCCACTCATCTGTTTATTCCCCACTCATCTTTGCATTCGGTCAGCAGTACCTTGCTGTGTTACAAAACTGGTTGTCTCCGAGGCTGAAGGAGGTCAGCTTCATTTTTCAACTACACGGGCCGCCTCCCCCCCCCCCTGCCCCCTCTCCCCCCTGCCCCCGCCTTCCGCACTGGAGTTGCCAAATGTGTGAATATCTGTATGAAACTGTTCTGAGCCGTTGAATTCGTCGTCAAACCTGCAGCAACGTAGCAATCCTCAGCTGGCGTCGGTGGTAACCAACTTTGACTCCCTGTGGCCTCTTCGTGTGTGGGGTTCTGTGAACAGCAACGTTTTCGCAATAACACTACCACAGAACGTAGAAGACATGAAGAACCGGATCCATAA
The DNA here is from genome assembly GCF_021461385.2 of Schistocerca piceifrons. Taxonomy (NCBI): domain Eukaryota; kingdom Metazoa; phylum Arthropoda; class Insecta; order Orthoptera; family Acrididae; genus Schistocerca; species Schistocerca piceifrons. Next base: position 584,783,305 of record NC_060140.1, on the reverse strand, counting down.
TGTCATAATATAGGTGAGATGGGCATGCGTACCAGAGTATGGGAGGAATTCGAGTATCGGTGTGATATTGTTCGTGTCGCTGACGGAGGACGTGTAGAGTACCTGTAATCTAAGCTTGAGAGATACGTTATATATGTCCCAAGTTTTGTAGTGGTATGTCTTGCATTTTAGTAAATACATACGTTCGAAATACATATGTTCTTTTTGAAACACCCTGCAATTGTAGAGTGTGGGTGAGTGTAAAGGATGCGGGAATAGTGTAGTGTTACTTTTGTGTTGTATGATGATGATGATGATGATGAAGAGGGGAGAAGCGAGAGGGTGGAACCCAGTGCCTGCACATAGTTTTTTGATGATGATGATGATGATAATGATGATGAAGAAGGGGGAAGCGAGAGGGTGGAACCCAGTGCCAGCACATAGTTTATTTTGGAAAGCACTAAGGAGGCCACCGGGATTAACGTCCCCATCCTTCCTTACGACAAAGAGTAATAATACGGAAGTTTCTGATTACAATATTAGTGGTGAATGTCTTCAGCACGCCACATCATCTGTCCCAGTACAAAATAGAAAGCCGTGCTGCGTTAGCTGTGTATCATCAATTTGTACAGTTCCTTGTTTGTATTTATCGCAGTCAGAACTGATTCATTTAGACTGATTGTCGACAATATCTAACCGTGAAATGCATGTACATCTCCTCAATGAGACACGTCCTCACCGATGCTCATGCTTATTTGTAGCATTTTTAGGAGCATCAGTTCCAGGGTCTCCTTCCTTCCTTCCTTGTATAGACAAAACGTGCAGTGGGAACAGTGCTCACACATCCCTGAGTGAGGAGACAGTTCTGGATTGTACGTCTGCCGACATTTTGCTCTCCGGTTTGGAATTAGTGAATGGTGTGCTGCTCTGCCTGTCAGCTGTCTGCTGTTACATTACCACATTGTTAACTGTGGCCCCTGTTTCGATACGCAGTCCTCCAGTGTAATCTTCCTGCAGTCGAATGCTCTGCCCCCGTATCTGTATTACTAAGCGACTCTTCCGGTACCCGATACCAGTTGAAAGTCGTCTCGTTAACAGCTTGAAGGAGCAACAGAAATTTGGTTTTCAATACATCGCGTATTTATTGACTGAATTTTAAAAACCTGCGCTAATATTATGTTAAAAATTCAATACAATAGGCCAGTGTTACAATTAGAAACTGTACGGTTGTCTTGAGGCAGCATAACTGACGGCGCGGCAATACGTGAACCTGTGTGTGTGAAATCTTATGGGACTTAACTGCTAAGGTCATCAGTCCCTCAGCTTACACACTACTTAACCTAAATTATCCTAAGGACACACACACACACACAGACACACACACACACACACACACACACACACACACACACACACACACACACACACACACACACCTGAGGGAGTACTCGAACCTCCGCCGGGACCAGCCGCGCAGTCCATGACTGCAGCGCCTGAGACCGCTCGGGTAATCCCGCGCGGCTACGTGAACTTGATTCGTCCAATATTTGAGACTGAGAGCACTTAGTGACTTCCAACAGACTGAAGCATAGTTGCAAACCTCTTCTAAACTTTTTCTCGCTTAGATGATTAACGCAAAATATTTTACACATTAACTGAAATGTGTACTAATCAGAATTGTGCAGTTGATTTATACATGGAGTTCGATTCTTTAAGGAATCAGGGGTTTACTGGTATTTATCTGAACCGTTCACTGCGGACAGTTAAACGCCCAGTGTAACTGTGTATTAATGGAACAACACGTAAAAACCACTTCTTTTGAATGTGATGCTTTTGCACACCAGTATGATCCCCAAAATTATCAAGAGGTCATTTTCGAGGCCGTTGCTGCTTTTGACAAGTTCTTTCCTATCATAAAACTTCGCTCGCAGGGTCGAAGATGGTTCAAATGGCTCTAAGCACTATGGGACTTAACATCTGAGGTCATCAGTCCCCTAGAACTTAGAACTACTTAAACCTAACTAACCCAAGGACGCCACACACATCCATGCCGAGGCAGGACTGGAATCTGCGACTGAAGCGCCCAGAACCTCTCGGCCACAGTGGCCGGCAGGGTCGAAGAGACAGTCTGTATAATGATGCGAAATAGAGGAACACCCCTCTTCCCAGAGTCTGGTATGTCTATAATATATGCGCTCCTACGGAAATACCAACACTATCCAGTCCATTAATGTGACCATGTATCAAAAGCATGAAAAAAGAAAAACCACCTTTTGCAGCGTGGGCCGTTTCGAGATGTGCAGAAAGAGAGAAAGTGAGGCTCGGAATAGTATCCACAGGGATGTGGAGCCATGCCGACTACAGTGCCGTGACCAGCCGCGCTAGATTTCTCGCTTGAGGATCCATGGCACGAACAACCAGATCGAGGTGGTCCCTCAGATTCTCGATTATGTTTAAATCCGAGGAGTTTGGTGACCAGGGGAGAACGGTACACCCACCGTAGTGCTCTTCGAACCGCGCACGTACACTGCGAGCTGTGTGACACGTTGCATTGCTACCAGATGCCATCGTGGTAAGGAGAACCGAAATGCATATAGGGGGTTAACGTGGTCCCCAAGGATAGATCGAACTTGCGTTGATCCATTGTATCTTCCAGAATGATGAGATGAAAAAATGTCGTGTGATGCGGACCTCCCGTCGGGTAGAATGATGAGATCACCCAGGGAATGCGACGAAAACATTCCTCAGGCCATAACGCTCCCTCCTGGTTGCAGGGTGTTCGCTTTCAGAGGTTTCACGCCGTACCCGTCAACGGCTGTATGTCCGATGTCGTCTCAAAAGGCCGCCTGTCGCCACTCGCTGGAAGTCCAGTTGCGGTACTGGCGTGGAAATTCCAGCCTTCGTCGCCAGTGAACAGTGGCCAGCGAGGGTGAATAAAGCAGTTGGCTGCTGCGGAGGCCCAAACGCAGTAACGTTCACTGAACGGCTGCTGAGGAGACAGTGTTGGCAGCCCCTTGGTTCATCTGGGCGGTTAGTTGCTCAACAGTTGCGCGTCTGTTCGCCGGTTCCCCGTACCCGACTTCTTAGCCGTCGTTCACCCCTGTCATCTGTAGCCCATGTTGCACCGCAGTTGACTCTGTTCCGGGTGTGGATAGCGCAATTTTGTCCTTCTCAGTTGTACCTTAACCTCAGCGTCACACGAAAAAGTTACAGACTTAGCCGTTTCGGAAATGCTTCCACTCTTGGCCTGCAAGCCAATGATCATGTCCTTTTGGACGACAGATAAATCGTTCCGTTTCCACATTACGACAACGACTGCACTGTTGTCCGCGTCCTCCCGACACGCTAGATATACCCTTCACTTTTAGTGCTACCATCTGCCGTCTGTGAGTGATTATTGTATGGTGACGTCGAACATAGACTGTGGTCGCATCAGTGTGACTGGACCTTGGATAAAGTAACGTGGCAAGATCATAATTCATTTAGTACTTACTGCACCGACGGACGATTAATATACCTGATGGATTTTAGGGTGTCACAAACCATTTGAATGAGACTAGTGTACCTAGCCAACCATGTCTTCAGAGTTCTGTTTGCAACACGTCAGCTGAAACTGCGTTGACGGCATCTCACGTATTTTCTACTCTGATGCTAAGTCGTAGTTACTTGCATAAATCCTTGGTATTATATTTTCTTTCACTTTTATCGCCCTATTTTCCTGGGTAATCGGACCTATCCTAGATCTGGCATTTCTGTTTGTGAATCATTTCGATCGACACGAAGTTAACGTATTTTAATTCGAAGACAACTTAAGTGCTCTGTGAAAAGTAGTATGATTTTTTGTTACATGTTATTGTATATCAACTCTTACTAAGCAACTGAGACTGAGTTACGAATCACTCAAAATCGTTATTTTGAAGGCATGTGAGTTGCGCTAATCTGCCAGCACAGCAATAGTTAACTTGTTACCTATATGAGTGATTTTTCTGCTGTTGGAGGTAATACACTGCGACGAACACCTTCGTGGTAAACGTGCATCGCAGCGCATCCTTCGCGTAGGAGTAAAAACATTCCATCTCCGCAACATCCATGAATGAGGCAGATCATCTGTTTAGCTGGGAACGTACGTGGACAAACTAGTGACTAGCCAGGACTTAAGTCTGAGTGGCGTTCACCGATACGGCAGCTGCGAGTGTGTTTCGAGTCCCGGACCGAGCGAGGAGGCGCAGTGGTTGGCACACTGGACTCGCATTCTGGAGGACGACCGTTCAGTACTACATCCACTCTTCCAGATTTAGGTTCTTCGTGATTCCCGAAATCATTCCAGGCAAATGCGGGAACATCAAACTGTATTCTTCCTTCTTGTTTTCGAGTTAAAGTTCGGTCCCTAGTTATACGTTTTCAGCAACGTTTGGTTCAACCTCTACATCTACATCCTGCGAACTTCTGTGAAGTGCATGGCAGATGTTACTTCCCATTGCACCAGTTATTAGCCCTTTCCTGGTTTCCATTCACGCGTGGAGCGCAGGAAGCGGGATCGCTTGAACGCCTCTGAGCACGCTGTAATTAGTGTGAACTTGTTTTTGCGATCCCTAAAGAAGCGATGAGTAGAGGTTTGTAGTAATACTTGGAGACAAATTCATGTAACTTTGTAAGTAGGCTTGGCTTGCACAGGATAGTATGAGTCTGTCTTCAAGCATGTGCCCGATCAGTTCTTTCAGCATCTTTGTGGCGCTCTCCCACGAATCGAACAAACTTTTGGCTATTCGTGCTCCCCTTCCTTGTGTACGTGCCCCGTCTTAGTCCTAATTGATACGTGTCCCGCACACTTGAGCAGTATTCTGAGCTGGGTCACACGAGTGTTTCGTGGGCGATCTCCTTTGTAGACTGACTGCGTTTCCCTAGCGTTGTGCAAATGATACGAAGTTTGCCTCCTGCTTTACCTACTTATGGATGTATGTGAAGGTTCCGTTTCATATCCTTACAAATTCCTACATTGAGGTTTTGGTATGAGCTGAACCAATCATTATTCCACTTTGAAACTTTATCAAGGTCCGAGTGAATATTTTTGTAGCGTCTTCTAGACAGCACTTCCTGACGGGTAACTGCATCATCTGCGAAAAGTCTGATGTTACTTTTGATGTATAACATGAACAACACACTTCTCTGGGATACACCCCAAGTTACTTCTGCACCTATCCGTGACTCTCCGTTGAAGAAAATATACTGCGCATTTCCTACCAAACAATCCTTAGTCCAGTCACTGACTTCGTTTGACAGCCCCACAACGTCGTAATTAGGATAATAAGTGCCGGCCTGAGTGGCCGAGCGGTTCTAGGCGCTTCAGTCTGGAACCGCGCGACCGCTACGGTCGCAGATTCGAACCCTGCCTCGGGCGTGGATGTGTGTGATGTCCTTAGGTTAGTTAGGTTTAAGTAGTTCTAAGTTCTAGGGGACTGATCACCTCAGATGTTAAGTCCCATAGTGCTCAGAGCCATTTGAACCATTTTTTGATAATAAGTGTATGTATGGTACTGAGTGATACTCTTTTCGGAAGTAAGGAAATACTGCATCTACCTGACTGCCTTGCTTCTCACGATATTGAGTGAAAAAACCGCGAGTTAGGTTTCACATCATAAATGTGAATTTATGCTGGTTAATATGGAGGAGGTTACTGGTGTCCAGTTTGGTCATTATATTTCTACAACAAATGGAAGACAAGGAGACGGGATGGTAGTTTCGTGAGTAACTTGTACTGCCCTACTTGTAGACTAGGTGGACCTGTGCTTTCTTCCAACAACTGGACACGGCTCTTTGTTCGCGGGGTCTTCTGGATATTATGGTTAATAGAGGGGCTAACTCAGCCGCAAATTTGGTGCAGAATCTGATAGAGATTCCTTGGGCCGTGCAGTTTTGTTGAATTTTGACGACTTTAGCTGTTCGTGAATGGTACTGACACTAATATCTATTTCAATCATCTTTGCAGTGGCAAGAGAATTAAATTGGGGCACACTTAGTTTCGTATGTATTGCAACATTTAAAAGCGTAGATCAGTATTTGTGCTTTTGATTTGCTACCCTCAATTTCAGTTCATGCTCTTCCGTGTGTGTCTGGACACGGGGTTTTGTGAGAGCTCTTTCGATAAAATTGTGCTACGGTAGTCATCAATGAGTTGATCAATTGCCGCTTGTTTGTTATTGTTCCACTTTATCATATTTCACCCGTCTGGTACTCTAATTTGTATCGCAGATATCTTTTAAACGTCGTTTGACAGCCGTTTCACTACGATGTCCAGTTTTCAATTCTCTCGTCACGGCTGTTTGCCAACAATTTGCGCAGAGAAGCGATCGAGTGGAAGAGGCACCCAGCCCTGTTTTACGACACAAGGACGAGCGCGCAGCCATTCGCCGGAATTAACGGCACTTAAGTGGCTCTCATCGGCGATACGTCTGCAGCGCAGGTGCGGAACGTGACGCGGGTCGCGTTGCCATGGCAACTGCGTCTCGGCCCCCTGCGTGACGTCAGAGCGCTCTCCTCCGCCCACCGCCTGCTTCGTCAGCAGCCCTGGGGCGACCTCCCGTCCGTAACACAAGCTTCCGACTTGTCTCCCTGCCACGTGTTTACGTCTTAAAGCCTAACGAGTTACTAACGCCGTAACTGGTATCGATTGATCTCTGTCATGTAGTGTTAATTATTCGTTAAGGAATTCCGCGTTTCACACGGCCACTCGCAGTATAAGTTCCTGTAGTTAATCGTGTGCGGCCTGAGACAAGATGACTATCACGTGTTGTCGCCATAAAAGTACTACCGTGTTCAAAAAATGGCTCTGAGTACTATGGGACTCAACATCTGAGGTCATCAGTCCCTTAGAACTTAGAACTACTTAAACCTAAGGACATCAGATGCCGGAGGCAGGATTCGAGCCTGCGACCGTAGCGGTCGCGCGGTTCCAAACTGAAGCACCTAGAACCGCTCGGCCACACTGGCCGGCCTACTACCGTGTATATGGGCCTTATAGAATTCGCATGTCTCGTGCGCATTAGATTTTCAAACACGTTTATTGACAAAAAACTCGATTTCCTTCTTTAAAAACGTTCTTTCAAATTGCAAGTACCGATTGTGTAGCTGCTATTATAAATTAGTCGCAGATTTCGCCGTTCGTGACCACGCTTTTAACGTAATACGATAAGTGTTCCAATAGCTTTAATATTTGAGTTGTTATTTCCCTGTCAGTGTGACGCTTCTTTTATATGATGGTACATTGCTAATAGCATCATGGCTCTACCAAGTGCACTTGTGGGAAAGAATCTCGAGACAACAATAAACTGAGCAGACGAATGTGTTAATATATGTCATTGAATTTCATCGTGCAGTAAGGCCCTATTACTGCGGAACAAGTACGCCTTTTTTTCATAATATTTATGCAGTATTTAACATTTTCACAATACATACCAGTTCATAACAGAAAACGAAGTCATAAATGATTATATAATAGGTTTATGTCAAAATTTTGTCATAACCTTGTCACAATGGAATCTTGAGAAAATTCGCTTTGTAATTCTGTGTTTTGGATCCATTAAGTTAAGTCCAAAACTTGCTTTGGGAAACGGTTTCCATCTCGGTATCATGGTGTTAGGGGCCTGCGCATTGTGTATGTCCATCAGTTTGTACACAAGGGAGTTCTGGCTCAAAGTATGCCAACAGTGACATCATCGAAGAGTCATGGGGTTTCCCAACCATCACCCACTCTCCCCTCCCCCCCCCCCCCCCCCCCCCCCGCCACCATGTGACGAAGGCCAATTGCCCTATGTATAAAACGGCGGGAAATAGCCCAGTTGCATTAGTGTTTGTCTCCCTACACTCCTGTGATGCATGGCTGTTGTCCTGAGTATAAATTGACGGCAAGTTCAAAAATCCAAGACAGCGCACTATCATGATGGCCGATGTCATATACTGGCCCCAATTGTACGACGTCATAGACAAAAGGTGTTTGTACGGGTCCAGGCCTGTCTGCTGGTCAAAGGATGTCCTACTTGACATGTTTCCCCGACCTACTATTAACGTGTTTCGTCACTGCATAGTGCTTTTCCTAGCTTTCCACTTGCGTCCTTATTTAAACAAATACTGGGTGGGGGGGGGGGGGGGGGGAGGTAAAGGGCCTTCCAGACACGCTCCTGTGCCACCACCCCAACTTTTTCCCCTAAGTTAAAGTCCAAATTCTATGACGCGTAGTGGGAACCCTTGCGCCTTTGTATAAATAAATATCTTGCCAGGGGGAGTTCCCTATTCTGCAGTAGCTAACTTCGTGATCATTAGATCGCTCAAAAAGTCCGCCGCCACCCCGTCCTTGGTACCTCATGGGCTAACTCACAGCTCACCACTGCCGCTCCCAGGCGGTTAGGTAGGGCCGAACCGTCGGTCGTCGGAGTCGTTCCCGTAGGACACGAGTCCACTCACCCTGGAGTACGGATGGAAAAAACCGATACTGGTATTTCAGTTCTGAGTAACCGGCATTTTTCGCTATTTGTTTGGTATCGGTTGTTACAGCTGTTTTTTATTTTTTACTAATAATCGAATGAAAAACCGAACTATGAATTAGCCATAGCAGCAGTGCTAAAATTTTTCGTTTTAAATAAACGTACTTTGGAGAGGAGTAATTTTTATTCTTAACATTTGCACTTGTTTGAAGCATTGCGTTGTTATAGAAAATGAGAAAAGCGATCAGTGCTATTTTAATAACAATACCAACAGAAACTAGTAACAAACACACGGTATAAGAATTTGTACAGCACTGCTGGGACAACAATGTCCCTGTTGCCGTGTGTCGTGGCTCAAGGTACACGTGGAGGTGCAGTGTGCAAGACTCGCCCCCACCTGGTCTATGCGGTAGTTTCTCGCTGTCGTCGCCGGACATCTGTCGCATTACCGAATGGCACCAACCCTTGTCAGGGAATATTTGTAGCAAGTGACCTAGAAGTAAAGTACAATGCTTAATTTGCTTTAAAGGATGACAGATTTGCCTGCCATTTATATGAAATCGTGAAAGAGGAAGGAAATTGCGGTAAAAGAAATAATCTAAAAACTTAACAATACGTCGTTCTTGGTACACAATACAAATAGAAATTAGCTGATGTGTTGCCTGTGTGTACATAATATGTCTTTATCTGCTTGCCTTTATCTGCTTGAAAACGGAAAAATTAACAGAAAAAAAAAGATTTCTTCAACCTCAGTTTTAACTCTTTAGCGCTGAGAGTTTGTAATGCCCAAATGGTGGTATGATACCCGATTACAACTTAATTTTTGAGCATAATTTCAAAAATTTATAATCGTCAGCAGTTAGGTGATTTTTTGTAGTATGCAGCCACTTATCACTTTTCGAAGAAAGCAGTCAATGGTGGACACACTGTTTCTTTTAGTTGCCTATTTAATTTAATATTTTAATCCTATGAATCTTGAAACAAAGAGAGTCAAAAAATCCGAAAATCTGTTATTTCAGAAACTAATTCTTTCGAACTATTTTAACAGCTTAAACTGGCGTGAAAAAAAACAGATATTGCCGAAAATTGGTTGTTCATCAGTAACCACCATCCCTACTCTGTAGTCGCATCATAGCACCGATTCGGTAACCTAATGCTGATGGAGTGTAGAGGTTCCAATCCCTAACGCTAGTTGTGATGGCACTACAGCTACAGCCTGCATAACCTGAGTTAGAATGACAGGCAACTATAAAAATGTAGGAAGCACACTATTGTTCTTTAATAGAAATGCCAGGGGGGGGGGGGGGGGGGGAATTCACGTAATTCTGAAAATAACCTGTAACCCACACATACCTCATCGGTAGTAACAACATAACCCACTCTGACAGAGCCATTTTTTTTTCTTTGTTGTTAATTTCACACCTGATACAGGTAGGCCAGCAGCGGCACATTACGCCACTCTTCAGCCACAGATAAAACTAATAATACAAAAGAAGACAATCGCAGAACAGACAGGGTGGATATACAAAGGTAGACATACAAAATTAAAACACACGGAGCCGTTCACGGCCGGCCGCGGTGGTCTAGTGGTTCTAGGCGCGCAGTACGGAACCGCGGGGCTGCTACGGTCGCAGGTTCGAATCCTGCCTCGGGCATGGATGTGTGTGATGTCCTTAGGTTAGTTAGATTTAAGTAGTTCTAAGTTCTAGGGGACTGATGACCACAGATGTTAAGTCCCATAGTGCTCAGAGCCATTTGAACCATTTGAGCCGTTCACGGGCGCAGAGTTCAAAATAAAAATGCTCAGTCATGTGGACACACACAGAGATGACAGATGGCACACGCGAACGTTGGAGCACAAACGAGTAACACTGGAACACTTGAACACGAACACGACGACACACACAAACACTAGGCGATGATCTCCGGCGCGCAAAAACTCACTATACGTGTGTGAGTCCGGGGACGTGCCAAAAGGGGAAAAGATGGGGGGGAGGAGGGAGAGGGGAGTGTGTAGATGCCAGTGGCAGAGGAGTTGGGAAGGGGAGGAATGAAGGTAGGGGGGTTGGGAGAGCACGGGGGAGGAGGGAGAGAATGGAGGGAGGGTGCCCTCGGGAGAAAAACAGAGGGTGCGGTAGAGGAGGATCAAAGTTGGTAGGAGGGGTAGGTGGAGGGGATGAGGGCATCATCAGGGAGGGGGAGTTGGTGGAAGCCACCTTTGGCGATACAGAGCCTTTTTTGTTTGTTTTTTTCTTTATTGTATTTCAATTCCCCATCGGGGCGGGCTGGCAGCAGCATATGCGCTGCTCTTCAGCCGAAAGACATAGAAACAAACAATAGAAGACATTTAAAAATATCAAAGGAGAGAAGATGGTGAACATAGATATAAAAAAAAAGGGGAACATAATGGAAGGCAATATACAAAAAAACGGGGGTGACTGTAAAATGGAGATAAAAAACTGTTTAAAAGTAGCACACACAAAAAGCCACAAACTGCGACAATTAAAAGAACACAAGGCACAGTATGACTGGAGCATAAAAGGTATCGACGGATGGCGTAGCACATAACAAACAATGACGGCGAACCTCAAAGCAGTACACAATTAAAATCACACCTCTTGACGCACAGGAGAAACGGCACTAACCACAACACTGATATGGCACACTGACGATGATCAAAACAGAGGATCTGCCAGGCGCAAGGAGATGAGGGAGACCGGAAGAAGGGAGGGAGGGGAAGAGACAGTGCCGTCAAACACTCAAACTTATATGCAGCAGCCATGTAGCAACAACGTTTCAGTATGAAACGCACTTATACTTATTTATGAATCGAATTGAGCGAAGAAAGACGCGGTAAATACATACAGTATGAAAGGAAACTATGGTATTTTCCTCAAGTGGAGTGGTCACTACCCTACTAGTAGAGCACATTTCTAGACGAAAATCTGAACCGCCATCTCCAGCAGAGACTGTCGCCATCTAGTGGACATAATATGTAGTCAAGAGCCTCCCTAGCGCGCGTCTCAGTACGAGAGAAAGCAGTGCATCTTCCTTCATACGCCACGGTTATGTGATTCACGCACAGCGACCACCGCAGCCTGCATTCCGACTCACCGTGGCGGAGAGCTGTCACGGCCGACACCTGTCACAACTCGCTGCTGCATAAAGATTTGCAGAGTGGTCGTAGTCGCTTTTCTAAGGCTCCAAGCTTGGCAGAAGCAGCGCAAAAGGCTGAGCTTGGGATAACACGATAATTTACCGTTTTCCTAAGACACACTGATTTTCGCTGTAGATATGCCTTGTTGTGACGGAAATTTGCTATCGATGTAGACGAAACGTTATGCCATCGAGGGTCGTAACGAGCCGAGTGAGTTCACAGCGTTAAGAACAACATTCTGTTTTCTGGGAGTTCATTTGTAGCTTGAAATAATACCATAATTGAACATGTGTCTTCCTGTACAGTACACAATAGTGCCCCACTTCACATCAGTTAAGAAGGCATCGAAACAAATTTGGAAGCATCAAATATAGTTTCCAGAATGAGATTTTCGCTCTGCAGCGGAGTGTGCGCTGATATGAAACTTCCTGGCAGATTAAAACTGTGTGCCGGACCGAGACTCGAACTCGGGACCTTTGCCTTTCGCGGGCAAGTGCTGGTAGAAGTAAAGCTGTGAGGACGGGGCGTGAGTCGTGCTTGGGTAGCTCAGTTGGTAGAGCACTTCCCCGCGAAAGGCAAAGGTCCCAAGTTCGAGTCTCAGTCCGGCACACAGTTTGAATCTGCCAGGAAGTTTCAGCAAATATAGTACCGAAATCAGTGACAATTTGTACCTACAGAAATGCAGAGCCCCCCTCTTCAGGTGTGGTTTTATGCTTGCTACAACGAATATTGTACCGACGACACTGAATCTTGCGTTGAAATCGTCGAATACACTACAAAGCAAACAGTTTTCCACATAAAACGGAGAATTTTCACATCTAACAATAAAATGTAATTACCAAACCAGCAAATGACACATGACAGCAACCAAGTAACAGAACTTCACGTCTAAGGTTCCCACCTCACTATGTGTCTTACAGTGCAAACGTAACAACAAACGTCCCCTTAGGATTTCTAAATGTTGACAGGTGACATAAATACAGTTCATTAAATTTTCGCGTCAATTTTTTGATGAAATGAACGACTAAAGTATAGAAATCCACTTAAGTAAGCGTTAACCTCTTTTCCTGGTGTAGTCCTTTGCTTTCAAAACGAATATTGTACCGACAACACTAAATTTTGCGTTGAAAACAGTGAATATCCATTGATTTAACACATTAAGGTGTATCTAGACTTTTTCAGTCATTTAGACAGAATGCATAATAGCCCCGAAAAGTCTGAGTAGAAGTTTGGGCATCGGTAGAACGTGTGCCAGTATTCCTAGTTAGCCTGCACGACACTTAAATAATTGAGTGTATGTCGAATAACATATGACAGTACTATCCACTGAATTACCACGTTAGGGCTTTGCCATTTGTGGTACAGATCCAAAACAAACAACAACAACTAGGAAACTGAGAGTTTCACAAACATTTTGACGAATACAGTTGTTAGTGATACAACGGCTTGTTAATGTTTCCGAGAAATCTACTTCTTCCACCCACTTCTCCTGTACTTTAAGAGGCCAAAGAACAACTCAACTCTAACTGTGACGATCATAAACCTAAAATTTTAATATGGTCCACGCACTTTCACATGTTTAGCGGTACTATGTATCTCAAGCACATTACGTTTACGTATTTAGCTGTTGATACACCTTTCAATTCTATGGAAGGCTCGGCGTTCTACATCTGAACTAAACAGTGTGCTGCACTAGCGTTGTCTCTCTCTCTCTCTCTCTCTCTCTCTCTCTCTCTCTCTCTCACACACACACACACACACACACACACACAATCAGTAGAGAAGTACGGCATTGGTCTGTAGTACACACGAAATTTCAGCCATCCCTCCTGTACAGGAAGATGTGCTATAATATCTGGTACAGATGTGTGGGTCTCTGTAGCTCAGTTGTTTTCACCGCTCAGAAAATTTCATTTAACCTCCCGGGAGGTAATTACGCCACAGTTCGGAACCACTGTACTAGCCGGCCCGCTGGTAGTACTTTGGAACCCATGTGATTCCTTACGCTAATTTCATGCGATTTTTTTTTACAGTGACCTTCCACAATTCTGGATGGCACCTGCCCGTCAGTGCATGAGGTCTGGCTGGTCTTGGTTCAGCTGTGATTGTTCCTCCTCGTTTCCACTTCACAACCACATCACCAACAGTCGACTTCAGCAGCTCTAGAAGGGTTGAAATGTCCCTGAATGGATGTGTTACTCAGGTGACATCCATTGAAGTCGCTGAGCTCTGCTGAGTGATCCATTCTTCTACTGTTGCTCCTCTACTGACAACGCCGTAATCCCCGCCTCCTTTTATTATGACAGGTCCGCCTCTCGTGGAATCTAGTGGTCAGATCCGTATTACATAGGTATGTCCTCATACTTTTGATCAGATAGTGTCTTCGGTGACAGAACATTCCAATGAAGTTTCGTGGTACCTTCAGATGTACTCCGACGGCGACCTGTGTCTAGCTTGCTCAAGACATGCCCCCGCATGACACTCTAAAGGACTTATTTATAGCAGTTACGTTATACATTTCACCAAGCACTTACTGTCACGAAAATACAACCGCAACTGAGCCAATGTGGATCCAATGCACTGGTTTCCTTTATCTTAGCATTACGTGCGATTTCCAGTCAAGGGTGACACAATTCCTGTTTATGGCGAATTCTTGACGGCCGTTTGCGGTGATAGCTCACAATTTCTCTCTCCTCTTTCCTTTTTTTTCGATTCTGCTTAAGCATTAGGTAGTGCTAGCAGCCCATCGTTACAGCGGGGTGCTCTTCTTTTTATACGTGAGTGTGGGTGTGTGTCAGTTGAGTAAGTCGAAATACTAAAAAGTGCAGTATTTTGTGGCTCATTTCTGAGGTTGTCGCCATCGCTGTCTAGAAGCGAGGATCGTCTATTGTGAGCCTGGCACCATTTCCAGCGATGGAGTGCCAAATGGAGCGATACTAACGAATGTACCGACCGCGGGGATGCGTTTGCAAATCTCTACTTCCATTTCCGTGGCCTTTTCACGTTACAGTTTCTGAGTGACGGCGGTATCTGTTATCAGTATTGACAATTTTAATGGAATATGGAATATTTGTTGTAAAGACTAATGAATATTGGTATTTTCTGTTTGCTGCGGAGACTATTGTTAGCTTTGATTGTCCCATTTAATCTTCAGACCACGTGAAAGAATATATTGAACACTTTCGCAAGACGAAAATTAAGCTTCTGGAGAAATGTAGCGGAAGACCAATTCTGTTTCTCATAGACTAGTTACGATTATGTGTTATTAAATTGGTTGTGTTCTACGTGCATAGTACAGTTCCTGTCTAGACTATCGTTCGCGAAAACTAACAGAATTCGTTATTACAAATGCAAAGTTCTAACAATAAAAAATCTGCTTAGACAATTTTTGATGTTTATTACTAATTTAATTTGATCACCCATCCCTTAATTTTTACGCTCCGATATGAAATGTCTGTGTGTTAGTCGTGGTCCTGATTCATGCAGCTGCTGAATGAAATTCCGTCGCTGGGACATTGCCCTGAGCTTGGCATTTGATTTATGTTGTATATTTTGTACATGTGGGGCGTAGGGGACTACGATTCGTGCGGTTAAGTGTTGTAGTATTTTCCTGTGCAACTGAACAAAAATGTAAAACATTGCGCGGATTCATTGTAACACGGGCGCACGAATTGTGAACTGTGCGAGAAACGTCTAAGAACGCTTACAGCATAACGTTAACTTCCAACGCGAGACTCACTGGATGAAGTGCATTATATTATTGAGACATTGCTTTGAGTGACAACATAAAATTTCTTTCACATAATAACTTGAATACACTGTAATCCCGTCACTACACTGTGACATCGACCACTGATGCGTTAATTTCCAATAGAGAATATACTGCCGGGAACGAATCGGCGTATTACTTTCCCAAGTATTCAGTAATTAATAAACTTCTTAATTCAGTAACAACTTACTGAGTAGAGATGATATTTGAATTAAACCATTAGCTAACACCTCAGGATGCATAGATAATGTTTTACTTACACTACTGTTTATCGAAAGTAGTTTTATCTTCATTTCTTGGTTATTTACATCGGCAAGCAGAAACGGCTCTGAAAATTCCTTTCTACATTTTTAGTGTCCCGAAAAGCGAATTTCATTGTAACCGTATGAAACAGACGTGGCAACGGGGATGTATACACGACATTAGTACCAGACGGCATTGTGTTGGTGGGGAAAGGCTAGCTTCTTCGCTAGACTGGCCAACACAAGAAGATAAATGGTTCCAGAAACAAGTTAATTTGAAAGTGCTGTGCAGTATGTCGTATTAGCTTAGAGGACGTTATGGTTTGATCTGTATTTATATTATTTCAGAATAAAATCAGTGTTTTATGCTTGGCTGTTTGTTTCGGGTATCAGACCCATTCCCAAACACTGTAACTGTATAAATGAAAGCAATACCACAAAGATGGCAAGTTTTTTAGATATTATACTCTTGTCTTTTATCAAAACTGTCATCAGTCTAAAGAATGATTTGAACAGCACAATGCTCTACTAGGCATGGCCCTCTGAGATGTGGTATGCCGTTGCGTTCCTCTGACCTCTGAACTTAAAATATCCAATAAGTTAACAGGGAGACCTACATTACCCCGAACCACGGAGCGTCTCAGCGTTTTCAGACAGTACCCAGGGGCAAAGAAGTGACAAGGGGCGCTCTAAAGTCGCAGGACTGACCGGCAATCCGACTCGGGACCTTTGACTCTGTAGGCCCGCAATAATCGCCTAGCCATAAGCCATAACTCTGCAATAAAAGTGTTTCTGTGTGGTTGGGTCGATGGAGAAAAGTGTGACTTGTGCATTGCTGAAGAAAGAGTGTACTTTAATACCAACGGCCTTGCCTCTTCGAATACATCGGTTCCCGTCAGATCACAGGTATTAAGCAACGCGGCCGTGGCTGGTACTTGCATGGCTACCCGCCCTGGTGCATCACGTGCTGTCGACAATTTTCACTTCCCGGCATAGGGGTGGAGCGATGGTGGCGTGAAGTTCCTCGTCACCAATCTCCGTAGTGTCTCGTGGACTGAGGGCACGTGAAAGTGTCGATGAAGATCCGTCCGTTGTATGCGGATGTTAGATATCACTTTATTTTTTAGGTCAATAACGATAAGTAACTAGCTGGTTTATAATCATTACGTCAGTGCAGTCGGTTGCAGTGAGGGTCCAATCTGTTCCAGATTCGTGTGTGTTCATGTTGGAAAATAGTTTCTCAGTCTCGCGAAATCAAATCCGTTAAGTAGAAGACAGACTCAGATGAAAACTTAATGGTTAAGGGACTATCAAACAGTTTTCGGCCAAAGGCTTTACAGTCCTGAATCGTTGTGCTAATCAGACACAGTTGCCGTGAGCGTTGAGGCAATCATACCACTGACGCAACAGATTGAAGACGCCTGTTTGGTAAAACACCGTGTCCTGCTGCCTGCAGAAGTCCGTAACTGCCAGCTGCACATCCTCGTCTGACAGGAATCGTCAAGGCCTTTTTAAGAGACTGAAGGAGTGGTAATCACATGGATAGTGATCACGACAATAGGATGGGTGCTGGAGTGTCTCCCACTTGGGTTGGCGCAACTTCTGCGTTAGGGGGTTTGCGATAAGGGGACTGCGTTGTCAACAAGCAGCAACAACCCTTGTCGCAGTTATTTTTCGACAGTCATGCTGACTCAAAACACATTCTGCGTTGTCCGGGATGTCTACCACAGTTAGTCCCTCGGCAAAAAAGAAAAGAATTACAGCATGTTGTTCCTGCTTGGACGCTTTTGGTAATAATAGTTGACATTTCCGGATTTACCGCAACACGTCGGAAAGTTATGAATGCCACACTAATCCTTGCCTGCATGTCGGTGCTTATATACGTGTATCGGAGTAGCACCACATTGCATGTATGCTGCAGCAACGACCTCAAACGGAAACTTTCTGGTGGCCTCTTATAATCGTATCTTCAGTAAAACTTACATTTTTGAAATATATTCGGAAATTAAACATCTGTTCGATGTGACGCACTGTGAACTTTTGTTCCTGTTCTCCCACGAGAATTTGACGCATTTCCTACTCTGAGACACATTTTGCACACAAATTGCAAATAAATCGTTCAATGTTACAGGAGAAAGTTTCAAGACGATTTTCTGCTCCTGTGTTCGACGTGCTTACAGTAAAAAATTAATATTTTTGGAGAATCGGCGCACCGGCCGTTGTGGCCGAGCGGTTCTAGGCGCTTCAGTGTGGAACCGCGGGACCGCTACGGTCACAGGTTCGAATCCTGCCTCGGGCATGGATGTATGCTATGTCTTTAGGTTAGTTAGGTTCAAGTAGTTCTAAGTTCTAATGGACTGATGACCTCAGCTGTTAAGTTCCATAGTGCTCAGACATATGAACCATTTTTTTGGTATCGGCGCAAGAGACTTCACTGACATATGTGGAACGGATGATGCAGGTGGAGGCCAAGAGGATTAAGAAGTGATGCCTGTGGTGGGAAAGCTTTTCCTTGTTAACATTATATTAATGAGAATGAAAACAATAATAAAATCTTTTAAGAAATATTCTCAGTGTTTGTACGGGAGAGCATCTACTCTTAGACTAACGATGGTCTTTGTGTTCACCGTACTATTTAATATGTGTTCAGGGTCTTGCAATAATTATTTCCGGAGTTGAAAGTACCCACCACTGCTGACCTTGCCAGTCGCAACCACATTATAACGCGCTCTTCCTCCTCTGTCACCTATTTATCTTCCATCTCTTCATTGCAGTTTGATGAAGGTGGTATTAAAATTTAAAGTGTAACAGGGGTAATTTCTGCTTCTAAACTGACAGTAAAACTCACACTAAATGTTGAAAAATAATTTATAAAATCTCAAATGAGACTTTCTTCATTTGCTTAAAAGTGAAAGAAACACATTGCGTCACAGGTAAGGTTGCTTAATCGATGGCGATATTGTTATTTCGCATTTCTGCCTTTTTTCAATTTCTCTCTACAGAGTGATCGGGAAAGAGTTGCACTTCATTATAAAGCGAAAAGGACATTTTCCCATATCCTTGTTCAAAGAGCCATTTCAGCATTAACTTTGAGGGGTTGAGGAAAACTTAACTCGGGTTGACTGTTTTTTGGTTTGAAGTTTATTCATTTCTCTTTCTACTGGTGTCATTTATTATCTTTTTCAACGTTATTTCACGCATCGTCGAGATATTACTTCCAAAAGTCTGTAGAGAAATGGCCTTCTCTACAAATCACCTCTGACCGCAGCACCATTCCGCTGCAATAACAGAATTATTCTGTGTTGCATCTACTGTGCTGTTAATTTTGACGCTGTGTGAGTCTGTGCAACTAACAGTAATTTTCATCCCGAAGACATCAGTCGTACGTGCACTCAGCGCTCTGGCCTCGCTGGACATAAAGAAATGGATCATAACGCTTTTATCACTGATGTACGTTCAAACAAGGTTCTGTAACAGCACGAGGGAGAGTACTGGGTTATGCGATCCATTATTGATTGAGCAGCGTGGAACAGTTCGGAGGATGAGTAAGACACGTGGAAAGGGAACACGTGTTCGGGCTTCGCCCGACGTTGCCTCGTAATTGTTCCATTAATAGCAAACCCCTGTCGTGAAACCCGGACAAGCTATCAGTGCAACACGGTGGACTGACCACTCAGTCCCCAGGCTCTGCCGCCGCTGCTCCTCTTACTCTATATGCTGCGAAAGTAGAGCGAAACTTTAATATCCAGGTTAGACCTTCATTTACATTCAGAAGGGCGCATTAATCGAATCATTTCACAAGTACAGTATGGAACTAATGGTTCCATAGTCCTCAAGCAGATTTCAGTGTTGACTGTTACCCTTACGTTTTCAACTCCACCATGTGATGGTGTAACATAATATTGGTATATGCACAGCGCTCGTGTGTTAGTTTGAGTTGGTAAAAATCTGTGACTATAATACGATATTTCTTGCCCCCACTTCCATTGCACTGCGTTGACATTTGATTATACAATGTGCCTGTGTAATTCTTGGTGCACAGTTACAGGAAATATCAGTACATTAAATTTTCTATCTGTATTCAACAAATGTAATTTGAAATCTTCTTTCAGCGGTAAGAAAACAGTCTCTCTCTCTCTCTCTCTCTCTCTCTCTCTCTCTCTCTCTCTCTTCTATCAAGCAGTCACTGTGTCTATCTGTCTCTTTATCTCAAGAGTACGTCTCACGTTGTCCAATATGTACTGTCGTTTATCCTGATCCAAACTGCCAGTTCGTGTTGTTACACGCGTCGGCACTGTGTACCAAGTTATTGAAAGCCAAACGGTGTCACTACCACTCCGAAAACCGCTTCTGCAGGTTTGCCGTATAGAAGTTAACTGCCGTAAACTAGGGCTGCTTGAACCCATAATTTTATCTTTTCCTGCTTTCTTTAAAATATCTGGCATGAATAATAAGTTTCTTCACATCAGATAGGTTTACCCAACACTTCAGAATGTTTGCAAGGAAACAGTTCTTTGCTGTACATATGCAGGCTGAAGGGACGAATGAAAATTTGTACCAAGCCCGGGGTTCGAACGCGGGTCTCCTGCTCACTAGGCAGATGCGCTAACCACTACGCCACCCAGGCACAGTGGCTTTGCACAACTGCACTGACTAGCTTAGCATGCTTCCCTCTTTAATAAAAATTATCATTTACAAATCAGCCCAATTAGTATTCCCCCTAAACTCGAACGGCATAGCAGAGACTGTCCAACTGCGTTGGAATAGCACCTCAGTGTCGAACGAAACGAGGTATCCTGCCTGAAACCCAGGCATAGATGTTTTGATCAAACAAAAGTGCATGGTTCCATGGAACAAGTCTCAGACATCTGTGACGTATGTATGAAGACTCCGGCGCGAATGGGAACCTGAACAATGAGGGAGGCGTGCTAGGGTAGTCCGTGCAGTTTTCCAAAGCCACTGTGCCAACTACATGACCTAGTGAACAGTAGACGCAGGTTCGAATCCTGACCTTGGTACAAATTTTCCTTCGTCACTTCACTCTGCGTTTACATCATAGATGTCTGAGTCTTAAGAAGGTCTGTGAAACCATATAGTTTCGTTTGAAACAATTCTTACTACTTACTTATTTTTCCCGTATTAATTTACTTTGAAGTTAATTTATTTTGGATCTATGTTACACTTCCAGATGACCAATTTGAGCCTAGTCATTATTCCCAGTTATTCAGTAACAGTTTGTACTGTTTTGAACAAGTGGGACCTAAATTTCATATTTAATGAATGTCTTACAGTTACAAAATAAAAAAATACTAATATAGTTGATTTAAAAAAGATATTAATCAGGATAAGAAGTGTCAAGTGAATGACATATTTGTGGGAATGAGAATGTTTTACAAAGCAATGTTAACACATATTTTTATGTTGAAGCGTTAGGGTACCTGTTTTTCTTGTGCCTTTGCCCCGCAAGGGCGCGGGGGAGGCTTGTTTATTAACAGAGTTGACATGATTAGTTAAAGGGGTGGCAGGATGCCCTTCCTGCCGCCAGTCTGCTACCCCCAGAGACGGAACACGTGTACCCCAACTGTGAGCGGAAGTGTTTCTAAATGTTAGGGTATCGTATAACTGTGGCGGGACTATGGCTCAAAACCGGAATTCACACAGTGGGATGTGGGAAACCGCCTGAAAACCACATCCAGACTGGCTGGCACACAGATTTCGACATCAATCCGCCGGGCGGATTCGATCCGGGACCGGCGCATGTTCCCATCTCCGAAACGGCGCTTTATCGCGCAAGGATTACCCGGGCGGCTGTTAGGGTACCATACTTAATAAATTCTCAAGAATTGTGGACAATTTTAAGCATTTATATGTTGTGCTTCAAAGTGACTCTAAAAAGACCTCTTTCACAAGTTTTGGATATTTTATTTTTTCAACAGTGTTTTCCCATTTGTAGAACAAAATATCATTCGATGTTGGCTGTTTCGGGAATTGTTGATGAGCTCCACGCGTTCGACAAGAACACCGTTATCTACGCTGAAGGAAAAACACCGCAACACCAAAAAGTAATTTAGAGTAATGAAATTCCTGGAAAACATCTGTCTAGGTAACATATTTATGTGATTAACATTGCGAGATCACAGGTTAATGTAAGCGCGGTATAAGCCACTGCAAATGGGAAATACTGGTACATTAATAACTGGTGCAACCGCTAGAATGCTGAATGCAAGTATACAGACATGCACTATGTTGTACTGGTGACGGATGTCAGATTGTGAAATGGAGTTCCATGACTGTTGCCTTGGTCGATCTGTATGTACATCTACATGTACATGGATATTCTGCAAACCGCATGTAAATGCGTGGCAGAGGGTTCATGAAACCACTTTCACAATAATTCTCTATTATGCACAGCACATGAAAAAAAGGAACATCTATATCTTTCCTTGCGAGCTCCGATTTCTCTTATTTTATTATTATGATCGTTTCTTCCTACGTAGTTCGGCGTCAACAAAATATTTTCACACACGGAGGAGAAACTTGGTTACTGAAACTTCGGCAGAAGATTCCGCCGCAACGAAAAAGCCTTTGTTTTAATGATGTGGACCCTAAATCCTTTATCATGTCAGTGACACTCTCCCCCCTATCTCTACGTATTACAAAACGTGCTGCTCTTCTTTGAACTTTCTCAATGTTCTCCGTTAATCCTATGTGCTAAGGATCACACAGTGCGCAGCAGTATTCCAAAAGAGGACGGACAAGCATAGTGTAGGCAGTCTCTTTAGTAGATCTGTTGCATCTTCTAAGTGTTCTTCCAATAAAACGCCTTCCCCCAACCTTTTCTATGTGTTCTTTCCAATTTCAGTTGTACGTAATTGCAGTTCCTAGGAATTTATTTGAATGTATAACCTTTAGATTTAACTGATTTATCGTGTAACCTAAGTGTAACGGATTCGTTTTAGCACTCATGTCGATGACCTCACCCTTTTTATTATTCAGTGTCAATTGCCAATTTCCCCAGATATCTTTCCTTAATTGTTTTGCAATTTGTTTTGATCTTATGAAGACTTAACTGAACAATAAACGTCAGCATCATCTGCAAAAACCTAAGACGGCTGCTCAGATTGTCTCCTAAATCGTTTCTGTAGATAGGGAACAGCAGACGGCCTGTAACAGTACCTTGGGAAACGTCAGAAATCACATTTGTTTTACTCCATAACTTTCCATCAGTTACTATGAACTGTGAACTCCCTGACGGGAAATCACGAATCCAGTCATATATTTGAGTTAAGAGCTAGTCTTGTTTCACAAGAACGATGTTTTATAAATTCGTGTGACTGTGTGTCTATAGACCGTTCTCTTCGAGGTAATTTATAATGTTCGAACACAATACATGTTCCAAAATACTGTTACAAATCGATGTTAATGATATGGGTCTGTAATTTAGCGAATTAATCCCACTGCCTTAAGGAATATTGGTGTAACCTGTGCAACTTCCCAGTCTTTGGGTAGGGATCTTTCGTCTAGAGTGCGGTTGTATACGATTGGTAAGTATTGTTCTATTGCATCAGCATACTCTGAAAGGAACCTAATTGATGTACAGTCTGGACCAGATGACTTGCATTTATTTATTAAGTTCCTTCACTACTCCGCATATATCTGCTTGTAAGTTATTCATGTTGGCAGCAGCTCTTGATACTAATTGTGGAATATTTACTTCATCTTCATGGTTAAGGAATTTTGGAAAGCTAAGTTTCGAAAAAGCTAAGTTTCGAAACTCTGCTTAAGTAGCACTGTCAAAAATAGTGTTTCCATTGCTGTGGCGCAGAGAAGGCACTGGTGTCTTTCCGCTAACATACAGGGACGCTTAATGCTGGTTGTGGATAGCGCCGGAGGTGTCATATGATAATGTTCCTTATGTACTCGATTGGAGACATTTCTGCGATCGAGTAGACCAAGGCAACAACTTGACATTCCGCAGAGCGTGTTGAGTTGCAACAGCGGTATGTGGGCGAGCGTTATTCTGTTGAAATAGCTGTAATGCTGTTCATGAAAGGCAGCACAACAGGCCGAATCACCAGATTAACTTACGTGGATAACCACGTGAGTGCTCCTGCTGTCATACGAAATCGTATCCCAGACCATAACTTCAGATATAGGTGCAGTGTGTCTAGCACGCAGACAGTTTGGTTGCAGGCACTCCTTCTGACGAACACACGCTACCACTCACGCCGAGACAGAACCAGCTTTCATCAAAAAACACAACAGACCCCCTCGCTGCCTTCCAATGAGCTCTCACTTGACACCATTGAAGTCGGATATGGCGGTGGTTTGGGGTCAGTAGGATGCACGCTTCAGGGCGTCTGGTTCGGAGCTGCCCTTGAAGTAACAGATTTGTAAATGTTCGTTGTTGTGCCACTGTGGTGACTACTGCTGGCCATATTGCTCCTGCAGTTGCAGTACGATGAGCCAGAGCCATAAGCCTAACACGTAGTGGCACGTTGCCGTCCGGATTTCTGTCTTCTTGCGACCGTACATTCTCGTGACCACTGCTGCCAGCAGCCATGTACATTAGCTACATTCCTGCCAAATCTTTCAGTAATATCGCGGAAGGAACATCGAGCTTCTCATAGCCCTAGTACACGATCCCATTCATACTCATTGAGGTGTTGATAATTGCGTCTTTGTCGCCTTAAAGACCTTCTTGCCTAACATCAACTCAGCACGTCCAGTCTCAAAGGTAACTTAACACCCACGACCGTTACAGCGTGTATTTAAAGCAAACCTGATTTTCGTCCTCATAGTGGCGCTACTAGCGCCACTCTTATGCGACTGGCGCGAAATCTTAATAGACATCGTCTTTCAGATGTAGTAACACGCCTAGCAATTTCCGTTCATGTCGCACAACTCCTCCTTGATCTGCGATTTTTTCCCTCGGTGTATTTGATAGTTATAGAGAACCGTTTTACAAAGAACAGTGTAGGTTTGTAAACGACTATATTTTACGTGATTCTTGAGACCGCATTATTATCGCATTTGAAGATTAAAAATGCGATTCAGGGTTACTTATGCACAGCAGGAAAACAACGGGCTCTAGTTGCCTACTTTTGCGTTTTATGTTGACAAATTTTTAAATCAACCTTTAAATATGGCTTATTGTAGGAATACATTAAACTGACTATGGATAAAGCTGTGAAATGTTTTAAATTTGAAGAATAAATCACTTACGAACAGTATATAGCCTTTGTAGGTGCATGTGTAGATGGAAGTTTCAGGGGTAAATGAGACAATAATTTTTCACTGTGACAAACGAGCCAGAACAGAGCCACTAGTGACCAGTGTGTGAACTAACTAATTTGTCCGCATCAAAGACAGTGCTGTTTCTAATCAAAAACTCGTAGCACTAACATCCTCAGCGGTAACTATTAGTTGTTTTTGACAACAGGCAGAAAGTTCTTTTTCTTTTCGGGCTCACCATAACCCTCAGGGTCCAAGTAGCACTAGTTTACTGTATCTGTTTTGTTTTTGATTTTCTCGTATAATTTTCTATGTTACAGCATAGTTTATATATCATTTTAATTTTAAAAGAGTGCTTCAACTGAGTGAGATTATTGAGGATACAAGCAACGGGTCTCTATTCGGGAGCAGCGGGGCCAAATTCCCGATTCAGATTTTTCTCGGTTGCCGCGAGTCATTTCAATTCAGGTGAATGCTGTGATTGTTCCTTCAACGAATCACTAACTGATTAGCTTCCCTCATCATCAGCGTTTATACTCCGACTTCAGTGACCTTGATGTGAACTCTTATCTATCCTTTTGGGATATTTGGCGGCGTACTTCGTGTTTATTGATTATTCTTGCTTAAAAATCATTTATTTTGTTTACATTGTCAGTCATTGTTGCTGTTGTGGGGTATATCCAGTACATACTCACCCAGAAGAATGTTTCTGCTTTTATTCCGAATTCTTGATGATTAAACGGCCGTTTTGAAGCGCAGCAGTGGAACAAAATTCCATACATGACGTGAAAGGTGGGTAAGTTAATTTTTTTTCTGCAGTTTTAACTTAGCACAATATCTTTAATGGCGACGCGTTGCTTCATTTGTGCTACTCCAATCAACGACAGATTTAGGCAGTGTTGAAAGGACACATGTCCACGCAGTGTTGTAAGGTCACATGTCCTTGAAGAGTCATTGGCTGAAACAGCACAAATGAAGCAGTGCGTGGGCATTAAAGATATGGTCCTGAGTTGGAAATGAAAAATAAATGAAATTACGCCCTTTCACTTCTCATGCACGGAACATTTTTAACCCAATGCTGTACAGTGGAAGCGTTTCATCTGACAACGAAGGGAATGTGTAGTTCGCGCGATACCCAATTCGAAGTTACATTTACTGCGTACTATGATCTGTTGTGCTCGTTTACCTTGGCACTGTCCAGAACTTAGCTGTCTTGAGTATCGTTAACCTCTGATATACAGAAAATTTCGAAAAGATTGAACTGATTTCACATAGCCGTATGTTCTACATGAATGAAGGTACAAACTTGAGGTGAGTTTGAAATTACGTATAAGACTAGAAAGTTTTATTTTCTTAAGAGCCATCCTATTTGATAATGATATACTTACATGCACGTACAACCATGTAGGTGCTTTTTACAGTTCCGTTTAGAGTCAAAGTTCTCATTTACCCCTAAAAAATGTTCAATTCGCCTTCCACTGGACGCACGAGAAACATTCAGAGGCTATTCTAACTCGTTGCACACTTTCGCAAACTGGTCCGGTGTTAACTACATTTTTGCTATGTGGCGTCGCATTTTACTCCAAGCTGTTGGAGTGGACGGCACTTAGATGGAGTCCTTCACAAAACCCGACAAGAAAATAGCGCACCATGAGCTGCTATCATTACTAAGATTGCTAATTCAGACTAAATATTTAATAGCTACGTTGAAACAAAAGGATTTTCTTTGTTTTTGTTCTCACTGATAACGCCTACGTTATCGCGCGTTCTTTATTACTCCATATATCTTTGCGGTGAAGTTTTGTAAGTTTTAAATCATTAATCTATTGCCCTGATTTCTACGTATTCAAGCAAGAAGTTATTTTTCCATATCAAGATTTCGCTTTTGCAGATGTATTATAATTCATGATAATTTGTAGATTTGTGGAATGTTGAAATTTAAATCGCAGGATATAGGCTTCACAATTTGGAGGAATAGAACTTTTCTGTGTTGCTGTCTGGTAGAGTTCCGAAAGTACTTAAATAAGTTGTCTTGTTGGTGGCACAGTAGTAATGTACTTACGAAATGATATTTTCGCCAGTCGACTGTAAGAAATGTGGCATCTAATTTATTCCGCTGTCGATTTTGACGTACAAGAAATTTTCAAGTGCCTTAGCACATGTATTCTAAAATTACGGGTTGTTTTTGTTGCCTCCGTAACAGCAGTCATGCTGCATCGGGAGCAAGGATACATCATTTGAAGATTTTATGTAGAGACAATATCTTTGACGGTGTCAGATATTGTGGCATACCGTAGTTTTCATTTTTCGATTATGACATGCTCTCGAAAACCACTTCAGTACGGCTCGTATACGAAATCTCTCGTGGGATGGTGCTATTCTTTGTGTTGAACGGGGACAACTTTGAGAAGAGCAACAACCAACTTTGAGAAGAGCAGCACCGTGGCTACCTGCGCGGTTTCAGCGCGCGACGTGCGTTTCCTAGATGGGCTGTCAACTGGCGTGGAGCGTGCGGCCAGGTTAATTCTGCACAGCATTCCGGGAGCGCGCTGTGCGCGAAATTACCGACCGCCGGCAGCCGGCCCCGCCGTTGTGGTTGGCGCAGCTGACGGCCGACGCGCGCCGAATATAAAGAATCCCCTCAAGGGAGATTTGTCTTGGCCGCTGCCCGGAAACGCCGATATTAAACTCATTTCAATTATATTGCCAGCCCACGCTCCACCCCCACACCCACCCCCGCTCCCACTCCCGCGTACCCCTCCCCCCGGCCCCTCTGGTCCACGCTTTCTTTATTGGAATTCTGACCGTCTCTGAGGAGGGAGGTGGTCCATTTGATGGCTGCGGTGGTCGTGGTGGTGGTGGTGGTGGTGGTGGCACCAGTGGTGGCACCGTTGGTGGTACGGGTCGTCTAATTTCTGAGCACGTTGCGAACGCTCTCAGTAAATAATTACCAGCGGCCACCGCCACGGCCCACTGCGATGCCCAGCCAAAAGAACTGAGGAATTTTTCAGCCACGGTAACTGAGTTACGAGTAGTACACGTAATGAGCTGTCTGTTACTAGTACAATATGGGGAGCCGCGAACATCGGAATGGCTAGAGATTTATTGCACCGTGATGTAACTAGCAACAGTACGAGGGCAAAATGTTATCTCCAAGGCGGCCCACACTAAGTCCGCCACTTTTACATGCTCAACACCCGAACTCCGCACCTAGCACCAGTTTGTGACACTCTCTTGGCAACTCCCTCGAACAGTTCAGTTGGACTGTAGCAATGTTAAGCTGAGGGTGCCGTCAGATTATTATTTTAAAAAAAATTGAGAAAGGTAAATTATTCTCTCAAATGGCTCTGAGCACTATGGGACTTAACAGCTATGGTCATCAGTCCCGTAGAACTTAGAACTACTTAAACCTAACTAACCTAAGGACATCACACAACACCCAGTCATCACGAGGCAGAGAAAATCCCTGACCCCGCCGGGAATCGAACCCGGGAACCTGGGCGCGGGAAGCGAGAACGCTACCGCACGACCACGAGCTGCGGACTATTCTCTCAAATACCCCTATTAACAGAAACGTGCCTAAAAAGCGTTTAAACAAAAAAGTATAAAATAACGCGCTTCAGAAGATATTTTTAAGCTAACCATAACATTTATTGCTTTGTACCAAACACAGCTCAAGAAGTACCGTATTCACCTTTCTCCATTCGTCTTTATTTGGTTTTATTATCAGGTTTTTCTCCCAAGCCAGTACCGACACTATTTAACCTAATGTAAGAGTCTGTTTGTACTCTTCTGAAGTTCCTCATAAGAATGTGTTAGGGCGAGCCGATTCAAACAAGAAGTTAGAACGAGAACGAAAAATCATACACGCATTTGTTGTTATCCAAAGCGCAAAAGACACGTCTGTCCAAAAGCAGTGCTCTGAAAAACATAACTCCAACATACATAAAGTAACTTACGATATTAACTGCTTGGCGGAAATGAGTGAAATTGCGGGAGCATGTTGCTAGAGGTCCCCAGTCGTGCACAGAAAGTTGGACGTCACATAGCGTGACGTCAGCGTGATTGTAGCGCCCGATGGGGCTGGTCTCGCAACATGAGTCAGTTGAAGGAACGGGATAAGACAGTGTATCAGTCAACGGGCACTTATGGTGCCCTACACTGGTGTTCTTTGTAACAACAAGGTCCACACACAACACTTGGATGGCTTTTCACTGGGAGAGTCGTCGGAGAACTGGAAGGAGGACGGAATGTCACGTTTATAGCCCAAGAGTCTGATTTTGCTCACGACACTTTTTCATGTGTGTGGGGAACGTTCCAAACCACAGGCACTGCTGTCCGAAGGAGAGGAGGTGGTCACCCACGTTCAACTACAGCAGCAGACGACAGCTACATTGTGCAGTAGGCAAGAAGGACACATGTCAAACAGCGGGTGCAGTTGCATCCACATTAATCAGGACTGCAAGGCGCACAATCACACACTCCACAGTCGCACGGCGACTGTAAGGAAGTGTTCTCTTTGCCAGACGACCAGTACAATGGTATCCCGTTGATACCCGCACGTCGGCGTCACCGTTTCCGATGGTGCCCAGAACGTAGGGAGTGGACCAACGAGGAGTGTGGTCCCGTCCTCCTCGGATGAGAGCAGATTCAGACGTGGGTAGTGATTCTGGACGTACCCTCATATCGCGAGAGGTGGGAACACGTAATGCACCCGGGAATATTCTGGAACGTTATCGTCTTGGTGATCTAGATGTTATGGTGTGGGGAGACATAATGTTGTACGGGCTTCCCTCTGCGCCCCCCCCCCTCCCCCCTCTACCTTTTCTGACTTGCAGATTTCGTGTGCGCTTGTCGAAGGTGGCAAACATTTAAGAAATACCGTCCGATTTGTATCACATGTTTTCTGTTTTCGTACATTAACTTTAGCAAGCACATTCTATTTAGATCAGTGCAAGTTTCGAAAGAAATCGTGACAGACTCCTAAAGACGAAAGACATAGGGCACAATATTGCGTTGCTTCTTCTCATATCCTAATATATTGTCGTTACTCGATGTCATATGGCTTTACAAGGCAATTCAAAATGAATACAGTGATTACCAACGGCTATAATTACTTGATGTATATCGATGCAACGTTAAGAATTATAGAGAATGTAAAAGACAGTTGAAAACTGAGTTGTTGCGCAGGCGCAAACGGAATCCGGCGCATGCGCGTTGATGTATATGTGAAAAGTTCCGTGTCGTAAGTGAAAAAGGTGTAATATATTCTTTTATGTGTTTGTCTATTTTTTGTTTGTCTGTTGTCGATGTATTATGCTCGCAGTAAAAGGTCGTAACAACGTGATAAAATCGTATCTGATAGTGCTGTTAAAAGAATTACTGTTTGT
Source organism: Schistocerca piceifrons (assembly GCF_021461385.2). Taxonomy (NCBI): domain Eukaryota; kingdom Metazoa; phylum Arthropoda; class Insecta; order Orthoptera; family Acrididae; genus Schistocerca; species Schistocerca piceifrons. Next base: position 584,753,057 of record NC_060140.1, on the reverse strand, counting down.
TGCGCGTATGAAGAGGCTTGGGAGAGACGGCTGGATATTTTTAGTAACTATTCATACATGAGATTGCAGGTTCGAGTACTGTTGTCCACGTCTCTTCCCGTACACGTCGCATTCAATCTGAAACAATACTGCTATTTCAATACTTCCAAAAATACTAAGAAAGGCCGTGACGCTCACCTTTGTTCTCATGAAATAATAACGGTTTATTGTGTCTCTTGTACAATTCTCCGCATAACATCAAAAGAAGCGAACAGAAAACTCTAGTTACCCTTAGTTACGAGTAAACCACAGAGAGTGTAATATTCCGAGTCAACGATATAATTATCATAAACTCTCTCAGATAACGTTTTGCCACTTAGCTTTCTCACAGTCGATTCAGTACATTACATATTTATTACACTACAATGGTGAATTGTGCATGTTGAAATCTAAGAATTGTCGATTCGTATTCGCAGTGCAGAGATTTCGTAAGTAATACAAACAGCACTTCCCAATGCCAACAATATCCGCGAATGGCATCCGCAATTTGAAGAAAGAGCGAAGGAAAAAGTGCCGGCCAGCGACTTGTATAACCACAGAACTTGGCGAGAATTCGCCTTTAGTTCGCACGTAGTCCCGAAATCGACGCACTGAGCCAGTAGTGCGTAAAAAGAAAAAAAAAATGAACTTCGTTTTCAGTGCTCTGTAATTCTTATCGACGTATTGCTATGCATTAAATAGTTACAGCCTTTGTAGTCGCTTTTTTGATTTGGTATCGTCCTACATATCGAAACGCCAGTCAGCAGGACTGCGTTTCTTGCACTTCTAAGGCTGTGCCAAATCTTAATGCAGGATGTATCAGGAAACCATCAAATGTTGCTTTGTTGTGCTGGACGACAAATTGGTTATTTTTCGAGAGAGAGCCCATATCCGGAAACGTATAGTTTCGGCGCCTTGAACGTGTCTTGTAATATACTGCAGGATGTGGTGCTGGTGTTGAATTTCTTAATGAAATGTGGAATACCGACACATCGCTCTAGCCGAATCGTTTTCTAGCTCTGACGCCCCTTACCTCCCAAACCGTGGGAATTCGGACTTAAAAATGTGTTTACCGCCGTCCTCAACATGCTAAGTGTATCACTTAAGCATTCCGTGCGTCCACTTTACAGTGATGGTTAATTGGTTGCGTAACTAATTAAGATACCAAACACAATACGACGAAACATTGACGCCACTGCTCTTAATTTCATCTTCGGGTAGGAGCTCGCTGTTGAAGACCTGTTTGCTGCTCCAGCCAAGACGCTAAGCTTTGCTGGTGTTCTTTTTATACACCTTGTATTTGTTGCGCTGTCACTGAGTAGTTCGGTAACGCACACAACAAAGTTTAGGGATTGTTTTAGATTATAAGTTACATAAGCAAATTATTATTTGCTTTTTCGGATAATAATACATAGTGAGTTAAGGCTGAATTAGCAAAGAGTGTTCTTAATAATTGATAAGTGTAGCAGATACTAAACAAGTAAGTTGTAGAAGCGTTCCAGTTAAGGCACTGCTGTCGTAAGAGGTACCTACGGGCTTAAATTCTTACTCTGCCAGCGTGAACAGTGTTCTTCATTGTTTTCGTAAACGGCATATGGAAAACCTCGGAACAACAGCACTCAGAAACGGTTCGTTAGGTAGAACTCCTTCTCTTGCAATGCCTACTAATCAGGGGCGCCGACTCATAAAAAATATTTGGGAGGCCCATACTGGTAGTCTTGCCCAGGGAAATTTTCTAAATTTTAGATGAAAAATAGTGTTTTAAAGTTTTTTAAACATTTTAGAGTCATATGATCAACATTAGAACCCCGAAAACTTCGATTCCGAGGAAGCGAAGGATCATCAACTTATGATGGTTTTTCTTTTAAACACAATTCCCAAAAGTGTTCAAAACTATCACACCTTCCATTCAATGTACAAATCGAGCCCGCATATATTTTTTCCAGATCAGCAACACTTAGATGAGGGCATTGAATTTTTCCATTGACACCTTCTACTGGGTTCAATAAAGACGAAAAAAGAGTAAGTTTTGCATTGTAACATTGACTCAAGGTAGCCTGCACATTTGTAACCGGCCTCTGTTTTGTCCTCTGCAGAAAATGTTTCAAAAAAACTCTATAAGTTCTTAAAAGTTTTTCAATATTCTCAAGATACTAGAAGCTCGCATAGTCCATCGAGTCGGGAAAAGGGGTCGTAGACCAGCTCGGCCGTTGGCGCTCTCACAGCGTATGCTTCTGAAAGGTCGCATCCTTTTGTTGGATTCCCTTACGATATTTTCTAAGTCCTTGGCTAAAGCCATGATAATCATTAAATTGATGTATTTCAATGTTTAATATATGTCCACATGGGTTAATTTATAGCTTCTGAAGAAGATACCATTATTGGCATCGAAACCTAGGTAAACTATATAAAAAAAACCTTGCAACTGTAGGCATAATTTCTTATTGTCTGAACAATTCACGGTTGCTGAAGTGCTGCATAAGATAGCGGAGACTGTCCACAACTACCAAGTCTAAATTGTGAGCAGTGCAGTGCACATAACGTGCTTTTGGTTGTATATCCAAAACTAACTTTTTTAGTCCTTTGAACTTACCTCTCATATTCGAGGCACTGTCCTCTAAAGTTATCCATTGACAGAGGGCTCCGAGCACTGTGGGACTTAACATCTGAGGTCATCAGTCCTCTAGAACTTAGAACTACTTAAACCTAATCAACCTAAGTACATCACACACATCCATGCCCGAGGCAGGTTTCGAACCTGCGACCGTAGCGGTCGCGCTGTTGCAGACTGAAGAGCCTAGAATTACTCGGCCACAACGACCGGCTCCATTGACAAATCAAGACAAGCAAAAACGTCTTTTAAAATACTAAACTGAGTTTGTGATTCAGTGTTGGGGGTCTCGTATAAGCCAATAAAGTCTTTGTTGATGATTAAGGAATCATCGACAGTACGAATACAGAAGGACATTTGGTCATGAATCGAAGACTCACTCGTTTCGTCAACCATAATAGAAAAATGTTCAGTCTTCTTGATTGAAGCCAGTACCTTTCTCAACACAAACTTTCCTGGTAGATTAATTATCTCGTTTTGAATATCGTGAGACGTCCACTTATATCCCGAACGCCCTAACCAATCTTTAAAGTCAGGTATGTCATTCTTTCGGAGTTCCAACAATTGAAAAAAATTGAGTTTACATCTTCGTGCCCTCTAATTGCTAGTCCTTGTCGGCATAGAAATTGCACGGTAGTAAAAATTGTCTCAAGAGCTAAACGGCCTTTCTTCACATCACTAGCTACACTACTGGCCATTAAAATTGCTACACCACGAAGATGACGTGCTACAGACGCGAAATTTAACCGACAGGAAGAAGATGCTGTGATATGCAAATGATTAGCTTTTCAGAGCATTCACACAAGGTTGGCGCCGGTGGCGACACCTACAACGTGCTGACATGAGGAAAGTTGCCAACCGATTTCTCATACACAAACAGCACTTGACCGGCGTTGCCTGGTGAAACGTTGTTGTGATGCCTCGTGTAAATAGGAGAAATGTGTAACACCACGTTTCCGACTTTGATAAAGGTCGGATTGTAGCCTATCGCGATTGCGGTTTATCATATCGCGACACTGCTGCTCGCGTTAGTCTAGATCCAATGACTGTTAGCAGAATATGGAATCTGTGGGTTCAGGAGGGAACGCCGTGCTGGATCCCAACGGCCTCGTATCACTAGCAGTCCAGATGACAGGCATCTTATCCGCATGGCTGTAACGGATCGTGCAGCCACGTCTCGATCCTTGAGTCAACAGATGGGGACGTATGCAAGACAACAAATATCTGCACGAACAGTTCGACGACGTTTGCAGCAGCATGGACTATCAACTCGGAGACCATGGCTGCGGTTACCCTTGACGCTGCATCACAGACAGGAGCGCCTGCGATGGTGTACTCAACGACGAACCTGGGTGCACGAATGGCAAAACGTCATTTTTTCGGATGAATCCAGGTTGTGTTTACAGCATTATAAAGGTCGCATCCGTGTTTGGCGACATCGCGGTGAACGCACATTGGAAGCGTGTATACCTCATCGCCATACTGGCGTATCACCCGGAGCGATGGTATGGGGTGCCATTGGTTACATGTCTCGGTCACCTCTTGTTCGCATTAACGGTACTTTGAACAGTGGACATTACATTTCAAATGTTTTACGACCCGCCGGCCGGAGTGGCTGAGCGGTTCTAGGCGCTACAGTCTGGAACCGCGAGACAGTCGCAGGTTCGAATCCTGCCTCGGGCATGGATGTGTGTGATGTCCTTAGGTTAGTTAGGTTTAAGTAATTCTAAGCTCTAGGGGACTGATGACCTCAGAAGTTAAGTCCCATAGTGTTCAGAGCCATTTTTTGTTACGACCCGTGGCTCTAACCTTCATTCGATCCCTGCGAAAGCCTACATTTTAGCAGGATAATGCACGAGCGCATGTTTCAGTTCCTGTACGTGCCTTTCGGCTACAGAAAATGTTCGACTATTGCCCTGGCCAGTACATTCTCCAGATCTCTGACCAATTGAAAACGTCTGGTCAATGGTGGCCGAGCAACTATCTCGTCACAATACGCCAGTCACTACTCTTGATGAACTGTGGTATCATGTTGAAGCTGTATGGGCAGCTGTACCTGTACACGCCATCCAAGATGTGTTTGACTCAATGCCCAGGCGTATCAAGGCCGTTATTACGGCCAGAGGTGGTTGTTCTGGGTACTGGTTTCGCAGGATCTATACACCCAAATTTCGTGAAAATGTAATCACATGTCAGTTCTAGTATAATATATTTGTGCAATGAATACCCGTTTATCATCTGCATTTCTTCTTGGTGTAGCAAGTTTAATGGCCAGTAGTGTAATTGATTATTCAATTGGGAAGCCACACTTCAGTTAGTGATAGAATTTAGTTTCAGAACACCTTCTTTATGCGTAAACGTATTTTCATTGAGGCAGAATTTTTCCAAAGCCTTTTTCCAGTTAGAAAACCCTATGGAAGTAAATAAATCTTCTTTTTTTTTAAGAAAATTGTAATAGATTTTTAGTATCTGCCAATTTGCTGGTTTTGAAAAAAACTTTTCCGGTAGATGCTAGCCATGTGAATTTCATCAACCAAGACTTCTGAAATGATCTTCCCTTACCGGATTGTCCAGGTTTCGGCTGTGAACGGTTCTCGCCTGAAGACGACGAAGCAATTGACGGCACAATAATTGTTAGAGGTTGACTTGCAGTGTCATCAACTTCCAAGCGCGCCTTTTTGCTATCAAATTTGTCCATTGCAAACTTAATTCACAATACACTAAGAGACTAAAGTAAACAAATAAAATATAGTCTAGTCATATAAAATAGTCCACTAGACACTAAAGTCGGAACACTAAACACGTCTGCAGCATGCACTGAACGAAACTATCCACAGTGAATGACTGCGACAGCAGGATGGGCTTTATATAGCCACTGCGTCGTAATGTCTCGAAGCGTCAAGGCGGCGCGAGGTGGAAGGTTCGAGGCGCTTCTGCTCCAGTCCTTTTGATGTCGCCGCGGGCCAGCGCTGGCCCGCCGGCGCCAGACTTCTTTACCCGAAGGTTCGCGCACCGGGAAAAATTCTAAGTGTGCCCGCTGCGCCGTAAGACTATCATGATTCACACCACTCGTTTTCAGCTAACCTGCTTACTACTGTAATAATTATTTGTTTTAACTCATTACTGAATGTATTTTAAAAGGTAACTCGTCAAGCAAGGAAAATAAAAAATTCCAACATAATTTTGTGATTTTACGAAGTATAATATAACTAATTACTTTCTTAAATTATTGGGGGGGAGGGGGGGAGCTCTACCCCCTCCCCATAACGAATTTTTGAGGGGGCTCGGGCCCCCTCAGGCCCCATGGAGTCAGCGCTTGTGCTACTAATGTTTACGTATGCAGAAAGCTATGGTGACCGTCCGGAGAGTGTTTACTGACGTCATAAATGTCTGAGTACTTACGTAGGTCTAAGGAAGCAGCTTCTCCTGTTTTGAGAATGGGTATTACTTAAAGCTTTAACGTCGTGGCTATCTATGTCTTGGTGCTCGCGACGTCCAACCGGAGGTTCCTCTGGAAACTACACGGTTAGTCTGTTTCGTAGTCTTAGTGCTGTTGATTGTCCCTTCAAGGCAGTATCGTGGAGCTCTGTTTCTGCCCCTTTCCGGTGGCTCATCTGATTGCCTCCTAAACGATATCGCTGGCCGCAGTTTCGCCTCTTGGGCTGTAGGCAACTTGAGACCCGAGAACCGTTTTTCCTGCTATGTGCAATAGGGGACACCTCTGATTGCCGGTTCCTGTTTGTTGCGATTTCAGTTGTGACAACGCTCTAAAGCTGATCTGTTCCCAGTTGTTGTTCGGTTCTACATCTACTGTGTTCATCGGGACCAGTCGCGGTCCGTAATTGAAGGCTCTGAGGTGGAGCCGATCCAAAATGTGTATTTAAAAAAATACCAATAAGCTATTGGAGAATTTAATTATTAGAACGCACTTCGCATGTTTCCCACATCGATTTTATTAAGGCGGTCAACGTTTTTCGAAACGTTAATATGTGACATCAAGCTATGTTTTTCGAACAGGTAGTAGCTAATCTTCAGGCTGCACCTTAAAATGCCGCCTAGCTCTATGTAGAGGAGGTTTGGGGGGAAGGGGGGTCTTCCTCAGACTACAGCTGTTATGGAGGACCCGAAGGCTCTGGTGTTTCAGCCTTAGTGTGTCCTACCAACCTGCATTCAGTTTTCACGTTCTACTGCTTACACCAAAGGGGAATGAACAGAGTTGCTCAGACTTCGCTGTCGAATACCTGTTTCCGTATATCTCTATTATGCTTAATTACGTCATTAATCGACGTTTTATTATTGTTTTTTTTACAATGTTTTAGACAGTTTTATTTCTGCCATTGGCTATTCTATGCACCGTTGGAGGAAGTATGCAAATGCCTCGACAGACTGCACTAGAATACGTTTACCCAAGGATCATCATCTAGCGAGAGTTTCGCGAATGTTAAGAGGAAAAAGCGCGCGAAAATACGTCCGGTTACTTTAGTTTCCTTGCTTTCTGACTGCGGGTAACGTTTGTTATCAGCAAGTTTCTTTTTGTGAGTATATTACACATGGGTTTAGTGAGCTTTATGTTCTTGCGAGTAACAGCAACAGCATACCACGGATTAGAAAATAACACAATGTGAATTCAGTGTGCACTTTATCGTGTAAAATTTTTAAACATGCGGTTAGGATGAAGCAAAGGAACTTGGTGCACCAGACCCGATGTAAACATGAATCAACAACAAAAACTACGTTAATCCAGGCAAGTGTATACACGCAATTTTGACAGAACAATTTTGACAGATGTTTTGTGCCCTTTATCAATTAAATTGTGTATTTTTGTAATACACAAGTATATATACGACAAATACGGTGCGGAAACTGCCATGGTGGTTGCTCGGGTTGTTCATGTTTGCCAATTACAGCACGAGATCCATGACATCATGGAAACATCACTGTTCCGTCACGCGAACAGTGAACGCCTTGGTTTGAGCATACAGAACACTAAACATTTGAAGTTTAGAAATGAAAACACCAAAAACATTAAACAAGCAGTGAAGCTAACAGAAACCGCATTAAAGAACTCTCCAAAACGCGTTCTTTAGTACGACCTGTTGTGGTAAACTGTTGGGAATGTGACGGGGGATAAATAAGCTAGTATAGATTTTATTTTGGAGTTAGCTGTTAATGTTATTTAGTAGTTGATTATGAAACAGAAAAAAGATACAGTATGTAAATGCTTCTTTAGAGAATGATATTGTTTCCCCCCCCCCCCCCTCTCCAATTCTCACCTGGCATCACCTGAAATCTTGGTTGTGGTGACAGACTGATCTGTAGCGTAGCCCGAGGTCTAAGTTAGTTCCGATCGATAAATGTCACATACTTCCCCAGTACGGAAACAACGAGCCGCGCGCCTGATCTGCACGTAAACAGGACTTTCGACCCTAATCCTCCTCGCCCCCTCTTCCAGATGCTGTACAGCACTTAACACTGAGTGCGATGTTCGTAATATTACATTGCTTTCAGTGTTGGAAAGAACCCTATGTCCGTCATATTTCGGGCAAAGAATCTTGAGTCACGACTGCCACACTCATAATATTACAGCTATAGCAGGACTCTCTGAGATGTACCCGAAATATTAAGGACCTGACATTCCTTCCAACGTTAAAGGAAACGTTATATTACGGAAACGGTACTGAAAAGTGAGTATGAAAAAGGTACATTTTCGTTCCTGGCACTGATGCTAAGATCACTCATTTTCAAAGATACAAAGGCCTTCTCTCTCGAAGGGAAACAGGTAACTCACTGCTCGACAGAAGCTGAGATTACTTCAGTCTCTTTTTAATTCATTAGTGTTTTATTTTAAAACCTCTACCGAATCAGCAGTTGGTATCGAAATTTATGTATCCGTTAATTTATTTCTGTACTGAATTCATGAACTTTTGTTAGTTACGGAGCATAGTATTTGTGTTGCACGCAATACGAACATGCCGTTATTAGAGGTGGTAGGCTATTGCGTTCCTTAAATATCTAGATTATTTGACTACTCTGTCGTCATCATGAATGTGCGAGTGTTGATGCAATGTGTGTGGTGCCTTGTACTAATGATGATCGAAACGGAAACTATAAACTACGCGAAATCCTGTGTTAATGTACCGAGCTTGACATTCCCATCTGATGGAAGGATCAGCAGTCAACTTTCTGTTACTCCGTTCTTCCATATTCGAAATTCGTATTTTAATCCACGCCAGGAGCACACAGTTTGGGTGTTAGAACTTCGAAGTTTGAAATTTTTACTAATTGATATAATACAGCCGTTGCTAATGAACAAAACTGTTTATGTAACAAAGCCTTTTTGAAAGTATGTTATTATGTGGTCTCCCCATGTTCTCCATTTTCCTTTTTTTTGGATTCGTATTTCCGCTGGCATGCGCTTGTCTCATAGTAATTTGATATCACATTTATTATGTTCTGTCTGTTCATTGTATTACACTTGCAACCGGCAGGTACTAGTTTGCTAGTCGCTGATTGCGTCTGCAGGCGGGTATCATGCTTCCGGCTCTTAGTGTGCGTCATATAGCTTATTTACAGAACATTCTCGGTATTCTTGCCGCGTCAGTTCTGGATAAAATCTCGAGCTTTCGACGATTACCCCCATCGTCATCGTCAGGAGCTGACTATAGAAGTGCCGTCGCGAAAAACTTCGTTCCCATATACCTTATTGTCAGCAGTTGTTGAGTAACTGCTTTTTAGTTCTCCCAGATCAATTTTATATTGTGAATATTTATAGTCTTATTTATTTATGAGTAACCGACGTTTTACTACTGCGTAATCAACAGTAGGCTTTGTTTTTAACAGTCAGATCGGAGAAATATTTCCGATGGCTCTTGAGTCCTGAAATACCGTGTAGCGCCCTAAGTACGTATACTTGTGTATAGAAGTTAGTTGGTAATTCAGTTTCCTAGTATTTTACTATCACCGTTTTCTTTCTTTTTAGACAGATCATCCGATTATCTCTTCGTAAGAAGTCGAAACCAGCAATGACGTAATTTGAGTAACCTGAGGCTGAAATATATAATTAATTGTTTTTAGTTAGAAGACAGTAACTGTGTTTCACTAAGACAGCATGTTACTTCTACATGTTCGCTCTTCTTGTAAAATTACTCTTTTATATCTCGTAGTTAGTAAGTTTTATTCCTTTTGAAAAGTTGCGGTGTCAGAAAGTGTATGAATTACAACAGTTTAACATTATTTGATGTACTAATTTTAGTAACTCAGTGGTACTATCGACTAACGCCAATGCCCACCTTTGTGAATTTCGTTGTATGGGTATGACAATATCCCGTAATCCTGTGTACCTTACATCACGTGTGGATTCGACTGTAGGCCGCTTGCGTGACGTATCGTCAGCTTTACGTAATGCGGCCAACGGTGTACGTAATATCAGAAATCGACAAATAGCAGGTAAGTGTTTCTTTTGTCGTGAACATTCAAAAGAATAACAGTAAGTTCCCATGTACAAAAACTTCTGTGCAATGGAACGTTTTGTAGTTTCAGGCAGGCTTCAATAAGATATATTCAAAGTTTTACCCAATCTGAAACTGTTTCTCTCAATCTTAGCCCTGCTGACGATAATTTTAAAAACTGTTATTCTAATCTAATCATTTCTGCAAAGGTGTCCATAGAATTATAACATTTACTTATTTATTTCAACCCTCACCCATCGTTATACACTCCTGGAAATTGAAATAAGAACACCGTGAATTCATTGTCCCAGGAAGGGGAAACTTTATTGACACATTCCTGGGGTCAGATACATCACATGATCACACTGACAGAACCACAGGCACATAGACACAGGCAACAGAGCATACACAATGTCGGCACTAGTACAGTGTATATCCACCTTTCGCAGCAATGCAGGCTGCTATTCTCCCATGGAGACGATCGTAGAGATGCTGGATGTAGTCCTGTGGAACGGCTTGCCATGCCATTTCCACCTGGCGCCTCAGTTGGACCAGCGTTCGTGCTGGACGTGCAGACCGCGTGAGACGACGCTTCATCCAGTCCCAAACATGCTCAATGGGGGACAGATCCGGAGATCTTGCTGGCCAGGGTAGTTGACTTACACCTTCTAGAGCACGTTGGGTGGCACGGGATACATGCGGACGTGCATTGTCCTGTTGGAACAGCAAGTTCCCTTGCCGGTCTAGGAATGGTAGAACGATGGGTTCGATGACGGTTTGGATGTACCGTGCACTATTCAGTGTCCCCTCGACGATCACCAGTGGTGTACGGCCAGTGTAGGAGATCGCTCCCCACACCATGATGCCGGGTGTTGGCCCTGTGTGCCTCGGTCGTATGCGGCGGTGCACAAATGCTGCGCAGCTAGCGCCATTCGACGGCCAACACCGCGGTTCCTGGTGTGTCCGCTGTGCCGTGCGTGTGATCATTGCTTGTACAGCCCTCTCGCAGTGTCCGGAGCAAGTATGGTGGGTCTGACACACCGGTGTCAATGTGTTCTTTTTTCCATTTCCAGGAGTGTAGATTAGTCTATTGCATGGCCTCCCAGACGGTGGTGCGCGTACAACTGGTGGTACGCAAGGGCATTTCAGGTGGTACATTTACAACTAAACGAAAGACTTACTGATATAACTAAAATTATTCTCCTAAGTCACTTTATTTTTAAAGTAAATTGATAGATACAAGTAGCTTCTGTGTAATGTTACATGAAATAGATTTATCAGAATATTTGTTTCGGACGGAAATCGCCAGAAATCATTCGTGTTGTTTTGGCGTTGGCTGTGTTTTGATCGGGCCTTGTCGGTGGCTGTTCGAAAATTTTCGTAACGCTTTGCAACTGCTGCCAACTTATGCGGTTACCCATGTACGGGCTACAGTGATCGTTACGCAGCGAACGGTTTATTGTTATTATTGCCGATTTGTTGGACCTTATGTTAATCCTTAACTCACGAGGTGTGATCCTTCAGACCGCGCGAAAATTTTCGATCTCGCTCTCCAAGGCCAGCTATGGTGGAATGCTTCTCTACTTCCCTGTTGTCCTTAAATTGCCAGGCCTACGATGTTTTACTGTCGGTTGCCTTATCGCCTTCTGTTTTTATTGTTGACAAGTGTTATTGATAGGTGTCGGAGTCTCCTAGACCGCGCCTCGTGAACTACGTACCTGTTTTATTCAGTACGGTAACGTATAGCTCAAAATGTGTTGGAACGAATGAGTCATTTTTAACTTTCCCGAATTTAATGAAATTGTTAATCGGTCTGTGGAAGAAGGTATCAGTGATAGAGATCAAGAAATAAACGAAAAATACGACAATCTTACATTAGCCAGTGATCACAGTTCTGCTATCGAACAAGAGTATCATTCAGAGGAAGAACTTCAGGAAAGCTGTGATGGGGATCTGTCTGTTTCTTCAATGAAATACTTAAAGTGTCTGTTGGATGTGTTCAGAGTGGTGATAAAAATGTAGTTTCCAGCAATGAATGTCAATTTGACAGACTTTCTTTTTGTACATATCGGGTGGAATTTTTATGCGCAAAAGTAAACCATAGAATTTAGTTTTATTTGGAATTTTATTTGCTACAGAGTTTGTATAATTTTTCAGAATGTAAAATTCACTACTCTTAACAGTCTATTTGTGTGTATTATTAAAAGAACCACACAAAATTATGTGCTTTGTGCGATAAATAGTAAAATGCTGCAGGCTTTGTTTAGTGCATTTAAACATCATTTAAATAATTTTAAAAATAAATGTTATACAGCATAAAATTATTTTTGCCTTAAATCTCGGTTTAAACATAGGGGTCCCAGAGACCCCACCACGTGTTATTCGTTACAGAAAAGTCACCTCGGGAGTTAAGGGTTAAATGTCATCGTGGTACGACGAAATCTTGCGCCTGGAATGGAAGTGTACAGCCAGCTGATTCTTGATTTATATAATTCTGATTTGAAGTTTCATTTCATCGTGTTTATTATGCGTGATTGTGTTTTAAGGTAATCGTGAAGCGATTTTTAAGCTTGGCAGATCCTTCTACCTCCAAGAATGCAGTTAAAAAACCTAAACCAACACCTAACCTCAAGTATGATCAAATTTACTTAAAGTTTGGCTTTTCTGTAAATGTCGGTGTAGAAACCAGTGGTTGTTGGTTGGTTGAGGTTTAAGGGACCAAACAGAAACCAGTGGTAATATCTAGTGCGCGTGTAAGTGCTTCCAAATCAAAGCATGAAGCCTCCTTTATTAAAACGTCATCAAAGTCGTAAGCACTCTGATTTAATTGGTAAACCTATTGACATTTTACAAAGAAAATCCAGATGCATGGAAAATTTGATGAACACCGATACTAACTCGATGAAAGCTTTACAGCTAAGGACATCACACACATCCATTCCCGAGGCAGGATTCGAACCCGCGACCGTAGCGGTCGCGCGGTTCCAGACTGTAGTGCCTAGAACCGCTCGGCCACTCCGGCAGGCACTGTATAACACCTAGAAGCATTGGCTTATAATAATGTGGCCCGAACTCTTCATACTGTTTTGACAGAGGCTGTAAAGATTGTGCACTTCATCAAAGCAGGGACTCTTTAAACTTTCCGTTATTCATGTTATATTGTGAAGATACGGGAGGTCAGTACAAAAGTTTGCTTCTTCGTACTGAAGTAAGGTGGCTCTCTCGCGGCAAGATAAGTTTGCTTCTTCGTACTGAAGTAAGGTGGCTGTCTCGCGGCAAGGTTTTAAACAGAGTATTTGAAGTGAGGTCCGAGATTTTTATGTTTCTCAGTGACAGAAGCAGTGACATCATGACTTCTTTCGTTGATGATGAATTGTGATCAAGATTGGCATATTTACCAGTTTTAGAATTGCAGTTGAAGAAAACCTCACACAATTTGTGAGTCTCTCTTACTGCCGCCGCGCTGGATTAGCCGAGCGGTCTCAGGCGCTGCAGTCATGGACTGTGCGGCTGGTGCCGGCGGAGATTCGAGTCCTCCCTCGGGCATGGGTGTGTGTGTTTGTCCTTAGGATAATTTAGGTTAAGTAGTGTGTAAGCTTACGGACTGATGACCTTAGCAGTTAAGTCCCATAAGATTTCACACACATTTGAACATTTCTTACTGCCCGCGGCTAGACACATCGTCCAAGCAGCTTTGGGGAAAGTCGGCCAAAGAAGTACAAAAGTTCTGTTATCAAAAAATATAGTAAAAGAAGAATTGAAGACATGTCTTCCGTTATTGAAGAAACATTGTCATAGAACTGCAACAGTGCACTTATTTCGTTCTTCAAATGGAGGGGAATACAGGTGCCATAAGTATGGTGCAGTAAGTACGGTTTTACTGCAAGGAAGATATAACTGAAGAGTTTTTATTCTGCAAACCGCTTGAGTCAAATGCTACAGCGGAAAACATTTTCAGTATGACTGACTTTTATCTAAAGTGGGTATTCCTTGGCAAAAATGTGTTGGAATTTGTACAGATGGGATCACGGCTGTGTTTGGTCACTAAACAGGCTTGGCAGCAAAAATGAAGACACTTGCACCTGATTGTCGAAGCAGACACTGTGTAACAAATGGTTCAAATGGCTCTGAGCACTTTGGGACTTAACTTCTGAGGTCATCAGTCCCCTAGAATTTAGAACTACTTAAACCTAACGAACCTAAGGACATCACACACATCTATGCCCGAGGCAGGATTCGAACCTGCGACCGTAGCGGTCGCGCGGTTCCAGACTGTAGTGCCTAGAACCGCTCGGCCACTCCGGCCGGCACTGTATAACACCTAGAAGCATTGGCTTATAAGAATATGGCCCAAACTCTTCATACTGTTTTGACAGACGCTGTAAAGATTGTGCACTTCATCAAAGCAGGGACTCTTTAAACTCTCGGTTATTCATGCTATAGTGAGAAGATACGGGAGGTGAGTATAAAAGTTTGCTTCTTCGTACTGAAGTAAGGTGGCTCTCTCGCGGCAAGATTTTAAACGGAGTATTTGAAGCGAGGTCCGAGATTTTTATGTTTCTCACATCATGACTTCTTTCGATGATGATGAATGGTGATCAAGATTGCCATATTTACCAGATATCCTTGACAGGCTTCATATTTTGAGCGTGGGTCTGCAAGGACGAGGCACAACGGCTTACTTAGTAAATAACCAAATTTCATCTTTCAAAAGAATATTGACTCTTTTTAGTTCACAAGTACTGAACAATACCTTTCTCACATTCCCTACTCTTACAGTATTTTTCCGAAGATTACACGAACTATGAGTGGGTAAGAAACTAATTTTCAGGGAAAATACCGGAAGAAGTTAATCACGAAAGAAAGTTTCATCGACTTGAACAGCAACATTTTAATGGAAGATGCTTTCCAAAAGAAAACTCTACTTTCCTTTTGGATGGGAACAAAAACAGAATACCTTTCTCCTTTCAAACAAGCAGTCCGATTTGTGGTGCCGTTTGTTAATAGTTACAACAGTGAAAGTGGGTTTTCTGGGTTGTTGTACGTTAAAAATAAATACAGAAACAGACTAGTGTTGAAGGAGACTTGAGAGTCAAGTTGAGCTCAATCGAACCAGGTTTTGAAGCTCTGATGAAAGATAAACAGCAACATACTTGAAAACGAAGTAATTATTGATTTTGAAGTCCGATTAACCATCTAAATTTGATTGGATTCGGTTTTTTCTTTTTTTTTCTTTTTTACTCTAATTTAGTATACTCCGTGTTCAGTTTCTCACTCTCTTTCACAAATGGTTTGCATTATTTCTGATTTAAAATATTTATTAGACTTTTACATGTCCTTTTCTTACTCATTGAGTATTTGTACCAAAACCGGCTTAATTTAATTTGATGGTATTTGGTACAAATAAATACCGCCTGTGAACGTGAATGACTCCGTGAAATCGTGCTTCCACGAAACCTTATTGCTTGTGTGTGTCACATTCTATCACACATAGTAGTTGATCGGCACAACTCAAAAACCGTGTATGTGTTCTCAACACTGAGCAAGATGGCGAAAATTATTCCCCGCTTACCGTTCCTCACACCTGCGGCAATCGTCGCTCAACTTTCCACACCTCCTCTCTCACCTCTGGGTTCGTTAAAAATAAGTCCAAATTTCTAAAAATGTCAAGTGGTACGCAATAACAAAAAGTCTGGGAACCTTTGTCTTTGGGCAGAAAGAGAGTTTCCAAGGGAATACTGAGCCGATTATTAGAATACAAATTAGATATTCCTTTCCAGTGTTATGAAACTTTTCGCATACATACAGATACTCTGTTTTAGTAAGAGCGTGGTAGTGTTTGAATATAGGTTATGTAGAGAGGGTCTTCTTCGTGTGTAGGTTGTAGACACATCAAAAAAAGTTTTGCATCACCACGGTTCCCAGACCTCCTGAAGAAAGACGTTGATTGTGGATGTTGTATCACAGAGACAGTCCCTTTGACTGTTCAGAGATGCCACTAAACCCGCCCAAAGATGTAAACAACCATGCATGAGCAGCGCCTATTAGACGGAAGGGGTCCGACAGTCCCACAGCCGATCAGTCATTCCACCAGGTAGGAGGTACACGGTTCGTGTTGTCTGTAGTTCAACCATGCCTAGACGGTCAATACCGCGGTTCGATCCCGTCCGCATTGTTACTTTGTGCCAGGAAGGGCTCTCAGCAAGGGAAGTGTCAAGGCGTCTCGGAGTGAATCAAAGCGATGTTGTTCGGACATGGAGGAGATACAGAGAGAAAGGAACTTTGCATGACAAGCCTCGCTCAGGCTGCCCAAGGGCTACTACTGCATTGTATGACTGCTACCTACGGATTATGGCTCCGAGCAGCAACGCCACCATGTTGAATAATGCTTTTCGTGCAGCCACAGGACGTCGTGTTACGACTCAAACTGTGCGCAACAGGCTGCATGACGCGCAACTTCACTCCCGACGTCCATGGCGGTGGCCATCTTTGCAACCACGACACCATGCAGCGCGGTGCAGATGGGCCCAACAACATGCCGAACGGACCGCTCAGGATTGGCATCACTTTCTCTTCACCGATGAGTGTCGCATATGCCTTCAACCAGACAATCGTCGGAGACGTGTTTGGAGACAACCTGGTCAGGCTGAACGCCTTAGACCCACTTTCCAGCGAGTTAAATGAGGTGGTGGTTCCCTGCTGTTTTGGGGTGGCATTATGTGGGGCGGACGTATGCAGCTGGTGGTCATGGAAGGCGCCGTAACGGCTGTACGATACGTGAATGCCATCCTCCTACCGATAGTGCAACCATATCGGCAACCATATCGGCAACCATATCGGCAAGTGGGTCTTCATGGACGACAATTCGCGCCCCCATTGTGCACATCTTGTGAATGACTTGCTCCATGATAACGACATCGCTTGAAAATGGGTGTTTATGGACGACGTGACCCACCAACCACTCTGAGGGATCTATGCTGAATCGCCGTTGAGGAGTGGGGACAGTCTGGACCAACAGTGCCTTGATGAACTCGTGGATAGTATGCCACGACGAATACAGGCATGCATCAATGCAAGAGGACGTGCTACTGGGTATTAGAGATACTGGTGTCTACAGCAGTCTGGACCACCACCTCTGAAAGTCTCGCTTTATGGTGGTACAACATGCAATGTGT
The DNA here is from genome assembly GCF_021461385.2 of Schistocerca piceifrons. NCBI lineage: Eukaryota > Metazoa > Arthropoda > Insecta > Orthoptera > Acrididae > Schistocerca > Schistocerca piceifrons. The sequence continues at coordinate 584,735,805 of NC_060140.1, read as the reverse complement.
GGTTTTCATGAGCAATAAAAAGGGCGGAAATGGTATTTATGATGATCTCTGTTCCAATGTTCTGTACAAGTTCCAGAACTCTCGGAATCGAGGTGATGCAAAACTTTTTTTGATATGTGTACATTCTGCGCCAAGAAGCAACGACTCTCTCTTGTGTGGTGTTACCGCTTTCTCTTTCGCTAGTTTTCAGCTGCACAGTCTCCCCAACATATTGAAAAGAGCATCTCCTTCGATGTACCCATTATTGGCGCTGAGTGATCTGTGTCCGCTTTGATGATTAATTTGGTTTTTAAAAGAAATCTGAAACCCATCGTTTTGTGTTTCATTCGAGCAGTTCTACTACTTTCTCTTGTGTGGTGTTACCGCTTTCTCTTTCGCTAGTTTTCAGCTGCACAGTCTCCCCAACATATTGAAAAGAGCATCTCCTTCGATGTACCCATTATTGGCGCTGAGTGATCTGTGTCCGCTTTGATGATTAATTTGGTTTTTAAAAGAAATCTGAAACCCATCATTTTGTGTTTCATTCGAGCAGTTCTACTACTGATTCGCTATTTTCAGATGGAATACCAGAGTCACGTAATGTTGACACCGTTCTATACGCCTCGCGTATCGTCTTTATGCGAAAGGAACTACCCAAGTTTCAAACGACAACGGAAATGCACCGTCGCATTAGCCAGCACATACACGCATTCGATGTAAATTCAGCCTGTACGTACAGGGTTAGGACGAAAATACGGAAACAATAGAAACGTAACAAATTACCAAGCCTAATACGGCGTATGAAAACCATTGGCATTCAAAACATTTTCCAGTCGTCTCGGGATGGACAAATAGATGTGCTATGTGGTTCCCAAGCATATCTTATACCATTCTTCCTTCAAAATAGTGGCAAGTTCAGGTAACAATGATGGAGGTGGATAGCGACCAAAGTAGACCACAAAGGATCAATAATACTGTGGTTTGTTGACATTTGATTAGAGAAGATGCGACAATTCATCCTCGTGCTCACAAACCAGTCGTGGACGATGCGAGCTGTGTGATCAGGGTCCTGTCATAACGGAACACATCATCACCGAGGGGGAACAGATATTGTACCATTGGATAGACTTGATCAACCAAAATGCTCACATAATCCTTGGCAGAGAAACAGCACATACCATATGAGCACAAAGAATTTTCCTACTTTCGAAGTCACGTAGCTCCACATGCAGCACTTAGAACTGCACTGAAACTTGCAACGTATTGAGTGCATTACACAGGTACCGTTCTTGGTCAAGTTCGGCTAACATCTGTATTTATGTCTAAGCATGCATTTCTCGTGATGCTTCCATATTTTTGTGCAACGCATGTACGTGCAGCATTACGTGCGTAATAATAAATGTTTCATAAATTTGAGAAACAAACTAGAAAACAATTCTAGTACGGTGAGAGACAGGAGCAAACATTTGCTAATATGTGACTCTACATTATTCTTCAAAAGTTCTAATGCGTTGGTTGCTTCCATATCTACTTGCCAATTAGTATATAAATTCATTCAACACTCACATCGTGTTTACCGCTCTGCAGTTACAAATAAGTAAAGCATGTGGACTCTCTTAAGTCCCTTAGGTTGCAAGAACTGTAAATAGCTAATAGATGGAATTCATGTTGTAAAAATTAAGTAGTGGCGTAACAGAAAATAGATAGAAGATGAGGATTTGATGTTAAGTCGAATGGTAATAGGTAATTCAGATAGTTCGATTCATAATGGATTCAACAGACGATGTTTGAACATAACTGGAATGATGTGTCTTTGGCATATGGCTCAGTGTGACAGTGAAGCAAGAGTCCGCGTACAAATTCAAATATTCGGGGTTCAGTCATCAATCGGTCGTAGGATTTTTTGTCATGTATGCTTTTTTAACATCTGCCAATGATTTGCATTTGTGTGAAATGCCGAGGTGCACCACGATTTAAATCCACGTTAACTGTAGGTCTCCTCACGAGTGGCTGGTAAGACATTTCAAAACCATTTTCTGATAAAACACTGCGGTGTTCAAATCCATCTTCGGTTTCAGAAGAGCTTTGGTAGTGTCTTTTCCGTGTGATTTGGATCAAAGGGGTCACGATAACCTTTGAGCGCATATCGAGAGTTGGGGAATGCAAACCCTCCTGTGCCGACATTACTGTATGGTAGCAAACTCTTAGTAATCGGAAGCAGAAGCGCTTGGTTGAGGAGCGACGTTAGGCGCAAACCGAAGAGATGCTGGCGAGCAGCTGCCGATGACGGATAGGCCCCGCTCCACCCCGCCCACGAGCCGAGAAGTTCCGATGTTAATGGCGGCTAAAGAACAGTTACACTGCTCCACCGTCGCGCGCTCCGTGACAAACGGCCTGGACTCCGGGCCGCATCTGTTAATGGCGCGCTGCTCTTTGCTGGGATGGCCGTGAATGGCTTCCTGTTCTGGAACGTGCCGCGGGCGCTTCACAGAATCACCATTTTAGATACTCCGTCTTAGAATACCGAAATTCTCATTTAAGTAGAACTAAAAATTTTCATTGTGATGTTCAATACTTCATAATCTGAATAGATTTATTGCACACTGAACACTTGTCTCTCTTGTGTGTGTTTCCACAGACTGGAAATTTCTCGAGTTAAAGTTTTTCCGGTTATAACCTCTTTTTCTCGTGTAGTAATAGTGAGTGCAAAGGTGTTTTACAACAATATCGGATATACAAACTAGATCTTATATGTCCTCCGCGGTGTCCACAGGTAGCCTCTTCTCTTATACGTCTGGTTATCACAACAGAAAGTCATAAATGATACTTAAGTAATATTACGACGTTAGTGTGATGTTACATGTGCTCTACAAACCTCTTAAAATCTGTTATTTAAAATTGAGTGATTTTGAGAGCGAAGTCTCAGCTCCATGGCATCGCTCGGCAACGGAAAATTGTTAAACTGAACGTGATAATTTATTGGAAGTTCTGAAAACCTTTTTTCAATGTAAAATATTTTCAACACTGAACTGTTTAACCCGCCAGTAAACCCGCGCGTGTTAAAGCGCCGCTTCCGAGATAGGGAGGTGTGCTGGCCCCGGCTCAAATCTCCCCGGCAGATTAACGACGAAGGCGGGTGTGGCAGCCAGCCTGGATGTGGTTTTTAGACGGTTTTTCTCAGCAGAGTAGGTGAATACCGGGCTGGTACCAAAATTTCGCCACAGTTACACGATTTGCAAACATTTAAAACTCTTTCGTTCACTTCCATATGAATGACACTACACGCAGACAGTTGGGCTACACACATTCCGTCCCGGGCGTGTAATGGGAAGGCGACAGAAAGGGCATTCCGCCACCCCTTAAACTAACCATACCAAATCCGTTCATAACTATGGCGACTATACGCGGATACGGGATAAATGCACAAGAAAAAGAAAGAAGAAGAAGATTATTGCACTGTGCCATTTGTGAAACTTTCCTTGGATATTTACACATTTAGTAATTTATGAGAAAATTTCTCGTTGATAACAGCGCCTTTTTAGTACTTTAGCACCACCCAGACCACCCCTCCAGTAGACAGACACTTTTCCAAATGGAATTGCAGGACAGATCTGCGTCTTCCGCGGCTCTGGCGCAACAGGGGATGTCAAATTGATTCCATATTTTTAGATTGCCAGGAGGCTTTCGATACCGTTCTTCACAAGCGTCTTTTAACCAAAGTGCGTGCCTATGGAATATCGCCTCAGTTGTGCAACTGGAATCGTGATTTCCTGTCAGAAAGGTCACAGTTCGTACTAATAGACGGAAAGTCATCGAGTAAAACAGAAGTAATATCTGGCGTTCCCCAAGGAACTGTTATAGGTCCCCTATTGTTCCTGATCTATATTAACGACGCAGGAGACAATCTGAGTAGCCATCTTAGATTGTTTGCAGATCATACTGTCATTTACCGTCTTGTAAAGTCATCAAATGACCAAAACGAATAGCAAAATGATTTAGATAATATATTTACATGAGTACCAAAACAGATCTGCTAATTTCGATTACGCGATAAATCACACAAATCTGAAAGCTGAAAATTCAACAAAATACTTAGGCATTGCAGTTACAAATAACCTAAATTGGAACGATCACATAGATAACGTTGTGGTTAGAGCAAACCAAGGACTGCGATTCATTGGCAGAAGACTTATAGGTGCAACAGGTCTACTAAAGAGACTGCCTACACCACGCTTGTCTGTCATATTCTGGAGTATTGCTGTGCGGTGTGGAACCCGCGTCAGATGGGACTGACGGATGACATCGAAAAAGTTCAAAGAAGTGCAGCTCATTTTGTATTGTCGCGAAATAGGGGAGATAGTGCCACAGACAGGATACGTGAATGGAAGTGGCAAACATTAAAACAAAGGCGTTTTTCGTTGCGACGGGATCTTCTCACGAAATTTCAATCACCAGTCTTCTCCTCCGATTGCGAAAACATTGTGTTGGCACCCACCTACATAGGGAGAAATGATCATCACTATAAAATAAGAGAAATCAGAGCTCGCACAGAAAAATTTAAGTGCTCGTTTTTCCCGCGCGCCGATCGAGAGTAGAACGGTAGAGAGACAGCTTGAAGGTGGTTTATTGAACCCTCTGCCAGGCACTTTATTGTGAATAGCAGAGTAATCACGTAGATGTAGATGTAGAACTGTGTAACACATCGTACACTATCAGAGGTGACAGTCTGTCGCCGTTTATTAAAGCATGGGTTTGTGCGCCTCGTCCACTTCTCCGTTACCCTTTTATGAATGTGCAGAGACATGCTAGATGGCAAAGGTGTATGAAACGACGTCACTGGGGACTGGAATGGCATCAGATAATATTTTCAGGCGAATCCAAGTTCTGTTTGTTGGAAAATCTGGCCGCATTTTGATTCGCCTTAGACAGGAGGAGCGGCATCACAGTGGCTGCATTCACATAAGACATACAGTGCCAACTCAAGGCCTTCCGGTCTGGGATGCTACTGGGTACAACCAAAAGCCACAGTTGGTGCGACAGCTGTGACCTACGTGAATGGCAACCTTTCTGCAGAACACCCCAGACGCCATTTTTCAGCAATGCAATGCACCACCACATGTTTCTGCACGAACACGTTCCTTCTCGGTGTCACAGGATGTCAGGATTTTACCCTGGCTCGCTAGATAACCAGACTTGTCGTAAATCGAAAATGTGTGGAATATGGTGAAACGACAGGTGCAGTGGCTTGACCCAATGCCAACCACCACAGATGAACTTTGGAAACAGGTGAATGCAGCCATTCACGCATTATAGGCGTCGATGCCATCACACATGGTACAAGTCATCAGGGTCCAAGGCGGATCCTGTGCCTAGTAGACAACAGGACACATGCTGAACCGAAGTGACTGAAATGCTAATAATTTCTGCAGTACATATTAATGTTCATGTCCTGTGAATATGAACGTCCCATCTCTAGTCTTTCATGGTGTTTTGTTTTTTGTGAACATGAGTGTAAATTGGATGGTCTGCTTCACGATGTACCAATCGCAACACGAATCAACGTGTGGTTTGTGCATGACGATGGCCTGGCACATTTCAGTCGAGAGGGGGGGAGTATCTCAGTGTTGCTTATCCCGATAAGCAGATAGGTCGTGCAGGTCCAGTTGCTTGGCCCGCCAGATGCCCTGATCTTAACCTCTTGGACATCTACCTTTGGTGCCGTCTTAACGAGCTCGTGTATGGTGTCGTAACCGAGAATGTACAGAATTACATCTGCGAACTGCAAATGGCTGTGCAACTGTGCAGAATGAGATGAACGGAGCCTGCAACATCCCGGGAGCGATAAGACATCGAGCACGTCAATGTCTTAGGTTACATGGACCTAATTTTGAACGTGTTGTGCGGTAAATGTGCAGTACGTAGTTGTTACACTACTCAATTGCATATCTCTGAAATAAAGCAGTTTCAGACAATACTTATTTAATATTTTACGCATATTTGTTTCATACATTACACCCAAGAAGTGTGTAGAGTTACTTTTGAATCACCCTGTATGTATGGACTTGGCCATTGGCACTAGGTGCTTTGTGTTTTTAAGTATTTTGGTGATGACAGACTTTATATAATGTGCTGTTTTTTTACCATATAACAACTTGGCGTGAGGTGAACTTAAAACGAACACCTGTCATAACAAAAAGATTTCTTAAGACTTTATGTGTTCTCAAAATTAGAAAATTCAATCAAGCATAACGTGCGTCTCGTTGAATTTTTCCTTGGCGCGTTCCTAACGGCTTACTTTCCATCTTACACTTCCAAGTTCTCGTGTACAGACGTCCATTACGTAATGATCAACAAAAGATGACACGATGGAAACAATGGAATATGTTTCTCGCTCACGAACTTTCGTTCTTAATCACGCAGTCTTGATGTTTCCATCCTTGCTGCTTCAGAACATGATTTTAATGACATTGTTCCACATTGTTTTCTCCCTAATTCGATTCAGTACCTCCACACTAGATACCCGATCTACTTATGTAACATTAATCTTCCTTCTGTAGCACCGCGCCGAGCAAGATAGCGCAGTGGTCAGCAAACTGGAGTCGCATCCGGCAAGACTACGGTTCAGATTTCCTCCCTGAAATCTAGGTTTTCCCTGATTTCCCTAAATCGCTCAAGGCAAATGCCGGGATGGCATGCTCGGCCCATTTCCTTCCCTAGTCAGAGTATAAGCTAAATCTGTAAGAATCTTGTTATCGACGGGACGTTGTGCCTTTACCTTCCTTCCTTCCTCTGCAGCTACTCGTTTGAAAACTTCTATTTTCTTCTTGCCAGATTTCCTTGTTGTCCATGTGTCACTTCCTGACAAGACAAGGTTCCGGATAAGTAATTTTAGAAAAGATTTTCTATTAGCAATATCTAAATTTATATTCGGTTTTTAAAAAATTATGTTTTTCAGGGACGCTTTTCTTACTTTAGCTCCTCTGCATTTTATATCGTCTCCACGTCGGCCATCATCACTCACTTTGCTGCCCAGATAACAAAACTGATGTAATAGTTTTACTGTCTCGTTTCATAATGTAGTTGATGCAGCGTCGCCTGATTTAGGTTACTTTCCACTATCCTTGTTTTAGTTTTGTTTATTTTGATCTTATTGTGTCTTTTGAAAACTGCTTCCCCACATCCTTTGCCGTTTACAATGTTACCTGCAAGCCTCAACGTATTTACTTCTTTACGCTGAATTTTTATTCCATTTTCAAATCTCTCTTTGGTTTCCTTTATCGCTTGCTCGATGTACCGATTGAATAACATATGGATAGTCTATATCCCTAACTCACTCCTTTCTCAGAAACTGCTTCTCTTTCATGCCTTTCGGTTCTTATAACCGCAGTATGCTTTCTGTACTAGTTGTAGAACACTTTACGCTCCTTGTAATTTACCTTCACTACCTCAGGAATTTCAAAGAGTATATTCCAATCAACAATGTTAAAAGCGTTCTTGAAATCTATAAATAGTATGCACGTATATATGTTTCTTCAATCTATTTTCTAAGGTAAGTCGTTGGTCAGTATTTTCTCTTGTGTTTCAACATTCCCCAGGAACCCAAGTGATCGTCATCGAGGTCGGGTTTACCAGTTTCTCCCTCGTTTTGTAAATAATACGGTGTCAGTATTTTTGTCGTCTTTGGAAGTGGGATTATTTAAGATGTTCTAGAAGTTGAGGGCATTTCACCTGACTCCGATACTTTGCAAACGAGGTGGAATAGTGTGTCATGAGGAAATGTCGGCTACTCCAGGTGCTGTGTTTGAATTTAGGTTTTCTTTCAGTGATGTCTCAGTTTCCTGTGACCTCGTCATATCTGTCATCTGATCTTCATGTACTCCATGTTCGCTTCCTGTAATATTGTATATAATTTGTTTCCATGTTATTTGCTGAAGTTGTTGTTGTTGTTGTTGTTGTTGTTGTTGTTGTTGTGGTCTTCAGTCCTGAGACTGGTTTGATGCAGCTCTCCATGCTACTTTATCCTGTGCAAGCTTCTTCATCTCCCAGTACCTACTGCAGCCTACATCCTTCTGAATCTGTTTAGTGTATTCATCTCTTGGTCTCCCTCTATGATTTTTATCATCCACGCTGCCCTCCAATACCAAATTGGTGATCCCTTGATGTCTGAGAACATGTCCTACCAACCGATCCCTTCTTCTAGTCAAGTTGTGCCACAAGCTCCTCTTCTCCCCAATTCTATTCAATACCTCCTCATTAATTGTGTGATCTACCCATCTAATCTTCAGCATCCTTCTGCAGCACCACATTTCGAAAGCTTCTATTCTCTTCTTGTCCAAACTATTTATCGTCCACGTTTCACTTCCATACATGGCTACACTCCATACAAATACTTTCAGAAACGGCTTCCTGACATTTAAATCTATACTCGATGTTAACAAATTTTTCTTCTTCAGAAACGCTTTCCTTGCCATTGCCAGTCTACATTTTATATCCTCTCTACTTCGACCATCATCAGTTATTTTGCTCCCCAAATAGCAAAACTCCTTTACTACTTCAAGTGTCTCATTTCCTAATCTAATTCCCTCAGCATCACCCGACTTAATTCGACTACATTCCATTATCCTCGTTTTGCTTTTGTTGATGTTCATCTTATACCCTCCTTTCAAGACACTGTCCATTCCGTTCAACTGCTCTTCCAAGTCCTTTGCTGTCTCTGATAGAATTACAATGTCATCGGCGAACCTCAAAGTTTTTATTTCTTCTCCATGGATTTTAATACCTACTCCGAACTTTTCTTTTGTTTCCTTTATTGCTAGCTCAATAAACGGATTGAATAACATCGGGGATAGGCTACAACCCTGTCTCACTCCCTTCTCAACCACTGCTTCCCTTTCATGCCTATCGACTCTTATAACTGCCATCTGCTTTCTGTACAAATTGTAAATAGCCTTTCGCTCCCTGTATTTTACCCCTGCCACCTTCAGAATTTGAAAGAGAGTATTCCAATCAACAATGTCAAAAGCTTTCTCTAAGTCTACAAATGCTAGAAACGTAGGTTTGCCTTTCCTTAATCTTCCTTCTAAGGTAAGTCGTAGGATCAGTATTGGCTCACGTGTTCCAATATTTCTACGGAATCCAAACTGATCTTCCCCGAGGTCGGCTTCTACCAGTTTTTCCATTCGTCTGTAAAGAATTCGCGTTAGTATTTTGCAGCTGTGTCTTATTAAACTGATAGTTCTGTAATTTTCGCATATGTCAACACCTGCTTTCTTTGGAATTGGGATTATTATATTCTTCTTGAAGTCTGAAGGTATTTCGCCTGTTTCATACATCTTGCTCACGAGATGGTAGAGTTTTGTCAGGACTGGCTCTCCCAAGGCTGTCAGTAGTTCTAATGGAATGTTGTCTACTCCGGGGGCCTTGTTTCGGCTCAGGTCTTTCAGTGCTCTGTCAAACTCTTCACGCAATATCATATCTCCCATTTCATCTTCATCTACATCCTCTTGTGCCGAAGTATTCAATGGTAAAGCAAAGTGAAGTATGGTAAATCAAAGTGAAGTATTCAATGGTAAATCTGTTGGTGAGGAATTTCGCATTATGCAAGACACCGTTTTGTAGTTTTTTTTTTACCCGGACATATTTCAGCAGCTTTTTTGCTATCTTCAGTGGACTTATTTATTTTCTTTCTGGAAAATTGTTGTTAGATGTTAACCTCTTGTGTGGATTATATTAACTTTTGGCATAAAATATTTACGTCTCTAAAAGGAGCGATTACACTGAGGTGACAAAAGTCATGACAGTTGTTGCATGGTGACATGGCGCATTTTTATCCATAAATATTGCATCGTTGATTGGGAACGCAAAAATCCATGAATGGCTGCAATTTGTCTCCAAGAGGTTCATTGGGACCAGAGGACCCAGTTCATTCCATGTAAACAAAGCCCACACTATTATGGAGACACCACCAGCTTCCACAGTGCCTTGTTGACAGCTTGGATCCTTGGCGTCATGGGGTTTACGCCACACCCGACCCTACCATCAGCTCTTAACAACTACAGTCGGAACTCCTCTGGCCAGGCCACGGTTTTCCAGTCGTGTAGGGTCCAATCAGTATGGTCAGGAGCGCAGGAGAGGCGCTGCAGGCCATGTCATTCTGTTACCTAAGGCACCCGCGTCGGTCGCCTGCTGCCGTGCCCCCATTAAGGTCAGATTTCGCACACTGTCGTAACGGTTACGTCCGTCGCACGTCTCACTTTGATTTCTGCTGTTATTTCACACAGTGTTGCTTGTCAGTTACCACTGACAACTCCACGCAAATGCCGCTGCTCTCTGTCGTTAAGTAAAGGCTGTCGGTCACTGCGTTGTCCGTGGTGAGAGGTAATGCCTGAAATTAGGTATTGTTGGGACAGTCTTGACACTGTGGATCTCGGAATATTAAATTATTCGCTAACGATGTCCTAAATGGAATGCCGCATGCGTCTAGCTCCAACTACCATTCCGCGTTAAAAGTTTGTAAATTATCTTCGTGCCGCCATAACCACTTCAGACATCTTTTCACGTGAATCACCTGAGTACAAATGACATCGTCAATGCACTGACTTCTTATACCTTGTGTACGCGATACTACCGCCATCTGTGTATGTGAATATGGCGCGCTTACGGCCTATCCGATGACATATGCGGTTGGATAGAAAGTTTTCTAACAGACAGAGAGCAGTATGTCGTCCTGAATGGGGAGACTGCCCCAGGGCAGCGTAATTGGTCCGCTGCTTTTTACGATTTACGTAAACGAACTGGTTGTTGGTATTACAGCGGCATTAGACTGTTTGCCGATGTTGCTGTAATCTACAGGAAAGTAGTATCACACGAAAATTGTGAACAAATCGATGAGGATTTGCAGAAAATAAATGCGTGGTGTAATGACTGGCAGTTACCTCTCAATATTAGTAAGTGTAACCTACTGCGTACAAGAAAGCGAAAATCCTCATTAATGTACGAGTACAAAATACCGTACAAGCCCAGTCTTTGGAAGCGGTGACATCCGTCAATACCTGGTATGATTATTCGAAATGATGTCGAATGGAACGATCAGATTACACAAATAACGGGTAAGGCGAACTCTAGATTGCGGTTTATTGGTAGAATCCTGAAGCGATGCAGTCTTTCAACAAAGGAAATTGCTTACAATACTTTAGTTCGTCCAGTCTTAGAGTATTGTTCGTCTGTATGGGACCCTTACCAGTTGGATCTGATTCAAGAAATTGAGAAGGTCAAAAGAAGAGCGCCAAGATTCGTGACTGATACATTTAGCCGTCGCGAGAGCGTTACAAATCTCATAGAAAGTTTGAAGTGGGACACACTTGCAGATAGACGACGCACTATATGGAAGGGGCTGCTCACTAAATTCCAAAATCCGATCTTCGCCGAGGATGTAGAGCATATATTATTACCACCAACTTTCATATCGCGCAATGATCACCATTCAAAGATAGGAAAATTAGAGCTCGTACTGAGGCGTCTAGACAGTCGTTTTTCCCTCGCGCGATCCACGAGTGGAACTGGGGTGGGGGGATATGACTTTGGCGCGAATAGTGTACTCCGGCCCACATCGCTTGTTGTCTAGCGGAATATATATGTAGATTTGTCACCTCACTGTATTGTTAAAAAAAATCTACATAAGTTCGCTTTCAGTACAGATTTGACACATGTACCTCTGAGGTGAGACATTCTGATTGTTGATTTACTATATGTCGAAAGGTTGAAGGTTTATAGTAAATTTGGAAATAAAATGGATGTACTCATTTTTTTTATATACCTCACATGAAGCTATTGGGTGTTTATGCTGGTGCCTTTAAATCTACTAGACAATCTACAGGTTGTCATTCGCAAACAACTTATTTATGACTGAGAATGCCTAAAACGGAATTATTAGCAAGCTCAGAAATGAGAACAACCGCAACATTTCCAAGATGATTATGGTGAATTACATTTGTTTTCGGAAAAGTGGCTTAAACTTTCCCCACTAAAGCATTGGGAACCAATGGAATCATATAAAGTACATTAGCTGACCGGCACTGTTGGTATTGCTTTCGATATTCCTTGTACCACAGCACACGACAAACTACTTTTACATCGCGTTTTTTTTAACTGTAGCCGACCCAGCTATAGTTTCTATTCGTCGTCATTTCGACACACATTTCGTCTTTATCGCGCAAGATACGGCTGCCACGTCGGGGCTATGGGGCCTAGGAAGTATCACGAGAAAGGGCGATTTATTTTGTAAGCGGCGTTCCTGATGGAGCCGTTCGTGTAGCTTATCAGGAGCCGTGCGGGGAAACAATAGCGGCCGCAAATGCAAATCCGCGCTGCTCGCCCTATCTGCATACGGCGTGCCGGTATTTCGTGGCGCGGCGGAAGCGCCGGCGTGTCGCGCGCCCCCGGTCCTGGGATCGTTTGAGGCTGGGCCCGCGCGGGCGCCGCCGGCCGGCTGGTCTGCTGGCGCCCCGCGGCCCGGAATTTTAATCTCCGCCGGTTTGGCCGGATTTCCGGCTTAACGCGCCGATCCGGGCGCGCCGTTCCCTCGCTGAGGCAGAGGCCGTGGCCCTCGCCACGGGCCCTTCGTTATGGGGCGGCTTTAACGCCAACGGCTGCGCGCACGGAGCCCCGAGCGCGATTGGAAGCCGTTCAGCCGTTAAACTGCGAGCCTTGCCTCTGCCCCCCCCCCTCCCCTCGTGCCCTACCACTCCACGACTGTGTTGGTCTCGCAGCCACTTCGAATTACTTTGTCGAGTGCGTACCGCTTCCGCCTGAAGTTTCCACACTCCGTGTGATATTTACCGAGGAGAGCTTGAAACATTCCACCTGTTAAGGGTACAGTTTTTATATGCTCAGCATAGCGGTTAGAGCAGCGTGGTGCGTCTGAACCGACGGTTTCATATTGCAGTGAAGACACAGGCTGAACCTGTCACTGTACAGGGTGTCCGAAGAGGAATGGCCGATATTCAGGCACATGACAGGAATTATCATTGGAAGCAAGAATCTTCATATGGACATATGCTCTATTCCGAATGGCTTCCCAGATGGAAAATATTGTTGTTCATTTTCTGTATCATTCAATACATTGTCAGGTTTGCACATCTACAGATGTACAATACATTCATAAGAAAAATGGGGGTGTTCTTCGATAGCAGCAGGAGGACTACCAGCGCAGAAATCATACACATACGCCAACCCTGTATGTTCCTCGTTATTGTAGATGTGTGGCATTTTAGCCAGCACGTGTACAAACACAGTTAACCGATGCTTCTCTGTGATAAACTATCAGTCCCTCGCATCACTTGACGCTCAACACACCACGGACAAAAAAAAATGGTTCAAATGGCTCTGAGCACTATGGGACTTAACAAATGGTTCAAATGGCTCTGAGCACTATGGGACTTAATATCTGAGGTCATCAGTCCCCTAGAACTTAGAACTACTTAAACCTAACTAACCTAAGGACATCACACACATCCATGCCCGAGGCAGGATTCGAACCTGCGACCGTAGCGGTCGCGCGGTTCCAGACTGGAGGGCCTAGAACCCCTCGGCCACCCCGACACCGATCGGTCACTCCGGCCGGCACACCACGAACAACTGCGCGTTCAACGAAATAGGTTAATTGCAGAAAGGAGTCCCGAGAAAAGAGGAGGTAGGTTGGGACAGAATAAAACGTCAGAGGGGTTGGGTGGGCAAGACACGCAAGTGTGCGCCACTGTCGCGAAACGCAACGTATTCTATCTTGGAAAGCATTCACAATAGGGCATATGCTCATTTGAAGTTTTTACTTCAAATGAGCGTTGCGGCCATATCCGTGAATATTGAACATTCCTCCTGGGATACCATTCATGCTCGAATAGCACGTCAGCAAAATGAGCGCACAAATCTTTCCGTGCGACGTCTCACTTATTTTATCGCGCCGGTCACATCCCCTTCAGTAGCTGTGAGTCAACACAACATTTTGCCGTTCGTAGGAAGAAGTCGATGATGGAAATTTCTTGAAAAAATCTTGCCGCAATGAAAGCCGCTTTTGTTTTAATGATTGCCGCTCCAACTCGCGTATCATATCCGTGACACTCTCTCCTCTGTTTCATGTTAATACAAAACGAGCTACCCTTCTTCGGACTTTTTTGATGTCCTCCGTCAAGCCTATTCGGTAAGGATCCCACACCTCAGAGCAATACTCTAGCAGAGGACGAACGAGCGTTGTGTAGGCAGCTATTTTAGTGGATTCGTTGCTGCCAATGAAATACAGTCTTTGGTTCACCTTCTCCACAACATTATCAGTGTGGTTGTTCAGATTTAAGCTATTCGTAATTGTTATCCCTAGGTATTTCGCTGCCCGCATCTCGTGGTCGTGCGGTAGCGTTCTCGCTTCCCGCGCCCGGGTTCCCGGGTTCGATTCCCGGCGGGGTCAGGGATTTTCTCTGCCTCGTGATGGCTGGGTGTTGTGTGATGTCCTTAGGTTAGTTAGGTTTAAGAAGTTCTAAGTTCTAGGGGACTGATGACCATAGATGTTAAGTCCCATAGTGCTCAGAGCCATTTGAACCATTTTTGAGGTATTTCGCTGAATTCACGTCCTTTTGATTTATCGTGTAATCGAAATTTAACGGAATTTTTTTAGTGTTTGTGTGGAAGACCTCACTTCTGATAACTTTACTGGACGGTAAACAGCGGCGTCATCTGAAGAAAATTTAAGGCAGCTCTTCGAACTGTCTCCTATATTGTTTACATTAGAAAAACGCCAAAGGACCTACAACGCTTCCATAAAAGATCCCTGAAACCCGAAACGTCGCGAACATCAAAAATGGCACTGTGTTTTCTGCTGCGGATTATGCCCTTCTGCTTTGGTAAACATCATCTTTTCATCCTTTACGGAGCAGATGGATACAGTGCCCACTCAAACGTGTAGCACGTTCACTGGTAGCCCTAAGCCTGTTCAACAGTTAAACTTTACTATGTAGCTAGAACAGCGTGACTACCTGTGCTCAGGAGAGACGCTGCCCTGCCATACCGGTCGTCCTCACCGACTTGTCCAGGAGGAGCTTCCTGCTATCATCTAAGAAGCTTACTGTGACTCCCCAGAGGGTAAGGCCAGAACTGCTGAAGGAGCGAAAGTCTCAAATCCGCAAATGGACGACAGCAGCCAAGCAGCTATCCCCTGGACCCGCTGAAAGCTGGTTCGTACTGAAGTCGCTAAATAGATTCCGATTCCGAATGGGAACATCCAAGGATAGTACGAAGAATGGGGCTTTAATGTTGATGATACATACTTTGAATCAGGACAGGATCAAACTGCAAGCGACGTGCTTCAATGCGTTCTGCGCCCAACATCGTGCACAGAGGATATCATTCGTGCCAACCCGAGTGCCTTGGAGGTTGCGAACTTCTGAGCACATGTCATATGACGATACGTGTGTGTGTGTGTGTGTGTGTGTGTGTGTGTGTGTGTGTGTGTGTGCGTGCGCGTGTTTTTCAGGTTCGAGAACATGCAACTATTCCGAAAGTAAACCCTGTGTTCTTTTACTTCGAGTGTGAGAGCCAGTACTACACCAGCACTGGTGTAGTACTAATATTTGAACCTTCCCGCTAATATTTTGTTGGTTTTGTTGTCCTGTGACAGACAGCAGCAGTAGGGACCGTTCCAAAATGGCGTATGACATAGAGGTCCGTATAAAGCAGGCATGTGCCACTCCTCACCTCACTGGACCAAATTAAACACACCGACACTTACTAAAGTCATATGGAGATGGAGGAGTAAATGTGAGCAATGGGAGGCGGTGGGTACTGCGTTTAAATAGCGGTGCCCGACAACCCGTGACCAGGCAGATCGTGCTCAGTTGCCATCCCTCGTAATGAACAGCGTCTCGATTAAGTAATACGTGGCTTAGGAACAAGGAATTGAGCGGACAACTGAATGCCGTCTGTAATGACTTAGACACGATGTTACGCTATGTTAGTTTCCGCACAGTTGTGCGAGATGAATCCTCCGGATGCTTACATGAGACTGAAAGAATCATGGACTGGAATTTTGTCGGGACCTGCTGAAGGTGAGAATTTTCTGAACACCATCATCATCGGAGATGAGACGTGGCGTGACCACTACGAACCAGAATCCAAGAGACAGTCCTTGGAGTAGAGGCATGGAAATTCTCCAACAAAATGGAGTTGAAGAGAGAGCTATTTGCTGGCAGAGTGATATGCGTAATCGTCTGGGATAGGCAGCTTATTATTCTTTTGGATTTTTTGGAGACTAAACTAATTCTCAGTTCAATTCGTTACAAGAAGACACTGATCAGGCTGAAAGCACTAATTCTCAGAATCAGGCCAGAGAAGAATACAAACGTGTACTTTGCAACACATCACTCCTGGTCACATAACAATTCTGCTACCATGGAACTCACTGCCAAATTTGGCTAGACTGTCCTACCACATCCACTGTACTGTCTTGATTTAGAACCTTCACGCTTCCATCTCTTTGGGACTATGAAAGATACACTCGGTGGCCAACATTTTCTGGATTCACGTGCTGTCGTCAAAGCTATGAAACAGTGGCTCGCACCATCTGTTACATTTTCACGCGTACGGCTTGACAGCTTTTCTTCATCGTTAGAAAAAGTACGTAACGAACAGTGGTGACTAAGTGGAATAATGACAGTCGGTAGCTGATATATTGTTTTCTTTAATTGTGTTATTGTGCTTGCTGTACCTGCTGTAGTTGCAGTGAAAATAAATTGGAATCGTTAGCTTGGGAATGGCCCTCATATACATACATACGTGTAGGGTGTCAATGGAGAGTCCCGAAATATTGTTTAAATGGTTCATGAAAACGAAATGAAGTTTTCAACGAGTAGGAAAAATGATGCGAGTACATTCTTCTGCGATTAATACTCATAAATCATGTATATTTCAATACGTTAAAGGCAGTATGATTTCTTAAACGGAATTATCAATATTTTTAGCATCATTCCTGAAATCTTGAAAACAAGAAGAGAATAAAATATAATGGAATACCTTTACAGTTTTTGAAACAGGCATTGCCAACAGTTACTTTACGATAAGTATTACAAACCACGTTTAAAATACAAATAAATGTACATATTGATTTGAATATGGCCTATAACTTTACCTTGCATCAACGGTAATATATGATATAGTTACCTACTAAAACTGTCGTAAAAAGAAAACGGGAGACAGTACTTGATAGAGAGGAGTGCCGCGCGGAGTTACCGCGCGGTTTAAGGCGTCATGTCATGGACTGCGTGGCCCCTCCCGCCTGAGGTTCGAGTCCTCCCTCGGGCATGGGTCTGTGTGTTGTTCTTAACGTAAGTTAGTTTAAGTAGTGTGTAAGTCTAGGGACCGATGACCTCAGCAGTTTGGTGCCTTAGGAATTCACACACATTTGAACATTTTTTTTTACAGAGGAATGGGCTTTTACTACCTTTAATTCTTTAACTGTGGACGACACGACTCTGTGTTCACAATGCCTGTAACTGCCCAAACTGCCTTCATTTGCATCACGAGTTTTGATTATGCGCCAAGAGAGCCACCTTCACAGAATAATTCCGTGTGCACCATGGCAGGGAGACAGTAAATAGCTCTTGTTTACTAGTTTTACGTGAAAATAAAACCACTGTTGACTACTTGGTGCATAGCTACTATGTATGAGAGATCGATGTCAATGGCACGTAGTATATGATATTGTATTGTAATTTGAACTGTGTGTAATAAACCGAATCACACACATAAACCTTAAAGATACAGGAATAGAGAATAAAGTGGTAATGTTTGCAGTGAACATTTTTGCAACAAACGCGGAAATATATTGAATATGAAAGACAAGACGACTGGCAAAATTCAAGTTTTGCCCAGTTACCTGATGTTCTTGCGGCACAGCATTACCAATAAAAATATTCTTTCATACCTCGGTTAACAAAAAAACGATATGCGCATTAACTATACGGCAAACACTCACTCTCGTTGCGCACTATTATGTGTGGGAAACCCTGTTTCGATGTCCACAACATTTCATGAAACGAAATGTTATGGGAGTTCACGTCAGGAGAGAAAGACTGAGTCCCCGGCAAGCAGAACAATTACTGTGTGTGAGATACTCGACATTTTTATACTCATATACTGGTAACTCAACCATTTACGGAAGTTCACTGAAGAAATTTGGTTACACTTTTAAACCCCTGCGAAACTTCAAGAAGTAGATGTTGTGTTACGTATTAGATTCTTGTAATCGTCTAAGATTCACTCACTACTGCGATTATGTAAAACATTTTAAGAATTTTAAGAGTTTAGGATCGCAAATGATGGATCTCACGATCTGTACCTCAGATTTACCGTAACTGCCCTGTTGTTTATTTCACTTGCTTTGCGTTTTGCACAGAAGTTTCAAAATGAATAACGCTGAAAATAGTTAAAGCAGAAGACAGTGAAATGTGGAAAAGACACATAGTACATGTATATCAGTTAATTTAATTCAGTTCATAAAGGTATCTGTGTGACGAGGCAAGCCACGTTCTTCCGCCAAATTCGTTCCGCTTGTTGTGTAATTCTCAGTCACCCTGTGAGACGGTCTTTGGGTGTTTTATTCGGAAGTAATAGGAGGAAATGTCAGGAAAAATTAGAGGAAAAGTTACATTGTTGTTGGGAGGCGTGCTGAGGGCGCCTAGTGGCTAAGGCCACCGCTCTCGGTAAGCTGGAGGGCAGGTTCGAATCCGGAGTGACACAGTTTTTCTCAAGACACTTTCATTTATTGCAGGTCATTGTTTTTATTGATTCCATTTGTTTCGTGTAATTTCAATGAATTTTGTTCATTTAATGTACCTAAGGTTTTTTAAAGGCTGTTTTCCATCATTGTCACTACTAACAATGACTACTTTTTTTCCCATTCCCGCCCGAATTAATTCAAAGCTTTTTCCGCTCTTACTGTTTCCTTGCAGATACTGTCTTTCATTTCCGCTATCAGAAAACGTTTTAGCCGGCCGCGATGGCCGAGCGTTTGTAGGCACTTCAGTCCGGAACCGCGCGACTGCTACGGTCGCAGGTTCGAATCCTGCCTCGGGCATGGATGTGTGTGACGTGCTTAGTTTATTTAGGTTCAAGTAGTTCTAAGCTCTAGGGGACTGATGACCTCAGATGTTAAGTCCCATAGCGCTCAGAGCCATTTGAACCATTTGAAAACGTTTTACGTAGGATTCCTAACACCACCATCCATTTGCTTGAACAAGTGCCCCACATTTATTTGTCGGTTTTGGTACTATAATGACGACGCCACCTCCTTTTATTTACTGAGCGATGTGTGGCAGTAAATCGCATTTCGATGGACGGCGGTTCAAATCCCCGTCAAGTCACCCAGATTTAGGTCTTCCGTTGGTTTCCCTAATCCATTGAAAGGAAATACCGGAATGTTACCTTTGAAAGGCACTCTGCCTATTTCCTTGCTTATTCTTCTCCGTCCGAGTTTGTGCTCCGTCACTAATGACCTCGTCGTCGACGAGTCGTCAAAACTCAACGTTCATTTCTCACTTCTCTTTTTATGTACGTCTGTTATCGCAGTGCTATAGACACATTTATTTAAAATCTCATTATAGAAGCAAATCGAAATATTTGACAACTTTTAAAACACCATTCTCTGTATGTGCTTAGTTTTGTTAGCAGGAGCCAAAGCGTATTAGTATATATACTTTGACCATATGTACGTTCAGTGGCCGTTAATAATTGATGAATTTCCATCATAGAATAAAGTCTGTTAGTGACGATTGGATATAGCTTGTTATTGTGACCTTCATACTCATGCGTACTTTTGGTGTATTGACGTTCTATTATCGGCTGTGGCAACATTATACAGTGGCTATAATTAATAAAATTTGAGTTTAAAATATTGGTTTCGATTTGGACGGGACGCAATTCAGGTCTCCACGCAAACACAAAGATTTCCTTCCCCACCTTTCCCACCAGCTGAGCTGGCGCTTCTCTTGTGGCGACTTCTTTGTTGGCAGGGCAACAGAAAATAGTCCGAAAAGTAGTTTTTATTCCCGGCGTATAAGCGTCTTCAGCACAGTAATTACGTTGATAGCTTGAACTAACAACTGTAAACAACAGATTTGCATCTGACCAATCATTTGTGAACAGGCAGTGTTAAGTAGTGGACGTGCGGCCATAGTTTCACAACGCTGTTGTGTCACAGATCGCAATGGAGCAATATTTATTTCTATATCAAGTATTGAAGTCATTCCTCAGAATGTTTTGAAGAAGAGAAAAGTGTGCGTCAAGTATGTCCCATACACACTGACTGCCGAACAGAAACGACGACACGTGGTCCGCCTGCCCTGACTTGACTGAAATGCAAGACGCTAACAACTCATTTCTGGGAAAAGTAATCACCGGTGACGACCTACCACAAATGGACAAAGTGCATAAATCCACATGAAGAGTCAACGCTTTGACGACCTAAACGACATTCAAAGCACAGTGACGCGCGAGTTGGACAACATTCCAAAGAAGGACTTTTCTGACAATTTAACATTTTGCACGAACGTTCTGTGCGCTGTACTCATGTGGGGGAAGCTGTGTTAAACACCTGAAGCATTAAAAGCCCTACTTTAACGCGTCTGCATTTTTTATTAATCCAGTATCGAAACGTTTTGGACTGACTGGGTGTTCCCAATAAAATTTGCTTCAAAAAGATATAGAAACCTTAAGTGATGTAGGAAAAACAGATTAGCAGAACTACGAAACAGTTTTTGAGATAATGAATACTTTTGTGAGCTATCCTGTGTAATACTGTAAATACTGTAATTAATGTGATATCAGCATGGATAAACGCGATATTTGGGGGCGTCCCTAAGAGACTAATAAGCGATACATTTTCGGTTGTTTAATCTAGTTTTTATGCCCAGTATTTTGGCACTCATTTGGCCGTCTGTGTCGTACATCTGTGCGGACCCACTGGCTGAGCTGCGATTAAAATGGCTCTGAGCACTATGGGACTTAACATCTATGGTCATCAGTCCCCTAGAACTTAGAACTACTTAAACCTAACTAACCTAAGGACATCACACAACACCCAGTCATCACGAGGCAGAGAAATGAGCTGCGATTACTCAAGACGAGTTCTGAGAGAACCTCACCTATACTACTATGCCAATCGTCAAAATATTGTGCGTATAATTTGTATCAATGACAAGGATGAACACTCAAAAACATACTGTAGTTTGTTACATAAACCATTTATGTCTCTGGCATGTAGAGAGATGACATCGGGACGAGCGCCGGAGCCCCAGTGTTCGTGTATGGCTTTCCACTCCATATTGCTGTAATTAATAGAAAGGGTCTGTATTGAGGAAAGTAAACTGGTCGGATATTTTACACTTTCAGGTTCGTCGTAACGTTTTAAAATAATAATTATCAACCGAAAGCTGACATTTGCTGAATACTGAAATGAGATGAACCATAATTCACGTCCCTTGAGCCGTTCTCTGTCATTTACGTTGAACCGTTTTGTTTTATAGTTATTGGTAGTAATTTATTTCAGAGAGTTAATTAAGCACAGAGAAGTTACGACGGTCTTTCGACTAGCCGTGCTGACCGTTACTTGCAGCCGATAAGAGGAAGAGTGATGTCTGTAAGTTTTACGGGCAGGAACATTCTTCTAGTATTAATTGCAATGGAAGTCAGGGCCGCGAACAATGTTCTTATCGGGCAAATTGCCATTCTCTTTAATTTTAGCAGACATCCTGTGTAAAAATGTTCCCGAAAATTAAACGAAGCCCCATTACAAGAAGTATAAAACATTCTTTCAGAGCCGTAAAGTGCCAGGGAGTGCGTGGCATGCCTTGGCGCCGTCTGCGAGCCCGACACGAAACAGACCTGAATAACAGAATGCTGTCTGTACATGCGATTAAGTAAAATTTCTCCTAAGGTAGCCGCCCCGGCCAGAACTTTCTTACGAGGCGCACAACATCAAAGATAGCCTTTCTTTATTGAAGTCTTGGAGCATGCTTTTCATGTTACACAAGACCATTTAAGATAGAAAAACTGTTCTTTCTGCTAAATAGTTTCAGTATCGTGCAAACTAACCCGTAAACGTCGAAAAGCAATGCAGTCAGAAAACTTCGGTGTTACCAAATCGCGGATCGTTTACGACCGAGCAGCGAAATGACAGTCAGATGTTTAGCTGACACGAGACTTGGAATACAGACTGTGTGAAAATGTAGACTAAGGATCCTTTCTTAACCTAATATTGTATGAATGATAATGCAAGTGTAAGGAGAAACAGTTGCCGGTAGGCCTTTCTAGTCACGTGCCAGGTGAGAGCGATTGAAAAACGCAGAATTGTTGCTTTAATAATGACCTAATGTTCTTGGAAGAGCAGGTTGGTTGGTAGATTTGGGGGAGGGGACCGAACAGTGAGGTGGTCGGTCCCATCGGATTAGAGAAGGGCGGGGAAGGAAATCGGCCGTGCCGTTTCAAAGGAACCAGCATTTGCCTGGACCAATTTAGGGAAATCACGGAAAACCTAAATCAGGATGGCCGGACGCGGATTTGAACCGACGTCCTCCTGAATACGAGTGCAGCGTGTTAACCGCTGCGCCATTTTGCTCGGTGGAAGAACATTTCGTGCAACAAATGCACACTCTCAATGAAATTTTATATGATGGGGTAAGGTTAGAAAGTTTGGTTCTGATACTCTTCAAGGTGATAGAATACACATAGGATACGAGACGTACTGCGTGACACAAGAGTAGTAAAACGCGTAGTTAAGAGTTAAACTGTGAGGCCACTATTTTTTTCAGAACATGCGCGGTGGATTGGCAAAAGAATTTGACTGATAAAGCGGATACGACGGACGTTGCGATTCTGAAAGTAGCTAACGCGCGCGCTTATGTGTGTGTGTGTGTGTGTGTGTGTGTGTGTGTGTGTGTGTGTGTTTGTTTTGGTTAAAAATTTTAGGGCTGTCAGTTCTGTCCTGCATTTATTGCGTTAGTCTTTCAGGTTTCTGTCACAGTTGCATACAATTTCTTGGTGGTGACTACTTTCGAGGCGATAACGTTCATTCTCAAACCGTTGCCTGCATTTGGAGTGTTTATTAGAGTATAATTCGACTGATACACTTACAAGACATCTTCATAAAATAGGTCTGCATGTAAATACGTTATGGACATAATTGTACTCTCTTGTGACAGAAACCTGAGTACATGATAGTCAATGTACTGGTCGTTGTACCAACAAAATGTTGGCATAACATATCTCTTGGGTTTTTCGCTGTAAACGAAAGTGCGAGTTTACGGTTTTAGTCGCAATGTCTAAAATATTGTAACTGTTACATCAGCTAATTCTGGTCTTTCTTTCTTGCAGGAAATTGCCGCCATACTCATTAGCTTTGATAGGCACAATGAGTGGCAAAGCAAGGAGGTCAAGATCAGGTGAGTACTTTTTCCATTGTCTCTCTCTTAAATTTCGACATGAAACGCGCAGTGGCACAAATGCACAATAGCAGTTTACCCTGAAGTGACAAAAATCATGGGAATACCTCTTTATATCGTGTCGGACCCCCTTTTGCCCGGTAGTGCAGCAACTCGACGTGGCATGGGCTGAATAAGTCGTTAGAAGTCCCCTGCAGAAATGCTGAGCCATGCTGCCTGTCTCTATGGCCGTCTATAATTGCCAAGTGTAGCCCGTGCAGGATTCTGTGCGCGACCTCTTGATTATGTTCCATAAATGTTCGCTGGGTATCATGTCAAGCGAACTGCATTTTCAGATCATTTTCTAGAATTGCCTATTATAAGTGTGAACAGTCGTGGGCCGGTGGCATGTTGGTGAACTTGAAGCCCATGAAAGGCTGCAAATGGTCTCCGGGCATCCGAACATAACCATTTGGAGTCAGTGACCATATCAGTTGGATGAGAGGACCCAATCCATTCCTTGTAAACACAGGCCACACCATTACGGAGCCACCGCCAGCTTGCACGGTGCCTTGTTGACAACTTGGATCCATGGGTTCGTGGGGTCTGCGCCACACCGAACCCTGCCTCGGTCATTAAGTGATGGCCGTCGGCCACTGCGTTGTCCAGGAAATCTGGCACACTCTTGACACTGAAGGTGTCGGAATATTGAATTCCCTAACGATTTCCGAATGGAATGACCCATGCGTCCAGTTCTAACTATCATTCCGCGTTCAGGGTCTGTTAATTCGCGTCATACGGACGTAATCAGATCGGAAACCTCTTCACATGAATCACCTGAGTACAAATGACAGCTTCGTCAATACACTGCCCTTTTATACCTTGTGCACCAGATACTACTGCCATCTTTATATGTGCATATCGCTACCCCATGACTTCTGTCATTTCAGGGTAGAGCTATGTATTGCGGGTTAAAGCCTAACACACTCGCATCTTTGAGTTTACTGTTGTGTTTGTGTTGGTGTTGGTGGTGACAAAATAGAGAGGGTCAAACTAAAGTGCCGGTTAGTAGTCTACGTCTCTTGCACGGCACCAAGACAGATCACCATCAGTAGCTTCCCATGTCCAATGGGCCTTCGGGAGATCATGACATTTACCCCCAGAATATTTACACACAGTCTACATAGGAACATTGCCTGCTTTTTTCGAATAGCGTAACTGGGGACACAACCCTCCTGTGGCGGGCTTTGTCTGTACTAGGTACTACTACGTTAAGTCTACTACAACTGAATGCCAGGACGAGCTCATTTGTAATGCATGAAACGCATAAGATTTCTGAATAACAGGAATTGGGCATAGTATGCTTTTAGAAGTCATATTGTGTAAATCGAAGAAAACCTGCTTTTCTTCAACAATCGACCGTTGTAACAGGTAATAGTAGGCCAGTTTCAGCTCTTGTCGTACTTAATAAATGCTATACTGTTAACAAGCTCAGGTATGCGAGTAGCACATGGTTACCATTGAAGTAAAATATTTGAGTACCATGTGACTTAACTCATTTATAGGCAGTACGCACATAGTGTTAGCCCATACGTTCATAAACTAAATTCGGTAGCGCACTTCACTCAAAATGTATTTATCTTTGTGGCAGCTGATGCGAAGTCAAACCTACGGCACAGTACTACAGAGAAATGCTCCTGTGGGGGCAATAGACGTGACGAAACTAACCGGTTTGAACGTAGAGGGATAGGCGTCTACATGCGAAGGTCACTTTTACCGGACCACAAAGCTCACCCAGACAGTGACTATCATGTAAGGTCCAGGGAAGCCGACTGTAGTAGCACATTATGCAGAGGAGGCGGTAGTAGTTGCGATCTCGAAACTGACTCTCCAGGTCCGGAAGAAATATATGCTGAAGTAGTAAAGAGGATAGGACCGCTAGTAGTGCCGTATTTAACTTCCCTCTCGTTATTGAAGCTTTAGTACGTTGAAGGATTCTTGCGAGGTCGATTAATGTCATAACGTAATAATCAGCAAGGGTGCACATAAGGTTCCGACTGCTCCAGAGAGCTACAGACCGGTATGCCTGTTGAACAGTCGTCGTACTGTCTTCTAGGACTTAACTATGGAACCCCTCATGTCTCTCCTCAGTGAGGAGTAGAACCCTGACGGTGGGGTAGTGGCGTAGGCAGACGGTGTCCTGATAGTGGTACCTGCGGACTCTCAGGAGAAGCTGGAGGAAAGGGCTACTGGTGTGCTCGAGCGGATGCGGCGCTGCTGTTCTTATAATAAACTGGCCATAGCGACACACAGAACTACCTACATATTACTTAAAGGCCAACTGTCCTAGCCTGAAACCCCCACAATTAGAACTGATAACACTTCTATATCACGCAGCAAGTTCTGCAGATACTCGCGAGTCCATTTGGATAAAACTAAATCTTTATGACACATATTAAGCTATCCAAAGAAAAGTTAGTAAAAATTATGCACACGTTTGTGTGATCCGCTACCACTAATTATAAGCTACCTTTGCGTACCGTTAGGGCGTACCACAACGCTGTCTTTAATGACGTTGCTGGCTTCGCAGCCATTGTATGGGTGCTTTGGCTGCGAATCGAGAGCTGTAGCCCCATCCTTACCCGAACGCGGAGGAGCGTAATACTCAGTTTTACTGTGGCTTTTGGTCCAACACCTGTCGAGGCTTTACTGGTAATACTGTGGATCCATCCCGTCAACATTCGGGTACGATATAGAGCAGCGTGCTACTGGTTACGTCGTAGCAGACTGGACTGAATGCAAATGATTACAGGGGTAAATATCAATAACAAAATTCAACTCCGGGCATGGTTGTTGTTGTTGTTGTTGTGGTCTTCAGTCCCGAGACTGGTTTGATGCAGCTCTCCATGCTACTCTATCCTGTGCAAGCTTCTTCATCTCCCAGTACCTACTGCAACCTACATTCTTCTGAATCTACTTAGTGTATTCATCTCTTGGTCTCCCTCTACGATTTTTACTCTCCACGCTGCCCTCCAATACTAAATTGGTGATCCCTTGATGCCTCAGAACATGTCCTACCAACCGATCCCTTCTTCTAGTCAAGTTGTGCCACAAGCTCCTCTTCTCCCCAATCCTATTCAATACTTCCCCATTAGTTATGTGATCTACCCATCTAATCTTCAGCATTCTTCTGCAGCACCACATTTCGAAAGCTTCTATTCTCTTCTTGTCCAAACTATTTATCGTCCACGTTTCACTTCCATACATGGCTACACTCTATACAAATACTTTCAGAAACGGCTTCCTGACATTTAAATCTATACTCGATGTTAACAAATTTTTCTTCTTCAGAAACGCTTTCCTTGCCATTGCCAGTCTACATTTTATATCCTCTCTACTTCGACCATCATCAGTTATTTTGCTCACCAAATAGCAAAACTCCTTTACTACTTTAAGTGTCTCATTTCCTAATCTAATTCCCTCAGCATCACCCGACTTAATTCGACTACATTCCATTATCCTCGTTTTGCTTTTGTTGATGTTCATCTTATATCCTCCTTTCAAGACACTATCCATTCCATTCAACTGCTCTTCCAAGTCCTTTGCTGTCTCTGACAGAATTACAATGTCATCGGCGAACCTCAAAGTATTTATTTCTTCTCCATGGATTTTAATACCTACTCCGAATTTTTCCCTTGTTTTCTTCACTGCTTGCTCAATATACAGATTGAATAACATCGGGGATAGGTTACAACCCTGTCTCACTCCCTTCCCAACCACTGCTTCCATTTCGTGCCCCTCGACTCTTATAACTGCCATTTGGTTTCTATACAAATTGTAAATAGCCTTTCGCTCCCTGTATTTTACCCCTGCCACCTTCAGAATTTGAAAGAGAGTATTCCAGTCAACATTGTCAAAAGCTTTCTTTAAGTCTACAAATGCTAGAAACGTAGGTTTGCCCTTCCTTAATCTAGCTTCTAAGATAAGTCGTAGAGTCAGTATTGCCTCACGTGTTCCAACATTTCTACGGAATCCAAACTGATCTTCCCCGAGGTCGGCTTCTACCAGTTTTTCCATTCGTCTGTAAAGAATTCGCGTTAGTATTTTGCAGCTGTGACTTATTAAACCGATAGTTCGGTAATTTTCACATCTGTCCACACCTGCTTTCTTTGGGATTGGAATTATTATATTCTTCTTGAAATCTGAGGGTATTTCGCCTGTTTCATACATCTTGCTCGCCAGATGGTAGAGTTTTGTCAGGACTGGCTCTCCCAAGGCCGTGAGTAGTTCCAATGGAATGTTGTCTACTCCAGGGGCCTTGTTTGGACTCAGGTCTTACAGTGCTCTGTCAAACTCTTCACGTAGTATCATATCTCCCATTTCATCTTCATCTACATCCTCTTCCATTTCCATAATATTGTCCTCAAGTACATCGCCCTTGTATAGACCCTCTATATACTCCTTCCATCTTTCTGCTTTCCCTTCTTTGCTTAGAACTGGGTTTCCATCTGAGCTCTTGATGTTCATGCAAGTGGTTCTCTTATCTCCAAAGGCCTCTGTAATTTTCCTGTAGGCAGTATCTATCTTACTCCTAGTGAGATAAGCCTCTACATCCTTACATTTGTCCTCTAACCATCCCTGCTTAGCCATTTTGCACTTCCTGTCTATCTCATTTTTGAGACGTTTGTATTCCTTTTTGCCTGCTTCATTTACGGCATTTTTATATTTTCTCCTTTGATCAATTAAATTCAATATTTCTTCTATTACCCAAGGATTTCTGCTAGCCCTCGTCTTTTTACGTACTTGATCCTCTGCTGCCTTCACTATTTCATCCCTCAAAGCTACCCATTCTTCTTGTGCTGTATTTATTTCCCCCATTCCTGTCAATTGTTCCCTTATGCTCTCCCTGAAACTCTGTACAACCTCTGGTTTAGTCAGTTTATCCAGGTCCCATCTCCTTAAATTCCCACCTTTTTGCAGTTTCTTCAGTTTTAATCTACAGGTCATAACCAATAGATTGTGGCCAGAGTCCACATCTGCCCCTGGAAATGTCTTACAATTTAATACCTAGTTCCTAAATCTCTGTCTTACCGTTATATAATCTATCTTATACCTTCTAATATTTCCAGGATTCTTCCATTTGTACAACCTTCTTTTATGATTCTTGAACCAAGTGTTAGCAATGATTAAGTTGTACTCTGTGCAAAATTCTACCAGGCGGCTTCCTCTTTCATTTCTTAGCCCCAATCCATATTCACCTACTACATTTCCTTCTCTCCCTTTTCCTACTACCGAATTCCAGTCACCCATGACTATTAAATTTTCGTCACCCTTCACTATCTGAATAATTTCTTTTATTTCATCATAGATTTCTTCAATTGCTTCGTCATTTGCAGAGCTAGGTGGCATATAAACTTGTACTACTGTAGGAGGCGTGGGCTTCGTATTTATCTTGGCCACAATAATGCGTATGCTGTTTGTAGTAGCTTACCCGCATTCCTATTTTCCTATTCATTATTAAACCTACTCCTGCATTACCCCTATTTGATTTTGTATTTATAACCCTGTATTCACCTGACCAGAAGTCTTGTTCCTCCTGCCACCGAACTTCACTAATTCCCACTATATCTAACTTTAACCTATCCATTTCCCTTTTTAAATTTTCTAACCTACCTGCCCGATTAAGGGATCTGACATTCCACTGTCCGATCCGTAGAGCTCCTGTTTTCTTTCTCCTGATAACGACATCCTCTTGAGTAATCCCGCCCGGAGATCCGAATGGGGGACTATTTTACCTCCGGAATATTTTACCCAAGAGGACACCATCATCATTTAATCATACAGTAAAGCTGCATGCCCTCGGGAAAAATTACGGCCGTAGTTTCCCCTTGCTTTCAGCCGTTCGCAGTACCAGCACAGCAAGGCCGTTTTGGTTAGTGTTACAAGGCCAGATCAGTCAATCATCCAGACTGTTGCCCCTGCAACTACTGAAAAGGCTGCTGCCCCTCTTCAGAAACCACACATTTGTCTGGCCTCTCAGCAGATATCCCTCCGTTGTGGTTGCACCTACGGTACGGCTATCTGTATCGCTGACGCACGCAAGCCTCCCCACCAACGGCAAGGTGCATGGTTCATGGTAAGCAGCTGAATGACAAGTGGAGTGATACCACCGGCAGGCGCGTGTATAACTTTTTTCCAGATGTTAACGGCTGACTACGAGCGCACCTGCATGACACAACTAAGAGAGTGGAACACTTGATTACTGGGCATAATAGTTACCCCGTCTACTTACACAGATAGGGAGATGGGCGATTATGGAGAAACAGCGACACCTGAAAATTTGATGCTTATTTGTAATTTACACCGACTAGATTGGGGGGGAGGGGTTTGGGGGGGGGGTGCACTGGATGATTTGAACTATGGATAAAGTAGATAAAATGCTGAATGTGGACGTTACTAAATTCTGCTACCAAGAGCTCTCCAGTATGAATTATACAATCGGGAACTTAGGGGTATTGATAAAAATGTACAGTCTAATATACCTGGTAAGCAAATGGGTCAAAATCGAAGATGTTTCGACCGTATGCACTACAGCAGCCGCAAGAGAACGTCGAGAAGGAGTTCATCAATGGAACAGTAAGGAGGAAGCTCATCAGACTTTCTAATTTGGGAAGAAAATGAAGATGAATGGGAATGGGATGCTGATGAGTGGGATCTAGTCCACAATCGTTTAAGTAGCATTTAAATGTTTTTCATGGTAATCCTGATGGTAATGCGAAGGCTCGAGTGCAGCCGTGCACGCGGGATCATCCGGCAGTAGTTTAATAAAGCGACAAACTTATATGTAGTGAATTGCGTGGTCAACAATTTTGAGCAGTTCTAGGATTGCTGATTAATGTTGTAACGGTTCGGAGACTTGAGGTCCTGTGGTAGATTTTTATTTTACTTTCATTTCAGTCATCGTAATTTCTTTCTTTTCCACTTTTCTCTGTTAATATAGATGTAGAATCTAGTTGTAGATTTTAACATTACATTTTCAGTGTTAAACTAAAATGTATAGAATATAACTACACGGCTTAGAATCACAAAACAACGGAGTCTGATGTACGGCAATAAATAAAATGCAGCGTCTTGATACTGAATTGTGAGCCATCACTTCTCCTTCCTTCATCAGCAAAAATTAGGTAATGCAAATATCTTCTATTATCGGGAGTTTGTATCGCCGTCTCCCTGCGCCGAGTGCCGGCGCTGTAGGATACGAGGCTAAGAGCACTGATCTTATGTCAAGTGCAAATTCTGAGAGCTGTGGGAGTTGCAGATGACTGGATAGTACACTGAACACCTATGACTTTGTAAAATATGCCTCTTAGTTTCGACAAATAACTTATTGGTCGTAAGCTTGTAAAAAAGCTATTCGGGGTTTGGCACCGAGCTCGCTATGAGAAGTTTCAGGTGTTATTCAGTAACGAGTTGCTGATTTTTTATGAACTACGTTTGAGTTGTGTCAAAGGCAGTTGATTTATTTGTATTAATTAAGGAAAGCCTTTGTAAACTGGAATCATTACGACCCGACAGGGATTTGATACGAGTCCTTCCAAGTACAGCATGAGCGGCCTCCGTTCTCATAGGGTGCAGGCCATTTACTTTTCACGATTTATCCATTTTAGAGCGAAGGTAACAAATAGGTGATTCATTTCAAACATAGCTGCACTACAGCAACGGTGTCACGTAATAAAATTATTAACAGCCGACCAGTTGCAATGGATAGCGAAATTCTTTACCTAGGTTTCGACAAATATAAATTTGTCTTCTTCAGGAGGTAACAATTTTACATTAGTAAGGACTAATGTACCATCGCCATTTTTACAATTCTCGGCATAGATCCATGTGTCAAAAATAAAATATAGCCCTAGTGTTAGGGTTTGTCACGTTAATATAAAATAGCTCATGGATCTTGCAGAGCTTAGACTTTTTTGAAAGTAATTAGCGATCTGTGGGCTTTACTTCCTGTGTCTCTTGGTACAACTCAGGCTTGCAGTTTCTATCCTATATCAGCAGCACTGCAGTCGTTATTGTGCTTATACTGTGTTTCTTCAAAAGAAAAGCGGATGCGAAACTTTTATAACACCCTGATACGACGACTTTTAATCAACTTTATAATCTTTTATTGGTTTGTAAATTTGTGCGTTTCAAAAATAATTCAGGGTTTTCACATAGCGTATCACGTAGAAAATAATTTGCAAATGATCTAACCGATTTTGGTCTTCGTGTGTTTATCACATGGCTTGCCCATAGTTATGGACTCGATTTACTATTTTTTAATGTAACATTGGGTGATCGAGTGGACTTTACTCTGTTTATTTGTGACCTCTTCCTGCTGATGTTTAATGGACCCTCCTAATAAAAATAGCTTAATGGCACTGCGTACAACTAGAGCAAGAACAAGCAGTGGTCGCTTATTCACTTTCGGATCAGACACTTACTTTCCATTCATAACTTGTTTGAAAGAATGAACACTTTTTAGAATATTCTGGGTGTATTTTGTGTGAACTGGAGAGCAATTTTTGGACAACAGCTAAAAGTCAAAAAATGAAACGAGTACATTTTATCTATGTTATTTCAGTATTAAATCGCCAAATAGAATCTGAACCTTGTGATTTATTTATGTTGAAAAGTATCATAATGGGCATTACGTGAAACAAAAGTTAAGTGCTATAAATGTTCGATTTTGGTAAAAAAAAAAACAATCCTGAAATTTGGAAAACAATTTCATTGTATATTTATAAATATTTGTGTGTATAATTTCCGTATTCTGTACCATTGCTGATCAAATGTTCAAATGTGTGTGAAATCTTATGGGACCTAACTGCTAAGGTCATCAGTCCCTAAGCTTAAACACTACTTAACCTAAATTATCCTAAGGGCAACACACACACCCATACCCGAGGGAGGACTCGAACCTCCGCCGGGATCAGTCGCACATTGCTGATCCTTTTGTATTTCCAGTGCCACCAAATTGATTAAAACTGATTCATAAATATTTTAGAATTACCGCCTAACCACAGTTTGGATCCAAAAATTCTGGAACAAATGTTTTAATCCTTCGTACTCGTATTTTGTGAAAAATTGGTCTAGGGAAGTACATAAAAAATCTGTGACGTGAGGGCAACAAGATTTCTTTGTTTTGGATGATTCTAAATAAAATGGGCCATGGGTGGTCCCACAACCTTCCACAGAGCCAACTTATTGGTTGTGATATTCACAACATTGTGTATTGTTCTGTCTACAATGCGTTCTGAGATCTTCATAGCGAGCTTGCAGGACGATAGTAGGAACATTCAGAGGGATTCCCCTTCTGTTTCCAAACTGTGACTGTAATGCTCAACGTCCACTTGGTTGGTATCTTCTTCTCTTCAGTGATCTTGTGGAGGAAATCTGTCTTTCATTCAAATGGTTCAAATGGCTCTGAGCACTATGGGACTCAACTGCTGTGGTCATAAGTCCCCTAGAACTTAGAACTACTTAAACCTAACTAACCTAAGGACATCACACACATCCATGCCCGAGGCAGGATTCGAACCTGCGACCGTAGCGTGTCTTTCATTCAGCTGCCTGATAGTGCCTTGATCTCCGTAGTCCTTGTGACAGATCATCCGTCCCAGCTGCTTCCCAAGTTCATTTTCTCTAGGCCGTCTAAAACACCAGGCTTGGTGATCGGCATGATGGGTCCTCGAACCGGTGTTAACTATTTTCTGGGGAGTATGGGAACTCCTCATTGGAGACTGCTTCAAAGTACCGCCGCCAGCGTTTTGATGCCTTCTTTCGGTCAACGAGAAGTTTACCATCTTCGTCATTGTTGCCACAGAGTTTCTCTGTCGCCGTCTGCTCCTTACGATAGATATCACGTAAAGCTGGTAAAGGATGACAATTATTGAACTACATGAAAAAAACGTAAATTAGTTACAAACTACGGCGTGCCCACACTTCATTCAACATGCAAACTTGACTGCAGATATTCGGATTTAGGTTATGACATGTTCGATATGCCTGCCATCATCGGCGATGGTGTGGCTCAGGCGAATAGCGAAATTCTGCATGACCCACTGAAGTGTCGTAACATCGATGCTGTCGATGACCTCCTGAATGGCTATTTTCAGCTCAGCAATGGTTTTGGGGTTATTGCAGCACACCTTGTCTTTAATGTAGACCCATAAAAAGGAGTCGCATGTGTTCATATCCAGAGAATATGCGGACCAATCAGGGTCCAGGACAGTGGCCTCTGAGTACCCCAGAGCCAGAATGCGGTCACCAGGGTGCCCCTCCGGGACAACAGATGCTCTCCTGCTTCGATAGGGTCCAGATCCGTTTTGCATGAGCCACGTCGTCTTGTAATAAGGGTCACTTTGGGTAATGAGGATGAAATCTTCTTCCGAAACCAGGTACCATTCAATAGTCACCGTGCCATCAAGGAATATCGCACCGATTATTCCGTGACTGGACATTCACACAGTCATCCGTTGAGGATGAAGACACTTCTCGATCGCGAAATCCTCAGACCCCCAAATGCGCCAGTTTTGCTTATCGACGAACCCATCCAAATGAAATTGGGCTTCGTCGCTGAAAAAAACCATATTCACATACTTATGTGCAGTTTGAACGTCCTAACCGTTCAGAAGTTATGACGATTTTATTTCATATAGTTCAATAATGGTTACCCAGTACGTCAAGCATTTCATAGAGCTCCGAGTAAGTGGCTGACATGGCTGCAGCAACTGCCTTCTTTGCATCACACACGGCATCATAGTAAAAGTCCCAGTTTTCAGATGTTTCCGAAGCAAGGAATTTGTGACAGTTTCTCTTTCCGTTTTCACTTTGTTCTTAACATCTCCTGACCATTAATTCGTCTGACACTTTATCTTACTGCGTCTATGCCTATTTTTTCACGGGTAACTGCTCGAACAGTTTCTTTTAATACACTCCACGTTGTTTCGGCGTCAGTAATAGGTGGAAGAGTGATGTTTTGAGATGTTTTTTGTAATTCATTGAACCGGAATCATTTTATCTATGTAGAGCCGTCCTATAATGGGCAGAAAACAAATTCACGACGTTTAGTAGATAATGATCTCATTAATAACGACAAAAATCAGTCGTATTCGAAGATTTTTTTGCGATTAGGGCGAAATTGGTTCCGCCTGTCTGTTGTAAAATTATTACGGCATCGGTAGTTAGTTATGAGAGTGCGCGTGTCGGCACCGGTGACACTCAGCGGGATGTTTTGTACACGCAGAGGACCCCGCCTTATTAACGAGGAACACCAATCAAATATTTCGTATTCCTTGCGAGAAAAGAGGAGTTTTTACGTCCTGTTTTGACTCATGAAGAAACTTAGCCTCCGTTATATAACAGAATCAAGCCAAACGAGGGAGAAGTCATTGAGAGCAAACGTTAAATTGAGCTATTCAAGGTCGAGCCTCGCTTGTCTTCTCGTCTTCAGTTTCTTTTTCTTGTTTTGTAACTACCAGACGGTACGGCCGCATATCAAATGCAGTGTGGACGTACCAGCAGTGTACATAATTGATTGCAGTTGTTAGTGAAGTGGTTAACTCTACCGGGAAAAAGAGTAGGGATCCTGTAATGGCACTCGTAACTGAAACCGATAAAGAGGGGTTGTGGAGACGCTGGCCGTTACGTCATGCCAGCACCTGGCGCAGGCGTCGGCGATCAGATACTCCTCTCCTCTCTCTCTCTCTCTCTCTCTCTCTCTCTCTCTCTCTCCCCCCCCCCCCACTCGCCCTCTCTCCCTTTTTTCCTTCCCCCTCCCCCACCGATTTTTAATTTCCTGCCGTAATTGCGGCGGGAGCTCGCGTGACGTCACAGCGACATCGCTGGCCAGCCTTCTCATCGGTAACGCTGCTGCTGCAGCAAATTCCAGGATCAACACTCAACTGGAACGGCGTACTGGCGTTAACTGTTCCCGTGATTACCATTGCAAAGATCAGTGATGCGGCAGTGAGGGCTCCCTAAACGAATTACTGGATTGAAAAAGAAAACATTGTGTGACACTTATTGAGCGTTTATAAGGCAGAAGGCTACCAGTGACCCGAGTGAGTAGTTTGATGTAGCTCGTTAGCCAATCCCTTTCCTCCTGACGATTGATTCACCTTGTGATGCCACTCTATGCAATAATAATAAATTTTATAGTTCATGATTGTTTAGCAGTAGCTTATCTCACGGAAATTAATTGAAGTATGGTCGAACTCGCCTATTCCTCTCAAGAACATTTCATGTATGTTGATAGAGCTGAAGACAAATGAGCATGGGGTCTATACTTTGTTCATCGTAGGTTGAAACCTAATATCAACAAATGCCCGCTCAGCGATTGGTCTTTGTGCAGAAGGTAACTGGATGCAACTGGAAATAGGTCCTACTTGTTATTCCGGCGTGTATCTTACAGTAAGGCACCATAAATCATCGGAAGTCTTCACAGTTTTTGCCTTTTGCCAATCAGCGTGTTAAATTTTCAGCTCGTAGAGTTCTTGTTTCAGATTTCACTAGACAGTTGCTTCCTCTATCCCCGCCGGTTTTGTTCATGTGGTCTTGCCTTTCGTATGCCCTCTGAAAATGCCGAGAGTTCATTTGTGTTCTACAGTGAAACGTGGAAAGTTCCGAGAAAGAGTTTGTGCTCAGTGTCTTCGAAATGCTTTTGGAGAAAAGAGTCATATGTGGCAGATTTCAGAAATATCATCTGGATTCCGAGGTTTCTGTGCCGAGTTTATTAGGTGCGCGAAAAGACAAACAGAACAAAGGTAAACTGTGTACTATCGAAATCTCGACAGTAAGCTTAATAATGAGCGCATTACACGTGCCAAACGCAGATGAAACGTCCAATGTTTGCAACAGATTTTTCTCGTGTTAGTTTTCTCTCATATCTTTCGATTTCAGCTCAGTCCCGTCTGTAGGGTATTACGGAGATCTACTGTATGTTATTTCACTGTCTTTGCAAATTGTAGTAAATGGTATTTGAAGTTATATTGTTCGCCTGTTGGCCATCGTTTTATAAATAACATGTACAGTGAATGTGATGTTTCTATTGTTCGGCTTTGACGATACGTAAATTCTGCAACTAGCATGGCGCGGATCGTAGCGGAGGGGCGAGCAGCGCAGATGCAATTAAATGCGCTGTAAGGCGATCCTCGAATTGCAGCGCTCCATCACAAACGGACCGCAATAATCTTAAGCGACTGCACTAGACTGGGCGTCATTTGCGTTGTGCGGGAAGGAGACTTCAGTGTGATAACAAACGCGGAGGAGTACATAGCGCACAGTTTGCATCCGTGGTAAACTTACTATGAACGGAGTGTAGGAAACAACTGGCTGTTGTATATTCATTGAACAGTTCCGATTATTAAGCTTTCAGCATATTACAAGTTTATGATGGATCGGGAACCTTTGCTTTTCTGCGGTTAAATGCTCTACCGGCTGAACTATTGTGCTGCCCCAAAATAAGCCTCAGGCCTCCCTATTTTATATCTACCCTTGGGAGCAATACATAAAATTATGTTTGTGCATAAGCAACTACATTGTCGTTGATGCAAAGTTTAAAACGCGCGATCAATAGATTCTTTGCCTGACGACTGTCTATTTTTCCTCAGACTATGTTTACAAGTGCAAAATTATTCGTAAAAGAAAAATGATTTCTTTGGCTACAAAGTTTACATGCTGTACACTATTAAAAATCCAGTCGTCTTAATTACGGTAATATCAGTTTCTGGCCTATATGTTATCAATATGGGGGTCAGAAAACGTCTGAAAAAGCTTATAAGGGCGTAACAGGGCAGGTTGTGCTAAGAAATAATCGTTAAGAAAAAAAATTCAATACGTTGCGCCATTTCCAACTTAATTGGCCAATCAGGCCATTACGCGCGCAAATTAAAGCGACCCGCCAGATGCAATTAGCGTCAGTTGTTTTCAAAGCTTAGATGATAGCGCACGAGACTGTTCAGCCCTTGGCTAGAGTTCGATCCTCGCTACCGTGCCATAACCAGTTTTTATATCGCTGTCTTGTTCTGTTTTAGGAAACCAAACGAAGAAACCCCCGCGTGTCGAAACCGTTTCTAGCGGGCCGCTTGAATTTGCGCGCCTGATTGGCTACCATCAATGCTAATTAACTCTGAAACGGCGCAACCTATCGAATTTTTCTCTTAACAATTATTTCTCATCACAACCTACCCTGCAGCACACTTACAAACTTTTCAGACTGTTTCTGACCATCCTGTATAAGCTACACGCTTTACGTCGCCAATGAACTGGTTTTCTGCTTTTGAGTACCTTAGTTCAATAGTAAGTAAATACTTTTTCAAATATTAATGGCTCTGAGCACTATGGGACTTAACATCTGAGGTCATCAGTCCCCTAGAACTTAGAACTACTTAAACCTAACTAACCTAAGGACATCACACACATCCATGCCCGAGGCAGGATTCGAACCTGGGACCGCAGCAGCAGCGTGGTTTCGGACTTAAGCGCCTAGAACAGCTCGGCCACACCGGCCGGCCCAATATTAATTCATGAACATTACAAAAAGCAGGTGTTTACGGAATAAATCCTGTGTCACCAAAATATAGCAATAATCCAGCGATGTTTACATCTCACTGCTAATTTTAGATTCCTGTTTCTTAATCTCATAGTTAAATATTAGTTCTTAATTACTTCCGATATTTTTGTGTAAACTCGCCGTTTTTCTGTCTCTCACTTGTAGTTATTCGGGTTCTTTTTGCAGCCTTTATTTTCAGGGTAGTGGAAGTATTTTCTTTTTATTATTCTTTCTGAATTCTCAAAATAAATGTAGGGGGTTTTAAGGCTTCGTAGCATTTATTACATTCCACTTACAATTACAAATAATACATAAATGAAAGCACAACTCAGACAGCTTTGTTTTGTGCGCATACACTGTTTCCTGGTCTTCTATTAGAAAGCGCTAGCAGCAAATATGGCGAGTAGTGAACAGGAAGCTTTTTGTGTTTTACGGGGTTTACGGTTTGCAAGGACTGGATCTGTTTGTTGTTACAGTGTAACGTGCGTTCCGCATTGAGTTTCGTTATAATCCTCCAGGTGATGATAACAGCGGTTGGTGGTATCATCAGTTCGAAGACGCCGGCTGTCTTTGGAAAGGGAAGAGTGCGGGGCGTCTAAGAGTAACTGAAGAACGTGTTGAACGGGTATGAGAGTCTTTGACGCGTAGCTCCAAGAAATAATTTCGGAAGGCTAGTCATGTGCTACCAGTTCTAGTGACGTCTGTGTGGAGACGTTTAAGGAGACGCTTATAACTACGTCCTTATCCTTTCCAGGTGTTACAAGCTCTAAAGCATACGAATTACGGTTTACTGGTAAATTTTCAAATGAAATGTTCTTGCATGATGGTGAAGATTTTCTGGATAGTGTCGTCTTCAGTGATGAATCTACATTTCACCTAAGTGGAAATGTGAACACACTTAATGTGCGCATCTGGGGATCAGATCATCCCTCCGAATTGGTGCAGTTCCAACGGGACTCATAGAAATTGAATGTTTTTTGCACCATATCCCGGCGGAAAGTTTACGGGCCTTTCTTTTCCGGTGATGCAACTGTAGCTTTTGTTTCTTATGTTGACGCTTTACAACTATGGCTCTTACTTCAATTGAAATAAGCTGAGCCAGAGAACTTTATTTGGCAGCTAGATGGTGCGCCGCCTCACTGGCCTAATCCAGAACGCGACTGATTAATCGGCTTTGTACCCGACAGCTGGATTGACCGCAAGGAGATGGATGACAGAGATTGTACCAGATTTTGTGAATTTAAGGTGGAGGGAGAAGGAAAGGAAAGTAAAGCAAAGAGAAGCAACTATTGATGTGTGCTGCATCGCGACTTTTACTAGGCCGTTGCGTCAACCATTGCGCCACCCGGTCACAGAAAATGCGCGGAATATCTCGACAGGCTCCTCGGCCGACCAACATTCCCACCTAGCGTCATCTATCTGCAGTCTCCGGCCATGACCTCTATGCTCGCTACTTAAAGATTCCTGCAGGAGGTCGGACGGACGTAATTGTGCATCCACCCTGAAGGTGGTGGATTTGTCGATCATCGAGACGAATCAGATATATGAATGTGTGGTGTCTGTTCTTTCGGATATATCCAAAGGTGGTGGATTCATTGCCTATGGAGGCGAATCAGTTATGTGTGTGTGTGTGTGTGTGTGTGTGTGTGTGTGTGTGTGTGTGTGGCATCTGTTAATTCGGACATGTTCAAAAGAATATACATCACACAT
Source organism: Schistocerca piceifrons (assembly GCF_021461385.2). NCBI lineage: Eukaryota > Metazoa > Arthropoda > Insecta > Orthoptera > Acrididae > Schistocerca > Schistocerca piceifrons. The sequence goes on along the minus strand of NC_060140.1, from coordinate 584,696,070 downwards.
TCATATAACTGATTCTCCCCGACAGGCAATGAATCCACCATCTTCAGTGTGCAGATGCACAATCACGTTAGACCTCCTGCGTAAATCTCAAAATAGCGAACATGGAGAACATGAATGGGGGCTGCGGATAGATGGCACTAGGTGGGAATGTGGGGCGGCCGGGACGCGCGCCGAGATAGTCCGCGTAGTTGTGTCCGGATGGCGCAGTGGTTAACGCAACTGTCTAGTAAGCAAGAGATCCTGTCCCGAATCCCGGTCCGGCACACATTTTCACTCGTCGCCGCTGATTCCGCATAAAGTCCCGAAGCAGCTGGCACCAATAATTCCTTCTCTTCCCTTTCCTTTCCTTTCTCCCCCTCCACCTTCAGTTTGCCTGATATGTTTCACAGCTACGAGTTCCAGATCTTACGAAAAATACATAACTGATCATAAAATACGTAATTGATCATAATATACGACAGCTACGCCGGTCCCAAGCCCGGGGCCTCACCATACAAGAGGTGAGGAAGGAGGATGGGGAGAAGTAACAACCTCGTTAAAAAACCAAGGTTCACCGGGCCCGGGTGATAGCACCTTGTAAGGGCTCCTTGCTAGGACTATAGTGAAGACCTCAACGGTAGTGAAGGCGGAGGGAATAGTTCTCGGTACGGCGGAACTAGCGGAAGAGGCAGCCAAAGAAAAAAATCCACTTGGCGTCTGTCTTGAAACAAGCGGCTGAGTGGTCAGCGTCTGTCCACCAGTGGTGCGGCTGAAAACCATTCCTCGGAGCTAATAACCTCGAGTAGAATCCTTAGGGGACTTGTTCCCCTAACCCAACAAACAATCAACAATGGATACGCAACTTGTAAGAGATTTTACCCCAGGGAGTAACCAATCTCCAATTTCTAAGGAAATTAAAAGTAGGCATTCGGATTCTGGGGGCCTACAGTAATGTGCGAAGGATGAGTCGGAGCATCCTGAAACCTGCCTTAAGCAAGCAACAAATAAAATTAAACACAAAAATATAAACTACATGGCAACGTTCAACGTAAACTCACTTCTAAAAACAGGAAAACTTAAAACGTTAATAAATTTTATAAAACAGAAAAATATAATGATAACTGCACTCCAAGAAACAAGGTATACTGATGAACATTCATTTGATTCAGAGGGATTCAGAATCTTCAAAGGGAAGCCAGGAAAAAGAGTTATGAAGAATGTACCCCAATTTGGAACAGGATTCATTGTAAACCAAAATATATTAAACTCGATAGTAGAATTTAAATCTGTCAATGAAAGGCTTTCAACATTAACCTTCAAATCAGTAAACAAACTGTATACCAATGTAAACTCTCATGCACCAACAAATGAGAAAAACAGAACACAAAAAGAACAAACAGAAATTTTTTGGCAGGAACTGTCAAACACCTTAGACCAGATTTCATCCAAAAACACAATAATATTGTTGGGAGACTTTAATGCTCAAATCGGCAAAGAACGTCATCACCAATCCATAGTAGGCAAATTCCCTGCACATAAAAGAACCAATGCAAATGGAGAAAGACTTATTAGTTTATGCAGAGAACATGACATAGTTCTAAAGTCTACATATTTCAAAAAACTCCCTAGAAAACAAACTACATGGGTATCCCCGAATCCAGTCTGTGGGGAGAAACAACTTGACCATGTTGCTATAAGCAGACTGTCTGCATCAGAGATACTCAATGTAAAAGTTGCTAAGAGTGCAAATTTAGATTCAGATCACTATCTATCTGTCGTTAAATTCAAAATTAGACCAATATATAAAGGAAAGAGCGAATATCAACCAAAAAAGTTTGACACTCAGAAATTAACCAAGGAACACAATTTCAGGACACTTTTGGAAAATAAAACACCTAAAACATGGGAACAACTTCAAAAAGATATAGTAAAGACAGCAGAAGAAACCATTCTCCTTACCAAAAAATGGAAACATGCCTGGTGGAATGATGAGTGTGACAAACTAATCCTAACAAGACAACGAGCTTGGAACATTTGGAATGCCAACAAAAATGATAAAAATAGGAACTCCCTAAAAGAAGCCCGGAAGCAAGCTTCAAAAGGCCTTAAAAAGATCCAAGTTCAATACATAAAAGACCAACTAGCATCAATAGACTCCAACTTCAAACAGAACAATGCTAGGGACTTTTACAAAACTTTCAAAAGTAACTTAAAGAAATACTCTCCTCCTAGTCTATTTTTCACGGACCCAAAAACGCAGAAAACTGCATACAGTAGCATAGAGAACTGTAGAATACTTGCTGAATATTTTGAAGAACTACATAACTGTTATCCACCGAAAGAAAAATTTAATTTCAATATTGTAAACCCAACACCACCAGACTCCAAGCCGCCAACTACAGAAGAAATAAAAGAAATCATAAAAGAGCTTAAAAATAATAAAGCCCCTGGAGAGGATAATATAGTTGCTGAACTATGGAATTACTCTAGTGACAACATGATACAGTGTCTATCAGAAATACTAAAAGAAATCTGGACAACACACAGATTATCACCAGACTGGACATCTGCATTAATACATCCACTACATAAAAAAGGGAAGAAAACAGATCCTAGCAATTATAGGGGAATCTCCCTCTTACCAGTGACCTATAAGATCTTGTCTAAGGCGCTTTTAAAAAGAGCAGAAGAGATACTTGACAAACAGCTAGGAGAGTATCAGGCTGGATTTAGGAAGGGAAGGTCATGTGCAGAACAAATACTAAATTTAAAGAACATAATAGAAATGAGGAAAATTAGGAACTTAAAACATGTAATTACTTTTGTGGATTTTAAAAAAAACCTATGATTCAATTGACAGAAATACACTGCTTGATATCTTAAAAGAATTGGGACTCGATGCTAAAACAACTGCAATAATTAAAGGTACTTTGACAAATACAAAATCGAAAGTAAAATTTAGGGGAGAGCTCTCAAAATCGTTTGAAATAAAGTCAGGTGTTCGACAGGGAGATGGTCTGTCACCTCTGCTTTTCAATTGTCTTGGAGAAGGTAGTTCGAGAATGGAGGAAGGCCATCAATACTAAAGGGATTCAACTAGGGAGAAATCCAAACAAGATCACTGTCGACTGTCTAGCCTTCGCAGATGACATGGCATTGATTACAGATTCACTAGACAGTGCCCAAGAACAAATAAGAGAACTACAAAAACAAGCAGCCAAAGTAGGACTACAAATATCCTATGAAAAAACAAAGTTTATGACAAACATCTGTGATGCTCCCCAAAATATTGCAGTTGACAACAACACAATACACAAAACAGATTCCTTTAAATACCTAGGAGAGTGGATTACATACAATGCCAAAGAAAAGATAGCTATAGAAACTAGAGTGCACAAAATGGAAAGAGTGTTTCATATGAACAAAAACGTTTATAATAAAAAATCCTTGTCCTGGAACACGAAATTAAGACACTACCAAACAGTGGCCAGACCTGAAGCTCTCTATGCGGCAGAAACACTTAAACTAACAAGAAATGGAGATCTTGAGAAACTAGAGAAGGTCGAAAGAAGAATTTTAAGGAAAATACTGGGAGCTAAAGGAAACGATAATGCTGAATACAGGTTAAGACCAAACAGAGAGCTGTATCTGAAAACGGAGAAACTAACTGATGTAATGAGGAAGAGGAGACTACAGTTTTTTGGACATATATTCAGAATGGATAACAACAGACTAACCAAGCGGATATTCACATTACTCAATAGCTACAAATCCAAGCCAGCATGGTTCATAGAGACTGAAAAGGACGTTGAAAATGCTGGAGTTACAATAGACACAATAGAAAACAGAACACATTTCAGAAAGGCAGTTCAAAAGGCAGAATTTCAGGAGAGAAAGAAAATAACTAGACGAAAGTGGACTCAAGAAGAAAGGGAACAACACTCGAAAAGGATGAATGAAATTTGGAAACTGAAGAAATCTAATACAATGAAGAGTAGCCAAAGTTGATTCATCGTACCCTCCAAATGGGTTATTCGAAAGAAAAAAAAAAAAAAACGACAGCAAGAAAATAGCGACCAGACATATATGCATTATGTACATACCTTATCAACAACTTGACTTAATTATACCTTTGTGCATATTCTGTGTAAACTACCATCTAATTGACGACATCTGTACTATATATAATCTTTGTAAGTTGTACTAGAAAATGGCAGTAGCCACGAAATAAGCTTACACTACGAAAGAATAATAAACTCTTAAGTAGCTAACACGAAGTACCCATTCTTTAAAATGTTCTCTATAAACTTTGGTTTCTGAACGGCGGCGAAGGATAGTGGCGGACAGGGGCCGGTTGCTGTAGCTGGCCAGCGACTTCATCTACGTAGGCGGCCAAATTCTGCTGGTGACCAGAATGCATTCATATTCAGCGCTGCCAGGCCGATAACGTCAAATCAATATGACCCGAGTGTTTTTTCTTCTGTTGCTGCTCTTTGATACGACAAGGTACAAAGGAATCCCATCACTTGTAAATTCCTTTGTTGTCGCCTGTTCCACGTGCTGTCGTTGGAACAATTATTGGCCTTCTAGTTCCTTTGTTCGATGTGTTTTAACCGACGCGCCACTGGTGTTGCTGCGTATTTGAGAGAAGTGATTCTATGCAAGCGTATTCGGATGTTAACGGGAGATCTGTTTCGCCTCTATCAGCTCGTAAGTAGTTCTCCAGTAGCAGGCCCCTTACCTTAGAAAGCTTTTACGGTGAATCACAGATATAGGAAAAGCCGTATTAGCCGTAAGTGGCTGGAAGAAAGGGCAGAGGTTACTACATTACATAAGAGGGGCAAATAAAAAAATAAAAGAAACGGATGCACAAAATTGAAAAGTAATACAACCTATTCTACACCATATTTTAAACCTATGTGACGATGGTATGCTGATTATATTTATATGCTTTGACGATGCCATTATGGCCGTATCACTTTAGGAAATGGTGTAAAAAAGATCTGAAGATGGTCGTTACAGACTGAAACCGGTCATCGTCTAAAGAATTCATTTGTGATCCGAGACGAGAATAAAAAAGCATTTTACATGTCATTAACGTCGATATGCAACAGGATGCTAGTCAGGCATCAGCAGCCGGCCGAGGCACAAGCAGCAACAGGGAAGTAACCGATTTTGTGACATTTTACGAGTTCCTAACCAGGAGCGAATTGTGTAGTTTAATATGTGTGATTTCTTAGTTTACTTTCTTGAGTGTCTGCGTGTTAATTATAATATTTAATAGACAGAGTTCCCGCGTTTTCATTGGTGTCGGAAGGTAAACTGATTTTTTGACATATTAAAAGTTCGTAATCAGGAGGGAATTATTTAGTCTCACCTGAGTGCTTTGGTAGTTCAGTTTTTGAATCTCTGCATATTAATCTAATTTATTAGACGCAATTCTTGTGTTTTTCCTCCTTGTATACAGTAGAGTTCCGCAGCGCGTGTCATTGTCCTTTTTGTCTTGTGTAGTGTAGTTTTCCACAATCTTTAGCACGGATAGAGACTGTGACTACTGTATGCGGATGCGGGCCGAGTAGGTGACACTTTGCTGTCAGCTCCAAGCTGTGACGGCTTCGGTTACACAGCTTGAAGCTGCAGTGGATGGGCGTCACTGTCGTGGGCCAGCCGTGGGGATCCAACGGACGTCCAACACCTCTGAGTCCGCCGATCAGTCCGCACAGGTGGCCAGCCCAGTTACTGCTCGCGCTGATGTTGACCCGTCACCCGTGGTCGAGTGGGAGGTCGCCTCGGGGCGTAGCAGCCGGTGAAAGACATCCCATGGGGCCGCACATAAGGCCTCACCAGTTTGTCTGACAAACAGGTTCCAGGTGTTGTCTGTGGCTGACACTGTCCCACAGCCAGATGCAGCCTGCAAGATCGAGACAATCACAGAGAGTGGGACTACTGGTAATTGGGAGCTCCAATGTTTGGCGCGTTGTGTGGCGCCTTATGGACGTGGCTGCCAAGGAGGGGAAGAAAACCAACCAATATGCACGTGACAGGTGTCGCTTTGATTGGGAGAGCTCTGTGGTTACGACCGGCTAACGGATACGGTAAAGGCTGCCAGTCTTGCTTGCGAGATGAAAGCAGAGCTCACCATTTGCAGCATAGTTGACAGGACCGAATGCTGCAGTCTGGTACAGAGCCGAGTGGAGGGTCTGAATCAGAGGCTTAGACGGTTCTGCGACCTTGTAGGCTGCCATTGGATGGTGGGGTTCCGGGTTCCACTAAATAGCTCACGAGTCCATTACACGCAGGAGGCGGCTACACGGGTAGCGGGGGCTGTATGGCATGGACTGGGCGGTTTTTTAGGTTAGAGGGTCTCGGGGGAAACACAGAAAGGGCTTCAGTCACAAACGGTGCAGATCGAACACGGAAAGAACGTACGTCCAGGAACAATCGGTATAACAGTTTTAAATTGTCGTAGCTGCGTTGGAAAAGTACCAGAGCTCCAAGCGCTTATAGAAAGCACTAATGCTCAAATAGCTATAGGTGCTGAAAAATGGCTAAACCCGGAGATAAGTTCAGCCGAAATTTTTGCGAAGAACCTAACGGTGTTCCGAAAGGATAGGCTACACACAGTTGGCGTTTTTGTTGCTGTTAGAAGTAGTTTTTCTTCTAGCGAGATCGAAGCAAATAGTACCTGTGAGTTAGCAGGGCAGAGGTCATTTTTGGCAACCGGAATAAAATAATAATTGGATCCTTTTACGATCTCCCAACTCAGATGATACAATTGCTGAAAGGTTCAAAGAGAACTCGAGTTTAATTTCAAACACGTTTCCGACTCATATGGTTATAATTCGTGGTGACTTCAATTTATGTTCGCGAAAATACGTGTTTAAATCTGGAGGTACCCATAAAACATCGTCCGAACTTGTACTAAACACATTCTCTGAAAACTATTTCAAGCTGTTAGTTCATGAGCCCACGCGAATAGTAAACGGTTGTGAAGACACACTTGACCTCTTCGCAACAAATAATACTGAACTAATAACAACCATCAAAATGGATACAGGTGTTAAGCGAACAAAGGGTTGTCGTAGCCTCCAAATCCTCCAAAAATAAACGAAAAGTATACCTACTCAAAGAAGTAAATAAAAATTCACTTGACGCCTTCCTGAGAGATAATCTCCACTCCTTCCAAATTAACAATGTAAGTGTAGACCAGGTGTGGCTTAAGTTCAAAGAACCAGCATCGGCAACAATTGAGAGATTTACACCAAATAAATTAACAAACGACGGAGCTGATCCCCCTTGGTACACAAAACGGGTCAGAACACTGTTGCAGACATAAAGAAAAACACATGCCAGTTTTAAAACGGACGCAAAATCTCCAAGACTGGCGATCATTTACAGAAGCTCGAAATTTAGCGCGAACTTCAATGTGAGATTCTTATAACAGTTTCCACAAGGAAACTTTGTCTCTAAACCTGGCAGAAAATCCATAGAGAGTCTGGTCGTATGTAAAGTATTCCAGCGGGGAGACATAAAAAAATGCCTTCTCTGAGCGATAGCAATGGGAATTCTATCGACTATAGTCCTGTTAAAGCAGAGTTGCTACACACAGCCTTCCGAAATTCTTTCACCAAAGAAGACGAAGTAAATATTGCAGAATTCGAATCAAGAACAGCTGCCAACATGAATAACTTAGAAGTGCATATCCTCGGAGTAATGGAAAATGGAAATGAGCGTTTGGCGTCAGTGGCCGGGGGGCCCCTTGCGGGACAGGTCCGGCCGCCTTGGTGCAGATCTTATTACATTCGACCCCACATTGGGCGACCTGCGCGCCGGATGGGTATGAAATGATGACGAAGACAGTACAACACCCAGTCCCTGAGCGGAGAAAATCCCCGACCCAGCCGGGAATCCAAACCGGGCCCGTGGGACGGCAATCCGTCACGCTGACCACTCAGCTATCGGTTCGGACCTCGGAGTAGTGAAACAACTTAAATCACTTAATAAAAGCAAATCTTCCGGTCCAGACTGTATACGAATTAAGTTCATTTCAGAGTACGACGATGCAATATCTCCATACTTAACAGTCTTATACATCCGCTCTGTCGACAAAAGATCCGTACCCAGAGACTGGAAAGTTGCACAGGTCACACCAATATTCAAGAACGGTAGTAGGAGTAATCGACTATATTACAGGCCCATATCATCAACGTCCATATGCAGCAGGATTTTGGAACATATGTTGTGTTCGAACGTTATGAATTACTTCGAAGAGAACAGTCTATTCACACACAGCCAACACTGATTTAGAAATCATCATTATGGGAAACACAACTAGCTCTTTACTCACACGAAGTGTTGAGTGCTATAGACAAGGGATTTCCAATTGATTCCGTATTTCTAGAAGCATTTTGACACTGTACCACACAAATGGCTTTTAGTGAAATTGCGTGTTTGTGGAATATCGCCTCAGTTATGTGACTGGATTCGTGACTTCCTGTCAGAGGGGTCAGGGTTCGTTGTAATTGATGGAAAGCCGTCGAGTAAAAAAGGAAGTGATTTGTGGCGTTCCCCAAGATAGTGTTATAGGCCCTCTACTCTTTCTTATCTATATAAACTATTTAGGAGACATTCTGAACAGCCGTCTTAAGTTGTTTGTAGATGATGCTGTCGTTTATCGACTAAGAAAGTCATCAGAACATCAAAACAAATTGCAAAACGATTTATAAAAAGATACCTGCAAGGTGCAAAAATTCACAATTTATCCAAAATAATGAAAAGTGTGAGTTCATCCACATGAGTGCTACAAGGAATACGTTAAACTTCGGTTATATGCTAAATCGGTCAACTCTAAAGGCCGTAAATTCAACTAAATGCCTAGGAATTACAATTACAAACAACTTAAATAGGAAAGAACACACAAAATGTTGTGGGGAATGCAACCAAAATGGCTGGTTCAAATGGCTCTGAGCACTATGGGACTCAACTGCTGAGGTTATTAGTCCCCTAGAACTTAGAACTAGTTAAACCTAACTAACCTAAGGGCATCACAAACAGCCATGCCCGAGGCAGGATTCGAACCTGCGACCGTAGCGGTCTTGCGGTTCCAGACTGCAGCGCCTTTAACCGCACGGCCACTTCGGCCGGCAATACAACCAAAGATTACGTTTTATTTGCAGAACACGTAGAAGATGCAAAGGTCTACTGAAGACTACCGACGCTACATTTGATGGTCCTCTTTTGGAGTACTGATGCGCCTTGTGGGATCCTTACTAGATAGGATGAAATGAAATAAGCGTGTGACATTGTTGTCTGGGAGGCCCCATCTGGGGAAGTTCGGCCGCCGAGTGCAAGTCTTATTTCAGTCGGAGCCACATAGGGCGACTTGCGTGCCGGTGATGACGATGAAATGATGATGAGGACAACACAACACTCAGTCCACGAGCGAAGAAAATCTCTAACCCGGCCGGGAATCGAATCTGGGCCCGATGCATGGGAAGCAAGCACGTAACAGTTCAGCTAACTAGGTGGACACTAGATAGGATTAACGGAGTACATCGAGAATGTTCAAAGAAGACTAGCACGTTTTGTGTTATCGTGAAATAGAGAAGAGAGTATCACAGATACGATACAGTATTTGGGGTGGACAGTATTAAAATAAATGCGTTTTTCGTTGCGGCGGAATCGTCTCACGAAATTTGAATCACTAACTTTCTCCTCCGAATGCGAAAATATTTTGTTGACGTCGACCTACATAGGAAAAAACGATCATCATAATAAAATAAGGGAAATGAGAGCTGGCACGGAGAGATATAGATGTTCGTTATTTCCGAGCGCTCTTTGATGTTGGAATAACAGATAATTATTGTGAAGGTTGTTTGATGAACTCTGTGCCAGGTGTTTAGGTGTGATTTGCAGAGTAGGCGTGTAGATATAGATGCGTTGAGAAGTGATAGTGATTCTGAGTAAGAAACATCATATGAACTTATGTCTTGTTCTTAACAATTCCCGAAGAAACTATTGAAATTAATACAAATGGATGTGATAGTAAATAAAAAGCTGTGATTTAATGTTTTTGATTGTGTACGTTTGCTCACAAAAAAAATGTTCAGAAAGTCCACCGTCAACTGCAATGCATTATGCAGCTGTTGTAGACAGCTGGTGTTAAGCTGATCGGATCTCATTCGTGTGGTCCTTTACTTGATGACACGCATGTAGAATACTTGCGAGAAATTCCTGATTTTTGCCTACACTGCTGTTGTGGACTTCGCTCTTAATCCAGGCACACAAATAGTAATGTAATGGAGTGAGATCAGGTGACCTCGGTGGCCAAGAAATGACACCACGGCGACCGATCGAACACCCAGTGTACGCTTCAGTGAGATACTGTGTCACTGGCCGTACTGAATTTGCAGGAGTTCCATAGTGCTGAAAGTACATGTAACGCCGTGTTTGCCAAAAGAACATCTTCCAAGTGTACTGGTAACTCATTTTGAAGGAACTCAAGATACCGTACTCTATTAAGACGCTTATCTAAAACAACTGAACCGACGAGTTGGTCACCAATAATACCGCAGCACACGTCGTTGAGAATTTATGTCCACAATGACGTGCAGACCTTCATCTGCCCACACGTGAAAGTTGCGCGCGTTATTGGCACCTTTTCGGGTAAATGTTGACTCATCCGTGAACCGAATACGTGGAATACAGCGTTCGTTGCAATGAGCCACTGACAGAATTCCTTTTTATCATTTCAAGAATGTTCTCAACTTCACTAAGATCTTGTCGGACGAGACTTTAGGTACAACGTGTGCGCTGTTTCTCAAACATTCTGCTAAATACCCTGTTTCCCGGAACTCTCCAATTAGGAAATCGTCGTTCATTCATGCACAGCGGCTCTGGAATTCAAATTGCAAATCCCGTAGACATGGATCATGTCATCATGCTCGGCATATGTGAATATCTGTGGCATTTTCACTACATTGACCCGAACGGTTTTGACTGTACATTTAACAACCCGGTAGTACACTGGAGCAACCACTGTAGTACTGAGACGTGAGGTAAACAATGTGTACACTTGCTGGACTCGTCGCCCCACCACGTGCAAGTGAAGTGCACGTCGAACTTGGCAGTAAAGACAAGAGTATGTAGTCTAATGTCGCATTGGCTGTATTCGCAAATGAGTGCTGTTGAAGGACGACATGCGACTGACGCCACTGATATTCAAACAGCCGTATGTCGGATACGGTCAAGGAAAGGGCACATGTTCATTTGAAGTTTTTTTGTTCAGAATCAGTACTATCTCCCCTCAAATCATGTAACTTTTCTCCTGAATCACTCTCTATATAAAAATCTCGAAGACATTCGGGTGACAGCAGAGGCGTACCTAGCGATGGACCTGGAAGAACCGCTGCTCCCTCCTCCTCGGATCCACCTTAAAAATCTTCACCGACTGAGCTCGTGACCTCTGTACCCTGCCCCACCAGATAAACAAGAATATGCGGCGAATCCTGACTGGCTGCTGGTGTACCCAGAACTATCTACCTGTCTCGAAATTTCAGAAGTATTTCCTCATTCACTAACATGAAGTGCCCTCCATATCCTCCCCACAGCTCATACCCTGTGTACGCTATAGCGTTACAAAAATCACTACAGTAATTTACCCTGGACGGCGGGCTATCACTAGAAGCAAAAGTAGCGTCGGGAGTGCTTAGAAGGGGATGTGATAGGACCGATGTTGTTCTCCATATACGCAAACGACCTATCACATTGGCTGTGTAATAATGTGAGACAGTTTGTTGATGACGCTGTTGTGTACGGCAAAGTGTCGTCTTTGAGTGGCTGTAGGCAATTAATCCTTGTTCAGAGTTTCTGTCTGATGCGATTAATATCACCTTGCTTTAAATGAGGAGAAATATAAATTAGTGATGCCAGGTAGCAGAAATATATCTGTAATGTCCGAATAAAATATTGAACGGTATGCTGCTTATTTAGACATTACACTCTGGAACGACATGAAATGCATCGAGCACATGAGGCCAGTTGTAAAGAAGGCGAATGACCGGAAACTGATTATTGGGAGGGTTCTGGGAAAATGTACAAAGGAATTTGTGATCGGGACGTATGAGCGCCTCATTCGCAACAGTAACTCTCAGCTGTTTGCAATCATCATAAAATCTGATTAATAAAAGAATCCGAGGAAATTCGGAGGCGTGCTGCTAGAGTAGTTACTAGAGAGTTCGAAACACTACAAAAGCACTTCAGGAGATATTGTAGAAGTCCTCGGAGAGCAGAAGACAGTCTTTCCCCGAAATGCTATTGAGTAACTTTGAAAATCATAATTTGCGGAAAAGTGCGGAACTATTCTACTGCCCCCAATGATATCTCTCTTAAGAAGCATAGGACAAAATAAATGAAATTACGGCTCGTAAACTAGCTTACACACAAACATTTTTCCCTCGTCCCATTTGCGAATGGGACCCATAAGGGAATGATTAGCAGTGGCATAAAGTAACTTTTGGGGCTTGCGCGCAGTGTATGCAGATTCAAATGTAGCAGCACTAGAGAACAATGCCTCATTCATGTACAGTGCCGAAATGATGAACAGTTCCCATATACATCGAAATTTACGATGAAATGTGAGGCAATATGTGGCAGAGAGAGATATTCATGTGACCGTGCACCATGTGTATAAAGAGAGAGAGAGAGAGAGAGAGAGAGAGAGAGAGAGAGAAATAGCAGCGCCTAGCTAAAAGAAACGTATCATTCCATATTATTTCCAGCATATACTTGGCTTACTGCTTTCTTAAACCAAGACAAATTTCGGAATATACACTAATGAGCCGAAATACTATGAACACTTAGTGGACTGGTCCGCCTTTGCAACGCAATACAGCAGCGGTTCTGCGCGGCAGGCACTCGACAAGTCTTTGGTAGGTTTTCTGAGGTCTGTGGCATCATATGTCTACGCACTGGTCACGCAGTTCGTGTCATTGCGGGCCGGTGGTTTGTGGGCAAGGAACTAGCGCCAGAAAGCGTTTCAGATCTGCTGCATCGAGTTCAGATCAGGTAATTATGGTAGCCAAGATATAAACGTGAGTGCACTATCCTGCTCCTCAAACCTTTTTTTGCACAATTCTAGCCTCATGACACAGACAGTTATCGGGCTGGAAAATGCTGTCGTCGTCGTCGGGTAACGCATCAACCATGGAGCTCGCTATAATATTTACGCAGTCCACAGCCGTCATGGTGCCTTTGCTTACTAACTCAGATCCCGGCGAAGCCCACGTCAATATCCGCCGTAGCATCATATTGCCTCCACCGGTCTGCGTCCGTGTTGCGATTTGTGTTTCAAACAGGCGTTCTCTTTGATGACGGAGTATCCGGACACGAGCACAGACTTGGTGTAGAAAGAAACATGATTCTTCCCACAAGGGGACGCGTTTCCCTTGATCCACAGTTAAATTTCGATGATCCCACACTTACTGCAATCCTAACTGATGACGTCGTTGGGTCAGCATGGAAACCGTAGGCCACGTCTGCTGGGGAGCGCCATGTTTGTCAATGTGCTCCGAAACACTCGTGCCTGCAGCAGCACTGTATTGTGTCGATAGAGTTGCCACAGAATGCTGCCATCCTGATTTCCAAAGCGGGCAAGCCACCCACATCCACGTTCTGTGGTGCGGCTTGGAAGGCCGGCACTTCGCCGCCTACTCGTGGTTTCATCGTCCTTCAACCAGTTTCTATGCAGGAGATGCTCACGACAGTAGCACGCTAACAGCCCAGCATCTTCGGCGTTTACAGTGTACTTGTTCCCACACGCTGGTCCGTAGCAACCAGCCCTCTGTCAAAAGTCGCTTATGTCAGCCCGTATTGCCGCTTGAATCAGTCCCCATTCGTCTCCGCTTCGATACTTTTCTTATCGCGTCACTGCCTGCAACAACCCAGGCGGCATTCAATTTCACGCTGGGCAGTGGTCAAATGGCTTCGTTCACCAGTGCGTAACGTCATTTTTAAATGCAATGTGATATTTTGCCAAGACCAAAACAATATGTCGAACATTTTCTCGGCTGCACTTCTTTTGACCACTTCTTCAGATCACTTGCCTCCATTTCCTAAGTGAGCCGCATTTTCAACCTGTAACGCAGTCTGAAAAACACACTTCCACGCACACCATCGTGTGTCTGCATCGTTCAAATAGTAATACGGGACACATACGCCAAGATCAAATGACAGCAAGCACTCTACAGTACTATGCATGTGTGTAAAAAAACACGTACATCCTGTAAAAAAATTTCTTACGTGTGTTATGGGAGTTCAGATGAAAAGGTACGAAACGTCGTAACAACCAAATTGATTGAAATTTGCTTATGCTGCTTTGGGATAACGTAGTGAGACATGAATGCAAAAGAAGAATGCGTCGTCACCTCACCCAAAAAAATTCAAAGCTTTGCTCTCAGCAGGCAAGGTGATGCTCAACGTGTTTTTCAACGTCCGAGGTCCGATACTTATCGAATTCCTCGATCACGGAAAACCCATTGACAGTGAAGCGAACTGTGAGACTCTCCGCAGCCCACGCAAGTCCCATCAAGAGCAGACGGCCCGGGCTGCTCACGGACGTAGTGATTCTGCTCAACGATAATGAGCGTCCACACGTCTCCTAGGTCAAACGAAGTGTAATGGCCAAGTTGACGAACTGAACAACACAGTGGAGCACTGGCTCCTGTCACAGCCGCAGGAATTCTGGTAACAGGGAATCCTTCGGCTCGTGAAACAGCGCCTTGAGTAAACACTTCAATAATACTCACAGTGTTGTTTCGTACCTTTTCTTTTGAACACCCCTCATATTGGTCATTAATTCACATTCATTTTTTTACAATTTGGTTCAAAAATTAAAAGTTACCTTAAAATGTATAGATGATTTACAAGGTATGTATTAGTATGTATTAGTGACTTAAGATCATTCTTCGACAGAGTGACTTAAATGGGAGTTTCTGATTCTAAGTGTAACCTAAATACACATGTTGTTATTATTATGAAGGTGAAACTGTTATGTCTCTTTTTTAAAATGTTAATGAAACATCATGTATTAATAGCAGTTACGTGTAAATCAAAGACTTGGAAACAACATTGAACTCTATATTACTCTTTTAAAAGGGAATGAAAATACATCATTTAAATAACTGTATCATAGAGCCGTAGGATGCCATATCCTTTAGACTATTTTAGATTCCGTTTAAACAGACCCGAAATGAGTGTTCATGCAGCACGGTATGATGTAACTACTTAGGAATTAAGAAATATTGTACTGGACCATCGTTTACCCGTAACCGTTCGCATCTGATTAATCTCGTTTAGAGTGCTCTGCGCTAAATGTTTGTCTGACGTCTAGCGCAAGCAACATCGTATACACTACTGGCCATTAAAATTGCTACACCTAGACGAAATGCAGATGATAAACGGGAATTCATTGGACAAATATATTATACTAGAACTGACATGTGATTACATTTTCACGCAATTTGGGAGGATAGATCCTGAGAAATCAGTACCCAGAACAACCACCTCTGGCCGTAATAACGGCCTTGATACGCCTTGGTATTGAGCCAAACAGAGCTTGGATGGCGAGTACAGGTACAGCTGCCCATGCAGCTTCAACACCATACCACATTCCATCAAGAGTAGTGACTGGCGTTTTGTGACGAGCCAGTTGCTCAACCACCATTGACCAACGTTTTCAGTTGGTCAGAGATCTTGAGAATGCGCTGGCCAGGGCAACAGTCGAACATTTTCTGTATCCAGAAAGGCCCGTACAGGACCTGCAACATGCGGTCGTGCATTATCCTGCTAAAATGTAGGCTTTCGCAGGGATCGAATGAAGGTTAGAGCCACGGGTCGTAACACATCTGAAATGTAACGTCCACTGTTCAAAGTGCCGTCAATGTGAACAAGAGGTGACTGAGACGTGTAACCAATGGCACCCCATACCATCACGCCGGGTGATACGGCAGTATGGCGATGACGAATACCCGCTTCCAATGTGCGTTCACCGCGATGTCGCCAAACACGGATGCGACCATCATGATGCTGTAAACAGAACCTGGATTCATCCGAAAAAATGACGTTTTGCCATTCGTACGCCCAGGTTCGTCGTTGAGTACACCATCGCAGGCGCTCCTGTCTATGATGCAGCGTCAAGGGTAACCGCAGCTATGGTCTCCGAGCTGATAGTCCATGCTGCTGCAAACGTCGTCAAACTGTTTGTGCAGATGGTTGGTGTCTTGCAAACGTCCACATCTGTTGACTCAGGGATCGAGACGTGGTTGCACGATCCGTTACAGCCATGCGGATAAGATGCCTGTCATCTCGACTGCTAGTGATACGAGGCCGTTGGGATCCAGCACGGCGTTCCGTATTACCTTCCTGAACCCACCGATTCCATATTCTGCCAACAGTCATTGGATCTCGACCAAAGCGAGCAGCAATGTCACGATAGGCTACAATCCGACCTTTATCAAAGTCAGAAATGTGATGGTACGCATTTCTCCTCCTTACACGAGGCATCACAACAACGTTTCACCAGGCAATGCCAGCCAACTGCTGTTCGTGTGTGAGAAATCGGTTGGAAACTTTCCTCATGTCAGCACGTTGTAGGTGTCACCACCGGCGCCAAACTTGTGTGAATGCTCTGAAAAGCTAATCATCTGCATATCAGAGGATCTTATTCCTGTCGGTTAAATTTCGCGTCTGTAGCACGTCATCTTCGTGGTGTAGCAATTTTAATGGCCAGTAGTGTAATTTTCTTTGGTTTTGGTTGTCGATAACTTCAGAATATCGATGTTGGGGATGCAAACATAATTTCAGTATCGTCAATGAACTCTTCGAAACGTAGTAACATCATTGTTGAAAACAGAGTATCGACCTTCAGTGGAGGGGGAAAAAAAAGGCTGCTTCTTACCTTTCTCAACCTTTCTGCTTTAACGAAACATTAGCACCTTCCCAAGAGTGACCATGGCTAGAGCGGTATTTTCCAACGAACTAAGACAGGAACAAAAGAACAGTTAACTCTCACGACAGATACTTCAATCAGACACCGCAGAAGTTTTCTAGGACTAGCTACTTATTACAATGATGATGACAGCATGAAAATTGCTACGCTGAGTGACTGTGAGGTGTCAGAATCTCACATAGATGAATAAATTCCGACCACGTTTCTGCAGACTGACAATACAAGTAGAACCGGATATGTAATAACATGATGTAGAGCATTCTATAAGTTTCATCATTAATGCAACTAAATCGACATTGTGCAACTGACTTGCTTATGTGCATGCGACCTAAATGTATTAAATCATGTATGCATGTTATTAGTAGCTTTTGGATAAATAATTCGTGAATGCTAGTACAATGCGTGCAAGTCATGATACGTGTTTTACGTCACTACACACGTTCACACCACTTGTGAACGATGGGATTTCCTCTTTAGTTTCTTGCTTACAATGAGAGTTTTATTGTCGGCATGCTGATTGCACAAGTTTTCAGGTTTGGCACTAATGATGCAAGTAGAAAACAAAATTCGTGAGAAATGTACAAGCAGTTGACATATCCCTTTGCAAGGGAGAAACAGAAGTTAAATCCTACCATAAACAAGTCTTATTTAAATAAGGTGCGACGTCCTTGGTCGAAGAAAAACTGCGTTGTACTACTTATATAAATGGTATTATTACATGTAAGTATTCATATCCATCGATGTGCACTGTCCAGTTACGCGTCTGGTATAAAGCCCTAAAATGTTTTGTGAATAAAGGATGTCTCTGGAGGAACGATCAGTTTTCAAATGGTTCAAATGGCTCTGAGCACTATGGGACTTAACATCTGAGGTCATCAGTCCCCTAGAACTTAGAACTACTTAAACCTAACTAACCTAAGGACATCACACACATCCATGCCCGAGGCAGGATTCGAACCTGCGACCGTAACAGTCTCGCGGTTCCGGACTGAAGCGCCTAGAACCGCACGGCCACCGCGGCCAGAACGATCAGTTTTCAGGGATATGACATGAACAATCATTAGAAGCAAAAAAGTGTAGTAAACACGGGCTCTAAAGTGCATACTTTAAGAACTATGCGCAGTTATTCATCTTCGATACTGTGAAGCAAATCTCTTCTAATGCAAGCTCTTTGCTTTCCATATTGTGGAAGGAGGTAGTATGGACCAAACCAAGAAAAAACTGTCAAGTAAATATGGACTCTAAAATTCGTATCTTAAGAGCTATGAACACTTGCTCAATGGAAAAGATGTTTCACATTGCCGAAGATCAAAAAGTGCTCATATCTCTTAAAGTATGCATTTTAGAGCATGTTTACTAGAACTTTTTGCTTCATATAATCGTTCCTGTCATATCCCTGAATACTGATCATTCATCTGGGGACACCCTGTGTATGTGGTGTATAGATTGAAATTCATGCCGTGATTCGCCCAGATCTTAGTTGGTAGATCTTCAGGAAGCAACCCAGTTGATGCTCACGTTACTTGCCACTACAATCAAATAACTGAGCCACGTCAGAATGTGAAGAGTTTCTGTTGGTATCGTCGCACGCCTTCGTCATCGTTGCCAGAGTCCATCCTACATAAGTTTATTACATATTCGACTATGCTGTTGTATATCAATCCATCCTTTTCCAAAACAATGTTCTCTGCTTTGATGACGAGTATACCAAACTTCCCCCAGTCATTTGCAGTCACCGGTGAAACAGTGTTCTTTTTTTCGCTTTTTGCAGATATCTAGAGAAATGATCCAGTTATGTTGTGGTCCAGCTCATTTCTTGCAGTTTTCGCTGCGCTACACTTATTTAGCAGTCAATTAATCATAATGATTTTGACAGCTAATTTGGGCGGTGCTTCTTGCACGCTATGATAAAGGACATTATCCTCATTATAATACTATCTTTGAGTGAATTGGGTGGCAATTTTGCGTGTGCCCACTTCTTGAAATTGGTAGCATTCATGTGCTCTTCGTATCTCCACTGGATTTTCAACTCTAAATAACGGTTCTGCACCATTGGCAAAACCACTCGTAGAATTTGCATGGTCGAGTATAACTTTGTCTGATGACCTGACATTTCGAATGACACGTACAGTGTTTTCACTCTGCCAGCATTTCGTAAAAATATGACTATTTTCCACCCAAGACCCGTCGAAATAACCAGTATTTGTGTACCGGGAAGGGGAAGTACTGGTGCTCCTCAAATATTACGCTCGCCAGGCAACAATATTCTGGTTCTAGGTCAAAGTTACATCGTTTTCATTTGAACTCCAACACAAATAACAATCTTTTTTGTCGAAGACGATGATATTAAGTTCTCTCCCTGACTGCTGGATGAAGACATATAGCGCACTACATAGGAGTGCGTTATAGTGTCTCATATCACATAGTAGTCCAGATTATCACGGTGGAACTTGTATTCTTCATATCTTAGTGACTACAGTCCAGACAAATACTTCCAGGGAACTTTTCCTACGCTTAAATGTAAAGTAGATAATAAGGTATTTCTCTTTTTCAGAAAATCATTTTCTGCTCTTGCAAGACTGCTTCTACCATAATCAATTGTTTTGCTGCTCAAATAGCGAACGCCTTCTACTAGTTTTAATGTCTCATTTCCTAATATAATTCGTCATCATCACCTGATTTAATTCGACTACAATCCAATGCACATTTTTATTGATGTTGATATTGTACTCTCTTTTCAAGACACTATCCATTCTGTTCATCTGAGCTCCCAAGCCCTTTGACGTCTCTGAGTAAATACAACGTCATGGGTAAATCTTAATGGTCATACAGCAGAAATAGACATTTTAATTCGATTTGCAAATTTAGTTTCATTTGCTGCTTGTTAAAGGTACAGATTCAATACTATGAGGTAAAGGTTGTGGATAACCTTGAGCCTATCTCCTAAGAAAAGTCATAGCGTCAGTATAGCCTTGCGAGTTCCAACATTTCTCTGGAAGCTAAACTGATCTTTCTCCAGATTGCCTTCTACTATTCTTTCCATTCTTCTGTACACAGTTATTAATGTTTTGTCTTTTACAACAGTGAGTTATTAAACTGATGCTTGGGTAATATACTTGTCCGCCCCTGCTCTCTGTGGTATAGCAGTTATTTCAATTCTTCTTGATATCTGAGGGTGTTTTACTTGTTTCATATATCCCACGTACGAAATGCGTTACTTTCATCACGAGGTTCTCCGAAGTCTCTTAGCAATTCTGAGGGAATTTTGTTTACTTCATTTACGTATTTCGACTTATTTTTTCTGTGCTCTGTCGAATTCTTTTCGTAATTTCCCCTATCCCATTTAATCTTCATCCACCTCGTATTCACGTTCCATAATATTCTCTTTAATTTTTTTTTCCTTTTTGTAGTACTTAGATATATTCCATCCATCTTCAGCGTTTTCCCATTTGCTCAGTATTGGCCTACTATTTAAACTTTTGATCTTCAGCCATCCCCTTATCTTTACACCTAGGGTTTCTCTCCTAGTAATCGCGGCATCTGTCTTTTTCATAGCCACGTATACTTTTACAGCTTAATATTTCACCTCTAATTATTCCTGCTTTACCAATTTTCACTTTCGTCATCAGCATTTTTAAATGCCTTTATACTCTTTTTGCCTGTTTTATTTTTTGCATTCTTATCTTTTTCCCTTAAATTCAGTATTCCACGTATTACCTAACGATTTCTGATAGGCCTTGTCCTTTTCTGTAGTGGTTTCTCTGCAAGTTTCGCTATTTCGTCTCTGAGTGCTACCCATTCATCTTAGTTTGTATTTCTTTCTCCTGTTTCAATCAGTCGTTGGCCAGTGCTCGATCTGGAAACTTTTAACGACCTCTTGTTGTTTATCCCTATATTGATTGTATCTCCTTCATTTCCTACCTTTCTGCTATTTCTTCGGTTTTAATCCGCAGTTTATAACCAATAAATGATGGCAAGAGTCCATATCTGCCTCTGGAAAGGTTTTGCAATTTAAAGCATGGTTTTTAAATTTGTCTTATCGTTATAGAATCTGTATAATCTGTCTCCGGTGTCTCGAGAATAGTTCCTCGAATACAATCTTCTCTCATTGTTTTTCAGTCAAATGTTAGCAATGTTTAAGTTATGGTCTGTGCAAAATTCTTTTTTGCTTGCTTTCTTCCAATCCATCTTGTTTTACTATTTTTCCTTCCTTACCTTTTTCTACTATTGAATTTCCATTCCCCGCTCCTTTTAAATTTTCGGTTCCATTAACGTAGTGAATAACTTTTTATTTCTCTGTACGGGGACAGGAGGCATATATACTTTTACTATATTGGAGGTTCCTGGCTTTTTATCTATATTCGCTATGATAATCCGTTCATTATGCTTTCATAGTAATTTACACTAATCCTGTTTTCTTATTCGTTACTAGACCTAGTCCTACACCATTCTGTTTCATTTTATGTTGGTAAACCTGTACTCATCTTGCCTTAAAACCTGTTCTACCTGCAGTCGTACTTCACCAATTTCCACGAAATCTGACTTCGACCTATCTCTGTTCAAATGGACTAACACGGCTGAGTGATCTTACATTCCAAGCTCCGACCAATAGATTGCCAGATAGACAGGATGTAAGAAATATATGTAGATAAAATGTTAGAATGTTTAGAGGAGATTAACAGCAACACCTTTCTTTATATGACAGAAATGTTAGAGTGCCTCAGTTCCCCCATTTGTGTGAAATATCTTGCTAAAATGTCGTCCGTTTTACATTAATGCACAACTGGCATCTGCCTGATAATTATTTGCATTTTCATCTGCATTACTCCACAAGCCAACGAACGGTGCGTAGCGGAAAAGTATCTACTCGTCGTTTGCTTTCCTATTCCATTCGCAGGCAGAGCGAGGGAAAAGCGACTGCCCAGATACCTCCTTATGAGTACAAATTTCTCGTATCTTATTTTCATTGTCCTTACGCGAAATGTATGTTGGCAGCAGTAGAATCTTTCTGCAGTGAGCTTAAAGAACCGGTTGTTTAAATTTTCGCAATAGTGCTTCCAAGTCGCCTTCCCTCCAGGGATTCGCATTTGAGTTTCTGAAGCATCTCCACAATACTCGTGTGTTGTCCGAAGCTACTGGTAACAAATCTTGCAGCTCGCTTCTTAACTGCCACGATGTCTTCCCTTAAACCGACCCGGTGCGGATCCCAAACACACGAGCAGTACAAACGTTTTTTTTTAGGTAACTGTCAACAGGGATATATGTTTCAGGAAACTGATGACACTTGGCTGCATTAAAACAATTTTTTAATTCGTTACCGGCTCCGGTCACTGACCACCATTTGGCACGAAAAATTCGTTATTGCAAGTCATATGTGAGTCATGCTGAACCATACAATCGTATTAACTTTCGGTTTCAGGAGTAATAATACGAGTATAAAGAACAATACTGATATGCTGATATGTGAATATCAGCAACCTTCTTCATGCATGCCCAACGCAAGGTTCCTGTTGTGTGTGCATGAGGAAGGTTACTGATGTATGAAAAGTATAATTCATCTACATTATTACTCCAGAAACTGAGCCGGCCGGAGTGGCCGAGCGGTTCTAGGCGCTACAGTCTGGAACCGTGCGACCGCTACGGTCGCAGGTTCGAATCCTGCCTCGGGCATGGATGTGTGTGATGTGCTTAGGTTAGTCAGCTTTAAGTAGTTCTAAGTTCTAGGGGACTGATGACCTCTGAAGTTAAGTCCCATAGTGCTCAGAGCCAATTGAACCAGAAACTGAAAGTAAATACTATTTTATGGTTCAGCATGATTCTCATGTGACCTACAGTAGCCAGTTTTTCGTGCTAGGTGATGGTCAGTGGCCGAAACCGGTAACAAATTCAAAATCGTTCTAATGCAGCCAAGTGTCGTACCGGTCGAGGTGGTGCGGTGGTTGGAATCCTGAACTCGCATTCGGGAGGACGATGGTTCAAACCCGCGTCCGACCACCCTGAATTTCCCTGAATCGTTCCAGGCAAATGCCGGGATGGTTCCTTTGAAAGATTACGGCCGATTTCCTTCCCCATGTTGGAAACAATCCGAACTTGTGCTCGAGGCCGTCCGCTCGGCACCAAACCAAAGGACCCCGATCAGCTCTGGAAACAATGCTGCAATTTGCAAGCTCTGGTTACAACCCTCGCCCGATGCCAGCATCCTTCATTACCTCCGGCAGCCGCCTGTGTGAACTAATGATGGCCTCGGAACCAATGCGACAGACGTCGTTAGTGCCAAAGTGAGTCACAACTTGGAGACGATTGCATACTGCACGTTGGATAGCCGCAGGCAAGGCCGCCTCCACATCTCGGGTCAGCCCGCCCCCACTCAATCCCCCCCCCCCCCTCCATTTTCTCCCATGCCCCCGCGGAAGATATACCGAATGCACATTGGCTTCTTTCTAGCACTGAACGCTATCTTCCTAAGAGACTCCATAAGGCGCCTAACGTTGGAGCTCCTGATAACTTGCAAGCCCCTGCCCACGTGTGCCTGCTCGGGCCTTGCTGAAGCAACAGCCACCCGATCACTCACAGGCCGAATAGGCAAGGCCAGGCACCCAGCCTCCACATGGCCCTCCGCCTCGAGCGACGCAATCGCGTTACCACCCTCCACTCACCCTGCTGTGAGGGCAGACGCACCGCGTCGCGTACAGGAGGTGCCTCGGTACAAAGTCTGTGAACGAAACGAACGACACTTGCGATGTCCCATGCAACGAGCCAAGTTCTTCGCCACCGCTACACCCCGAGGCAGAAGCTACATCAGCTGTTCACGAACTGAGGCCAGCTCTTCCTGCGTCCGCACCTGGCACCCGCACATCCTTTCTATCCTAGCAAGACTTACTGAAGAAGTAAACTGTAAAAGTTGACAGATACCGAGATAAGCAACTTGTTACGCTCATGACGTGTCACCAATGGGCGTTGTAACTTAATGAACTGTCTAGCTGGCTTTTCAGAAGAAATGACAGCTGAATTACAGAGTGCCTGAATTTACACTTTCAAAACGCTGGATTAAACCTCTTAAAACCAAGAAGACCACACGAAATGTAAGCGATGTATATTACTAAGAAAACACAGGAAAAACTAATTACTTAACTTGCTGCCCTGGAGATGTGTCACAGGCGGCAGCTGGAGCGTGATGACTGTCTTGCACGTTCAGAATCATCGGTTGTTTCACAAATAATGGCTGAAGCTTCAACCAAAAGGAAGACCACATCTTCTGGAGTGTCTATCAGTGTCTCGTGCACTAAAAGCTTCGTCTCCCCCCCCCCCCCCCCAAAAAAAAAAATAAATAAATAAAAAGTTCAGCAACATAGCTAAAAAAATATTCATTACACGGCAGTTTGAACACCGTCCCTGGACATCACTAGTGTCCAACTGTTGATGGACCTCTAACGGAGAAACGGTGCACATGTGACATTTTTGTCAGTAAAATAGTGTTTATTTTTACGTCCTCTAAAAACTAAAATTGTGCGTACATAGTTCTCTTGTTACACGCTGTTTTTTTTGTTTTTCCTTCTGATAACATAAACCTGAGTAGTTCCCGGCCGTAGATCCGAACGGGGGACTATTTTACTGTCGGAATATTTCATCCAAGATAATATCATTATCATCAACATCATCATCATCATCATCATCATACCATGCGATTGTAGTTTCCCATCGTTTCAGCCTTGCCGCTGGACCAGGGTAGCAGGACCGAGTTGGCTGATGTTACGAGGTGAGAATAGTCAGACATCCAATCATTGCCCCGGCAACAACTGAAAAGATTGCACCTTCTCCAGCAACCCTATATTAACCTGTCCTCTACACATACAGCTCTCCGATGTGGTTTCACATACGGTATGCCTGGGCCGGTTAGGGGGAGGGGAGGAGCGGAGCGAACCGTGCACCGCCATGGCAGTAGGTTTCTGGGGGTGGCAAAATCTTAAATTTCTATATGATTCCCAAAGGACGAATTAAACAAGAGAATGAAAGATTTGTGTAAATGAAGAGGTGTGAGAATAAATTGTAAATACAAATCATTCATGAAATATAATGTTGTACTGGAAATTGTCCGTGTTATTGTGAAACTGATGACAAAGGAAGCTGTGGAGTTGGTCAACTTTGTTACGTTTCTCAAAATAGCAAAAGGCAAAATAGTAAGGGAAACTCTATTTCTACTATGCGTCTACATGTCACTTGAAATGTACCTACGTCAGCATGAAGGCCCCTACCGAAGTGAAAAACTTCATAACAAAGAAACAAAGATAAATGTCAGCATATGATGGCCTAACAAATCCTTGTATGCCCATAGGGGAATCGCTGAGAAAAACACTGTTTAATATATAGAGAAAAAATAAGTAAACTATGCACTGCCCGCACATGCCATATAGTTTTTTGAATCCAAACGTTGTGATTAAGGGGCGTTTACACGTGGAAAGGTGTATGGCATTATCCCACAACCACTCCCTTTTTTTTGGAAATACCATTAATGCCACGTACATTGCTCTTCTTACCACACTCCTCTAAATAATTTTTTTTCCTTTGTCTGTAACTTGTCTTAAGATTTCCCTCATTCCCTTTTCAAAAAAAATGGTTCAAATGGCTCTGAGCACTATGGGACTTAACATCTGAGGTCATCAATCCCCTAGAAATTAGAACTACTTAAACCTAACTAACCTAAGGACATCACACACATCCATGCCCGAGGCAGGATTCGAACCTGCGACCGTAGCAGTCCCGCGGTTCCGGACTGAAGCGCCTAGAACCGCACGGCCACCGCGGCCGGCCATTCCCTTTTCTCTCGGTGTGAAAGCCATAATCAATAGATATTAATATTTAAGATAATACGGGAAAAAACCTGTCAAACCTCACTTTGGAGATGAAGCGCCGGCCGGAGTGGCCGTGCGGTTCTAGGCGCTTCAGTCTGGAACCGCGTGACCGCTACGGTCGCAGGTTCGAATCCTACCTCGGGCATGGGTGTGTGTGATGTCCTTAGGTTAGTTAGGTTTAAGTAGTTCTAAGTTCTAGGGGACTGATGACCACAGCAGTTAAGTCCCATAGTGCTCAGAGCCATTGGAGATGAAGCAACTAAAACTAAAGAACTTTTTGTCCAGTTTAGTCGTGTTTCACACTGTTTGCGTTCCAAGCAACTGTCTGCATTCTAACAGCTTTATTTGGCAAGTAACTGTTACTTTTCGTAAAAATAAATGGTAGTGCTTTCAAAACTACCTTTTTGCGCCTTAAGTCATGGTCATGGCACACCGGAAAGCACCCCTTCTTGATGTTTCCGATTTTCCTACGGACACACTAAATGTGCACTGGCGATTTATACTCTTTGTTTTCAACTAATAAATCATTTATATGTAAGTCGCTCGCTGTCTTGTGACCTTCCACTTTGCACAGCAGAAGAGACTACGATACCTTCGACGGTGCAATATTCAGCAATGCTGGTTGCTACAGCTCTCGCACTGCCTCGTCTGCTCAGGGAATGAGGAAAAGTGAGCAGATTTTAGATGGATACTCTGCAAGCGACGTAATTTAATTTTGGTTGCATAATTAATTTTGGAGTTATAATGTATTACACTGTAAAGCTTTCACTTCTGTTTCATTGACGGGTGCCCCATACCTGGCTCTATTCTTAAAGACGTATTCATGTCAAAAAGCGGCATGAGGATGTGTGGTGTGTGACAATAAGACGTCATAAGGTTGACAGTGTCTGAAAACAGAAGGATGGGACAGGCCCGGCCGGAGTGTAGGGGGGGGGGGGGGGGGGGATGCTTGAAAATTCCACACGAGGCGGTAAAATCCCTAGAGCCAACCCTGCGGTACGGCCATCTGTACCGTTCAGTCACGCATGCCACCCCACGGCGGCGAAGTCCAATGTTTTGCGAACATTACTGGTGCGTCTTTCTTATTCGGAACCTTCATCCATGTTCTGGTAGATCATTATTAATCTTTATTTAATAAGTCTTCTACAATATACTTTCAAAAAGCCACTAAATAGCTTCTTAAGAAATAAGAGGTTTTCCTAAGTTAAAGGCCTTTTCCGTTTAACTGAGAAATGTAATTCAAACAAACGATACTTTGAGGATAAAATGCTCGTACATTTCCTGTTTGGTGTATTGCTTGGCGGCGACGATTCCCTGCAAACGATTATTTTCAGGTAATTGTGTGAGATCCGTTGTGTGAGCGAAGGACTGAAAATAAATGAAATTTAAACAAATGAGCTTTGTAGATTGTCATCGTCTCACAGTATCATGCCGAGGAAATTAGTTTGTAGCAAGCTTGTGTAGACGAATAAGAGAGTGCAAAAAATGTGTGTGTGAAATCTTATGGGACTTAACTGCTAAGGTCATCAGTCCCTAAGCTTACACACTATTTAACCTAAATTATCCTAAGGGCAAACACACACACCCATGCCCAAGGCAGGACTCGAACCTCCGCCGGGACCAGCCGCACAGTCCATGACTGCAGCGTCTGAGACCGCTCGGCTAAACCAGCGCGGCTAAGAGAGTGCAATTAATCTGCGGCAGCAGACCGCCGTATCGTTCCACTTTGAAGAAAGTTGCGAGATTTACGACGGATCTCCTTATGACCATGCGAGGAATCCAGCACCTACCTTTGCTTACAACAGGGATCTATTGCACCATGAGTATTTCGATTCGCTCATACCGTACCATCAGTTTCTACGAACGATAATTTTATAATACGAGGGTTATTCCAAAAGTAAGGTCCGATTGATTGCCAAATTGAAACCACAGTGAACATCAGAAATGTTTTACTTGTAACAATTAGCTACACCTTTCAGCTACTTCTCTATGTAGTCGCCGTTCTGACTTAGACTTTTGTCATAGCGTTGTACCAACTTTTCAATAGCCTCATCATAGAAGGCAGCCGCCAGTGCTTTCCGCCAATTCTCCACGCTGGCCTACACCTCGTTGTCTGTGTCAAAATGTTGTCTTCAAAGACAGCGGTTCATGTGACCAGAGATGAAACTCAGGGGGAGACAATTGCGGACTGTATTGTGGGTAATCTAACATTTCCATTTGAAAACGATGCAGGAGCATCTTCATTGCCCCTGCAGAATGCGGCTGAGAATTGTCGTGAAGACGAAACAGCACGACAGTTATGTAATGTTGGCTGCATAGCTTCAGGCGAAATTTCTCACCAGGCCCTCGTACTTGACGGCAGACACTATTTTCTAGACATCTTTACGCACTCACTGCGAGCTCAGAAATGAGAAGAGCGACGTGATGCTAACTGGGGTTATACTAGAGGCACTACCCAACACATCTGTGCAAAGCTTTATCGGATTTTCATAGTCGTTTCCATTTCGCGACCGATCGGACCTTACTTTTGGAATAACCCTCGTAATACTAATCCTCTACTACAAAGTGACTAGGGAAGTACACCTGTGTGTACTTGTGGTACGCGTTAGAGAGGTGGTGGTGTCTAACAGTTACATCATGGTGCCTGACAGTTTTACAAAATATGTCAAGATGAATCGTGCCATGATGATCGAATTTGAATTGGCGAGGCGAAAAGTTTTGCCTTATCGGGATTCGAAACCGGCACCTATTGCCGTTGTTTTCTAGCCACGAATAGACGTTAAATATCGGTTTATATAATTAGCAGTGAGATGTGCTTATCTTTGAACTGGAAACAACGTGACGAAAGTTGAGTGCTGACTGGGAGTTGAACCCGCCCGTTGTCATCATTGTTGACTACCCGCAAAGAAACAATACGAGGAGTGACTTGACTGAACCTGAAACGTTATAATGAAAAATTGTGTGTCTGACTGGGAGTTGGAAGCAGCACCAGTTGTTATTTTTGACAGCGCGTGGAGAGGCGCTAAAATTTTAATTATTTTTCACCTTTAGTTTAATGTGGGCTTGCACAGCTTGAAATGACGTGATAAAATTTTTGTGCCGGACCAGTGTTCGAACCCAAACATGCACATTTCTTCGAGACTTTGAGGAGTTATGAACAACGGAACTAAGAAAATGTATTGCCCCGAAGGGTTCAAATCCCACAAAAGTGAAGATATGAGTTCGAATCCCAGTCCAGTATCAATATTTTCAACATCTCAAGTTCAAATATAATAAGAAAGAAGTGCCCTGTGCCGTTACAGGAGAACTAATTCATTAATATAATAAAATTTATGCTTAAGACAGGTTGATGGGTCAGAGTTTCTATTTGCTATTACTTCCGCCTTTGTCATGGCCCAACTTACACCGATTCTCCTCCAATCGGTAGCGAAGTGAGCTCGTGTTTAATGTACCTTCGGAACGCCGGTGCAACACTTTGCTGTTCATCTGACGTTATCGAAGGTGAAAGCGATCTTTTCGTACTTGATAAAAATTATTACCAGAAGTGTGATCGAACCCAGACCTTAAGCATACGAAACTAGAATCATTCCAACAGTTCACTGAACCACTCTTGTAACTAGCTTATGATTTTGTGTAATAAAGGGTGCACTGGATGAGAGTTCTGACTCTAGAGGTGAATTACAGCCTGTTCGAAACATTCATGTCCGTGTTCGTCCGCATCGATATTCGCCACCTGCCTCAGCTACTCAGTGAATAGTTTACATTTTATTTTGTACTCATTGAAATACAGTCACATAACGGTTATAAATGAGTGATATTAAGCACACCCTACTTTTCATTTTTTTAAATCGCATTTCGTCACATATAATTACAGAAGCAAGATCGTTGTGACATTTTTTCATGCAGCATATGATGTGAAGAATATTGAAGTATATACTCGAAGTGTACCAGGGAAAAATTTACTTGAGAAAATTAGGTTGGTGTGTAAGTTTATGAACATTTTATGTTTGGTGTGTTGTCACGCAGGTTGCTATAAGTATATTTATCAAACGTCATTTTTTATTTGAGGTTCTTTAATTGTTCATGGCGTGACTTGTTGAATGTTGTACAATTGAGGGTTGTGGGATCGTTGTTTAAGCGTTAGAAAACAGAGCATGAAACGGAAAAGTCTAAAATTTATGACATTTTGGATTTGATCGAGGGTTTCAGGCAGCGAAGGGAGGCGGAGACATTCGTGCATTGTATGGAATAGGTCCATACAAGAATTCGCGACAGCAAATGGATTTATCTTTTCCAGGAAGATCCGTTCGACATGAATTATTCGCCTCATTGAAGAAGGCCAACAGGCTTTGATGAATGACATTTTGAGTTTTGCCGCTATGGTTCACCCGATTATTGGAACATGTGATGAGCAATGACCATTACATTCAGTGGGGAAAAAGGAAAAAAAAAGGGACGTTAGCATTAAACACCGCATCGACGACGAGATCCTTGGAGGTGAAGGAGAAGCTAGGTTTGGGTAGGACGGGGAAGGAAAGAGACTGCCCTTTCAGAGGAAAGGAAAAATCCCAGCATTTGCCTTAATACATTAAACGACTTTAGGTTGCAGTTTTATTTGAATATGAGACTTCTGTATTTAGTGTTCTGAACGCTGGCACAGTGACGAAACCCCCGTAAGGGTCGCACTTTCTCTTTTGCCGTACGGAATTCACGTCTCAGACACTTGTGCTAATAACTACCAAGATCGTAAGACATTTGTTAAGGATGCATATCAGATGATATGAAAATACGATTATTAGAGTTGTCCACTTAATTAGATTCGGCCGCACGTACTGAAGCATTTAACGTGGCAGTCTGTTCTAACAGTTACATTTGGATAATTCTTCTATGAACATCCTGATAGCCTAAAGATTTTGTTACTATGAAAGAAGGAAATAAACTGTGAGCTAAACACACCAACTGTCAGGAGCTGCATAGAAATTCCTTCTCATGCTCACCTAGATAAAACTCTCCGTTACATTGGTTTCTCTCTGTCTTAAGCTATCTGAAAATCGAAAAGCTCGTTCATCAAGCGCTTTTCGTTTTTACTGACAAAGCATCACCAGGAGTTACACTGTAATCGTTACGAGTAGACGCTACTTTTTTATCCCTTTCGTTTTCATAGACTGAATAAGGATGACATATTCGAGACATTACTATGAGCATTTTGTATTACTTGTTCCACGTTATGATCACGATTGCTTCTCCGTTCATGTTATTAGAAGACGAAATTGAACTTATTCTGCATTCATTCTATTGTTTCATTTCGTTCACAGTTTTTTGAGTCCTAGTTTTTGGTGATTGCGCAAGATTGTTTTGTACACTTTGCTTCTCTGATTTGTGACTATTTGTTCATCCCAGTTTATGACATTCTTCTACTTTACGTCATTTCAGTTTGTAATCTCACTTCTGGTGAAAAATTGGTTGTTCTTATTTAGCAGTCCGATTAGGTACTTGGTTCGAAGCCTCGTCCAACACGAACTTTGGTCACACCATTTCAAGTATAAACATGCGCACGCTTTATTACTCGTGACTGAAGCCCTATTTCAGATCTTTCACTGTTATTTAACAGGGACCATAGTCGCTGAATAGGAGTGTCGCGCTCTGATCCGGTACAAAAATCTTCGTTACATAATTTCAAGTTGAAACTTGCTTTATGAAATGTCATTTATAGTAATAAATTTGAACTCGGCGGCGTTAAAAGACTGTGTAAACTGTTATCATATTTTTCCTGATTATTTTTTTTTTTTACTATCGTGGTTTTAAGTTGGGGTTGATAGTGGCTACTTGTAGTAACCATTTTGCATAGTCAAATGACTGTTCTGAAAAGAGATTCCGGGACATGTAACACACTTACGTCAAATGGGTTGCATATAAATCAAGCGGAACGCATTTCAGGTTTTACGGACACTTCGGATCATGGTAGTACACTACAGGCACGTGATTTGCATCATACGACAAAGAATTTCAAGTATGCGAGTGACAGAAAACTTAATGCCCATTGACAGTTGTCACCCCCAAGAGTGCCATCTACTCCTAACCGTGGAAAACGAGTCATATCTAATCACAGAAGACTGCAATATTCTATTTACCGTACAGTTACATACAGTAAAATGTCGCGGTGCTCAAATCAATATTCTTCACTACAGTGAAGCTTTTGAAAATATCGTCATCCAAACTTCGAAAGAGTTTATTATTTTATATTAGTTTTTACTTTGGTCCCATCGTCTGCCATCTAAACGACAATAGCTAAATCACCTACATCAAATTCTTGTAGGGGCTGCCGCAACCAGGTATCTGCCGAATTACGTCTTTAAACGAATTCAAGCTTGTTCCGATTATATCCTTCTGAAGAGGATCGAAGTAATGGTACTCGTCAGATTTCTGATCGGAGACTGTAGATGATCTACCAGAATTTTCATCGAAGTCATATGAACAGTTTCAACGCTGTAATCTTAATTAGCAAAAGTCCTTCGCAGCGTAGTTCATAACGTTTCAAAAGTGTAAGTGTGTTTATATTCTCTATGACAGTCGAGCATCGTGAAGTAGTCGCTCACCTGCGCAGGCCTCTTGTATAATTCTTTATTGCAGGCTTTACCTATTAGCTAATTTCGTCCCGTTGTGCATTTTCAAGCTACCTCTTTTACTTATGTCACAGTTAACGACTGTAATCATGTAACATATCATATTCCACACATCTATTTGGATAAAGCAACGTCTGATAGCGTCCTTGAGAAAGGTTCTTACGATTCTACTTAACATGTAGTAGTCTCATATTTCAAATAAAACTGCAAGTGGTGTAGTCAATGTCCTTACAAAAAATGACCATTTATAACTTGGTCAATATGAAGCGCTGTGGATAAGGGCGATACTGCTACCAGGCGAGTATGTGACCTTCCACCGCTGATATAAGTAAAATTAAGTCATATGTGCCGTGTAGTTGGCTGGGAGACTCCAACGGGCTGTCTCGGACGCTAGTTGGAAAAGTTTTCTACCCTTCGCAGACAATGGCACATTTTCTTAGCGAAATGAGAGAGTTGTGTGTTTAACTGCATCTGATAAGTGTAGGTGACTTTAATGGATGCGTGTAGTGTGGAATCATGTTTGTGTTGGACGAGGGTGATGGTGATGATGACAGAAAGACACAGTGAAACACGGTGCCGGTATATAGCTTAGCCTGTCGAATAGCACCAAAGGTGCCTCCGAGCGTAATGTCCCCATAGTACAGATGGATCACCATCAGGCGCAAAGTTTGGTGATCTGGAGCATTACGCCGCCGCCCCTCCTCTGCTTTGCGTAAGGCAAAGGGAAAGCTGCCAACAGCACGTGGTTACCCATCGAAGTACCAGCCATTCCCAACGTTGCTCAACTTCCATGAACTGGTGTGTTCAACATGGCAACACCGCTGGCGCTCACATAAGACATGACAGTGAAGCGCGGTATTTGTGCCATTCTAATGTATGAAAACAGCGTAGTAAGATAGGTCCACGTTGGAGAGATGTGGCGAGTGGTAGGAAGGGGCAAACATTTTTGGTCGTGGCCATGACTGAAAGGTGTACCACTCGCCGCCATGTAATATGTTGTAAGAACAGTGGTCGTAACCGATGGAGACCGAAATGATTGTCACGCCTAGTCAATGAAAATCGGTCTCAGACCCGATAGCGCTTGTTGCTGTCAGTAAAGACACGCTCATATCAACCCATTTTTGTGTTAACATCACGAAGGGAACCACATGAAATGGCCTTTCGGAGTCGGCTGCCTTGCAAAAGGGGCAGCAACACATAAAGCTGCACTTCTGCAGTGGACCAAACAACACGGAAGCTGGACGGCAGCCGACCAGAGGCGTGTAATGCGCTCCGATGTGTCACGGTTTCACCTTTTATCTAAAGATGCAGTGAACCGGCAGCCCAATGACGCCTTCCACCTACAGGCGGTAGAGGCTGCAGTCCAGGCTTGAGGTGGCTCTCTGATGTTTTAACGGAGTTTCTCGTACCGTGACTTGGGCCCACTTTTTCAGGTTACTGCGAACACAACCCAGAACGTTTTCCAACAACCTGGTGACCAAGTGTTGCTCCGTCTTCGATATCTCCATGATGAGAACGCTGTGGACACACCCTTCAAAGATAAAAACCGTTTCTCAGGGTTGCATGAGTACGTTCGTGCATTGACGAATTCTCAGGCACCTTTTCGCATATCGACTTTACCGCTAAATCACTCCGTCTTAATCCCATAGAAAATGTCTGGAACTATTTGGAACAGTGGGTGAAAGGTAGAACTCGAAATCCCTCTCTCTGTCCCCCCCCCCCCCCCCCACTCTCTCTCGCTCGCTCACCGAACCAATAATCTAATGGTCAACGAGTGGCTTCAGTTGCATATTGCATACCTGAAGACACTTGTGGACACTCTTCCTCACCGAAATGTGACTGAATTCAGGGTTAGAGCCATTAGCATGATCTGTGCTGAGGGTGACTAATTTTTTGTCTAGTCTGCCTGCTGTGCCATTTTCTTAGCTTCCAAAGTCCAGAAACCACAAACGAGCAAGCTGTACTAGACACATGTACGCCGTCGCTGGCATGCCAGGTGATACCGACTTACGGATCTTAAGGGCAGTCTGAACGGAACAGCAACAGAGACGTCAGAGAGGGTATCAGGGCCGGAAACACTTCCGCTGCTCATGACGTATTTCAGTTTCTGCCGCTGCTCTTACCATCACCACCACCACC
Source organism: Schistocerca piceifrons (assembly GCF_021461385.2). Lineage (NCBI taxonomy): Eukaryota > Metazoa > Arthropoda > Insecta > Orthoptera > Acrididae > Schistocerca > Schistocerca piceifrons. The sequence continues at coordinate 584,661,475 of NC_060140.1, read as the reverse complement.
AACAGGAACAACAACACAACAACATGCAAATACGACATTACTACCCGACCACAGTATTATTACACTTGGCCTCCCGTGGTCGTTACCGGAAACACGCGGTGACGTTACATTAAACTAGTACATTGCTGACTAAGAAAAGCGCATCGCATTGTGAATGATTTCAAACAGTTGTATATATACTGTCAGGTGGTTCAGCATGTCCTTTGAAATTTCACGATAAAAACTCACGATAAGCCGGACGAAACGCCCTCACTTCCAGGTACAATAATATTGTGATCGACTAATACACTCCACTTTCAATCCTCACAGTCACCAACGTTAAATAATCAATCAGATACGAATAATATATAAATGCATGTTTGTGTGTTCCACATCCTGTCGTAAAAGACTGGATCAGTTTCAACCAGAATTGTTGCACACAACCCCGCAACCCTTACTGTGAGGCAACAATCATTGTGAGGTTGAGAACCACCTACCTGTCATAGTTCACGAGATAAGACGTCGTAAACAGTGAGATGCAAGAAGACTGCTGCCTCATGAGTGACGTTTAAATTCTTTTACTTCTGTGCTGCTAACGATATTCGCAGTAAATTTCGTAGACAGTATCCACATATGCCGCTAAGTGCACCTATAAAATTATAAGTCGTGGTACCACACATAGCTCAGGAGATATCATGTCGTAAACACTGAGATGCGTGAAAACTGCCGCGTTGTGCATGATGTTATTTCTTTGCTACTAAAACTGTTCGCAACATAGTTTGCTGACCGTATCCGCATTTACTGCTGAATGTACTTAACACAAATAATGATATTGTCGTACGACACGTAATTCAAGAGATATGACGTTATAAACATTGAGATGCATGAAAAAGTGCCGCGTCATACATAAAATTTTAATATATTTATTCTTTACTACCAACAACACTAGTCAGCCGATTCAACTTAATTAAAATTCCTGACGCTTGGCAGCGCTGTTAACAGCTTTCAAATGCGAAGTACAAACGGCTATAGGCGAAAACAGTAGTCGTCTAGGGAGCTATGAAGAGACGTTGCTCTAGAGACGTGTAGAAAATGTTCAAATGTGTGTGAAATCTTATGGGACTTAACTGCTAAGGTCATCAGTCCCTAAGCTTACACACTTCCTAGCCTAAATTATCCTAAGGACAAACACACACACCCATGCCCGAAGGACGACTCGAACCTCCTCCGGGATCAGCTGCACAGTCCATGGCCGGCCGCGGTGGTCTCGCGGTTCTAGGCGCGCAGTCCGGAACCGTGCGACAGCTACGGTCGCAGGTTCGAATCCTGCCTCGGGCATGGATGTGTGTGATGTCCTTAGGTTAGTTAGGTTTAAGTAGTTCTAAGTTCTAGGGGACTGATGACCACAGCAGTTGAGTCCCATAGTGCTCAGAGCCATTTGAACCATTTTGCACAGTCCATGACTGCAGCGCCATAGACTGCTCGGCTAATCCCGCGCGGCAGAGAGAGACGTTTACAAAATTGCTTTGTAGACACAATTTCAAAGGTGTTTTCACGAATACATGAAAATAAAATTTTTCGATATCACACTACAAACACAGTACATTGTTTTGTTTTCGTTTTTAACAGAAAATTGCCAAAATGAATACCCGGGCAAAGCCGGGTTTGTCAGCCATTAGCTTATATAAGTAAGCACGACGATGTTTGACCACCTGTGGTGAGGAATGTGCTACTCGTTTTCGACGAATAATGGATAAACAGTAGTTTCCAGACTTTTACGTTCAATAGACATTTTTCCCACTGAACATAAACACGATGTAGTTGTTAACGACTCGTTCTTGACGTTCCCTCAGCAGCCATTGTCGATACTTTGTGGACTCGTATGTAAGTCACTTGAAGGAGGATGCCCCAGAATATCAGCTGCACTTCTCCGATTCCACGCCTTGGCGGTAAGCAGTTCTACAGTATGTGGTGGCCTCGTGAGGTGCAGACTTCAAGTTTATATGGTACACTAGTTCCCTAATTCCACTGATTTTGTATTGCCGTTAACCCAATCTGTGTTATGAAGTTCATTTAAGTTACATGTATCTTGAAACTTCCAGGCAGATAGAAACTTTGTGCCCAACTGAGACTCAAAAAATGAACCATTCCCTGGCAAATGCTCCAGGCACGGCTCACGACCCGCTCTCACAGCTTTGAGGAGGAGACGGTGAGCTGTAGCTGGACATACCACAGGTAGAGCATTTGACCCCGAAATACGAACATTCCGGATATCGAGGCAAGTAAACAACGCCCCCTTCAGCTTTGACAGCGGGGTCATGTGTCGGGCCTGCATGCTCAGCAGATGGGGCATTTGGACGCGGAAGGTAAAGGTTCGAGTGCCGATACGGCAGGTAGTTTTAATGTGCAAGGATAGAAATGCGCTGCCGATAGAAAATCTACACTGGCGTATGTATCTTTGTTGATGCTGTATTTTTTTCGTAGTTTTAGGCCCTCTCGATCCATGTATATGCGATTACAGTGCTGACTTGGTCTGTGATGTAGGAAGTGTTTATTGTGTGGCTTCTCGTGCCCCGCTATCCTGGACTGACCGTGCGTCCTGACGTATCGTACTGTGTTTTGTTGCAGACCGAAGAGCGGCTCGATGCTGCTGTACTCGCGCAAGAAGGTGCGCTACCGGCGGGACGGCTACTGCTGGAAGAAGCGCAAGGACGGCAAGACAACGCGCGAGGATCACATGAAGCTCAAGGTGCAGGGCACCGAGGTGCGTACTCGACCCGTGCGCGGTTCACACGCCACGCATTTATATAATAATTGTGTTTTTCGATTATGTATTTGTACTTTGCCTGCGCAACTTATTATTATTATTATTAAGAGTAACAAGAATCCAGATAAGTTTCGTTGGTAGGTACGTGTACATGATGGCAGATTAGTGCAAAGCTTTAGTGTCTTCTTCCAGTGTAAAATATTTTCATTTAAGAAATCCTCTACTCGGGGCCTCGAGGAACGGGTTTTCAGTGCCCTATTTACCACATACACTACTGACCATTAAAATTGCTACACCACGAAGACGACGTGCTACAGCCGCGAAATTTAACCGACAGGAAGAAGATGCTGTGATGTTGTTGTTGTGGTCTTCAGTCCTGAGACTGGTTTGATGCAGCTCTCCATGCTACTCTATCCTGTGCAAGCTTTTTCATCTCCCAGTACCTACTGCAACCTATATCCTTCTGAATCTTCTTAGTGTATTCATCTCTTGGTCTCCCCCTACGATTTTTACCCTCCACGCTGCCCTCCAATACTAAATTGGTGATCCCTTGATGCCTCAGAACATGTCCTACCAACCGATCCCTTCTTCTGGTCAAGTTGTGCCACAAACTTCTCTTCTCCCCAATCCTATTCAATACTTCCTCATTAGTTATGTGATCTACCCATCTAATCTTCAGCATTCTTCTGTAGCACCACATTTCGAAAGCTTCTATTCTCTTCTTGTCCAAACTATTTATCGTCCATGTTTCACTTCCATACATGGCTACACTCCATACGAATACATTCAGAAGTGACTTCCTGACACTTAAATCAATACTGGATGTTAACAAATTTCTCTTCTTCAGAAACGCTTTCCTTGCCATTGCCAGCCTACATTTTATATCCTCTCTACTTCGACCATCATCAGTTATTTTGCTCCCCAAATAGCAAAACTCCTTTACTACTTTAAGTGCCTCATTTCCTAATCTAATTCCCTCAGCATCACCCGACTTAATTAGACTACATTCCATTATCCTTGTTTTGCTTTTGTTGATGTTCATCTTATATCCTCCTTTCAAGACACTGTCCATTCCATTCAACTGCTCTTCCAAGTCCTTTGCAGTCTCTGACAGAATTACAATGTCATCGGCGAACCTCAAAGTTTTTATTTCTTCTCCATGAATTTTAATACCTACTCCGAATTTTTCTTTTGTTTCCTTTACTGCTTGCTCAGTATACAGATTGAACAACATCGGGGAGAGGCTACAACCCTGTCTTACTCCCTTCCCAACCACTGCTTCCCTTTCATGTCCCTCGACTCTTATAACTGCCATCTGGTTTCTGTACAAATTGTAAATAGCCTTTCGCTCCCTGTATTTTACCCCTGCCACCTTTAGAATTTGAAAGAGAGTATTCCAGTCAACATTGTCAAAAGCTTTCTCTAAGTCTACAAATGCTAGAAACGTAGGTTTGCCTTTCCTTAATCTTTCTTCTAAGATAAGTCGTAAGGTCAGTATTGCCTCACGTGTTCCAGTGTTTCTACGAAATCCAAACTGATCTTCCCCGAGGTTGGCTTCTACTAGTTTTTCCATTCGTCTGTAAAGAATTCGTGTTAGTAATTTGCAGCTGTGACTTATTAAGCTGATAGTTCGGTAATTTTCACATCTGTCAACACCTGCTTTCTTATGATTGGAATTATTATACTCTTTTTGAAGTCTGAGGGTATTTCGCCTGTTTCATACATCTTGCTCAACAGATGCTGTGATATGCAAATGATTAGCTTTTCAGAGCATTCACACAAGGTTGGCGCCGGTGGCAACACCTACAACGTGCTGACATGAGGAAAGTTGCCAACCGATTTCTCATACGCAAACAGCAGTTGACCGGCTTTGCCTGGTGAAACGTTGTTGTGGTGCCTCGTGTAAGGAGGAGAAATGCGTACCATTGATAAAGGTCGGATTGTAGCGTATCGCGATTGCGGTTTATCGTATCGCGACATTGATGCTCGCGTTGGTCGAGATCCAATGACTGTTAGCAGCATATGGAATCGTTGGGTTCAGGAAGGTAATTCGGAACGCCGTGCTGGATCCCAACGGCCTCGTATCACTACCATTCGAGATGACTGGCATCTTATCAGCATGGCTGTAACGGATCGTGCAGCCACGTCTCAATCCCTGTGTCAACAGATGGGGACGTTTGCAAGACAACAACCATCTGCACAAACAGTTCGACGACGTTTGCAGCAGCTTGCACTATCAGCTCTGAGACCATAGCTGCGGTTACCCTTGACGCTGCATCACAGACAGGAGCGCCTGTAATGGTGTACTCGACGACGAACCTGGGTGCACGAATGGCAAAACGTCATTTTTTCGGATGAATCCAGGTTCTGTTTACAGCATCATGATGGTCGCATCCGTGTTTGGTGACATCTTGGTGAACGCACATTGGAAGCGTTTATTCGTCATCGCCATACTGGCGTATCACCCGGCGTGATGGTATGGGGTGCCATTGGTTACACATCTCGGTTACCTCTTCTTCGCATTGACGACACGTTGAACAGTGGACGTTGCATTTCAGGTGTGTTACGACCCGTGGCTCTACCCTTCATTCGATCCCTGCAAAACCCTACATTTCAAATGCACGACCGCATGTAGCAGGTCCTGTACGGGCCTTTCTGGATACAGAAAATGTTGGACTGTTGCCCTGGCCAGCACATTCTCCAGATCTCTGACCAATTGAAAACGTCTGGTCAATGGTGGCCAGCAACTGGCTCGTCACAATACGCCAGTCACTACTCTTGATGAACTGTGGTATGGTGTTGAAGCTGCATGGGCAGCTGTACATGTACACGCCATCCAAGCTCTGTTTGACTCAATGCCCAGGCGTATCAAGGCCGTTATTACGGCCAGAGGTGGTTGTTCTGGGTATTGATTTCTCAGGATCTATGCACCCGTATTGCGTGAAAATGTAATCACATGTCAGTTCTAGTATAATATATTTGTCCAATGAATACCCGTTTTCATCTGCATTTCTTCTTGGTGTAGCAATTTTAATGGCCAGTAGTGTACATCTAGACTTTACTTCTCTTCTCATTCTCTATAGACGTAACGAGGGTGAATCACAGCGGTATGGCATCACAGTAAAGATTTATATTGCGAATTGCCCTGGAATTGTGGTTCATTGTTTTAGTTATTTAGTATACAGTACACTTTAATTGCTACCTTTGATTTTAATTTTTCAGCGGGATACCGAAAAAAGTCCCGAATTCAGTTTATAACGTTACATTGTTTGCAGAACCTTGTTACAGCTTCATATTCGGGAACTTAAGTAGTATTCACGCTAGTCAAGCTTTCATGGTTACTCTTATCTATGTGGAATTATTGTATTTCGAATAATGTAACTCTTCTTATTTTTCTTGCTTGCTAAGGACAACTGGGGAAAAATTCCGCCTTATGCTGACACCGTGTGATTAATTTCGTTTTACCCTAACATATTTCAGCACTTTCTGTGCTGTTTTCAGTGGTGTTACGCTATGTAATTAAAAGTATCCGGACACCTAGCTGAAAATGACTTACAAGTTCGTGGTGCCGTCCATTGTCAATGCGGGAATTGAATATGGTGTTGGCCCACCGTTAGCCTTGACGGCAGCTTTCACTATCGCAGGCATACGTTCAATCAGGTGCTTGAAGATTTCTTGCGGAATGGCAGCCCATTCTGCACGGAATGCTGCACTGAGGATAGGTATCGATGTCGGTCGGTGAGGCCTGGCACGAAGTCGGCGTTTCAAAACATCCCAGAGGTGTTCTATAGTATTCAGGTCAGGACTCTGTGCAGGCCAGTCCATTACAGGGATGCTATTGTCATGTAGCCACTCCACTCCGGCACTGGCCGTGCATTATGAACAGGTACTCGACCGTGTTGAAATATGCAATCGCCATCCCCGAATTGCTCTTCAACAGTGAAAAGGAAGAAGGTGCTTAAAAAATCAATGTGGGCGTGTGCTGTAATAGTGCCACGCAAAACAAGAAGGGGTACAAGACCCCTCGATGAAAAGCACGACCACACCGTTACACCACCGCCTCCGAATTTTGCTGTTGGCACTACACACGCTGGCAGATGATGTTCACCGGGCATTCGCCATACCCACACCCTGCCATCGTGTCGCCACATTGTGTACCGTGATTCGTCACTCCACACAACGTTTTTCCACTGTTCAATCGTCCAATGTTTACTCTCCTTACACCAAGCGAGGCGTCGTTTGGCATTTACCGGCGTGACGTGTGGCTTATGAGCAGCCGCTCGACTTTGAAATCCAAGTTTTCTCACCTTCCGCCTACCTGTCATAATACTTGGAGTGGATCCTGATGCAGTTTGGAATTCCTGTGTGTTGTTCTGGGTAGATGTCTGCCTATTACACTTTGCGACCCTCTTCAACTGTCGGTGGTCACTATCAGTCAACAGACGAGGTCGGCCTGTACGCTTTTGTGTTGTACGTGTCCCATCACGTTTCCACTTCACTGTCACATCGGAAACAGTGGAGCTAGGGATGTTTAGGAGTGTGGAAATGTCGCGTACAGACGTATGACACAAGTGACACCAAGTCACCTGACCACGTTCGAAGTCCGTTAAGTTCCGCGGAGCGCCCCATTCTGCACTCTTACGATGTCTAACGACTATGAGGTCGCTGATATGGAGTACGTGGGAGTAGGTGGCAGAAGAATGCACTTAATATGGAAAACGTATGTTTTCGGGGTTGTCCGGTTACTTTGTATCACATAGTATATTTATTTGTTTAGGACATCGCTTCGGTGCATTTGATGTTTCGGCAACGAAACAATTCACATTTTGAAAGAAATGTAATTTGAATTTATTTGAAAATACATCGGACTTTATTATTGAAAGGAATTTTTGGAAGTCACCCGTTACTTGAAGCCAAACCGGGAATGTTTACTGCATTAAGGTTTAATTACGTCCATGAGAACATAGTACAATATTTAGCGAGTGTGCCGATTGATAGGAACATAACGAAGAAAGTGTGATACAGTAAAAGATGTTGTCTTACATCGGTAAGAAGAAAGTTGTCGAGTTGTTAATAAGGTCAGCAATGTGAAAGTGAAAGTTCAGTAGAGGGAAAATGGAAAAAAATAGTGGGAGTGTTTGAAATTACCGGCACAACAGAAATAAGGAAACAACTGAACAGAAAGTTGTTTGCAAGACAGACGGACGTGAATATCAGTAATTTGAGCAAACAAGCTACGGAAGTAAGAAACGTTCCAAAATGGCCTGAGAGAACATGTGCGAAACACTTTGTATGAAAAAAAAAATAGTTAAAATGTGCCCGAAGATGGGTGAGACAAACCAGTTTGCGGATTGATGATGTTGGGTACAGAAATTATTATTAGTTGCCTTTCGGAACGTGCCCATAAAGCCATCTCAGCACTGGAAATGTTACACATCAGTTGCTTTTGATAATTCATACTATACATAAGTTTAATTTGTAGCCTGGTACGAAGTTACATAGGCTTAAAAAAAGCAAATTCCGATATAAAACAGATTTGACATCCGCAGTGTACTGAAACAAGTAGTACAGAAATTATGCGAAGTCAAAGAGACTTGTAGCATAACATAACAGCATTTAACTAGGCAAAATACCGACGACAGAAATGATAGGAGATGGTGTGTTTGTGTTACATAATTAGGGGATTCACTTCTTAATAACAAGAAAGTTAGCTTTCGTTAGAGAAAGAAGGTTGCCCCACTGATTGTCAACATGAACTACTTTCAACTGGCAAGTACCGTCATTTAATACAAGATGCTTTACGGGTTCATTTACGTTTCTAAGAGAAAACTGGGTGAAGAATCAGTGTTACTTGATTTTGGAGAATAAATGTGAAGAATGCAGCTTCGAAATTACAACTATAGTTTAACATGTATTGCAGTTGTAAATGAGACTTCCGTAAGGGTTCACTTAATTTTTATTGGAAGTGTTATGTACAACATTCTTCCTGCCACTAGTTACTGGTTGATGCGTGTATTTTAGGTTGTTACAAAAAAAAAAAGCGTGTAGCTTCAGCAACGATTTTGCGTGTCATGGATTCGACAAGTCCTCCAGAAGTATGTGGCACCAGATGTATACACGCAGCTCACGCAGTTCCAGTAAATTTTGGGCCGGTGGTTTGTAGGCACGGAACAAGGAACTAGCGCCCAATAGCATCTCCGATGTGTAGCATTGGTTTCAGAACAGGTGGCTGTAGTGACCAAGACATCAGGGCGAGTTCGGTGTCGTGCTCCTTAAGACGCAGGATCGCGATTCTGGCCTTGTGACGCGAATATTTATCCTGCTGGAAGAACCCATTGGCATCGGGGAAGACGTCAATCATGTAGAGGTGCAGATAGTCCGCAATAATGTTCCCGTAATCAAAAGTTGTCATGGTTTCTTTGATTACTACAGTTCCAACGGAAGCCGAGGTGAATGTCCCCCGCAGCATGATATTGCCCCTATGGGCAGCCCGCAAGAACACGAGCGACGACCTGGTGTGAGAAGAACCTGCTTCACCCAAATAGGTGGCACTTTTCTATTGACCCTCGGTTCAGTGGTGATGATACCGTGGCCACTGCAATTGTAGTTGGCAGTGTCGTTGGCTCAACATGGGAACTTGTATAGGTGGTCTGCTGCAGAGCCCAATGTTCAACAGTGTGCGTTGAACGATGAGCTCCAAAACATTTGCATCTGCACCAGCATTGTAGTATATCATCATATCGCCTCATATCCTACTTTCCAGAGCAGGCGAGCCTCCGACCTCCACGTTCTTTGACAGTGTGTGGACGACCATATCTTGTGACTTCTTCGTAGTGTCGTCGTCCTCCAACCACTTTCGACAGATGCTCACGACTGTACCACTCAAACTTCTGCTCAGCTTTGCCATTTCCGAGATATTCGTTCGTAGGCACTGGGTCGTTACAGTCTGCCCTCTTTCAAAGTCTGCAGTGTATTTTCCCCTTAGCTTGTATCGTCGCAGAGAGAGAGAGAGGGAGAGAGAGAGAGAGAGAGAGAGAGAGAGAGAGAGAGAGAGAGAGATCATACTCTGCGAATTCATTTTCTTACAGCAATAACTTAATTCATAGCAGCTGCTTAAAGTGACGACCGTCAGTCTCAACCAACTTGATGTATGTGTCTTTCATCAGCCCAGACATGGTGATTGAGACGTGAAACTGTAACTGTAATTATGACATTCGTTTGCGAATCCCTTGTTTAATTTGTAACTCCATACGTTTCAGAACACACCTTGAACTTTTCATATCATCACATCTCGAGATGGCATATTGGTTGACATACTGGACTGGCTCGCGGGAGGAGAAGAATCGAAATCGTCGACCTACCATCCAAATGTTTTGTCCAGTCACATTATTGTGACCAAGTGTTAGAAGCCTGAACAACCATCTTTAGCAGCGCGGACCGCTGGGAGGCTCTGGAAGGTACCCATAAGGCAGTGGAGCCATGTCGATTCGAGCGCCATGGGCAACTGCGCGAGCAGCCGGATCGAGGTGGTCCCATTATTATCGATCTGGGGAGCTTGGTGGCTATAGGGGTACGATAAACTCATCCTGCTGTTCTTTGAACCAAGCACGTGCACTGCCAGCTGTATAACACGTTGCATTGTCCTCGTGGGAGATGCCATCCTGACGAGGAAAAACAAACTGGATTTAGGGATGGACAAGGTGCCCAAGGCTAGATGCAAACTTGTGTTGATCCATTGTGCCGTCCACAATAACGAGATGAACCATGGAATACCACGAAAACGTGTCCCAGACAGACCGTAACGCTCCCTCCTCTGGTCTGGACCCTTCCAAATATTGTTGCGGGATGTTCGCTTTCATACGTTTCACGCCGTACACGCCAGTGGTCATCTGTCATCTGAAAAGACCATCTGTTACCATACAATGGAGAACCAGTTGCGCTATTGGCGTCCAAATTCCATCCTTCGTCGCCTACGCAGTAACGCGTCCTGAACGGTCATTGAGTGGACACTGTTGGTAACCCCGTGGTTCATCTGGGCGGTCAGTTGCTCAACAGTTGCACGTTTACTCGCAAGTCCCCACAGAGTCGTTCAGCCCTGTCACATTTTCTTCGGCGGCGGTTTGGATTAGCGCAGTTTTGCCGTCCACAGTATATTTTAACCATGGCGGCTGTGAAATTATTATTAACAAAGCTTAAAATTTTGTAGGGTGTACTCATCCATTTGCTTTATATCTGCTGCTGCCACAAGCTCACGTTGTCGACTGTAACATGGTTTTTACACCATGAATGATCTATACAAATATTATGTTTCAGAACATTTATTCTAAATCTCGTCATAATTATAATGACATGCTTACAACACTGACATGCTTCTTGCAAAGTATCTTTTAAGACACTTTTCCCCGTGCCAACATGGCTGCCCATTTATATATAAATCCGACAATCCTTGGTATTGTTATACAGGATTTTTTAGTAAAATTACAATTAAAACTGTTGCCTTAAAATTAATGACATATTTCAACAATTGCACTGGTTCTAGTAGAGCAAATACATTTATTGATTTTTAAGTATTTAACATTTTAGGAGTGTGTAAATACTCAAATATTAACAATACTTTTACTATTTTTATAAAATGCAAAAGACACATGGTTCGGAAAATGTTACTACCAAAGTATATGTTTCCAAGTCTCCCACTGAATGTGGCAAAATAGGTTTTTTATTTATTATTGACAAAACACCTAAAGAACTGCCTATGTTTACACGCCACTTACAACATTTTCGCTAATTACATTTTAATTTTCTAATCTGTTTTGATTCTCACAGTTGGTTTTTCGTTTAAATACCACAGACTTAATTTAGATACTATTTTAACACAAAGAAATGACTTTGACCAATATACTCTATCATTTGTTTTAGATTTCACCTAATTACGTTAATCCTAAATATTCCTACCAATTACAGGACCTATACACATCAGTACAACTACAATTCAGTAAACAGTTTTATGGTATCAATTTTGTAAGTACAGGTTTATCTATACGACTGCCTTTTGTTTACGTAAGTGATTCCTCTTTATTTCAAATTGTATCGAAGAATGTGTGTTTTAAATGGGTTTCGATGGACTGTTACGGCTCAAATCACGTGACCCGATAGCCAATGATCATGCCCTTTTGGACGTCAGACAAATCACTCCGTTTCCACATTATAACATCGACTGCACTGTTTTGCGCTTTACCCCTACACGCTTTATGTGCGTTTCACTGCTAGTGCTACCGTCTGTGAGTAGTTATTGCACGCTGACGTCGAACATAGGCGCTGGTCACATTGATATGACAGGACCGTATAGGTTTCCCATAGTTTCCCTAAGTAACATATGGCCAAAGGCCGGACGTGTCCTTGGAAAAGGCAGCTACAGCTAGATTTTCTGGTCGATGCTTGTATGATCGGATCTTGTGTGGCATCCTTGATATTTTCGTCGCTGACGAAACGTAAGAAGTAATCCTCCTTTCTTTCTTTTTTATAACTCATTGCGTACGTCGTAGATGGTCCAGTGTTGTCCATTTTTTAATGTATGAGGCTAATTTGCCAACGTACTTTTTTCTGATTTATGACGTTTATATTGGGCGCCCAATTTCTTTACAGCGAAAGCACTCATGATGCTTATTTTTGTGCTGAAGCCGTCCTGGCCGAAGCGAATACGATTCTTCGCGCAGCCGTAATAACAGTAATGTTACTCTCTGTCTCTGTTCCTCTCACGTCGGGCTTGTTCTCCGCCTCCTCGATCCCGCGAGGTTACTCACCCGAACATCAGCATAATTTTCTCCTCAAGAATTGGAGTGGAATATTCGCGCTTAAATTAACGGGGCGTGGGCGGGCGGGCGGGTATTTATGGGATGAGTTTTTGCGTTTATTGCGAGCGTAGTCTCTCGTCGGCGCGGCTCGGCTGGGCTAGCGCCGGCCTTATCGGGTAGGCGGCTGCGTGCCGGCAGATAAACAGATCGCCGCGCCTTGTTAGGCACGCCGGAGAGCGGCTGGCTGTGTGGGGCGACTGGGCACTGCAGGCAGGGCGGCAGAATCCCGACAATGGCACACCCTCCCCGCCTCTGGGAGGCCCTAAATCCCACGAGGCGTCGGCGTCGACGTTGGCGTCGTCGTCGTCGGAGGCGGCGTGCGTGCGTGCACGGGCGCGTCACGGGTGAAGTAAGTTGCTCTCTTTGTACGGCCACACCCTCGCTGTTAAGCCGAGCTTGCTCTGAAAGGGGCGCCACAAAAGGTGAGAACTGGAGCAAAAGAACACGCGCGACAGGGAAAAAGTGAATCGCCCTGTTTTCCAGGTGGTATTGCCTTTCCGGCCGAGGCTAAGAAAAAGTCAAAGTTCCTACTGGCAGGAAATGACAAAATTCCCAGCGGAAAATCAAGACCCTATTGTTTCCAATTGAAAAAGAAAAGCACTTGTCAAAATAAGAGTTTTTGTAGGCGGAAAACTAACGTAGCGAGTCAAGATCAACATATTACAAAGTACGACATTATTTTTTGTGTATCATATGGACAGGTCTTAATTTCGTCGGGTACAGCATTCCGGCACCTCCCAACACTTTTTTTTGTAAATTCTCTGGAACAAGACGTTACCGGAGATTTAAAATAGTAAATGTGTATTAGGTCGGTACGTAACTATAATTTACTACTGAAGCAATCTGAGAGATCAACAGTATTTTGTAAAAACTGATTAACACTGTAAGTGGTATCGCAGTTTTGAAAAATCGCTACTTGTGCGATCTTTATGATTCCGCCACCTAAAATTTTATAAATTAAGTACTGTATGCAAACGACTGTGATTGTGTCGGAAAAAAATCTACATCTACATCCATAGTCCGCAAGCCACCTGACGGTGTGTGGCGGCGGGTACTTTGAGTACCTCTATCGGTTCTCCCTTCTATTCCAGTTTCGTATTGTTCGTGGAAAGAAGGATTGTCGGTATGCCTCTGTGTGGGCTGTAATCTCCCTGATTTTATCCTCCTGGTCTCTTCGCGAGATATACGTAGGAGGGAGCAATATACCGCTTGACTCCTCGGTGAAGGTAGGTTCTCGAAACTTCAACAAAAGCCCATACCGAGCTACTGAACGTCTCTCGTGCAGAGTCATCCACTGGAGTTTATGTATCATCTCAGTAACGCTTTCGCGATTACTAAATGATCCTGTAACGAAGCGCGCTGCTCTCCGTTGGATCTTCTCTATCTCTTCTATCAACCCTGTCTGCCACGGATCCCACACTGGTGAGCAATATTCAAGCAGTGGGCGAACAAGTGTACTATAACCTACTTCCTTTGTTTTCGGATTGCATTTCCTTAGGACTCTTCCAATGAATCTCAGTCTGGCATCTGCTTTACCGACGATCAACTTTATATGATCATTCCATTTTAAATCACTATTAATGCCTACTCCCAGATAATTTATGGAATTAACTGCTTCCAGTTGCTGACCTGCTATATTGTAGCTAAATGATAAACGCTCTTTCTTTCTATGTATTCGCAGCACATTACACTTGTCTACATTGAGATTCAATTGCCATTTTAAGTATCTTTGCAGTTACAACTTTCGTGACATACGATTGGTCTCGACTGTCTCAAATAGCCATCTTCGGATCCAAGAGTAACAAAAGTTAAAACAGTAGTATAATTTGAGGCGTCGTACGTAAAATATGTATAGTGTTATAAACTAATGATGTAATAAAATTCTTATACCCAGTTGCCTCACAGAGGGACAAATTGTTGGCATGGACGTAAAATTATTCTGCTACGTTTGGGTAATAAAAAGGTAATTAAATTTTAAAGAACGTGTTTATTCTTCTGATTTTAACGAAACAGTTTAAATTTTATCGCTTCCAGATGTTGACAGTCGATGGATATCTATTTCTCCATTCAGATACATACACGGAAGTAACAGTAGTCGTGGGATAGCGATATGCACATATAGACATGGCAGTAACATTGCGTACACAAGTATAAAAGGGCAATGCAGTAGCAGAGCTGTCTGTCAGTTGCACTCAGATGAATCATCTGAAAACGTTTCGGACGTTATTAAGGACGCAAAACGAGAACTAGCAGACTTTGAACGCGAAATTGTAGTTGGAGCTAGACGCAGGGGACCTTCTATTTCGGAAATCGTTAGGGATTTCATTACCCCTCCATCCGCAGTGTCAAGAGTGTGCCGAGAATACCAAATTTGAGGCATTGCCTCTCATCATGGACAACGCAGTGGTCGGCGGCCTTCACTTAATGACCGAGAGGATCGGCGCTTGCGTAGAGTTGTTAGTGCTAACAGACAAGCTAGACTGCGTGAAATAACCGCAGAAATCCATGTGGAACGTATGACGAAATAATCCGTTAGGAAGTGCGGCGAAATGGGGCGTTAATGGGCTGTGGCAGCAGACGACGGACTCGAGTGCCTTTGCTAACAGCACAACGTCGCATGCAGCGCCTCTCCTGGGCTCGTGACCATATCCTTTAGACGCTAGACGACTGGAAAACTGTGGTCTGCTCACATAAATCCCAATTTCAGTTGGTAAGAGCTGTTAGTAGCCTTACCGTGTGGCGCAGACCCCAGGAAGCCATAGGTCCAAGTTGTGAATAAGGCACTGTGCATGTTTGTGGTGGCTCCATAATGCTGTGGGCCGTGTTTACATTGATTTGAAAAGGATATGTTCAATCATGTATCGCGGCATTCATGAACTGGGATTCTTTCGCCAAATAAACCACTGAGATCAGAATGTACTACAGCTTCAACCACGACACCGACTATACCTATAGTCGTGTATGGATGTGGGTTCTCGATGCCGACAGGCTAGCGAGGAATAAGCTGAATTATGTAGTATATGATGGAATTCGCATCGTTAATAATGTTCCTCCATCACAAACATCGTCATAATCTCTGGTAGCATATGGAAGTTCCGTGACTTCATGACGCCTCCATGGCTTCATTCGGCCACCTATATACGAAAGTACCACTCACTCTATTAGTAGGACAGTCAGCTCTTGACAATGACAGCAGAGGATGTTGTGAAAGCTTCTATCAAACAATTCCGACGCAGTAGCAAAACAGAGAAACTTTTACCCAGGAATTGCACTTACTTTTATGATAGGTCACTGAACTCTTCCGTCGTTTTTCAACTGACTGTAAACCAGGCTTGAAGCGAGATTCAGCAATGCCTTGACAATACACACATCAAAAAAAGTTTCGCATCACCTCGGTTCCGAGAGTTTCAGAACCTGTACAAAAATTGGAATAGAGATCAACATAAATACCATTTCCGCCCTTTTTATTGCTCATGGAAACCACACATTGCATGTTGTACCACCATACAGCGAGACCTTCAGAGTTGGTGGTCCAGGTTACTGTACACACCGGTATCTCTAATACCCAGTAGCACGTCCTCTTGCATTGATGCATGCGTGTATTCGTCGTGACATACTACCCACGAGTTCATCAAGATCAAGGCACTGTTGGTCCAAACTGTCCCACTCCTCAACGGCGATTCGGAGATGATCCCTCATAGTGGTTTGTGGGTCACGTCGTCCATAAACAGCCATTGTCAGTCTATCCCAGGCTTGTTCGATAGGGTTCATGTCTGTAGAACATGCTGGCCGCTCTAGTCGAGCGATGTCGTTATCCTGAAGGAAGTCATTCACAAGTGTGCACGATGGGGGCGCGAATTGTCGTCCATGAAGACGAATGCCTCGTCAATACGCTGCCGATATGGTTGTATTAACGGTCGGAGGATAGCATTCACGTATCGTACAGCCGTTATGGCGCCTTCCATGACAACCAGCGCCGTACGTCGGCCACACATAATGCCACCCCAAAACAGCAGGGAACCTCCACTTTGCTGCATTCGCTGTATAGTGTGTCTAAGGCGTTCAGCCTGACCGCATTTCCTCCAAACACGTTTCTACGATTGTCTGATTGCAGGTATATGCGACACTCATCGGTGAAGAGAATGTGATGCCAATCCTGAGCGGTTCATTCGGCATGTTGTTGGGCCCATCTGTACCGCGCTGCATGGTGTCGTGGTTGCTAAGATGGACCTCGCCATGGACGTTGGGAGTGCAGTTACTCATCATGCAGCCTATTGCGCACAGTTTGAGTCGTAACACGACGTCCTGTGGCAGCACAAAAAGCATTATTCAACATGGTGGCGTTGCTCTCAGGGTTCCTCCGAGCCATAATCCGTAGGTAACGGTCATTCACTGCAGTAGTAGCCCTTGGGCGGCCTGAGCGAGGAATGACAATGACAGTTCCTGTCTCTCTGTATCTCCTCCATGTCCGAACAACATCGCCTTGGTTCGCTCCGAAACGCCTGCACACTTCCCTTGTTGAGAGCCTTTCCTGGCACAAAGTACAATTCTTTTGTACGGAAAAGGTTTGTTACTCTATCATTATTGGTCATGCATATGTTTTCATTGAATTTTAACCTCCCATTTCTCATTACATCTGTTCTTTCAGATACAGTTCTGTATTATATCTTAATATGTATTCTGATTCACTGCTGCGTTTGAATCCTAGTAGTGTTCGTAGGATTCTTCTTTCATTTTTTCTAACTTTTTCAAGCTCTCTCTTCGTAGTCAGTTTAAGAGTTTCCACTGCATAAGATATTTTTGGTCTGACTGCTGTTTCATAGTGTTTCCATTTTTGTGTTCCGGGATCAAGAATTTTTTTAGTACAGTAACACGAATCCGAAGGGACCGAAAAATCAGGAGTTCGTGTTAAAAAAGTTCGTGTTAAAAATTCGTGTTAAGTGAAAAACACAGATTTTAATAAATATACATGTAC
The DNA here is from genome assembly GCF_021461385.2 of Schistocerca piceifrons. NCBI lineage: Eukaryota > Metazoa > Arthropoda > Insecta > Orthoptera > Acrididae > Schistocerca > Schistocerca piceifrons. The sequence continues at coordinate 584,643,903 of NC_060140.1, read as the reverse complement.
AGTAGTACACTAATTTGTAATACACTACACTATCAAACACGTTATTGTAGACTTACAACACTATAAAGTGATCGTAAAATTACAAGTACTCACAAATTATGTACGTTACTTTCTTGGAAAAAATTCCGTCATGGTTCGCTGACGTTTATGGGAACGATAGTATTTTGTAATTTCACAACCAATTGTAATGACAGCGTCCGTAAACCCAGCAGTGACGTCAGATGTTGAAGCGAACCGTTTTAAACAGTCCAAGGCTGTAAACATGTCCTGACGGGTAGGTGGAATGGTATCTGTATTCTCTTCCTCTTCACTTTCCTCTGATGGCCCTTCTTGCACCTCGTTCACAGCTTTTGGCACATCCGATTCCACAGAAGCACATACCGCAACTTCGTCGTCTGCACTAATGAATTCTTCGAAACTAATCCCAGGGTTCGCAACGTCCTGCAGAACTGTCCATTCGTCAGGTGAAGTGACATCTTCTAAATCGTGGATATCTTCAGAGTTGCTATGTCTCCAAGCTGTGTTAAAGCACTTCCCTATATGATGTGGCGATACTGAGTTCCAGGCTACTGCGATGGCTTTTATTGCGTCAAGCAGATTCCAATTTGGGGTTGCACTTTTGTTTTCAGTAGCACGAATTGCAGCTATTACAAGTCGCTTACAATAAGTTCTCTTTATGAGAGACGTTATACCTTGGTCCAAAGGCTGAAGGCGGCTTGTGGCGTTGGGTGGAAAAAACTGAACCTTTATGTTGGATAGGTTCAGATCATGAAAGTTATCGGCAGTACATCTGTCCAATGTAAGAAGAACATGTCTATTTTGAGCAACCACTCGACTGTTGAAACGAAGAAGCCACTTGCGAAATGATGTGCCATCGATCCAAGCTTTCTTGTGGTGAGAGTAGATACAAGGTAAAGTGTCCGTATTTATGTTTTTAAAACAACGTGGTTTGTCGGATTTACCGATAACCCAGGGACGAAACTTCTCACTGCCGTCAGCATTACAGCACAGTACAACAGGCACACGTTGTTTGCTTCGTGCTCCACCGTGACACTTATCACCTTTTATCCCCAACGTGTGATTTGCAAAAAGATTGTAGAAAAACCCAGTTTAATCCATTTTAAACACATCACACGAGGCATACTTTTCCCTCACTCGGTTGAATTCATGCAACCAGCTGTTCGCACTTTCTTCATCAACTTTATTTGCTTCACCACAAATTTGTACAGATGAAATTGAATGTCTCTTTTGGAATCGATACAACCAACCAGCAGAACAACGGAAGTCTTTGATGCCCACATCTTTAGCAATATCATTTGCTTTTGACTGAATCACAGGGCCAGTTAAAGGTATGTTAGATGCACGCATATGATGGAACATTCTAGCAGTGACGTCTCGATGTCTTCATACTTGGCGGTACGAAGTCGTTTAGATTTGTTTCCAGAACCTGATGCCGCAGCATTAATAATTTTTTCTCGTTTCTTAGTAATCGTAGATAAAGTAGATTTAGGTATTCCAAACTGCTCTGCAATTGCTGTTTTCTTGGTACCACGGTTCACTTCATCTAGAATCTTAAGCTTTAACTGTACATTTAGAGCTGCCTGTTTCCTCTTTGCTATTTTCGAGTGCTACGACCTACAATACGTTAAAAACGAGTCAACAATAACTATAATTAGCTTTGTAGCTAAATTTCCTACTTTCATTTCGGAAAAAATTACGCTTTAGAATACTCTAAGGTCGAAAGTTTGTGTTACAGTGAAATTTAATTACGCTAGGACCTGAATCGCCTTAATCGAAATTCGTGTTAATCGATAAAACACCATAAGAACTAATGTATTCCTGGTAGGAGCAATATTTGTTTCGCGTTAACCGCGAGTTCGTCTTATACGAATTCGCGCTAACGGGGTTATACTGTATATAAGTTTCTTCTAATTTGAAAAGCCCTCTGAATTCTCTGTTTTCTAGTCTCTATTGCTGTCTTTTCCCTCATATTGTTTGATATCCATTTTCCTTTTTATTTAAAATAGTCTGCTGTGGGTATTATGTTGTTATTTATTTTAATCCTTTGAGATACATTGCTGATGTTCGACATGTACTGTTCTCTTAATGACACTTGTAATCTTACTTCTGGTGCTTGGATGCTACACATTTGTGATTTGTTCTTGTGCATTTTCAAGGCGAGTGTGTTCTCTGAGAATTTTAGACAGTCTTCGAAGATCTTGTTTGGCTTGCTTTACATAATCAGCGAATTGATTCGCAAAAAACACTCTCCGTACCTCTACACAAGATGAAATCGATGCCCTTTTTGTACGTACAGCCAGTGGTTTCCAACCCCTGCTTTTGTAGCTGTTTTCGTTCCTGGCGTAAAGAGGTGCATTCACTTATCCCCAGTAACAAATGATCACACAAAATCAGTTCAGTGCTGATTAGAAACAAACGAAAAATGTGTTACTTGCCTATCCCTGGACCTTTCTAAAAGTAGTCCATCTATAGTTACAGGTTTGTGTTTATCGCTTGGATTATGTTTTAGGGAAAGTACTACTACCTTTGAATTCAGATGCTCATTTCTTCACTGATGTAAAAGAAAGAACTAATTTTTACTTCTCGAACTTGGACGAGGTTCCATTTGGGATAAATCATTCAAACAAAGAATTGTTTGAGTGAGCTATGTTCAGATTGATTCATTGGAACAAAACAAACAACGCTACTAGTTTAAAAACCGTATAAAAAAACTTCTCCCGCAAATCTTGTCGAGACGTGAGATAAGTTGTTATGCAACGTGTTCCATACCAGCGTAACAGATGCAAAATTTCATTGATATCGACGCCGTCTGTTCGCCACATCTAGGAATTTGCTCCGTATATTGATAAGTTGATCGTGACGGCAGTCTTCCGACATTACACACCTTTTACCATTTCGTAGCAATGAATAACTAGACGAAACTGCTAAGGCGTCCCGTTATCAGGACGATACAATGCCATCTGCCGTTCCTCTGAATTCAGTGCTCTCGTTGCTCAAGCAGAGTGTTACTAGTCAAAGGGATGAAAATTGGTGGGACTGCTGGAGGGTAAGTTAAGGTCGGTGTGTTTGTCCGTGAGGTATCTCCTTCCTGTCTCCCTGACTGGATGCAATTATTCTAACGTGAATCAGAATTGGTCATTGATCGATCTTTCGGGGATTCCTGCTTTAATTTGCGGTGTAAGCTCTGTGTTAGTATATTGCCTTTTTATTCTCAGCTCTGAGCTAGTAAATTGGTATCACAATGTAATTAATTTTCGACAAATGGGGTGTTTAATTAGTAGTAGAGCTCACTTCCGTTGCTCGTATTCGCTTCTAAAACTGACCGTGTTCCCTTAATCAACACGACCACATCGAAAGTCATTATTACGAGTAGGTAATATGAATAACATGGAAATTACCGAATGATAACAGCTCAAGTTCACGACTTTTTTGGAATTTATTTATATTTTTTTTACACGCCCAATGTTGAAATCGTGATTCTACCATAAACGTTAAGTCCGTGACTAGCGATAATTCTTCCAGTTATTTGCAATAATCACTCGCTTTAACGTTCCGTCTCTCTCCTGTAAACTAACTCTTTGTGGTCACATTAATGTCGTTAACGCGACCACGCGCCTCGCGTCAATACTCCGACCCCAGTCTCGACAGGCTCCTCATGGCTGATTAAAAAACAATGCCTCTAGTCCGTTGTAGCTGTGCGGCAGTTCAAAGCGAGCCACTGGCGGGAGAGGGGTACACCGCTCCTGGTTAAGGTGAGCGGTACGCTTGTGCGGTGCTTGTTGCTGTCTATCTGTCAAGTTTTAAGTGACTGTTCTACATATTCTGACTTGAGGCAACTATGAGTCTACCGCCTGACTAACCCAGCGCATAACGTTGTCTACTAGTGGCGTAATCACAAAAATTGCAAAATGGGCAGGCATCAGATCTCATTACTAAAGAGGCAGACCTTTGATTGACAAGTAGCGTGTGTTTTAGTTCAGTAGGTAGCTCAGAGAGAGCGCTGAATGTTATTACACTGAAGGAAACGGTTAAGCTCTTTGGCAGTCAACTGATCTAAGTTCAAGTACTCGTGGTTGTCAGGCCTTCTATCACCGCTTGATAACTTCGATTACTTGTGTACTACAATATTCAAGAAACATAAAATTATGAATTTACAATGCCCTGCTGACTTTAAATTTGCTCTCCTGAAAAGTAGTCTTTTGCACAACAGTACTTGGGATCCAACTCTCCCGTATGCTCCACTACTCACATGAGAGATGTGGCGCAGTCACTGAACTCACGTGCTTGGATTCAGATCTCTAGAAATCTAGATTTAGATTTTTCTAAATCGATTAAGGCGAATGGCGGGATAATGTCTTCAAAAACGGCACCATCGATTTCTTCCCTCTCGCTTGCCGTTGTCTATCCGAACTTGAGGTCAGTTGTAATGAGCTCTTGTCGACGGGACGCTAACCACAAAATCTACCTTCTTTACGCAGTACTGTCGTAGCAACACGTCATAAGCGAGACGAAACGTAACGTGATGACAAACCCATTCCACGGAAACCAGCTCTTATCTCTTGTATGGTGATTTTGCGGCCTTTTACCTCGACTAGACGAGGCACTTGCTTTCACGTTTCCACTTTGAGGGTTTTTCTCTGCTCCAACTTGACAAAACGTTGTCCTTGCCCGTCTCGCGAAAGGAACCTTCCGTACATACATCCACTTGATTCTTTGCAGTTGTCGTCTCTTATTTCCTACACGCCCGCGCAGGTTGGATTTACCACTCATTTTAATCTGGTTTTAGAGTGACTGGCTTATCTTTTCTACCTTTTCTGTGGTCATCCTGCGTTCTTAATTTTTAAACAGTAATTTTAGGCTGGAGTTTTTAATTTTGTACGAGTCCGTCGGCGAATGTGAGTTCGCCCTAAACACGAAGTTTTTTAAATTTATGATGTCACAAACATCTCGTAATGTTTTAGTACTGGTGCTGTTAACCGTGGTGTTGAGTGGGTGAGTCACAAATCATAATCTACTTCTTCGGTACTATTGGATAACCAACCACATCTAGTATGGCGGAGGGTACACCGCGAATGGTGCGCCGGCCAACTATTGTTGGCAAGCCTCGTGTGAGCCCGATTCTTGCTGGTTTTACCTTTATGGTCTTTCCGCGACATACGCGCTGGAGAAAGGAAAGCAATATACTGAGTAAAAAAAAAAAAAAAAAAAAAAAAAAAAAAAAAAAAAAAAAAAAAGTTCGTTTACAGACACAACGTGTTCCAACAGATGGAAAATGGATTATAGCCATTGAAGCTAGAGACACAATTCGTGGAGTACTTTTGGAAAGAAATAATTGTGCAACTTGTTGATTCATTGTGTTCAAGTACACTATTAGACAGGTTAGGTACTGCTCTGGAATAATTTCTCAGTATCTTCTCCTAAAGGCCTCATTACATGATTAGACAGGTTAGGTACTGTTCCGGGATAATTTCTCAGTTGTTGTGGTCTTCAGTCCTGAGACTGGTTTGATGCAGCTCTCCATGCTGCGATGTCCTGTGCCAGCTTCTTCACCTCCCAGTACCTACTGCAACCTACATCCTTCTGAATCTGCTTAGTGTATTCATCTCTTGGTCTCCCTCTACGTTTTTTACCCTCCAATGCTAAATTTGTGATTCCTTGATGCCTCGGAACATGTCCTACAAACCGATCCCTTCTTCTAGTCAAGTTGTTCCACAAACTCCTCTTCTCTCCAATTCTATTCAATACTTCCTCATTAGTTATGTGATCTACCCATCTAATCTTCAGCATTCTTCTGTAGCATCACATTTCGAAAGCTTCTATTCTCTTCTTGTCCAAACTATTTATCGTCCATGTTTCACTTCCATACATGGCTACACTCCATACAAATACTCTCAGAAACGACTTCCTGACACTTAAATCTATACTCGATGTTAACAAATTTCTCTTCTTCAGAAACGCTTTCCTTGCCATTGCCAGTCTACATTTTATATCCTCTCTACTTCGACCATCATCAGTTATTTTGCTCCCCAAATAGCAAAACTCCTTTACTACTTTAAGTGTCTCATTTCCTAATCTAATCCCCTCAGCATCACCCTACTTAATTCGACTACATTCCATTATCCTCGTTTTGCTTTTGTTGATGTTCATCTCATATCCTCCTTTCAAGACACTGTCCATTCCGTTCAACTGCTCTTCCAAGTCCGTTGCTGTCTCTGACAGAATTACAATGTCATCGGCGAACCTCAAAGTTTTTGTTTCTTCTCCATGGATTTTAATACCTACTCTGAATTTTTCTTTTGTTTCCTTTATTGCTTGCTCAATAAACAGATTGAATAACATTGGGGAGAGACTACAACCCTGTCTCACTCCCTTCCCAACCACTGCTTCCCTTTCATGTCCCTCGACTCTTATAACTGCCATCTGGTTTCTGTACAAATTGTAAATAGCCTTTCGCTCCCTGTATTTTTTTTACCCCTACCACCTTCAGAATTTGAAAAAGAGTATTCTAGTCAACATTGTCAAAAGCTTTCTCTAAGTCTACAAATGCTAGGAACGTAGGTTTGCCTTTCCTTAATCTATTTTCTAAGACAAGTCGTAGGGTCAGTATTGCCTCACATGTTCCAATATTTCTACGGAATCCAAACTGATCTTTCCCGAGGTCGGCTTCTACCAGTTTTTCCATTCGTTTGTAAAGAATTCGCGTTAATGTTTTGCAGCTGTGACTTATTTAATATCTTCTCCTTAAGGCCTCATGGCATCAAAGCAGCGGGCTGTGTCTTGTCTTTGTCGCACTTGGCGTGTCAGGTTGTTTCGACCAACGTCCGATTTCTGTTAGTGCCGGCGTCTTGAGGCACCAGACGGTCTAGTTGCCAAAGTGGCCGTACCGCCGTACTTTCAGAAAGTAGGACGCTACAGGGATACTGCAGAGAGCACAACAATCACATCTTACGCAAGCGTGGTTATTCAACTCAAGACAGATGGACTTTTGCCACATTGTAACTAGTCGCCGAGCACCACATCGCCAGTATCGCCTCCTTCCTGGCACACATTGTACCTTGAAATATTAACTGAAATTTTATAAATATCACAACAGTCTGTGATGGCAAATATTTGTTTGTTCAAATACCGGTTTCCATCATTCAGATTGACCCAAAAAGAGAAATTGTGCATATTTATGAAAAAATGTACATAATAGTACACTATCAACTATTACAAGCAGTAACGGGATACACTCTGTCTGGAAGGTTAGCAAACATACCTTTCTTCATGAAGGGAACAGAGTATAAAAATAAAATACGTATTATTGCTACCATAAACGGCATCGTCATATAGAGAAGAATCGTGGTAAATTGGTAAACGCTCGTGACCGATAATGTTCGGTTGTCGCTGCGTACTGTACTTAACAACTGCAGTTCAAACAGTGAAAGGGGCATAGTCGCTAGATGTCGCTAGCCGAAGGCAGTCTGCAGCGGCGTGTTACAAAGTCACAAATGTGATCGTAGACAGTCTGCATAAAAATGGAATAAAGAAAGAATAAGAGTTTTGACATGTGACCAAAGATAATGCCAGTTTAAATTACAGGAGGTAGGTACAAATAATTGTCTTTGCAATATTCGATACAATAAAGCTGAGAGCAGCATGTCAAAAGATAAAAAGGTAACAGGCACACCGGGCTTACCACAGCAGATCCAACAAACCGCGAGCGGTGCTACGTCAAGCCATAATGCAAATGGACAGATATACACTACACTACTGACATACACTACAGCATGCAGGTTGTACACACTGCACCAGAGGCTCGTCTGTTGAAACTGTTAGAAAAATAGTAATCTATTGAAATAGGAGGCACCGCCTTTCTAAACTTCTCAATGAACAGAATGAATTTGACCCAAGTCCCATATTTCATTATACGACAGGCTGTTGTAGGTCATATGTACTGGTTGAGTTCTGTATCTCCTGCTCCCAGCCTTTTTATCGTGTTTTGATATCCTGATGTCAATTCGCTTAACTGAGCACTGTATACGTCACAGACAATTACTACTAGGAACTAGCTTTTACAATTTTGAAAATTGCATGTTGTTACGATACCTTCGTTTAACTTTAGACATTTTAATAAAATGTATTTATGGTTTTGTCGATTTGCGTTAAGCATTGGCCACGCGCCGCCCAAGGTTTCTGGAATCTGTTTTTGGTCTGCCCTCTGTGGCTTTGACTTTTTTTAACTTCCGACATGCTGCTGTCTACCTTATTGTATCGAACATTTCACCGACATTTATTTGCAGGTATCTTTTATAATTTAAACTGATATTCTCTTCGAACCCAAGTCAAAACTGTAACTCTTTCTGTACTCCATTTTACTGTATCAGATGTAGTTTTATGCAGAATGTCTGAGATCATATTTCTCACTTTGTATCACGCCACTGCAAACTGCCTTCGGCCAGCATCTACCGCCCTCTCCCCCTCAGCTGTTTGCACCATAGTTGTAAGTACAGTACGCAGTGACGGCCCTGCATTATGAGCCATGAGTGTTTACCATTTTATCATGATTTTATTCTATATGACGATGCCTTTTATGGTTATATACTACTATTTTTTTTATACTCTGTTAACTTCATGGAGAAAGGTATATTTGCTAACCTTTCAGACTATGTATATCATGATACTGCTTATAGTAGACTAGTTGATAGCTTACTATTGTGTTCTTTTTTGATAAATATTCGTATTTTCTCTCTGTAGGTCGATCTGAACATAATCATAATGATTGAAACCCATAATTAATAAACAAATATTTGCTATCAGAGACTGTTGTGGTATTCACTATATTTCATAACATTGAATCGCTGTCACCCTCTGAGCGACTGTCATCCCTCATTGTAGGTGCCTAGGGCATCTCATCCGGGATAAGGCCTGTTAAAAATTTTTGGTACTCTCAGCAACGATGACTGCGTCAGACAACATTTGAAGACAAACCTGCATCCTTCCTTTAGCGCTGTTGGCTCCTCATTTCAACCAGTGGTCAAGCACGTCTCGTGGAATGTCCATCTATTCGTCGCAGCACGGTGGGATATTGATCTTCCTCGATTGCGCATTTATTAGACACTTCCTAAGTGAAAATGTATGGCTTTCGATCCCTTGGTAACTGGCCTATGGACACCATTAATGGCCACGAATTAATAGTGTTCTTCACTCCAGGCTGCATAGCGAATTATTACGTTAGAAAGAAAGAAACAGCAAAGACATGATATCTTCAGAAATCATGCTTTCGTAAGGAGTCGAGTTCCAGTGCCGGACTAGCCATTTCGACTTAGGTTTTCCTCAGTTTCTCGAAATGACATCCGTCGAATGCCAAAATTGTTCCTTCAGCAAACCCACGGTTGTCTGCCCCACCCTTGTAATCCAAATGAGCCGTGGTTCCGCCCTTTTGGCGTGGCAGGGTGTTAAACGTTGAACATTTTCCCTTTGAAATTAATCGTTTACTTATTACTAACAATCTGATGCTGCTGCAGTTTCAGGTTCTCCCGATTATTTGTTCAGTGTTGTAGTTTCCTTGCACGTCAACGTGTTATCAGTTATTGGCGTTTTCGGTGAGTGTAACTCGAGAAATTTATCCAGTAGTTCAAATGGTTCAAATGGCTCAGAGCATTATGGGACTTAACATCTGAGGTCATCTGTCCCCTAGAAGTTATAACTACTTCAACCTCACTAACGTAAGGACATCACACACATCCATGCCGGAGGCAGGATTCGAACCTGCGACCGCAGCAGTCGCGCGGTTACGGACTGAAGCGCCTAGAACCGCTCGTCCACCGCGGCGGGCTATCCAGTAGTTCTAACGCATCAGTTTTTTTCACTGGATTTCCCTAGAGTAATTGTTTCACGCTACATTTCTGTCCACCTTACAAGGCGAGTCCAAACTCTGCGTGCCCGATTTCGACGAGCTTCTGAAATTTAAGTCGTGTAAAAAGAAAAAGGTTTGGGTGTCTGTCGGTGCCGAGAAAAAGAATTCGAAGTGGAGGATAAAAATAAAATTGTGTGGTCTGGTTGGCTAGGCGACCCAGAGAGGTAGGTACACTCTTGTCATTGGAATGGGTTTTCTTTCCTTTGCGCACAATGGCATCTTTTCCCTCGCGGAAAGTGAGACTCAATCTGGAACCGCGCGACCGCTACGGTCGCAGGTTCGAATCCTGCCTCGGGCATGGATGTGTGTGATGTCCTTAGGTTAGTTAGGTTTAAGTAGTTCTTAGTTCTAGGGGACTGATAACCTCAGGTGTTAAGTCCAATACTGCTCAGAGCCGTTTGAACCAAAAGTGAGGCCTGCGTGTTAAGGGTATCTTCTGGTTTATGCAGTGTTCCTTCATGTTGTGCTGTATGATGATGAGGTAAAGGAGAGTAGCACCAAGGGCGCTTGAAGTCTACATGTGACGGACGGATCACCATCAAAAGTGAAACATGCCCTTATTCCGGAGAACACTGCGGAGAGGCTTGGAATTTAATGCCGAACATGGTGAACTTCACACTAACTACCCTTGCTGGTCAATTAGTGGCGGTGAAAATTTCTTACACCGGCAGAACTCGAAACGGCTTACCTCGTAGTCGAGCGCCACCACACGGGTTGCCGCCATAGTCTTCCGTACGGAGGTGGGTAGGTGAAGGGTGCAGGTCCATTTGCTGCTAGGTGGAATCGATAAAATAATAAAAATAAACACATTACACTTAAACGTATAACGTACCTAACGTAGTCTGCGAGAAATCGATTTGGTGATTTCGGTCCGCCTACGAAGTTGCATTTTCGATTCTCGGGCCGGTGACTGGGTGATTGATGTGTCTCCGAACTTAGAACACACAGATTCGCTTCTCGGAGCGGACTGTTTGTCTTTTCCGCTACCTCTCTCCCAAATAAATACCAGTATATATCTGCTCATGCAAGTGTCCTTTAGTACTGTTGTGATGGACCATCAGTTCATGTTCTATTGCGGTCGTGTTCACCACACTAGACTCGCATACTAGAGGATGGTGGGTCAAATCCCCGTTCGGTCATCAGATTTAGGTCTTTCGTGATTTCCCTAAATTGCTACGTGCTAATACTGGGATTGTTCCTTTGAAAAGGACATGGGCGATTTCCTTCAACATTCTTCCGTGATCCGAGCTTCTGCTCCGTCTCTAATGACCTCGATGTCGAAGGGACGTTAAACTCTAATGTTGTTTCCTCTCTTATTCCTTTCTATTGCTATCGCCTCTCACATGGTTTGCGAACTTGTCTAACCATCAATGACTGTCCAGTAGTTGTCGCTGCTTTTTCATCTTTACGTTCCACATGATAAATTTTTTCTGATGGAAAAACGTCGGGAAAAACGCACAGAGGGCATTGCTATTCAGAACCATATTGAGGAATTTCAGGGTACGTACGTTGATCACTCTGCTACCGGCCTAATTGACAAAAGCCTAGGTAATCTAGCGTGTGCGTCATGCAGCAATGGATCGAAGCAATTTATTTTTCGGTTCATCGAAACTTGTTAGGTTGAAAACCTGACATAAAAATTACGAGGACTGTTCGGAAAGTACGGTCCAAACGGTCGCAAAATGGAAGCCACTGTGAAAACCAAAAGTGTTTTATTTGCAACAGTTATGTACACTTTCCAGCTACTTGTCTACGTTGTCGCTGCTCCGACCTAGACATTTGTCATAACTTTGTACCAACTTGCCATTACCCTCGTCATACAGTAGAAGGCAGCTGCCTGTGCTTTCCGCCAATTCTCGACGCTGGGCTGCAGCTCGTTGTCTGTGCCAAAATATTCCCTTCTTAATCGGAGTTTCATATGAGCAGAGATGAAACCCGGTGGGAACAAAGTCCGGATGTATGATGGGTAATCAAACACTTCTCATCGGAAACGTCGCAGGAGCGTCTCTGTTGCCCCTGCAGTGTGCCGCCGAGAATTCCCGTGAAGAAGGTTCAAAATGGTTCAAATGGCTCCGAGCACTATGGGACTTAACTTCTAAGGTCATCAGTCCCCTAGAACGTAGAACTACTTAAACCTAACTAACCTAAGGACAGCACACAACACCCAGTCATCACGAGGCAGAGAAAATCCCCGACCCCGCCGGAAATCGAACCCGGGAACCCGGGCGTGGGAAGCGAGAACGCTACCGCACGACCACGAACTGCGGACGTGAAGAAGGAAATGCATGGCAGTTTCGTTCTGTGGAGTTGCATAAAATCGGGCGAATTCTCTCAGCAGGTGCTATACTTGGTACAAGACACTGTTTCCTAGACATCTTTAAGCGCTCACTGTGCGCTCGGAACTGAGAAGAGCGACTCGACGCAGTCGGCGGTCATGCTAGAGACGCTGCCCAACACACACGTGCAAAGCTTTATCGGAATTTCACTGTGGTTTTCATTTCGCGATCGATCGGACCTTGCTTTCCGAATAGCCCTCGTAAAGCTGAATTTTGTATTGAGTATTCTAGCAACACTATAAGGTCCGAAATGAGCCACAATTTTACACGAGTTTACGTTATAGTGGCGCCCATCTACAAGGCACTCGCAGCTCATGAACAAAGAGTGAAAGAAGTGAGGCGCTAGGAACGAGCTGCGACACTGCAAGCGTGCACTCTCAGGCGGTGGCTGTGTCCAGGGAGGGCACGGCACGGCCTTTTCTTTCCTCAGCTTGCATTCCTCCAGCGGCAGCAGGCCTGTATCGGAGAAGCAACTGGAAAAGTTTCGCCTATATATAGGCAGCAGGGCATCCCTGGCGCTCAATAGGCCTGCGAGCGCGCCGCCGCCGCCGCCGCCGCCGCCGCCGCCGCCTGGATGCTGCCGTGCCGGGCCCTGCGTCTGCTGTTGCGCCAACTTCTGCGCCTCGGTCATAAGCAAGTCGTAATGAATTTTCTGCTTACCGGTACACTGCACGCGCGATTTATAGGTTTGCAACACTAAACTAGAGAGACGAAAGGATCCACCTTGTATTACGCTGCTAGCCAAATCGGAAGGGAAATGCTTCAGTTCGCGGAAAACCAACGATTATTGTTTTGACGTTGCGGCGCCCGCTTTCGTACCCTAGGCTACTCACACCGGTACTCCACGTCCTGTGTTGAGGAAACCTGTGCTTGATTTATACTTACGATACGCCCTTGCCCTTGGAATGGACAGTCACTCTAAATTGTGATGTACAGGGTGCTCGGATATTCCCATTACAATATTCTAGGACTTGTACTGGGGAGTGAGTATATAATATTTTCAAAAGGAACCTGTGTCCGGAACGTACCGTTTTCGTTCCACGGCGGTTTCAGTTCAGATGTTTACCTCCCCCACTTCTGCCTGAGGAATTGAATTAGGCGTGACGCAACGCACTTATTAAGTAATAATTCGAAAGGAAACAAACGAAACATCCATTTATCCCTTAAGCACATTTGTTTGTATTACACTTAAACACTACGTGTTTACATTATTCCAAAACAAAAAAAGAAACCTCTGTCTCTACAGGAGCCCAGTAAATTAAACGTTGCATAAGACACCACAAGAAGTAGTCCATAGGAATGAAATCCAGCGATCGCGGCGGCCACGCGGTCTTTCATCATATCGTCTGTTCAGATGTCTCCGAAGCGCATGCGAGAAGTGAGGTGGTGCACCATCATGCTGAAACCACATTTTCTGACGTCATCCTGTTTACCCTATTGCATACCAGGGAAAGCATCTCTGAGACTTTTCTCTTTCCCTTAGCAGACGTGGATGCCCTACACATCTGAACCGAAACCGCCGTAGAACGGAAACTATACTTTTCTGGACATGGGTTCCTGTTCAAAATATTATGTACTCACTCTTCTCTAAAAGTCCTAGAAGTTTGTAACGGGAATTTCCGAACACATTGTATACTATGCGAGTTGCTATGAAGTGCGTTGCAAATGGTGCTTTTAGTTGGGTTCTGTTCACGTTTTCCAGTTGCTGGCAGAGAGCAACATGGATCTCACACCTTTTTTAAAAGTTTATTACAATCAAACGACAAGTTGGATAAATGGATTGAGGAGGAACAATTCGGATTTAGAAGAGGAAAAGGACCAAGAGATGCTATTGGCCTTATAAGAATCATACGGGTAAGATGTATTGAGAAAGGTGGAGAAATGTATGCTGTTTTTATTGATAGACTACAATGAAACAAGCCGAATGGGTGTTTTGAAGAAGAAGGAGTAGATTGGAGGAGAGACGACTGGTGCAGCATCTACATTTACGAGGGAAGATCGAAAAGTAACGCACAACAATTTTACTACCCTAAAGTTTAATAGGTAACAGGACGAAAAGAAACACAAATGAACTTACATCTTTTACCTACTTTTCTACATATTCACCAACGTTCTCAACACATTTCTCCCACCGTGGTCCCAGTGTCAATATTCCCTTCTTCATAGAATTCCATTTGGTTGGAGTATAGCCGTTTGTGGACTGCTGATTTCACTTCCGCATCTGTTGCAAAGCGTTGAAAGGTTGGCCGGACAGGTATTTCTCCATGGAACCAAACAGATGAAAGTCCGACGGTGCAGGGTCCGGATTGAAGCACCTCCCACCCAAATTTGGCGATTTTCTCACAAACAGGAGTAGCAACATGGGGGCGAGCATAATTATGAAGAAGTTTGACACCGTGGGCATTAATTTTATGGCGTTTGTCACGAAGGGCACAACGCAGCTTAACCAGAGTTTTAATATAAGATGAAGCAATCACAATGGTTCCGTGTTCAGCAAAGTCCACCAGTAACACAACGTGCATATCCCAGAACACCGTCATAAGTACTTTCCTAGCAGATTTTTCCGTGTTGGAGAACCAGCGTGTTTCCACTCCTTAAGAGGTGTGCTTGGTTTCGCGCGTGTAGTGGTACGCCAATGGCTCATCACTAGTGACTATTCCTGTCAGAAACTTGTGCCCTATGCGGCGTAACGCATTAAGTGAACCAAACTTGTCATAATTCGCTGGCCCTAGTGGTTGCCTGTCAGGTTCTTAGGCACTTTACGGAATTTAACGTCTCATGAATACTATAGTACACTGCACAATAGGAAAAGTTGAACTGCTGTGACAAGGCTCGCAGTTGGATACGCTACCTCAATACCTCCGACATTCTGCGGGATTGCAGCTATTACCGGCCCCACTAATGTTCACACGGCCCTCTTGGAAAAATGCACACCACCTGGAGACATTTCTAAGATCCATAATTCATCCTCTTACACGCCATCCATGTTCCTGCGAATTTAACTCGGTTTATGCCCTCTGAGCCACAAATATCGAACTAATCTTCGGTGTTCTTCACAACCTGACATTAACATACGCGCCTTGTTTGTTTCTTAGTTTATGCTTGTCTCGCTAGAGCTGCACGTGAGAACAAAATACCGTCTGTATCGCAAACTTCAAACTAGATCATCGTGAAATTTCAACATTCCAGCTGCAGTACCGTGGCAGAGAAAAAGTTATTGTGCGTTACTTTCCGGTCCTTCCTCGTACAACAAAAAGTAAAAATGAGGATTAGAAATAAAATGTCGGAAGGAAACAGCATGGGGAGCGGTGTCATGCAACGTTGTTTTCCTCTCCCTTTTTGTTGTTCACCTTATGCCTGGAAGAGTGTATTGCGAAAGACTTGGCCGCAAAAATTGGAGTCTGTATTGACGAAGCAGAATAGAACGTATTAGATTTGCTGATGACATGGTATTAGTGGCAGAAAGGGAACTAACTGTAAATAAAATGCTAAAGGATCTGAATGAAGCTTCTGTGGAATGTGCGATGAGATTCAATACACCATAAACAAATAGTATGGTGATCGGCAAAGGGAGGAGACTGGCAAATATTAAGATAGGACGAGATATTATTAACCAGCTAAGAGCATTTAAATATCTTGGAAGTACGATCACTGAAGACTTGAGATGTCATCAGGAGGTGTAAACTTGCACAGCTACAGCGAAGCAGGCATTCAATAGAAGGAAGAGATTATTATGTGGCAAACTAGATTGAAAACGGTTGGCAAGTGATTTGTCTGGAATGGGGCAGAAACATGGACACTGAGACTAGAGGATGAAAAAAATGCTAGAAGCATTTTAGATGTGAATGTGGAGGAGAATGGAAAGGATAAGCTGGAGTGAAAGAGTGACTAACGAAAGAGTATTGTAAAGGTTTGGAGAGAAGAGAAGACTGGTGCAAGTTATAGGAGAAAGGAAGAAGAACTTAATGGGACATTTCTTGCTTGCTAACAGACGCTTTCGAAGGACTGGTTTGTGTTGGGAGACTGAGAGGAAGGAGGAGATACAAAATCATAGACGACACCAAGGGAAACGGAAATTATGCGGACCTGAAGAGGATGACAGAAGGCAGATCATCATGGAGAGTCACCAAGTGGAAACCTGCCCATGGGTAGAACACTGAAGAAGAAGAAGAAGAAGAAGATGATGATGATGAGAAGGAGAACTCCAGAATAATGTTTCCTTGGTTATATCAATTTCTAATTGAATACAAGCCCACCGAAGAAAAATATTGGTCACCCTCTTAAAGTAACTCCATAAATGGCTTGGAAGTATTACCAGGCAGTCGTTTGAGCTCCACCGCCGATGTAAGAAGTTATGGCAGCAAAATTGTGTGCATGTAGCAGTCGGTTGCATAGAATCAATGCAGTAGAACGGGTCGACGTCGAGACGTGACGGAATGACAGAAAAGAGTTACCATCTGATTGTACGACTTCTCCCGGCGTTCTTCCTGACGAAATAGTTTGCGGGTGAACGGCCGAATGTCAGTGTCCAACGAACACAATATGTAGGCAAACGAAAATGTTGCCATCACATCAGGTGCGCTGATCAGTTGAGCGCTTGGGGTGTCGGCGCGGCGCTTTTCTCTCTTGCCTCCCCCCCCCCCCCCCCCCCCTCCATCCGATCAGCTGTTTCGTATGCCGTCCGCGCTCGGAATCTCCTCCCTCACTAATCCCTCCGACACTTTGCGTCGCACTAGGTTCACGCCCAGGTACACGTGCTGGCGGCACCTCTGCTGTTTCTCCATCTGTCTCCGAAGTCAGTTCTTTGTGGGGTGCCTCCTTCCTCTTCTTAATCAGACTTATCCCGGGTAATAAGGACTTACTAAGAATGAAGTCGTTGTCACGATTGATCCGCGGCTGCCTTACTCAAATCTTGATAGCTGCTTCGGTAACACGATGCTAGAAGTTACAAATCTGTGACGTTGCCTTAGTGCGGTCGTAATCCATTCCGTGCACTTCCAATACGCAGAGTTTCGCGACTGCCAGTTTGATAGGCTGCTGCAATCTGGTGTACCGTTAGTGTTCTCGTCAGTAGTCTTCTGCAGTACGCATCTTCGGACTTATAAAAGTCCTGCTACATGGGCAGGTTATCTGACAGACCCAGTATTTCCGTCGTCTTTGACACTACTGAGCCTTTTTTGCTGTTGTTCAGAAGATCGTTTTCACTTGTTGTTTCTGGATAATGGGCCACAAAAAGAGTAAATGCAATGGCTGCACCCTAGGAGGTTCCACTTCTGTTTCCAAGGTTCGTGTAGTGGGTCTAGGACGTAGAGCTCTCACTGTTTGCCACTCCTTGTGGCCGTTGTTCTGGAACACCGCCATCAGATGTTCAACTTCTTAGTTGGTACTTTCATTGTCAGTGAGGGTGCAAGCCCTATGTACCAATGTTTTGAGCACACTATTTCTCTGTACCAGGTAGTAGCAGCTGCCTGCATGTAAGTATAGATTGTTGTGCGTCTTCTGTCGGTACATGCTGTGTGTCCCATATGCCGTCCGCTCTTCTTGGTACCAGGATATCCATAAAGGTGAGCACTCCATCCGCTTCAACTTCCATGCTAAAGTTTATGTTCTTGTGTACGGTATCGAGATGTATGAGCAAGTCATTCAGCTTCTTTCTTCCAAGTGGCCATATGACGAAGGTGTCGTCTACATATCGGAAGAAACAGGAAGGTATCCATTGGGCTGATTCCAGGTTTCTCTTCTCGAAATGTTCCATGTACATGTTGGCGACAACTAATAAAAGTGAACTCCTCATGCTATTCCTTCCGTCTGCTCGTAGTAGCCACCGTCGAAAAGAAAGCGTGTCGACGTCAACACATGCTTTGGAAGGCTGGTAGTCTCTACGTCAGATTTCTCACGAAGTAGTAATAAGGACTCTTGTAAAGACTCAGTGGAACTGGTGCTTCTTCTCGTACCTTCTGAACAACCTCGTCTGGCAAGGCGGATTCTTTCAGAAGCACGATGGTCTTCCTCTCCACCCTATTGGTAGAAGCCTTCTAAAAGGCCGCACATTTTCTCATTTTAATGCTGGTGAGATAGGACCACAGTTGCGCTGCCTTTGTCGGCTGTTAAGGCAAGGGTATCTGGATTTCACTTAGTTCTCGTAAGGCTTCTCTTTCCCTGCTAGAGAGTTTCAGTGTCATAGATCTTGTTCGCACGAGAGCACGACAGATTTAGAGACGTACTTTATCAACTGCTCCAGGTGGAAATCGTGCAGCAACCTTTTCCAATGAACTTATGATCTCTGTGATAGGTACGGAATTAGGAATGGGTTCAAAATTGAGTCCTGAGATTGATGCAAGGAGCATTAGAAGGTTGTCTCTCTCTGATATATGCTCGAATTTTGATGTTTGACCTCCGGTGGCCTTCCTTTGTGCGGAATCCCCCAAACGTTGAGTTCTTCAGCGCACCTGTAGATGGCAACGTGGTCACTTGCCGAAATATTGTGCCCGTGGGTCACTGACATCCGGCCGTTCATCCTGAACTATTTCGTCAAGAGCTATCATGTTTTTGTGTGTCTATGACCACACTGTAAATGAAGTTGACATAACGTTTGTGTATTAACGCGAGATGTCCAGTGTGTCTCCAAGGAAGTTTGAACCACTCTTAGCCATGTAACAACGTCTAAGAACTGTGGTCGTAAAAAGATCCCAACTGACAGGGTTCGCCTCGTCAGTGACAGTCGGAATTGCTGCTGTCTGTGAATACGAGTCCAGCTCAACCAATCTCCAAGGAGAAGTGGACTGCAAGCTGTGGACATTCTGGAATCTGGTGTCTCGGTAAAGTCCTTTGCTCAGAGTGGCATAAATAGTTACATGTCTTCAATGGGCCAGCTGACTGAATACTAGTACTGTGGTCCGATGAGTCGCGATAATGCCTCTTTTCAAATTAAATAGTGTCTCGATTGCATCAACTGCCATGTACCAGGTGTAATTCGGACTAGAAGTGGTTTTCTGGTATTTTGGGGGTGTTTTCCGTACCATGACTTGGATTCCTCATTCAATTTACCATGATAACGAACCAGGATACTTAATTCAAATGGTTCAAATGGCTCTGAGCACTATGGGACTTAACTTCTGAGGTCATCCCCTAGAACTTAGAACTACTTAAACCTAACTAACCTAAGGACATCACACACGTCCATGCCCGAGGTAGGATTCAAGCTGCAACCGTAGCGGTCGCGTGGTTCCAGACTGTAGCGTCTAGAACCGCTCGGTCACTTCGGCCGGCGATACTTAACTCAACATTCCGGCTGACCAAGTGTTGCCCTCCTTTTGCATCTTAGTGATGATTATTCTGTGGACACTACTATCTTCCAAGATGACAACACCCATCTTCACAGGACTCCACGCATACGTATGTGGTTTGACAAAAATACCATCGCACATCAACTGGCCCGCCAAATCACCAATCTTAAATCATGGATAATGTCTGTGACAATTTGAAACTGCGAGTGAAATGTAGCAGTCAACATACCCACAATGTGGTAGCTTCATAGGATCAACATGAAACTCTTTACAGGCCTTCTTACAACCCATCTTCTTTTTCTGAACTGCGTCAACAGCTTTAGTCATTTTAGACGGACTGCACTTTCAGTTACCAACCTTTCTCGTTATTCTCTTGGAATCGCCAAATAGAATTTCAGGAGAATAAGAGTCATGCACCAACACAGGCAGACATCGCCAGTTATGCTCCGTACGTCACATTTATTTTCGTTCGGGGCAACTGCCAGTTCCTCTCTGCTCGCTGATCCCTTGCAACGTTCTGGCTTTGCAATCGTCCAGTATACAATAATACTGTCCTCGTGTTACTTTTTTTCACTGTAGGGCGTATCATTCCATTTATAGTATACATTGGAGTACAACAGAGTATTTCCAGTGCCCACTGTTTGAATAAAACTGGCCTCCGGCACCACCTGAAACACCCCTAAGAAGGTGACAGTTTGGGAAATATGTGCACTTAAAAAAATAACAAAAGAACAACATGACTAATTTAAAGTAGAATGTTAATGTTATGTGTTACTTTAAGTATCGCCTTTCAGCAGTGCGGAAGCTTTTTGTCCGTTGCATGCAAGTTAATTTATAATCTCTCCCAAAATAGTTTGTAAAAGCGACTCATTTCATGTCATGCTAGTGTCATAACACGTGGCTTCTGTCTTTGGCAGTGTATCTACGGCTGCTACGTGCACTCGGCCATCCTGCCAACGTTCCACCGGCGCTGCTACTGGTTATTGCAAGTGAGTATTGCTTTGCGCGCTACCCGCAACATGCGACTATCTCGTTTCGCGGGTACAACCTCCAGCATGGACTTAGCGTACCACTCGGCAGAATAAAGCTGCAACTGAGTCGTATATAGTAATCGTCTGTCACTGTAACAGTCTTTAGTGGAATAATTTTATGCATGTTCAGCATGGTGCTGCCACAGCTGTTAATACTTTAACGTGTATGTAGAACAGCATATCAGCTTATGTTAAAATATGTCGTAATTTCAACTATCGGTTAGTTTCAGTGAACGTCTTAGCTGACAGGTGCCTAAGACTTACAGATTGCTTTGCTGTACATGGAAAACAGTGCTGTACGTCTTACTTGCCCACAACCAAATACGAAACAGCAATTCGTGTACGTATCATAAAATGCCCAGGTAAATGAACGTTTAAAGAATGGAGACATCTGGATCATTCCTTCGCCATAATGTTGAACAGACAGGGATTTGCTTTTTAGTACGGACTTCATTGTCCCCAGAATTATCTGGATGGCATTATTCCGTTAAAGTACTTAATCTTCATGAGAACAGTCCATCGGAGATAGTACCCAATGTTGACGAAATAGGTAATTAGGGCCGTACGGAGGGCGTGGCGATATCCCTAGCGCCAAGGTCACGGGTACGGAGAGGTTACAAAATCTGCCCCGAAAAAAAGAAACAGAAGACGGCTTACCAATGAACCGCGAGAGATAGGAGACTTCTACCGGTCGGGCGTCGTGTTCCTATCTTCTGCCTGCGAGAAGAAGGCTTTCCATCGGCCCGCGACTTTAAACGCTCGCTGTTGTCACACTGTCATTTCGCCCAAGTAGCGTCATGAAGGAACGACTACTCCCGAACAGACGTCTGTTGCTAACATTGTTTATGTGGCAACAGTTCGCTTGGTACACACAGATGCCGCCTCCACATTGCACAACTCGCTCATGTCTAACAGTGGAATTCTCCCGCTACTCCGTGCAGTATTATAGGTGGTAAGAGCAGTGACACTGCTTCACATTATGATATTTTGAGGGTTTTTGAGTGTGTGAGTTACGAGATAATTGTACAAACGCCGAAATAGCTTTTGGGAGATAGTGGTAGGTTTGATCATCACGCGAGTGTTACGGAAATGCTTCAGGAACTCGGGTAGGAGTCTCTAGAGGAAAGGAGGCGTTCTTTTCGTGAATCGCTACTGAGGAAATTTAGAGAACCAGCATTTGAGACTGACTGCAGTATAATTTTACTGCCGCAAACTTACATTTCGCGGAAAGACCACAAAGATAAGAGAGATTAGGGCTCGTACAGAAGCATATAGGCAGTCATTTTTCCCTCGTTCTGTTTGGGACTGGAACAGGGAGAGAAGATGCTAGTTGTGGTACGAGGTACCCTCCGCCACGCAGCGTATGGTGGATTGCGGAGTATGTATATAGATGTAGATGCAGATATATGACAACAACATTGACTGCAGTATTTGTGAACGAATTTTCAGTAAATTAGATAAAAAAATAACTTAACGCTGAGCATGTATGAAAATAGACTCAAATTTAGTTACCTTATCGATAGAATACGTCACAGCGTTTAAAGTTGACTTCACTGGCGTAATAAATTAGTTAGCTTCGCTCAGTGCAAGAAAATGGAAAGTAAAATTACAATAAGAACACAAAGTTCCTGGAAAGATATATTTTCTTAGATCTGAACACAAAGTTCCTGGAAATAGGTATTTTCTCAGATATTCATTACAGTTCTTGTTCTTTTATTTCTAATTAGCAATTTTTTGTTTGTTAATAAACTCTGTTCTTCATTACATGTGTTACTGAAACCAACAGACCGTAGTTTGACAGAACAGTAAGGTGTAGAGTTCGTTTCATTTTCAGGTTTGTTAGAAAGTTTATACAACTTGTAATTTATTTACTAAAATGATACATTTCATAGAGTCCTGCATGACGGAGTAAAAGGGCATAAAATGCGAAATAGGACGATCACAGCCTAACTGGATAGACTGCACGCACCGCAATGTTTGACTCCAAAGTCGCTGGAAGTGGCTTCATGTCTGCACGACTACAACCAGCACCTTTGAGGCATACCGGGAGTAGCAAAGAATAGTATGAGAGCAAGTTTGTTCCAATGAGTGCTAAAGATGTGACACCTTTTGATGCTCCCAGAATGAGACTTTCACTCTGCAGCGGAGTGTGCGCTGATATGAAACTTTCTGGCAGATTAAAACTGTGTGCCGAACCGAGACTCGGAACTTTGTCTTTCGCAAGCAAGTTTTCTACCATCTGAGCTACCCAAGCACGACTCACGCCCCCTCCTCACAGCTTTAATTCCTCCAGTACCTCGTCTCCTGCCTTCCAAACTTCACAGAAGCTCTCCTGCGAACCTTGCAGAACTAGCACTACTGGAAGGTAGGAGACGAGGTACTGGCGGAATTAAAGCTGTCAGGACGGGGCGTGAGTCGTGCTTGGTTATCTCAGATGGTGGAGCACTTGCCCCGAAAGGCAAAGGTCCCGGGTTCAAGTCTCGGTCCGGAACACAGTTTTATTCTGCGAGGAAGTTTCGCCTTTTGATGCCGTTTGTGGTGTGAGGTTCAAAGAACTAGGTCAGGAATTAAAAGATTTAGTGCACATTGTGAGGAAGTCAGCGTCTCAGATGTTCAAATGGTTCAGAGCACTATAGGACTTAACATCTGAGGTCATCAGTCCCCTAGAACTTAGAACTACTTAAACCTAACTAACCTAAGGACATCACACACATCCATGCCCGAGGCAGGATTCGAACCTGCGGCTGTAGCCGTCTCAGATGTAATGTCACATCATTTTCTGCAAGTGCACATGTCAGAGAACAGCTGCTGCAATTGGAAACTGCGCATAGGATTCCGTAATTATGCAACTTATTAATAAAACATGTGCTGGGACAGTTGATATGTTGACTGATTCGCATAATCGGGTGCCTCATTTGACGTTTAAGCACAGTACGTAAACACAGATTGTTCTCTTGTGAATAATGTTTTATTTCGAATTAAATTCCGGACGTTAAGAAGACAGGAGTAAATGGTATGAAAGAAAAAGAAGAGAGGATGACTGGAACATTCGCCGGACATGCTGAATAATTTGCAACCAGTTTGCAAATATTATAATAGCTTTGGAAAATCACGAAAGGCTTCCTTGTGCTACCCACTATACAAATACAACACAAAGCCAGATTTTTGACTAAGATAGATTCTTCTTATATAATACCCCGACCATAGCAGCAACAATAAATACTGCAAAATTCGTTGTACGGTAGAGAAGAAAAGTGGCCTCTCGTCATCTTTGAAACAAGACATCAGTCCACGTTGGAAAAGCTTGTGGACTGTGCTGGAGTCTTCATACGCTCGGTATAACGTAGTTGCTGCTTTGCTGACGGAAAAAAATGCAGCTTACGGATTGCAGGGATCTGTGATGAGCTTGCAGGACGAATTAGCCATTAGCCACACGGGTAGCCGCTCGGTCTGTGGGCGCCTTGCCACGGTTCGCGCGGCTCCCCCCGTCGGAGGTTCGAGTTCTCCCGCGGGCATGGGTGTGTGTGTTGTCCTTAGCGTACGTCAGATAAAGTAGTGGGTAAGCCTAGGGACCGGTGACAGCAGTTTGGTCCCATAGGAACTTACCTCAAATTTCCAGTTTCCTGAAACCATTTAAAAGGGCCACAGATGAATTAAAATGCGAAAGAGGAGCTACAGTCCAGTTACTTTTTCTTTGGTTTTACGAACTTCAACAAATCTGCAGCGTCGATGACAATGAGTGTGAGGTGAATTTAATTACTGCAGTTGCAACTACTGTTTTATTATGGGACGAGGATAGGATAGATTTCTAATTAACTAGTGTCATTGATGTGTAGTAACAGATTTGAATTTTTAGCACTAGCTACGAGGGATTAAAACTCGAGCTCTGATTATTCTGCGTGAGAAGGTTCCAATTACCCCCAAACATGAAACTACTACGTTCTTTTGGCAGTCTTTCCGTGATAACAATGTGCTTGGCATAAATGACAAGCAGGAAATTGTTAACTGCGTGCAAAAATTACGTGCAAGTTATTCACGTGCAACATTTAACCTTAATCGTCATTGTTTTTGTATAGTTATTGCATAGTTTCAGACAGCTAAATGTGATTATTAAAATTCGATTTCGTCACCTAAAACACATTTTTTCCGGGTACGTTTCATGTTTTCCACATCAGTTCTGTATTAATTCTCTGTCTTTTGTTTGTTAACGTAGAGGCTTCAAGTGCAATATCATCGCCATCGAGAAAGAAAGATCGTGTCAAGCACTGAAAGAAAACAAATCCTACGCAGCCGATTAAGTAGATCTCAACATGTAATGCATCCCAGTGACGATCATGATATTTTATAGTGATGGAAAAGATCTGAAAAGTATTTACCAAGACTAGATGGAGTTGCAAGACGTATCTTACAAATCTTAGCAACAAGCGCACCAAGTGAACAATGCTTTAGGAAAGCTGGTACGTTAGTAACAAATCGCCGCAGCTAATTAATTCCAGAACGTGAGAGTTACCTACTGCTGATCAAGGGTAACTATAAATTCTTTTCTCTTGCAAAAAAAAAAAAAAAGAAAGTGTAAAGTTACAACCGTAGATATATAATATCATCCGATTAAAAAAATCGTAACTATAATATTATTTTAGATATGTGCGTGAACAACTTACTATTGGAAAGAGCAAACTCTCGAGTTTTACATGGTTCCCGCTAGTTAGCATCAATGTGTATCCACTTCAGTTTGAGTAAAAATGGTGTCAGGACAACAGAAAGCTTTTTGTGTTCTAGGTTTTGCGCAGTGCGGGTCGGTAATAACTGTTCAGCGTGACTTCGTACTAGGCATGGTGTGAATCCTCTTACAGCACAGAGCAGTAGACTGTGGCATGAACAAATCCGAGAAATAGATTGTTTGTGTAAAAGCAAATCGCCGGGCCGTTCCCGATTGTCTGACACAGACGTCGAACGCATCCGCCATAGTTTCACAAGCAGTCCGTAGAAATCCGTTCGCCGTGCACCTAGACAGCTCAACATGCCCCCGATGTCCGTCTGGCGTGTAATGTATCGATGTTTACACATGAACGCATACAATATTCAGCTACTGCAAGCTCTTCGTGAAGGTGACAAACAACAACGTGTGGAGTTCTGTAATTTAGTTCTTGGCGAGATGGAGGATGACAGTTTTCTTCCACGCTTAGTGTTTAGTGACGAGGCTACATTCCATTTAAATGGAAAGGTGAACCGTCACAATGTGAGAATATGGGGTACAGAACAACCAATGACGCTGTACAACATGAGGGGGATTTCCAAAATTTAATGTGTTTTGTGAAGTTTCACGGGAAAAGGTGTGCGGTTCGTTTTCTTCGCTGAGAACACTGTTACAGGAAGCACATCTCTCGATATGCTTGAGAACTTTCTTTTTCCACAGTTGGAAACTGATTCGAACTACTTCATTTGCTAACGGGATGGGGCACCGCCACACTTGCATCTGGAAGTGCGGGAATTTTTAAATGGAAGGATTACTGCACGATGGATCGGTCCCACTGGGCCAAATGATTCAGCCTTACATTACTGGCCTCCAAGGTCACCAGACCTGACTGTATGTGATTAATTCTTTCGGAGGTTTATAAAAGACTCTATGTGCTTCCGTTATCGACAACAGTGAATGAACTGAGACATCGCTTAACAGCAGGTGTAGAAGTTGCAACTCAGTACATGCTCGCTGCAGTGTGGGAACAATTTGAATACTGCATTTACATATGCTGTGCGTCTCAAGGGGGGAGGGGGGCATATTGAACACCTATGAAAACGTATGAATAAAGACTTTTTGGGTTTCCCGTTCATCCAAAAACAAAATTCATTGTATATGTTTGTTATTTTCAGAAATATAGACGTGCCAAATCGGATGGTTCTTTTTGACACACCCTGTATGATGTTCTCGAACAAAGACAGTCGGCCGGCCGGTGTGGCCGTGCGGTTCTAGGCGCTTCAGTCTGGAACCGCGTGACCGCTACGGTCGCAGGTTCGAATCCTGCCCCGGGCATGGATGTGTGTGATGTTCTTAGGTTAGTTAGGTTTAAGTAGTTCTAAGTTCAAGGGGACTGATGACCACAGATGTGAAGTCCCATAGTGCTCAGAGCCATTTGAACCAAAGACAGTCGTCTCCCGAATTTCAGGGCTGTAGTGTCTTATTATCGACTGGCAAATAAAGCTTCTGTTTGGAAGTGAATAGTATTTTTTCTGTGATTGTACTGAAATGTCACATGATTTTCCACGTTCCATGTGAAGTTAACTGTTTCACGTAACCTTTTTGGGAACGTTACATTGGTGTTGAGGGGGGAGGGGAGAGGAGGGAGGGAGGGAGAGAGGGAGAGAGAGAGAGAGAGAGAGAGAGAGAGAGAGAGAGAGAGAGAGAGAGAGAGAGAGGGGGGGGGGAGGGATCGTTGTATTTTTATACAGTGCATTGAGGCGAGGTGAGAAATCAGCGAGATCTGTTTTTTTTTTTTTTCGGTTATTCGTATGTGTGGAGTCCGGACAGCAGAAATGGAGCCAGTACGTGACAGAGCAGAGTTAGGTGGGGCCAGCCACTAGCGGCTCGTTCCTTCGCACAGCAGGCAAGTCGTGACCGGTCAAAGAGCGTCGCTGCACTCTAAATTTAATTTGTTGCGTGCAGTTTTTCCATCAGTATAGTTCATTTAATTAACAGTTTCGAGTAGTGCTTCATTTTCATTAAACTTCCTTAGAAGGCTACAAAACTTGCTAAATCCAAGTATAAAATGTTCCAGGAAGGTCATTTTGAAGGATGAGGAGGAGGTGGGGGGGGGGGGGGGGGGCGACGCAGCTTTCACAGGTCTGGCAGAAGCGCAGGACTGCCTCAGTAAGTAATACATAATGTTGTGTAAATGATTATCAGCAGAATTCCATACACATCAGATCTTCGGAGATTGGTATACCATTGTCAATAACTACACTGACCTACCTTATCTATGTCGGCGATTGCAGCGCAAACAAGTCTCCACGTACGCGTACACCACCATTACTCTACCACGCAAAGATAGGGGCTACACTCGTCTGGTGTGAGACGTTCCCTGGGGGGTCCACCGGGGGCCGAACCGCACAATAACCCTGGGTTCGGTTTGGGGCGGCGAAGGGGTGGGTGGACTGCGGTAGTCGTCGTGGGGTAGCGGACCACTGCGGCTGCGGCGGGGACGGAGCCTCTCCGTCGTTTCTAGGTCCCCGGTTAACATAACATAATCTACTTCATACACATTTTGTCACCGACATGAAAAAAAGTAATTTTTGTTTTACTCGATTTCCGGCGCCTCTGCCGTTCTTGTACCTTTTCGCTGTGTCATCTTACCTGACGAACAAGGCCAGCTATTGGAATTGCCTCGTTGCAAACACTATCTATCTAATTTTAACAAGTACAGACCTGTGAGGGAGCGGTCATATAGCTACAAATTTTCTTTACGCCTCATCTTTAATACGATAGCTGTAAATATAGTTCTAATCGGAACAAAGATTACTGTGTTAAAGTTTTTGGTGAAGACAACAGGAAAGTTCGTTTAGTCGACCAATATACGGACGTACGTCGGCTGAGCTTAAGTACTGTGTTCGCAATATTCTTTCATATAGGAGCGGTAGTCCACCAAGCGATACAGGAGAACGCCTGTGAAGTTAGGAAAGTGCGAGAGCAGAATTGAAGCTTTTATATTGTGACAGGGGTAGCTCAGCCACGAGTAATATACATGAACAAATAAATAGATTATGCAGAGGAACAGTGATTCTAGACGTCGCCCAAAATAAAACAGAATCCTGCATAACAAGTAGAAGGCAGTATAACAGGATTTCCATTTTGAAGGCAGAAGTGCGAATGTGGTACAATGTACAAAATTATTTACAAATTGAAATTCTCTGTTATTGAGCTGTGTGACGTATCCTCATACTGAAGAGTGTTGAAACACACTTCTACAACACAACTGTTTATTACAGTAACTAAATAAAATACACTCCTGAGAGAGACTATCTTCACAACTTGGTTACTGAGAACTGTATGTTCTGGACAGTATCTCGAGGAGCAGCGAAGAGAGTTCGACGCGGTCATACGAGGCGAGGAGCTCATAGGCAGTCACTGGTAACCACGGCGAAGCGGTGTCTCCCGAGCGGCTGTTGGAAGCGCAGCGGCGTATATGGCTTACGGCGGAGACGGCACGACAACTCGGCGGGCAGCGGTCCCGAGCGGTTTTTGATCCGTCAGAGACTGGGACGTGTCTACGCTATTTGACGAACCGGGTTCTTGGCTCGAGATGTGCAGTATGGACGGAATTGTCATTCGTGAAGTTCCTAAGGGGGAGTGGATATATTACCTGGCTTCTTGGTTCGTCCTTGCTAGTGGATACCTGTAGACGAAGTAAACACACTCTGCTGGGGGTTTAGTGAAACTTAACCCCACAGCAGATCACGCCAACGCGTGGTTGGCCTGTGGCTGCTTCCTATGCTCGGAGCGAGGATGGCCTACGCTGCTTCCAATGCTTTTTTTGTGGCAGTTTACTAATACACAACATCACCGGTTCAGATCCGGTCCAACTTTCTCGGTGGACAAGTGCGAGGAGACTCAAAGCAACCGCTGAATAACAGCCGAGCATAGCACGTTGAAGTTCAAATAGTTCAAATGGCTCTGAGCACTATGGGACTTATCTGTGGTCATCAGTCCCCTAGAACTTAGAACTAATTAAACCTAACTAACCTAAGGACATCACACACATCCATGCCCGAGGCAGGATTCGAACCTGCGACCGTAGCGGTCGCGCAGCTCCAGACTAAAGCTCCTAGAACCGCTCGGCCGCTCCGGCCGGCGCACATTGAAGGTGGGGCGGTGGGACTTTAAGTTCCGTGCCACCCTCCTACGGTGGAACTGCTTCCTATGCGCGGAGCGAGGACGTATTTAGCAGCCTGCGGAAGGATACGGCGAGGTATCACGTGAGCACGTGATTGCAGGGACAGAAAATAGTGCCTTGCCGATCGCAGCGCTGCGTGCTGCGACTGATACGCCACGTAGTGGCGAAGCTGGCGATCCTGGACGCTGTGGCAGCTGGTGGCGGCTGAACTGTATGCGACGACTCGCCTCGTCTGTCTACTAACAACCTCGTAGGTGAAACAGGGGCCGTACGTCGCCCGCTAAACATAGACGGAAGTTTCGTGGTCGAACTACGCAGAAGGCAACGTACATGCACCATAATGCGATTGTATGAATATATCTGCATTTGTTAAATACTGTTTTATAACTTTAAACGTCGGTGAGAGCACTGTACACGAAGGACAAAAGAGCAAGTCCATGTGTCAGTCAAGCAGACACTTTAAATTAGTAAGAAAACTTCACGAGAGCGCACAGTATGCGGCAACGAAATAGGTACACAGCATGTGTCGAACAGGTCATCGATTTTAATGTGTATACACGTAAATAAGTTCAGCTATATTACTCAAGAACTGTAACGGGGCTTGCGGGGAGAGCGGATGTGGTTTGCTGCGGGGAGAGATGGTGGTTCGGGTGGGGGGGGGGGGGGGGTGTAACAACCCTACCCTCCATGTACTGTAATTATACAGTACAGGCTAACATAAACGTGTATTTTGAGCTTCTGCGGGATCCTGATAACCGGCTTCCTTTTCCGGAAAGCAGTGATTGTAACCACCGCCATGGACCAGCTAATTCGCTGTACAGCTGGCAAAGAAAATGTGCAAATCGGTACGCCACGAAGTCTCCCAAGTGCTAGCGATCAGATATGTGAAGTCCATGTGCCAAGTTATAGTTGTCACTTAGTACATACACGAGGCTTATTTTTTTGTTTCGGGCATGTCGTCCAAAAATTAAAATAAGAATGTTTCTCACTAAGGTTTGTGGGACGTTCCGTTAGTTGCAAAGTAAATATTACTTTAATTAAAATCCGTTCCTAAATAATCTCAATTATGACTTCTTATGCCACGCCACCAGATCGTGTTTTATTTCGCTAAAAAGTCCCTTAATCCGGCGTCATTGCAGAACAGGCGGCCCTATGTAGAAAATTGAAAAAAAAAAAGAAAAAACCAGTACCCATTGTGCTGCCTAGTGAAAGATTCATTCTCAAATTAATAAACTTGTGGTTGAATTCAGACGTGGTCACACATGCCAGACCGGCAGCTATAGAATAAAACAGCAAGAAATTGCACAATGTGCATGTGGTTCCAATATATTGTCCCAGTAGGTACTACCACAATAACCAGTCATATTAATGTGAGCACCTGTCAGGATCCTTAACATCAAATTTGCTGCGCGAGACGTCTAAGAAGAGAGTGAGTGACGTCCTGGAAGCTACTGACAGGGATGTGGAGCCATATTTACTTCAGCACCATGGCCAGCTGCGCCAGGTTTCTCGGTCGAGGATTCGTGGCGCGAACGGCCCAGTCGATATGGTCCCACAGAGTGTCGATTGGGTTTAAATCTGTGGTGTTTGGTAGCCAGGGGAGTACCGTGAACTCATCCTAGTCCTCTTCGAATCACGCTCGTACACTGCAAGATGGATGGCAAGTTGCGTTGTGCTGCTGGTAGATGCCATCGTGCCGAGGAAAAACGGGCTTCATGTAGGCGTGGACATGGCCCCAAAGGTAGATGCATACTTGTGTTCAGTCACTGTGCCTTCCAGACTGACAAGATAACGCAGGGAATGCCACGAAAACATTTCCTATATCATAAAGCTCCTTCATCGGGCCTCGATCCTTCCGACGATTGTTGCAGGGTGTCTGCTTTCAGACGCTTCACGCCGATGGGACATAAAACGTGATTCATCCGAAAAGACCACCCATCGCCGCTCATTGGAAGTCCAGTTGTGGTATTGGCGTGCAAATTTCAGTCTTTAAGCCAAGCGCCTGCGACGGAGGCACATAGGCAGCAACAGTCGCTGAACGGTCGTTGAAGAAAGACTGTTGGTGGTCCCTTGGTCCATCTGCGACGCCAGTTGCTCAGTAGTCGCACGTCTATTCGTCCGTACGCATCTCCGCAGTCGTTGAGCCCTGCCATCAATCGCCATCGCCCGTTACCTCGGCGTCGGTTTTGGGTAGTGCCATTTCGCCATGCACGGTGTACTTCAACCACGGCGACACGCGAACAGTTTACGAACTTAGCCGTTTCGGAAATGTTTCCACCCTTGCCCCAAAAGCCATTGATCATGCCCTTTTGGACATCAGATAATTCACTCCGTTTGCGCATTACGACAACTGCACTGTTTTACGCATCCGTCTGACATACTTTATCTACCCTCCACTGCTAGTGATGGCTCCTGCTGTCTGTGAGTGGTTACTGCACGGTCATGTCGAACATAGCCGGTGGAAATATTAATGTGAGGGGAGCGTGTATATCCATAAGAAGTATTGAATATAGTTGGGATTCTTCGACCTTGAGTATCATTCACAGTGCAGAAAGTCTCTCTTTATGTCTCATGCCAGAGAACGATTTTTTCCACTTTTCATTGTCCAAAACAGGTAGTAGATAGACTTGTTTTAGTCCGGGTGATTAGAGAATCACGGTCCTTTTCAGCCAGTACCAGGAAAGCTGGTACTGGAACAGGAGTCCACAGCTGGAAATGGAAATAAGTGGGAGAGGCTTATCAGTGCCGGTATTTAACTGGCAACCAAAGAAACCCCCCAAAAACCTTTGCCAAGGAGAACGATTTAAGTGAGTTGTCGTTTTAAGATTTTGTCCTGTTCTACGAAACTGCGAGAAAATGTCATACAAGAAAATCTTCGCAAAAAACTATTTAGATAGAAATATCACACTTGTGTGTCTAGTCTGTTGAGGGCATTCAAGTAAATAAGTCCGAGGACTATTCGTTTGTTAAGGTCCGATCGGTCGCGGAATGCAAACCACAGAGAAAATCCGATGAAACTTTGCACAGATGTGTTGGGCAGTGTCTCTAGTATGCCTATCGGTCGCGTCACGTTGCTTTTTTGCATAGGGAACGCGTAAAGACGCCTAGAGCAATAGTATCTCTCGCCATGTATGGGTGCCTGCCGAGAAATTTCACCTGATTTCATGCAACCCTAGATAACACACCGTTCATGCAGTTCTTTCTTTGTGACAGATGAGGACGCACCTACAGCGTTTTCGATGAGAAGTGTTCGATTACCAGCCATACAGCCCCGACCATGCTCCCTCTGAATTTTGTCTCTGCTCACATGAACGCCGGGAATGAAGACAATATTTTGGCACGAACAACGAGCGCAGACGAGTGTAGAGAATTGGCGAAAAGCAAAGGCGGCTGCCTTCTGTGACGAGGATTTTGAAAATTTGGTACAACGCTACGACAAATTTCTAAGTCGGAACAGCGACTACGTAAAGTAGCTGGAAGAGGTAGCTAACCATCGTGAATAAACCGTTTTGATTTTCACAGTGGTTTCCATTTCGTGACCGATTGGACCGTAATAAATGATTAGCCATCGTGCAATTTTGTCATATGATGATGTGATGGAGACCGTCGCTGTTGTTTGAAGACAAACGTTGATGGTGTTAGGACAGCAACCAGCCACAAATTTACTTTCAGTTCCTTTATTCAGAGGGTACCGTTACCGGTTTCGAATCGTTGTGATTCATCCTCATACGGTTTACACGCTTTCTTTATGACATGTTGTGTGTTTTTTACAGATTAATTGTCCTAAAATATAAATAATACATAATTGTAAACACGCCACACACAGATTGTTGAGTTACAGATTTTCGTTGCATGTGACTTGCGTGAAACGTCGGTTTGGAGTGTTTGTTTTCATAACATTCGTCCAACAGATGTGAATACATTCCCACTGCATTCTTATTGTTGCACACGTAAATTGTTCTCACTGAAAACTTTAGATTTGTCACTGAGAAGATTTCTACCACGCACCACATGTTTTGATACATACAAAGAGCTTACAAACATATGAGTCTCAAAGATGCTATGATATATCGTAACATTTGACGATGATGTCCTATATTTGGAAAGGATCATATATTCATTTACGCAACTGTAATGCCTTTTGCACTAGTACAGACACATTGTATTTTGAGTTGATATTGTTAAATTAATTATAAAGGTTTTTAATTGTTTATTTTATATATATATATATATATATATATATATATATATAATTATTATTATTGGTGTTTTGCCCTTAAAGAGCGCATTTGGACTAAACTACATGGCCAGTTTCTTTTGCTGCCTTCCTTGCTGCCCAAACTTCCCTCATTCGCTCGCTGTGTTTCTGTTTCCGGTCCTCTGCCCATGCTTGTTGTCGGCTTTGTGTCTTCAGCTTCATCTTGATTGCCTTTTTGGATGCCCATATTTCTTTCATCTTCTGGCTGTGATCTTGCTTGCGTTCTTCGTTCCATTTTATGCCTGTTCGTTTGTCACATTGTATCTCATGTAGTTTACTTTTCTTAATGATGTTTCTGAATTTTATTCTGTCGTTTATTGTGTCTGCTGTTATGTTGAGTGGCCGTGCGGTTAAAGGCGCTGCAGTCTGGAACCGCAAGACCGCTACGGTCGCAGGTTCGAATCCTGCCTCGGGCATGGATATTTGTGATGTCCTTAGGTTAGTTAGGTTTAACTAGTTCTAAGTTCTAGGGGACTAATGACCTCAGCAGTTGAGTCCCATAGTGCTCAGAGCCATTTGAACCATTTTTTTGTTATGTTGGGTTGGTTCAGGTCGTTTTCTACCTCTGCCACCCATTTGTTGTTTCTAGTGGTTATCCAGTCAAAGATCTGTTTGGTCAGCCTGTGTGATGGCATTATATATATATATATATATATATATATATATATATATATATATATATATATATATATATAGGTAAAATAGTATATTATTTAATTACATTTAGCATCATGAGCATTATAGTAACATATAAATTTGCTACTTGATCTTCAGATAGGCGTACTAATATTATTTGCTTTGGAGGTTGGAAAATAATTTTTGGAAATTTTTAAGGAAAGGGGTGTTAGCTAACACTGTTTGTTCATTAATGATATAGTCAGGGGTGCTGTTTTTGTGTGTGTGAATTTCTATTTCTTCTAATATATTCATAGTGGCTCCATTTTCTGCTAGATGTAGCCATCGTACTTGTGCGCACGATCTGGCAAGGACCCGGCTGCTAAGCCCGCTGAGTGCTTGACTGGAAAAGGCAAGCATTTGCAGCGTTTTCTAGAGATCGCAGCTGAGACTGCTGCGAGAATTCGGTGCCGTGGGTCTATCAGCGCAGCGCGGCGCGGCAGCCTGTTCACCCAGTGATTTGTCTGCGCTGTCGGCCGGCTGGGCGTGGCGCCGTGTTGTACAGAGAATGCCGCAGGGAGGCGCTGTTGCCGGTGATTGAGCTGTGTCCGCCGTGATTTATATACGTCGCGCGCGCCCGCGGCCGCGCCCTCCACCCCCGCGTCAGGCTAATAAAAAAGAAGCGACAATGTGAAGTTTATCGTAATGGCATTTTCTTCCTTTTTTTAGCGGCCGCGTGATTGTCGTCGAGCGGTGTACCCCGGAGTGTCGTAAGAGTCAGATGGGCATGGCCCCGCCACTCCGATTGTTCCTATATATACATCGAGTGGCCAACACCATGCAAAATTCAGTCGCAATTTCGCCGCCCCGTCGCCAGTCAACCAACTCAGCTGCCAGCCAGTGACGCTAGGCGAGCCACTGCTGCTCCGCATTCTCGGATGATGCCTCAAAGTTCACTAACTAACTGACTGTTTCATATTGCTTCTTCAAACTAATCCTAATATGCTCTAGTTCAGTCAACAAAGGAAAATTAGTTGAATAATTCGTGTTGTCGCGAACGTTTGTACTGTGATGGGGGGGAGTGTCATGAGCAACACACTAAAAACCCTTTCCGTTGGGGCGTGAGCGTGGTGGAGGAGGAAAGAGGGGCGTGAAATGGTCACTTTGTTGCTTTTTCGTGAATATCTCGATAATCGCGGCATCTCGTGAAAATGTTTTCTAGTACACAATAAAACAACATTAAATTTCATACATAAAAGGTCTTATTCCATTTTTCTCTACGACTGATAGTTTCCGCATTACAGAGGATGTAACAAACGCAGACTGTTAAAGTGTTTTACGGCTATGAAATTGATGTTTATTGTTATTCTAAGCGGGTTAAGACAAAGATTAAATGTATCACATATATACGGTGGTCAGGAACAGTCTGAAAAGCTTGTAAGGCTGTTTCAGGGTAGATTGTGCTGCCAAATAATTGTTGAGAAAAACATTTCGATACGTTGCGCTTTTTCCAAGTTAATTAGCACTGTGCTTAGCCAATCAGGTCACCAAAGCGGATCCCCCCTCCCCTCCTCGAGACGGCGTGGCCAAAAGTGTGCTTCATTTGATTTCCTAAAATTGAAGAAGAGAGCGATACAAAAATCGATCACAAGCCAAAGCCAGAGCAGCCTCGCACGCTATAATCTCGGCAATGAGAACAACAGACGCTAATTGTATCTGTTGCGCTGCTTTAATTTTCGCGCACAGTGGCCTGATTGGCTAACTTCAACTCTAATTAACACGGAAACGACGCAACGTATCGAATTTTTTCTTAAGTCGTTTCTAAGCACAACCTACCCTGCAACATCCTTACACGCTCTTCAGACTGTTTATGTGCAGTAAAACAATGTTAAGGGATAAACTGTGTTCTGGGGGTATAACAGGGTGGAAATGGGAGACTGGATGTTAGAAACGTGAGGGAAGGTAGCTTGACGGATTGTGGACGTAGCTTGACGGATTGTGGACATGCACTCCTCACGTTTATAGGTCGGCAAAATGAAGAGCGAGCAGACAGTTCCCCATTCTCTCTACAGTACTACCTCACAAAAGGCAACTGCAGGGTGTTTCACAAAGTTATACGTCTCTTCCGCAGCTCGTCTTATGATTCAGTGGCGACGCAGTGTGCAGACATGCCCGGAAGTAGTAGGGCTATTCGAAAAGCAAGTTCCGATAGGTCGCGAAATGGAAACCACTGGTGAAAATCAGAACTGTTTTATTTGCAGTAGTTAGCTACACCTTACAGTTACATCTCTACATAGTCATCGCTCTGACTTAGACATTTGTCGTAGCGTTGTACCTACTTTCCAATGCCCTCGTCATAGAAGGCAGCCGCCAGAGCATTTCGAGTTCTCTACGCTCGTCTACAGTGCCAAAATGTTGTCTTCGTAGCCAGTGGTTCATTGAGCAGAGATGAGACTCAGGACAAGACAACTATGGACTGTCTGGTGGGTGACCAAACGCTTCCCATCGAAAATGCCGCAGGAGAATCTTCATTGCCCCTGCGGAGTGCGGCCGAGAATTGTCATGAAGAACGAAACGCAAGACAGTTGCGTTATGTGGGCTGCACGATATTAGGCGAAGTCTCTTACAAGGACCTCATACTTGGCGGGAGACTCTATTTTTTGGGTATCTTTACGTGCTTACTGCGCTCAGAACTGAAAAAATCGACGTGCTGCGATTGACAGGCATACTAGAGACACTACCCAGCACATACGTGCAAAACTTCACAGATTTT
This sequence comes from Schistocerca piceifrons, assembly GCF_021461385.2. Lineage (NCBI taxonomy): Eukaryota > Metazoa > Arthropoda > Insecta > Orthoptera > Acrididae > Schistocerca > Schistocerca piceifrons. The sequence goes on along the minus strand of NC_060140.1, from coordinate 584,606,800 downwards.
CACAGTGGTTTGCATTTCGCGACCAATCGGATCTTACTTTCCGAATAGCCCTCGTATTTATTTTTCATAAAGTGCTTTAACACTACATGGGATACAGATATTAATGTTTGATAATACAAACGAAAGAAAAGCACATAGTCAGATTCTATGTAAATCTGTGCTCATTATTCTACAACGCTAGAGGGAAATTGATTCTTAGTCATCCTGTACGTCAGCTGTAGCATTTTTCCGGAAAAGCAACTTCCCCACAACGGATGCTGCACGCTTTCCAGTCTACAGACAGGCTATACCTTGCCCGCATTTCCCGTCCAGTTCTTTCATGTGATGAGACAAAAAACTTCCTGAGCTCGAATTTATATAGCAGGGTATTTATTTGCTGTTGTTAAGTTAGCTATTGTGTAAAAAAGCCCAACAGCTGGAGCTGTCAGTTATGTACTACACTGAAGAGCCTGCCCAAAGTGTAACGAGCTGTCAATATGTATTTGACAATGTGGATTTTGCTGTCTCTACTGTCAGTGGCTGGAATGCTTCCTCAAATCCATCATCCCAGTCTCAGCTCTTCCATATCTGAAGAGGCTCGGAGGCTTAAATTTGCTCCCTTTGTATCAGAAGTGGGTCTCCTAGTTGTTATAGAACTTCAAGATATATCAACACAAGTCGAGCAATACTTTACAGCAGATTCTAGACTTGGACGTAATCAGTCCCATTCCATTAGACATATTCACATTATCTTGGAAGATATGCTGTGGATGTTTGATAAGTGGCTCCACTCAGTGCAGCCGCTCTACAACTGCCAGCAGTTCCTGGATGGAAGAGCTTTATGCAGTTTACCAGTAACACAGTTAATAGTGAGAGAAATTAGTAGCTTTCTGGTCATCATTTAGGTAAGCACTAAGCGATCACAACGCGGTTACTCGGCTTCACAATGTGCTGTCAACGAAAAACTGTAGCAAGATGCCACATTCACCAGTCCACTCCTTTTCCCACCAACAGTACGTAGGCCACTAATGTCGTCACACTTACAAATTAAGCACTTCACAGCTAGTGTTTATAGGAATGTTCAGGGTGGGGCAACAAATAAACACAGCAGAGGAAAGGAAATACAGTGCTAACCTGGCTACAGCAGATGTTGAAAGTGACCACGATTCATCTCTTGGAACTTTTTGGGCCTGGTCAGCAAATTGCTGAAGGCGATCAAAGCTGGACTGCTGGAATTGCTGCATTCTCATCCGAAATGTTCTTCTACATATCTTGAAGACAGTGAGGGTTGTTGAGATACACCTTAGCCGACCGTGGTGGCCGAGCCGTTCTAGGCGCTACAGTCTGGAACCGCGCGACCGCTACGGTCGCTGGTGTTCGAATCCTGCCTCGGGCATGGATGTGTGTAATGTCCTTAGGTTAGTTAGGTTTAAGTAGTTCTAAGTTCTAGGGGACTGATGACCTTAGAAGTTAAGTCCCATAGTGCTCAGAGCCATTTGAACCATTTGATACACCTTAGACTCGAGGACTCCCCATATAAAGTAATCGCACACTTACAGATCAGGTGACGTGGGTGGCGAGCAAGGGCCGCAAACAGACAAACCTCTGCCAACAACTCTGTTAGCCGTGAAGACAGTGCAAATGTGCTCCAAGAATCGGCCGACAGTTGCTCCTTCCTCTTGGGGTATAGTTATATGCATACACTCACGTCCAATCGTATTCACTCATGCGGGCCACTTTTATTTGCCTCAGCATGTATCTGACATAAAAGCTCACTTAATAACTTCAAATAAGTACTCACTCAAGAAACTGAAAATAAATCCACTATGTGGTTGGTTAGTTGATTTGGGGGAGGGGAACAAACAGCGAGGTCATCGCTTCCATCGGAGTAGGGAAGGATGGTGAAGGAAATGGGTCGTGCCCTTTCAAAGGAACCATCCCCTCATTTGCCTGAAACGATTTAGGGAAACCGTGAAAAACCTAAATCAGGATGGCCGGACGAGGGTTTGAACCGTCGTCCTCTCGAATTCGAGTCCAGTGTGCTAACCACAGTGCCACCTCGCTCGGTTCCACAATATAAACAGAAGAAAACTGGACAGGAAATGCTGAGGAGACACGATCTGTCTGTAAACTGAAAAGTGAGCAGCGCTCATTGTGGTGGAACTCGCCTTTCCCGGAAGAGCACTACAACATTACTACCGTACAGGATGAATAAGAATCAGTTTTCCGTGTAGTGGTGTTTAACTGTATGCAGCAATTTCCTTAGCATCTGTCCATATACTTTTCTTGCGTTTGTGTAAAGGGAGATCAAAAATTTCCATATGAGGGCGTTGTTGCATTGTTTACGCAACGTACCGGGACTACGATGTAGGTATTCAGGGTATTTATACGAGGGCTGTTTGAAGAGTTCTCGGAATCACCACGAGAGGTGAGCGCTAGCGCAACGAGTTGTCCACGTGATATTCAATGGACTGTTGCCTGTAAACACGTGCCACGTAAGTGTTCTTGGAAGAGAGCTGTGGCGGTGAAGTGGCTCTGTCGTTGTTCCCGCGTAGTGATTTGGGAAGATGGAATGAAACTAGATTAAGCAGTGATTAAGTACTTCGTAAAGAAAGTTATGAAAGCAAAGGACGTTCATACCGATTTCCAGAATAAAGTGGGGGACTCTGCTCCTTCATATTCAGCTGTTGCCAAGTGCACAAATCTGAATTTAAGTTTGGTCGCCGGCCGTTGTGGCTGAGCGGTTCTAGGCGCTTCAATCCGGAACCACGCTGCTGCTACGGTCGCAGGTTCGAATCCTGCCTCGGGCATGGATGTGTGTGCTATCCTTTGGTTAGTTAGGTTTAAGTAGTTCTAAGCTCTAGGGGACTGATGACCTCAGATGTTAAGTCCCATAGTGCTCAGAGCCATTTGAACCATTTTGAAATTTGGTAGCAGGATGGATGATAGATGGATGTCGTGTGACGAGAGCCTCCCGTCGGGTAGACGGCTCGCCTGCAACAAGTCTTTCGATTTGACGCCACTTCGGCGACTTGTGCGTCGATGGGGATGAAATGACGATGATTAGGACAACACAACATCCAGTCCCTGAGTGGAGAAAATCTCCGACCCAGCCGGGAATCGAACCCGGGCCCTTAGGATTGACAGTCTTTCGCGCTGACCACTCAGCTACCGGGGTCGGACAGCTTAGATGATGATCCGCAAAGTGGTCGGCCAACATGTGCCACTACTCCAGAAATCATTGCAAAAGTGCACAAAATGGTCATAGAGGATCGCCCATTGACAGTGCGTGAAATTGCTCACGCTTGCCAGATGTCATCTGAAAGGCTATATCACATTTTAACCAAAGAATTAGAAATAAAAAAAATTATCTGTAAGATGGGTGCCGCGACTCTTGACGCTGGATCAAAAACACATGAGACTGGACATATCGGAACAATGTTTGGCCTGTTTTAGGAGGAATGAACAAGATTTTTTACGCCGGTTTGTGACCATAGATGAAACTTGGGTGCACTGCTGTACCTCAGAGACAAAACAACAGTGAAAGCAGTGGAAACATGCTGATTCTCCGCCACCAAAGAAAGCAAAGACAGTTGCTTCCACGGGAAAGGTCATGGCATCAGTGTTCTGGGACGCGAAGGGGATTGTGTTCGTAGATTATCTCCCCACTGGGCTAACAATTACTCGAGAATACTATGCAAACCTCCTGGACAAATTGCAATAAAGGATACGCGAAAATAGGCAAGGACAACACCACAGAGTTTCTTCCGGCGTTTACTGCGACGCGAACGCGTTGTCGTTGGCCTTGTGAATTTCTTGACACGAGGTCGCACGGAGAGCTGCATTTGTGCGCACTGCAGAGTCTGGTTCGCGCTGCGTCGTTATATCATCAAACGCCCTCACGCTTGCGTTTGGTACTATGTGGCGCGCACGGGAAATGGAGTGCTTTTCTTGGGACGAAAGGGCAGATATGCACTGTGCTGTTTCCGAATCGTCGAGTGCCAAAGCGACGCACGTCCACCGCCATCCGCGGGTCGCTAAGAGAGACAGTTGCACTTGAGGTGATTTGTCCACTGACAAAGTATCGTACTGGCGCATATGCATTTAAGGCTGACATCGAAACCCGATGAATTCATTGTTTGAGAGAGGCACGAAGGTCAGACGGACGCGGTCGTCAATGCACAGTGCGTACACCAGAGTTTGAAGAGGAAGCGTTAGCAGTTCTGCAACACATACCCTCAACAAGCTCGCGGAGTGTAGCTCTAGAAATGGATGTAAGCCATTCCACGATTTGGCGTGCGTGGAATGAAGGTGATTTGCACGCTTGCCGCCTTCAGAAAGTTCAGGCCCTTAACCCAAAAGACTTTACGCATCCTATTCACTCCTGCCAGTGGTTTTACAGAATTCATCCTGAATTCCCACACGTTGTAATTTTTACAGGTGAGGCATCCTTTACAAGGGAAGGTGTGTTCGACAGCCACAATCAACACCTGTCGGCACAGGAAACCTGTACGCCGTCTTTTTTGTGGTCACTGAGAGCGTTTCGCCGTCGACGTTTAGTAGGCGATGATCTGATTGGTTAATACGTGCTGCCCTGACGACTGAACGCAAACCGACGCTTTATCTTCTTAACGGAAACATTGCCAGAGCTATTGGAACATGCCGCACTCAAGATGCGACAGGGCACATCGTTCCAACAAGATGGTGCATCTGCGCCCTTCGCTCATGCGGTCTGAAGTCATCTGTATGAAACTCTTGGTGAGAACTGCATTGGGCGCGGTGAACAGGCCGCACGGCCTGCACGTTCCCCCGACCTGACGCGCCCCTTGCTTTTTTCGTCCTTTTTCCTCATTTCGTGCAGCTTTTGTAACTGTTTGCTGTTAAAGGTGATGAAACTCAACTCCCGCCTCTCTTTTACCATGATTCACAAATAAGTTGGAAACGTTGCCTTACAGACCTGCTACCTTGTCAATTCGAATGGCAGGTTGTATGCCTACCTTTCCGGCGGCGCACGACGCTGTTAAATGATGCCTAGCGCCGAACGCTGAAGGTTTCGGACTTTGGTGGTTACCTGATACTTTCTTGTTATGGCCTACTTTACTAGCTTTCTCATTTTATACATTCATTTTGTGAACACACTATGCAAGCACCGACATGTGGGCAAGGAATTAGTGTGGAATTCGTGACTTGCCGACGTGTGTACGGTAAATGCGGAAACGTGAATTATGGCGACGTTACTATCAAATGCGTCCAAATGGGACAAACGTGCTTGTTATTATTCCCTTGGCTGCCGAAGGACAAACACCGTTAGACACACATCGGAGAATGAAGAATTTGCAAGGGCAGCACGTCTGTCGAAAACAATCGGTTGGGTACGGCGCGGGACAAGGGGTGCTGTTATTTCGTGATAACCACATACCCATACCGCGAATGTGGTAACACAGAAGCTCGACAATTCAAGTGTGAGACACTCGAGTACCTGGCTTATAGTCCTGATCCCTCCCTCTGCGGTAAAAACACGCTCCGTCCCTTAAAAGAGGCATTGAAGAGCCGACGACTCCTGTCAGACGATGATGTGAGCATGCAGTTACGGACTCCTTCAAGCAGCAGGACACGGTGTTTTATCTTATTGGTATCTTCAGCCTGGTGCGTCGGTGGGGTGATTGTCTCACTGCTCATGGCGATTTTGCGTGAGTGTCATACGGATTCTGGACTGTACGGTCTTCGAACGCAAACTTTGTTATCTCCTCTTATATTGTTAGCAACTCATATCTGTATTCAATGTAGAGTTAACACACTTTATGGTGGAAAATAAACCGCCTACCCCCCCACCCCCCTTCCCGGGTTACCAAATACTGTTTATTTCATTTGAAAAATTCCTTCTTCGAGTTCCTTTCTTTCTTTTATTTTGTTGCTTTTCCTTCACTGCTACTATCCTGCTTTTCCTAAGGCAGTGCTTTACTTCATTTCCTGTTGACGCAGTTATGTGATAACTGCTGGAGGCGTGTTATGCAATGACGTAACAAAAATTACAACGACAAGCCATGACGTGTATTTCTTTTATTTAGTTCCTTATAGTACATTCTAACATGTCGGAGTTATTTTAATAATAAAGTTGTAATGCAAATTATTTACAAGGCGATAAAAACATTTTATTTCTTTGACTCTCCTTTCACAAATCGTGATGTTCTGAATTTTTTATATTATATGAGTAATTGCATTGCGTTTTCTGCACATGAAACCGAATTTACGTTCAGCAGTCTCATACATATTGAGTACCCATTTTATACTGTATTCATGCAATGGCTGTCAGTTATTGACATACACCCTGCGGACTAATGAAAAATTCAATTTGCTTTGCCGGTATTGCATTTGAATTTTCATGCTATCGCAGTACCATAGACAGGTTAACTTTGCAGCGGAGTGACTGAACTTTCTCTTACACTGTATGTCATTTTTCCGATGGTGTTTTGGAGAGTGAAGCTTCACAGCCTGCCATGAAAAAATTTAGGCGTGAACTTGTTTTCTGACCATTACAACACCCCGTTCTTCCGAAATTCTGTGTATGTGTTTGTTGAAAAATTACATTAAAAATATTGTAGCGGATGTGAACTAAGCATCACTGCAAATTTTTGACCTTCGTAGAAGTTCTTACTCACACAGAACTTATAGTCAATTTCAGAATTCCAATCCCAAATAATATTTTAGTGTACGCTCTACCGCTGAGTATTATGGTGACTCTGCTACCTTATAGTTCATTATACATGAGACGTTAAAATTATTTCGTTTACTGAAATGATTGAAGCATAGTTGTGATAATAGTGAACTATAGTGATTGAAGAAAAGTTTTGAAAAGTTGAGATCACAGGTGTAATGTTTAATTCAAATACGAAATCCAACGTACTTATTTTGGAAACATCATACTGCCGGCTATACCTACGTATTTTAATAGTTTAGTGATACACAATTGCGCTGGATAACATCTTTATCACATAACTAATGAGGAAGTATTGAATAGGATTGGGGAGAAGAGAAGTTTGTGGCACAACTTGACCAGAAGAAGGGATCGGTTGGTAGGACATGTTCTGAGGCATCAAGGGATCACCAATTTAGTATTGGAGGGCAGCGTGGAGGGTAAAAATCGTAGGGGGAGACCAAGAGATGAATACACTAAGCAGATTCAGAAGGATGTAGGTTGCAGTAGGTACTGAGAGATGAAGAAGCTTGCACAGGATAGAGTAGCATGGAGAGCTGCATCAAACCAGTCTCAGGACTGAAGACCACAACAACAACAACAACAACAACATCTTTATGATTTGAGAGGCAGAAAAGGCAATAATACCGTGTTCAATAGTAAGTACCATGCATCCGAATACGGTTGCCAACATACGCCAGTAATTTTAAAGAAAAGGCGTGGGAGGAAGGGGCTTATACAGGCTGAGTTTTTTATCTTGAGACAACGAAATGTCTCAAACTACGCATCGCATTAAAAAACAGAAAAATACGTGTTCAGTATTATTAAAAATGCTGTTCAGTGATACTAGTGTTGACCCCTCCCCCAGCCGCCCCCCGCCCTAACAACAACCCCCGAGTGTGGGACGCGGCAATTTTGAATATCTCAAATAAGAATATCCTATTTTATTGTAGAAACAGCTTCTGCAGAAAAAAAATACCTAACTTTTGCATGCAACACTTCAGTCGTTGCGCGACGGATCGACATGTAGCACAGTTGAATTAAAAAACGATAGTCGATACTATCTCAAGAAATATGCATTAGATGAAAAAAAAAAAAAAAAAGAAACACAGACGTGTGTGGCCAACGAGTCATTGTGTTGCAGTTTTACTCCCTGTAGGTGTTTTGAAACATTCATCCTGATTGTGTGCACGTCGTCCCTTATTTCTCAGATACTTTCCTTTGTAACCTGATCGCGGTATTAGCTATTGCCATACAAGAACAAATTTAAACGGTTTACGTTTATAGATAAAGTGCCAAGAATGTCGATAATGCTGTAAGCCCGTAAGATCATCGTCTTTCAGATGGGTTGCGATCAGGCGCTTCTTTTCGTCGGGTAAAATCACGAAAAACGAACCGCCGAAGAGTAGTTGCTGGAGAGAATTAATTGTGATATTAGCTGCAGTGAATCTAACCCCCACATTAGCACTCGGCTGTTAAGTCGGAGTTGGGAATTATGCTACCGTTTACTGAACTTTGAAATGAAACTGTTTCATATTTCCCTCCATGAGGAACTTCGTGACATGATTTCTGCATTTTGCCAGTGGTCGCCTTAACAAATACAAGACTCCTATTTCTTTGCTCGAGTAATGTTCTCTGACGCGTCGACCTTTATGAACAACGGTACGATTTATCGGCTCAACATGCTTTACTGGAATGAGGAAAAACCACATTTACGCCAAGTTGAACGTCAGAGTGCGTTTGCGTCGAATCTGGATAGTACGTAAATGATGATAAATATCGAACATTCTTGAAGGAGGATCTTCCGTTGGTCTTCCAGACTTTCCCTTGGACTTGCGACAAACATTGCGGTTTCAACATGATGGTTATCCAGCACATTATTTTGTAGCAGCCGGTATTAGTTCGCCTGTGCAATAGACGGTGGACCATTGTCTTAGGCTGCAAGATCGCCAATCTTACTTCGCTTGTGGCGTTACTTGAAAAATGAAGTTCATAATGAAGTGCTAACAATGCGCAGTGACATGATTCAGCCTACCGCTATGCATGTCAGCAAGTTACTTCGCCGCGCGGTGTTAGCCGAGCAGTCTATGGCGCTGCAGTCATGGACTGTGCGGCTGGTCCCGGCGGAGGTTCGAGTCCTCCCTCGGGCATGGGTGTGTGTGTGTGTTCGTCCCTAGGATAATTTAGATTAAGTAGTGTGTAAGCTTAGGGACTGATAACCTTAGCAGTTAAGTCCCATAAGGTTTCACACACATTAACTTTAACATTAAATTACTTCGGAAACACTTCTCAGTTGTGTCTAAATAATTTCGTGCGTGGAGAATGAGCGCATCGAAGTGGGCGGCGACATTTTTGTGCACCTATTTTTTTTTCCTTTATTGGTAAGTGATGATTTTTTTAAACACCCAATGGTGAACAATATTTATGATTTCTCAGGAAAGCATATGACCATATTAAGATATTAAAAAACACACTGGAGGACAATAGAGGCGATTGTTTGAAAAATTATTGTTGGTTCATAGTGCTTTCAAAATAAAATCCCTGATGAAAATGTGATGATTTTATGGTGTACTGCTGATGCAAGAAAATTGTCTTGATTGTGACGAAGGTGAAATCATGGGTATGAATGTGTGGCCTGTGGAACCACAGGAAGTGACTGAAAATCAGGAAGGTGAAGGAAGTAGGAGGGATGGAAATGGCAGAACTGTGTGTGTGTGTGTGTGTGTGTGTGTGTGTGTTCCACATCTCCTACTAAACCACACCTGCCTTTCGTAAAAGGCGATTAAAAGGAGTCTCACACGTTTCGGCCTTTACGTGATGGTCCCCTCTAGGGTTTGACCACCATTTATCAAAATTTTCCCGAAGAGCGAGCCAATTGGGGAAGGGCGCCTTACATGGTGCATCGTGTCCATCGTGTATTGAGATCTTTAGCCGACTTTCTAGTCGTCGCATTGCAGTCCCACCCATGCTCCATCTCTTGGACAAGGACACCTTCCTGGGTGCGTTTTCTACCATGCACTATGCAGTGTCACTTTCTGTGCCGACGATGACCGTGGACGTATTTGTACCTCATATCCAGCACGGTAGCCAGTCCGTTGTGGTGGAGCCGCCATGTACCCTGTTGGTTGTAGGCCCCTGACGACACAGGGATCACTCTGCTGATGCCTGCGCCTCTAACTCCCCACATATGCTAAGCAATAGATTCCCGTCACTCTGGGGCATCGGGACTCCTGGCAATGGCCATCCTGCCAGTGACCTTTGCTGGCGGCTGTGTGGCGCCTGTGGTAAGGCCCCTGGTCAGAGTGGGTGGCATCAGGGCAGATGACACGCCATGAAGCGTAGTACATCATCTCTTGCTGGTGGTCCGCCACCAGCAAGTCTCTAAGCGGGCTAAGTCTAACTTAAATACTAAGAAATATGACTCCCAAGTCGTTTCCCTCCCTGGTCACACCATGGGAGGAACGCCAAGCTAAGGATGGCAGAGAAGCTTATTCGCCCTGGTACCTCGTATGTACGAGAGTTGATAGGGAATCTTTCATGTCCATGAAGCCTCGGTGTTTTTGGAGGACAAGTTTGGGGAGGTGGAGGGGCTTGTCCAAAATGTGCTCTGGGTCAGTTTTGATAAAAACAGCATCCTCTGCCCAGTCATGGGTATTACTCGCTTGTGGCAAGTTGGGGGATGCTTCTGTTGCCATCACGCCTCATAAGAGCTTACATATGGCCCAGGATATTATATTCCACGGGGACCTTCTTTTGTAGTCTGACAACGAGCTGCACGCCAATTTAGAGCAGCAAGGTGTGTCCGGCGCGTCCATCGGAGTCTGAGAGGTAACCAGATTGCCACCAGTGCCTTCATCTTGGCTTTCGAGGGCGACACATTGTCTGAGAAGGTCAAGGTGATGGTCTACCGCTGTAACAGTTCTCGCCCTATCAGTTCCTCAAATTCCTGTCACATCTCAGAACCGGGAGACTACACCTGCCCACTTGATGGTGGGGGGCACTTCCCTCCCTGTTGCACCACCTACTTTGGGAGCAACCTCCCCCCCCCCCCCCACCCAACTATCAGGAATTTCAGTGGGTCACATTCTCCCCAGGTTTCTGCTAGTGGGAAAGATGACACCCGCCAGTGGCTGAAGAGCCCAAAAGCAGCTGGTCGTAGGGCTTCATGCTCATCCTCAGTCCTAGAGACTGATTCAGTGAAGTCCTCCCAGCCAGGGAAACCCAAGGAACAGCATGAGAAATCGAAGAAGAAGACCCCTAAGAACAAGGAACTTGCGGTGGCACCCAAACCACCGCTACCTACAAGCTCTGCTTCTGAGGATGGGGTGGAGATTCTGGCGTTTGCTGAGGATATGGATCTCGCAGGACCCTCAGACACAATGGATATAGACTGCTCAGGCAAAAGTCGGTGGCAGCAGGTGACCCTGAGGCGTAAACTGCCTCTTTGAATGTTCCATGCCTTCCCAGTCTCACGATGATTTCATCCTCCAATGGAATTGCGGCGGTTTTTTCCACCGCCTGGCTGAGTTACGGCAACTGTTAAGCTTTACACCTGCTTTCTTCATTGCCCTCCAGGAAACCTGGTTCCCGGCAATGTGGACCCCTGCCCTCTGCAGCTATAAGGGATATTACAGGAACCATAGTGACTATAACCGAGTGTCAGGTGGAGTTTGCGTTTATGTCCTAAACTCAGTGTGTAGTGAACCTGTGCTCCTTCAAACCCCTCTTGGAGCTGTGACTGTCAGAATATGGACGACACAGGAAATAACTGTCTGCAATGTATATCTTCCTCCAGATGGTGCAGTACCCCTGAATGTATTAGCTACACTGATTGATCAACTCCCTAAACCTTTCCTACTTTTGGGAGATTTTAACGACCATAACCCCTTATGGGGTGACACCGTGTTTACTGGCCGAGGCTAAGATGTCGAAACTTTACTGTCTCAGTTCGACCTGTGCCTCTTAAATACTGGGGCCGCCACTCATTTCAGTGTGGCTCATGGTAGTTACTCGGCCATTAATTTATCAATTTGCAGCCCAGGACTTCTCCCATCTATCCACTGGCGAGCACATCTGGTACCTGTGTGGCAGTGACCACTTCCCCATCTTCCTGTCATTGCCCTGGCCTCAGGCCCACAGACGCCTGCCCAGATGGGCTTTAAACAAGGGAGACTGGGAAACTTTCACCTCTGATGTCACTGTTGACCCTGCCCCACATGGTAACATCGATGTGATGGTTGAGCAGGTGACTACCACAATCGTTTCTGTCGCAGAAAAAGCGATGCCTCGCTCTTTAGGGTGCCCTCAGCGAAAGACAGTCCCTTGGTGGTCGCCAGAAGTCGCTGAGCCAATTACAGAGCGTCGGCGAGCTCTACAGTGACATAAGCGACACCTTTCCCTCGAGCATGTGATAGCCTTTAAGCGGCTCTGTGCCTGTGTACGCTAGATTATAAAACGAAGGAAACAGGAGTGTTGAGAGAGGTACATGTCGACTATTGGGTGCCGTACGTCACCTTTCCAAGTCTGGACGAAGATCAGACGTGTTTTTGGGTACCAGAACCCAACAGGTGTCCCTGGCGTTACCATCAATGGTGTGCTATGTACCGACGCAAAAGCAATTGCCGAGCACTTTGCTGAGCGCTATGCTCGAGCGTCTGCGTCGGAGAACTAACCCGTAGCCTTTCACACACACAAATGGCAGATGGAAAGGAAAGTCCTCTCGTTCACTACACGCCCATTTACGGTGTGGGAGCTCCTCAGGGCACTTGCACATTGCCCCGACACAGCTCCTGGGTGTGACTGGATCCACAGTCAGGTGATTAAACATCTCTCATCTGACTACAAGTGCCATCTTCTTGTCATATTCAACCAGATCTGGTGTGGTGGCGTCTTTCCACCGCAATGGCGGGAGAGCACCATCGTTACGGTGCTCAAACCCAGCAAAAACCCGCTTTATGTGGATGGCTATCAGCCCATCAGCCTCACCGACATTCTTTGTAATCTGCTGGAACATATGGTGTGTCGGCGGGTGGGTTGGGTCCTGGAGTCACGCGGCCTACTGGCTCCATGTCAAGGCGGCTTCCGCCAGGGGCGCTGTACCACTGATAATCTTGTGTCCCTCGAGTCTGCCATCCAAACAGCCTTTTCCAGACGCCAACACCTTGTTGCCATCTTTTTTGATCTACGGCAAAGTGTATGATACCACCTGGCGACATCATACCCTTGCCACATTATACAGGTGGGGTCTCCGAGGCCCGCTCACGATTTTTGTCCAGAATTTCCTGTCGCTCTGTACTTTCCATGTCCAGATTGGTGCCTCCCATAGTTCCTCCCATATCCAGGAGGATGGGGTCCCACAGGGCTCTGTATTGAGTGAATCACTAATTTTAGTGGCCATTAATGGTCTAACAGCAGCTGTAGGGCCATCCATCTCACCCTCTCTGTATGCAGACGACTTCTGCATTTCCAGCACTGGTACTCCACCAGCGATGGTGTTGCTGAGCGTCGCCTACAGGGAGCGATCCGCAAGGCACAGTCATGGGATCTCGCCCATGGCTTCCAGTTTTCGGCTGCAAAGTCAGGTGTCATGCACTTGTGTCGGCGTCGTACCATTCGTCCAGAACCAGAACTTTACCTTCATGACGATCCATTCACTGTAGTGGAGACATATCGATTTTAGGACTGGTTTACGACACCCGATTGACTTGCCTACCTCTCCTTCGTCAGCTTAAGCGGAAGTGCTGGCAGCACCTCAATGCCCTCTGCTGCATGAGCAACACCAATTGGGGTGCAGATCGCTCTACTCTGCTGCAGCTCTACAAAGCCCTTGTTCAATCCCGCCTTGACTATGGGAGTGTGTTTCATGGTTCGGCGACGCCCTCAGTGTTGCGTGTACTCAACCCAGTGCACCACTGTGGCGTTCACCTAGCGACGGGAGCTTTTAGAACGAGTCGGGTGACCAATGTCCTGGTGGAGGCCAGAGTCCCTCCATTGCAGATCCGATATGCCCTCTGTCAGTTCCACGTTGCCATGCTTGGGGGACCCATGATTACCTCCTGCGCCGCAAAGACCCACCTAAATGTCTGTACGGCGCGGCTGATTTAGTTTTACGTTTTATTTGTGCAGGTGGGTTTTATCATTTGATCTAAGTTTTAGTGTGTCCTTTGTCCCTCCGTGTCCTCCACCCTAGTGCTTCTAGTGTGGAGGTTTTAATGTGTTGCAGAGTGGCTGGCTTCTCCTTTTTCATTTTTCAGTCAGCCATGGTAATCTGCTTTGTTATTTTTCATCCCGTTTCTTGCGTTTTTGTGGTTTTCTCCCATTTCATCCATTTACATGTTTGTCGCCCTTCATCGTTCTTATGATTTTTCCGTTCATTCCGGTTTCAGTTGTCTCTCTCGTTCGTTTTATTGTCACACTTGTGGCATTGTTTATTTGGAACAACGGACTGATGACCTCGTAGTTCGGTCGCTTTCCCCCTCTTTTAATCCAACCTATCAACCAACCTAAACCATGGAGTGATCTCAATCTTTTCCTTTCTTTCAGAAGGCTGTGGAGAATGTCTTGAACACTTGACTTAGAGATATTGCTCCATTCCGATTTGTGACAAACAATGTTGACACACTGCTGTCACACCCACTACTTAACACCGCCTGCTCTTAACTTAATGGTCAAATGCACTTTTTTTGTTTGCTGTTATTAGTTAAAGTTATCACTGCAGCTACTGTATTGAAGTCGCTTACACCCCAGAAGAAAATCAGTTTCAGTTTCGCTAGCAGGTATGGGAAGTTATGATGGCAGAAAAACTGATTTGTATAGACAGTGATATAACAATGTTTTCATGTCGATCACAGGAGAAATATTAAAGTAGTATATAAGTCTACCTGAGCCACAATCCAGGTTCCCACCACTAACCAGCACGGCTATCGGGGCGCAGTGGTTAGACACTGGACGCGCATTCGGGAGGACGACGCTTCAATCCCGTGTCCGGCCATCCTGATTTAGGTTTTCCGTGATTTCCCTAAATCGCTCCAGGCAAATGCCGGGATGGTTCCTTTGAAAGGGCGCGGCCGACTTCCTTCCCCATCCTTCCCTAATCCAATGAGACCGATGACCTCGCTGTCTGGTCTCCTTCCCCAAACAACCCAACCTAACGGCTATCGGGGCGCTGTTATCACGGCGCTGCAGTCGTCGGCTGTGACAGGAAATACAAAAAGTCAAGATGGCGGTAGCCACGCCTTACTTGTCTGTTACATCGTAGCCGTCATCGTCCAGAGTCAACGTAGGATTAAAACGAAACAATCACAGCATTATATTTTAGCAGGCATCAAAATAAAATCACAGTATTGCCACGTAGCAAACAGCATGGCTGTGCTGAAAATATTCGAACGATCTGTATCTCTGCGTCATGCTCAAAAGTATTCACCCAAAAAATTATCTTTAGGTGATATTTCCATATCTAAAATAAGTTAGCAACACACCCACCCACCAAAACAAACACACACACACACACACACACACACACAACGTTTATGAAGTGGCCGTGCGGTTAAAGGCGCTGCAGTCTGGAACCGCAAGACCGCTACGGTCGCAGGTTCGAATCCTGCCTCGGGCATGGATGTTTGTGATGTCCTTAGGTTAGTTAGGTTTAACTAGTTCTGAGTTCTAGGGACTAATGACCTCAGCAGTTTAGTCCCATAGTGCTCAGAGCCACACAACGTTTATACCATGAATTTTAAGGTTACACAGCACTAGTGATTGTGCCATTTGTAGATAGTGTAGATAGTATAAGCCTCAATTTCATTAGTATTTTCCACATACAAATTGAGTTGGTCTATGTTGCTTGTCAAATGGAACCGTATCTCCACATCAAAAATAGGTAAATGTTGCTGTCATTTCTATCTAAGGAAATGTTTTGAGTGGTTCATAGAATGAACTATCATCATCTGTTGTTTTCACAAGTTTTCAGTAAAGTTTCACCTTAGCAAACACCATTTGGAGTCATCTATAAATTATCTCACCTGAAGGGGTAAGGAGGAAGATAACAAAGTACGAAATCGTGTGACAGGGGGGGGAGGCGTTACTTATATAAAGTTTTTTGTCCTGTTCTGTGTTACAACTCTATGGAATGAAAGTATTTAAAACATTACCAACTTTATCATTATTATTTATTGATGTTTAAATTTGTTTGTATCAATTTTTGGAAAGTGGCGGTCGCGCGATGTGATTGTTGTTCACTCTCGATGTACCTACAGTGTCACGCCTCGGCCGTTTTGCTTGGTTCTGCTATTTTATGATTTTCAGTTTATATAACAAATTCAAAAAGAGTAAAAAATGTAGGTATTCTTTACCGCAAGCTACATGATGTCTACAGTGCAACTTCGGTGATAAAAATAAACAGGTCATACAAGACGAAGTTAACACCTTATGCCGAAGTTTGAAAAGTAGTGATAGTGTTGAAGGTAAAATGGATTCGAAAATCAAAGAATTGCCTGTTACCCCTGGGAATGACCACCATTACTTATTTGATAGGAGGCTCAGTGAAGATGGGTCCCTCCAGGAGGGTCTGTAACGAAGAAAAAATCGCCGCCCCTGTCTTGGATAGAAAGTGGAACCTCCAATGCTGGAGTCTAGTACTCTGTGGGCTAGATCTCCACGACCACAAGTTTATGTATAGGTAGATAAATAATAAATCGTATGTGGGTGACAGCTTCGTGCAAATATTTTCAGCTGACGCCATTTTAGTTTAAATAGATGCTGTCAATAGTAATCAAATTATGTGTGCTTCTGTGGAAAAGTGTTCCTGGACCAGTTCTTCTGATATCACTTACAAACTCACTAGTGGCCTGTATTTCCTAGCTTATCTTTCTCTTCGATTCTATTTTCTACCAGAAATGCGGAATGAATCACGTTTGGAAGTCGAGAGGGCACTCCTTCAAGCCTCCAATGACTACTGTAGTGGAATATTGTCGGAAGTTCTTTCACAAAACCTAAAAAATTTCTGGTTGTACGTAAAGGTGGTTAGTGGCACCAAAGTTAGCGTCCACGGACTCGTGGACAAGTCAAGAACTGAAATTGTAGTTCTGCAAACAAGAGTGAAGTAGATTTTGATGTCAGTGGCCTGGAGGAATAACTGGAATCCTTAAAATTGGACAAAGCCACAGGGTCTGATGAAATCCCTATCATATTCTATACCAAATTTGCAGCTCAGTTAGCCTCTCTTTTAACTGTAATCTCCTTGGATCCCACAAACGAAAACCCATGACCAACAGGCCTATTTGGAAGAAAGTACAGGTCACATCCATTTGCAAAAATGCCAGCAGAAGTGATCCGCAGAACTACCACCCAACATCCAGGACTTTCATTTGTTGTAGAATCTTAGAACATATCCTGAGCTCAAACATAATGAGATATTTCAAACGGAATGACTTACTCCATGCTAATCAGCATGAATTTCGAAAACATAGATAATGTGAAACGCAACTTGCACGTTTCTCTCATGACATCTTGAAAGCTATTTATAAAAGCAGTCAGGTTGTTGTGGTCTTCAGTCCTGAGACTGGTTTGATGCAGCTCTCCATGCTACTCTATCCTGTGCAAGCTTTTTCATCTCCCAGTACCTACTGCAACCTACATCCTTCTGAATCTACTTAGTGTATTCATCTCTTGGTCTCCCTCTACGATTTTTACCCTCCACGCTGCCCTCCAATACTAAATTGGTGATCCCTTGATGCCTCAGAACATGTCCTACCAACCGATCCCTTCTTCTGGTCAAGTTGTGCCACAAACTTCTCTTCTCCCCAATCCTATTCAATACTTCCTCATTAGTTACGTGATCTACCCATCTAATCTTCAGCATTCTTCTGTAGCACCACATTTCGAAAGCTTCTATTCTCTTCTTGTCCAAACTATTTATCGTCCATGTTTCAATTCCATACATGGCTACACTCCATACGAATACTTTCAGAAATGACTTCCTGACATTTAAATCAATACTGGATGTTAACAAATTTCTCTTCTTCAGAAACGCTTTCCTTGCCATTGCCAGCCTACATTTTATATCCTCTCTACTTCGACCATCATCAGTTATTTTGCTCCCCAAATAGCAAAACTCCTTTACTACTTTAAGTGCCTCATTTCCTAATCTAATTCCCTCAGCATCACCCGACTTAATTAGACTACATTCCATTATCCTTGTTTTGCTTTTGTTGATGTTCATCTTATATCCTCCTTTCAAGACACTGTCCATTCCATTCAACTGCTCTTCCAAGTCCTTTGCTGTCTCTGACAGAATTACAATGTCATCGGCGAACCTCAAAGTTTTTATTTCTTCTCCATGAATTTTAATACCTACTCCGAATTTTTCTTTTGTTTCCTTTACTGCTTGCTCAGTATACAGATTGAACAACATCGGGGAGAGGCTACAACCCTGTCTTACTCCCTTCCCAACCACTGCTTCCCTTTCATATCCCTCGACTCTTATAACTGCCATGACATCTTGAAAGCTATTTATAAAAGCAGTCAGGTAGATGCAGTATTTCCCGATTTCCAATAGGCATTTGACTCAGTGCCCCACCTATGCTTATTATCAAAAGTACAAACATATGAGGTACCAGACAAAATATGTGACTGCATTCAGGATTTCTTGGTAGAGAGGACGCAGCCTGTTATCGTGGAAGGAGAATCATCAAAAGATGTAGGATTAACTTTGAGTGTACCTCAGGGAAATGTTTTGGGTCCTTTGCTGTTCATGTGGTATGGTAATGACCTTCCAGACATCATTTACTTCAAACTTTTCACAGATCAAGCGGTTATCTACAATAAAGTACAGTCTGAATAAAGTTGTACAAATATTTAGTCAGGCCTTGATAAGATTTCAGAGTAATGTAATGATTGATTACTTGCTTTAAATGTTCAGAAATGTGAAATTGTGCACTTAAAAAAATGAAAAGCAGTGAATATAATATCAGTTTGTCACAGTCAGAATCAGAAAAAAATACAAATACTTGGGTGTAACACTCCTTAGGGACATGAAATGGAGCAATCACATAGGCTCAGTTGTGAGAAAAGCAAGTAGGAGACATTTGGTATCTTGATAAAATACTAGAGGAATGAAATCAGTCCACAATAGAGACTGTTTACAAATTCATATGACCCATCTTAGAATGTTGCTTGAGTGTGTGGGACCCATACCAGATAGGACTATCAGGGGATGCTAAATGTATGCAGAGAAGGGCAGCACAACTTGTCACAGGTTTGTTTGACCAGCAGGACAGTATCAAAGAGATGTTGAAAGGGCTGAACTGGCAGAGTCTTGAAGATAGATGGAGACTATCCTGAGAAAGTATACAACAAAGCTTCAGGAACAAGCCATAAATGATGTGTCTAGGAATATACTGCAACCCCCTACATATCACTTAAATAGGGGTCGCGAGGGCAAGATTAGATTAATTTGTTCTTCCCGTGTTCCACACTTTAGGTGAATGGAATGGGAAAAAGCCCAAGTAACTGGTACAATGGGATGTAGTCTGTGCCATGCACTTCGCAATGGTTCATAGACTATACATGTTGATGTAGGTACAAGTCATGATGTCTTCATTGTCTTTCATTAAACTCCACATTTATTTTTATCAGTATCTACTTGATATTGCAAGCCTTCATCCAGAAAATTTATTATCCACTGTCACAAGTTTCAGTGTGCTCACTCAAGGAGTTTATTGATGATCCATTTTTCTTTATCAGTATGTTGCGAAAGTTCATAGCAAAAATTGCCCACCCGTATTGCTGCTTCTCCCTTTGAAGCCGTTAGTTCCAGTTTAATCTGCAGAAGCTATTTTGAACTTTATGCATTTATTTTTTAAGCTTTATGCATTTATTTTTTACTCAATCTGTGCTCATAATGTGTCAGTTCCATGGTTTTGGTTTGTTTGTTATTTTGCATAGATTTCTCATTAACTTGTGCAGTGCTTCTGTGTAATTTCTTAAGAGGCATGTCAGGCAATTGTGTAGTTAAAATCAGTTAGCTGCTTTGCCATTTTTCTGTGTTTGAAAATAAAATTTTGTTTTCCAGATTGTATGTTCTGTGTAACTCAATGTTTCTCCCATTTCACATTTCTTAGATGCTAACATGTCATCTCCAGTGGTCCACACACTGATCCAGGGTTCAGTTCTGGGCAGTAAGGGGGGTGTCACAATTTGTTACTGTATCTCTCCCTCCCCCCCCCCCCCCCCTCCCCCCCTTCTCAGAAATATAACTTACCACCCAGCACCGTTAATGTACCACAAATGCCAATAATTTTATAGTGCTTGGGTCAAAAATTACAATTCAAAGAAATACAGCACTTGAAAATCACTTTTAGTGTAATAATGCTGTGAAGCGGTAATCGACACTGAAAACAGTACTGGTCAGGATGGCCATTTTTGCCCCAAAATGGCACATTTGAGATCTGTGGGTTGAGATCTTGCAGTACCACAGTGAGTGCAGAGCTAAAAGTGTTCACTCAGTAACAACTTTCTTTATTAAACATGACTTCTGCGTAAGAAGTCTGTGTCTGCATCCAGGAACTGGATGATGGATGTGGTTACTGGGGCATTGGCATGCCACCTCAGCATAACACGGTTGGTTCATACATGACCTTGCTGATGCACGACTAGAGACAGCTCGGCAACCGGTGAACTTACACCAGGCATCGCATAGACTGCGGGCAGCTCCAGACGTGCAAGCAGCCCACGTCGAACACAGGAGCCTAAGAGTTCAGAGACTGTCAGAGTGTCAGACAATGACACCCAGAGAGGGACCTAGTCTTGTCGATTCCAATTCGAGACCCAGAACCGTCAGGTGTGCTGCCTGGCTGATCATAGACTAGCAGCTTTGTCTGACTGATGAAGCTGCCAAGTGAAGCGTAGGCGATTCCAGCCACAAATTTGATCAACGATTGGCATGAAGACTGTCACAGTACCGGCGGAAGTCGGAGGCCTGAGAACAAGTGCTGCTAATCGCTGAGCAAGTGATATTTATACTCTTTGGACCCTCGTGTGTTGTGAGAGAAGCCCACTTCCCATCAAATAGATAGCTTCGGAAGCTCAGAAGTGTATCACTGTATGAAAGCAACCCAGCATACCATTGCGGTAGACCACTGTGTTGCAGAATGTTATGCAGAGCATTATTTTAGCACCCAGGTGCAGGATTTCTTTGGTGGCAGGCCTGAACCTCTCTGGTGGTTGGAAAGTCTTGTCTGTGGCTGGTGCCGCAACATTCAGGATGTTTAAGAATTACGTGTCTTGTGAAATGGATTTAAGTAGTATGATGACAGC
The DNA here is from genome assembly GCF_021461385.2 of Schistocerca piceifrons. Lineage (NCBI taxonomy): Eukaryota > Metazoa > Arthropoda > Insecta > Orthoptera > Acrididae > Schistocerca > Schistocerca piceifrons. The sequence continues at coordinate 584,585,817 of NC_060140.1, read as the reverse complement.
TGTATCATAATGTAGAAATATAAAATCGAAATGGCACCCACCATTATCCAAATTTCACTTAGTTCTGTAGTTGTGAACACAAGTCTGCAGACTATGTATATGTGAGTCTGTAAATGAGAGCAATGCTGATTCTTTGAGTCATTTCCACCTGTGTTTATGCAGACAGTTTTTCTATTATACACTCCTGGAAATGGAAAAAAGAACACATTGACACCGGTGTGTCAGACCCACCATACTTGCTCCGGACACTGCGAGAGGGCTGTACAAGCAATGATCACACGCACGGCACAGCGGACACACCAGGAACCGCAGTGTTGGCCATCGAATGGCGCTAGCTGCGCAGCATTTGTGCACCGCCGCCATCAGTGTCAGCCAGTTTGCCGTGGCATACAGAGCTCCATCGCAGTCTTTAACACTGGTAGCATGCCGCGATAGCGTGGACGTGAACCGTATGTGCAGTTGACGGACTTTGAGCGAGGGCGTATAGTGGGCATGCGGAAGGCCGGGTGGACGTACCGCCGAATTGCTCAACACGTGGGGCGTGAGGTCTCCACAGTACATCGATGTTGTCGCCAGTGGTCGGCGGAAGGTGCACATGCCCGTCGACCTGGGACCGGACCGCAGCGACGCACGGATGCACGCCAAGACCGTAGGATCCTACGCAGTGCCGTAGGGGACCGCACCGCCACTTCCCAGCAAATTAGGGACACTGTTGCTCCTGGGGTATCGGCGAGGACCATTCGCAACCGTCTCCATGAAGCTGGGCTACGGTCCCGCACACCGTTAGGCCGTCTTCCGCTCACGCCCCAACATTGTGCAGCCCGCCTCCAGTGGTGTCGCGACAGGCGTGAATGGAGGGACAAATGGAGACGTGTCGTCTTCAGCGATGAGAGTCGCTTCTGCCTTGGTGCCAATGATGGTCGTATGCATGTTTGGCGCCGTGCAGGTGAGCGCCACAATCAGGACTGCATACGACCGAGGCACACAGGGCCAACACCCGGCATCATGGTGTGGGGAGCGATCTCCTACACTGGCCGTACACCACTGGTGATCGTCGAGGGGACACTGAATAGTGCACGGTACATCCAAACCGTCATCGAACCCATCGTTCTACCATTCCTAGACCGACAAGGGAACTTGCTGTTCCAACAGGACAATGCACGTCCGCATGTATCCCGTGCCACCCAACGTGCTCTAGAAGGTGTAAGTCAACTACCCTGGCCAGCAAGATCTCCGGATCTGTCCCCCATTGAGCATGTTTGGGACTGGATGAAGCGTCGTCTCACGCGGTCTGCACGTCCAGCACGAACGCTGGTCCCAACTGAGGTGCCAGGTGGAAATGGCATGGCAAGCCGTTCCACAGGACTACATCCAGCATCTCTACGATCGTCTCCATGGGAGAATAGCAGTCTGCATTGCTGCGAAAGGTGGATATACACTGTACTAGTGCCGACATTGTGCATGCTCTGTTGCCTGTGTCTATGTGCCTGTGGTTCTGTTAGTGTGATCATGTGATGTATCTGACCCCAGGAATGTGTCAATAAAGTTTCCCCTTCCTGGGACAATGAATTCACGGTGTTCTTATTTCAATTTCCAGGAGTGTATTTTCCTTGTTGGAGGGTCTTCCTTTTCCCTCTTGCCTTACTTAGCTTCCTGTGGGTTGCTGGTTCTAACGAACAATGTCAAATTTGCTGTTGATGTTAAGTATGGTAAGCTGACTGGAATGTTCTCTGCTGCTGCTCCTGCTGCAACCCCGTTCATGTGGATGATACGTAAGTAACTGAAAACTGCTGTTTGTTAAACATAGCTTGTAATTACTGGAGTTACTTACCATTTTCAATACCTAGTTTTCATGCTGTTCTGTAATCTGAAAGTTAGCTGAGAAATTTAGAAATTTGTATGTATAGAAATATAAACACTTCTACTGAAATTTTTTATTTTGGGTGAAGGTCATGATCCCCCCATGACATCCCTCTCTCTCACCCCCCCCCCCCCCCTCCCACACCCAAATATTAAAGATTGAATTGTGCGGTGTGGCCTCTTTTTTTGGGTTTTATGGCTTGACAACATCATATTCTGCTTTACTGTGTCAAGAGTCCTGTGATTGCAGTGCAGCGGCAGCATCTGAATAGCAATATTTTATATTTAATCAACAGTTTATGCTATAAGAAAAGCATACTCCCATGTGAAAACTGCAGTTAATTATGCACACTGTTTTTCACATCTCTTTCCACTTTGCTCTCACTTGGTTTTGGAAGGTTTTATTGCATCAAATGAAATTTAGAAAATATTATGTTGCTACACCCATCAAGAGCTTATGTTACTGTTTATGCCACCCATTGGATTTCACTGTAATCAGTCGTCTTCATGACCTTTGCTACTGTCTTCCATCTGATCTAGTTATAACAGTGGTGTACATTTGTATGAAAGCTGCAGTTAATTGACATAACATGAAATGTATTTGTTTACACAAAGGAATGGGAAAAACAAACCATGTACAATTTCATGTTATTTTTAGCATACGAGATTTACAAATTTAATCAAAGTATGTAGCTGTTGTCTCCAGGGAAGAAACTTGCCTCCACTGTGCCAGAATAAAGATAAGTTTTGGTATCTCGAAGCGTACTCTAAATAGGATCTCTGATAGAGCACAATTCTGTTCTCAGCATGCATTTTTTTGAAATTTTTAAGTGAGACAATATAACATTTTTCAGTGTGAATTGGATGAGTGTTATATAGAATGTTGGCTCTGATTTTTAAGACTGAGTTGTATGTATTTACATTTCTGTGCTGTTATTTTATCCCTGTAATAAAGCTTTTCTAGTTGTACAGCAAGCTCCTAATTATCCAGGTTAATATCAAACTGAGCCTGCACTGATAATGGAAGAACACATATAATCTAAAATACACTTTTATTTATTTATTTATTTTGTCAGAAATGGCTGTTTATTATATTTACAAAACATGCTACATGTTTATAAGTTCATTGCATTACCCACATGTTACTCATTGGATACTGGCAAATTATTTTCATAATTATTCTTATAACACATTGTATTTAATATCATGTGCTTACAGTAAACTTCCAGGAAATAATAATCTAATTTGCATTCACTTTTTTCTTCATGACAGTTCTCCTCCTCATTTTCCAAAGAGTCAAAATGCCGGTATAATGAGATAATTTTGCTGTGCATCTAATAATTGTTCAGTGCTTTTAAGTGAATTGGAAATGATCAACCTTTAGTTTGTAGGGAAAGAACTAGACAGACATACAGACAAGAAATTTCCACTGTTATGTTATAAGGATAGAGTCCCTGCATTAACCTGAAAATGAAATGGGAAACAATGGAAATGTTGCAAGTATGTCTGATTTGGGATTATGGCCTGTGTCATCTTCCAGTGGTAAAACATGATTCTCCTGGACAATAGTTATTCTGTATGAAAATATCCATTTTAATTAACACAGAATACTTCAGACTTCATTCTCTTATTAATTCAAAAATTGCGTAACTGTGCATGGATAGTCTGCAAACTGGCTAATATGCATTTGAATGAATGGAAGCTTGCTGTAAATGATAAACTGTGGATAAGGCTTCCTAGTTGTTGAGCAGGTTTCCTAGCTACACATCATAATCTCATAGCAAGCTGACAGCAGGTGAACTTTCTTCTCTACCAGCATAAATCCTTCACCAGTGACCATTGTTTCATCTTTTGTGTGTTGTTGTATTTGGATGGGATCACTTCTGTTATTGTAATTAGAAGTGAGTTTTATTTTATCACAATTTGATACATGTTTCATTCTGTGTCTTTTCACCTCACATATGTTGTATTTGTTTCCAGAATCCTGATATAGTACTGGTGCATTACCTAAACGTGCCCTATCCTGATGACAACAAGCTGGCAGTGATAACTCCAAGCCTTGCATTATGGGGAGACAAGAAGGAGTGGACCAAGGAGGAACTGGTATCACAACTGAAGCCCATGTGTGAGTCGCCAGCCCCCTCATGCTACTCCAGTGTCCAGGGTGAAGTGGAACAGATCTGTGTTGTTGCCTGCTGCATGAATTTCTTTAGTGTTTTCTCTCTTGTTTCTGCTTGTGCATGAGCATTCAGTGACATTTTGCAAAAATCTAAAATTGAAAGTCCCAATGAATTTATAGACTAACATTTGCCACTAAGAAGCTTTTCAAATGAAAGTCAGTTTTTATGTGCCTCTTGGGTATATGACTGTGAAAATCATTTCTGAGCTTGTATTTCTAACAGGAGGACATATGTGACAAAGGGCCTCAAGCCAGACAAAAGGGCTCAAGCCAACCAGAATACTGGACCAAGGGGAACAGTCAAAGCAGAGGCAGGTCTCATATCCACGTACACATACAATCAAATTGAATCCGAGGCAACGAATGACCTTAATAAACGTACATGTTATGAGTTTCTCTAGTAGAAGGGATCTGAATATATTATTTCATCATTACTTTTATTGTAAGTCTATGCCTTTTCCTTTCCTGTGGAATTATCATGGAATTATCTGTTATGTATGACATCCATGTGCAATACATCCTGTTGTGCAAACTCCCATGTGAAGGAGTAGAGCACCTTGTATAGGTGAGAAGCTCAGATTCCTCTCAATCAGTAACTCATATTAGATGTACTTTTTCTACATTCAGCCTCATTCACGTCTGATAAACACACACACACACACACACACACACACACACACACACCAGAAGTAAGACTCACAAATGGTGATAAATTATTTGACACCCTTCTCTGTGAACCAGTCTATCTGTTAGTGATAGCCATATCAAAAGCCCTATGGTAGTTCTTGAGAACAGCCATTACAAAGAGATGGAAAAGATTGCAGGTGACTTTAATTGAGTAATACAGTATTTATTTATAATTGGTTTTCATCAATGATTCAGTGAAAGATGGAAATATCTTGTGATGTTCAAGCTTCTTCCTGTATTAAGGGGGACAAAGTCAGTATTAGAGAGAGGGAGAGAGAGATTTAGCATTCATTATCAAAAGTTACACGGTATGGCTTTCACTTATAGTTTTCAACACATTCATTTCTGTTACAGGGACCATTACCTCAAATTGATACATTTAACTTCCTCCATTATCTTTGAAAAGTGTGTGTGTCCAACTCTTACACTCTCCACCTATCTTATTCATTTTTAGGAAATATTTGTACAGTGTGCACATTTTATGTGTGTTCACATTATGTGTAAGTTGTGTATCTGATTTGGAAGTTGTTGTGACAGTGGACTATGAACATATATTTCAAATGCGAAGAACTTTCTCACTTTTTGTCTCTGTACATAGCTCTTTCCTCATTTTTCATGTTTATTTCAGTCTACTGCCTTGACACTACCATTTCGTTGAACAGAGAATCTGATTTCATCTGTGCTATTTTATATGAAAACTGAGAGTCCTGTTTAATATTTGGGCTCATAAATTGAGTACATTCCTCCTTCTGATTGAATGGTTGTCGCTTATTCAGTCAGTGTATAATAATAAATTACATGGCATGTTTACTGTCGCAGAGAAAACATTATTTTCCTCCCCTGTGCTTTTACTGAAGCATCCTTTTTTTTACTGTTTGCATGCTCAAAAACTAAATTCTCTGCCCTTGTCCAGTATCTTTGTATGTTTCAATGTTTTTGCTGGTATGTGTTGTTGTCTTTGGAAGTGTTAAAAAATCATTGTCTTTCTCCATTTGTAATTGATTTCACATCATGTAGTCAAAGATTAAAGTTTCATTTACATATGCATGCTGATTAAGTGCTGCAACTTTTTTTTAACACACCCAGAGCTGCATTGCAAAGCACAAAACCCAGTGTAGTTTATTGACCTTAATGAGCAAAATGTATTACTGCATAGTTTTGTGTTATGTATTATACTCTGTTGCCTGTTAAGTTGCAAAAAAAAAAAAAAAAAAAAAAAACAACTAATGCACTGTTGCACTGTAGTTATGACATGATGCTGAAATTATTACTATTGTAAAAAAAAATTAATTTCATTCTTGTCAATGCTGGTATTAGAGAAACCAATTGAAAATCTTTTCATCAAACAGACATTTCTTTCTCAATTACATATTTCATTTCTCTTATAAGTATGTTATATATTTTTGCATTTAAAATCTAAATGAAGCTTTAACATTTACTGTGTGTAGGGTGGTTCTAATTAAATTTCTATTACTTGAGAAGATCCCCATGAAAAACGAGTGTTCATAGGAAAATGAAGCTTTGTGGAAACGTTTGTAAGGATAGGCAGAAAAGAAATAATGAGTAAACCATGAAAGAAACACATTTTAATTTCCACATGAGAGGACAGCATTGTTAATTGCGTACTGTGTTTACATTCCGGGTTAGAAAAATTGGTCAATGTGATGGCCATATGCATCCATATGACAGCCTGGAACCACACTAGAGATTGCTTTGCTGCTGCCCGAAACATCTCAGGTAGGATGTTGGCTACCTCTCTCACTTTGGTCATTCCAACCTCCAATGTGTGTTAATGTCCTGTTGATAAATCCTGTCCTTCAGGTAACCCCACAGCCATAAATCACACAGGTTCATATCTGATGAACTGAGTGGCCACACAGTTTTGACCGATCAGCCAATGATTTGGTTTTCTCCAAATACATTATGAAGTAACTGAGAGACCTTGTTAGCAATGTGAGGTGGAGCTCCATCATACATAAAAACAGTTGAACTCAAAAAGCACCTCTCTCCTGTAAGCAGGTATCATTTGGTAGCGAAGTAGATCACAGTAGTATACGCCATCGACACTACATGTCGTTGGTCCCTGGGGTCAGAGATCCTCAAAGAAAAATGCACCAGTCATGAACTGTGCTGTGAAGCCACATCACACAGTGACACGTTCACTACGCAGGGGAACTTCATGAACATATGTTGGTGGTGACAGTCGAGAGTTTTCAATGCCCCAGTGAGAATTAAGTGTGCCTCATCATTCCACAAAATTTTCCTTTGCTACATGCCATCAACTTCAGCCATTGCAAGAAACATAAGAGCAAATTCTACTCAAATGTCTGTGTCTTGTGGCAAAAGTTTGTGAGTAATGTGAAGTACATACAGATAAGATTTCACAAATGCTAACAGCATTTTTCAGACAGTGGACAGTGGAATGTTCAACGTTTGCTATGGGAACAGTTACTTCTCCACCATTTTGTGGTGCAATTGGTCGGCAGCCTCTCCCAGGAGCAGTTCTCAAATTGCTAGTTAATTCAAGCTTCCAAATCATGTTCATCAATCCTGGTATGGAAAGAGGACCCCTCCATATTGCTTTAATGCATTGATGCTTGGGGAAGAACAGCAGCACTTTTGCTGTTGTTCTTTTAATACAGTTTTATGAATAAAGCCTGGCTCACCTTGTCCAGCCCCAAATTGACAGTCTGCAGCTGTAATGCATACTGATGCATGTGATTAAACACTACATTGCCTACAAGTACAAGCACCTAATTGGCAAATCGTGACATCAACACTTCTAATAATGCAAATCTTGCAGTGTACAGTCTGCACATCATTCCCAAAAAGTTGGATATCAATAAAGTAATAGTTTTTGAGTCAGCAACTATGTTGTCATTTTTTCTCTTCGCATAATATTTCAACAACTTCCCTATTTGTCTTTTCAGGTGCCAAGTGCAGATTAGTTGCTTGCTGTTTGGACTCTGACCAAACAGGGAATGTTACACACCGTGCATCATGCACTGCCCTATTGACTGTTTCTCTGTGCTTTTATGTAGTAAAACAACCACCAGACATTAAAAACCAACAGTAAGGCTATATCAAAATGCAAAAAGAGGTAAAAGTAAGGAAAACGGTGAGGGATGGACATTTCACAACAAAAGTCTTTATAGTCAGTTACCTATGAATAGAAAGAGAGCATTGATATGTTTTCCATCATTGTTTAAGAAAACTGAGTGACTGATCTATGCTTTGCTTAAATTAAAGCCTCTGTTCCTGTTAATTACATTAACTGCCACGCTAGTCCTGACTGCCTTCTATATTAAACTGTCCCAGACATTGGTCACCCAGAACATAGTGTTGTTATCTTCATGTTTCATTTCATGCTCACAGGTGAGGTAGTGTTCAGTGACTAATAGTTAGAAAATAAAATTTCACCAGTAATGCGAGAAATAACAAAGGTATTCAGGTAAATCGTCTGGCATTTGCTAATTATTTTAATATCTACAATTACGTCTACATCTACACAGATACTCTGCAAGCCACTGTATGGTGTGTGGTGGATGGTACCCTGTACTACTACCAGTCCTTTCCTCACCTGTTCCACTTGCAAACAGAGCGAGGGATAAACATCTGTCTATATGCCTCCATATGAGCCCTAATGTCTCGTCTCTTATCTTTGTGGTCCTTATGCAGAATGTGTGTTGGTTAGAGTAGTGTTGTTAGGCAGTCAGTTTCAGATGCCGGTTCTACATGATTATTCTGCAAGCCACACTTCAATGTTTGGTAGTGGGTTTATAGAACCACTTTCAGAATACTTCCCAGCCATTCCACTTTCAGATAGCACATGGGAAGAATTAAAACCTAAACGTCTGTTTGTGAACTCTGATTTCTCTTATTTTAATAAGATGGTCATTTTTCCCTATGTAGTTGTGACTCAATAAAATATTTTGTCTTTCAGAGGAAAAAGTTAGTGACTAAAAGTTTTTTGTGAAAAGATCTTGTCGCTACAAAAAATTCCTTTATTTTTAGTGATTGCCACCCTAGTTTGAGGAGCCCATACCATACATTAGTACTCCAGAACAGGATGGCCAAGCATGTTGTAGGCAGTCTCTTCAGTGAATTTTGTGTCTTTCAAATGCTCTGCCAGTAAAACATACTCTTTGCTTCACCTTCTCCACAACATTTTCATTATGGTGGTTCTAATGTAAGTTGTTCATGACTGTAATGCCCAGATATTTGATTGAATTGATAACCTTTAAATTTGCGTGATTGGTAGTGTAATTGAAATTTAACAGAATTTTTTTTAGTATTCTTATGGAGGATCTCACACTTTTTATTGTTTTGGATAAATTGCCACTTTTTGCACCATGCAGATCTCTTGTCTAAATCATCACTTTGATCTTCTGATGACTTTATTAGACAGTGAATGACAGCATCTGCAAAAAGCCTAATATGGCTGCTCAGATTGTCTTCCAAACCATTTATATAGAGTAATGAGAGCAGAGGGTCTGTAAAACATCTTTGTGGAACCCCAGATACCATTTTGATTACACTTTAGATGACCTCTCATCATTTACTACCAGCTGTGAATCTTCTGACAGATAATCATGAATGCATTCATAGCCATGCAATTTAATTAAAAGCCATTTGTGAAGAATGATGTGAAAAGCCTTCTGGAAACCTAAAAATGTGGAATCAACCTGATATTTCCTGTTGATAGGACTCATTACTTCATGCAAATAAAGAGTCACTTGTGTTTTGGAAGAATAATATTTTCTGGCTCTATGCTGTTTGTCTATCAATAGGTTATTTGCTGTGAAGTATTTCATAGTGTTGTAATACAGCAAATGTTCCAAAATCCTAATACAGATTGATATCAGTGTCTATAATTCAGCAGAAAACTCCTATTTCCATTATTGTGTATTGTTGGGACTATGCAACATTCCAGCTCCTGGTACACATCTTTTGTCGAATGAGCAGTTGTATATGATGGCTAAAAATGGAGCTATTTCATCAACACTCCAAAATCTATCTTTTACATAACTTAATTGGAAATCTTGCCTTTATTAAGTGATTTAAAGTGCTTCACTGTACCAGTGGTATCTACTTCCAAACAACTTGTATTGGCAGCTGTTCTCGATTCAAATTCTGTAATATGTTCTGCATCTTCTTTGATGAATGAATTTTGGAAACCTGTGATTAGCAACGCTGTTTTAGAGGTGATGTTGTCAAAAAAGATTATCACTGCTATAATGCAATGAAGGTATTCGTTGTGCATTTCCACCGGTATGATTTATTTACAGCCAGAATATCTTTGGAACAACTGTTGGGTTTCGAAACAGAGTTTCATTGCAGGACTTACTAAATGCATCTCACACTGAAATCTGCACTAAGTTTCAAGCATCTGTAAATAATTGCTAATCTTGGAAACTTTACATTCTTTTAACTCTGGCATGCTTTTTTAATTGCTACTGCAACTGCGTCCTGACCTATCTTCTTTATGATGGAAGATCTGTTGTGTCTCATATTAATTTAAAAAAAATGGTTCAAATGGCTCTGAGCACTATGCGACTTAACTTCTGAGGTCATCAGTCGCCTAGAACTTAGAACTAATTAAACCTAACTAACCTAAGGACATCACACACATCCATGCCCGAGGCAGGATTCGAACCTGCGACCGTAGCGGTCACGTGGTTCCAGACTAAAGCACCTTTAACTGCACGGCCACACCGGCCGGCCATATTAATTTACTTAACATGAAACTCTCAGTTGTGTAAGTACTTTTTCTTTGAATTTAAGGCACATTTGGCCAACATTTACAAAGTTATTATGGAAGGAATGCAGACAGTCTCTTAGGAGACTGTCAAGTGAATTTTTGTCTGTTTTTGTAATAGATATATTTTGCATATGTGTTCAGTGGTTATGGATTTTATGGTATACAGTCTCACTATAACAGTCTTGTTGTTATTAATTCCTGTAGTTGTAATGATGCTCTTTATTTGCTCAGTATTGATTATTGCTAAAAGATGTAGTATGTTATCACAACCATATACACTTTGTGTGGATTCTTGAACTAATTGCTCAAAATAATTTTCGGAAAAAGCATTTAGAACAATTTCAGATGATGTTTTATACCCATCACTGACTTTAAACATGTACATTCACCAACATATTGTGAGTAGATTGAATCACCACCAACTACAATTGTGCAAGTTGGGTACATATTCGAAATCAGGCTCAGATTTTTCTTGAAACCTTCAGCAAATTTATCAAGAGAGTCAGTAAAAGGAACCAGTTATTAATTTATTTTTATTATTGAGTACGACATTATCCATGCTAAATCACAGCAACTTTTACTTTAAATTTCACTAAAAGATAAATAACTTCTAACAGCAACATTTTGCCACCACCAACTGAATGTAGACTATCCCTTCTGAATAGTGTAGGTTTCCTTGGTAAGAACATCAGCTGAACTTAACTCAGACTTTAACTAGCTTTCAGTACTTGTAACAATTCCTGCTTCAGCACTTTCTGTTAGCACTTGGAGCTCTGGTACTTTCCAATAGAGCTGTAATGATATATAACTGTAATAATAATGTTTCCTAGGTCTGCTGCCATTCTGTGTTTGATCTGCTTCCTTTGAGACTGTACTCCTGATACTTTACTTTCAGGCAGTCTAACAAACGTGGTAATGCAAGTGAATTTCTTGGAGTAAGAAGCCTGTTTCTTGAAGTAGGAAGCCAACACAATGGGCTTAAAGATCTCTGTAGAAAAAAAGTCATGAACTTAAAAAAATCTCGAAAGTTGTTAATAATAGACATTGGTCAAATAACAAAACTAAATAATCAAATACGTGGAAGAATTAATGCAAGAAAGTGATTTTAAAAATCTGCTAGTGAGGAAAGGATCCACAAGTAAGAGTTTCTGGTATTACCAAGCATTTGTTAAAAAGAATAAAAATGGTTGTCCAAGAACCTTAAAATAGTCAGTATAAAACATTGGTGAAATCAGAAACCCTGTATACCACTTAGTACCTAACAGTAAGTTTCAAGTTGGAACATGGAGAAAAGAATTAAAAAGAAAATGCTCGGTACACTAAAGACACCAGACACCTGGAAATTAAGAAGTAAAGCTGAAATATATCAGAATGTAGAAAATGTAACAGAGACAATAAGAAAGTCTTTTGACGTGTTAATAAGTATTAAGGGCAGAGTCTAGATTTTAGTAGGTTTAATTGCATTCAGTAGTGTAATACCTGTTTGGGGAAGAGAAGATTTTAAGTTCTGTGCCGCATTTTTAAAGAAAATAGTGTAAAACCATTACCACTTAACAGCCATTTTTAGGCCTAAATTTTGTGCATGAAAGTTAAGTGATTTGAAGTGTAATTAAGTAAGTATATTAATGTTATATTTATATTAGACCACTATAGAGCATAGTAAATAGGAAATTATCTTTATTTAGTGAAAGCTTAAAAAGTAGGCCTATATTGTAAATAATCATGAGTGTGAAGTGTTTTAGCTGCCATAGGAAAGTTAGTTCTGGGGTGCTATGCAGCTGTTGTGACAGATCGTTTCACTGGGGGGGGGAATGTAGTGGCATGGAAATTGGGGAACAAAATGAGACTCTTCCTAGGTATTGTAAAGTGTGTTCATGGGATATGAAAATAGCAGAACAGGAGGGGAAGATTAGAGCCCTTGAGGCAGAATTAGATAAAGCTACGGAGGAACTAATTAGGTTAAGGGGGAGAAGGGTGAAGAAAATTAGGAAGTGGTAGCAGGGAACAGGGGCCCAGAAAGAGGAAATTATCTGACAGTCATTGTTGGCACAAAAAATAAGATTTGCCCTGCTGCCACAGTCTCATTTAGATGCAGACACAGGTGTAGCTGATGCACAGCAGAATTCAGTTAGGAAGCCTATTGGTTCAGAAAAAGTAGGAAGTGGGAAGAAAATTCTGCTGTTCGGTAGCAGTCATGGAAGAGGTGTGGGCCAACTTCTGCAAGGAAAATTAGGTGACAGCTACCAGGTCACAAACTTTTTCAAGCCTAGTGCATCTCTCAACCAAATCATAAAGGGCATAGGATCTTTGTGTAAAGGTTTCCCAAAGGAAGATCATGGTGTAATAGTGGGTGGAGCAGGGAACACTATCGATAGGGACCAAGGCTACAGTATTGAGAGTGATATGGTAAAAATAGCATCAGCAACAAACCATACTAATGTTGGGTTTATGCCTGTTTTCAAGCAGTACAATCGACACCAGTTGAACAGCTCTGTGAAGAGGGTCAATACGGAGCTGGATCGACTGCTTCGGGCTGGTTCTGGGTCAGGGATTGGTTTGGTTCCTGTTGACACTATTGTTAGGTGGGGCTTTTCTTCTCATGCCCTGCGTCTCAATAGAATAGGGAAGGAAATACTGGCTAGGTTGATAGAAAATTTTTTAAAGGGTACACTGCAACTCATGGAAGTAGTTCTTCTTTAGGTGAAGCTCATTATCTACACATTCAATATTGAAACAAGATGTATTTGAAAATGTTAAGCATAATACTTGTGAAGTCAAAAAAGTAACAATAAATTTACTACATCAAAATATAAGAGGTTTAAAAAACAAAATTAATGAATTTCAGATCTTTTTAGATGAGCTAGTCTACAAATCCTGTTGATATTATATATAAAAGGAAAGATGAGGTGACTTACCGAACGAAAGCGCTGGCAGGTCGATAGACACACAAACAAACACAAACATACACACAAAATTCAAGCTTTCGCAACAAACTGTTGCCTCATCAGGAAAGAGGGAAGGAGAGGGGAAGACGAAAGGAAGTGGGTTTTAAGGGAGAGGGTAAGGAGTCATTCCAATCCCGGGAGCGGAAAGACTTACCTTAGGGGGAAAAAAGGACAGGTATACACTCGCTCACACGCACATATCCAAGGTATGTGTGGATGGATATGTGCGTGTGTGTGAGTGTATACCTGTCCTTTTTTCCCCCTAAGGTAAGTCTTTCCGCTCCTGGGATTGGAATGACTCCTTACCCTCTCCCTTAAAACCCACTTCCTTTCGTCTTCCCCTCTCCTTCCCTCTTTCCTGATGAGGCAACAGTTTGTTCGAAAGCTTGAATTTTGTGTGTATGTTTGTGTTTGTTTGTGTGTCTATCGACCTGCCAGCGCTTTCGTTTGGTAAGTCACCTCATCTTTGTTTTTATATATAATTTTTCCCACGTGGAATGTTTCCTTCTATTATATTGATATCATTAATTTGAATCCTGTTGATATTATTTGTATTTCTGAACATCATTTAGGTAGTGAAATTGAAATGCTTAATATGGAAGGGTATACCTTAGCTTCAAATTACTGTGGAAAAGAGATGGAGAAAGGAGGAGTTGCCACTTACATTAAAAAGGGTCACAATTATAAAAACATTGATGATCTTAAATACTGTGATGATCAGCATTTTGAAGCATATGCCACCCAAGCAGAAACACACAAAAGAAAAATAGTTATAGTCACAATATACAGGCCTCCAACTGGTAATTTCCAGCTATTCACTAAACAGCTTGATGCAGTATTAAATTTATTAACTTCTAAAAATAATGGACTCACACTAAGCGGAGATTTTAATTTAAATTTTCTGGAGGATAGTTACTCAAGGTCCATACTAGAGTCTCTTACCACTTCTTATAATCTCATTCCCTTAGTACAGTTCCCAACCAGGGTTAAGGGTACCAGCAGCACTGCTACTGATAACATTTTCATTGATACTAGCAAATCATAGTATAAATCCAATATTTAATGGCCTTTCAGATCATGATGCTCAGTTGCTTACCTTTAATATAGTGGGGTCTGATTCAACTAATAACAGGAAGTGGGAACCTATATGAATAATAAATGAAACAGGAATTGTAGGTATAAAAATCTGTTTAAGGAATACAGACTGGAAAGATGTATACAATTCATCTGGGATAAATGAAAGATATAACTGTTTCTCAGATACAGTCATAGGTCACACTGAAAACTGCTGCCCTAAGAAAGTAATCAAAGCAAATAGATTAAATGTTTCAAAATCTTGGATTACAAATGGAATAACAGTATTGTGTAAAACAAAAAGAAGACTGTACTTAATGTCAAGGGAAAACGATGACTACAGAGCTAAATCACATTACAAATTATATTGTAAAATTCTAAACAAAGTAATCAGAACATCAAAATGTATTTATTTTCTAGAAAAAATAAATGCCTCTAATAACAAGATAAAAACTATATGGAACATAGTAAAAAGTGAAACAGGAAAAACTAATCAGACA
Organism: Schistocerca piceifrons; assembly: GCF_021461385.2. Taxonomy (NCBI): domain Eukaryota; kingdom Metazoa; phylum Arthropoda; class Insecta; order Orthoptera; family Acrididae; genus Schistocerca; species Schistocerca piceifrons. The sequence goes on along the minus strand of NC_060140.1, from coordinate 584,570,811 downwards.
AATGAGAAAATTATGTTAAAAGTAAATAATGAGTTGATTAGAGATACCTCCAAAATTGAAGACACTTTCAATAACTTTTTCCTTTCAGTGGCAGACAACTTAGGTTTGCGTAGTTCCTCAGAAGACTGCTTAAAATATTTAAAAAATGCATTTCTGGAGAAGTTTGTCAAAATTCAATGATATCCTACCTCACTGAAAGAGATTTCTAATGTTATTAGCTCTCTTAAAAACAAATGTTCCAGTGGTTATGATGAAATCAGCACTACCATAATTAAATGTTCCTGTTCAGAACTTTGTGACATACTGGGTTACTTATGTAATGAAACCCTCCACAGTGGTACTTTTCCAGAAAGGCTTAAATATGCTTTTGTGAAACGTTACACAAAAAAGGAGTCAAATCATCAGTGGAAGACTTCCGTCTGATTTCATTATTGGCAGTATTTTAAAAAGTGTTTGAAAGGGTTATGTACAATAGACTTTATAAACATTTAGTACAGAAAAATATTCTCATTCTACCGAAAAATATTCTCATTCGCAATCAGTTTGGATTTCAGAAAGGATTGTCACCTCATCAAGCTGTATTCACGTTAACAGATCATGTTTTAGAATAAAAAAAATCAAAATTATTATCACTTGAAATATTCTGTGATCTGGCTAAAGCTTTTGATTGTGTTAAGCATGGTATCCTTATACAAAAGTAAAAAATTGTGGGATAACAGGAGTAGCAGGCTCATGGTTCTCATCCTATCTTTTTAACAGAAAACAGTGTGTGTCTGTATCAGGCTTACCACATAACAATAGTCATTCAAAATATGAAACCATCAACAAGGGGTGCCCGAGGGCTCTATTTTAGGTCCCTTGTTGTTCCTACTATATATTAATGACCTTCCATATGCAGTGTCACAAAATGCAAATTTTGTCTAATTTGCAGATGATACAAGTATTGGTATAAAAAACAGCACCCTTGATCTCACTGAGCAATCAGCTAATGAAATATTCGCAAGTATCAATGGGCGGTTCACAGCAAATGGATTGTCACTGAATACAGATACAGATACAGTTTAGTACCTCACAAAGAATACCTGACCCTATAAGTATAATGTATTCAAACAATGAAATTAAAGCTGTAGACAGTGTCAAATTTTTAGGGCTACAAATTGATCACAACCTAAATTGGAAAACTCACTCTCTAGACTTAATGAAACACCTTAGTTCAGCTACATTTGCAGTACACATGATAGCAGAAATAGGTGATATAAAAATGAAGAATTTCATTTATTCGGCCTACTTCCATTCACTAATGAGTTACGGAATCATCTTTTGGGGAAACTCCTCTCACAAAGAGAATATTTTCAAAATTCACGAACGAGTCATTAGAATTATATCTGGTGTCAGTCCTAGATCATCATGCAGAGACCTCTTTAAGAAACTTGGTATTCTGACTACTACTTCTCAGTACTCATTGATGTCCTTTGTTATTCCAACATGTCTCTTTTTACACAGAATAGTGCAAAACATGATTATAATACCAGAACTGAAAACAATCTGTATAAGGACAATGAAAACTTAAAATTAGTAGAAAAAGGAGTCAAATACATGGGCACTCAAATATTCAATAACTTACCAGAGCATATCAAAGGTCTTTTAAGTGATAAAGATTGGTTTCAGAGTGAATTAAAGAACTTTTTGTTTGCCAACTCCTTCTACTCCATTGATGAATATCTTCACAGGGATTATGCTCATAACTCTATCTGCATTAGAATTGTACAATATCCATGTATATATATATATAAAAAAAAAACACCTTTGACTCTTTCCATGTCCCAGAGACTCCTCTCGAAGGGATCCATGGAAAACAATAAATGTAATGTAAAGAGGAGACTAATATTCTGTGGTAATTTATACAGAACTAAGGACTAGAGATTAACTAAATAGGTCTGTGAATACCTTTGCAAAAGATGTCAACTAAGAGATGGATTCAAGAGGCCAAGAATGAATTACAAACCAATAATGTAAGGGAAGATGAAATAGTAGATGCGACAGCTTCAGAGTAAAGGTTTTGCAGATGGAAGATGTCAAGGTAGAAAGGAAAAGAGCATAGTTTAAAACAGATTGAGGGGACGATTTACTGGATAAAAAGCAAGAGTAAACATCAGAATGTGAAGAATTAAAATTGCCATGCAGTCTCCTGGAGACATACATGAGAGGGGGGAAAAAGGCCTGTAATTATTGCTTTTATTTTTCATTTGAAGTAAATCAGTCACTTTTTTTTATCGATAATAAGTTTTGTTCATAAATTAGAATCTTCTGAAAATGACCTAGAAAGCATATTAAAAAACTAGAAACTTGCCTCGATTGCGTGAAAAGCACCTAGTGTTAACCTAGGTTTTGGCGTAGATAATACACCTTCTTCAGAACAATAAAACCCACAAGTGCCTAAGAAGACCTTTGTCAATGATTAAAAGAACACCATAGCTAAACATTTATAAACGAAAAAAAGGAAAACACAAACAGTACATATGTACAAAGTCTAAACCACCACTTAAACCTCCACCCCACACCGGCCTATGTTTGATGGGCCATGATCCACCATAAACTGCAGCTACAAATGGTTAACACTAGGTGCTTTTTACGCAATCGAGGCGGGTTTCTAGTTTTTTAATATATTAACCAATGACTGCGATGTTGAAGGTTCTTAAACCTTGAAAACAGTCCAGTACAGTATTATATTTAACCTACATCCTTTGAAGGAACTCCCATAAATAATGGCAGCTTTTGAAAGTAAATTACTCTCTATGATATGTATTATAATTGTTACTGAATGAAAAATTTCATATTTCTGTGTTTATCTATGGTTGAATTCAACATTACACTGGTATTATTCCTTGCGTCCCATGGTGTACACCCACAACTCACATGCTATCAATTCTTCAATTGTCTTATCTGTTTGCTGAAATGGCAGATGATATGAAAATTATGTTGCATATAAATGTGCATGTTTACTGAATGCTAAGCATTATATGTTAGGCAGTGGTACATGATCTATTTACGTACTGGATTGCTACTGTGTGTCACTCTTTTAAATCAATTAAACCAGTTTCTGTGTGTGCTGAGGCTTGTTTTTCAATGTGTGTACATTTCATAGTTGCAGTTCATGATTGTCATTGTATTTTGTAGGTAGGCATTGAATCATATCAGTGTGCTTTTAAAAATATGATAACAGCATGATTGGTTGCATTCATTTACATATATCTAAATGTGAGCTTCAGTCGTAAGCAGTTATATGGACAGAGTGAGTAATATCTACTTTATCCAAGTAGTGTATTTTTTTTCAGTTGTCATTGTGACAAAACTTGATGTAGCTACATAACTGTCACCTTGTACTTTTAATTTCCTGGGTGTCATTCAGTAGTTTCATTTTCCCAGTTTCCTGCTTTGTATTTGTTTACTTTTGGTAAAATACAGATCATTTACTGTTTTGTCTTCTCAATTGTTTTACCTTCTCAAGTTTGAAGTCTGACACTGCTCACTTCACAACGTATTTATCATGATCTATTAGTGTATGGCTGTTGTTGTTGTTGTTTTTTTTGGGGGGGGGGGGGATCTTGTACTGAATGTTATAACAGGATAAACTTCAACTTAGTGGCAGTGGATGAACAGTTTACTGTAGGCATGTTTTTGCAGTCCACTGGAAACTACCTTGTTTTGGGTTTTACACAAAAAAAAAAATGCAGAACTGATACAACAAATCTCTGTACTTACTATATATTTTGAGTTAGTGATGGTCATCTTCAAACAAGGACTCATTTGAATCTGTGCTCACCTACATTCATTTTTTTTGCTGCTGAAAATGTTTCTGGATTCAGTTTTCAATGTAGATGGACAGGAGCACTGCTGTTTTTACCTTATGGAGGAGTGCAAAGACTTGCATCTAGTAAACTACCTCTGCAATACTAATGATTTAATTTATGATGACAAAAATTTTTACAGTGTAAGAACACTGTTTACAGTTAATGAACAGTCATGCACACACATGTCATGGAAAATAGTTCCTTCATAATGTGAGCAGTATCATTTCTTTTTGTTGATGCATGTAAACTAATTCTGTCAACATGACAAATGGTGCAAAAACAGATAGTTTAATCTTCAAGTAACTAGTAGATTAAGAATTATTTTTAGAGGCAATGGGAAATATTTGTGTATGTGGCTACCTTTGTAGTGTCAATACAGACACTTTATAGCTCAGTGTCTTCAGATTTTATACATTGGATGGACATTTTGTGTACACAGACTTAACATTTCAACATGTATAAAAAATAGGAGCCCTGTGAAATCATTAGAAAAAAATTTTTCTGTTTATAGGAAATATAAACTCTTTCTTTAATGTGTGAAAAGTATTGTACAAAATATAATGAAATTTTTTCTACCATACTTATAATTTCAGCTTGATTTTAGACAGCTTAATAATTTTTACTTAACCAAAATTGAAAATATGTGACAGAATCGTGGGTAACAGTGATGAGATTATTGTTGACAAATCTTAGACATAAAGGTCATAGGTAGTAGAAAAATTAGCTCCACAAAATCTATGGCTTTGAGATGTATCAAATGACTGATAAATCACTCATACTTTGGAAATGAAAAAAATACTGAGGATGCACAGTGGAAATGGAACCTAACTGCTACCTACACCATTTTCTTGTACAGATACTTCTGTTATGGATCTCATTGTGTTTCTGCCCTCCGCCACACACCGTTGGGTGGCTTGCGGAGTATCAATGTAGATGTAGATGTAGATATGGGGGAGCATCTGTTGGTTCCACATAGGTTGTGACTTGTATCTCTCTGTTTTATATTATGGTTGAATTTGTTCATATTAAAAATAGTAATGGGCAACTTAATTTTCTGGATGTGTTTCTGAGCAAACAAATGGACAGGACATTGGGCCATAGAAAAGCTCACAAATACTGACCATTACCTTCACAAGGATTCTGACCATCACCCTAGACCAATGGTTCCCAACAGGTGGTCTGCGGACCCCCAGGGGTCCGCGAGCTTTGCCAGAGGGGTCCGCAAGATGCTATTAGAATAAAAAATATATTATATATATTCCGTATGATAACAGATTTTTTTGTTTTGGCTGCTTCCTGCATGAGCAGTTTTAAGCTCAATATTTTTTCAATAATGAATATGTCAATGTTTTTTCTAAGTACCAAAAATAGAAAATGTATAAAAAGACTCTTAATTTGGCTTTTTTAGGTACTTGATAGTGTGATATGGCAAGGTGCCAATCATGCTTGATGAGGGGGTCCTCGAGAAAATTTTGTTGGGAACCCCTGCCCTAGACAAAAAGAAGCTGTTATAAAAACTTTGGTGAACAGCACGAACAAAATTTGTTAACCGTTTCATTTGAAAGATGAGGTTAACCACTTACAGTCGTCCTTTGAGAAGAATGGTTACTTTAACAATGAAATAGATAGAGTTCTTTGCCCTAGGGAGAGAATCAGGATCAATGAGGAATAATGGCTCCCCAACAGGAAAGTTTTTCTTCTGATTATTAGTAAGATTATAGGTAATATTGGGAAGATGTATGGGGAAATACATTGTTGAAACTATTCTCAGACCCACCAAAACATTATGACCTCCAACATACTGTCACTATAAACCCATCCAGGCGATAGCATCATTGCCTGGTGAGGATGACTGCTAGTCATACATATGCATGGTTCATTTAGTATCAGCGAGCATGCTGTCTGTGTGTAGAATGGGGAAGGCCGATGATTTATCTGAGTTTGACTGAGGGCAAAATTTGATGGCCTGAAGGTTGGGAAACTGCATGACTTGTCATGTCTTGGAGGACTGCTGTGGTGAATGGCTAAACCAAAGTGAAACCACATCCAACTTGTCCTTAGGCTGGGCGACCACCCGTCATTATAGATGTTTGACATTGTTGGCTGGGCAGACTGGTAAAACAGGACAGATGGCAAACTATGGTGAAAATAACATCAGACTTTAGTGATGTACAGAGTACAGGTGTGTCTGATCACAGAGTGTGCCAAACAATTCTAATGGTGGGCCTTTGCAGCTGATGACCCACACGTGCCAATGTTAACACCGTGACATTGGTGAGTATGACTGAAATGGGCACGTGACCTTCAGCACTGGATGTTGGCACAGTGGAAGAGTGTTGCATGGTCTGATAAATCCCGATACCTTCTTGATTGTGCTGATTGGCAGGCGGGGGAGGGGGGGGGGGGGGCAGAGGGGCTGTGAATCCATCATCTACCAGGGGAACAGCTCCTTGATACCTGTACTGCGGAACAGAGACAAGCTGGTGGTGCCTCCATTATGCTCTGGGGAATGTTCATGTGGGCATCCAAGGGTCCAGTGGAGCTCATGCAAGGCACTGTGATGACCAAGGAGTATCATGCACTGGTTGCAGAACATATGCATCTCCTTATGACAATCATGTTTTCCGATGGCAGTGATATTTTTCAGCAAGTAATGTGCCATGTCAAAAGGCTAGGAGTGTGGTGGAGTGGTTTGAGGAAAACAGTGGCGAGCTACAATTGATACACTGGGCCCCCCAACTTGCCAGATCTGTACGTGATCTAATGCATCTAGGATGTGACTGAACGTGGCATCAGAGCTCATCACCCCCTTCCCCAGAATTTACGGGAATTACGTGACTTGTGTGTGCAGATGTGGTGCCAACTCCCTTCAGGAACCTACCGAGGCTTCATTGCCTCCCTAACACGAAGTGTCACTACTGTTTTCCGTGCCGGAGGTGGACATATGTGCTATTAGGTACGTGTTCATAATGTTCCGGCTGATCAATGTATATTGGTGGCATGGAAAGAAGTCTTAACACCCATTCGGGTGAACATAAGAGGAACTACCATCTGGGACATATGAATAAATTGGCCATAGCATGATGTGTGTACCAAGAGGGTAAAAGTGAAATAAAATTCAGTGCCACATTGAAAACCTCTGCATTTATGGAGGGGCTTTTGAGATATATAAACACGGTAATAACTTTAACAGTAAAGAGGAAAGTGCCAAATTGGATAAAATATGGATATCGACTTTGCGGTGACAGAATGACGATCCATTACTTTCATTCGAGAATATTGGCACTAGCAGAGAGTGCCTCATAGCCAACATCACATAATGGATTGTGGGGCCCTCTATACTGCCTGTATATTCAGCGCTCCCTTGAGTTCTGATTGCATTTTGCTGCTTTTCATCTGAAGATATTTTTTGCAGCTGGAGACAAAACATTAGGGGAAAGTTTTACATATCAACCATGGCCTGTCGGCCTGGAAGTATTAAGTGAAGAAGAATAATTTTAACACTTATGATAAGTTAAAACTGCATATTGTACACATGATGCTGATTTCCAAGACTCCAGTGTTCCAGATCCAATATATTGCAGGTTTTCGTGCCAGAAACACTGAACTCATAAGTATTAGGACTAAACTGATCTTCTCTACAGCTATGTATAGCCCTCTTTTAAGCAGTTTACCTTACTAATTGGTCATTATATTATGTTGGAAAGGTACCTGATACTTTGGCACAACATGAATCTTTCTTCCCCTTATGCTGGTTTAAAAGATATGTAGTTTTACTATTTATTGACATTGTCTTCTGTTAGGAAGAATTTTATCTTTCAGTTTAGTCACCTACCCAGATGCAGATGTACAGACCAAATTAATATTTGCGTCTTTTGTGCTGGCTCTCTTTTCTGGTGGTTGGTTCTTCCTTTTTTCCTTCTTGTTTTTCTTGTGCCTTTGTCTGGCATCAGCGCAGGGTCAGCATGGTTATTAATGGATGTGGCACGGTTAATTTAAGGGGTGGCCACATGTCCTGCTTCTTGCCACCCTATTACCCCCAAGAACAAAATATGTTGAGTTCAACTGTCTGCATGTGATGTTATTAATGTGAAAGTGAGCAAAAGTTTGTGAATCATGTAAATGAAGTAGGTCTTGGCTACCAGCCCGGTATTCACCTAGTGGGACATGGGAAACTGCCCAAAAACCACATCCAGACTGGCCAGCAAATGGACCATCGTCATTAATTTGGTGTGGGGCAATGCATCTTCCCATCCTGGATGCAGCACTTTAACATGCATGACTATCCAGGTGGGTTGTTCTAGTGATTTCTTACTCCAGCATTCTTTCAAATGTCTGCTAACTTTGTATTTTCTAACTGTGTTGCTAACTGTGCAAAGCCATTGAATTTACTAGTCAATTCACAGCTGCTTGTGGCTATCCATGGAAGATGCAACATGGAATATAAATATGGACAAACACACTACTATGTTGGTAGAAAAGAAAGGCAGCAGACAGGCATTAGGGAATGATGATTACTACCTTCAGAATAGTAGTATATAGTGAATAGTGATTTATCTCTAAGAAAATGTGCTTGATTAGGGTAAAAACTATTAATACAATTCACTTACATAAAATTAAAGCTAATCAAATGGAGCAATGTTCTAAAGCTAATTATTTTTTTCTGAAAATAAAGTTACCTTTACATAATAATGCTAATGATGGACGACATCCTGTATAAATTATGACCTCCTCCTACAGTAATTCTTCCACCAAACTGTAATACTTCTGTTGGAGGGAAGGGAGGGGGGGGGGGGGGGAGGGCATTGTTAAAAGTTACAGGTTTTTAAGTAATGGAAAACATGATTCACTTGGATGTACACCACATGTACCTGATTTTTTTTTTCTAGAGTTTTAATACAAGTGATGTATTACTAGAACTTCCTGAGAAAACAATGCCGTACCTTATTACTGCTCCAGAGTAGGTGTGGTATGCAGTTGTCTTTGTGTCCATCTCACTGACACTGGATAATATTTGCAAAAAATGGTTCAAATGGCTCTGAGCACTATGGGACTTAACTTCTGAGGTCATCAGTCCCCTAGAACTTAGAACTACTTAAACCTAACTAACCTAAGGGCATCACACACATCCATGCCCGAGGCAGGATTTGAACCTGCGAACGTAGCGGTCGCGCGGTTCCAGACTGTAGCACCTAGAACCGCTCGGCCACCCCGGCCGGCTAAGGATAATATTTGCAGTCAAGTACAAAACTTCATAATTTACCTGATCGATACTGTATGTACTGATTATAATTTAAATTCTTACCTAGATTTAGAGCTATAAATTTAACAGAATGCACTTCTTTTGTGTTGTTATTTTTATTTCCTACTGTTTTGACTGTTGGTACACGAATTGTACCATATGCATTTTTGAGAAGTTCAGTATCACTCTGTTTACCGGGAATAATCTGTTTTATCTTTTTGGGCATCAGCAAGTTTCTGCTTAATGATTTTAAATTGATGCAGATGCATCACTTCTAAAAAGAACAAATAGAGCATTTACAATGATGGGAAGTTTATTAACATACAACAGAAAAGGGGTAGGACCAAGAATAAAGCCTTGAGGGAAAACTTATGATATTTTTCCCTATTCTGAATGATAATATAATATGGTTGAACAGATAACTACTCTATGCCTTCTGTTACATATGTATAGCATAAGCTGCTATAGCACTCTGTCCCTAATCCAATTATTTCCTGGTTTATGTGTTACTAAGGTGTGGCTTACTGAGTCAAAGGCCTTTGTGAGCTAACAAGATTCCTACCATTCTGTTGTTCTTCTCTAGTGAGGTGCTAATATCATAAACAAAGTTGTTTATGGTATCTACAGTACGTTCTCTGATGAAAATGAGGCATGCTGTTCAAAATAATCCCATATGTTACATAACCCAGGACAGTAGCTGCTTTTTCAAATACCTTTGGTAAGACAGGAAGAAGGGACAGAAGGTAATACTGTGTTGTCCATGTCTTCTTTCAACCTTTCTTAAAGAGTGGGTTAATTTTATAATAATAATGAACCAGAAAGTAAGAATGCTGTTAAGTTCTATGAACAGTAGTGAATGAATCCTAGTAATCAAGAGAGATACAAAACCAAAGCCTGTCACAGTAGTAAAAGTATTTCTGTATACTAACTCTACAGATGAGGAAGAGATTGAAACAAATGTATGATGAGGTAAAGAAAGATTCAACACAGTTAGGGAGATAAAACCTTAATTATATTGAGGGGACTGGAGTTCGATAGTAGGAAATGGAAGAGAATTAAAAATAGTTGACAACATTGACTAGTGAAAAGGAAACTACTTGCTAAAATTTAGTCATTGCTGCCATCTGGTTTATTAATCGTGGTGGGCTGTATATGTGCAAGTGACTCAGAGACCCTGTTAAGTTTGAGATATTTTATGTTATCACACAGCATTTATTTTGAAACCCCCGTTTTAAACTGCAAACCATTTCCAGGAGTGGATATGGAAACTGATTATATTATTAGTTATGAAATGCAGATTAAAACTGAATTTGAAGAAATTATAGGAAGGTAGGAAATGGAGGAGATGAGACATGGATAAGTTGAAACATCTAGAGGATGATGAGAGTTTCAAGTGGCTCATTACACAGCAGGTGACTGATACACGTGAAAGAAATACAGAAGAAGATAAAGAGGTAACTTTGAGAGATGATGTAGGGAAAACAGTAGAAGAGCAGCTAGATGAAAAGACAAGGCCCAGTAGGAATCCTTGCATGATACATAAGATATAAAATTTAACTGGCAAAAAGGGAAAAGATGAAACTGCAGCAAATAATGTGGCCAAATGGGGGTACCACCATCTGTAAAATGAAATTGACATAAAGTGCTAAATGGTTTAGTAGCGATGACTAGAGGAGAAATGCAAAACTGTAAAGAAATGTGAATGGTGATAGGAGTGATAGATGCTACATACAGGAAAATTAAAGAAACTTTTTGAAAAAACAGAAGGAACTGTTTGAACATCAAGAGGTCATATAGTAAGCTGAAATTAAGGAAAGAAGGTAAGAATGAAATGTGAAAGGAACATATTGAAGAGATATATAGTGAGAGGAAACTTGAAGACAATATTACAGAATGAAAAGAGGAAGTGAATGAAGGTTAGGTGGGTGATATGATACCGCAATGAGAATTTGACAGAGTACTGAAAGATCTTTGTTGAAATAGGACCCAAGATGTAGATGATATTCCCTTAGAATTATTCAGATCATTAGTGTAACCAGTCAAGCTATCCAGTACACCTGGTATGATATATGAGACAGGTGATGTACCACCACAAGAAAGTAATATTCCCAGTGTGAAGAAAGGAATATCAATGTTTAAACACATGTGGATGACAAGGTCATTGGAGCTGGAGCACAGGCTCAGGTTGATGAAGGAAGGTAGAGGAAATTGATCATGTTCTTTCAAAGGAATCATCCTGGCAATTACGAGGGGTGTTTGAAAAGTCCATGCAAAGTCCGAGTGATGGCACCACCGGTGCGTATCAAGGTCATGTTTAGTTAGTAGCATCTTTAGAAAGAATGCACACCAAGTTTCAGCTATGTTGGTCTATTTTATTGTGTTTGTCTTTTGTGTGAATCAAGGAAGTCGAGTAATTGTCAGAAAATGGACGAAAAAGAATTTCGTGTGGTGATTAAACATTACTTTATGGAAGGCAAAATGCCTTAGGAGACTAAAGAGAAGCTTGATAAACATTACAGTGACTCTACACCTTCGATTAGAACAGTTTATAAGTGGTTTCAAAATTTTTGGAGTGGCCATATGGGCACAAGTGATGCTGAACATTCTGGATGCCCTGTGGAGGTTACGACTCCAGAAATCACTGATAAAATCCATGATATGGTGATGGATGAGAGAAGAGTTAAGCTGTGTAAGATTGCTAGTGCTGTGGGCATCGTGAATGAAGTTTAGGGAAATAATGGGAAACCTAAATTTGAGTGGTCTGATGGGGAATTCAAACTACAGCCTTCCCAAATTAGTATCCATTGTCTTACCACTGTGCCACCTCTCTCAGTTCCAATACAAAAGAAGCTAGTGCTGTGACAGTGCCACAAGTTATTGTGCCACAAGTTATGGTGCATGCTATGTGGTGTAGCAGTTAGCACCACTGGTTGGTATGTTGCTGGTCGCCAGTTCAAGCCCAACCTACAGCAGTTATTAATTGTTTAATTTTTACCAATTCTGGATTCCTCTTGAAATATCTTATGTCTGTAATGTTTGTGTATTCTGAAATATTCAAGCTTTGTATAAATAGCTGCTCTGGCTGTCCAGGAGTTGAGTTCAGGGCATGAGCACTTCTGGAGAAAGAGAAGATAAATGTTTAGTGACTATTATGCCACGAGATGTCAATTATCATAACACTTCTATTGACAGTAGTTGATTTAAGACAATTGTAGTCGACGTGTGAGACAAAGCCCATCACTGTACACTGTATGAGGTTGCTCCCCAATACACTGTAGGCTTCCCATCACCTTACAGGGGTGCCAGCTGCTTGCTTAGCCACCAGATTCAGGAAAACTAAGTGAGGTGAACATCTTTGGAGGTGAAGTCACCACAAATGAAAATCCTCCATGAAAAACAGCTGTTAAAATGTCAGGAGATCAGGGGCTTCTTTTTCCTTAATGTCAAGTGTGTATTGTTGTTAGCTGAAGAACACTATGTTCTATGATACAAAAGCAAATTTGGTGAGAGCTGCAAATGTAAGATAAGCTCTGTGGGCAGGAACATCTATTGTAAGAATAGCTATCAATGATGGAATGCAGCCTTTCAAATTTGTTGTTTCAGCAGAATGTAGTCATAATGGTATGCTCAGTTGGGAGTTCTTGCAAGCATCACAAGCAGTCATAGCTGTGAAAATGAAAATTCCAGAATAATGAAGGTATTCCAACAAGCACATATTCTTGGTGGTTGTTTGCTGTTGAAGACATTGTACCGCCATCATCAATAGCACAAGTTCCAGACATCACTTGAGACCCTCAGTTAAACTTTGAAGCTTTTGTTGATTTACAAAAAGCTACTCAGGCTCACAAAATAAATCTTCATTCAAGCAGATCATAAGCACTATAGGTGGCCAAGGAGAACTTTGGATCACTAATTGTCAGGAGCAGAAATAACTCATCCCTAAAGGTATGTGCGTAGCAACAGCTGAACCAGTCCAGAAAGGGAAGCTCATTGTCATCAACAAAGAATCATGCTCTGCTACAGAACAGAAAATGCAGTTGAGAAAGCTGCTGTTGGACTGACCAACGAACATCAGTGAGTGACAGTGTTCTGCATCAGTTTTCAGATGCTTTAAATTAGGAGTGGAGAAAAGACAGACCAAGTGGCCCTTAATAAAATATAATATCAACATTGGGAATCACTGACCATTTAGCCAGTGCACATAAAGATGACATTTGCTAAGCAACATATAATACAGATGGAAATAGAGAAGATATTGCAAGAACCTTCTGATAGTCCTTGGTACTGTTCTTTGCAAGCACTACTGCAGGGACATGCCAAATTTTTCTTGAAAAAAGTGCAAGGAAGGTCTTTCTTGTCATTTAGGAGGTGCAAACATAATCTTCAGTTCTAGAGATGTATGACAAGAATATCGAGACTGAATTTCACACCATACTAAGGGTTTAAGAATAGAGGCAGTTGTAGTGCAAATGCCTTATGCCTCCAGAATACCCTCCAGGTCTGAGGTGAACTACTCTTCAACTGAGAAGGAGTTCCTTGCATTAGTTTGGGCCATCAATAAGTTCTGGCCATATTTATTTGTCATTTGTGATGGACCACCATTCTCTCTGCTGGATGACTAGCCTGAAGGATCCACAGGGTCAACTGGTGAGATGGGCACTGAGGCTTCAGTGGTGTAGAGAAGTGAATGCCAACAAAAGGCCATTGACTACCTTTTGAGGAATCATTAGGAGCAACACAGCAGTATGGATGAAATCTCAGCCATCACAGTATTGAAAGACACAGCTGCTGAAAAGAGGTAAGGTCCAGCACTTCTGAAAACCATTGGAGCCTTGAGGAAGGGGGAACTGAGGAAAGGAGAATTGCAGTTTGTTAAAAGAGTATTGTGTAAGATGAAGTATGATTCATTGGGGCAGAAATGGTTGCTTGTGATCCCAGCTCATCTGTAGACAGCCATCCTGAAGGTTTTGTATGATGCTTCAGTGTCTGGTCACCTGGTACTCCAGAAGACCCTAGGCAGAATCAGATACAAGTATCAGTGACTAGGTGCTACCAGTGCATTACACTATATGAGCCACTGTAAGGAATGCCAATGATGGATGCATGTGCCACAATTACATCCAGGGTATCTGTTACTAGTCCCACTTGTAGCAGCACCATTCCATGAAATTGGATGTGACCTGTTGGGAACCTTCCTGAAGTCGACCAGTGGTAATCGATGGATAAATAATCTGCACTGACTGCCTCACTCACTAAGCTGTCACTAAAACTTTGCTGATTACTGAATCTCCAGAAATTATGAAGTTACTTTATGGAAGACAGCATGTTGTAGCATGAAGGACTGTCTGATGATGTCTGATCATGAAAAAATTTTCCAGTCAAGACTAATACCAGAAATAATTTCAAGTTATGACATTACTCACAGGATGACAACTACCTGCCATCCACAGACAAATGGCCTCACTGAACGTTTTAGTAAGCTGGTGGACAGAGGCATTTTGATTCAATACTACCCATCATGAGAATCACATAAAACACAGCAGAGCAAGACACTACAGTTCCATGCTGTTCTTTATACTCAACGATCATGAGGCCCAGACAACAGTGTATAAGCTGTTCCCATTTCAGCTGGGCAGTATTCAGAATGACTACATGAAACACCTCATCACCAGGACAAAAGAAGGAAGACAGCTGTCTCACATACAGACCCTGGATACCAAGGACAAGGACTGACAGCACTACAGTGCCAAGCACCAACCAATGACATACGGCCCAGGAGACTGTGTTTGGATTTTTAAAACAGTGAAGAACATAGAACAGTCAGAAAAGTTTCTAAAGTATTACTTTGGTCCATGTGGAAGACACATCATCCATGTCATTCCTACTGCAGTCCACAGGTGCAGATCAATGATGGGCGGTTGGAGGAAACTGAAGACCCACTCTTTGATTGTGAAGCTCGATGGGAGGTGCCACCTTCAACACTCGTCTTAGTGAAGAGGATATTAAAACATGACCCTAACACAAGGCTGCCAGTGCTGTCATACAGAGGACCATTGACAGGATCTAGTTCCAGAGTGCTGTAGTCACCTTCTATGAGAATTTTTGAGTCAGGTGCCACGAGCTACAGCACTCGCAGTGAGGTTTAGTGGTTAATGTTGCTGGTTTGTGTGTGCTAGTCTCTATTTCAAACCCTGCCTTTGGATTTGGACTTTATAGTGGTTTTGATGCAACAATATTACCAAACTGTCAGTCCAGTGAGTGAAGTTTGCAAAATATTAATACAAGTTACGTACTAAACAACTGACAGTAACTGAGCTGGGGGTAGATCAGTTTTGTTTCTAGAAAAATGTAGGAACATCTGAGGCAGTATTGACCCAACTACTTATCTTAGAAGATAGATTAAATAAAAACAGACCTAACTTCTTTTTATTCAATGTGTACATAGAACAACTGGTCAAGTAAAACAAGGAAAAGGTTGGAAAATGATGTAAGGCAAAGCAGAAGGAAAAGAACATTAAAGTTTGCTGTTGACATTGTAATCCTATCAGAGACAGCAAAGGAGTAGAAAGATCAGTTGAATGGGATGGATACGGCAGTGAAAAGAGATTATTACATCAGCATCAACAGGAGTAAAGCAAGGGCTAGTAGAGTGTAGATGAAGTAAATCAGGTGATGCTGAAAGAATTAGATTAGAAAATGAGGTACTTAAAATACTGGGTGGCTATAATTAAAATGCCAACGACCTTGCCACAGTGGATACACTGGTTCTCATCAGATCTCCAAAGTTGAGCGCTGTCGAGCGTGGCCAGCACTTGGATGGGTGACTGTCCGAGCCGCCATGTGATGTTGCCATTTTTTGGGGTGTACTCAGCCTCATGATGCCAATTGAGGAGTACTGACTGAGTAGTAGCGGTTCTGGTCAAAGAAAACCATCATAATGACCAAAGAACAGTGTGCTGAGCACTCTCAGCTGGGGATGACACGGTGGTCAGATGGTCCTGATGGGCCACTTGTGGCCTGAAGATGGAGTGCTTTTATAATTAAAGTGCAGGTACTTTTGGAGTTTCATTGCGGTCTGTAATTATCATCTGGCAGCAAAACTTGGTAGATGTGGTAATGTATTAATGTAGAACTGATTTATGCAGGAAAAAATTAGTTCTGATTTTGGCCATCAGGTACAAATCTGGTACAATACACTGTGTGTATGATGGATGACATCCACACTTTCATTTGATAATCTGTAACATGAGTGAACAGTATGGCTATCAAGAATAGAGAGCCTGTGCTCATACTGAAACTGTTTTAAGTGAATGCCAGCAATTACAATGCTGCATTGAAAGAGCATCACCGACAAAGGTCTGAGGAGAGCCCCGATGTCATTAAATGGTTGAAAGAAGATGATGATGAAATTTGAAAACGTGGATGAGCTTAGTGTCACACCTGGAAGAGGAAGGCATCCTATCCTGGTGGAAGTTATTGACAGTGTTACTGTTGCTGTAACTGGCCATAAGCACATCCCATGGGTAATGCTAGTGCTCATGTAGTGTCATGATAATTGTCCATCCTATGATCAACAGTTTGGAAAGTTTTATGGTCATTTTACCATACAAGACCCAGATGGTGCAGCAACTGAAACCTCATGACCTGCACAACCTTCTGAATTTGCTCATCTATTTCTGACAGAGATTGAAGTTGATGTTGTGGTTGGACAATATTCTATGGATGATGAGGCACATTTTACTCCACAGGGTGCAGTGGGTGGACAGAACTGCCAAATTTGAAGTACTGTTAAACTGTGTGTTGTGCATGAAGAACCATTGCATTTGCCATAAGTGACCATATGGTGTGGATTCACAGGCACCGTTATTCTCAGCCAGCTCTTCTTTGAAGATAATACTCCCAGAGGGCCTGTCAGGTTTACTGTGATGTTTGCACATTATTGAGACCTTCTTGTACAGCATTTTATTCCTGCCTAGGAAGAGCACAACTGTGTGGAAACCACTGTTTTCGTTTAAGAAGGGGCAATACCTCATGTTGCTTGCCCAGTGAATGATCTGCCTAATGCAACCATTCACAGACGTATTGTCTCCAGATGCATGGCCTGCAAGATCACCTGATCTAAATCCATGTGACTATTGGCCCTGGGGATATCTAAAAGAATGTGTTTACCAGGGGCACATTTGGTCTCTACCTGAACTGAAGGCCATTGTAGAGGAATAGGTTGCTCAGATTCCTTTGGAACTGCTGTGACCAACTGCCGATAACATCATTCTACAGATGCATCATCTCATTGCTGTCTCCTGTGCTCATACTGAACGACTTGTGTAAGTGGCACATAATAATAAAAATCAACATTATGCCTTTCTCACTTGTTAGACTTTTTCTGCCCACATCCCATTCCTAATGCACTACATTTGTTGTCTTCACAGTGTCAGATTAATTTTTTATTTAATTATATATATATAATTTCTTTTTGAGGGGTGAGAGGAGTGTGGGAGATAAAAGTTGTAGATGTCAACCAAGATTTAATTACAATAAGCTGGTTCCACTGAATGATGTAGGTTTCAGTTGTCATGTAGAGATGAAGAGAGTTGCCCAGGGTGAACTACTATGGAGAGCTGCAGTCTTCAGACAGAAAATCACAAAAAAGTAGGGGAAGATTGAGGATTTTGCCACTGTTGTACTTGCAAGTGTGTATTGATGAGATGTCTGACATATAGACAGAGAGGCAAGAAACAGTGTTGTGTTCTGATAAGAGAAACATTAAGAAAACAGTGAGTTGGTATTGTGTAACGGGAAATAAATTTAAGTGAAGTTTTCTCCATCATAATAAGACTGAGTTCTAGATGAGCCTGCTCCAAACCACCTGGAAAACAGTATGTGAATGAATAAATATATGTATAAATCAGTCAGGAATACAACTGATAAAATTATTAGTTGCTGAAGTTATTGGAACATAGATTTAATTCTATCCAGAAACTACCACAAAAGGCTTCCCTGCACTGATGTGTTCTCTGCTATTAACTTGTAACTGTTATTATTAACGTATAGAGGTATGTATTCTCTGTTGGACCAAGTAATAGGTGTATAACTGCAGATATGTATTATTGTGTATTAAGTACTGTCCTATTTAAACTAATTGGCATTTGAGAGCAAGCCTTCTGGACTGTTCCCAGCAGCAGTAGTACTCCAATGGTCACATTACATTGTCAGACCCCTCTGTTCAGCCACTTCACAAAACATTGTGAGTGCCAGTTCTCAAGGGGGAACTGTACTGGAAGTGCAAATTTCACCTATTCAAAGGAATAAAGTCTACCTACGGCCATAATAAAAATTAAGTATAAATATCAGACAGGCTTAAAGATATTATAGAGCTCTATACCACGTGAATTTCAGATTATCTGCTTGATTTTTGTAAGTGATAGGCACAACAAAGTGATTTTCTGATGCCACAGTGAGATGCACACTGGTGGCTGCCTACACACATCGTGACAATATTTCAATTTCAGACTTTGAGCATCAGATACGAAATTTCTATTAATGTGTCACTTTTCCACTAGGTATCTAAACATATTTGCTGAAGTACAATACAAATCTCATTCATAGAACTTTTTAACAAATAATTTCAGTGTTTTTTGTAAACAAAAGGGAAATGTAAACCATTTTGGATTTAATAAATTTAATGTTGTAATAAGCAATTTTTTTAGTTACTGGAAGCACTAACAGTAGATAACGAAATGCCGCTTCTTTTTAGCTTTTTGGTATGCTTAGTGCACATATTACATTATGTTTGTATGTGTATGCTTGTACTGAACTTAATTTTTAAAGAACTGTCTTTCTCTATTTAGTTTTCAGCGAGGATGAGCCAGACCTGAATAATGAACTTGAAATATCAGTAAGTTCATTACCTTCTTACATACTCAGTCAAACATCATCTTAATTTTTAATCTTTATTTCTGATATTAGATTTGTTGTAGACCATAAACAGTTACTATGCCATTAGAAAGATGACATGAGAAGACCATTTGTTTTGTTTACAATTAGTAGTTTTTAATGTACCTAACCATTTTATTGCCAGATATCTGCTGATTTTAACAATGAAGAGTACTCCAAGATCCAATTAAAAGTTTGACTGTGCTGTGAACCAATTAATTAAATGACAGATATATTGTAACAAAACAGATGTGACTGAGTCAGATAAAATATTATGAAAAGGATAGTTGCTACTCAGTTACTCGCCATACAGCAGAGATGCTGAGTCGCAGATAGGCACAACAAAAAGTCTGTCGGAAAGTGAGCTTCCAGGCTGAGTCTGGCTTCAGCTGCCAGAAACTGTGTGTGTGTGTGTGTGTGTGTGTGTGTGTGTGTGTGTGTGTGTGTGTGTGTGTGTGTGTGTGTCTGTGTCTGTGTGTGGTCCAATTTTTAAGAAGACCTTGTTGGCTGAAAGCTGTCTGCGACTCAACATCTCTACTACATAGTGAGTAGCAACTACCCTTTTCATAATACTGTTACATTCCATCCTGGACTTTCCATTGTTTGAAATAAATAAATTTCTATGTCATCTGCATAAGCAAAACTTTTTGGAGGATCATTAATTAAGGCGCCACTCTTAGCTACCTTTTGAACCAGGACTGAAGCAAATGAGGTTGTAGAAAGTCCATCCTTTGGTTTATTCTGTTACTGTGTTGTAATCTTTCTCCTATCTCTGTTTCTCCAGTTTTACTTTATTACCCATTGATGTAAAGTCACTTTTAATGAAGTAACAATTTTGCTTGGCAATACAAATAGTTTTTACCAACATGAGCATTTCATGGTTAAATCTATCGAATAATGTTTGATTCTAATTAATGCACACTGTGCTCAGATCTGTTGTGTATTCAGAGCTTTTACCAGTAAGCTGTTTAATTGCAGATATTGATCTACATTGCCTCTACTTCTTCTGCATCTGTATCATTATTTTCATGTTACTTTTTTCTGTGTATTTCTGAAATCCCCTGTCGATAATTGCTGAGAACAGTTTGTATGCAGTGTTCAGCACTGTAATACCTATGTAAATTGCACAGTTAATCCTTCTTTATGCAGTGGATGTAGTTTTCCTGCTCTACACTCTGTACTGTCTGGTCTGTAAAATTTGTTCATTTATTCCACATATTTCTACTTTAGTTTGATAATCTGCATATTCAATTAATTCATCTATATCCCATCTTCTTGCAGTATTCTCCTTATTTTTCAACCCTTTCACATTTTCATTATTTCTTCTTCAGATAGTGCTGCTTCTTGTGTCCATGTGGTCCATGTCATCAATGTTTGTTCTTCATCAGTCTACTTTGTCTGTTACTCTTCTTAATTGGAGAGGTTTAATAACTCCTTGGAGGACTGTCCATCATTTTAATGACTGTTACTTTTGTTCTCATTTCCCTCTTCATGCTTGATGTGTTCTGTTAATTCTCTTTATTGCAATTCTGAGTTACCAAATTTCATTTAATGCTGGAATACCCACACAGAAGTGCTCTCCAGTAAGTTGGCAAGAGTTTTGCATCTCCTTAGGAAACTAGAGGATTGTGTGAATAAAGAACTCATGCATAAGGCATACTACACCATTTTTCATACACACTTACATTATAGAATACTTCCTTGGAGAAAATCTGCTGGAACACAAGCGGTTTTCTTCTGGAAGAAAAAAACTGTTAGGTGTATTTTTGATTTGAGCAATTTGACTTCTTGCAGACAGTACTTTATTGAGAATAAAATACTTACAGTCCCCAGTCTATGTATACTCAAAGTACTTATGCATGCCAGACAGAATGTCCATGTATGCAAGTAGATCAGATGTGCTTTCATATCAAACCAGAAACAGGAACTTAGACACACTCCTTGACTTGTTGAAATTAAGTCCAAAATAATTTTTTGGATGCTAGCAAAATATTTTTCAACCGTACACCATTTGACTTGAGGAAATTACATGAAAATAAATTTAAAATAGTTGTAGAGACATGGCTGGACAAAAAGCATTCTGTAACACTAATGAATTTATATATAAAGAAAAAAGGTGATCTTTGATTATAAATTTCACTCTAACACATAAAATTGTAGCTTCTGGCACACAAGGGTTGCCCAGAAAGTAATGCACCACATTTTTTTCTCTGCCAAAAACAATGCTTCGAATACGAAATGTTATGTGTGTATTAATTGAAGCCTCCTGAGTGAGTGTGCCAAGTTTCTGTCACTTCTGACAGATAGCATAGCTGTGGGACAGTTTTAAAATGGCATCTGTAGGTGATGTATGTTACAAGCAACTGCCATCATTGGATTTCTGACTGCAGAGAAAGAAACTGTGGGGAATATTCACAAACGCTTGTGCAAAGTATATGGAGCGACTGCTGTCGAAAGAAGTACAATTAGTCACTGGGCACAGAGGGTGAGGTCATTAGAAGGTGGTTCGGCAGAGCTCCATGATTTGCAGCAGTCAGACCATCCATGGCTGTCACACCTGACATGTTGCAGTGAGCTGATGTCATTCATCATTAAGGATGCCACTCATGGAAGACATTTTGAGGATGATGAGGAGGTGATTCACACAGTGGAGCACTGGCTTTGCCACCAGGACAAGGATTGGTACCAACAGGGCATACATACCCATGTTTCTCGCTGTAGGAAGGCCATAGAACGGAATGTAGATTACATGGAAAAATAGGGTGTGCAGATAAAACACGATTATTTCATGTGTGTAATTCTCATTATGTTCAATAAAGAATTGTTGAAGAAAAAAAATGTGGTGCATTACTTTCTGGGCAATCTTCTTACAACCTAATTTTTAGTGTGCACAATCTGTGCAACAAAACTAATTTTGTGATGAGTACAAGAAAGCAATATTATGTAATAATATTTAACTTATGTTAACTGTTTCTTTAATTATTTGTACAACAGTTTGTGTAATTATGTCTGAACAATGATGCCTTATACAACACAACAGTTGTTTATGGGCAAATAAATCAGTTCAGTTTAATTCACAGAGATATTCTATTTTTCTGCATTAAGATTTTATGTACTCTCTTTTATTTCTTTTTTGTTTTATTTGCTTGACTTCATGCATCTTTGGCATCCTGTACAGTTTCTTCTTGTCCTCCTTTATGGCATTCCTCTTCTGATTTAATTTTTCTCCTTTATCACTATTTGACTGTCTTCAGTGGACAATTTTTTTTCTTTCTTCCTGTACCTTATAGTTTCACTGAATGTGTCTTGGATTAAGGATGCCATTTTCTGTCACCAGTCTTATATATAATTATTTTTTTCTTCTTCCCTTCTTTTTACTGTTACCTTGATTCTTCTTGTTCTATATTTCTTGCCCTTGTGTTTTAGTTTTAGTATAGCTTATCTCTCTGCCTTAAACTTACCTTGACTCCTCTTCTCAGAGACCTTTTATCTCAACTTTAACTTGACAAGAAAATTATCAGAATTACAACTGAACAGAACTGATAGTGTCTGTTACTGATGATTTTTATATATATACTCTGAAGTAACAAAACTCATGGGATACCTCCTAATATAGTGTTGGACCTCCTTTTGCCTAACGTAGTGCAGCAGTTTGACACAGCATGGACCCAGTAACTTGTCGGAAGTCCCGTGCAGGAATATTGAGCCATGCTGCCTCTATAGCCATCCATAATTGCGAAATTGTTGCAGGTGCAAGATTTTGTGTACAAACTGACCTATCAATAATTTCCCATAAATGTTCAATGGGCAATGTAGACGGCCAGATCATTTGCTCTTATTGTCCGGAATGTTGTTCAAACCAATTGCGAACAACTGCGGGCTGGTGACATTGCACGTTGCCATCCATAAAAATTCTATTGTTTAATGGCTGCAAATGGTCTTCAAGTATCCAAAAATAACCGTTTACACTCGGTGATCAATTCCATTCCATATAAACGTAGCCCATACCATTATGGAGTCACCACCAGCTTGCACAGTGCCTTGTTGACAACTTGGGTCGATGGCTTTGTGGGGTGTGGGCCACACTCTAACCTTACCATCAGCTCTTATTAAATGAAATCAGGACTCATCTGACCAGATCACTATTTTCCAGTTCCTAGGATCCAACCGATATGGTCACAAACCCAGGAAAGGTGCTGAGGCAATGTTGTACTGTTAGCAAATAAGCTCGCGTTGGTCGTCTGCCACCATAGTCCTTTAATGCCAGGTTTTGCTACACTGTCCTAATGGATACCTTCATTGTTTGCCCTCATTGATTTCTGCAGTAATTTCACACAGGGCAGCTTGTATTTTACCACTGATAACTCTAAACAAACACTGCTGCTATCGGTCATTAAGTGAAGACCATTGGCAGTTTCAGTGTCCATGCTAGGAAATAATGACTTTAATTTATTATTCTCAACACACTCCAGACAATGTGGATCTTTAAATATTGAATTCCCTTTAAATTTCTGAAATGGCTTGTCTCATGTCTCTAGTTCTGACTACTGTTTCATGTTCAAAGTCTGTTAATTCAGTCATGTGGCAATAATCATGTCAGAAACCTTTCCATATGAATCACCTGAGTACAAATGACAGCTCCACCAATGCACTGCCCTTTTATTCCTTGTGTACTCATTCTACCACATCTGTGTATGTGCATATTGCTATCCCACAACTTTTGTCACATTAGCGTATTATTGATTTGCTGTATTACTGTTAGATGATAACCATGTTCTGTATTTTTCATAATCATTTTACAAGGGCACTTCAAAATATAACTTAAACTTTAATATGACAGGTCAAATAATTTGTATTGTATGATGCACTACACTCCACAATATCAGAGTTACGCCACATTATTTTTCAACATAATTACCACATCTTTTAAACAACAATCAGAATGCTGTAAAAATTGTTCAGTTGCTCGATCTGCTTCTTGCTGTTGGAAACATTAAATGATCACTGTTTGACTGTCCTTTTTGTTGAAAAATCTCTTTCCCTTAGATGTTCTTTCAGCTCTCTGAAAAGGCTGAAATTACATGTTGTGAGATGTGGACTTCCCAATCAGCTTCACCAGCATCTGTTTGGCCTTAATCGGATTTATGTCAACATGTCACTACACTGGACATGGAATTTCACCTGGACTATATAGCATCTGAATTTCATGTTGAATCTGTATCAAATTTAAATATTTTGCCCACAGGAATTGTACTGTTGAGTCTACTTAAATTTTGGAGTGTGTTTCCAGTTGTTGTGCCATTTCATTCCTGCACTGTGATCCATCTGCTTTCCATACTGCAACAGAACTGTGGCTGCAGTGAACTCAGAACATGTGTTCTCTTCTGACAATGCACCACCCTTGTTGCATAATGGTCTTAATTAGGGACAACATGTGTAGCTTACTTCCTGAAGTCCAGATGTATTTCATATTTCACTGAATCAAATTGATTTGAATTCTAATAACTCTTTGGAGGCTGAGTATTTTATGGCTACATCTTAAAGTTAGTCTTGTGTCATCAATTTGGCATTGAAGTATGCCATTGTTATAAAGTAGACATATTTGTATTCTTATCTTTCTCATTCTTTCATTAACATGTTAGCATTGTTGCCTGTAGAAAGTGTTGGCCCAGGTTCAATTCCTGGTCAGGTAAAAGATTTTCTTCATTCACACACTGAGTTTTTGTGTTGTGTTAATCATTTCATCTCATATTTATTGACGTGCAAATCACCAAGGTGGCGTCAAATAGAATGACTTGTGCGAGGCGGTCACAGAACGCTACTGGGGCTCCTGGCCAATAATATTGTATGATCATTTCATTTTTCATTGATGGGTGTGTATAGTAATTTGTTGTTTTCCAAGTTTTTAACAACCAGCAACCCTGTTCATTATAAATTGTATCTACCTGTTCCCCATAGTAACAGAAAAGTAATTCTCTTTCTCTATCTTCTTCATTCCACTTATTCATATTTCTTGTTGTGCTACAGTATTTGTTAATGGTGCTGCTTGTGCAATTTCTTCCATTCTGCTTGGCCATAACTAGTGTTTACATTCTGCGTTCCAAAGAATCATATTCATTTTCCATTTCCAAAGTGCTGTTTTCCCAGGTGTATCTGTCATGCTACAAGGAACTGAGTTTTGTTTCTGAAATATATTGTTCTGTGTAATAGGATCAGAAGAACAGGTTCTCTTTGGTCAGGGTTACCATACCCTAACCAAATTATCCCAGTTTTAAGGCACTGTAGACTCATCTTTCACTTTTTCATGTGCTACATAACACACATTCTTTTTGTGTCGTGCGCCTGATGATAACTTGGCATTTTGTCCAGTGGGATGTGAGAGTGAGGCTTGTTCACAGAGCTGAACTATACTCCAAGAACCTCCAACTCAGTTACCAGAAACAGCAATTCTCAACATTACTACATCAAAACAGCCTTAAATATTTAGATGTTCGAACAGAGAATGCATACCCAACTTGGCATAGGACAACCACCAGCTCCCAAAACTGCTTGACCTCTTGTTAATCGATGCATTTAAATTCTGAATTGTGGTTAATAGGATCTTTACTATTCCTTGAAAAGCAGAAGAGAAGGTCTTAGTGAGTAACAAGCTCTTCATTATTTGTTCCAATAAAATTTTGAAGTTCTGACCATGAAGACCACAATGCTGTGTTATTTCATCCTCATGCTACTCAAACTAATAATTTCTCAGATATTCTTCACAAGTAAACATGTTCTGCAATAGGGAACAGTGTAAAAATAAATTTGGAGGTTTACATGCAATGTTTCAGTTATGTCCTTTCCACCACTTGATCCTCTTCTCTACTTTTGCAAGCTATACAAGAGACAGATTGGCAACAGCTCTGTTTTATGAAGATCCCAGCCTACTGTTTTTATCATCATTGTGTTTTATTAAGCTTGTCAGTCACTGGGCTCTCCTTGTTAGGGGTGACTCATCTTAATGCCAGTTGTTGTCACCAGTAAGTTTAATTTTTTCTGCCTACTATTGTACAAGTATTTAAGGGACAGAGGTTCCTTGTGGATTCCATAAACAGTTATAAAAATAGACACAATGTCTGCAGGTACTTTTAATGAATTTGCAATGGCTGTGACAGATGTGTAAGTTAAGCAGGCCATAACAATTTCTAATGAGGGAAGACAGAACTCGTGACACACTTGGAGATGTTATAGTACAAGGGGAAAATTAAATGTGATATCTATGAATTACAAATCCACCAGGAAAGTAACTCCATAAATATAGCGTTTATTATTAGTGTCTCAAATGCTTTTGTCTAATCCATATTTTAGTCTGATAACCAACATGTGCATTACAAAAGAGCATTGTTTAATCACATCTTATTGGTACAGACAGCTGAAACTGTGGAAGCCATTGTGACGCAACTTATGGAGAAGCAGCGTGTAGCTCGTGCAGCTGCTCTTAGCAAGCAACTCGAATGTGGGTGCCCAGATTCCACATGTGCTGACAGTAAGACATGTTCCCATCCCATGCGACGAATTACTGCAGCAACGACAGAAGTTGACAGCAGTAATCAGGTATGTGCCAAGTAAAAAAGTATAAACAATACATATTGTCAGGCTGTTTCTCTATCCTTCCACTAATTTATACTTATGTATGTAATACTTAACAAAATAATTTTTATTTCTTTATACTTTAAGCAGTTTTATGTTGAAAAGGAACTGGGTCTTGTCGCCATTCCACAATAATCCTTCATGAAACTATAGAACATTTTAAATTCATTGTATATTAAATATATAAAATCAGTGCTAAAATGGAAAATCCTAGGTGGAATACGAACAATGATATGAAAGAATCACTTTCAGTTTGTAGGAAGCATTGAGAAAAACTTAAATGCACACAATAGCTCAGATTTATGTGAACACAATAGCTCATATTTCAAAATTATGTTTCTTGGTTGAGAGCATTTCACTCTCTTCCTGCCTTCCCACCCACTTCTCCCTGCTGCCACCACCCACTCATATACACTAAATTTGAAAGTTATAATAAACACCACAGATTTTAAAGCAGGGCTTACTGGTGAAATAGTTCAAGGATGAACAAGTGAATGTAAGTGCCCAAAAGACACAACATTTAACGCAAGCAACCACACTGCCATCTTCAGATACACTGATGAACTGTTCATCACTGCACCTGATGATGGCAATGTGGTCACTTGCCGAAATATTGTACCTATTAAACACTGACCTCTGGCCACTCTCCTATGAACTGTTTCATCATGAAGTCTGTTGGGAAATGCTCAAGAAACACTAAGCTTACTCCAGCATCACTGCTAGCATTAAAATTGCAACACCAAGAAGATGACACACAGCAAACCTCAAATTTATCAATTGAAGACATAAAGTCTGAAAATGAGTCCGTGATCATATTTTTGGCACTTTATTTTACAGGTCCATCTTGATCGCACAAATTTTTACACTTACTTTCGACTGCTGCCATCTTCAGATCCGTTACAAACAAAAACAGTGTCTAACCAACTAAGTTCAGTTTGCTTATGCTAAATCTATAAAAGTCCTGGTGCTACATAAGAAAGATACAAAGTGTTTACTTGATTAACAGCCATGTATACCAGTCATACATAGCATAAAATATTCTGATGTATTATCAACATCAAACTAAACATGTAGGTACATAGTAAGTGATGGTGACGACCAGAATGCTTCTGGTATTTATGCGATGAAACTGGGGTCAGCAGAGGGCACTATAGCTAGGGTACATGATTAACCAGTATTGCAAATGTAATGTTTAAAATGCAGTATGCGTAGCCATTAATTAAAATTACTTCACATAGCAAAACGAGCATCTGACAATAAAACATGTACTGACATACTATATGTGGAATTGGATCCATACTTAAAATCCACATAAAAAGTGCAAATACTAATAATATGAAGCCCCTAGCCTGGTAAGGTAAAACATAAAATTCTATAAAAGCCAGTAGAAAAAGTATAAGATGAAAAAGTCTACAGGGTGAAAAGTATTTAAACCGACAATCTCTGGGAGGTTGTAGGCGACATCAAAACAAATATTTTTCCCTAGTGCCATTTTTTCCTGTGAGGAGTATTTAAACCAGTAGAAGAAGATTTTTTTGACGGCAAATTAATTAACCCAACAAACACTTTTCTATTTTTTTATGACCATTAACACAACCCAATTTCAATTACAGTAGATTTTCAAAAATGCCTCCATTGACACGTAAACAAATGTTACACCATCGGATCATGTTCTGTCTGACACAGGAAAAAACCTCAGGAGTATCCTGAATTGTTCCTGCTGCTGCTACTATCTGGGCAACCAGATCCTCTTCTGATACAACAGGAGTTGCGTAAACAAGGTTGCTCATCTCTCCCCACACAAAAAAGTCCAGAGGGGACATATCTGGGGATCGAGCAGACCATGATACAGGACCACCTCTGCCAATCGACATTTCTGGGAACTGTTGGTCCAGGAATCGACACACACTACGACTGAAATGTGCCGGCACCCCGTCATGTTGGAACCAGATGTGTTGTCTTGTAGGGAGTGGGACGTCTTCCAGCAATTGTGGCAATGCTCTGGCGAGAAAATTGTAATAGTGCTTGCCATTTAATAGCCTATGTAGCAGATACGGCCCAATTAAACAGTCCCCAACAACGAAGAACCACACTTGATGAGTGCTAGTAGCTATGGCATGTGGGTTATCCCCACTCCAAACATGCGAATTGTGCATGTTGAAGACTCCATCACGCCTGAACGTTGCTTCATCGGCAAACAACACAGAGGATGGAAATGTAGGATGCATTTCACACTGTTCCAGATACCACTGCAAAAACTGTGCTGTTGGTGGATAATCAATGGGTTCCAGGTTGTGGACACGCTGTAAGTGAAATGGACGTAACAGTTGCTCTTGAAGGACTGTTCTTACATTCGTCTGATTCGTCCCCATGTTAACTGCAATTGCACGAGTGCTGATTGAACGATCCTGCTCCACATGCTGCAAGACAGCTTCCTCAAATTGCAGCGTTCTTACTGTGTGACAGTGTCCCTGTCGAAATAATCTGCTAAATGACCGGTCTTACGCAGATGTTGGTACACAGCAACAAAGGTCGTATGATGCGGGATACGGCGATTAGGATATTGTTGTTGATAAACCTGCTGTGCAGCTCGTCTGTTGTGGTACGCTACACAGTACGCACCAACCATATCAGTGTACTCCCTCCAGGTGTATCACTCCATTAGTAATGAGAGACAATGCACTACTACAGTGGTGGACAGCAGTTGCCTACAACTGAAGAGCGTGATACGCCCTCTAACAACTGAAGATCGTAGTACGGCCTCTAACAACTGAAGAGTGTAAAACGGTCTCCACCGGTTTAAATAATCCTCATAGGAAAAAATGACATTAGGGAAAAATATTTGTTTTGATGTCCCCTACAACCTCCCAGAGTTTGTCGATTTAAATACTTTTCACCCTGTATAAAATAAAATCTTCCAGCATGACAGATCAATTACTGTAAACACAATTGTAAGGTAATTAACAAAGCAGTGACTATTAATTAAAAGTTAAAAAATTGATAGTCAATAATACATCCAGTGTGGTCTCAATGGCAGCACGTCATGGCTTCTCTGTATGACGTCCTTGTTTCCCTGCGGCGGAACTTTGGGGCAAGGCCGAGTCTCCTCATCACCGATGGCTGGCACACACCACCAGACACCAACCCACTGGGGCGCTCGATGCTGCTCAAATGTATTCAGAATCCTACTGGTTTGAGCAGCATCGAGCATCCCAGTGGATTGGCTTGCAGTCGTGTGCACTGGCCGGCAGTGGCGAGGAGACTGGGCCGTCCTCCAAAAGTTCCAACACAGGAAAACAAGAATGTCATACAGAGAAGCCATGACGTGCCACCATTGAGACCACACTCTGGATGTATTATCGACTAGTGACATGTATGGTAACTGATGTGTCAGACTGGAAGATTTTATTTCATAGATGTTTTTAATGTTATACTTTTTGTACTGGCTTTTATACAATTGTGTGTTTTACCTTGCCAGGCTAGGGGCTTCACATTATTAGTGTTTGCACTTTTTATGTTGATTTCAGGTATGGATCCAATTCCAAGTGTAGTATGTCAGTACATGTTTTATTGTCAGACACTCATTTTGCTTTGTGAAGTAATTTTAATTAATGACTGTGCATACTGCATTTTAACCATTACATTTGCAATACTGGTTAATCATGTACCCTAGCTATAGTGCCCACTGCTGACCTCAGTTTCCTTGTATAAATACCAGACGCATTCATCACCATCACTTACTATGTACCTACATGTTTAGTTTGACGTTGATAGTACATCAGAATATTTTATGCTATGTATGGCTGGTATACATGGCTGTTTAATCATATATACACTTTTTACCTATCTTATGTAGCACCAGGACTTTTATAGATTTAGTGTAAGCAAACTGAGCTTAGTTGGTTACACACGGTTTTTGTTTGTAACAGATCTGAAGATGGCAGTAGCCGAAACCGGAAATAGTGAAGTGTATAAGTCTGTGTGATCAAGATGGACCTGTAAAATAAAGAAACATCAACTTGTAGTGAAGAAGTGTATAAGTCTGTGTGATCAGGATGGACCTGTAAAATAAAGAAACATCAACTTGTAGTGAAATGTGATAGATGGTTGGGTGTGTAAATTATTAGCATTTCGGTACCACTGCACAAAGTTGGTAGACATAAGGCCATCTGCATTTAGTATATAGGATGAATCACCTGAAACCAGCACTACAAATACTGCAGAAATGGAAAGCGCTGCTGATGAGTGGTTTCACAGAATGGATCAGTAATCAGGGACTCGTATTGTTAGCCAATCAACAGATTGTAATAATTCTTAGAAAGTGTATTTTTTGTGCAAACGCACATTTGTTAAATGGAACAAAGCTTATTGACATTAACAAACTAAAAGTAGGGTAAATTAGAATGTCAGTGGTGTTTGTTGCCAGATTCTAATGTGAGTAATTTATGAGACATCATATTTTGAAAAGTATTCACACCTACACTTTCTTGTGCCATTCAACGTGCATAGTTGCTAGGTACAATGTTGTTATGTTTGTTTACAGTGTGGTTGTGTGTTCCTTCAGTGCACTGTGACTTGCTAATCACTTAAAATTTGATAGTCCAAGCAGTAGGTTATGAGTGGATGATGGGATTTGCTAATGCAGAGAAATCCAACATGCTCATAGTGCATGGAGAGTGTAGGAGCTATACAGTTTGTTATTGTATGGTGCATGTGGTAAGATGTTCCAATAGATGTCAACCGTATTGGCAGTTATGTATCAACCTCTTCAACCAGCTACGTGGAAGTGATAGTGTTACACCTAGACAACATGAGAGAAGGCAACAAATGAAAACAGAAGAGGGGGAGATTAATGTTCTTGATGAAACTTCCTGGCAGATTAAAACTGTGTGCCAGACCGAGACTCGAACTCGGGACCTTTGCCTTTCACAGGCAAGTGCTCTACCATCTGATCTACCCAAGCGTGACTTGCGCCCCCCTCACAGCCTTACATCTGCCAGTACCTCGTCTCCTAGTAGGAGTGGCACGAATCAGGCAAGTGTCCAACACATTCTTGGTTGACAAAGGTTCCATCCTTATCACATCTCTCTGAATCAAGAACTACATGGAAATGATTATGAGAATCGTGTTAACTTCTGTATGTGGGCATTAAGACAGGATACGCCAGATGTATCTTGTATCTTATTAAGTGATCTGCATCTACATCTACATCCATACTTCACAAGCCACCTGACTGTGTATGGCGGAGGGTACCTTGAGTACCTCTATCGTTTCTCCCTTCTATTCCAGTCTCGTATTGTTCATGGAAAGAAAGATTGTCGGTATGCCTCTGTGTGCGCTCTAATCTCTCTGATTTTATCTTCATGGTCTCTTCGCAAGATATACGTAGGAGGGAGCAATATAATGCTTGACTCCTCGGTGAAGGTATGTTCTCAAAACTTCAACAAAAGCCCATACCGAGCTACTGAACATCTCTCGTGCAGAGTCATCCACTGGAGTTTATCTATCATCTCCGTAACGCTTTCGCGATTACTAAATGATCCTGTAACAAAGCACGCTGCTCTCCGTTGGATCTTTTCTATCTCTTCTATCAACCCTATCTGGTACAGATCCCACACTGGTGAGCAGTATTCAAGCAGTGGGTCAACAAGTGTACTGTAACCTACTTCCTTTGTTTTCGAACTGAGTTTCCTTAGGAGTCTTCCACAGAATCTCAGTCTGGCATCTGCTTTGCCGACGATTAATTTTATATGGTCATTCCATTTTAAATCACTCCTAATGCCTACTCCCAGATAATTTATAGAATTAACTGCTTCCAGTTGCTGACCTGCTATATTGTAGCTAAATGATAAAGGATCTTGGTTTCTGTGTATTCACAGCACGTTACACTTGTCTACATTGAGATTCAATTGCCATTCCCTCCACCATGCGTCAATTCGTTGCAGATCCTCCTGCATTTCAGTACAATTTTCCATTGTTATAACCTCTCGATATACCACAGCATCATCCAAAAAAAGCCTCAGTGAACTTCCGATGTAATCTACAAGGTCATTTATGTATATTGTGAATAGCAACGGTCCTACGACACTCCCCTGCGGCACACCTGAAATCACTCTTACTTCAGAAGACTTCTCGCCATTGAGAATGACATGCTGCATTCTGTTATCTAGGAACTCTTCAATCCAATCACACAATTGGTCTGATAGTCCATATGCTCTTACTTTGTTCATTAAATGACTGTGGGGAACTGTATCGAACGCCTTGCGGAAGTCAAGAAACACGGCATCTACCTGTGAACCCGTGTCTATGGCTCTCTGAGTCTCGTGGACGAATAGCACGAGCTGGGTTTCACACCAGCGTCTTTTTCGAAACCCATGCTGATTCCTACAGAGTAGATTTCTAGTCTTCAGAAAAGTCATTATACTTGAACATAATACGTGTTCCAAAATTCTACAACTGATCAACGTTAGAGATATAGGTCTATAGTTCTGCACATCTGTTCAACATCCCTTCTTGAAAACAGGAATGACCTGTGCCCTTTTCCAATCCTTTTGAATGCTACGCTCTTCTGGAGACCTACGGTACACCGCTGCAAGAAGGGGGGCAAGTTCTTTCGCATACTCTGTGTAAAATGGAACTGGTATCCCATCAGGCCCAGCGGCCTTTCTTCTTTTGAGCAATTTTAATTGTTTGTCTATCCCTCTGTCATTTATTTCGATATCTACCATTTTGTCATCTGTGAGACAATCTAGAGAAGGAACTACAGTGCAGTCTTCCTCTGTGAAACAGCTTTTGAAAAAGACGTTTAGTATTTCGGCCTTTAGTCTGTCATCCTCTGTTTCAGTACCATTTTGGTCACAGAGTGTCTGGACATTTTGTTTTGATCCACCTACCGCTTTGACATAAGACCAAAATTTCTTAGGATTTTCTGCCAAGTCAGTACATAGAACTTCACTTTCGAATTCATTGAACGCCTCTCGCATATCCCTCCTCACACTACATTTCGCTTCGCGTAATTTTTGTTTGTCTGCAAGGCTTTGGCTATGTTTATATTTGCTGTGAAGTTCCCTTTACTTCTGCAGCAGTTTTCTAACTCTGTTGGTGATGAAGCCTCATTTATCAATCATGGCCAGGTAAACCACCAAAATATGCACTATTGGTCTGTTGACAACCTCCCTTTGGCTACATCACATGGAATGCCAGTATTCATGGGATTTAAACTTGTGGTGTGGGAGAGAGAACCATGAGCTCATAAACCCATATTTCATAGATGCAACACTGACTGTGCACAAGTATCGCACCCTTGTAACAGGCCATTGTCCACGGATACTAGAAGACATTCCTGTGCAGACTAGGAGGAATATGTGGTACCAGCATGATGGCTGTCCAGCCCATAGTGCACAAAGTACTACAGCATGTCCTCACGAATTGTTTCCAAATTGTTGGATTGGATGCAGACGACCTGTACCTTGACCAGTCTGTTCCCCAGATTTGGTGCCAGCAGACTTTTTTCTGTGAGGTTGCTGTCTATTTTCCTAAGTATTATTACAGTCTGTTGATTGGGTAACAATATGACTCCCAATCCATTCTATGAAAACCACACATCATCCGCACTTTCATTTCCCACAATATTTGCAGTGCAAGTTTTGGATGATTCTCACTGTATAAGAAAAGGGTATGTGCAGGGTTTCTTATTTAGAAATTCCATATAAATGTTGTTTTTTTGTTGCTGCTGTTGTTGTTTTTAGAAGATTGTGTTGTACAGCATGAAAATGATGAAAACATCTACCAGCACATGGCCCAATGACGCCTCTCAGCTATTTCCTCAGTGGACATCAGTGTTGTTGCTTCAGGCATGCAGGATCGTATAGCCACCCTGCATGGCTGGAGTCAGAAAATGGGCATGTTTACAGCAAGAGAAGTATCGCTGTGGACAATGGGATTATGTCTGGAGCTCCACGAACTGCTGTCTAGGCAACCATTGTTGCAGAAGGAGGTGCCCAGACAGCGGAGTACACAACAGAAACACTGAATGTAGGAATGGCATGACATTGTCTTTTCAGATGAGTCTCAGTTCTACATACAGCATGACAATGGATGTACGTCTGTGCTGAGGCTCCAAGGAGAAGAAACATTGGTGAATTGCATTCGCCATCATCATATGGGCCCAGCACATGACTAAATGGTATGTGCTGTCACTGGGTACACAACACGATCACCTCTGATTTGTATAGCTAATAATTGGAATGGCAGGCATTACATTTATGACTTGTAAAGGTCAGCTACTATGCTCTATCTTTGAGGCTTCTGTGGTGTTGTCATTCAGCGAAATAATAGAAACTTTTGTGTTGCTCATGCTGTCTTCACCTACCTCTATATCAGGGCCAGCCACAGCATGCCAAATTTCATGCGGGCAGAGAGTGTTGGCCTAGCTCATTCTTTCCCAGAAGTATTCTGTACTGCGCAATGTTTCCTTTGGTATTGCAGTATGACATTTTTTGGTCAGCACAACTCTCTCCAGCTCAGAAGAATCATGGTGTCTGTTCTGTTTACCTGTCGCTATTTGTTTGTGGTACAAAGGATGTTCACATATACAGTGGATGTTTGCACAAAAGAGCCAGTGTAGCGATCTGTCATTACAAGCCTTTAAAAATGAATGGGAATGACAGAAGAGAGGAATATGAATTCTCAATATCTATTATGCAGTCACATAAGTGATGGGCTCTGCAAATTTTCTACGAAATGATATTACAATACCATTAGAAAGAATTTGACGATTTAGTTGTCACTGAAAGAACAAACAATTGCAATGACTGACAGATGTGATTCATTGGTCAGAAGATCAAGAAGCGTGTTGTGCTAAATTTGCCAGCATGTGAAGAAATTGATGGTACAATTAGTAAAATTTATGAAGTCGCATGCATTACAACACTGTCAGTTTTTGATGAAACTGAATGATGAATATGGAGGCTTTTTATATTATTTCAGAGTACAATGCTTAAGTCAAGGGGAATGCCTGGAATGATTTTTCGATTTAAAACTCACTATTGCTGAATTTACGAAAAAAAAAAAATGAGTGTAGGAATGAAAACTAGAACATCCAGTATGGATTTAGACCTCGAATTTTAAGTTGACTTGACTGCACACTGCCTACAGTAAGACATTGCAGGGCTAGAAACAACTTCTTTCTGATGTGATGGGGATGCATTTTAAAAGAAAATGTGTTATAGAAGGGATGCATCCTGACAAACACAGCCCAGTTCCCGAAGCGCACTACTGGTAAAGAAGATGTGAAGTTTGTAGAATTTGTTGTGGCCTCGAAAGAATTACAAAGATAGTTTCCTAAATGTTTTGAGGACACTGTCTATCTTACATCTATTTTTGAGCTGTTTCGAGACTGTTTGCTGGTTCAGTTGAAAGCATTTGCGGATATAAATCATTGACCTGTGAGGTAATTCCCGTTTTAATAATAAATCCTTTTATGTTAAAACTGTCCAGGCCATCTACATTGCTTTCCTCATGTAAAGTTTTTGCATCTTCACAATGAGGTTGCATAAGTGCTTCAATATGTCAATCGACATATTTGTGTGAAAGACATTTCTTCAGTTATGAAACTAAAAAAAATCACGATTATGTGGCAACTTGATTGTGAAAATCTGTGAACCTGTCTGCATCTGTCAGTATGCTGACAGATTGTACCAGATAGAAATACCATTATGTCTTCATTGGAACAAAAATAAGTAAACAATGCTGAAAATTTGTTATGTTTCTGATATATGCTTTTGATAAATGTGAAACATAAACCAAGTTGTATGCAGTGCAACTGCCTTGCCATTTAAATTTGGCGGGGTCACAGTTTCCCCCTCTCTGTCCTCCAGGTGCTCAGGTAGGGTGGTGCGGTGGTGGAGAAATGTGCAGCAAGGCTGAGCAGTATGACATTTGTGCCAGGGTACGGCCCACGAGATGAAATATTGTACGTAGTGACTGTTCAGCTGTTGCTCCGTCCAGCACATTCTCCAGATCTCTCACCCGCACCTGGACAGGAGTTGCCAAGAGACTGGCACATGAAGCAGTGTGGAATGACATACTCCTATCTATCATCTAACCTCAGTGTGACTCGATGGTCAGCCAGGTTAGAGCCATTGTTGTTGCCAGAGGTGACAACTCTGTCTACTGAACATCACGCCCTTTATACCCCCAAACCATTAAAAAATTTAGTCATATACTCTTGCTGCTGTACTGTGTACAAACAATAAGTAAAATTTAATTATTTACTATCCTTTCTAGAACTTCGGTTTCAACAGCCAGCAGTGTGCTCATGTTTCTGCTGCTGGGTAGAGTGGTACTTGAAATACGATAACAACTCCTTGTATGATAGTGGGTTGCAATTTTTTCAGTGTCCTGTATCATTTTGTTGCTCCAGATGTTCTCATGGGACCTCTGATCTTGAAACATTTTCAGAATGGGAATGCTAGTAGTAAGTGAGTGTAGTACAACATGATGACAATCATCTCCTTGGACAGAAGCTATTTTCCTTAAGCACAACCTCCAGTCTATGGAAAAACTGTAGTACAAAAGTACCAGTTATTCTGTTTATGAACAAGATGACATTGTGATCACTTCTGACTACCACTTGTTGCAAGAAATTGGTATCTACTGCTCATCCTGGTAGCTACAATGTAAGCTACACCCTGAATAGAAGAATTTTCATTGTGCAAATTGGTACAATGAATTTGAAAACTGGCAAGTCGTTTCTCTCGTCATATTCCAACAATTTCCCGAAAGCTACTACAGTGTTGTCATTTCCTTATTTACCCAATCTTTCTCATTTGCTCTTTTCTCTTTTGTCCTTGGAACTGTGTGAGCAATTATTCTTTGGTGCACTTTGCTAGAAGAATATTTTGCTCTTTATTTTGATGAGCCAT
Organism: Schistocerca piceifrons; assembly: GCF_021461385.2. Taxonomy (NCBI): domain Eukaryota; kingdom Metazoa; phylum Arthropoda; class Insecta; order Orthoptera; family Acrididae; genus Schistocerca; species Schistocerca piceifrons. Next base: position 584,533,231 of record NC_060140.1, on the reverse strand, counting down.
TCTCTTTTATTTATGTCTGTATTATTTGAATGTAGTGGTTTTACACCCAGCATACAAAAGTGTTTTTCAAATGTCAAGAACTATAGGAGTTGAGAATCTCAGGAGCCAGCAATGAAAACATTAACAATTTCATTGAGAAGTTTTAGTGCTGGAAATGATGTATCTGTTTTTATATTGTAATTGTATTTCCCTTTTGTTTGGAACTCTCATACTGAGAAACTGTCTCAGCAGATAAACTGTCTGGATATAAATGCTCTGTGTTTACAACTTACAAAAGTGATGTGGGGAGAATGAGAGGAATGTAAAACCAGTGCTACAAGAGGCACAGAAAGAGATGGAATGTAAAAGTTTTACTGTTATTTGTGAGAGAAATGAATAATTAAATGAAACATGTAGTTTTCATTTACTTTGTGCAGAGGTGTTAATCTTTACAATTGCTCCACCAAGAAATGCTAGAATCTGAAATAAAGTTGTTAATTGACAAATGAACATAGTGGCATCTTCTGACCTATCCTTCCATTTTAACCTCCACAATTTATTCTTCTTTCCTACCCAAGGAAGGAACTATTTGTTGTGAACTCTAGATAGTGTGTCACTATTATTTGCTTCTATCAGCAGTGCTACACATTTCACTTACTGAAGGTAAGTTATGGCCAGTTGTTCTATCTCAAAAGTTATTAAAAATCAACTTTAGCAGTGAGAGAGTTACACAGCAGCCTCTGCTGTACTACCATAAATATTGTCAACATCACATTATGTAAATAAACTTAACTGATGGCTATAAAAATGCAGTCATGCTTTAACAGTCTAGATGAAGATAACGTGTGCAATATGACAGACTTTAAAGAATACATACATTAAGAACAGCTTACCAGCTATAAATTTTGAAGTAGTTTTCCAACTTATACCAATTAAAAAGTAAGAAGTAGAAAAGTCAAAAGTAAAGAAAAAATGCTTCTCAGCACTCTAAACAAGAGGTATTTAACTGAATATACTGCTTATAGGATTTAATTTTCTGGAATAATGCACCTTATTATGTATTTAATGCAGTTTTATCTTTCTTCACCTAGGTGTCATCAACAACTGGCACAGGAAGCCTACTGCTATCTACAGGCTCTGGTTCTACAAATGGCAGTCCTGCTGTAGGCAGTCAAACTCAGCAGCGAGTACATCGTTCGTCTGCCTCTAATGTCCAGCAGAATTCAACAGCACCACCTCTTGTGCTTAGTTTATCCCAGATACAGGGATGTTCTGCTGGTAGCCTACTCATACTCAACAGCTCGTCAACCACTGGTAATTGAAGAACTGTCAGGAAAATAAAATAAATTTATTTGATTTTGTGTTATATTTATAGTGGAACTATGCAGTGAAATCTGTATCTACACTCCTGGAAATTGAAATAAGAACACCGTGAATTCATTGTCCCAGGAAGGGGAAACTTTATTGACACATTCCTGGGGTCAGATACATCACATGATCACACTGACAGAACCACAGGCACATAGACACAGGCAACAGAGCATGCACAATGTCGGCACTAGTACAGTGTATATCCACCTTTCGCAGCAATGCAGGCTGCTATTCTCCCATGGAGACGATCGTAGAGATGCTGGATGTAGTCCTGTGGAACGGCTTGCCATGCCATTTCCACCTGGCGCCTCAGTTGGACCAGCATTTGTGCTGGACGTGCAGACCGCGTGAGACGACGCTTCATCCAGTCCCAAACATGCTCAATGGGGGACAGATCCGGAGATCTTGCTGGCCAGGGTAGTTGACTTACACCTTCTAGAGCACGTTGGGTGGCACGGGATACATGCGGACGTGCATTGTCCTGTTGGAACAGCAAGTTCCCTTGCCGGTCTAGGAATGGTAGAACGATGGGTTCGATGATGGTTTGGATGTACCGTGCACTATTCAGTGTCCCCTCGACGATCACCAGTGGTGTACGGCCAGTGTAGAAGATCGCTCCCCACACCATGATGCCGGGTGTTGGCCCTGTGTGCCTCGGTCGTATGCAGTCCTGATTGTGGCGCTCACCTGCACGGCGCCAAATACGCATACGACCATCATTGGCACCAAGGCAGAAGCGACTCTCATCGCTGAAGACGACACGTCTCCATTCGTCCCTCCATTCACACCTGTCGCGACACCACTGGAGGCGGGCTGCACAATGTTGGGGCGTGAGCGGAAGACGGCCTAACGGTGTGCGGGACCGTAGCCCAGCTTCATGGAGACGGTTGCGAATGGTCCTCGCCGATACCCCAGGAGCAACAGTGTTCCTAATTTGCTGGGAAGTGGCGGTGCGGTCCCCTACGGCACTGCGTAGGATCCTACGGTCTTGGCGTGCATCCGTGCGTCGCTGCGGTCCGGTCCCAGGTCGACGGGCACGTGCACCTTCCGCCGACCACTGGCGACAACATCGATGTACTGTGGAGACCTCACGCCCCATGTGTTGAGCAATTCGGCGGTACGTCCACCTGGCCTCCCGCATGCCCACTATATGCCCTCCTCAAAGTCCGTCAACTGCACATACGGTTCACGTCCACGCTGTCGCGGCATGCTACCAGTGTTAAAGACTGCGATGGAGCTCCGTATGCCACGGCAAACTGGCTGACACTGACGGCGGCGGTGCACAAATGCTGCGCAGCTAGCGCCATTCGACGGCCAACACCGCGGTTCCTGGTGTGTCCGCTGTGCCGTGCGTGTGATCATTGCTTGTACAGCCCTCTCGCAGTGTCCGGAGCAAGTATGGTGGGTCTGACACACCGGTGTCAATGTGTTCTTTTTTCCATTTCCAGGAGTGTATTATCAGTTTGTTAGAAAGCTTGGCTAGCATCTGCATTTATTTTCAAACAAGCATTTCTCATGAAGTTTTCATATTTTCTATTCCAACATCTGTGTGTAACCTGTCAAGATGACTGTAGCCCATTCAGCTAATAGTTCTTTCTTTCTCTTTTTTTAATACTTTTGTTGTTCTAATAGATTTGCTACTCATAATTTTGCTTTATATTTGGCTACCAACTGTATCTCTGTATTTAGTAGCATTTAATCTCTTGACACATATTGCTTTTTAAGAGGACTGACAATATTATGAAATGAATAAATTGCTACTCACCTTATAGTGGAGATGTGATTCGCAGACAGGCATAACTTAAAGACTACTAAACAAGTGATTTTTCAGCCAAGAGGCCTTCTAAAGTAGACAAACACACACACACACAAACACACACACACACACAAAATGACCACTGTCTCTGGCCACTGAGGCCAGACACACTACATACAGTTTTCAGTCAAGGCTATGATAAAGTTGCAGAAGACATTAGTTATGTTTTTCTGATATGCCAGGTTTGGTTTGTACATCTTCAATATGCAATTTCCAAATGTATCTTGAATTCATTTTTTATCTAAACTTAAAATTCCATTCATTTTATTTTTTAGCCCTTAATGAATTTAGTGTAATAAATTTAGTTAAACCTTTTTGCTGTCCTCACATGCTTCAAAATTAAAATTTTATATTTTTTTCTTTTGATGCTTTTGATTTAAATTCTGAATTTACCACTCATTGAAAATAGAAAAACCTGGTTCATGTCCTGATCCTGGCACAGATTTTCAGTTCCATGTCATATAAGTACTTTGCAAGATTTTTCTGTCTGAGCTAATTAGTGGAATCTTCTTTTGAAACGTATAAATAGTTTTATGACTGATAACAAGTAGCTCCTCTTTTAACATAATGCTCCACAAACTGCTTTTGTTTACATGTGTATGGTTTGATCAAAAATTTTAACTTTCTTCAAAAAGTCTTTATTTGTTCATTGGTATTAATTGGTTTTCCGTACAATGTTCTTTTCATGAGGCATTTAGACTACAGTTTTCAATCGAGCCTATGATAAAGTTGCAGAAGACATTTTTGTTAATGCCCTCTATCATCTCTGAAAGCCTTCTGGAATAAAATTTTTAGCACTTCACATAGCTCCTTCAGCAATTCTGTCAGTACATCTTCAGATTATATAAATATTCTTCCTCTTTGTCATTTTTGTCTTTGGAAAAATGACAAAGCCACAGAGGATGATGTGTAACAGACACAAAGGCTGTGACATGATAACAGTTTTGGTTTTGCTAAATGTTCATGATACTGCTTGTGAACTGGCATGTGCAGTTGCCATTAATTATTAAGCCTTAAATATTGTTATTTGCTATGGAGTGTTGTATGCTAATGGTGTGTAGTTAGCACTCATTATTGATATGTGAACTAGTGGTAAGAAGACATGTTACACTAAGCTGTTTAAGTTCAAAAACATGGCTAGCAGAACTTACACATTTAATTTAACTTTGAGCTATTTTCAGTCTTGGTTGTCCACAAAGCTTCCATTGAGATAATTGGCCTTTGTTTTGTCATACCTGTACACTTATGTTTCATTGTCAGTTATGCCATGTATGGGCAGTAAGGAACAGTCACAAATGTCATTCAGTTACCCTGAACGGTGGTCATTCAGCACAGCTTTTGGCCAATGTTCAACAATTTCAGAATAGATTGTACATCTACACTACAATAATTTACCTACTTATTAGCAGCGAAACATGGGCAACATACATACACACATATATACATCCATTTTTATAATATGTATGGATTTTATCTCTTTAAGTTCTAAAAGAAATTTCATTGTATGAGCTAAGTTATATACCAGCCTCGTTGGCAACCTCTCATATAATCTTTTGTGGTTGTTAATAATTGTTTTGATACTTTTCCCTCTTATGTTATCATTGCTTATCGATGTGCGAGGGCACCCATGGTGCTTGCCATTTTCGTAATCTCCAAATTTCTGTAGGAAATGTTTACATCACTTTTAAGTTTGTTGTGATGTCTTTTGTATGAATAAAACACCATTCAGCATCTACAATGTACTATTGTGCTTGGTTGTATTTTTTAAAGCAAAACTTAACTGAAATTCTTTGTTACATTTTTCCCCACAAGTTAAAAAGTCTCAGAGTATACCAAAAACATGTTAAAACTTCGTCAGATGACTATAAAGTAAGTGTTCAGTATAATTATCAAGGTCACAATTTCTTTTCTTTTCTTTTCTTTTTTTTATGAAATTTGATATATTTCATCAGGATAAATATATTTCATATTCACAAATCTAATGACATTGTACATTGTTGAAAAGATTTCCTAACTTTACATAGATAAAACAATGCAAACATTCAGTGTGTGCCAAAGCTTAGGTCTGACTGGGCTCATAATAATTCTGTGAAGTAACAGTCACTGTCAGGATTGGAAACATTTATTAGTATGTACATTTCTGAAACCTAATTTTTATTTGGACTCCTTATGAAGGTCACTGCTTAATTTTTGCTGTCTCTTTATTTATCTCATTTCTTTATCTCTAAGTCAACAGTGCAGCAATATGAATATCCTTTTATCTACTTATGTGAATAACAGTAACTAATCCAGGATGGAATGACAACAATGTGGAAAGAATAGATTGCACCTCAGCACATAGAGGAGGCATTGAGCTGCAGACAGGCACAATGAAATAAATGCTAGAATAATCAATTTCGAGACAAAGTCCTTCATCAGAAGTAGAAAACTCACACATACATGGCTACTGTTGTTTTCAGGCACTAAGGCCTGACTGTGACTATATCTGAGGTGAGCAGCAATCTAGGTGGAGTGGGTAGTTGGGTAAGGAAGAGGCATGGAGCCAGGAGGGGGAGGTTAGCAAAGTAGAAGTGGTGGTGGGGTGGGGGGGTGGGGGGGAGGGGGAAGATGCTATTGCTACCTGTCAGAGCAAGTTGGGACATATGCTGAATCCTGAGGCTGTGGATCGGGGCAGGGGGGGGGGGGGGGGGGGGGGGGGGGAGATAGAGAGGATGAAGGGACTATGTTTTCCCATATGTGCAGTTCAGAAAAGCTGATGTTTGTGGTAAGAGTCCAGATGGCACAGACAGTGAAGCACGTTATGTTGGGCAACATGCTCAGCAAGAGGGTGGTCCAGTTGTCCCTTGACCACAATTTTGCAGTGACCATTCACGTAAACAGACAGCTTGTTAAGTGTGGTGCCCACGTAGAATGTGGCACAGTGGTAGCAGCCAAGTTGGTAGATCACATGGATGCTTTCACAGCTAGTTCTGCCTTTGACGGGGTAGAAGATACATGTGAAAGGACTGGAGTAAGTGTTAGAGGGAGGGAGTATGTTACAGATCTCGCATCTGTGCTACACACGCTTTCTAGCTCACCAATGCACCTACAAAATCCTTTCCCCTTCTTTACTCCTCTCCTGTCCCCTTTCCTATTTTCATCATTACACCTGCCCCCATCCCCCCCTCCCTCCAAACAGAAACACACACACACACACACACACACACACACACACACACAGCCTCCTGATGCTGCATCCAGTCCCCACTGTGTCCTTGCACGTCCCCACAGGCAGTTTTAGCATCTTCCCCACCCCCAACACTACCATGACATCCCCCCTCCCAGCCCCTCTTTTGTAACCCCCCACCCCCACCACACACACACCCACTCCAGCTAGACTTCTACTTACCTCAGATGCTGTCACAGTCAGACCTTTGTGCCAAGAATTGATAGTAACCATGTGTGCGTAGGTTGTGCTTGTGTGAATGTGTGTGTTTTCTACTTCTGATGAAGGACTTTGTGAGAAAGCTGAATGCTTCTATCATTCATTTCATTGTACGTGTCTGAGGCTCAGCGTCTCCTCTCGGTGGTGAGTAGCAATCTATTCTTTCCTTATCGTTGTTATGTTCATAACAGTTTTGATATTTGCAGCTGTCTGCCAGTGGAAATCCACACTACTTTGTAGAGCTTGCTAATAATTGACTCGGTAGGCTTACCATCACAAATAGGAAAATGCCTGGACTCTATAATGCTAAACCTGCCTTCACATTGATGGCTCTCTGGCTGTATACAAGAACTTAATATTAGAAATATTTTACGAGTTAATGAGTCTTTATTTTTCATATTTTCTAACTTTTTTGTTCACAGGAAACTCAAATAGCGGAGGTGGTACAGTGACATTTTCCAGCAAAGAAAAGACAGTTGTTCTTAAACAGGAAGCAATGGACACAAGTTCTTGCAGTCGTCTGCAGGATGTGAGCAACAACAACAGTAGCAAAATGGATGTGACTAATGGCAATGCTCCTCCAACATATGACAATAGTGCCTACCACAGACAGCTTCGGCAGCATGAGAAGCGATCAACAGGAGAGCAGCTTCCACTCTTGCTTAGCAGTGCACCCCCAACACCAAGCAAGCATATGGACACTACTACCTCAGAAACAGAACTCACTAGCTACTGCAATGCAGATACTGTGCTTGTCATAGGGACAGGGTCCTCAACCAAAAATAATGGAGTGGGTGATTCCTCAGGGATGGGAGATTCTTCTGTTTCCCTTGGGTTTTTTAATGAAACTCTTGATTTGTCACAAGAGGACATACAGAGGACATTACAGGCTAACATGCCCTGTGGTACTGGTGTCACTGTAGATGAATCCCATGGACAGCACCAAGCAGATGATGATGATGTGATAGTATCAGAAATTAATCCTATGGATTTTATTGATGGGTGCTGTGATGTAGTAGTTTCACCAGATGAAACACAGTCTGTAACGGGTACAGGTGTGGACGATGATGTTTTTGTAAATTTGGATGCATTTGATATGTTAGGTGATTTTCCTGAACTTGAAATTATGGAACCAAGTGTTTCTGCAGATGAGACAGTAACTGTACACAGTGGTGATGTCAGTGTTGATGACAAGGACTTGGTAACTGTGACTTCTGTTGAGTCACAGCAGGCTTCTCATGAACCTGACAAGGATAGAGGTCAGCCTTCACCTACCATCGAGTTTCATGAGGGGACTGTCAACATTACTGATTATTCCCCTGAGTGGGCATATCCTGAGGTAAATTATTAGTTCACTTGTTCTGAATTTATAATTAGAATTATATATTGCATCAAGTAAAAACTATATTAGTTCTCTATGTTCCTTATGTAGTTGTAATGCTAAGAAAGTGTACATAATAGTTTGTCAAATCTGAACCAAAGGGGAATTAAATGTATAATATGTTTCGCTTCTTTCTATGAATTAAAAAGTGTCAGAGTGAATGGAACACAAACAGCGTGGGTGGTGAACAGTGCTAGAGGTGTGGTTGGATGGAAAGGGTTTGTACAGTAAAAATTGAGTATTTTTCAGTAGAGACTGGCTTTGATGACAAAGGTACCAAATCAATAAAAAGTACCAAATTAATAACTAATAATAATAGTTATCATGATATGGTTATAATAGAGGGAAACATTCCACGTAGGAAAAATATATTTAAAAACAAAGATAATGTGACTTACCAAATGAAAGTGCTGGCAGGTCGACAGACACACAAACAAACACAAACATACACACAAAATTCAAGCTTTCGCAACACACAGTTGCCTCATCAGGAAAGAGGGAAGGAGAGGGAAAGATGAAAGGATGTGGGTTTTAAGGGAGAGGGTAAGGAGTCATTCCAATCCCGGGAGCGGAAGACTTACCTTAGGGGGAAAAAGGGACAGGTATACACTCACTCGCACACACACACACACACACACACACACACACACACACACACACACACACAGAGAGAGAGAGAGATATATCCATCCGCACATACACAGACACAAGCAGACATTTGTAAAGGCAAACTCTGGGAGCCCCACTCCCAGATTCAACCAAACAGCCCTCGTCAAAGATTTACTGTACTCTCTGCTGGAAGTATCACTTTGCCACGAAGAAAAATGATCCTAATCCTACCCCTAATGATCCAACTCCCCAAGACACTATCCAAATTGAACCCTGCCTGGAACAGTTCCGTCCTCCGTCACAGCGGGACCCACCTCCTCTTCCTCAAAATCACCCTCTCCAAACCTTCCAGGAATTTCTGACTTCCAGCCTTGCCTCTCAATCCTTCGTAAAAAACCTTAATCCTACTCCCAACATCACCACTGCTGAAGCCCAGGCTATCCGTGATCTGAAGGCTGACCGGTCCATCGTCATTCTTCCGGCGGACAAGGGTTCCACGACTGTGGTGCTTGATCGTCGGGAGTATGTGGCTGAGGGACTGCGTCAGCTTTCAGACGACACCACATACAAAGTTTGCCAAGGTAATCCCATTCCTGATATCCAGGCGGAGCTTCAAGGAATCCTCAGAACCTTAGGCCCCCTACAAAACCTTTCGCCTGACTCCATCAACCTCCTGACTCCACCGACACCCCGCACCCCTACCTTCTACCTTCTTCTTAAAATTCACAAACCCAATCATCCCGGCTGCCCCATTGTAGCTGGTTACCAAGCCCCCACAGAATGTATCTCTGCCTACGTAGATCAACACCTTCAACCCATTACATGCAGTCTCCCATCCTTCATCCAAGACACCAACCACTTTCTCGAACGGCTGGAATCCTTACCCAATCTCTTACCCCTGGAAACCATCCTTGTAACCACTGATGCCACTTCCTTATACACAAATATTCCATACATCCAGGGCGTTGCTGCGATGGAGCACTTCCTTTCACGCCGATCACCTGCCACCCTACCTAAACCCTCTTTCCTCATTACCTTAGCCAGCTTCATCCTAACCCACAACTACTTCACTTTCAAAGGCCAGACATACCAACAATTAAAGGGAACAGCCATGGGTACCAGGATGGCCCCTTCGTACGCCAACCTATTCATGGGTCACTTAGAGGAAGCCGTCTTGGTTACCCAGGCCTGCCAACCCAAAGTTTGGTACAGATTTATTGATGACATCTTCATGATCTGGACTCACAGTGAAGAAGAACTCCAGAATTTCCTCTCCAACCTCAACTCCTTTGGTTCCACCAGATTCACCTGGTCCTACTCCAAATCCCATGCCACTTTCCTTGATGTTGACCTCCACCTGTCCAATGGCCAGCTTCACACGCCCGTCCACATCAAACCCACCAACAAGCAACAGTACCTCCATTACGACAGCTGCCACCCATTCCACATCAAACGGTCCCTTCCCTACAGCCTAGGTCTTCGTGGCAAACGAATCTGCTCCAGTCCGGAATCCCTGAAGCATTACACCAACAACCTGACAACAGCTTTCGCATCCCGCAACTACCCTCCCGACCTGGTACAGAAGCAAATAACCAGAGCCACTTCCTCACCCTCTCAAACCCAGAACCTCCCACAGAAGAGCCACAAAAGTGCCCCACTTGTGACAGGATACTTTCCGGTACTGGATCAGATTCTGAATGTGGCTCTCCAGCAGGGATACGACTTCCTCAAATCCTGCCCTGAAATGAGATCCATCCTTCATGAAATCCTACCCACTCCACTAAGAGTGTCTTTCCGCCATCCACCTAACCTTCGTAACCTCTTAGTTCATCCCTATGAAATCCCCAAACCACCTTCCCTACCCTCTGGCTCCTACCCTTGTAACCGCCCCCGGTGTAAAACCTGTCCCTTGCACCCTCCCACCACCACCTACTCCAGTCCTGTAACCCGGAAGGTGTACACGATCAAAGGCAGAGCCACGTGTGAAAGCACCCACGTGATCTACCAACTGACCTGCCTACACTGTGACGCATTCTATGTGGGAATGACCAGCAACAAACTGTCCATTCGCATGAATGGACACAAGCAGACAGTGTTTGTTGGTAATGAGGATCACCCTGTGGCTAAACATGCCTTGGTGCACGGCCAGCACATCTTGGCACAGTGTTACACCGTCCGGGTTATCTGGATACTTCCCACTAACACCAACCTATCTGAACTCCGGAGATGGGAACTTGCTCTTCAATATATCCTCTGTTCCCGTTATCCACCAGGCCTCAATCTCCGCTAATTTCAAGTTGCCGCCACTCATACCTCACCTGTCATTCAACAACATCTTTGCCTCTGCACCTCTGTCTCGACTGACATCTCTGCCCAAACTCTTTGTCTTTGAATATGTCTGCTTGTGTCTGTGTATGTGTGGATGGATATGTGTGTGTGTGGGAGTGTATACCCGTCCTTTTTCCTCCCTAAGGTAAGTCTTTCCGCTCCCGGGATTGGAATGACTCCTTGCCCTCTCCCTTAAAACCCACATCCTTTCGTCTTTCCCTCTCCTTCCTTCTTTCCTGATGAGGCGGCGGTTTGTTGCGAAAGCTTGAATTTTGTGTGTATGTTTGTGTTTGTTTGTGTGTCTGTCGACCTGCCAGCACTTTCATTTGGTAAGTCACATCATCTTTGTTATATATATATATATAACAAAGATGATGAGACTTACCAAACAAAAGCGCTGGCAGGTCGATAGACACACAAACATACATACAAAATTCGAGCTTTCGAAACACACGGTTGCTTCATCAGGTAGGAGGGAGGGAGGGGGAAGGATGAGGGTATGTGGGTTTTAAGGGAGAGGGTGGGGAGTCATGCCAATCCCAGGAGCGGAGGATTTGCCTTGGGGGGAAAGAGGGACAGGTATGCACTTGCGCACACACGCACATATATCCATCCGCACATACACAGACACAAGCAGAAATTTTTAAAGGCTAAGAGTTTGCCTTTACAAATGTCTGCTTGTGTCTGTGTATGTGCGGATGGATATATATCTGTGTGTGTGTGTGTGTGTGTGTGTGTGTGTGTGTGTGTGTGTGTGCGTGTGTATACCTGTCCCTTTTTCCCCCTAAGGTAAGTCTTCCGCTCCCGGGATTGGAATGACTCCTTACCCTCTCCCTTGAAACCCACATCCTTTCTTCTTTCCCTTACCTTCCCTCTTTCCTGATGAGGCAACTGTGTGTTGCGAAAGCTTGAATTTTGTGTGTATGTTTGTGTTTGTGTGTGTGTCTGTCGACCTGCCAGCACTTTCATTTGGTAAGTCACATCATCTTTGTTTTTAAATATAGTTATCATGATAGATAAATGAGGGAAATCATATGTAAGTTTTAAGGCCATTTGGAAACACAAGTGGAAGATTCACAACTGCTAAACTAAAATATGTGTTTTTTTTGATTGAGTGTTAGGAATGTGACTTTGAATGATAGTTTTAATGCCTTTACATGGATTTTTCTCATTCCAGTAGGAAAATTTACAATTATCTGGACTGTCTATGCTGGCTAGTTAATGCTGGGGAATGTAATATCCATGTCCATCACTTCGATATTATTATATTGCACTGTCATAACTCTCATACCAGAAGACTTTCCTAGCTGTCAGTGTGGTGGTTGTGATCCCAGGAGACTGTTGAAAGTTGAAGAGATCAGTTTTAGTGCAATAATGTTGATGCAGTGAATACTCTTGTTGGAGGAGGGATGACAAATCCAAATGATTTTGATTGTGGAAAGTAATTTAATGACTTCTGGAAGGGTTAAGGTACAGCATGAATGGCAGTATGTATGATTCTGTACCATAAGAAAGCTGCAATTACCTCAAAAACAGCTGGACAGTGAAGGGGGAGGCGTGTTTATAGCGATAAGAAGTGCAATAGTATCAAAGGAAATTGACGGAGATCCGAAATAATTTGGGTGAAGGTCAAGGTTAAAGCAGGCCCAGACATGGTAATTGGATGTCTCTATAGGCCCCCTGGCTCAGCAGCTGTTGTGGCTGAGCACCTGAAGGATAATTTGGAAAATATTTCGAGTAGATTTCCCCACCATGTTATAGTTCTAGGTGGAGATTTTAATTTGCCGGATATAGACTGGGAGACTCAGACGTTCATAACGGGTGGCAGGGACAAAGAATCCAGTGAAATTTTTTTAAGTGCTTTATCTGAAAAATACCTTGAGCAGTTAAACAGAGAACCGACCTGTGGCGATAACATATTAGGCATTCTGGTGACAAACAGACCCGAACTATTTGAAACAGTTAACGCAGAACAGGAAATCAGTGATCATAAAGCGGTTACCGCATCGATGATTTCAGCCATAAATAGAAATATTAAAAAAGGTAGGAAGATTTTTCTGTTTAGCGGAAGTGACAAAAGGCAGATTACAGAGTACCTTATGGCTCAACACAAAAATTTTGTCTCGAGTACAGATAGTGTTGAGGATCAGTGGACAAAGTTCAAAACCATCGTACAATATGCGTTAGATGAGTATGTGCCAAGCAAGATCGTAAGAGATGGAAAAGAGCCACCGTGGTACAATAATCGAGTTAGGAAACTGGTGCGGAAGCAAAGGGAACTTCACAGCAACCATAAACATAGCCAAAGCCTTGCAGACAAACAAAAATTACGCGAAGCGAAATGTAGTGTGAGGAGGGCTATGCGAGAGGCGTTCAATGAATTCGAAAGTAAAGTTCTATGTACTGACTTGGCAGAAAATTCTAAGAAATTTTGGTCTTATGTCAAAGCGGTAGGTGGATCAAAACAAAATGTCCAGACACTTTGTGACCAAAATGGTACTGAAACAGAGGATGACAGACTAAAGGCCGAAATACTAAATGTCTTTTTCCAAAGCTGTTTCACGGAGGAAGACTGCACTGTAGTTCCTTCTCTAGATTGTCGCACAGATGACAAAATGGTAGATATCGAAATAGATGACAGAGGGATAGACAAACAATTAAAATCGCTCAAAAGAGGAAAGGCCGCTGGACCTGATGGGATACCAGTTCGATTTTACACAGAGTACGCGAAGGAACTTGCCCATCTTCTTTCAGCAGTGTACCGTAGGTCTCTAGAAGAGCTTAGCGTTCCAAAGGATTGGAAAAGGGCACAGGTCATCCCCGTTTTCAAGAAGGTACGTCGAACAGATGTGCAGAACTATAGACGTATATCTCTAGCGTTGATCAGTTGTAGAATTTTGGAACACGTATTATGTTCGAGTATAATGACTTCTGGAAACTAGAAATCTACTCTGTAGGAATCAGCATGGGTTTTGAAAAAGATGGTCGTGTGAAACCCAGCTCGTGCTATTCGTCCACGAGACTCAGAGAGCCATAGACACGGGTTCACAGGTAGATGCCGTGTTTCTTGACTTCTGCAAGGCGTTCGATACAGTTCCCCACAGTCGTTTAATGAACAAAGTAAGAGCATATGGACTATCAGACCAATTGTGTGATTGGATTGAAGAGTTCCTAGATAACAGAATGCAGCATGTCATTCTCAATGGCGAGAAGTCTTCTGAAGTAAGAGTGATTTCAGGTGTGCCGCAGGGGAGTGTCGTAGGACCGTTGCTATTCACAATATACATAAATGACCTTGTGGATTACATCGGAAGTTCACTGAGGCTTTTTTTTATGATGCTGTGGTATATCGAGAGGTTATAACAATGGAAAATTGTACTGAAATGCAGGAGGATCTGCAACGAATTGACGCATGGTGGAGGGAATGGCAATTGAATCTCAATGTAGACAAGTGTAACGTGCTGCGAATACACAGAAACCAAGATCCTTTATCATTTAGCTACAATATAGCAGGTCAGCAACTGGAAGCAGTTAATTCTATAAATTATCTGGGAGTAGGCATTAGGAGTGATTTAAAATGGAATGACCATATAAAATTAATCGTCGGCAAAGCAGATGCCAGACTGAGATTCATTGGAAGAATCCTAAGGAAATGCAATCCGAAAACAAAGGAAGTAGGTTACAGTACGCTTGTTCGCCCACTGCTTGAATACTGTTCAACAGTGTGGGATCCGTACCAGATAAGATTGATAGAAGAGATAGAGAAGATCCAACGGAGAGCAGCGTGCTTTGTTACAGGATCATTTAATAATCGCGAAAGCGTTACGGAGATGATAGATAAACTCGAGTGGAAGACTCTGCAGGAGAGATGCTCAGTAGCTCAGTACGGGCTTTTCTTAAAGTTTCGAGAACATACCTTTACCGAAGAGTCAAGCAGTATATTGCTCCCTCCTACGTACGAGGGCGGTTCAGAAAGTAACCTCCGATTGGTCACAGTGCGGGTTGTGGGGGGAGTAGCGACGCCATCTGTGTGTTCACGCACTCAACAGGTCAGTCAGCATCAAGCCGTGGTCGAGTGAACGTCGTACCTGCGCTAGTTTAGTTTTTGTGGCAGTTTGAAATGTGTGCTGCAATAGAAAACGCCGCCAAATGTGAAGTGCGTGCTGTCATAAGGTTTTTTACAGCCAAAGGATATTCTGCAGCAGCTATTCATCGTGAGCTTTGTGTCGTGTACGGACCAAGAGTTATGAGTGAAGGAGTTGTCCGTGAATGGGTACGTTTATGTAAAAGTGGACGAGAAAACGTTCATGATGGAGAGAGGAGTGGTAGACCATCATTGGTGACTGACGAACTCGTTCAGACAGTTGATGCAAAAGTTCGTGAAAATCGACGTTTCTCAATGTCGGAGTTGTCTACTGGTTTTCCACAGATTTCTAAGACTCTCTTGTACGAGATAGTGACAGCAAGATTGGGTTACCGTAAGTTCTGTGCACGATGGGTGCCCAAAATTCTTACCGACCACCACAAAACTCAAAGAATGGCCTCTGCATTAGACTTTCTGTCACGTTATGAGGACGAAGGAGAACCATTGTTAAACAGAATTGTGACCGGTGACGAAACCTGGATTAAGTACGTGAACCCTGAGACAAAAGAGCAATCAAAGATGTGGGCACATTCAAATTCGCCTACCAAACCAAGAAAAGCCTCGCAAGATTTTTCTGCCAGAAAACTGATGGCAACGGTGTTTTGGGATGCGAAAGGGGTGTTGTTGGTTGAATTCATGGAACGTGGTACGACCATTAATCAAGACGTGTACTGTGAAACAATAAAAAAGTTACGACGGGCTATACAGAACAAACGCCGTGGTATGCTGACTACCGGTATCGTTTTTTTGCACGATAATGCCCGTCCTCACTCTGCTCGCAGAACAACGGCCCTTCTTGAGTCCTTCAAGTGGGACGTTATCAACCATCCACCTTACAGCCCAGACCTGGCGCCAAGTGATTATCACCTCTTCATGCATTTGAAGAAATGGCTCGGGTCACAGCGGTTTGATGACGACGAAGAGCTCAAAGATGCGGTCACAGGCTGGCTCCAGGCACAAGCGGGTGATTTTTATGCAGAAGGAATTTCAAAGCTTGTGAAGAGATACGATAAGTGCCTCAATCGCTATGGAGACTATGTAGAAAAATAGTGCAAAGATGTAGTTGTAAGATGTATATATTAAAATATTTTTATTTAACTTTGTGTATTTTTTTAAATCAACTGGAGGTTACTTTCTGAACGGCCCTCGTATATCTCGCAAAGAGACCATGAGGATAAAATCAGAGAGATTAGAGCCCACACAGAAGCATACCGACAATCCTTCTTTCCATGAACAATACGAGACTGGAATAGAAGGGAGAACCGATAGAGGTACTCAGGGTACCCTCCGCCACACACCGTCAGGTGGCTTGCGGAGTATGGATGTAGATGTAGATGTAGATGTAGATGTACATGCACATTGTGGACATCTCAGTTGTTAAGAGGGAACATTCTCTAGTCTTGCATAAGTTTTATCAGGTCTTAATAGTACTTCAGAACTCACCTTTTTCCCAATATCATTTTGTGGTAACTGCTCATTGTTGGACTCTGTGCCCAGATGCTTTCTCACCAACATGACAGACTGTGCTAGTGTATTGTACTCTGTAATTAAGGCCAGTGAGATTGTACCAAATGGACTCCAATTCAGAATAATGGATGATTGTGAAAATAGCTCTTGTGGAAATGGTTATATACAGTTTATTATGTCTAAACATATTCAGATGTGACTGTTATCTTAGGATTTGATTCTGGTTCAAATGGTACAAATGGCTCTGAGCACTATGGGACTTAACATCTGAGGTCATCAGTCCCCTAGAACTTAGAACTACTGAAACCTAACTAACCTAAGTACATCACACACGTCCATGCGTGAGGCAGGATTCGAACCTGCGACTGTAGCGGTCACACGATTCTGGACTGAAGCGCCTAGAACTGCTCGGCCACTGCGGCCGGCGCATTTGATTCTAGTCTGAAAAGATATTTTGGTCAATGAGATTACACAGAATTGTCTGTTTTTGCAGCCAATTCAATCACAGATGAAAGTATTGCACTGAGAAAATGAAGAGATATGCTCGTCTTGTACCAGGTGGTTGTAATTAAACTGAAGGTGTTCCGAGTGCTGCAGTTCAGACTGTATATGTCAGAGGACACTGAAACATCTTAGGTATATTCATTAATCGGGGTGCTTGAGGACTATATTGAAAAATAAATAATAGTTCTGCTTTCAGCTACCAGGTGAAAATATGGTACTTTAAGCAGTTTCCTGTTTTGACATGAATATGCTGTTTGTCACTTGACAGCATGTGTTGATTTCTCTCATGAAGTGACTGTTGGTGTGAAGGTTTAAGAAGGTTGAAGTTTTCATACAGACCATTGTGGCTATTGAGAAAAAAGATCATGCGTTGCTGGTCAAGTTGTTTAATCAGAACAGCATCAATAGCACCACTGCATTGCAGGGATATAGCCAACAGCTGCAAAGAAGCCACATGTCAATAAATGGGCTAAAGAATCTGCTCAAGAAATTTGAAGAAATAGGTGGTGAGGTAGGAAGAGGGAGGTGGCCCATCCACATGGCAGTTGTTCGTGAAGTTGCTGTAGCTATAGCCAGCTGAGCAGCACATGCCTCAAATTCTGCACCCAGTGCTTGAGCTGTGTCACAGGAATTCTCTCTCCCCTGTTCAATAGTTCGAAAGGTTTTGCAGTGCATTTTACACTCGTGTCATTACAAGATTCAGAATGTGTACTAAGTGAAGCCCCCAAATAGGCTATAATGCCATGACTTTGCCCTTCGTTTTTTTGACACACATGGAAATGGATGGAAAGGGGCCAGAGAGTGTTTCTTAGATGGACAAAGCACATTTTACTCTGTACATTGTCATGACTACACAGAACTGTCACTTATGGAGTTCTACTCCATCACATGTTGTGCAGGAACATCAGCTGCACTCAGCTTCTGTGACTGTGTAGTGTAGTTTCACAAGCTCCTTCATTCTTGGTCTGGTTTTCTTTGAGGAGATGACACCTTGCATGTTGTGAGGAACTCCTTGTGCAATGCATGATTCCAGCTTTGCAAGAATGATACTCTGCAAGATGGAGCAATGCCACATGTTGCTTGCCAAGTGAAAGATATTCTTTGGGTAACTTTCAGTGATGACTACATCATTTCTAGGCAATTTCAGGATGTGTAGCCTTCCAGATCCCCTGACCTAAATCCATGTGCCTTCTGGCTGTGGGGATATCTGAAAGATTGTCTATCTGGGATGTATCGAGACCCTTCCTGATATGAAGGGTAGCATACAGTGACATAGTGCTCTGACTACAGTGGATATACTGTGAGAAACTGTTGACTAGGCTGTGTTAAAGAAGCAGCACATTACGGGTCAGGAGACCATACTGAACACATGTTGTAACTTGTGACCATATCCTAATAAATGTGCCAGAACCACCATTATCATGTGTTTGATCATTCATCCCCTTTTCCTGCACCCACTCCACATTCTGACTGCTTACAGTGGCATATTTCCATCTGGTGGCAGAAAGTGGAACTATATTATTTTTCCAGCATACTACACAAGCACACTGATTAATGAACATGACTACAATAATTCAGTGTCCTTGACGTATGAAGCACTCGGATCAGCATCAATTTAATTGTAACCACCCAGTACATAACACAGTACAGCCTGACTATTTTCGTGGCCAACAATTCTTGATCACTGAGGAGTGTATATTTTACAGAGATACTGTACACTGGAGACGTAATGGAAATGGGATTGCATGCATATTTGTCATATCTGAAGAGGCCACCATCTTGGACACTGTGAGATCTATAAATTACATTGAGGGTGAAATGTGACAATATACCTACAGAACTTCTGAGTTACTTTGTGGGGGATGCCCTAAACAGACAAAAATTATGGATTGCTGTTGATGGTGAACATACTCTGGCCTGATTTATTAATACAAAAGCACATAAAACAGTTCAGTTCATCACGAGGTGCTCTGATTATACATTAACTGTTTTTTGTTATTCTGTGTCCACACACAGAGCAAATTCCTCTCATCTGGGAATAACAGGGTGTATTGAACATACATAGCACAGGCAGCAAAATGGTAACAAATATGTTTACCTTACAGGAGAACATCACCGAAATGCTGAAAAGTTGTAACTGGCAGACAGTTAAAGAGACACAATAACAATCCCATGAAAGCAGTATTAAGTGAAGAATGTAGGAAAATATTATAGCCTGCTACATATCACTCATGTAGGGACTGTGAAAGCAAGATAAGACTAATTGTGATACACAGAGAGGCATTTAAGCAGTCATGCTTTCCATAATCCATATTTGAATGGAACTGGAAGAAACCCTAACATGTGGTATAATGGGAGGTACCCTTTGCTATGCAATTAATAATCAGTCATACTAAATAAAACATTTTCTCCACAGGGAGGTGTGAAGGTGCTTGTAACCGGTCCTTGGTACTCAACTACATCACCATATACTGTGCTATTTGACACATTCCCTGTGCCTACCACTCTGGTACAGAGTGGAGTACTGCGGTGTTATTGCCCTGGTGAGAAGCTAAATTTAGTATTAAAACTGTAATTGCATTTAAAAATAGTACTCTTTGTCCCTGATGCATAATGGTGTGTTCCATTGAACATCGTTGCTATTTCTGTGTTGCAGCACATGAGGTAGGGTTAGTTACTTTGCAAGTAGCTTGTGATGGTTTTGTCATCTCAAATTCTGTGATGTTTGAATACAAAGAGCCAATAAGTGGTACCAGCCAAATGGCATGTGAAGAGCGTGAATCTCGTGACAAGAATGGCAATGACAACCTTCTACGTTTCACCCTTCTGCAACGCTTAGAGGCAATGGATGGTCGTCTGCAAATCAAACAGGAGCCTGAGGGTTCTGATCTGGTATGTGTAATATATTGACGTATTTTTACATTTGGTTCTGTTGTTTCTTCTCATTTTCTTCTGCTGCTGCTATTGCTGTTACTGCTCCCATTGCATATCTCCAACACCACTGTAAAATATTACAGAGTATGATCTGCAGTTGTATGCAAAATCATAAAATTACTGTGAATTTTAATTAAGGTTTAGTGCTATTTGTTAAGTTAATGTACAGAACACAGATAAAAAAGCATGGGAGTATTTTGATCCTTTGTTGCTTCATTGGAAAAATAACTGGAAGATAATGTTAGATAGTAATGTTTCTGTGACATAATTCAAATGAACAGCTGTTGGTAGTTCTTATTATTTTAAGACCTGGGGATAAGTTCAGTTAATACTATGTGTTTTACTTTTTTTTGTGTAGCTGGAATCTAATTGTGTATTAGAGTATTCTATACAATTACAATTGAGGGTAGTGAGTGAGAAATCTGCAGGAATGTGACAAAAACTAGCTTTCACACAAGTATAGCATAAGCGCTCTTTTTAGGGTCATATATTTGTTTATAATATCCAGATTTCCAGCTAGAATTTGAGGTGGAATCTAAAGTTCATCTTGTTTATGATGTTCTTCACATCCATTGTGTTTGATATAAAATTGTGATTGCAGATATTAATTAGAACATGAACAAGAACATGTCATTTAAATTATTCATTTTGATTGTCAGACTGACCAAATCTTAGCACTTTTGGAAATGGAAAATAGTGCATTTACTGGGTTTCGTTCACCCAGTATTTACTGTAGCACAAGATGAAAAGCAAGCTTCAGTTTTCCTTAAAAACTCAGTGTTTGGAACTCCAGACAAATATTTATATTTTTGTATTGATCATGTTTCTGAACTCAGGTTGAAGGCTCATCAATATTAAGCCAAAGCAATTTTGAAGATCGTCTGGTAAACTATTGCCAAGAAATGACTTCAAAGGCTTGGCAGTGTGGAGAGGAAGTGAGCCCCTCTTGGTTCTGCAGTCATCGAGGCATGACACTTTTACATCTGGCAGCATCCCTTGGTTACTCTAGGTTAGTAAAAACTAAAAATAAATCTTAACTGTGGTAATTTAAATGAGTTTAACTATTAAAATTTAGTGTTGGAAGAAATCTAAAGACAAAACACTATTCTTTCCCACTTCATTGTGTGCTTGATATTTACTTCTGCCTTTAGTTATTTGTAGAGCAACTGTTACATGCCTATATGACAATTTCATGTGTGGAATAAATGGTGATCTAGGTAAACTTCTGTACAGTCCACACACTTTGTCTCTATGTGTCATTTCTCTAGGTATCAGTTTGCAGAAATGGTAAGATTGTGCAAATGATGTATGTGTATCAGCAGCTACCAGTCTCTCCAGCCAGTCAAAATTTCAACACATTGCTCACCTTTCTATTTCTAATTTTTGATTTTTTTATGAAAACTGGTATTGTGTTAGGATACCTACTATAAAGCCTCCTTTGAAAAAAATTAAATTTGTTTACTACTACTACTACTACTACTAGGCTAATTACTGTTTAGCTCTACAGGACCTTTATACTGAAATGTTTCCCACACCACCCTGTATTGTCTTTCTATGTGTGTGAGTAACTGTATGTTCACTGTTGTGGGTAAATACATACAGTGTACACAGGGCGATATGTGAAACTTATAGCAATTACACGCTTCCGCTGTTGTAGAAATCTGCTCCAGTGCTCCAGATACCGTGTTGAGCTGAAAGTGGTAACCAAAGTACGGAGAAATATTCTTCGGGGCTCTGTTGAATAGTAATCAGATTGCTTTCAATTCTGAGAAATTTCCAGGTACAATTGGGGATTTGAATGATCCATGAAGTGACTTCTTTCCTGAAGAAAGCATTGAACTATTTCACTAGAACTGAACGCTCCCGTCAGAACTGTTCTCAAGCTGGTATTTATTATTAAATCACAATAGAAGTATACGCTGGTTGTAGAATAACATGTACCTTCTTGAAATGAACAATATTTTATTGTTCTATTAACTGATTTCGTTCCATATACACGTATATTTTACAATGTGAATCAAATTCTCGCAATGGCGTCGATTTTTTACATCACAAAATGGCTCTCCTCTTATAAAATTACTCTTAACAAGAACAAAAGCTCTGTATCCTAAGAATAATTATGTGAGCACTGACCGCCACAGAGTAATAAGCAATATCTTTGTCTCTCTCTCTCTCTCTCTCTCTCTCTCTCTCTCTCTCTCTCTCTCTCTCTCTCTCGCACTGTCACAGCAAGTTACGCTGCATGATACATCGTACTACATACTTATCCATTACTTTATAAAACAATTTCATATTTGTTTATATAAGACCTTTATGTATTCATTACCTCTGCGTGTTACCATATTTATTTATCTCCAGCTTCTTCATTCTAATAACTTCTTGAACAATTGCATTTCTCTCGCTCATCCTGCACAACCTGCTGTACTGCTTGATGAAACATTCTGTGCTTAGGTCTTCTGAACGTTTCACATATAAACTAATGTTTTGGAGTGTATTGTTCATCTGACACCACCTTAGAATATTCCAATCTGTGACACAATATTCTCCCTGCTCTACAGTTGCCTGTGACTTCCTCTTCATAATGACCAGTAGAAGCTATGATTTGATCAGTTATACCAATTAACTATACCACCCTTACACCTTTGACCATTGAGGTGAACTGAATGCTACAATTGCTTTTAAGCACATTATTGCCACAAATCTCAAATGTTAGAGTACCAGTAATAAAAAAATGTAGCTAAATTTAAACTTGGTAAAATATTCCTGGGTATTATGCCATGGTCAAATGAATTGAAACCCAACAAGTCATCCCATCCATGGAGGGCATCTTCAGTGGCATCTGTAGCTTTTTTGACAGTCTGATGTACACCCTGGCTCTCTACTGACTGAAGTAAGTACTGTTTCCACAAGCTCCCACGCAGGGACATGACGTCACCTGTGTAGAATACTTGATTGCAACTGGCTGTTTTTGGTAGCTTTGTGTGCTATTGATGTCACCCCATAGAGGAAGACTGGTGCACATCTTCTTCGGCATCTTAATACAGATACTGTTTAGCTTCACACCATCCTCTTGCCACTTAAAATTCTTAGGGTTGTAATATCCACTTGTAGCTGCCAGTCTCTTACTCTTATCAAATAAAATCCTGTGGTGTCCTGGTTGGAAAGCATGTTCTGCAACAGCTGAGCGACCTGTTTCTCCCCTTTTATAGTTGCCCTTGTGTTCTTCTAGTCATTTTGTTAATAATTCTTTTGGTAGTACCCCCATACACATCCTCGCAGCTACACGTTGTCCTATAAATTCCCACTTTTTCCGGGGGTTTGCGAGCATCCTTGGCTGACTTAAGGTCTTCCTGTACCTTTCAAGTGGATTTGTAGATTACAGTGATATTCCATTTCATCAAGATCTTTCCTATGCTGTCCTTTCCTACTTTTTTGACTCAGTGCACAAATAATCATTCTTCTGCAAAGAACTGATGAGGTATTTTGATTCCATATCGAGCAACTCTAGTTGACAGATGTTCCTCACTCTCTCTGCCAACGTTTTTGCTAATTATGTGGATGAATGGGTTTTGGTGTACCAAGTGGCCCAAGCTACCATCTTCTTTATTAAAGACTAGCACATCTAGAAAACAAGATCTGCCATGTACGACCTCCTTCATAGTGAGCTGAATGTTCGGATACTTTACATTGTGATTTTCATGCAAATGGCCTAGTTCCTCTCTGCCATGTCTCCACAATAAAAATGTATCATCCACATAATGGAACCATGTACTTGGTTTTTTGTCACAGTTTCTAATGCTTGTTCTTCGGGTATTTCCACAAAGAAATTTGCTATCACTGGACTTAAGTGGCTCCCCATAGGCAGGCATCTATCTGTTTGTAAAACTCGTTATCCCATTTGAAGTATGTGGTCATGAGGCAATATTTAAAAAGTTCTGCTATATCAGCAGGAAAAACCAGTGTCAACTATTCCAACATCTATGGTAAATAATGATACCACATCAAAATTGACTTTAGGTCCTCCATCTGGATCACTGTGCCATTTAAGTTACCAATAAAATGTTTCAATTTCTTGGTGTAAGAATCTGATTGGTCCACAATGGGTTGTAATAGTGTAGTCAAGAACTTAACAATTGGTGATTAGGTGGGCAAAACAATGGCACTTACTGTATGTCGTGACTGAATATTTTTCGTATGACTTTTCAGCACTGTATAAAGTCTCAGTGGTAGCACAACTGAATCGAAAAGGTCTTTGATTGCTCTGTTCAGTTGAGAAGTTTTTTTATTAAATATGTGACAGTTCTA
The DNA here is from genome assembly GCF_021461385.2 of Schistocerca piceifrons. NCBI lineage: Eukaryota > Metazoa > Arthropoda > Insecta > Orthoptera > Acrididae > Schistocerca > Schistocerca piceifrons. The sequence goes on along the minus strand of NC_060140.1, from coordinate 584,508,969 downwards.
AGAACCTCGTCAGTGGGTCCCGCAACATTCTTAACTGTTGCTGCCTTGCTTCCTTCAGGAGAAGAATGATAATACTATCATTTTGTAGCATTACTTTCACCCACAGTTACATTACATTTTGGAGCTTCCTGTGAGCTAATACTATTATTGCTTGTAGAAGGATTTCTTCAGTTATTGCACAGTCCACACTATAAGTGCCTGCTTCCTTGCTACCTATAATACCCCCATGGGCACAACTTACAGAGTAATGGCAAAATTTCCACCCCTGGCATGCACAGACCTCTCACTATTAGATAATGAATGTTCAGATAAATGGATATCAGTACGGAAAATGTCTTCAACAAAGAAGATGGTAGCTTAGGCCACATGGTATATAAAAACCCACACACACAGACCATTACTTTCACTGAGATTCAGATTGACACCCCTGACAAAAGCAAGATGTTATAAAAATGGTGGAAGATAGAGCAAGGAACATCTATGAACCAGAGTTGCTTGAAGCAGAATGTAAGTATTTCACCGAAGCGTTTCAGAAGAATGGGTATTCATCTGCTGAGATAAAGTGTTAAGACAGCCACAAAAAGATCACAGTGATATACGGGCACCTGCAAAATCCAAGATTTTATTGCCATTCATTAAAAATGTAATCAATCACATACGAAATATCTTGACAAAATTGAATATACAGAATGAAAATTTCACTCTGGGTTCGAGTGTGCACTGATATGAAATTTCCTTGCAGATTAAAACTGTGTGGCAGACAGACTGGAACTTCGGACCTTTGCCTTCTGTAGGCAAGTGCTGTATTGACTAAGCTACCAAGGCAAAACTCACGACTTGTCCTCAAAGCTTTGCTTCTGCCAGTACTTCATTTCATTCTGGAAATTGTCCCCAGTCTGCGGCTAAGCCATGTCTCCACAATATCCTTTCTTCCAGGAGCGTTAATATTGCAAGTTCACGGGAGAGATTCTATGAATTTTGGAATGTAGGAGATGGTAGAAGCAAAACCATTAAGACAGTTTGGGAGTCCCGGTGGTTGGCTCAGCCTGCGAAAGGTAAGGATCCTGAGTTTGAGTCTCATTCTGGCATGCAGTTTTAATCTGCAAGGAAGTTTCAAAATTGAATATTGCTGTAATCTACAAACCCATCCAGAAGATACAGGAACACCTAAAGTTGGCCAAGGATGCTTTCAAATCTACCATGAAGTTGTGTAGCCATATACATGGGGACTACTAAAAGAACTACTGAAAAACGACTAGAACAACATAAGAGCAACTGTAGAAGGGGAGAAACAGAAGATCAGCTGTTGCAGAGCACACTTTGCAGCCAGGAGACCACGAATTTGATTTGGTAAGACTCCAGTACTGGCAGCCTAAGTGGATACTATGAAGTGCAACAGAGATTACAAAATGCTTTAAGAATTTTAATCAGAAAGAAGATGGTGTTAAGCTAAGTGTATCTGCATTCTGGTGCTGAAGAAGACATTTACCAGTCTTACACCATGGGATGATAGCAATAGTGAATGGCAGCAACTGACAGTGGCCAATTGTGCTAAAATGTTCAAAACAGGTGATGTCAAGCTCTGTGCAGAAGCACATAGAAATGGAATTGTACTTCAGTCGGTAGTGAAATAAAGTGTGCATCGAACCTTAAGAAAAGCTACAATTGGCATTGAAGAAAAAGTGTGCAGACTGTAATGAACTGTTTAAGAGCTGCATGCTGTGATCTAGTAGCACTCTGGTCGATGTGTGACACCAATTTTAGTACAGTTCATTTCCGTCATATTTACAGTGACGTGCACTAGCCCGTAGCATGCATTTACATGACATTAACTCCACATTGTCTGCATTATCTTGTCTTTTATGACTTTACGTAAGTTCAATGTTCCATAGCCAAGAGAGACTCAGCCATTTTATGAATATGTTACTCAGGTTAGTGTGGTTGTGTGTGAGAATGTGTGTACTGTCACCAACGCTGTTTTATGTTATGTGCTACTGTACTCCATCAATTGGTTCACGATAGGTGAGTGGTTGCCTTTCCCTTGTTTTATATATTGCTTCATCCAGAAATTTCCATCGTTGTTACTCAAATTAGACCCAGTTTACCTTATCTACATTCAAATAACTCAGCAACTTATTTCTATAATTCCTGTTAATTATGTATATGTCTTTCCACATATAAAACCGTCTAGTTCCGCTATTGTAATATAAGTAAGACCAAGGAACAGCAGGGTGAGGAGTTGGTTACTTCCTCTTCTTTTTTTTTTAACATTGTCATCTTTTTAAATTTTCCTCATCTTTTTCATCTGTTTTTTGGTCTTTTAGGAGGAAAATAAATATTTACTTTTGTTTCCAAGTTTCTGTATTCATGTTTATTCATTTAACTTCTTGGAATGCTCCATTGATGGAAGTAGATAATGTCTAACCTGAAAGGCTTCTAAAATTTGAGATGGATTCTTTAATTTTGTCTTTTTGAGTGTCTCTTACATTGCGTGCAGCTTTTATTGCTGTCAATAATATTAGGAAAAGGATAGATAACTACTCACCATAAATGTGACATGATGAGTTACAGACAGGTGCAACGAAAAGACTGTCACACATTTAGCTTTGAGCCAAAAGCTTCTTCAGAAAAGAAAACACACACAGATCAAGCACAACTCACACACACATGACCACTATCCAACAGCTTGGACTGGAATGCAACCTTTTATAACGTTGTTGATATTCCAACCTGGACTTTCCATTGTTTGTTATTAGTGTCAAATATTACTCTATTACCAGTTGCTCTATTTTTGTTCCATGTTCTAATTTTGCTGTAGTAACAATACTGCTAATGTGATACTCTGCTCAATTTTGAAAATAAAATTTTGAAGTTGAGAAAATATAAATTCCATAGTGACTGGCTAGTAGTCTGAAAAATAAAGTCTCTGCATTGGGGAAAAATGTTAGTGAAAGTGGACTGTTCTGCATTGTGTGTTCTTGTTCCTTTACTTTTTAGGAAAAAGGTTTTCAGGCAGTTTTTAACCCCAAACTGTTAACAAAACATCATAAGAATAGGTTTGAAATTAAATGTGGACCACATCAGTTACATTTAGAACTTTCAGTTCAGACGCAAGCTTTGAGTTCAGCCCATGCGCCAAGAATACAGATGTTAAGTACCAAGGATAGTTCCACTACTGTTGAACTGATTTGGAAAATGAAATCAGTGACTTCCAATTACTCAATAGATTCATGAAATGATATTTGTAAAATTTTGTAGATGTTCCCTTATAGTGTTCCTGAACATTACTCATTTTTGTCTTAGAAAATGAGACATGTACTAACTGGTGGACTGGTATCATGTTTCTGGGAGCATATCTTAGAAGAAGCGTGTTCATCATACTACCCATTGAGTTTTGATGGAACTATCAATGTTAAAGATAAAAGAGAATTTCAAACAGCCATTACATCTTGGTCAGAGAGTAACTGCTGCATAACAACAAGGTCACTTAAGAACTTTCTTTATCGAAGAAGCAGATGGTGAAATGTTACATCAGAAATAATGTGAAGAACTTTCTGAAGTGAACTTGTACCTAAGTAAATGCCTTCTGGGGGGGGGGGGGTCACATGGACTTAACATCACTAAAAAAGTGTTTAGGGTCTTAGACAATGATGTCCAGGAAATCCAAGGCAGACAACTTAAAAATATGAGAACATGCAACATTCATATAATGAATAATGCCTATGTAAAAGCATTGGCGTGTTTAGATGAAGAAGTATCCAAATGTCTGGTCAGTGTATACAATTATTTTCATGGTTGGCCTGTCCATTGACAAGAATTTGAAGAAATTCTGTCTAAGTTTAACATTCCACTTCATAAGTTTTTTAAGCATATACACCCACAAGGTGGCTTAGTTTAGGATCTTCGGCTAACAGGATTTTGGAACAGTGGGATGGTATAGCATATTACTTTCTTAACCATATATCTCTAAAAATAGAATTACACTACTGTTCAATCCAAATCCTACAGTGATATTGTGAATGCTTAAAAAAACCTCCAATAAAAGCAGAACTTCATTAGATAATTTAATCTGCAGAACTATTCTGAAAGTTCATGCAGCATTTTCAGAGCTAAACACTTTGATTCACAAATTGCTTACAGAAATAGAAAACATTCTTGAAATCTTTTTGGCTCATGTCTAGAACATTTCTGCTTTAAGAAAAATTGAAAGTATTTCCAAATTTCTTCATAATGAACACTTCACATTGAATGATCTGCTTCCTCTTGAACAACTAGTTGTTAGTGAGCAAGTAACCAAAGAGTTTAGTATGCTGGAAGAATGTGACAAGTTGTGGTTTCTATACAATGCAGACAAACATTATAACACAATTCACAAAAATGTGATGGAATAGACTTGCTTATGAAGTGCACTACTAAAAAGACTTGGGTTTTTAGATTCCAAAGAAAGAATAAAGAGCAGAAGCTGCAGTAAAATGTTAAAGGTTGCAAAATAGTGCCATTTGATGTCCAGCAAGATTACATATTAGACAAGTGGAGGGTTCTACAGTTTGAAAATGATGACACAGCTTTAAATAACAAAGGTACTGACAAGTATTGGCAGAGCACATCTCAAAAAGAGATTCATCATCTACAGAGTTTAAGTACACAAAAGTTTCAAAACTTGTTAAGGCTTGTCTAACATTGTTCCATGGAAATGTGGACATAGAAAGGAGGTATACTATTGTGAAGCACACATTAGGAGAAGACAAGGCAGCAATGACTGAAAGATTTTTGAACAATATTTTGAATGTCACGGATGCATTGGGATAACACCCCATTTTCTTTCTTTGCTCATTAGATATGGACAGCAAGCACATGCAAATTATAGAGCTTATAAGGAAGAATGTGAAAGGAAAAGAAAACGTGAATTAGAATAAAAGCAAAAAAGAGGAACAAAACCACAAGCTTCTCGAAGAGTTGAATAACAAGATGAATATCATCAGTTGTGAAACAGCTTCTCTGAAAGAATAGAGAAAAGAACATCAACTATCGAAGGAGGCACAAGAAGAACTTCTCTTTCAAGCTTCCATTCAGAAAAATCTTGAGAAAAGAAAATTTAATATGATTACTTCATTTTTTGCTAAGATTCCTAAGAAATAGTAATCCAAAAATATTATGTTGATTTTTTCCAGTATTAAAGTGTAGAATAACAGTCGTAAAAATGTGATGTAGGTTTTGTTTGTGAGTTATGATTACCAGTACTGAACTACCAATGTACCTACACATATTAATAAATTTGTATCAAGAAAGAAATGGCCTTGCACCATAGAAAAATTTATTACAGTCTTAACTAGTCTTTTGGAAGGTGGTTATCAAAAATGAAAACAACTAATTTGTGCCATTTCTGTTTATTTAAATAAATAGCTGAGTACGTAGTGCTGCCCTGCTATGTATTGATTCCAATCAACTGTTAGTCCATCTCCTCATCCCCCCCCCCCCCCCCCTCTCTCTATCCATCTCATCCTTCATGTTCGCTCTGTCTATCTCCTCCTCCCCCCACTCTGTCTGTCTCCTCCCTCCTCCTCTGTTCATCTCCTCCTCCCCTCCGCCTCTCTCTATTCATCTCCTCCTCCCCTCTGCCTCTCTCTGCCTATCTCTTCCTCCCCCTCTCTCTGTCCATCTCTCCCTTCCATCTGTCTGTGCCAGTCTCCTCCTCCCCCCTCACTGTCTGTCCAGCTGCTCCTTCCCCAATTCTGTCCCCATGCTGTCGCTACAGTAGGACACTGGTGGTTTTTCTTTTAAGATTGTAAAAAATTTGGGCAAAATCGTTCTTGGGCCTTAGAGCTTTTTACTCTTGGCTTTGCCTGCATACATACATCAAAACCAGGCTGTCCCGAAAGACGACAACAAGCTATAGGGACAGGTTCCTTACACCGAAACAAGAAAAAAATGTCAGTAAACACGGGTTCTAAAGTGCATGCCTTAAGAGCTACGAGCGCTTCTTCAGTAAAAGAGATTTGTTTCACACTAGCGAAGATGAAAAAGTGCTCATAGCTTTTAAGGTTGCATTTTTGAGTCCATGTTTACTAGACATTTTTTTTCTTGTTTTGGTGGAAGGAATGTGTCCCTAAAGCTTGTTGGTGTTTTTCTGGAACACCCTGTATATTTCACATACATTTAATATATTGTAAACATATTTGTACATATATTTCACATTTATCTCTAGCGAATTTTGCCATGTAGCTTCATTTTCACACAGCTTAATATTTATGACATTGAATCTCCTGAACTGTGTGCTGCAAAATGATATACTTTTGCATATACATCCAGTGGCATATGTGGCTACTGTCTAGGAAATGTGCTGTGAGTATAGTTACTAATAAATTAAAACTTCATGTGTGATGCGGCAGTTTTTCACACATCTCAGTGTTTGTATCATATCTCCTGAACTATGTATCATACAATGATATATTTTTATACGTGCATTCAGCAACACAGTACGTGTATCCTGTCTGCAAAATGTGTTGCAAACAGAATTAGTAGTAAACAAGTAATAATGGAAAACATCATGCTTCATGCAACGGTTGTACAGCATATGGTAATGTTGGAAGTTGTCAGGGACAAAAAGTTTTATAAGGTTGGAATGTGTAAAGTCTGTTCCGAGTCACGCTCTCATTTGCAAATACTGGATGACTAAGGTCGGCTATTCGTGCGTTTTGGACTACACTGGTTTTTCAACCCCCAACCTCACTACTTCAATATTAGGTGGTACATATCCTCACAGTGATGATTTCCAGACCATAAGTGGTCTGTACCAGGTTTGGTCGAAGTAAGTCCAGTAATTTAGCAGGAGATGTGGAATATGCACACACACACACACACACACATACATACATACATACATACATATTGTATTGTACATTCATTTTTATAATATGTATGGATTTGTCAGCTTTTTATCACATTTTTTTTTAAATGGTTTTATCATCTTTTAATCACCTTTTTCAAATATTTTGTCACTTTTCTCAGCTTTTTCAAATGTCATCATGTTCGCCTGCTTAGTTGGGTGGTAACGTGCTTGCCTCCCATGCAAACGGACCCGGGTTCGATTCCTGGCCAGGTTGGAGATTTTCTCCACTTGGGGACTGGGTGCTGTGTTGTCCTCATCATCATTTCATCCTCATCACCGGCGCGCAAGTCGCCCAATGTGACATCGAATGAAATAAGACTTGCACTTGGTGGCCAAACTTCCACGAATAGGGGCCTCCCGGCCATACGCTCATTTCATTTCATTTCGTTTCAATGTCACCATAGCACCTCATTTTGGAACTGCATAGTTTTAATACAGAGGAAATGGGATAAATGAGTGTAGACTTCATGAATTTGTATACTTTTGAAAGTGATGGTTTATTAAGTATGAAGTTATGTTTGACTAAGAATGCAATTTTGTTTCACAGAAGTAGAAAAATCTGTTTAAGATAAAGTGTATACATTTGATGTAATTTGGCATTTTGCTGAATCTATAACATAAGTAGAAAAAATAAACATTTACTTGTTAAAATTTTGTTATAGGCTTGTTTGTGCAATGTTGCACTGGAGAGAGGAGAATTCGTCTCTTCTGTTGGAAACAGAAGTTGATGCCCTTAGTCAGGATGAAGATGGATATACTCCCCTTGTGAGTGAAAGCTTTTTGTTGTTGTTTGTTAATCAGCATAGCACTTACTGTATGAGATTGTGTATTATTAATGAAACTGTCTTCCATGATGCAATGAGCTTCAGTATTACTTGCACACGTAACTTATTTCATGTAACCCTAGTAGTTGGATTTTGAAATTCTTAATTAAGTGTATCTATAGATACTCTAACAGATATGCCTATCTTCTGAAGATATGCGTAATGAAATCTCATGACTTAATTATCATATCTGATCAAAATGTGATTATAAGTTAATGTTCCATGTTACCCTAGCCGACAAAAATTCCTTCAATAACTTTTTAGTCCACAATGTTTCATCATTGTGTTTGATGAGAATTTAAACTGGCAGTAGCAGATTTTGGAACTCCTAAAACAACTTAGTTCAGCCACATCTGCATTTAGAATCATTGCAGACCTTGGGGAGAGGCAAATCCGTAAGTTCATATATTTTGAATATAATAGAGGGAAACATTCCACGTGGGAAAAATATATCTAAAAACAGAGATGATGTGACTTACCGAACGAAAGTGCTGGCAGGTCGATAGACACACAAACAAACACAAACATACACATGAAATTCAAGCTTTCGCAACAAACTGTTGCCTCATCAGGAAAGAGGGAAGGAGAGGGAAAGATGAAAGGATGTGGGTTTTAAGGGAGAGGGTAAGGAGTCATTCCAATCCTGGGAGCAGAAAGACTTACCTTAGGGGGAAAAAAGGACGGGTATACACTCGTGCACACACACATATCCATCCGCACATACACACACACACAAGCAGACCCTCTCCTTCCCTCTTTCCTGATGAGGCAACAGTTTGTTGCGAAAGCTTGAATTTCATGTGTATGTTTGTGTTTGTTTGTGTGTCTATCGACCTGCCAACAGTTTCGTTCGGTGAGTCACATCATCTGTGTTTTTAGATATAGTTCATATATTTTGCATTTTTTCATTCAGTAATGTCATATGGTGTACTATTCTGGGAAACTCATTGTCAAGAAAGAAAGTCTTCAGTTGCTGAAAAATGTGTTATTTGTTGTAAGAATAATAATATGTGATGCTCACCCACAATCACCTTCTAGACATCTGTTTTAGGAGTTAATCATTTTGACTACTGATTCACAATATATTTATTCACTCATGAAGTTTGTTGTAAAAAAGCCACTGCAGTTTAAAAGGAACAACAATGTACATAATTACAATACTGGAAGAAAAACTGACATTCTTTACTCCACATTAAGGCTGTCTTTAGCATAATAAGGAGTGCACAATGCTACAACAAAAAAAATTGATCATTTACACAGTGACATAAAATGTTTTACAGAGTGCAAAGTAAAATTTGGAAACAAACGGAAAAAGTTTCTTCTTGACAAGTCCTCATATTCTGTAGAAGAATTTCTATTATTGTATGGTGTAAAAGATGGTGGGTAGGAATTGCTAACTCACATCAGTATATTTAGTAGTAGTAATAATAATAATAATAATAATAATAGTAATAAACTTGTAAATGGTCAGCTTGTATGCATATTTACAAAATAATTTGCAGTGTGAATGTAAAATGACTTGTTTCACATCACTACAATTTATCATGCAAAAGATGTGTTGAACATGAAATTAACTACTTAACTAACCTAGAGAATATGCGCTATTGGAGGAATAGCCTGTTTGTATTCAGTTTCCTGCCCATGAAGTTAACCATTCTGTGTCAATTTTTGGGTGCATTCATTTCTGGAATGGATCCAAGGCAGATTCAAGGACCGAATGTGAAACACTGTATCAACACTATGGATTATGTCCATCAACAGTCAATACTCATAATGGTGTTTCCAGCTGGACAATGAATAATTCCGAAGGAAATGGAGAAAATGTTGCCAGGTGACATCATTCAACAATGTGAAAGTCCTTGTTCCTCTCCTGTGTTTGTTGTGAATAAGAAGGATGGCAATTACCAGCAGCTGAACAGTGTCACGTAAAAAGGTTATTACCCGTTCTCATGAACTGATGACACTTTGGACTGTCAGAAGTGTGTGTTCTTTCTCCACCTTGGATATGAAGAGAGGTACTGGCAGATTGAAGTTACGAGGCTGACTTCATAATACTGATGGTCTCTGTGAGTTCAAATTTAAGTAATTAGGTCTGCAACACTCCAGCCATAATCGAATACAAGAGTCTGCTTCATCTTAAATACACTGTGTGTCTTTGTTACCTGGATGACATCATTATTTTCATGAAGATGTTCAAAGAACATCTAAGCCACCTGAAAACTGGGCTGTGAGTCTTTTCCTGAATCAAGGAAATAGCTTCTTCATCATCCAAGAAACAAAAGTCGTGGGACAACTATTTAACAAAAGTGGATTTTGTCATGATCCAAAAAAAGAATGAGCCATAACAGGTGTTCTAACATTGCAGCACATTTTCGGTGTGCGAGGCTGCTTCTGAGGTACACACTTGAGAAAGGATTTTAGTTGGAAGACACAGCCAGTACTAGAACTGGTGCTGGGAGATGCCATATATTTTTTTTGGAATGAGGAGCGAGAAAGATATTTAATATTCTTAAGAGGGTGCTGACAGCTTCACAATTCCAGGCAGTTACTGATGACAGTGCCGAAATGAAACTACACACTTATGCTAGTGGTTACAGGCTTGTGCAGTTTTAGTAAAAATCCAAAAAGGTTCTGAAAGAGTGATTGCCTACACCTCCAGAGTACTCAGAAATGCTGAGGAAGAGTGCCTTGCAGTTGTCTGGGTATTCAGTAAGTTCTGTCCCTATTTATATAGCAGTCCATTCACTATTGTGACTGACCACCAGTCTTAATGTTGGATGACAATCCTGAAGGATCCATGTGGGCAACTGACAACAATTCTTAATGTTAGATGACAATCCTGAAGGACCCATTTGTACAACTAGCAATATATGACCTGAAGCTTCAGGAATATGACATCACAGTTGTATACAAAAACGGATGCAAACACAGTGATGCTGCAAGTTTTTTTGTGTGACCATCCTCCGCAGCAAGCATATAAATACTTGTTTTGCAAGTTTTCTGTGTGGCCATCCTCCAGAGCAAGCATATAAATACTTGTTTTGCAAATCAAGCTGCCTTTTCCTGCTGCTAGTTGCTTTATTTATCCCATACGCGTTTCGCCTTCTCCTGTTCTAAGGCATCATCAATGGGCTCTATAACGATACAGTTTTGTTATTTATAGATTATCATACAAAATCAAATAGGGGTAATGCAGGAGTAGGTTTAATAATGAATAAAAAAATAGGAGTGTGGGTTAGCTACTACAAACAGCACAGTGAACGCATTATTGTGGCCAAGATAGACACAAAGCCCATGCCTACTACAGTAGTACAAGTTTATATGCCAACTAGCTCTGCAGATGATGAAGAAATTGATGAAATGTATGACGAGATAAAAGAAATTATTCAGGTAGTGAAGGGAGACGAAAATTTAATAGTCGTGGGTGACTAGAATTCGTCAGTAGGAAAAGGGAGAGAAGGAAACATAGTAGGTGAATATGGATTGGGGGGAAGAAATGAAAGAGGAAGCCGCCTTGTAGAATTTTGCACAGAGCATAACTTAATCATAGCTAACACTTGGTTCAAGAATCATGAAAGTAGGTTGTATACCTGGAAGAATCCTGGAGATACTAAAAGGTATCAGATAGATTACATAATGGTAAGACAGAGATTTAGGAACCAGGTTTTAAATTGTAAGACATTTCCAGGGGCAGATGTGGACTCTGACCACAATCTATTGGTTATGAACTGCAGATTGAAACTGAAGAAACTGCAAAAAGGCAGGAATTTAAGGAGATGGGACCTGGATAAACTGAAAGAACCAGAGGTTGTACAGAGTTTCAGGGAGAGCATAAGGGAACAATTGACAGGAATGGGGGAAAGAAATACAGTAGAAGAAGAATGGGTAGCTCTGAGAGATGAAGTAGTGAAGGCAGCAGAGGATCAAGTAGGTAAAAAGACGAGGGCTAGTAGAAATCCTTGGGTAACAGAAGAAATATTGAATTTAATTGATGAAAGGAGAAAATATAAAAATGCAGTAAATGAAGCAGGCAAAAAGGAATACAAACGTCTCAAAAATGAGATCGACAGGAAGTGCAAAATGGCTAAGCAGGGATGGCTAGAGGACAAATTTAAGGATGTAGAGGCTTGTCTCACTAGGAATAAGATAGATACTGCCTACAGGAAAATTAAAGAGACCTTTGGAGAGAAGAGAACCACTTGTATGAATATCAAGAGCTCAGATGGCAACCCAGTTCTAAGCAAAGAAGGGAAGGCAGAAAGGTGGAAGGAGTATATAGAGGGTTTATACAAGGGCGATGTACTAGAGGACAATATTATGGAAATGGAAGAGGATGTAGATGAAGATGAAATGGGAGATAAGATACTGTGTGAAGAGTTTGACAGAGCACTGAAAGACCTGAGTCGAAACAAGGCCCCGGGAGTAGACAACATTCCATTAGAACTACTGATGGCCTTGGGAGAGCCAGTCATGACAAAACTCTACCATCTGGTGAGCAAGATGTATGAGACAGGTGAAATACCCACAGACTTCAAGAAGAATATAATAATTCCAACCCCAAAGAAAGCAGGTGTTGACAGATGTGAAAATTACCGAACTATCAGTTTAATAAGTCACAGCTGCAAAATACTAACACGAATTCTTTACAGACAAATGGAAAAACTGGTAGAAGCGGACGTCGGAGAAGATCAGTTTGGATTCCATAGAAATGTTGGAACACGTGAGGCAATACTAACCTTACGACTTATCTTAGAAGAAAGATTAAGGAAAGGCAAACCTACGTTTCTAGCATTTGTAGACTTAGAGAAAGCTTTTGACAATGTTGACTGGAATACTCTCTTTCAAATTCTGAAGGTGGTAGGGGTAAAAAAAATACAGGGAGCGAAAGGCTATTTACAATTTGTACAGAAACCAGATGGCAGTTATAAGAGTCGATAGGCATGAAAGGGAAGCAGTGGTTTGGAAAGGAGTGAGACAGGGTTGTAGCCTCTCCCCGATGTTATTCAATCTGTATATTGAACAAACAGTAAAGGAAACAAAAGAAAAATTCGGAGTAGGTATTAAAATCCATGGAGAAGAAATAAAAACTTTGAGGTTCGCCGATGACATTGCAATTCTGTCAGAGACAGCAAAGGACTTGGAAGAGCATTTGAACGGAATGGACAGTGTCTTGAATGGAGGATATAAGATGAACATCAACAAAAGCAAAACGAGGATAATGGAATGTAGTCAAATTAAATCGGGTGATGCTGAGGGGATTAGATTAGGAAATGAGACACTTAAAGTAGTAAAGGAGTTTTGCTATTTAGGGAGTAAAATAACTGATGATGGTCGAAGTAGAGAGGATATAAAATGTAGACTGGCAATGGCAAGGAAATCGTTTCTGAAGAAGAGAAATTTGTTAACATTGGGTATAGATTTAAGTGTGAGGAAGTCGTTTCTGAAAGTATTTGTATGGAGTGTAGCCATGTATGGAAGTGAAACATGGACAATAACCAGTTTGGACAAGAAGAGAATAGAAGCTTTCGAAATGTGGTGCTACAGAAGAATGCTGAAGATAAGGTGGGTAGATCACGTAACTAATGAGGAGGTATTGAATAGGATTGGGGAGAAGATAAGTTTGTGGCACAACTTGACTAGAAGACGGGATCGGTTGGTAGGACATGTTTTGAGGCATCAAGGGATCACAAATTTAGCATTGGAGGGCTGCGTAGAGGGTAAAAATCGTAGAGGGAGACCAAGAGATGAGTACACTAAGCAGATTCAGAAGGATGTAGGTTGCAGTAGGTACTGGGAGATGAAGAAGCTTGCACAGGATAGTGTAGCATGGAGAGCTGCATCAAACCAGTCTCAGGACTGAAGACCACAACAACAACAGATTATCATACAGTTCACTTCACGATTTTTTGTAAAAAAAAATAATTACTTATGATTTGCTGATCTGCGTTTCCTCACATCTGATCTGGAGGTGGCAGTGACAAAAGTGATAGTGCGACCTCCAGACCAGATGTGAGGAACCACAGATCAGCAAATTGTAAGTAATTAATTTTTTTACAAAAAATCACCAAGTGAACTGTTTGATAATCTATAAATAACAAAACTATATTGTTGTAGACCCCACTGATGATGCCTTAGAACAGGAGAAGGCGAAACACGTATGGGATAAATAAAGTAACTAGCAACAGGAAAAGGCAGTTTAATTTGGAAACAGTGATGCTGACTTACTTTCACAGAATCTGTTGGAGGAACATTGTATTGCTGTTGATATTTCAGTCATCACTACACCAACAAACATTAATGCTATGATGGGAAGATCCAGAATTGCTGAACACCATTGTAGTGTTGGAGAAGGAAGAATCAAAGAAGAGTCCAATTTAATAGATCGAACACTGTATTAAAGGAATTACAGCCCTATGGCATGGAAATGCTTGCTCATCATCTCAGCTCATTTACAGCTAGACATACTATACTGAAATATTTTCATGAGGTTGTGATATGAGGCCATCTGGGATCTGTGAAGACCCTTGATGTAATCAGGAGGAGGTATCATTAGCTAAGTACCTACCTATATGTCAGAAATATGTAGGAAATGCCAGCAACCAAAGTGTCCTCATGTTACCCCTAGGACAGTGTTTCCCAGTGTTCCTGTAACCATTACTCCTGAAGATCATGTACACTGCCCAACAAAAAAAGTGGAGCACCCAGAAGACATGGTCAAATGTCAGTGTAACTTTTTTCATCTACACATCACCTGTGTGTATGTAAACGATTGGAGTTGCAATTCTTTGTGCCAGGTAGAATGGCCAGCAGAGCATATTGGTATTGTTGTCAGGCCTGTTAGGCTATATAAGGAGCACGAACAGTGTCAGAAGTTGAGTGATTACTGTGAATGACATGGATATGCCACATATTCATGTGAGGCAGAATTATCAGCATCTGATAGTTTGAAAGGGCCCTCATTGTGAGTCTCTATTTGTCTGACTGGTCAAATTGTGCAACATCCAGATTTTTAGGCTTTTAGAATGTGACAGTGGCCCAGTGTTGGACTGCATGGGAATGTGAGGACAGACTTACATGTTGTCAAGATTCTGGTCAACTAGGTCTTACCACCATGAGGGATGATTGCTATATTGTATCCCAAGCACATTGTAAACCCTTCACATCTTTGCATGCCATCCAAGAACAAGTAATGGATTCCCTGTAACATTCTGAGTCATTCTGCACCATTGGTTGGAGGCTAGATGCAGCTGGACTAGGGACTTCTTGTCCCATGCGTAAGCCAGCGTTAACACCACAACATGAATGATTGCATTTGGAATGGTGCTGTCAACAGGAAACATGGACTGCTGATGAATTGCATCACATTGTGTCCTACACTACCTTGAATGATCATGGCAACCTCACAGAGAAAGTTCCCACTCTACCAATGTTTTGGAGAGGCACAGTCATGTTAATTCTAGGGACATTAACATTCAACAATAAAAAACACACTTGTTTTTGTAGACATTATACTTGCCAAGAAGTAATGAAAATAATTGAGATGAATGGTATTGCTTATTTCTAACAATTCTTTTTAGATTTTGTTTGGTCTTTACCGATGTATATCGGAAATCATATTTCAGATTCAGTCAGTTTCTTACCTTTGTTTTCATTGCCGTCATGGAATCAGCATTCTTAAGGCTTTTTCTCATAATTGGGTTACTCTTCAGCAATCTTTCTTCAAAATTAATGCCAGTCCAGTGCCAGTGTCAAAGATATCAAGGCCCAGTTTCAGCAGTTGTGGGCTAGCTTGCTTTAGAAGAGGATACAATGGCTGTATGACTCCCTGCCAACAGAATCATGTCAGAAGGGGATACAATGTGTATGTTGATAAATGCACTCATAGTGACAAGTTATTAGCAGATTTGACTCGATTTTCTAATCAGTCAAATAACATCGCAAACCAGTAAAGTTTATTTCATTTTTTGCAGGGGAGTGTATGTCTCGTAACTTCTATCAGGATATTTTGCTCACTCTAAATATACTCTAATTCACAACGTTGCAAAGATGATTATAGTAATGTTTAAAATAGTGGCACTGTGTGTGCAGCTTTTATCCTTCAGTGAAAAAGCTGGCTTGACACACTTACAGAATCCAATTTTGTCCTTATTCTGAAGTAATTTTAATATTGTAACAGTGTATGTCATTTATGGTGGTCTTTTTATGATTACTGCTCATTGGCACCACAACTGCAAATACAAAAGCAACTTAAAAACCTATTTAGTTATTGTCAACTCAGCTATTTATGTCCAGTAGTAAATGAAGAGAGTGCTGTAAATTAGCAATTTTATGCACAGTAGTTGGCATTTGAATAGCAGTATATTTACACTCATTTGATTCTGTTTCTTGTCTAACAATCCAAAGTACCTTGAGAAATTAGAGGCATCAACAATGAATTCACTTCATTGTCCATCGATTTGGTTGGAGAGTGATCTACGGACTAACAAAAGAAGAACGACGAGTGAGCCAGTCAGTAACTTGATGATGCCAATAATGAATGGGCCACACCAAGTAAGCAAGCAGCTGCACTAATTGTCATTGGTGACTACAAATTAGTTTCAAACAATGTCGGTAATACATTCACTGTGGCCTCCGCTGCATCACGTCTTGTGTTAATGCTCTTATTTAACAATTTTAGGCTTAGTTACCTATCTAAAAATTGTTTGTTGAACTAGGTAATGATTTTGCAACAACAAAAATAATTAATTTTTGGCAATGTAGTGTAATTGGATAGATAATAAATCTAATCACCAAGTAGTGGCGGAAGACCAAAAAAAGGTTGTATGTATGCAAGCTTTCAGAGCCTGTGGCTCCTTCCAGCAGAAGGGTGAAGGAGAAGGAAGAGGGGTGAAGGGAAAGGACTGAAGAGTTACAAGAAAAGTGGTCAAGTTCGGGAAAGTTACCCAGAACCTTGGATCAGGGGCAACTTACCAGATGGCAAGAGAAGGAAAGACGTACTGCCAGAAGAAGGAGCTGCTGGCTCCAAAAGCTTGCAAATGAAAAACATTTTTTTGTATTTTTATATGTGCTCTCCTACCCCCACTTGATGACTGGATTTTTTAATCCATCCAATTACATTACAGGTAGTGATTTCGATTTTTTTCAAATCCCTCCCCCCAGAACATTTTATTTTACACCTTGAGGGTAGTTAACCATGCTTGCAAAACACACTCAATGACATCTGGTATGAATTCCTCTTGTAGTCACTCCATTTCACCAGCCTGAAACTGATCTTTTTGGGTGACTTACCAGGCCGTCAAATGGAAATAAACTACACATCAGCTACACAGTCACCAAGGCTGTACCAACTGCCCAAGTTCTGTAAATCATCAGGTTTCTTGCAGAAAACATATTGTTGAAGCATTGAATGTCACATCTAATTATTCCTGATAGTGGAAAATTATTTCAGTCAAGACTGGTGTCAGAAGTAATTTAAGGGTACATTATCACCCATAGGATGACAAATGCATTCCACCCACAGATGATTTATGTTACAGATAATTGTAATCAGACATTTGCAGATGTAGTCATCAATCTATGATGACATTCGCGAGAGAGAGTAGGATACCAGCTTCAAGTCATGATACATACATCAAAAAAGTGTTGCATCACCCCAGTTCCCAGATCTCCTGAAGGTAGACTTTGACTGTGGATCACAGACACAGTCCCTTTGACTGTTCAGAGCTGTCACTAAACCTGCCCAAAGATGCATCTACTAGGCAGAGGGGTCCAACAGCCAGTCAGTTCCAATCATTCCACCAGGAAGGAGGTACACAGCTTGTGTTGTCTGTAGTTCAACAATGCCTAGACGGTCAATACCGCAGCTCGATCGTGTCTGCATTGTTACTTTGTGCCAGGAACGGCTCTCAACAAGAGAAGTGTCCAGGCATCTCGGAGTGAACCAAAGTGATGTTCAGACATGGAGGAGATACGGAGAGACAGGAACTGTCGATGACAGGCCTAGCTCAGGCTGCCCAAGGACTACTACTGCAGTGGATGACCGCTACCTACGGATTATGGCTCAGAGGAACCCTGACAGCAATGATACCATCTTGAATAATGCTTTTTGTGCTGCCACAGGATGTTGTGCTATGACTCAAACTATGCACAATAGGCTGCATGATGCACAACTTCTCTCCCGACATTCAGGGCGAGAACCTTCTTTGCACCCATGACACCATGCAGTGCGGTACAGATGGGACCAACAACGTGCCAAATGGACCGCTCAGGATTTGCATCACATTCTCTTTACCGATGAGTGTCGCATATGCCTTAAGCCAGACAATCATTGGAGACGTGTTTAGAGGCAACCCGGTCAGGCTGAACGCCTTAGACACATTTTCCAGTGAGTGCAGCTAGGTGGAGGTTCCCTGCTGTTTTGGGGGGTTGCATTATATGAGACCAACATATGCCGCTGATGGTCATGGAAGGTGCTGTAACAGCTGTACAATACATGAAGGCCATTCTCCAACCGATAGTTCAACCATATTAGCAACATATTTGTGAGGCATTCGTCTTCATGGATGACAGTTTGCACCCCAATTGTGCACATCTGATCAATGACTTCCTTCAGAATAACGACATCGCTCGACTAGAGTGGCCAGGATGTTCTCCAGACATTAACCCTATCAAACGTATCTGGGATAGATTGAAAAGGGCTTTTTATGGACGACATGACCCACCAACCACTCTGTGGGATCTATGCTGAATCACTGTAGAGGAGTGGGACAGCCTGGAACATAAGTGCCTTGATGAACTTGTGGATAGTATGCCACAACAAATACAGGCATGCATCAATGCAAGACGGTTTGTTACAGGGTATTAGAGGTCCTGGTGTGCACCTCTGAAGGTCTCGCTGTATGATGGAACAACATGCAATGTGTGGTTTTCATGAGCAGTAAAAAGAGCGGAAATGATGCTTATGTTGATCTCTCTTCCAATTTTCTGTACGGGTTCCAGAACTCTCGGAATTGAGATGGTGCAAAACTTTTTTTGATGTGTGTATCTGCATACAGCAAAGCAAGACATTAGAGTTTTTCACCCTTTTTCCTGTTACATTGTTAGGGGATGAAACAAAACTTAGTATTTTATTTTCATTTCAATCTGTTGATTCTGAGAATTGCTGCATAACACAGCTCATCACCTGAACTGAAGAAGCAAGACAGCTGAAGTGCATATGCGTATTGGACATCCTGGATTTGAGCAATGAAAGCTGCAACACCAAACCGTGACCTATGGGATACAACTCAGGTGACATGGCATGGATTTTTACTCCTGTGTGGAACGTTGGGCTGTTGGGGGGGGGGGGGGGGGGGATGCTATTCTGGTACATATTGAATACAGAATCTCTTGTGAGGTGTTTCCTACAAAGCTGACATTATGTAGTCTCAAAAACATATGGATGTTGTCTGTGTCCTTCAAATGAAGCCCTGTTGTAATCCCGAGGCAAAGATCAATGACAGTAGCTTCTGTTACAATGGATGTGAAGATATGCCTTGTGATAGTAGTATCCTGATGGAAGGAACTACATTTGATTGTTTCAGTGGCCATGAGGATGTTACAATATTGCCAGATTGTGAGGGTCCACCATGTTGCAATAAGGTGAATCAATGAGCAAACCCAGATCCAATAAGCAGCAGTCTACTCCAGAACAGTGAGCCACAGTTTCGTGAGGAGGAGAAGCAATGCCATGTGATGTACTTCAGTTTGGTTACTGGTGGGTGATATCTGGCTTCCCCATCAGTTGCCACCTCTTGCAATTATTTGTCATTAAACAATATTAGGAAAAGAATAAATTGCTGCTTACCATGAAGATCACCCATTGATCTGCCGACAGGCACAGTGAAAAGACTGTTACAAATTATAGCTTCAGTAAAACACACACACACACACACACACACACACACACACACACACACACACACACACACGAGCAGTCATACCTCATGCACGTGGGACTGCTACCACCGGCAGCCGTGACCAGAACTGGGTTGGAGCTGCTGTTGATATTCCAACCTAGAATTTCCATTGTTTTATTTATTATTTAAGATTGGTAATTTCTGGGAGATTCTGGGACTTATAAATTATGGATTATTGTAATTTACTAGAACTTTTTTTCCCTCAGTTAAAGTGCTTTCAGTGTGAACTGCTATTTTTGAAAACTCTGCTCTCATAACTGGTCTTGATCCTGGTTTACATATGAGAATACTTTATTAATCATCTTTCCTTTCCTCTCAGTGTTATCCTTCAGTCAATACACATTACTGCCTGTCTTAAATTCAAGTGTAATATCATATTTCTTATTATTACAGTGTGTGCCAAGCTCATGTTATTTTGGACTTTGCAGCTTTCTGTTTGTTCATGTGAACTTTTATTCTTCAAGTGTGATCTTGACTGTGTATTTTTGTGCTTTAGATGTGGGCTTGCGTACGAGGTCACCATGAAACTGCATTGCTGTTGTATCGATGGAACCATACAGCACTAAAAGTCCGAAATCATGCTTCACAGACAGCTATAGACTGTGCAAGAGAATATGGACATGATTCTCTGGCACAGGACCTAGAGCAGCAAGAGGCTTTACGTCTGCAAGAGAACCCTGGACCAGATGACATATTTCTTCGACCAGATATTGTTACAATGTATGTTGAATTATATTTATCATTATTGTTACAATTGTGTTGAAGTTTCTAAATGTACTTACTATCAGGACTTATTCTGTAATTTTTCTATCAAATGATCGGTTTGTTGATGGAATCGCTCATGTGTGCTGTACTGATTAGCTATGATTTAAGGACCATCTGTTGTGTAATCCTAATGTCCTCTGTGACCGATTTCTGAATGTTGTATTATCTTTGTTTTAATGGGGCTTAATGAAACTGGCATATGATTTGTAGCCTTCACAGCCAAAATAGCAGTAGTTTGCAATACAGTCTTACATTCTTAAGTTCATTTATTCCAAGGACACATGAGATTAAGATATTTGGTAATTAGATACCATGTTCTTAGTAGTTGACAAAATCAATTACTTAAAATGAAAAATTTCTTTTTCATACATTACAGGTAGATGCCAGCATTTTTTTCTTATTCACTAACTTGTTTTCTTGATGTATAATATATTTTGTTATGCACTTGGTAGACTGTTATTTTTAGTGGTTTATATTTTTTTTAGATTGGACTCTGAAAAAACTTCACTGAACAGTGAGCTCCACGTAAACATTCCACCTTCTACAAACGTAGATTCAGAGATGAGTACTCCAAATAGTAATGAGAATGGCAGTCATAGCTCTGCTCAGAGTCCTGTTTGCTCAAGCTCAGGTAAGTATTTTAAGTGTTCATCATCATCTTCCTTTCTTCCCTAACCCGATATCAGGCTGGGTTGCAGCATTTATGGTACTTCTCCCCTTTCCTCTGTCTTTCCACCATTCTTTTTCTTCTGTACTGTTTTGTTCCATTCTATACCTTCTTCTTAAACCAGTCTTTATAGAGTCAAACCATCATGCTCTAGGTCTCGCTCTTGCCCTCAAACTTGCCCTCCATAATTTATTTAGGTATTCTTCCATTCCCTTTAAATGTCCAAAACTTTTCAATCTGTTCTCAATCCGCACACTCAGCTTTTCTGCTATAATTTTGTTCATAACATCATTTCTCCCTTTTTCTTGCTTAGGTTTCCTGAACATTCTTCTTAGGAATTTATCTGTTATTAAGTAAATTTAATTATATAATATTGTTTCAAGTTATTGAAAGACATACAAGAAAGTTTTATGCACATTGACAAAATCTAGATCCAGGTCAGATGTTGGTTTCGGGAGAGGGAGTAATGTCGTGAGCTATGATTCGTGCTGTGTATTTTAGTGTTTAGCATTGCTGCTTGGCAGGCTGTAGGTTGCCAGTTCAAACCTGAGCACCAGCAGTTACATTGTATCTAGTATTTGTGATTTCTGGAAGGTTCTTGAAATATTGTAGGCTTGTATACTCTGAAATATGTGCTGTTTGTTTGAATAGCAGCATTGTGGAATATTCGTGTTCTTATAAATAGCTGCACTCTCCATCCAGGAAGTCAGTTCTATTCTGGCTGCATGTTAGTGTCACTGATAAATGTGCTTTCTACTCTTAAGTGTCATCCTTCATTGCTGACTCTGCCTTCAGATTTGGACTTGACTGTAGTATCGACATGACAATAGCGAAGGCATAGGAAGTAATGTCTGGTG
The DNA here is from genome assembly GCF_021461385.2 of Schistocerca piceifrons. Lineage (NCBI taxonomy): Eukaryota > Metazoa > Arthropoda > Insecta > Orthoptera > Acrididae > Schistocerca > Schistocerca piceifrons. Next base: position 584,487,010 of record NC_060140.1, on the reverse strand, counting down.
TTAAAAATAATTAAAGTAGGTACCCATTCACTTTATTTTACTCTGTAGAAGAATTCTTTTACAGTAATGCATAAAATCTCTAAGCAGAAGCTCTTTTATGGTGCATACAGAATTGGTAATTCCTGTTAATCATTTTCATATTTTATGTAATTGTTAAGGTTTTTCTGCATCATCTGTTCTTATGCCCTGTGATACTACATATTTTAATCTGAGAGAGTAAAGGAAATGTAATAATGGCTATGGCACTCCTCATAACGTTTGTTACTATGCTGTATAGTTACTTATGTTTTGCATATTTCTATTTATATTGTATATATATCTAAAAAGAAAGATGATGAAACTTACCAAACAAAAGCGCTGGCAGGTCGATAGACACACAAACAAACACAAACATACACACAAAATTCTAGCTTTCGCAACCAATGGTTGCCTCGTCAGGAAAGAGGGAAGGAGAAGGAAAGACAAAAGGATATGGGTTTTGAGGGAGAGGGTAAGGAGTCATTCCAATCCCGGGAGCGGAAAGACTTACCTTGGGGGAAAAAAGGACAGGTATACACTCGCACACACACACATATCCATCCACACATACACAGACACAAGCAGACATTTTATATTGTATGTATTACCTTTATATTCATTTGTCTCAGGATTGAGCCACCTGCTTACACATCCACATACACATCTATAGAACACATACACTATAAACAAATACATAGAAATACCAGTAAATCAAACAATTAATGAATTAATAAGTAAACATGCATGGCATTTGTTAGATTCATGCTTTTCCCTAATTCATATAATGAACCGTAAATAAGTACACTTGTACATCGTGTATTGCTGTATCACAAAGTTCCACACTAAAGAAGGCAAGAGGCTTTGACTTTTAAAATGATGCATTCGTCATACAGGAAGCAAATATCTTAAAAGATAGTTGTGATGAAGGAAAAAAAAAGTGCTGCTAGATACAGTAAGCAATGCAGAATGAAACTTGCTGTTAGCAGCCTTGGAACTGTGTTTGTGTGTCACTGAGGAAACTTAATGTCATTCATTTCCTTACTAATGCTAATCAGCTCAAAAATTGCACCAATGAATGACGTCTGGCTCTGTACAGGAGCATATTGTTGTTCTTTGTGCTTTACTGTGTAATGTGATAAAATGTTGATACACTAGTGCACTTGACAGTCTAAAGAAGTTAGTGGTGCAGAACAATTAAGCTGTTTATTTATTGTAATTTCAAGCAAAATTTCTCACACGCAATACTGATGGGTTGTAGAGCTGAAAAGGTAAAATTTTGTGGCCTTGTTTGCTGGAAGAGCCCAGGGTTACCCAGCAGCCTAGATGGCATTCATTGTGTGAGAGTTGTAATTTAAGTGTATGTCTCCAGTGTGTGTCCAGTGCTGGAAACTGTGTGAATGCATTTAGAAGTTGGTGTTACATTTGTATTTGTGATTCCTGTGGGAGAGAGAAGAGCTAGGCTGAAACTGAAATCCAGCATGTAGCCTGCCATTTTGTGAAGCATCAAATGAATCACCTACCTCCAGATTGAGGGAAATCACAAAAGCCTGTGTTGGCAACCTTATATGCATTGTAGAACTATGTGAGTTCTTTAAATACATGTTTTATTCACCTTACAAATAAAGAATTAGAAGCTTTACGTAATTAAAAAAGACTATAGCATTAATCTATAATTATCATTCCTGTTCTCAGCAGGATGTTCATAAACAGTGACAAAAGTAATAAAAAGTTAGGCACATGAGTAGAAGTAATGTTAGTAGAAGAGAGAGCAGTAGATTTTTTTAATTTAAAGGAAATAAGAACAACTGAATGGATTTTACTAATTGCAGAATGGGGGATTCAGCTGACTATTAAGCAATATGAGTGAGAGATTAAATGGAGAAACAAAATTGATAGTAATAAAAGTGAACATAATAGTTGCCTAGATGTTTCCAGTGGAAAGTTATAGTGATATAATATAGAATTTGTATTTTTAGAGAGTGCAACGATTATTTTTAATCCTGAAATTTGTGGAGCACTACCGTAAAGAAAGTAGAGCTGTAATAAGTTACTGAAACAACTGACATATTAGTATCATTAAGTCACATCATGCAGCTCACCTATAGATAAGTGCTGTTTCGGTTGTTTTGTGTTTGATTTTATGTATGTAAAGTTTCCTGTTGTTTCATTGTATTTGTCTAAAGATACTGTAAAATTTGATTATGAGTGAGAAGTGCACAAATTGTTGAAGGTTACTGAATTGTGGGATATGTTCTGAATTGTGCAGATGGCAGAAATTGGGTACTGGCAGTTGGGAACAGAATGTGCTCTGATAGTTTCATTTTAAATGTTGATGGTTAGTTTAACCAGTTGTCAGAGTCATGTGGTAAGGAGCCTCTGGTAATTGTAGGAGCAGATAATATGCAGCAGATATCAAATGTTATTAGGAAGCTGAAATTACATAGTAAAATTAAGCAGAGGATTCTGCTGGTACTTAGCAGTTATGTGCATGGTGTAGACTCCCACTTACAAGAGACAGTAGATAAGGATTACCAAGTTACCAGCATTTTTAAACCAGGTGCTTGGCTCAGTAAGGTGACAGAAGACTTACAGGCTTTGTGTAAGGATCTTACTGAAGGATATCAGATGTGATACAGCTTGGAATAGTTTTTAGTAGAAATTGGGCTTATGACATGGACAGGATTGCAACTCAAAATCGGACCACTTATGTTCACTTTGTACATTTCTTCTGGCATCAGTCCCATCTTGATAGAGCTGTGAGGCAATTTAATATGCCACTTGTGAAGGCACTTATGACTTATGAAAGGGCATGCACTTCAGTGGTGCCAGCTGGGAGTATTCATAGGCCCATTTATACTAGACATGGCCTACACCTAAATAGGATTGGAAAAGAGTGGTTGGTGAAGCTTTTGGCAGAATAGCAGGTGGATCTGGGCTTAGTCAAGACCAAATTCCAGTAATAATGTGTAGAAAGGCTAGAACTTTCTTAGGAAGAAGTTAGGTGGCAGGTAACCCTGCTTGAGAAGTGTTCCTTTAATGATGGAAGATAGCTCAGTAAGTGTGGAATGCAGATCAGAAGACTTTGCATTATTTGATTTTGGCAAGAAGTTTATAATTCAGATGACTTGGATGACAAATATAATACATTTTTTTCAGATCTTCTCCACTTTCTTTAATAGGTCTTTCCCATTAAGAATTGCAGGCATACATGCAGTATTCATGAACTACTGATTTGAATAATTAATGCCATTAGGACATCATATAGGAGGACATGGGAACGGTATCATGAAATGAAGGTGCTGAGGAAAGTCATCAGGCAAGCTAACCCAATGCATGTCCGCCCCCAGTAGCTGAGTGATCAACATGACAGAATGTCAATCCTAAGGGCCTGGGTTCAATTCCTGGCTGGGTCGGAGATTTTCTCCGCTCAGGGACTGGATGTTGTGTTGTCCTAATCATCACCATTTCATCCCCATCGACGCGCAAGTCGCCAAAGTGGCGTCAACTCAAAAGACTTGCACCCAGTGAACGGTCCATGCAACCGGAGGCCCTAGCCACATGACATTTACATTTACCCAGTGCATTTGATGAAGAAAGTAGAAAGCTCTCTGAACAAAATTAAAACGAAGTGACCAATTGTGAAAGAGATATTGGAGCAGAATATGGGTACTCAGCTTAAAATACTTCTCTTTTGTGAGAGTGCAACTATTAGTGATAAATCAGAGCTGTGCAAAGTATTTAACAATCATTTCTTGCCAATAGTTGGCAAGGTAAATAAAAATTTTACTGGTAAAGTAAATATGTAGAACTGCTGTTCCCAGGTATTTTCTGTGACCTGTGTAAGGTATTTGGCTGTATGAATCACAATATTCCCCTAGAAAAATGGGTTTTTTATAGTTGATGGAACAGTCAACCAATGTTCCTCCTACATCTAAACAATCTTCCATCTAATATGTAACAAGTCAAATTGGTTCTTTTTGCAGATGACACTAATATTATAATTGATCCAAGCATACATACAGCAACAGAAGAAATGGTAAACAATGTTCTTAAAAGTATCATTGACTGGTTTTCTATGACTGGTCTCGCTCTCAATTTTAAAAAGGCACAACGTATAGAGTTCTGCATCAATGATGCAAGTAACATGTGGTGAGGAAATAACAAGTAGAGTGGAAACTTCAAATTTTTAGGTGTCCATATGGGTAAGAAATTAAACTGGAAAAGGCACGTTTTGGAGCTCCTACAACAACTTAGATCACCCACATTTGCCCTTAGGATCACTGCAAATCATGGGTTGAGGCAAAACAGTGAGTTGACTCATCTTACACATTTTCATTCATAATGTCACATGGAACACTGTTCTGGGATAACTCTTCTTTAAAAAAGAAAGTCTTCTTGCTGTAAGAATAATTTTTGGTGTTCAGCTCTATTTAAGGAATTAGGCGTTTTGACTATTGCTTCACAGTGACTAATGCCTCACAGTATATTTATTTTCTCATGAAGTTAGCTGTAAATAATCCATTGCAATTCAAAAGAAACAGTGATGTACACAATTCCAATATGAGAAAAAATGACATTCAGTACACCACATTAAGATTGTCTTTAGCACAAAAAGGGGGTGCATAATACTGCAACAAAAAATTTTTATCACTTACCCAGTGATATAAAATATTTGACAGACAACAAAGTTAAATTTAAAAACAAACTGAAAAGTTCCTCCTTGATAACTCCTTCTGTTCTTTAGAAGAATTCATATTATTGTAATGTGTAAAAGGTGGCGGAATGAAATTACTAACTGACATCTGTCTCTGTATGTCCTTTTTTTTATTAATTTTTTTTAAAGAAAAATTTTTTTAAAATTTTCAGCATGTAGACATATTTACAAATTAATTTGTGATGTGATGTGATGTGTATGGAAAATGGCTTCTTTCCTTGTCATTACAATTTATCGTGAGATGAGCCATGGAACATGAAACCAGCTAAGTACAACATTATGGAAAGGATAAATTGCTACTCATCACATGAGTCACAGACAGACACAGTGAAAAGACTGTTAAACATTTCGGCTTTAGAACAAAAACATCCTCATTCAGAAATAGAAAACACATATACACACATTCTTAAACAAGCACAACTCACACACACCTGGCCACTGTCTCCCACTGCTGTGGCCCAACTCTGTCTAATGAAGTAGCTACAGCCAACAAGGAAACACGAAATTGATTCAATTATCACACTATTAGAGAGTTAAGTTGGTTTGTGAAAATCAGTGCCCCACACATTATTTCTGTACTCAGTCACCTATTCATTGTGTCTTTGAGGTGTTATTAATTTTTTGACAGACTAAAGTATTCATTAGTGAAACCATTTTATGGAAAGGGTGAAATTGATAATGTAAACTATTATGGCCAATTTCTTTGTCACCACTTCAGAAGTTTTGAGAAAGCAATGTATAGGAGAGTAATGGCACACCTCAGTACCTGTTGTTTGCTGCAGACTCTCAGTTTGTCTTCAGAAGTAGTGCTGTTTATCCTTTTTTGTGTGAGACAGTAGCAGAGCTAAATGACAAATTAGGACAGTAGGTATTTTCTTTGATTTAACTAAAGTATTTGATTGTGTGACTGTACGGTACTTTTGCAAAAGTTGGAATATTATGGGATTAGGCAAAAAGTTCAGAAGTGGTTCACTTCATACATATGTACATACATACTCTGCAAGCCACCATGAGGCAGAGGGTATCTTGTACCACTACTAGTCATTCCCTAGTGCAAGCAAAAAATGAGTCTATTTGCTGCCTTACAAGCCCTAATTTTTATTATCTTATCTTTGTGGTCCTTAGGCAACATGTACGTCGGTGGCAGTAAAATTGTCTTGTGCCGTGTGCTTCAGACACTGGTTCTCTAATTTTTCTTGATAGTGATTTGCAAAAAGAGCATTATGTTCCCTCCAGAGATTCCCATTTTAGTTCATGAAGTGCCTCCATAATACTTGTATGTTGATTGAACCTACTGGTAACAAATTTAGCACCTTGCATCTGAATTATTCTGATGTCTTCCTTTAATCATACTTGGAGAGGATCCGAAAAATTCAGGCAGTACTCAAGAATAGGTAGCACCAGTTTTCTATACATGGTCTCCTTTATAAATGAACTACTCATTTTTAAAATTCTTCCAATAAACCAAAGGTGACCATTTAGTTCCTCTACTACTTACATGCCCATTCCATTTCAAATCATTTTGCAATGTGCGTCACTGCATCATGCAGCACACTACTGAAACTGTATTCAAACATTATGAGATTTTTTTGTACTCATCTGCATTAACTTACATTTTCTATATTTAGAGAGAGCTGCTATTCATCACACCAAAGAAAAATTCTGTCCAAGTTATTGTATATCCTCCTACAGTCACTCAACAACAACATTTTTCCATACACCACTGTGTCATCAGCATACAACTGCCGATTGCTGGTTATCCTGTCCGTCAAATGATTTATGTATATGGAAAATAAGAGCAGTCCTGTCACACTTCTAAGGCACTCCTGACAATACTCTTGTCTCAGATCAACACTTGCCATAGAGAAAAATGTACTGGGTTCTATTACTTGTGAAGTTTTTGAGCCATTCACATACCGAGGAACCTATTCCATATGCTTGTACCTTTATTAACAGTCTACATTGGGGCACTGTATCAAACGCTTTTTGGAAATCTAGGAATATGGAATCTGCCTGTTGTCTTTCATCCATGGTTTGCAGGATATCATGTGAGAAAGGGTTAAACTTGAATTTCACATAAGTGGTGCTTTCTAAATCCATGCTGATTTGTGGACACAAGCTTTTTCATTTCATGGAAGTTACTGTGTTTGAACTGATAATTTCTTCAAGCTCTGCAAGAAACCACTCAGCTGAGACTTTCTGCTGGGCCAGAGAGTCACCATAAATGTAAGCTAAGTAAGGGGTCAGAGCTGTAAAGCAGTCTGTAAAACTGAATTGGGATACCATCTGGACTGGATAACTTATTTGTTTTCAACTCTCTTAGTTGCTTCTCTACTCCAGGGAAGCCTATTACCGTGTCCTCCCTAGTAGAGTCTGTGCAGTGATCAAGTGACGGCATGTTTGTATGTTCCTCCTGCATGAATGATTTCTCAAAGGCAAAATTTATAATCCAGCTTTCCTTTTACTGTCTTCTATTGCTACAGCAGACTGTTCAATTCGTAACTGGATAGAAACCTTTAACATGCTAAGCTAATTTACAGATGACAGATTTTTTGCAAGCTTGTGGCAAGATCTTTTGCTAAGGTGTGATGGTGGAAGCTGCTGTATCTTTCACAGATTGATAGGGAAAAGGAAGATTGTCCTCAGGGCTAGGCTAATTTGAGAACATTTTTCTACCCAAGCAACTTATCATTAGTCCCCCCTCACCCCCCACCTCCCGTTTCCCTCATACGCTTTGATCAATATCAGTTTTCGATACTAATTGTTATACTCACTGTATTGAAATCTTGCACTTGGGAATGCCTCTCAGTTTGGTACCTCGAGCAGTGGCTTGGTTCAAATGGCTCTGGGCACTATGGGACTTAACATCTTAGGTCATCAGTCCCCTAGAACCTAGAACTACTTAAACCTAACTAACCTAAGGACATCACACACATCCATGCCCGAGCCAGGATTCGAACCTGCGACCGTAGCAGTCCCGCGGTTCCGGACTGCAGCGCCTAGAACTGCACGGCCACCGCGGCCGGCCGCAGTGGCTTGTGTCCATAGGGCCTTAAACTGGCCCTGGTTGCTCTCCAGTATCAACAGACAGAGAAGTGATTTTGAATCTGACTGAGGCCATTTAAAGTGAGGTGTGCCACATGGCTGTATGCTAGGTCCTTTGTCTTTCTTGATAATTACTGATGATTAGTCATTAAACATGACAGATGACACAAAAATGTTTTCCTTTGCAGATAATAAAAATGTTATTATGAAAGACATGGAGTATATTGTAAGTGATGTAACTAATACAGCAGTCAGTAACATCAGTACCTGACTTTCAGAGAACAAATTAAATTAACGCTTAAATGTAACAAAACACAGTACATACAGTTTCTGACGTGGGACTTTTGTAAAAGCAAAATTGTGTTGTCTGAAGGTACTCAAAAAGTCAGTGAAGTCAACCATTTTAAATTCTTAGGACTGAGGATGGGTGGAAGACTTTCTTGGAAGTATCACACGCAGGATCTTGTGCAGAAACATAATGACGGTGTCTTCACTACTCTGAAATGTGAAAGATCATTTACTTTCCTTACTTTCACTCTGTTATCTTGTATGCAGAGGGGCAACAGCCTTTTTGCAAGGGCAACAGTCTGGATGATTGACTGATCTGGCCTTGTAACAATAACCAAAACGGCCTTGCTGTGCTGGTACTGCGAACGGCTGAAAGCAAGGGGAAACTACAGCCGTAATTTTTCCCGAGGGCATGCAGCTATACTGTATGATTAAATGATGATGGCGTTCTCTTGGGTAAAATATTCCGGAGGTAAAATAGTCCCCCATTCGGATCTCCGGGCGGGGACTACTCAAGAGGATGTCGTTATCAGGAGAAAGAAAACTGGCGTTCTACGGATCGGAGCGTGGAATGTCAGATCCCTTAATCGGGCAGGTAGGTTAGAAAATTTAAAAAGGGAAATGGATAGGTTGAAGTTAGATATAGTGGGAATTAGTGAAGTTCAGTGGCAGGAGGAACAAGACTTCTGGTCAGGTGACTACAGGGTTATAAACACAAAATCAAATAGGGGTAATGCAGGAGTAGATTTAATAATGAATAGGAAAATAGGAATGCGGGTAAGCTACTACAAACAGCATAGTGAATGCATTATTGTGGCCAAGATAGATACGAAGCCCACACCTACTATAGTAGTACAAGTTTATATGCCAACTAGCTCTGCAGATGACGAAGAAATTCAAGAAATTTATGATGAAATAAAAGAAATTATCCAGATTATGAAGGGAGATGAAAATTTAATAGTCATGGGTGACTGGAATTCGAGTGTAGGAAAAGGGAGAGAAGGAAACATAGTAGGTGAATATGGATTGGGGCTAAGAAATGAAAGAGGAACCCGCCTGGTAGAATTTTGCACAGAGCACAACATAATCATAGCTAACACTTGGTTTAAGAATCATGAAAGAAGGTTGTATACATGGAAGAACCCTGGAGATACTAAAAGGTATCAGATAGATTATATAATGGTAAGACAGAGATTTAGAAACCAGGTTTTAAATTGTAAGACATTTCCAGGGGTAGATGTGGACTCTGACCACAATCTATTGGTTATGACCTGTAGATTAAAACTGAAGAAACTGCAAAAAGGTGGGAATTTAAGGAGATGGGACCTGGATAAACTGACTAAACCAGAGGTTGTACAGAGTTTCAGGGAGAGCATAAGGGAACAATTGACAGGAATGGGGGAAAGAAATACAGTAGAAGAAGAATCGGTAGCTTTGAGGGATGAAGTAGCAAAGGCAGCAGAGGATCAAGTAGGTAAAAAGACGAGGGCTAGTAGAAATCCTTGGGTAACAGAAGAAATATTAAATTTAATTGATGAAAGGAGAAAATATAAAAATGCAATAAATGAAGCAGGCAAAAAGGAATACAAACGTCTCAAAAATGAGATCAACAGGAAGTGCAAAATGGCTAAGCAGGGATGGCTAGAGGACAAATGTAAGGATGTAGAGGCTTATCTCACTAGGGGTAAGATAGATACCGCCTACAGGAAAATTAAAGAGACCTTTGGAGATAAGAGAACGACTTGTATGAATATCAAGAGCTCAGATGGAAACCCAGTTCTAAGCAAAGAAAGGAAAGCAGAAAGGTGGAAGGAGTATATAGAGGGTCTATACAAGGGCGATGTACTTGAGGACAATATTATGGAAATGGAAGAGGATGTAGATGAAGATGAAATGGGAGATATGATACTGCATGAAGAGTTTGACAGAGCACTGAAAGACCTGAGTCGAAACAAGGCCCCCGGAGTAGACAACATTCCATTGGAACTACTGACGGCCTTGGGAGAGCCAGTCCTGACAAAACTCTACCATCTGGTGAGCAAGATGTATGAAACAGGCGAAATACCCTCAGACTACAAGAAGAATATAATAATTCCAATCCCAAAGAAAGCAGGTGTTGACAGATGTGAAAATTACCAAACTATCAGTTTAATAAGTCACAGCTGCAAAATACTAACACGAATTCTTTACAGACGAATGGAAAAACTAGTAGAAGCCAACCTCGGGGAAGATCAGTTTGGATTCCGTAGAAACACTGGAACACATGAGGCGATACTGACCTTACGACTTATCTTAGAAGAAAGATTAAGGAAAGGCAAACCTACGTTTCTAGCATTTGTAGACTTAGAGAAAGCTTTTGACAATGTTGACTGGAATACTCTCTTCCAAATTCTAAAGGTCGCAGGGGTAAAATACAGGGAGCAAAAGGCTATTTACAATTTGTACAGAAACCAGATGGCAGTTATAAGAGTTGAGGGACATGAAAGGGAAGCAGTGGTTAAGAAGGGAGTAAGACAGGGTTGTAGCCTGTCCCCGATGTTGTTCAATCTGTACATTGAGCAAGCAGTAAAGGAAACAAAAGAAAAATTCGGAGTAGGTATTAAAATTCATGGAGAAGAAATAAAAACTTTGAGGTTCTCCGATGACATTGTAATTCTGTCAGAGACAGCAAAGAACTTGGAAGAGCAGTTGAACGGAATGGACAGTGTCTTGAAAAGAGGATATAAGATGAACATCAACAAAAGCAAAACAAGGATAATGGAATGTAGTCTAATTAAGTCAGGTGATGCTGAGGGAATTAGATTAGGAAATGAGACACTTAAAGTAGTAAAGGAGTTTTGCTATTTGGGGAGCAAAATAACTGATGATGGTCGAAGTAGAGAGGATATAAAATGTAGACTGGCAATGGCGAGGAAAGCGTTTCTGAAGAAGAGAAATTTGTTAACATCGAGTATAGATTTAAGTGTCAGAAAGTCATTTCTAAAAGTATTTGTATGGAGTGTAGCCATGTATGGAAGTGAAACATGGACGATAAATAGTTTGGACAAGAAGAGAATAGAAGCTTTTGAGATGTGGTGCTACAGAAGAATGCTGAAGATTAGATGGGTAGATCACATAACTAATGAGGAAGTATTATGTGGCACAACTTGACCAGAAGAAGGGATCGGTTGGTAGCACATGTTCTAAGGCATCAAGGGATCACCAATTTAGTATTGGAGGGCAGCGTGGAGGGTAAAAATCGTAGAGGGAGACCATGAGATGAATACACTAAACAGATTCAGAAGGATGTAGGTTGCAGTAGGTACTGGGAGATGAAAAAGCTTGCACAGGATAGAGTAGCATGGAGAGCTGCATCAAACCAGTCTCAGGACTGAAGACCAGAACAACAACATCTTGTATGCTTTTTTGCAGGGGGTGGGGGGGGAGACTCTCAGTGCACTCACCAAGAATATTAATAGTCCACAAATGGATCGTCAAACAGATCTGTTGTGTCAGTTTATGAATTTAGAATTTAGTATAGAACATTGTTCAGGTGTCTTGGAGTTCTAACTCTGCCATCCATGGACACACATGCCATCATGGGATGTATCGTTGACAGTAAGGATACAATCAGGGGAAACTACAACATTCACTTGGTGAACACTAGATAGAAAAATGATATACACTTAGATAACTCTTCCTTAAGCATTGCGCAGAAAGATGTGAACTATTCAGCAGGTTTAATTTTCAATAGGCTTCCAGCAAAAAAAAAAAAAAAAAAAAAAAAAATTAAGTAATAAATGACAAGTATTCAAAATTCAAGCATGCAATCTCTGTTTTTGTTTCAAGGTGATTTATTATTTAATTTGGTGTTGTATTATAAATTTTCCAAACAGCACTCTGTTAATTATGTATTGGCTTCAACAATCGTGGACCCACAGACTTTATACATAAATAGGGAGAAATCATATTTTAGTAAACAGTATTTCAAACATTACAGAAGGTTTTCCAGAACTCCGATCTGTATTCCTGTATGCATGGAAAACACAACTATTTGTCTGGCTATACAAACAAATTTTGTCTTCCTTGTCCTCTTGACAGATGGGTCTCTCTCATGCTGGGACTGGAGTGACCTGCCCTTCCTTCTTAACCTTCTGCAACATAACCTCTCTCCTCCTTGAATGAGTACGTATTACATCTGAAAGCTAGGTAGTATGTCCCTTCTCCTTTTATATGGAGCTTTGACAGTACCATACATTTTGCTTTCTGAAGGTAACTACTGTCAAGATATTTTGTCTCATAATTTATTAGTTTACTCAGCTGAATTTTCCTCTGATGCAATTAGACAAATATTCTGAAGGTTTCAAGCAAGCACCTTATCAGTATCCCTAGAAGGCATTGGATCTATTTTTTCCTTGTGTCAACTGGATGTGACTATTTCTGGAGAGAAAATTAAAAAACAGGGCCTTTGTGGGGTATAAACTGAATTGTCAACATTAGAGGAACCTAATTTCAATTTTTCCCTTAGTCATTGTTGAAAAGTGTAGTCTTATTGTTTCATGTAATCCTTTTAACTAAAAACAGAATAAAATGTTCTGTTATGTAAATTCTATTCAGGATAACTATTCATTCTGCTGTTGGTTTCACTACTCTTAATGACCTTCATAAAACAATTTTTGTTTTTGTTTTCTTTTGTCTGTAGGAAATGGAGAATCTAATAGTAGTGGCACAGTTCAACAGAGGCTGACAAAGCGACCATCAGTGGATAGTGGGATCAACTTGGGCCATTCTTCAGATAGCTTGTCATCTTTACAGAGTCGAGGACCTGGTTCCAAAGCTTCCTCTTCAAGAGAAGTTTCAAGGTTGTCTAGGTAAGCTCACAATGAAAATAATTAGTCTTCACGGGAAATTTCCATGGTGATATACTGTATTAAGTACATTTATAGCTGATAGCTTCCTAATTTCTTTTCAGAACTAAACAACATTTTGTTGTCTCAAAAACCAATGTAATTATTACTTATCAGTTTATATAGCTACATTATATTTTTAGCAACAAAAATTGCCCTAAGTTTCTCCTGTTTGGATTAGAAATATACAACGCTTCTCTATGTGTCTGGGTATCGAGTGCTTACTGTTTTTCTAGCACAGGTTTGATTTTCATTAAGTTTATACAAACTTCAACAGGTAGGCCTTATTTGTTAACATGTATCCATGAGTATAGACACAACTCAACAGACCATTAATATGTAAAAATGTGCATATCTGTGTAATTATTTTTAATGAAATGACTTAGGATGACGAGCGTACAGGCTGCCACATGTTATTTGTTAGTTTGGGATTGGTGTGTGGAGATGGTGAATTACACTTGCAACGTAATGTGACAGAAGAAGGGATTCCCAGTGAAGCTCTCCCATACATATACATAAATTGAGACCAGTCCACAATAACTGAATAACGAAAGTTGAGGGGGGTGAAAAAAAGAGAAGGGGGCAAAAATGAGTAGTTTGGCTAGTTATTTTACCATTTATCATAAAAACAGATGTAGTCTGATCAAGGGGAAGAGCATCATGCATCAGTATATGAAAGTGAAGCATAGCAGACTACCTGTACTAATAAAAATTTAGGATACAGGTTGGGAACTATCTTGAGTAGAAAAAGAGAGGTCTTGCTTTTAGGTAGCAGGCATGGGAGGGGTATAGATCACAGCTGGGGGAAAACTTAAGAGCAGGATATCACGTCAAAAGTATTATGAAACTAGTGTTAACCTCAGCTGGATAATAGAGAATATTGAGGAACTGACAAAGGATTTGAATAAAGAGGACCAGATATTTGTAATTTGGTCTGCAGTTGCATGGTCAACCCTGGATGAACAAAGTCAACAAATAAGGTATCCAGGAAATGACCATGAAGCTGCTGTCTCCAAATGGGGTTCACATCGGTGCTGCTGCTGGGAGATAGAGATGCAGAAGGCATGCCCTACACCTTAACAGGAGATAAAGTATTAATTAGCGCAACTAATAGTTGAACATTTAGGCTGGAAACCATCAGTGTTTGCAGAATTCTCATGATCAGAGGTGTAAGCTGTTTTTTAGGCCAAATATCTAAATCAGATAGATTGTTTTAGAAGATGTTCGGGTAAATGAAATGTCGCGCGTAAGTAAATGTGTTTGAGTTAACTTGCATACTATGATACATCAGAATCTTTAACATCTGAAAAACAAAATTAATTTTGTATCTGTTTACGCAATCTAGGATGTTTGAAGAAAGTTATGTATTATGTCTGTCTGAGTGGTAAATACAGAACTCAGTATGTTTAACATTGATAATTATAAATTAACAGCAGTCTCCTGTGGGGAAAATACGGAGAAAGGAGGAATTATAATGTACAGTAAAAATAACATAAAGTTAAAAAAATAATGAAACTAGAAGTTGCTGCTTATATCAACAATTGGAAGCCTGCAATTGTGAATTGTTGCTACCAGAAAACCAATCAACAATTATTATAGTATATACAGCTTCACTACAAATTTTTCAAGTATTCTTAGAAAAATATGAGTCATTATTATGCCAGCTGGCAATACAAGAAAGCAAATGATCATCTTTGGAGATTTTAACATTAATGTTAACTTGACATTTAACATTAATATTCAGAAAGATTCAGATAAAAGAAATGGTTTGGCTGTAGTACTTAACATTTTTAAACTGAGTTCTCTTTGTTAAGTTTCCCTATAGAATTCACAGGAAAGCTGCACACTAATAGACAGTGAACACTTAATCAATGATATAAATGTTTATCCAGTAGCAAATGGTGTCTCTAACCTTGATGCACAATTAGCCATAGTAAACAACGTATCTGATTACAGTGAAGTGGTATCATTGAAAACAGAGTAAGAGATGAAGAGACAACAGGAAGTTTCAAGAGAACCTCACATGTAACTGACGAGGGATATGTGGAATGTGATGGAGGGCAATTGTAAATTTAATGTGTGTGTGTGTGTGTGTGTGTGTGTGTGTGTGTGTGTGTCTCTCTCTCTCTCTCTCTCTCTCTCTCTCTCTCTCTCTTTGCCTTTACATATGTCTGCTTGTGTCTGTATATGTGTGGATGGATATGTGTGTGTGCACGAGTGTAAACCTGTCATTTTCCCCCCCTCAGGTAAGTCTTTCCGCTCCCGGGATTGGAATGACTCCTTACCCTCTCCCTTAAAACCCACATCCTTTCGTCTTTCCCTCTCCTTCCCTCTTTCCTGATGAAGCAACCACTGGTTGCGAAAGCTTGAATTTTGTTTGTGTGTTTGTGTTTGTCTGTGTGTCTATCAACATACCAATGCTTTTGTTTGGTGTATATATGAATCTTTCACAGCTACTTTTCCAAGAAAACAATAAAATATGCCACTAATAAACATCAGAATAGTTTTGGGTTACAAAAGGAATCAGATTATCGTATATGGAAAAGGAAACTGTATGAATTGGTTAGGACCAACAGAGAAGTAGGACTTATTACCCATTACAGGAAATAGTGCACTACCATAAAGAAGGTGATTAAAAAATCATAAATCTCTGTATAATTATGAAATAAATAATTCAGGTAGTAAAATTAAATTTTATGGGAAATAGTTAACAGATAAACTTAGAAATCAGGTAAGCAATGTGAGGACTTTAATATAAAGAAAACAGCCGAATAATTAATCGTAGCAGTAAGGTAGCCAACAAATTTAATAATGACTTCCAAGAAGTTGATCAGAAGATTGCTATTGACAGTTGAAGAAACAAAACAGTAGTATAAATGCAAGAAGCAATGCCACATATATACAAGCGTATCACAATTGCTCCATGTTCTGATAAGAAACTGAGAATGTAAAAACTCCTTAAAACCCAAACCTCTCACAGAGTGCTCAATACTCAAGTAAAGTACTGAATTCCTGATATTCACCCATGTATACACTGTATTCAGTTGTATATGCAATACATCAGTATCAGATGGGATATTTCCAGACAGCCTGAAATACGCTATTCAGACTTCTTTACAAAGAAAGTAGTAAGACAGATATCAGTAATTACTAACCAGTCTCACTATTTATCTTCTCTTCAAATGTACTGGAGAGAATCATTATATGTCTCTCTTAAAGTAAGATTCTTAGTTAGTTTTAATGTGGATAAAGATCTCTCCAAAGAACATAACACTGTTCAGTTCATGTCCCTATTATATAAAAGATAAATGACAGATAATTTTGTTTCTGCTGACTGTAATAGTGTTATATGTGGCTCAGTTTCTATTTTAGTGCTATAAACTTTACCTGTGGTTTGCTGAATGTATTTACTGGAGATATTTGCTCCATTCTTTAATTATCGTCATTCTCAAGTTGCTTATAATAGGCGATCTGGGTGTCTTTAATGAAAATCTCTGCAGATGAAGCAGTATAAAATTTTTGCCATCAAATTTGTTATTTCTTGTGCTTATAAGAACCCTTATTTTTCAGTGTAATTAAAAAAGTTTATGATTTTCCATCAAGAAAATTTGGTAGTCCTTTCATAGACAAGTTACATTTTGATTGTATTTCATATACAGTGAAAGGCAGTAATCAAAATACACTCCTGGAAATTGAAATAAGAACACCGTGAATTCATTGTCCCAGGAAGGGGAAACTTTATTGACACATTCCTGGGGTCAGATACATCACATGATCACACTGACAGAACCACAGGCACATAGACACAGGCAACAGAGCATGCACAATGTCGGCACTAGTACAGTGTATATCCAGCTTTCGCAGCAATGCAGGCTGCTATTCTCCCATGGAGACGATCGTAGAGATGCTGGATGTAGTCCTGTGGAACGGCTTGCCATGCCATTTCCACCTGGCGCCTCAGTTGGACCAGCGTTCGTGCTGGACGTGCAGACCGCGTGAGACGACGCTTCATCCAGTCCCAAACATGCTCAATGGGGGACAGATCCGGAGATCTTGCTGGCCAGGGTAGTTGACTTACACCTCCTAGAGCACGTTGGGTGGCACGGGATACATGCGGACGTGCATTGTCCTGTTGGAACAGCAAGTTCCCTTGCCGGTCTATGAATGGTAGAACGATGGGTTCGATGACGGTTTGGATGTACCGTGCACTATTCAGTGTCCCCTCGACGATCACCAGTGGTGTACGGCCAGTGAAGGAGATCGCTCCCCACACCATGATGCCGGGTGTTGGCCCTGTGTGCCTCGGTCGTATGCAGTCCTGATTGTGGCGCTCACCTGCACGGCGCCAAACACGCATACGACCATCATTGCCACCAAGGCAGAAGCGACTCTCATCGCTGAAGACGACACGTCTCCATTCGTCCCTCCATTCACGCCTGTCGCGACACCACTGGAGGCGGGCTGCACGATGTTGGGGCGTGAGCGGAAGACGGCCTAACGGTGTGCGGGACCGTAGCCCAGCTTCATGGAGACGGTTGCGAATGGTCCTCGCCGATACCCCAGGAGCAACAGTGTCCCTAATTTGCTGGGAAGTGGCGGTGCGGTCCCCTACAGCACTGCGTAGGATCCTACGGTCTTGGCGTGCATCCGTGCGTCACTGCGGTCCAGTCCCAGGTCGACGGGCACGTGCACCTTCCGCCGACCACTGGCGACAACATCGATGTACTGTGGAGACCTCACGCCCCACATGTTGAGCAATTCGGCGGTACGTCCACCCGGCCTCCCGCATGCCCACTATATGCCCTCGCTCAAAGTCCGTCAACTGCACCTACGGTTCACGTCCACGCTGTCGCGGCATGCTACCAGTGTTAAAGACTGCGATGGAGCTCCGTATGCCACGGCAAACTGGCTGACACTGACGGCGGCGGTGCACAAAAGCTGTGCAGCTAGCGCCATTCGACGGCCAACACCGCGGTTCCTGGTGTGTCCGCTGTGCCGTGCGTGTGATCATTGCTTGTACAGCCCTCTCGCAGTGTCCGGAGCAAGTATGGTGGGTCTGACACACTGGTGTCAATGTGTTCTTTTTTCCATTTCCAGGAGTGTAGTTTGCCAGAGTTTTGGCATCCTATTGACAGAGTGTGAGGTTCTAATGAACAATCAGAAACAAAAATTCTGGATAAAGAAGAAAAGGGAGAGCAAGCAACAGGTAAAAATCTTGTTGAAAATTTATGAATACGTGAGACTGTTAACTGCTGCACATTTCTATCTATGGTCATATTTTAGCTTAGTAACTGAGTAAAGTACTCACAATGAAAAATAGTGAAATCTACATGCAGCAAAATTTGTTTAAAGAATGATGGCAGGACTGGTTTGCATCATTTGTGCATTCACTGTAAGTGTGAGAAGTATAGATTATGAACATAAAGTTGTCTACAGAACAGCACATGTTTGCTTTACAGATTGACGACCTAAGACAATCTTTCGTTGAAAAGTTCCTGCATACACAGTCACCAAGCAGGCAACCTACCAACAAAACAAACTGAAGGTGTGAGTTGACAGGTTCTGTAGCTGACTCACCATGTAGTGGCCACCCAAAATTAGTTACTATTGAAGAAAATGCACTGCTTGTTGTATAGTCCTGCAGGGAGGGCTTCTAAGGGACTAAAATTTTCTGACAGAAGTTTAAGGAGAATGTTATGGTTTTAACATCTGTAGCCTTATAAGCCTACATTATTACATACCCTAAATGTGGATGAACGTGCCTGAAGATGTGTATTCTGTGAGTGGTATGTGATCTGCAGTGAAAGTGCTTCTAACTTCTACAAAACAATCCTGTGGTTCAATGGCACATGTTTTAAGTGAAATAGAAGAGTTAAAAAACACATCTGTGTGTACTGGTCTTTTGAAACTCTGCAATTTGTCATTGAGGAGGAGTTAAATGTTACTGGATCTATGATTCGGGCTGGTATAATGCAGCAAAGAAGTGATATACCTTATTTTTTCAATGGGTCCACGACTAGAGAAAGGTGTCTTGAAGTGTTAAGAGAAGTTTTTATTGAATTGTACTTGGAGCTGTACAAAATGACCACATTTGGCAGTAAGAGAGTTATCCACCATGTCTGTGTATTTTTGGCTGATAATTTTCAAGAGTGGAGGGGAAGGCAGGGTAAAATAGATTGGCCTCCAAGATCATTGGACTTTATAGACACTGTGATTTTTTAATGTGGGTGATACGGAAACACAGTGTTTCAGCTGCAAAACCATTAAGCTTATAGTATTTAATGGATTTCGTTAATGAAAACTTTTTTGGTCATTGTGGGAGCTATGTGACAATTTATGTAGATCAGTATTTAAATATATCTAAAAACAAAGATGATGTGACTTACCAAACGAAAGCACTGGCAGGTTGATAGACACACAAACATACACACAAAATTCAAGCTTTCGCAACCAACGGTTGCTTCATCAGGAAAGAGGGAAGGAGAGGGAAAGACGAAAGGATGTGGGTTTTAAGGGAGAGAGTAAGGAGTCATTCCAATCCCGGGAGTGGAAAGACTTACCTTAGGGGGAAAAAAGGACAGGTATACACTCGCGCGCGCACACACACACACATATCCATCCGCACATACACAGTCACAAGCAAACATTTGTAAACGCAAAGAGTTTGGGCAGAGATGTCAGTTGAGGCGGAAGTACAGAGGCAAAGATGTTGTTGAAAGACAGGTGAGGTATGAGCAGCGGCAACTTGAAATTAGTGGAGGTTGAGACCTGGCGGATAACGAGAAGAGAGGATATACTGAAGGGCAAGTTCCCATCTCCAGAGTTCTGATAGGTTGGTGTTAGTGGGAAGTATCCAGATAACCTGGATGGTGTAACACTGTGCCAAGATGTGCTGGCCGTGCACCAAGGCATGTTTAGCCACAGGGTGATCCTCATTACCAACAAACACTGTCTGCCTGTGTCCATTCATGCGAATGGACAGTTTGTTGCTGGTCATTCCCACATCGAAAGCTTCACAGTGTAGGCAGGTCAGTTGGTAAATCACGTGGGTGCTTTCACACGTGGCTCTGCCTTTGATCGTGTACACCTTCCGGGTTACCGGACTGGAGTAGGTGGTGGTGGGAGGGTGCATGGGACAGGTTTTACACCGGGGGCGGTTACAAGGGTAGGAGCCAGAGGGTGGGGAAGGTGGTTTGGCGATTTCATAGGGATGAACTAAGAGGTTACGAAGGTTAGGTGGACGGCGGAAAGACACTGTTTGAGGAAGTCATATCCCTGCTGGAGAGCCACATTCAGAGTCTGGTCCAGTCCCGGTAAGTATCCTGTCACAAGTGGGGCAATTTTGGGGTTCTTCTGTGGGAGGTTCTGGGTTTGAGGGGATGAGGAAGTGGCTTTGGTTATTTGCTTCTGTACCAGGTCGGAAGGGTAGTTGCGGGATGTGAAAGCTGTTTTCAGGTTGTTGGTGTAATGGTTCAGGAATTCCGGACTGGAGCAGATTCGTTTGCCGCGAAGACCTAGGCTGTAGGGAAGGGACCGTTTGATGTGGAATGGGTGGCAGCTGTCATAATGGAGGTACTGTTGCTTGTTGGTGGGTTTGATGTGGACGGACGTGTGAAGCTGGCCATTGGACAGATGGAGCTCAACGTCAAGGAAAGTGACATGGGATTTGGAGTAGGACCAGGTGAATCTGATGAAACCAAAGGAGTTGAGGTTGGAGAGGAAATTCTGGAGTTCTTCTTCACTGTGAGTCCAGATCATGAAGATGTCATCAATAAAATCTGTACCAAACTTTGGATTGGCAGGTTTGGGTAACCAAGAAGGCTTCCTCTAAGCGACCCATGAATAGGTTGGCATACGAGGGGGCCATCCTGGTACCCATGGCTGTTCCCTTTAATTGTTGGTATGTCTGGCCTTTGAAAGTGAAGTAGTTGTGGGTCAGGATGAAGCTGGCTAAGGTAATGAGGAAAGAGGGTTTAGGTAGGGTGGCAGGTGATCGGCGTGAAAGGAAGTGCTCCATCGCAGCAACGCCCTGGACGTGCAGAATATTTGTGTATAAGAAAGTGGCATCAATGGTTACAAGGATGGTTTCCGGGGGTAACAGATTGGGTAAGGACTCCAGCCGTTCGAGAAAGTGGTTGGCATCTTTGATGAAGGATGGGAGACTGCATGTAATGGGTTGAAGGTGTTGATCTACGTAGGCAGAGATATGTTCTGTGGGGGCTTGGTAACCAGCTACAATTGGGCGGCCGGGATGATTGGGTTTGTGAATTTTAGGAAGAAGGTAGAAGGTAGGGGTGCAGGGTGTCGGTGGGGTCAGGAGGTTAATGGAGTCAGGTGAAAGGTTTTGTAGGGGGCCTAAGGTTCTGAGGATTCCTTGAAGCTCTGCCTGGACATCAGGAATGGGATTACCTTGGCAAACTTTGTATGTAGTGTTGTCTGAAAGCTGACGCAGTCCCTCAGCCACATACTCCCGACTATCAACTAACACGGTTGTGGAACCCTTGTCCGCCAGAAGAATAACGATGGATCGGTCAGCCTTCAGATCATGGATAGCCTGGGCTTCAGCAGTGGTGATGTAGGGAGTAGGATTAAGGTTTTTTAAGAAGGATTGAGAGGCAAGGCTGGAAGTCAGAAATTCCTGGAAGGTTTGGAGAGGGTGATTTTGAGGAAGAGGAGGTGGGTCCCGCTGTGACGGAGGATGGAACTGTTCCAGGCAGGGTTCAATTTGGATAGTGTCTTGGGGAGTTGGATCATTAGGAGTAGCATTATTATTTATTATAAAAGTCCTCAATCTTTCCTCTCCAACATCCACACCGGCTGTTCACAGCGTCCTCCTACAGGCCAACTGCAAATTAGAACAGCATGCTACCCTCCACCTCAAAAAACTATCCAATCTCCTGGTTTCCAACCTCCGGAAAGGCAACTCACTCACCTTTCACAACCTTTCCAGCAAACCTCAACCTCCTCTCATTGCACACAGACCCAGTCTCTCCCATCTACTCAATCTCCCACTTCCAGCTCCACTCCCCCCAATACCTCAAAATTCCAATCAACACAATCTGGAACCACAACACCCTAATTCAGTAGTTAACCTTTCCTCCAAACCTCTCTCCCAATCCGAAACCTCCGTCCTATCCAAAGGCCTCACCTTCAGCCCCACTCCCAGATTCAACCAAACAGCCCTCGTCAAAGATTTACTGTCCTACACTCGTACTCTCTGCTGGAAATATCACTTTGCCATGAAGAAAAATGATCCTAATCCTACTCCTAATGATCCAACTCCCCAAGACACTATCGAAATTGAACCCTGCCTTGAACAGTTCCATCCTCTGTCACAGCGGTACCCACCTCCTCTTCCTCAAAATCACCCTCTCCAAACCTTCCAGGAATATCTGACTTCCAGCCTTGCCTCTCAATCCTTCTTAAAAAACCTTAATCCTACTCCCAACATCACCACTGCTGAAGCCCAGGCTATCCATGATCTGAAGGCTGACCGATCCATCGTCATTCTTCCGGCGGACAAGGGTTCCACAACCGTGGTACTTGATCATCGGGAGTATGTGGCTGAGGGACTGGGTCAGCTTTCAGACAACACTACATACAAAGTTTGCCAAGGTAATCCCATTCCTGATGTCCAAGCAGAGCTTCAAGGAATCCTCAGAACCTTAGGCCCCCTACAAAACCTTTCACCTGACTCCATCAACTTCCTGACCCCACCGACACCCTGCACCCCTACCTTCTACCTTCTTCCTAAAATTCACAAACCCAATCATCCCGGCCGCCCAATTGTAGCTGGTTACCAAGCCCCCACAGAACGTATCTCTGCCTACGTAGATCAACACCTTCAACCCATTACATGCAGTCTTCCATCCTTCATCAAAGATGCCAACCACTTTCTCGAACGGCTGGAATCCTTACCCAATCTCTTACCCCTGGAAACCATCCTTGTAACCACTGATGCCACTTCCTTATACACAAATATTCCATACATCCAGGGCGTTGCTGCGATGGAGCACTTCCTTTCACGCCGATCACCTGCCACCCTACCTAAAACCTCTTTCCTCATTACCTTAGCCAGCTTCATCCTAACCCACAACTACTTCACTTTCAAAGGCCAGACATACCAACAATTAAAGGGAACAGCCATGGGTACCAGGATGGCCCCCTCGTACGCCAACCTATTCATGGGTCGCTTAGTGGAAGCCTTCTTGGTTACCCAAGCCTGCCAACCCAAAGTTTGGTACAGATTTATTGATGACATCTTCATGATATGGACTCACAGTGAAGAAGAACTGCAGAATTTCATCTCCAACCTCAACTCCTTTGTTTCCATCAGATTCACCTGGTCCTATTCCAAATCTCATGCCACTTTCCTTGACGTTGACCTTGTAACGTGCGCGTGGGGCACACAATACTCATTAAAGCCTGTACTATGGTAAGTGAGTGGGGTTTACCTTACAAGACAGGATTTTTGTATAGATATTGACCGTGTGTACCTGAATGGTGGCAAATCAGACTTACACCCACTCTGTAATAACAATGATACATCAAATAAATCCAAAATACAACTACACATCAGGACGGATGAAAAGCAACACAGCAGATGCTACCAATTTGTTAATAATACGGTCGCCAGCCTAATTAGGCATTAACTGAGTTTCTTCCCTGTACAAGTTGATGTACATTCATGCAAAACAGCACATAGGAACACTGCATAATATAGTAAATTTTAGAACCAGAAAATCTATTGAACTGATAGTTTCACTTTCTGTACTGATATGGAAAAACCATGAATACATAACACTACATTATAATGTATACTACCAAACTTCGTACTGTCTATTGATCTGAATTAAATCGGTCATAGGTTACCCTAGAAATAGCACTTTGGGGCCACACGCAAAATGTCAGTTTTGATAAAGATAAAACACTGATAACTTTTGACATATATATTGACTTTAACTTTTGCTAGTCAAACCGATTTAGAACACTTCAGAATTCAAATGAATAAAAAAAAAAGGGAGGGGGGGACCTTGAAACTGTTGTAATCACTGTATAAAAAAAAAATTGATTACTGAAATTATTATGTGCTCAAGATCTCCAGTATATGAGTTACTACTCTTTTTATCTTATTTCCTGCTTATTTAAATACCTTTATATCTGTCTCGAAATAATTAAACTTCATTACTAAATCAATATTAAAGTCATCTTCCAACTTTGTCAGACCTTTGTCATTCATTTACTCGTTCATTAACAAAACAGTTCTTTAAACACCATTCTAACATAGCTAGGTCTGCAGGTAATTATTATTAACACAAACTTTAATTTTTTATCTCGGGACACTTCGATTGCACAACATTTGGAAAGAACCCTGTCTAGGTTAGTTGTGAGGATAATTAAATGATAGGAAAGTTCTGGTAAAATTTAAGTTGTTATTAAGTTGTTATTGAACAGTATGGAACAAAAGTAACACTGGTCCATATGAATACAGTACTAAAAGTTTCAACCTGTTTGTATCGATGCGGCGTTTGGCAGGCGGTGAGATGGTGAGGCACAGAGCACACATACAACCATAGCTATGGCTCTTGACGTATCGGCACTTTATTTCTTCATAGCGTCGCAATACTTTTCCATTTAGTGCCTATGGAATTTTGCCATGCTGTATGGGCTTTGGAACGGCATACCCCAGGCTCAATGAAACTACGTCTTCCAGAAGAGCCTCCTCGCTCCAGAATGTGTTGCTCAAACCAGTGCCAAACTCCAACTACTACTGCTGAGCCCGTTGTGCCGTGCAGGGCCCGCGTGCATTTTCCCGCGCTCGCCTGCCATCCACTTTTACCGCTCCCTTACAGACAGGGTATTCACCTGAGGTTTTGCATTCTACATATTCTAACACATTCCCTACGTATGGACCAGACCCACAGTTACAATCTTAAACATCTTACAACAGTCTCAACATTTGTTACATTTCAATTCTGTTACAATATTGCTTGACATTTGACATAAACATTAATTTTCACATTGAAATTTGTTTACAGTTTTCTTAACATAATGGCATGAAACAAAAAAGAGATGAAAGCAGAACATCAATTACTCAAGTTTATCGAAAAATCAGAGGAAAAAAAAATTTACTTATTTGTACAATAGTAGAGCGTCGTTGTTGTTACAACCTCCTTCTGTCCAATGGCCAGCTTCACACGTCCGTCCACATCAAACCCACCAACAAGCAACAGTACCTCCATTATGACAGCTGCCACCCATTCCACATCAAACGGTCCCTTCCTTACAGCCTAGGTCTTCATGGCAAACGAATCTGCTCCAGTCCGGAATTCCTGAACCATTACACCAACAACCTGAAAACAGCTTTCACATCCCGCAACTACCCTTCCAACCTGGTACAGAAGCAAATAACCAGAGCCACTTCCTCATCCCATCAAACCCAGAACCTCCCACAGAAGAACCCCAAAATTGCCCCACTTGTGACAGGATACTTTCCGGGACTGGATCAGTCTCTGAATGTGGCTCTCCAGCAGGGATACAACTTCCTCAAATCCTGCCCTGAAATTAGATCCATCCTTCATGAAATCCTCCCCATTCCACCAAGAGTGTCTTTCCGCCGTCCACCAAACCTTCGTAACCTGTTAGTTCATCCCTATGAAATCCCCAAACCACCTTCCCCACCCTCTGGCTCCTACCCTTGTAACCACCCCCGGTGTAAAACCTGTCCCATGCACCCTCCCACAACCACCTACTCCAGTCCGGTAACCCGGAAGGTGTACACGATCAAAGGCAGAGCCACGTGTGAAAGCACCCATGTGATTTACCAACTGACCTGCCTACACTGTGAAGCTTTCGATGTGGGAATGACCAGCAACAAACTGTCCATTCGCATGAATGGACACAGGCAGACAGTGTTTGTTGGTAATGAGGATCACCCTGTGGCTAAACATGCCTTGGTGCACGGCCAGCACATCTTGGCACAGTGTTACACCATCCGGGTTATCTGGATACTTCCCACTGACACCAACCTATCAGAACTCCGGAGATGGGAACTTGCCCTTCAGTATATCCTCTTTTCTCGTTATCCACCAGGCCTCAACCTCCGCTAATTTCAAGTTGCTGCCGCTCATACATCACCTGTCTTTCAACAACATCTTTGCCTCTGTACTTCCGCCTCAACTGACATCTCTGCCCAAACTCTTTGTGTTTACAAATGTCTGCTTGTGACTGTGTATGTGCGGATGGATATGTGTGTGTTTGTGTGTGTGTGTGTGTGTGTGTGTGTGTGTGTGTGTGTGTGTGTGTATACCTGTCCTTTTTTCTCCCTAAGGTAAGTCTTCCCGCTCCCGGGATTGGAATGACTCCTTACCCTCTCCCTTAAAACCCACATCCTTTCATCTTTCCCTCTCCTTGCCTCTCTCCTGATGAAGCAACCATTGGTTGCGAATGCTTGAATTTTGTGTTTGTTTGTTTGTGTGTCTATCAACCTGCCAGCGCTTTTGTTTGGTAAGTCACATCATCTTTGTTTTTAGATATATTTTTCCCACATGAAATGTTTCCCTCTATTATACTCTGTATTTAAATGGTGTGTTAAATGTCAATTTAACAATGGATGGCATTTTGAACAAGTTGCATAACTATTAAAGCTACAAAACACCAGACTGCATTTTTGGTTGACTGACTTTTGCTGCAGCCTGTATAATAATTGTAAAAATGAAGAGAAAATCTGAAAGAAAAGCAGAAAATTACCTATAAAATAATCTAACTTTGTTTAGATTCCCCCATGTCACATTAGTGATAAATATCTACCCACTCCCAATAGCTTGTCATTGCCCTTATATCTTTTAAAATGAACCTGTATGCATGAGAGTGGGTCAAATGACATTAACATATTTTAATTGATAGCTTATGTGATTTAATCAAATGAAACTAAGAAATATTTTGTTTGTAGACAGGGATATTTAATTATGAAACATTTTCCCCAATAGTGTTCAAGCAGCTGCTTGTTAATTTTGTGTACATTGCTTATGAATAAAGAGAGTTAACTCTCCCCCTTATTTTATAGGTGACATGTGGTCTTCATCTTAATTGTTAAGATGTTATTCATACTGAAGATTTCATAAAGATCAGAAATCAGTTTGCAATTCTCAGTAGGGAAACATCATTAGGGTGAAAGCAACAGTAAACAAGGAAATGTGACAGTGTAGTTATAATACATATAAATGACCTGACAGATAACGTTTCTAGCTCTCTGATGCCATTCGCAGATGATGCAGTAGTATGCAGGTATGAAACGCCATTAGAAAATTTCTGCAAAATGCATGTGGACTTTCAAATGATCAGGACATTGTGCAAAGCTGGCAGCTGACCCGTAACGTAACAATGTGCAATGTGATGTGTGTACATAATTACATTTTATTACACCATAACTGAAAAATCACTTGGAATCGCAGACCAGCTAAACATCTAGTGATATATATAGTGAATGATTTAAGATGATACAACCACAAGATTCAAGATGTCAGACAGCTTCATTGGATGAATCCTGAGGATGTGTAAGTTATTTAAGGCGTGAGTCTTCAGCAAACCAATTTTTGGTTATACTTTGTCATTTTGAGACACTTAGCAATGTGGATTAACAGAAGGGAGAGAAAAAATTAAGAGAACTAAATGATGTTTCACAGATTCACTTAGCCACTTTGAAAGCATCCTACGAATTTATAGCTATATGCTGTTAAATAGGGAAGCTCTGCATTATGTAATGGTTTATATTTAAAATGCAGAGACCACATGTTTCAAGATGAGTCAGTAAACATTTTGCTTATACTCAAGTGTGAATTTCAAAATGACCATAGTAGTAAAATTACAGTAAATTGGGCTCACATGGATGCATAGTGAATCATACTATTCACTGGCATTATAGGAAGAATATAAAATGATACTGATACTTCATGTATCTGCTGCCACTTACTATAAGCTGCCTCTGATAGTTCATATGTAAATTATACACATTTTGTCCTGCTAAATGTTTATTTAGTAATTTGATAACCAAGTGTGGTTTTTGTATGTATGGTATGCCATCTGAATGGAATTATATGACACAGTAACAGTAAATACAGTTACCTTGAAGCTGTGATATTTTGATTTACAGTCTTATTTATGCCAGAATCATAAACACAGATTGGGACAGAAAACAAGTGATGGTGAAGTGACAAGGTTCACTGTAAGGGTTAGATAAGAAGCCAGGACAGTTGTCAGAATTTGGAACAAAGGACATTCAGGGACAAGTCTTCTGATACTTGAGTTTCATCTGTTATCATTCATCATCAGTAATGGATTTTGGCTTTTATTTTTCTATTAGTTGCTATTGCCATTGATATTATGAGGAAATATCTGCTTTTTTGCTTTTTCAGTTGTGACTCTTCTCAGTTTTTCTTACTTTATTGTTTGGGTATCATCTTTGTAGTTAACAAGAGTTCCAAGGCAACAAAAATACTATGCAAAAACTCATTTGTAAATAAAAATAAGACTTGAGTCTGCTGAATGAAAACATTCACTGTAAACTGGAAATATACACATTGTTTCAATAACTAACAGTCCTAGTAACAGGTTCTGTTGTACAAATGAGTAAAGATTTAAAACACTCAAGTGCAGTGACCTAATGACCAAAAAGTTTTCAGTACATGATACTGGAAGTGCAATTACTCAATGTTCATTTCTTCAGCATATGGAAGAATCTTTTCATTCAATGGATTCAAAATTTTCATATAATCTAAAATTGTTTTGGCTCTCTTTGTGCTAGGTTTGATCGGAGCATGTCTTTGCCAGTGAGCTCTCCAATGAATGGTGTTGAAACTCCATACGACTCCATCTCTACTGATGGCCATGATCCCCTAATGAGTTCCCCTATTAGACGAATGGATTTTGCCTTATGTGAGTCACTACAAGTGCAACTGCTGTGTTTTTTTTTTTTTTTTTTTTTTAATATGAAAATCTTATTTACATTGTAGAAAAGTAAATTATAAGTCTCAGTCTGCAAGAAAGAAGTGAGGTCTATTGGTGAAAGTTGAAAACAGGTAAGTTTCTTTTAGATCCACTTAATACTCTGTTTTAATTTAATTTGTTTTACTTTACCTGATGTACCTTGTTTTAGTACTAATTAGGAAAGCATGCAAAAATGTACTTGTATTTTATTAGGTATGACATTTTCAGTTCCTTTTTTACTTCCAGTCTTTATAAAAACAAATATTATCGAATTTCTCTTCATTTTCTTAAGAGATTACCTTGTCAACATTATAACTAGGGGAAACTAGAGTTGTAAAAAGATCATCTTGACTGAGAAACAAGACATTTATTTCCAAATAAAATACAAGATAATTTGTGTTACAGCCAACAGTCTGGACATGGGTTTGATGCAACTCTTCATGCTAGTCTTTCTTGTATATGCCTCTTCATTTACTACAGTCTATGTCAGTTTGAACAAACTCATCCTATTCAAGCCTTGGCCTTCCTATTCAATAACAAACCTCATCTACAACTTTTTAGTGTCACATTTCCTGATCTAATACCCACAGTATTGACCAACTTCATTCATACTTATTCCATTGTCCTTGATAGTTATCTTACACTCTCTTTTCCAGAAACCATCCATTCCATTAGCTGATCTGCCAAGCCTCTTCCTATCACTGACAGATATAAAATGTCATTGGCAAACCATGAAGTTTTGATTTCTTCTCTCAGGACTTTAATTGCCTTTTGAAATTTATCCTTAATTTCTGTTACTTCTACTCCTTGTATAGTGGGAGCTATAAAGTGGATAGGCTACACCCCTTTCTCGCCCCCCCCCCCCCCCATTCTATACTCTAATAACTCCAGAATTTACTTTCCAGAATTATAATTAATTTATTTTACTGCTTGTTTCTTGTACAGAGTGAGTAATATGGGGGTAGGCTACAACCCTTTCTCGTCCTCCAATATTCTATTCTCTTAATAACTGTAGAATTCCATACCATGCATTCCAGTCAAATGCTTTTTTTGAATCTACAAATACTATAAATTTAGGTTTGCCTTTCATCAATTTATTGTATAAGCTAAATCCTAGAATCAGTAATGTCTCAGGTGTTCCTTCATTTATCCAGAATGCAAACTGATTTTCTATTGGGTTTTGTTCTACCAGTCATTCTGTTCTTCCATAGCTAATTCATTTAGCAAAATTAAATATAATTATTATAATAATTATTTTATTTTTAATTATTGTCTGTGGCTAGAGGCTAGAGACAATTTAACAAAATGACAGCTGAAAATAACAATTCAGGCGAAATAAATAGTTCATTATGATGATATTTGTCTGTGTTGTAAGAAAATCGAGATATTTAGAAGTGGAGAAGAAGAAGTTGTGTGTGTCTACACATGAAAGGCGCAGTGCCAGCTTAGAAGAAACTCAGAAGGTGTCATTCCTTAGTCAATAGAATGTGGTGGCAGAGGAGGTAACAAATTAATGAGGAAAAAGGAGGAATATTTTTGGAACATGATTAGTGCTTTAGCCAATGAAGATGCCAGGCTAATTGTTGTGTCACATCTGCATGCCCCAGAAATCTGGATATTGCTTGAGTCAACCAGCCAGCCACATGGACACCCCCAAAGAGATCTCTTTCAAGCTGTGTTCAGGTGCTGATAACACTGTCCCACATGAGTACAAGATATCTCCATGTTCTTAACAGTTATGACTCAATGTATGACACAGTTCACACCTTGTTACATATTCTAAGAGGCCTAGTAACAACACTAAGTATGAACAGCACTAATGAAATTTCATGGCTGTTCTGCAAGTCACAGATAATTACAGCACTAATTATTTACATACCCATTAACATGTGTGAGTTTCATTGACATCTGACCATGTCACTTGGGTCAGGAAGTGTACATTACATTAATGACTGCTCAAACATTTCAATTTATGTCATTGCTTATTCTTTACATTCCATTACTGTGTGTCATTGTCTATGACACTATATTTTACATCTCCTGGTTTGAATATTTCAGTGACTTTCAACAGCTGCTGGCACATGCTCCTCCTCAGTTGTTGCCTTTACTTAATAAGAAAGCAATATTTGACTCTCAGATGTTGGAATTGTTGTTCTATTTTTGTGCAGTAATTGACATTATGAGTAAGTATTGTAGTAGTAGTAGAAGTAATCAATTCAAAGACTGGTTTGATGCAATTCTCCACACTTGTCTATCTGGTGAAAGTCTCTTCATCTTGTAAACTATTGCAACCTATATCCATCTGAACTTGCATGCTGGATTCAAGCCTTTGTCTCCTTCCATAGTTTTTATCTCCCACACCTTTATTCACTGTCAGATTAAATGTGAAGGCAATCGCTAAAAATAGGGTCTCTTATGTTTTTAGGTATGGAAAAAACAACCATTTATTTCCTATAATAGTTATATCATCTTAAAGGATGAAGAATGCCTCATTTTTCTTCATAATCACCATTTCAGTTGGCACATTTTTGTAGACACTTTGGCAGTTTTACAATGCCCAAATCATAACTGTTCACTGCCGTCTTCTTCAGGAAGCATTGAACCTGATCTTCCACCTCGAATTCGAGAAGAACCACCATCCACACAAATGTTCCATCAACTTAGGAAACAGATGGTAATTGATCACTCTCAAGCCCAAACTGTAAGGTGGGTAGGTGAAGACGTTCCAACCAACATTTTGCAGGAGATCGATAGTTCGATGGGCGACTTGTGGTTGTGTGTTGTTGTGGAGAATGCTTCTACTCTTGCTCAACATTCCTCTTCTCCAGTTCTAAATTGCCCATCTGAGTTTTTTCAGTGTTTCACAGCACATGTCAGCAGTTATTGTTGTCCCAGCAGACAGTAAGTCAACCAACAATAACCCTTTCCAGTCCCAAAACACAGCTGCCTTGACTTTACCGGCAGATTGTGTTAGTTTGAATTTTCACAGATTGGGTGAAGAGGAATTGTGCCACTTGTGTGAGGTTTATTTTGTCTCAAGTGTAAAGTGGAGTGCCCAGGTTTCATCATGCAGAGAAATAAATCTGAAGAGGTTGTCCATAATGGAAAAACAAATTCACTTGAAGAATTAGCTCATTGCCATTTGTGATTTTCTGTCAGCATACATGTACTTATTTTGCACATGTCTTCTGATATTGCAGCTTTTCCATTAAAGTCCTGTGGATGGTGCTTCAGGAAACCTTAGGAACCAAAACGCATAGAGCTTCCAGAATAATCCTCCAATCTTTATGCATTATTTCCTCAAGCTTCATGACTGTCTTGTTGGAAACTGATGGCAGATTGCTCCTTTCCATGTTGTAAATTTCAACACAACTGGCAATAAACTCTTTACATCACTTGCAAATGTTTTTTAATGTCCTTGCTTGACTGCCCATACACTTCCATTAATTGGATAAGAATTTCAACCAGTTCAGTGCCTCTTGTGTTCAAAAATCGAATAATTGTGCGAACTTTGCTCTTGGCAGTAGCATTCAATAGGAGCTCTTATTTCAATGACTGCCAAGCCAAGACTGAGGACCCAAGTGAAGCACACACATTCTTATTTGGTAGCAGAGGCATCATGACTAACAACAGTGTGGCCTGCAACTATGTTGACAGTTTTTTTGTCGCCCAAGAACAGGCTTATATATAGACGGGAAACATTCCACGTGGGAAAAATATATCTAAAAACACAGATGATGTGACATACCGAACGAAAGTGCTGGCAGGCCGATAGACACACAAACAAACACAAACATACATACGAAATTCAAGCTTTCGCAACAAACTGTTGCCTCATCAGGAAAGAGGGAAGGAGAGGGAAAGACAAAAGGATGCGGGTTTTAAGGGAGAGGGTAAGGAGTCATTCCAAAGAGTGTCTTTAAATATGTTTGCTTGTGTCTGTATATGTGTGGATGGATATGTGTGTGCGTGTGCGAGTGTATACCCGTCTTTTTTTCCCCATAAGGTAAGTCTTTCCGCTCCCGGGATTGGAATGACTCCTTACCCTCTCCCTTAAAATCCAGTTCCTTTCGTCTTTCCCTCTCCTTCCCTCTTTCCTGATGAGGCAAGAGTTTGTTGCGAAAGCTTGAATTTTGTTATAATAGAGGGTAACATTCCACGTAGGAAAAATATATCTAAAAACAAAGATGATGTGACTTACCAAATGAAAGTGCTGGCAGGTCGACAGACACACAAACAAACACAAACATACACACAAAATTCAAGCTTTCGCAACTAACTGTTGCCTCATCAGGAAAGAGGGAAGGAGAGAGAAAGACGAACATACACACAAAATTCAAGCTATCGCAACAAACGGTTGCTTCATCAGGAAAGAGGGAAGGAGAGGGAAAGATGAAAGGATGTGAGTTTTAAGGGAGAGGGTAAGGAGTCATTCCAATCCCGGGAGCGGAAAGACTTACCTTAGGGGGAAAAAAGGACAGGTATACACTCGCACACACACACATATCCATCCGCACATACACAGACACAAGCAGATATTTGTAAAGGCAAAGAGTTTGGGCAGAGATGTCAGTCGAGGCTTGTCTGACATTTGGCATAACCCCCAAAGGCCTCACACTTAAAGTTCCCATCTCTGGCTGCAACCCTTCTTTCCATCAGTCCCTATACCAGTTCCAAACTGAACAATCCATTGCCCTCACCCACCTAATCCTTCACCTACACATCAACTCAGCCAATGAACACACCCGTCAACTCCTATCCTTAATAAAAGTCCTCAATCTTTCTTCTCCCACATCCACACTGGCTATTCAGAGCATCCTCCTACAGGCCAACCGCATATTAGAACAACATGCCACCCTTCACCTCAAAAAACTATCCAATCTCCTGGTTTCCCACCTCCGGAAAGGCAACTCACTCACCCTTCAAAATTTTTCCAGCAAACCTCAGCCACCTCTCATTGCACACAAACCCAGTCTCTCCCATCTACTCAGTCTCCCACTTCCAGCTCCACTCCCTCCAAAACCTCAAAATTCAAATCAACACAATCTGGAACCACAACACCCTAATTCAGTAGTTAACCTTTCCTCCAAACCTCTCTCCCAATCCGAAACCTCTGTCCTATCCAAAGGCCTCACCTTCAGTCCCACTCCCAGATTCAACCAAACAGCCCTCGTCAAAGATTTACTGTCCTACACTCGTACTCTCTGCTGGAAGTATCACTTTGCCACGAAGAAAAATGATCCTAATCCTACCCCTAATGATCCAACTCCCCAAGACACTATCCAAATTGAACCCTGCCTGGAACAGTTCCGTCCTCCGTCACAGCGGGACCTACCTCCTCTTCCTCAAAATCACCCTCTCCAAACCTTCCAGGAATTTCTGACTTCCAGCCTTGCCTCTCAATCCTTCTTAAAAAACCTTAATCCTACCCCCAACATCACCACTGCTGAAGCCCAGGCTATCCGTGATCTGAAGGCTGACCGGTCCATCGTCATTCTTCCGGCGGACAAGGGTTCCACGACCGTGGTACTTGATCGTCGGGAGTATGTGGCTGAGGGACTGCATCAGCTTTCAGACAACACCACATACAAAGTTTGCCAAGGTAATCCCATTCCCGATGTCCAGGCGGAGCTTCAAGGAATCCTCAGAACCTTAGGCCCCCTACAAAACCTTTCACCTGACTCCATCGACCTCCTGACCCCACTGACACCGCGCACCCCTACCTTCTACCTTCTACCTTCTTCCTAAAATTCACAAACCCAATCATCCTGGCCGCCCCATTGTAGCTGGTTACCAAGCCCCCACAGAACGTATCTCTGCCTACGTAGATCAACACCTTCAACCCATTACATGCAGTCTCCCATCCTTCATCAAAGACACCAACCACTTTCTCGAACGCCTGGAATTCTTACCCAATCCGTTACCCCCAGAAACCATCCTTGTAACCATTGATGCCACTTCCTTATACACAAATATCCCGCACGTCCAGGGCCTCGCTGCGATGGAGCACATCCTTTCACGCCGATCATCTGCCACCCTACCTAAAACCTCTTTCCTCATTACCTTAGCCAGCTTCATCCTGACCCACAACTTCTTCACTTTTTAAGGCCAGACAAACCAACAATTAAAGGGAACAGCCATGGGTACCAGGATGGCCCCTTCGTACGCCAACCTATTCATGGGTCGCTTAGAGGAAGCCTTCTTGGTTACCCAGGCCTGCCAACCCAAAGTTTGGTACAGATTTATTGATGACATCTTCATGATCTGGACTCACAGTGAAGAAGAACTCCAGAATTTCCTCTCCAACCTCAACTCCTTTGGTTCCATCAGATTTACCTGGTCCTACTCCAGATCCCATGCCACTTTCCTTGACGTTGACCTCCACCTGTCCAATGGCCAGCTTCACACGTCCGTCCACATCAAACCCACCAACAAGCAACAGTACCTCCATTATGACAGCTGCCACCCATTCCACATCAAACGGTCCCTTCCCTACAGCCTAGGTCTTCGTGGCAAACGAATCTGCTCCAGTCCGGAATCCCTGAAGCATTACACCAACAACCTGACAACAGCTTTCGCATCCCGCAACTACCCTCCCGACCTGGTACAGAAGCAAATAACCAGAGCCACTTCCTCATCCCATCAAACCCAGAACCTCCCACAGAAGAACCACAAAAGTGCCCCACTTGTGACAGGATACTTTCCGGGACGGGATCAGATTCTGAATGTGGCTCTCCAGCAGGGATACGACTTCCTCAAATCCTGCCCTGAAATGAGATCCATCCTTCATGAAATCCACCCCACTCCACCAAGAGTGTCTTTCCGTCGTCCACCTAACCTTCGTAACCTCTTAGTTCATTCCTATGAAATCCCAAAACCACCTTCCCTACCCTCTGGCTCCTACCCTTGTAACCGCCCCCGGTGTAAAACCTGTCCCATGCACCCTCCCACCACCACCTACTCCTGTCCTGTAACCTGGAAGGTGTACACGATCAAAGGCAGAGCCACGTGTGAAAGCACCCACGTGATCTACCAACTGACCTGCCTACACTGTGACGCATTCTATGTGGGAATGACCAGCAACAAACTGTCCATTCGCATGAATGGACACAGGCAGACAGTGTTTGTTGGTAATGAGGATCACCCTGTGGCTAAACATGCCTTGGTGCACGGCCAGCACATCTTGGCACAGTGTTACACCGTCCGGGTTATCTGAATACTTCCCACTAACACCAACCTATCTGAACTCCGGAGATGGGAACTTGCTCTTCAATATATCCTCTCTTCCCGTTATCCACCAGGCCTCAATCTCCGCTAATTTCAAGTTGCCGCCACTCATACCTCACCTGTCATTCAACAACATCTTTGCCTGTGCACTTCTGCCTCGACTGGCATCTCTGCCCAAACTCTTTGTCTTTAAATATGTCTGCTTGTGTCTGTATATGTGTGGATGGATATGTGTGTGTGTGCGAGTGTATACCCGTCCTTTTTTCCCCCTAAGGTAAGTCTTTGCGCTCCCGGGATTGGAATGACTCCTTACCCTCTCCCTTAAAACCCACATCCTTTCGTCTTTCCCTCTCCTTCCCTCTTTCCTGATGAGGCAACAGTTTGTTGCGAAAGCTTGAATTTTGTGTGTATGTTTGTGTTTGTTTGTGTTTCTGTCGACCTGCCAGCATTTTCATTTGGTAAGTCACATCATCTTTTATATATATATATCTATCAGGAGGTGTTACACCATGAAATTCTTTTTCTTCCTAATTTGATTCTGTACCTGTTCTGCACATTAAATCTTCAGCATGTTAGACACCTGCCAGTAGCCTTGCCACAGTGTTGACTCCATTTCCTGTCAGATTACTGAAGCTAAGCACCATCAGGCTTGGCTACTACTTGGATGGCTGATCATTTGGGTCTGCCAAGTGCCGTTGACAAGCGGGGTGCCCTTGTGAGGCCAATTGAGGAGCTACTTGACTGAGAGGTAATTCCTGTTCAGACATCAGTTACCCCCTTAAAAGACCATACTGGTTCCTTTGAGGCACTGAAAGTGGTTTGGGAATGGTACCAGGCATTCATGTGAGCCTCCAAAGCTGATGTAAATCGTGGCAATGAAGTAGTGTGTGTTGCCAGGCATTAAGGCATTAGTACGCAATCTGTGCAGTATGTGGCGATAAGGAATGATGTAGCATTTGCTGCCATGTTACACAATGTAAACACAGTGATCGTATAGTGACCCTAACCACTAGGGACCAGGGACAAGTGTCATGCCTTGTCAGTGAATGCAAGTCCATCTCAACCATTTTGCAAATAAACATTGCATGAGGAACTACTTGCAGTGGACATTTGGACTTTTGGTACCTCACAGAAGGCTACTGCTCACAGCATCATGTAAAGCTTTCTCTAAATAATGCATCACTTTCTCTAAATAATGCATCACTTCAGCTGATCCATTTAGTTTACCATGACAGGAACTTGAATGTTTATTTCTGTGTTCTCAGTAACCACTTTCATTATGACCATACTGTAGAAACTCTCGTCTTTCAAAATGATAGCAGCTGTGCTCACAGAAGTTCATGCATACATTCCTGCTGGTTTTACGAACTCTTAGGCGCCCTGGCACACACACACACACACACACACACACACACACACACTCACACACACACACAGTAGCACCTGCAGCTTAACTTACGTCCTCAATTATTTTCTCGGTGTATTCCAATCTCGGTCTTCCCCCAGTTTTGTTTTGACCCTCTACAGCTCCTTCTAGTACCGTGGAAATTATTCCCTGGTGTCTTAACAAATGTCGTATCATCCTGTCTCTCCTCCTTGACAGTGTTTTCCATATTTTCTGTTCCTCTCTGATTCCCTGGAGAGCCTCCTCATTCCTTACCTTATCAGTGCTCTAATATTCAACATTATTTTGTAGCACCACATCTCATATGCTTCTGTTCCAGTTTTCCCACAGTTCATGTTTCACTATCATACAATGCTGTGCTCCAGATATATGTTCTCAGAAATTTTTTCCTCAAATTAGGGCCTCTGTTTGATACTAGTAGACTTCTCTCAACCAGGAGCACCATTTTTGCCAGTGCTAGTCTGCTTTTTATGTCATCCTTACTCCATCTGTTATGGGTTATTTTGCCATCTAGGTAGAAGAATTCCTTAATTTCATCTGCTTCATGACCTCCAGTTCAAATGTTAAGTTCCTCACTGTTCTCATTTCTATTACTTTCATCTTTCTTCTACTTACTCTCAATCCATA
This sequence comes from Schistocerca piceifrons, assembly GCF_021461385.2. Classification (NCBI taxonomy): domain Eukaryota; kingdom Metazoa; phylum Arthropoda; class Insecta; order Orthoptera; family Acrididae; genus Schistocerca; species Schistocerca piceifrons. The sequence goes on along the minus strand of NC_060140.1, from coordinate 584,448,816 downwards.
TTCCGTACTTATTAGACTGTTCATTTCATTCAACAGATCCTGTAATTTTTCTTCATTTTCACTGAGGATAGCAATATCATCAGCAAATATTATCATTACCCTTAATTTTAATCCCACTCTTCTTTTATTTCCATCATTCCTTCTTCAATGCATAGATTGAATAGTATGGGGTGAAAGACTACATCCATTTCTTACACTCTTTTTAATCTGAGCACTTCGTTCTTGGTCTCTCACTGACATTGTTCCTTCTTGGTTCTTGTACATATTGTGTATTACCCATCTTTCCATATAGCTACCCCTGTTTTTCTCATAATTTTGAACATCTTGTACTATTTTTCATTGTTGAATGCTTTTTCCAGGTTTTATGAACGTTTTCTTAAGTCTTGCTTTCACTATCAACCAGAACTGCCTCGCTGGTGCCTTTATGTTTCCTGAAGCTGAACTGATCATCATCTAACAGATTCTCAATTTTCTTTTCCATTCTTCTGTCTATTATGTTATCAGCAACTTGGATGCATGAGCTGTTAATCTGATTGTGCAATAATTCCTTTGGCTCTTGTTGTCTTCAGAATTATGTGGGTGATATTTTTCTGAAAGTCTGATGGTATATTGCTAGTCTCATAAATTCTACACACCAACATGAATAGTTATTTTGTGTTGGTACTTTCCCCAATGATTTAGAAATTCCAGTGGGATGTTATCTATCCCTTCTGCCTAATTTATCATAAGTCTTCCAAGCTTATTTAAATTCTGATTCTAATGCTGGTCCCCTATCTGCTACCTATCGATTCTTGTTTCTTTAGCTTCCATGTACTTTCTATTTGTTTCATTCCTAAGTGACTTGTATTTCTGTATACCTGAATTTCCTGGATTATTTTTGTACTTCTTTCTTTTGTCAGTTAGCTGAAGAATTTCTTCTTTTGCCCAAGGTTTTCTCGCAGTTACCTTCCTTGTACCTACATTTTTCTTTCCAATTCCTGTGATTGCTATTTTAGAGATGTCCTTTTCTCTTCAACTGTACTGCCTTCTGAGCTGTTCATTATTGCAGTACCTTAGAGAACTTCAACCATTCTTCATTGCTTAGGATTTTCATATCCCAATTCTTCACACATTGATTCTTCTTGACTATTCTCTTAAACTTCAGCCTACTCTTTATCAGTACTAAATTGTGATCCTGAATCTATAATTGCTCTTAGGTATGCCTTACAATCCAATATCTGGTTTTGGAATCTCTGCATGACCATGATGTAATCTAACTGAAATCTACCCATACTTGCTGAAATTTATTGCAGAACTCAGATAGTCTTTCTCCTGTCTTGTTCCTACTACTGTGTCCATATTCTCCTGTAACCCTTTCTTCTACTACTTCCCCTACAACCCCATGACTATTAGATTTTCATCTCCCTTTACATACTGAATTAACTGTTCAATGTTCTCCTATACTTTCTCTATCTCTTGATCCTCTGCTTGTGACATCAGCTTGTATACCTAAACTGATGTTGTCAGTGTTGATTTGCTGTTGTTTCTGATGTTAATAACCCTACAGTGAACTGTTCACAATAACACACTCTCTGTCCCACCTTCCTGTTCATTTAAAATCGTACACCTGTTACACCATTTTCTGTTGCTGTTGATGTTATCCTATGCTCTCCTGAACAGAAGTCCTTGTCTTCTTTCCATTTCACTTCACTGACTCCACTATATCTAGTTTGAGCACTAGCATTTCTGTCTTTATATTTTTGAGCTTCTCTATCACATTCAAACTTCTGACATTCTACACCCTAACTCATAGTATGTTGTCATTTTGTTGGTTATTCAATCTTTTTTTCTTGGTCACCTCCCCATTGGCAGTCCCCTCCCAAAGATCCAAATAGGGGACTAATCTGGAATATTTTGCCAATGGAGAGAGTGTCATGACATTTTCTCATTTACAGGCCACATGTCCTGTGGATACAAATTGTGTGTGTTTAATACCATAGTTCCCATTGCCTTCTGAAATCTCATGCCATTGGTCATTGGTGAGTTTTCTGCTGTTTAGGGCCAGTTTCACATCCCAATGGCAAGAGAGTGTCTTGAACCTCTGTCTGCTCCTCCACCATCTTTGACAAGGTTGTTGACAGAATGAGGGTGATGTCTAATGTCAGAAGTTTTTGGCCCCCATTGCTGATTACCCAGTCTTGAAAACATCTGAAACTATTTGCAGCAGTGGGTGGAACACAGCAATCAATATCCCTGCAGTGTTAATTAATGTGAAGTCGAGGCTTGAATAACAACAATATTATGAAAAGGGTAGATTGCTACCCACCACATACAGAAGGTGATGAATCGCAGACAGGCAGAGTGCAAAGACTACTAAACATTTAAGTTTCCTGCAAACAGGCCATCTACAAAAATAGAAAGTACACACATGTTCAAACAAGCACAACTCACGCACACATGGCCACTATCTCCACTGTGGCCTCTCCCCACAGTTAGTGTTTGTATGTGATCTGATCATCAATGAGCAGCTTCATCCAGATTTTGCTTACCTGAATTGAGGGTATTATCAAGGCTGGAAACACTGGAGCATGGTATTAGCATGATAATATTTTGTCCAGAGTAGTTATTAAAACTGAAGGTGTGGTGTCCCATTCAAAACATGATTTGCAACAGCCAACAATATGGACAACAGGGTCTCCTGGATGTGACAGCGTTGAATGGAGCTTGTTGGATTATTAGTTACAATTTAGTGTCTAGCCTGTAAACAGCAATAGCTACTTATCAAAAGAGCAATAAACACAAAACAATCCAACATTTAAGCCCTGTGATAATTACTGAACTATCATATGTTTTGATGAGTGAGATACCCATCATTTTCTGGTGAGGAGGTTTTAATATGGTGCAATAGCCCCCGTTTATACAACTGTGTGTTTCTTGTAGAATATCATAATCTCATGGTGATGGGCTGATCGTATTAGCAGGAAATGATACTGAGCAACACCCAGGCATGCACATCATCAAAACCCATCTGCAGTTGTTCAAATATGTCGGGATATATCTTCCAACATTTTTGTTTTTCGTGTGATTGTGCCATTGGCAGTTCTTCCCATTTTATGAATGGCATCACTTATTCCCACAGAATTTGAGTAATGGACTACATGGCACAGGGTGAAGGTATCACTTGATGAATGGCATTGCAAATATACTTCTCAGATTTTAGTCTTGTTGAACGTATCCATTTTCTATGATGATATTTTGGAACAGGGATGGCATTTCCTAGTTCTGCTATGCACAGTAAATGGATATTGTTCTTTTTGAGGAATGACTAAATAAACCCCCAAAACACAGCAATAGTCTCACTTAACCCATGTCATTCAAATGTGAAACAGTTCTTTCTGTTTGCTGTGAGTGCTTACTGTAACAGGGGTTCAGTTGCTTCACCGATTTTTGATATATTGCAGATATGATCCTCTCATGTCTTTTTTCATTCAAGCAAGAATTACAAAGCTGCTTCATAATATTATGGAAAGGAAAGATTGCTACTCACTTTTAGAGGGAGCATTGAGTTGCAGACAAGCCCAGCAGAAAAGACTGCTAAAATATTAAAGCTATTAGATAAAGTTCTTCTTCTGCACACTTCCACACAAGCACACAAAAATGTCAGACACTGGTTATCCTGCTATAAAGCTGGCAGAAACATAAATAATTAAGGGCAGTTAGCAACATTTTGAAACCTATACTTAATTGTCAGTATGTAATTGGAAGTGGAAGAAAGCAGCTCTGCCTAATGTTGGAAGTGGAGCATAGAGTAGCAGAGTAGCACAAAACAGAATAAAATTTCGTCTCCAAAAGACCCCATGATGATAATGAAAATGAAAAGTAGCAGCAAAGATTAAGGTTTTGTATTACTTAATGTTATCAATTATTGCATCATCTGACACCAGTAAACTGCTCCCTTTCTCCCCCTCTTACAGATTGTAGCACTGTCCAGTTTGTGGTCCCCTTGCCCACTTGTAATTATGTAGCTCCTAATAAAGAGAACTTCTTTTCAAAACCTGTAATTTTCTATGTAGCTCTTTCATGTTACTGTCAGTTCTGCCTCAGTTTCTGCCACTGCCTTATATAGCTTTTGAACCTGTTTCATTTCATTCCATGTCTCTTACGTTTTATTTCCATTTCTCATTTCTGTTACTGAAGAAACCTTATTATTGTTTTATGGAGTAAGACTGACTAGGACAAAACACGTTCTTGAAGTGAATGAAAAACATGCATTTAACTAAAAATCAACCTCTCACATAATCCTTAGCTTCATTGATTTCTTCGTTTGTGCTCCATTCTGACATTCTTTTCCCTTTGTATTTTCCTTTTTTTGTACTGGTAACCTATTACAGTTCATTAGTTTCTATAGCCTCTTCCATCTTTCCCACTGCTTCTGAACTTGGTTTTGCTTTCCCTTTTTGTCCACATGTACTTTTTGTTGTTTCTGTATGATATATTCAATTTATATCTCTCGACTTTGTCTTATAATATTTTGTTAGTGGTCACTGTTTGTGCCAAACATCACTTCGATCTCCTAACTTACACTGTACTGCTGGAAGTGTTAACCAGAACATGCAAAATATCCTAAGAAAATCCTGAGGGTATGCGGAAATGATAAAATTCTTAGTGGTGAGTTGAGTGCAGAAAAGAGTGCATGATATAGGATTGCATGATACTGGCTTATGTAGCATAATTCTGGACAGTTATTGAGCATCGCAACTCAGATAGTTGCGTGCACTGCAAGCAGATAGGGAAGTTGCTTGTAATTGAACTTGTTTGTCAAATAGCTGGTGAGTGTGCATAATGGGCACTGGAGTTTATTTTTTTGGCGCCAAACATCACACCCTCACAGATTCTACTTGTTGTTTTCAGGCACCACATATTTAAGTTTTTACTTCGAAATATGTTTCAGGAGCCTAAGAAGCTTCCAAGCTTAAAGCAATGTGAAAATGCTGCAGAGCCCACATAATATTGGACACTGAGAGTTTGCCAATGCCAGATACTGATAGTAGCAGGATCTTTGGGGAAACTTGTAGTGTTTACTAAAAAGACAGCCTCCATGTGGATGAGTCAGAATCTGAGTGCCATCTGAGATGGGCATGCATTACAATAACAAGTGGAATGAAAGTTGTAGTTGAATACTTCTATTGGTTACCTGGCTCAAATTCAGTAGCAACTGATAACTTCATAGAAAACCTCTGTTCCTTAATACTTAAGTTTTTGTCATACTGTAATTATTGAATGGAATTTTACTTGCCTATAGATTGGGAACATTATAAATTCATTTGCAGCAGATGAGAGTGAACTTCCTACCAAACAGTTATAAAAGTTTTCTCTGAAAATTACTGAGAACTGTGGAAATATACTGGATGTTCACATGAAGGCTAGGATCAGCAACTGTAGCACTAGTGGGCACCATCAAAGACAAAAAAAAGTAAAGCAAAAAAATGAACATATTCAGTAAAATTGGAAAGGATTTGGTTGTCTCGTTTCCCTTACAGGAACTATAATCCTTTGATTCAGGCAGTGAACATGTAACGCAGGCTGTTCCTGGTTAATTGCTCTTGAGTTGTCACCCAGACTATTGGGGGGAGGGGGAGGCAATCAGCTCATGAGCTGACCATAAGTACTGTGCGTACAACAGTACTTTTTTAGTGAGAAAATTACAACTAAGCAAATATGAATGTAACATGGTAAGTTTGACAGGAAAACTCAAAATAAATGAAAAAAAATCTGACATTTTATTAGTACATTTTACAGAACATAACATTTCAGACCGAGCGAGGTGGCGCAGTGGTTAGACACTGGACTCGCATTCGGGAGGATGACGGTTCAATCCCGCATCCAGCCATCCTGATTTAGGTTTTCTGTGATTTCCCTAAATCGCTCCAGGCAAATGCCAGGATGGTTCCTTTGAAAGGGCACGGCCAACTTCTTTCCCCTATCTAATCCGATGAGACCGATGACCTCGCTGTCTGGTCTCCTTCCCCAAAACAACCAAACCCAATCCAACCCAACCCATAACATTTCTTTTGATTAAAAAGTGATGAAATATTTTGTGACAAATTTAAATAAATAAATTTGTCACCAAATATTTCATCACTTTTTAATTAAAAGAAATGTTATGTTCTGTAAATGTACTAATAAAATGTCAGATTTTTTTTCATTTATTTTGAGTTTTCCTGTCAAACTTGTCACGTTACATTCATATTTGCTTAGTTGTAATTTTCTCACCAACTAGTACTGTTGTACGCACAGTACTTATGGTCAGCCCCCCCCCCCACAATAAATAAATAAATAAATAAATAAATAAAAATCTGGGTGACAACTCGGGAGCAATCAACCAGGAACAGCCTGTGTTACATGTTCACTGCCTGAATCAAAGGATTATGGCTCCTGTAAAGGAAAGTGAGACAACCAAATCCTTTCCAATTTCACTGAACATGTTGATTTTTTTAATAAAAAAAAGTGATGAAATATTTGTGACAAATGCTGAACTATCATCAGATGGAGAGTGCTCTTCAGTGTTGGATCTGGGAGCTTTCTACTCTGTTTATCCTTTTTGTGACTAAAAAAGTGACTTATGTGAGAAAATTGACCCAAACCTAGACGTGCTGTCGACCACATTTTTATTTGGTTTGGGAAACTCTTCTACATAGCATTACAATAATACAATAACAAGTTCATGCTGCTGTAATGCATGTCCTTTAAAGAAGTTCATTTCTGTAAATTAATTGTTTCTAACAGCATTTCCAGTAGCATTGTGTATCATGCAATTAAAAAAGGAGTCTAAATGATTTCAGTTCATTTCATGTGGTTCATCAGCCCTGGATCCTTGTCTCAACACTCTGTCAAAGTTTCATTACAAAAGAAAGAGGGATGAATTTTTTTCCCTCGGATTCATTTCTTGCTTTACTTTGCCTGTCAGTCTAGTGAGGAATTGCCCTCTTACATTGCCGTCCAATAAATAATTTTGTGTTCAATGAAGGAACATGTAGCAAAACTGTATGTTGTATTTCTTTGCAATGTAGTCCCTTATAACACAGAAGACCCTGAGACAATCGATCTTTTGCAAAAAACTAGAAATGTTCTTCCCAGAAAAGTGAGAATGGCTGGGTGTTGCTTCTGGAAGTCATCATTACTGGTACATTTATTATGACATGCATGATTATTATAATCCAGTTACACATAGTGTCAGTATGTGCCTAATATGACAAAGGAGCATTTAGAAATGTTGCAACATGTCAGATGTGTTGAATAATCATAACTTTTTGCATGCAATGGAGAAAAGAGTATGAAACTGATGAAATAAGACCTCTTTGTGGAGAGCTTGTCACCTTCTTCAGCCCAGCAGATGACCTGTAGGCACTAGTGGACACCTGTGTCCCATGAGGTTGAGTTGGAACAGCACAGCATATAGGAACTGTGGCACAAGTTAAAATGAATAGTCAGCCAAGCTACAGAAATATTTCTATATCCACATATTTATTCTGCAGGTCACCATTACTAGTCATTTCCTTTTCTGTTCCACTTGCAAATAGAACAAGGGAAAGATGACTGTCTATATGCCTCCATACGAACCCTAATATCTCTAACCTTATCTTCATGGTCCTTATGCAAAATGTACATTGTTGGCAGTAGAACTGCTCTGCAGTCAGCCTCAAATGCTGGTTCTCTTAAATTTTCTCAATAATGCTCTTTGAAAAAAACATTACCTTCACTCCAGTGATTCCCATTTGAGTTCCCAAAGCATCTCCACAATACTTGCATGTTGTTTGGACCTACTGGTAACAAATCTAGCTGCCTGTCTCTGAATTCTTTGATGCCTTCCTTTAATCAGATCTAGTGCAGATTCCAAACACTCAAACAGTACTCAACAATGGGTCACACTATTGCCCTATATGTGGTCTCCTTTACAGATGAACCACACTGTCCTAAAATCCTCCCAACAAACTGAAGTCTACCATTCACCTTTCCTACTACAGTCATTACATACTCATTCCATTTCACATTGCTTTATGTTATGCCTAGATATTTAATCGACTTGACTGTGTCAAGCAGCACACTACTAATACTGTATTTGAACATTACAGGTTTGTTTTTCATACTGTTCTGCATTAACTTACATTTTTCTACATTTAGAGCTAGCTGCCATTCATCACAACAACTAAGAATTTTGCCCAAGTGTTCTTGCATCCTCCTACAGTCACTCAACAACAACACTTTTGCACCTAGTAGAAAAATTAAAAATAATGCAGATTTCACTTGGTGTACAAACAACATCAGAAAGCTTCTTAACAAACAGCACCTACTACATAATAGGTATAGAATAAAGCATAACACCAAAGATAGGCAGACATTAATTGAAATACAATTGGGTACCAAAAGGGCAATGTGCAAAACCTTCAATAACTACAACAACAAAATAAAGTCACAAGATCTGTTACAAAAATTAAGGAACTGCTGGTCATAGGTTAAGGCTTTCAATAGCACAAATATCAGGACCAGACTCATGTGAGCCAGACAGGGATCAAATTAGAAACAACAAAACAAAAGTTAAAGCCAATTCGTTGAATTCTGTTTTCAAATGTTCCTTCACAAAGGAAACTCATGCAATGTTGCCATCATTCGGTACACACATCATTGCAAAGATGAATGACATAATAATCAATACTAGTGGTGTTGAGAAGCCACTTAAATCACAAAACTCAATAAAACCTCAGTGCTCGATGAAGTCCCTTTTAAGCTCTACACCGAATTTACAAGTGAATTAGCTCTACTCTTTGCCATAATTGATCAAAGATCTTATGAAGAGGATATGTTCCATGTGTTGGGGGAACACAGGTTACACCCATTTGTAAAACAGGAAGCAGAACTGACCCACAGAACAACCACCCTATATGACTCATCTATGAGGGCCTCCAAATTTTTAGTGTGGAAATTCTTAGTTTTTTTAAATAAAAGAAATATTATTAACAGTCTACATTTTTATTCTTCATTTTTACACATTTATTTCCCAACATAGTCACCCTAGCATTAGGCCTTGTTGGCTAAAAGCTTATATTGTAACAGTCTATTTGTTCTGCCTATCTGCGACTCAGCATCTCCGCTATATGGTGATTAGCAGCTTTTCTTTTCATAGTATCATTACATTTCATCCTGGATTTTCCATTGTTCAAGAGTAATGTGCATAGAGATATGAAGTGGATCAACCACATAGGCTTAGCTGTAGGTATAACAAATATCAGGAAACAATTTTTGATAGGTACTGGAAAACTGCAGTTTGCCTATGAAAGAGATTGTATGCAAAACACTTGTACAGTCTATACTCCAGTACTTCTTATGTGGATGAGATCCTTATCAGATCGACTTAACAGAAGAGATCAAACCTGGTCTCAGGAACACCTGACTGGTGAGAGAGTGTAATAAAAATATTGAAAAGTCTTAACTGGCATACACTCCAAGAAAGGTTCCATATGCCTTGTAAGAAACTGGTTAGAAAACTTCAAGAATCAACTTATAAGGCAAAAACTAAGAATATTCGTCAGTCCCTACACATCTATCCCATAGAAATAGTGCAGATGAAATTAGACAAACAACAACTCATACAGAGGCTTACAGTCAGTCATTTTTGTCATACTCCATTTGGAGATGGAACAAGAAGAAATCCTAATATATGATACAAGAAAAAATACCCTCTGCCATGCATTTCAGGGTTTTTCAGAGCAAAAATGTAGAGGTAGGCCACATATTTCATTTTGTACCACACGCTGAACCCTTTTAATTTCAATATTCCTCCACTGTTCAGAGTGCTTCTCAATGATTCATGTCTAGTAAGTTCAAAATAATAAAAAGGATTTGGGAGTGGCATGGCTTCTGCAAGTTTAGTTCAAAGTCCTGTAAAGTTCTATGTTATTGTGTTCTCTCATGTTTTAAAATGAAGATGTTTAGTAGTATTTTCTTTTTCAGTCATGGCGAAAAACATGCTAATCTCATACTTGATCAGAAAATTTCAGAGCGGTTATCAATGGAGAGACATTGAAATGAGTCACTTGAGGAAAATGAGTAGGTATGAAAATGAGGGGAACTCGGTTTATGTATTAAACAGAGATTTGTTGACACTGGACGCCTCCTCTGTTTTGAACAACTAGCCTTATCATTCTGTCATTTTTACCTGCATTTCTTGTTTGCCCACTCCACTTCCCAATGTTCTCACAATGAACTCCAGTGAATTCCATGTCTAACAACTATGAGAAAATTCTGACTTTTCCTCCATTCACATCACCTCCATTCACATCATTTTTCCAGTACCATTGCAGGGTAGTGAAAAAACTTGTGATAAGCATTTTTTCCTGCTCCATAACACTTTTGGAACCAATTTCTTGTGAGTATTTTAAGCTTTATGCATTATATTGCTGGAAGGGATATGTTCTCAGAACTGATATCCACATATTCTGAGCAAATTTTCACTCCACAACAGAATATGCACTGATTTGAAACTTCCTTTTAGATTAAAACTGTGTGCCGAATTGGGACTTGAACCTGAGACCTTTGCCATTCATGTTTAAGTGTTCTACCAACTGCTTTATGTAAGCATGATTGAAGACATGGGAGTGGTGAGTTGTGCTTGGATAGCTTAGCTGGTAGATCACTTGTGTTCAAAAGGCAAAAGGCCTTTGCCATTCATGTTTAAGTACTCTACTAATTGATTTATGTAAGCATGATTTGAAGACATGGGAGTGGTGAGTTGTGCTTGGATAGCTTAGCTGGTAGATCACTTGCGTTCAAAAGGCAAAAGGCCTCAGTTTGAATCCCAGTCTGGCATACAGTTTTAATCTGCCCCAATGGTTCATCTACATACTCATTTAGTCTTGACTCTTGATAACTGCAACATACATAAAGGCACTCTGTGGAATGTTCTATTTCCCACCATGTCTGCATTCCAGTGTGCATAATTTATATACATAGTGTGACATACGTCTTGAAACGGATCACACGAGGTTAAAAAATGTTCCTGTTGGCATTTCTTAAATCCATAGATACTGTAAAAATGTGTGTATGTGTGTAAGTAAGTATGTATGTAAGTATGTACATATGTATGTTTCACATCTCCTAAATCACTGGACCCATTTCAACAAAGTGTGCTACACATATCACTTACTGTCTGCAAAGATTCACTGTGGAGGTAAGAACCACCTACCTATCAATGAGGTGGTGGTGGAGTTTGGAAACAAGTGTAGCTCATGACGTGTGAGTACTCAGGATTTATTCGTTCACTGTTTGAGAATGAGAGCACTTAGCCACTTGTAACAAACTTTACACATAGTTTCAAACATTTGAAAACCTTTATCTCATTGAGAACCCCCACAAAATAATGAAAAGAAAAAGTTTATCACACATTCATTTTTGCTATTCATTCTGTAAAAATTCCACATCAGGCATGATGTTTTAATTTATCGCTTCCTTACTACTAACTATGTTTGCAAGACATTTTGCAGACAGTATTCACATATACCGCTGAATAAACCTACAAAATTATTATAAATATAGTTCACGAGGTGCAGCATCATAAATGCCAAGATGCACAAACAACTGCCACATCAGACATGACATTTAAACTTATGACTTCTTTGCAACTACATCTATTCACAACACATTTCGCAGACAGTATCCACGTATACCACCAAATGTGTGTATATAATTGTATCAGTCTACAACATATAGTTCTGGAGATATGACATCATAAACTTCATGAAAATAAAACTGCAGGACGAAATTTGTTAGAGATACAGGTGAACTATGTGTACCAATACACGTAAAATTCATGTGAAATACATTTGACATGTGTGTATGTGGTCAGAGCCACAAGTAAGAAACTCCTCCTTTACCCCGGGATCGATTTCAACAGAACTTAGTACACATACTACTTACTATCTTTAAAGAAATACTGTGGGGGTAAGAACCAGCAACCTCCAATTGGGGTCGGGTGCTAATGCGGAGAGAGAAAGGGGTAGGAGGTGGTGGTCAGATAGAGAAGGGGAAGGTGGAGACACACAGATAGGGTGAGGAGGAGATGGACTGAGAAGGGGGGAGGGGGGAATGGACATAAAGAAAAGAGGAGGAGATGGACAGAGAAAGGGGGGGGGGCAAGGAGATGGACAGAAGGGTAGGAGCAGATGGACAGAGAAAGGAAAGTGGATGAGATGTGCAGAGAGAGGGGAGAGGAGATGGACAGTGAAAGGAAAGAGGAGGAGGAGAAGAGAGAAATAACGAGGAAAAGATGGACACAGAGAGGGGAGAGGTAGACATGAGAGGGGGAGGAGATGGTCTTAGAGGGGGTGAGGAGGAGATAGAGGGGGAGGAGAAGATTAACTTAGAGGAGGAGGAGGAGGAGGAGGAGGAGGAGATGAACAAGGGGTAGGGAGCAGATGAACAGAGGGGCAAGGAGCAGGTAGACAGAGAAAAGGGTGAGCAAGAGATGGATACAGTTTGGTGAGTAGGAGATGGACATAGAGAGGGAAAAGGAAGAGATGGACTAATAGAATATTGGAATAAATACATATCCAGGCAATGCTGGGTTTTCGGCTAGTAGTGTAACAATTTGCAAATTGGCCCGATGTGATGTAAAAACATCATCACGGCACCCATTGCTCCTTGTAATTTATTTTTCATTTTCTGGTATCAATTTCTGTTCTAGAACCATATCTTCTAACTTGCTTTTAATTCCCATGCCCTTGTCACTTTTGCAAACAGTTCCCTTTGCTGTTCAGTTTCTTACCATTCAATATTGTACAATCCTTGTCTGATTTATGTAGCTGCTTTCAACAGATTAGCCTAGCAACAAGACTGACTGTTGACTAATTTTTTAACATGTTGTTTCAAAATGAAAATTAGCACAATTGGTGCTCACACTTTCTTTCAGCTGTATGAAAAGGTGCAACAAATGTTTTGACCAATTGTATCTTTCATATTTGTGGGACACTTTTTTTCACAACAGTGTTTCGTGAATTCAACTCTGTACATGCATCATGCTATATCTTTACATAAATATGATTTTAATTTGTATTTAGTGATTGTGTTGCTGTTTTTTTTTTTTTTATGAACGAGTTTAAACTGATCTTTGATGTTCAGCACATAATCTTTTACTGTCTTAAAACTTGAACTTAAGATTTTCTGATTTGGTTATGTCATCCATAAAATACTTAATGATTACAACCTTTAAGTGCTTTCCATGTTTTTTTGCAGACATTTTTTGTCTGTACGGGGATTACTTTATAAGATAGGACATCTTTGTGGATTGACAATAGAGTTGCTTAAAGGAAAAAGTCTTCAGTTATGTATGGAAATGTCATTTTGAAAAGAATAGCATTGATACTTTTGTACTGACATTCTGGGGAAGCTGTTACAGTTCCAGGCTTATTTGCACATTCCTTATTATTCCTTAAATTTATGGAATTCTTCAAGACCTCCTCAGCGTCAGAAATGACCATCATCATATGCGATAATCTTTAGGTCCTGTGTGGAAGAGAGGATCAGGGAAGACTTCTAATCATTTCATGATGTTCACACCCTTAAAATTAGAGAGAACACATATTGAGGCTCTAAATATTATTTGTGTTTGGTAGCGAAATAACAGAATCAAATTGTACTGGGAGAAGCTAAGTCTTGCAGTTACATGATAAACATTTCAGGAGTGCACTAAGAAAGGATTTCTTTGACAGGCATCCACATGTTGCAGTTTGCCTGTGATGTGTATAGTAGTTTTGGTTGCTGTCAAAAGTGAGCAAGGGTTTTCTTTTATTTGTATGTCTCCAACTTTTAAATACATTTGTCTGCTTTTTAATTATTTGCATTTTTGAATAATTTTTATAGTTTTCAACTTTCACCAGTGCACCAAGTGCTTGTTACTGAAATATGTGTACAATTTATATCTCATTAAAATAGTAATTGCTTTAAAAATGATTTATATTTCAATATTGGCTTTTCATTTTTATAGCTTTCTTTCTCAGGAGCTGTTTTATGTAGTTCATTACTAATATTTACACTGTTTTTGGAATATAAATGAAGAAGTTGCTCATGCTAACAGTCATACCAGTATTAAAATATTATAACTTTCACTTAGAACTAGAGTGTACCATACAACTTTTTGTCAAAAGGAATATTACTTACTGAATGTATAATTATTTTTATGGGCAAATTTAAATTACTCAGTTCTTGGCATAAAAGTTTGATTACTTGTGCATGTAAGTTATTTTCTATGCTAATATTTTTCATTCACTTACCTATCTGAGGTTATTAGATTATTGCTGTCAGCACCAATTCTAATACAGTTATCATTTTGGCTAAACTATACTTGTTGGCTTTCTTACAGCTTTACACATACCAGAGCATTTTGAAAATATTGTTTCAGGCTATTTTTTTACTTTCTAATGAGTTTACAACCAGCAGCAAGAATTGAGTTGGTAATACTGTCCACACACAGTCATGTGTATCGTGTGAAGTTCATTCATTGTCCCTGCGAGCAACACAGAGCACATCTTTGTAACTGAAACAAGTCACTAAACAATTTCCCCTCAACTGCAAAACTGAAGTCTGCATATTTACCATATCTCAAATGTGTATCAAATAATAATTTTAATATAATGAAAGAATGCAGTGACTTATTACAATAGAGAATGAAATACAAGTGAACAAATGTGGTATTCTATATCCTCTGTGCAATATTACTGTATTCTGAAAGAACTTCATTGATGGTCAGTCATCAGTCAGTCTTGCTCAAAGCTACTCAGATCAATAGTTTACCATCCAACAAATTCAGTCTTGAGTTTACTGCTGTTTGGCATATTGTAAATGGTCCTCTTTTTTCTACAACAAATGCAAATTATCATTTACACATGTGATAGCAGTAGCATGATCAGTGTTATTAGCCACACAGTATCAAAGGAAATGGTAAATAGTGTGTTTAGGTGTTTCTTGCTTGTCTCTCATTTAATTAAAAAGTAAAATATATTTGGTAATGCACAGCAGTGTGACACCATGGGTAATATGCTCCACGCACTGAGAAGCTTCAAATTTGGTGAATTTAGTCTCAAAATACTGAGTGCACCTATGGAAGAGAGATTTCTACATGATAGAAAGACATTGCTACAACTTCTAACTTATTCATAAGTCTGTATTACATATCATTGCAACAGTCAGATACAGACAAAACAATCACTCGCCATATTCTGCCTATTTTCATCAACTAATGTTTGATTGAATGAAATTCTAGAGTAACCCATCTAGGATGAAATTTTCATTGCTCAACTAACTGGCCTAAAAATAGTGTGATGCTCTCAATTGCTCAGCAGTAAAGACTACCTGTTAATCTGATGTACCTGTGTTCACAGTTTGAAGAAGTAACATACTTCTTGCTGTTATTAAAATAAGTAATTTTAGCTATTAAATCAAATAGTTTGCAAATAAGAAGCCAGTAGCTATACATAAAAATGAATAATGTAAATACTGAAAATTGAATTGCATGAGACTATTACTCTTCTTGAAAATGGTGTATGAAACATAAGTTTATAACAAACAAATTCATTGAGTAATTTTCTCTGTAACTGGGCAGAATGAAATACTTTGTCACTAAGTTGAACTGGATACACAGCATCAAGGCTTTCAATTCAGGCAAAATTCATGTCTTATAACAATACTGCTGCTCATGTTCCACCCTTTTTGCATTTTTTTCATATGTGGTACACCCAGACACAAGCTGAGTTTGTGTTAATTTTTTGATAATAAGGATTTCCATGGGTTGTTACACAAAAGTGACAGTACAGTGGTTAGGACACTGAAACCTTTTCCATGGAGCCAGTGATCCCTATCATTCGAAACATGTTTTATTCCATACGAGCAAGTTTTCAGAAACCTGTCATGACATACAGTTTGTATTTAATATGATTCTCGATTGATGGCGTAAATTGCTTGTGTTTGAGTCAACTTTATATTAAGTTCATTGTAGTGTTTTCACAATAGTAAAACTGCTTATTTGATACACTTTTGAGATATGCTTAAAAATGCATACTTAAATTGTGCAGGTCAAAGGAATTTGTTCAGTGGCTGACTTCCACTACACATGATGTACTCTTTGTTGATTACTGTAACAGTGAATGAAAACTCATTTTCCTTAATTTCAACAAAATTTTATAAAACTTATATCTGTATCTTAAATGCCTGACATTACTTCTGCAAACACATTTTGGTATGATTTACAGCAGGAAAAAAAGTACATAAAAGACAACTTAGTTATTTTGTATCAGCTATTATGATCACTAATATGAAATATGTGAAAGATGGCTGTGAAAAAATGTACACAAAAATTCAGTTCTCTGAAAAATGTAAATGAGGAATGAGTCTTCATGTATTCAGTGGGGGGGATTGTCGTTTGATTTGGAAAATGTTATTGCTGCAAAGTAAAAGTAAAAGACACAAATGAAATCATTACAAGATCAAAATAAAGTGGAACAGTGACGTGCGTATGCAACCATTGTGTCAACTTTCTTCTCAGTTTACCTACAGAAACCAGTGAAATTGATGAACTCAAAAAGATAGCCTTATTTGGGAAACAGCTGTAAAATCTTGGTTGTAATACTCAACAAAGGGAGCATTGATTCAAACTCAAAGAAATATCAGCTACCAGTGACATAAAAAAGCAAGAACCACAGTGGAAACCAGTACAAAACTTGGAAATATAAATGTGAGTGCATCAAATATCTATAATGACAAAAGTGATTCTACGAAAAATGGCACCCAGAAACATATGAGTTCAGAAAATAATTACAACCATCAGAAGCTGTGCACTGTAAATTTTTTACATGTTTCACTTAGTAAACAATGAAATATGATTTTAAAAATCAGTCAACCAGTCTGAAGTGTATGAGAAAGAATGAAAAGTTTTAATTCTTGCCAGTAATCATGGATGTCAAAAAGCAAGAAAGGTGGCAGATATGAAAAAACTAACTGAAGTATCCATGTCTTCGTCAGGCCAGGAAGAGGCATTGAAGAAGTGACAAAAACAGTGATAAAACCATGTGAAAACCTTGGCTTAAAAGACTGTGCCCTAATTTGTGCAAGTATAAATGTTGTTGTCAGGCATAAAAGTAGTAAACATGTCATAGTTCTTGAAAGTATACTACTCAAATTAGGCAACACAAATGTAGCTGTTGTAAATCAACCAAACATATGTGATCTACCTCTTTGGTCATGTGTAAATAAGTTAATAGGAAGAGTAAACAAAGAGCTAGATAAAGCGTGTAAAAAGATTTCTGTATGTGAACTTAATGAATGTAAGCATATTAGATAGATCCAGGCCTACCAGTCATGGCCTTCATTTAAATTACAGTGGGAAAAGGTTTTTGGTCAAAGAAATCTGTCATTTAGTAACCTTGAATCACAAGAGGCATTATACAGATGCAGTTCAAATTGCTTTGGACAAATGGGTCATAGAGGAGGATGCAAAGTCATTAATGCTTCCATAAAAAGGTTAGCTACTATGGGAGACTTTTATGGAAGACTTTCAGGAAAAAGTACTTTTGTCATTGATGTTGAAATCTAAATGTTTCTGGAGATATGTGGATGACACCTTTGTAGTTTGGCCACAAGGAGCAGCAATGCTTCCTGCATTTCTGGAACACCTTAACTCCCTCCATGTGAGCATTTGCTTCACCATGGAGCCTCCCATTCTCAGATATCTTGGTATGCAGAAACAAAGATGGTTCCTTGAGTTACAGTGTGTTCCACAATTCGACTCTCGCTGATCTGTATCTATGAGCTACGAGCTGCCATGACCCACCTCAGTGCAGTGGCGTATTACGGACTCTTGTTAATATGGCTACAGTTATCTCAGATGCAGGGAGCTTATCAGCAGAGCTTAGCCATCTTCAGTCTGTATTTGTACAAAACAGGTACTCCGATAAAATGATCTGTAAAGCATGCCAGCGTGCATGCAATAATGCTCAAGAACAGCTCAAGGACTCTGGGAGGTGGTTTTTCTGCCCTATGTTGGTGGCATGTCTTTTAATAAGATTGGCAGGGTGTTCGAGAAACATCAAATAAAATTTGCCTTCCACTTTCCAGCACAATTGTAACTATGCTGGGTTCCGTTAAAGACAACCTGGATCTAAGGGGACCAAGGATATATAAAATCTCATGCCAGTGTGAGAAATCAAACATTGGCCAGACATGTTGCACTGTTAAGAATAGATATGTTGAAAATAGGCATCACACCATATTGGGTCAGCCAGAAGGTCCGCTGTGGCTGAACATCATCTTGACACAGGACACAACATGAAATATGGAGAGATTGCCACAGATTATTGAATCCAAGTCAACACATATGGAGAATCAAAGTCTGCACACTTAAACTTGGTGCCAACACTTTGCCCGTGTGCATGCTGGTCTGTGATTTGCTGCCACGCTTTTCTCGTGTTTGATATGTGAAGACAGTAGCCCATTTATCCAACAGAGGACACTGGATGTGCTCTATAATTCATCTACAACTACGTTAGAGCCCCACCCCTTGGTGCCTGTTCTTTTCCAGCAAGTCAGTGTATATATTGGCGAGCCCCTGCTGCAACATGTCAGTAAGCATCTGAAGATGACAAGCAGATGTCTCACTGAAAATTGTGCAGCTTCCACAATTTTATCTGATGTGATGCCCGTGAACCAATGAGGCAATTTTTTGTTTCTTTGCATATACATGGCCGGTACACAGTGAAATCCCTGCTCCACATTACTGTAACAGAGATTCATTGGAGAATAATATTTCAGTTCATTTTCAGCAGCTGCAGAAATGTTGCTGGTGTGTCAGGTCGATCCACACAGCCAAAAAAGCAAATGTGGATTGCCCTGATGCAAGTGCAACTTTTTCACTGCTACTGAAGAGTAATCGCATTAATCACACAAAAATCTTCCAGCCCTCTTTAATCCAGATGTCCAGTTTATACAGATACGTTATTTTTAACTTTTTTAATGTGAAAATATGTGATATACAGATGGTGTAGTATGTTACATATACAGTTGTTATGTTGGTACTGCAGGTAGCAGATAGGCTGCTAGTCACATGCTTCTAGCTACTGTTACTACAGTCAGTGTGGATATGTTCCTTCCAGTGTTAAGAAACTGTACCAGTATTCTTGTTTTGTTGCAATGTTTTGAGCATGTGTGAGTGAAATGGCTTAAAAGTGAATGAAAGTTGTTGTTTTGATGGACAAAATGTTGGGAGACAGTAAGCAAAATACGAGGGGTATTCAGAAAGAAGAGAACGTTTTGGCATTAAAAAAAACTGAGTCCAAGAAATACATTTTATTATAAACATGTGAAAGAGCAACTGACATACTACTTTTCCACAGAGTCACCAAACACATTGAGGCTCTTACCATAGTGGTGGACAAGCTTTGAAAGATCTTTGTCATAAAATTCTGCCACCTGAGACTTCAGCCATTGAGTCACGCTTGCCTGGAGTTCCGCATCATCATCAAAGCGCTGCATTGCAAGCCAGTATTCATCTTGGGAAACAAGTGGAAGCCACTTGGTGCAAGATCAGGGCTGTAGGGAGGACAAGGGAAAATTTCCCATTTGAATGAATTAAGGAGTTCTTTAGTGCAGTTTGCCATGTGAGGGTGGCCATTGTCATGCAAAAACAAAATTTTGGATGCCAGCTTTCCTCGGCATTTGTTTTGAACTGCTCTTCTAAGGCTGTGCAAAGTTTGACAGTACTGGGCAGAATTTATGGTTGCTCCACATTCGAGAAAATCAATAAGAAGCACACCTTGCCTATCCCAAAACACTGTTGCCATCAACTTTGTTGGTTTTTGGGGGGACCTTGTGTGCCACCACTCCATGGACTGTAATTTTGTCTCACAATTGACATGTTTCACCCAAGTCCCATCATCAGTTATGATTCGATCCAGTAATGAATCACCATGTCTGTCTGTGGTAGGCCTCCAGAAATGTCAATGTTGCCCCCATACGCCATTCTTTATTGCCCCCATACGCCGTTCTTTATGGTTCTCTGTAAGCATTTTGGGCACCCATTGTGCAAAAAATTTGTGGTAGTGTAACTGCTGAGTGACAATTTCAAACAACAAAGTCCATGAAACTTGTGAAAGAGAAAGTGAAAGCTCCGTTATTGTGAAGTGACGGTTTTCACAAATCATTTTATCAACTTTAGCGACAAGATCATCAGCTACAGTGCTTGGGCATCCACTCTTCTCTTCATCATGAACGTTGGTTTGGCCATTTTTAAACCGGATGCATCATTTCCAGATGGAACATTCACTAATTACGTTGTTTCCATACATTTCACACAGTTCACGATAAATTTCTATAGGTTTTAGGTTTTTTGCCAACAAAAACCATATCACAGACCGCACCTCACAACTGGCGGGATTTTCAATTGCAGCACACATTTCAGATTCAAATATAAAAAAAAAACCATGTGTGCAGAGACCTTCCCGCTGTCACGGGTGGATGCTGATTGAGCTGCTGAGCATGCACATACTAAAATACACGTGATCAGCACACGGCTATCTGCGTCAGATGGAAACGTTCCCTACTTTCTGAATAGCCCTCGTAGACAAAGGAGAACTGCTGAAAAACATATCTGTAGAATTATAAATTATAGAGTGGAGCAATCAGTTGTCCTTTTATAGATTTTATTATGCAAATCCAGATTTTTGCTAGTGGCTAGCCATTCTCAATGCACTATTTTCTGTTCTCGATACATATAAGTCCCTGTTGTTCGGGCATTAGTCACATTTCTTTGAATAAGCCACATAACAATCACTGAGTGCACCCACTTTCCGAATGGAAGGTAACCTGATAGCTGCAAAATGTTGTGTAGGGACATCAACTGTCTCAGACTGGACAAAAAATCAATAAGAAGTTGGAGACTTCTGCTTCAATATGATTACTAAAGACAGTTTGCAGAACCACGGTACAATAAAGAAAGCAAGAACTGAACCATGAAATCATGCATTATTCATTTGGTTCAGTGAGAAAAGAGAGCATGGTGTTCCAATATATTGTCCAGTAAGATACTGGCTTCCAAGTTAGGTGACACTGCAAGGTGTTATAAGAGGTGTGAAGATTAAGCTACAATTATGGCTTGCAGCAATGCATCGAGAAGACACAAATTTCATCACCTGTTGATAGGAAAATCAAACCATCTATGTCCTTTGAAATATGTTAATTGCTTCTGTTTGCCAGTTGTTTACAAATCAGAAAATATGCATGGATAGTGAGCAGCATTTCTAAGAACTGGTTTCATGACTAGCAGTGCTGCCTGTTGTACCTCAGAGAACAACAGTAACATGGAAGTGGACTACGAAAGTGGCATTTCAGGGGAAGAAATTTTGCCTTGTGTGGAGACAACAGCACAGCTGGAAAAACTATCAAAAAATTCAGCTGAAAACTACTCCAACCAAACGGATGTTAGTGAAACATCTACATGATGGTGGGTGCTCTCAAACACCACACAAGTTTGAAACAAAAGAAACTTGCAGACTATTTCTGTAAATAAATGTTAGTAAACTATAGTAACTATAGAGTTTCTCATTAGTGCCAAAATAAGTAGTTAGTATATTGTAGTACATATTAGAACTTTGGCATTTAGTAGAATACTTCCAGATTATCTGGGTTTTTGTAAATCCAGATTACATCTGGTGTCACCTAGTCTGGATAAACAAAGTGCTTGTGTAGTGCACTATACTCTGCTTTGCCAATGGGCTGTGTCATTTTATTCCTTTAGCAACGAGCTGTGGTACTGAGGCACAGAGATTTCAGTGTGTACCAAGACTGCAGATATGCAATAGAAAGTAAACTAAAAGATTAATTGTGTAATTTGTTTTGATATTATCAAAACATTGTGACTCACTGTCATAATAGTACCTAAAAACACATAAACATTATGACCACCTACTTAATAGCATATTGCTCCACCTTTGGGACACAGTACAGCAGTTATTCCATATGTGGCATGGATTTCACAAGTCTTTTGTGGGTTTCCAGAGCCATATGACAGATCACCTAATACATAAATTACAGCCAATACTTTGTGGGTGCAGAGCTGCTACCTGGTAAAAAGTCCCAGATGTGCTTGATCAGGTTCGTATCAGGTGAATTTGGTGCCCACTGCTTCAGAGTGTGTTCACTATGATACTCTTTAAACCACTGTAGCACAATTCTGGCCTAGTGACAAGGACAGTTGTCCTGACAGAGTACACCATTGCTATTCGGGAAGACATCAAACATGAAGGGATGCAAGTGGTCCATGATAATGGTCATGTAGTTGACAGTTGTCACCATCAGTCTGTACCATCACTAGTATGATTCACTTTTCATCTCTGGTTTCCTCATACAGGGTAACTTTCCTAAGAGTAATCAGGCGAATTTTCTCTGGTGTTTTGGCACATATTTGCAATTTCTTTTTTGCAACCTGTAGCTGAAGTCAGTCATAAGAAATCCTGCTCATCACATATCTTATACGATGCCCGGCATAAACAGAATGCACAGGTTTGTTTCCCATCACAAACAAATGATTTTAAGTGGAATTTCATGTACCCATTCTACAGAGCAGTCTGAAATTAATCTAGCAATATTCCTTTTATTGGTGTGTATTAACATAAATAATAAAATTGTTCAGCATGTTTTACTGTTCCTGTTATTACATGTTAATAAAACATATAACACACTAGACTAATTTCAGACCACTATATCAATTGGGCACATAAAATTCCACTTTGAAAATCATTTAGTTTGTACAGTTTGTAATTGGAAACAAAACCAATGCCTTCCAACGCTTGACATCGTATGGAAGATGTGGTGAGCAGTATTTGTTTGGGCAAACTCCAGCTTCACATTACAAAAAAGAAATTTCAAATATCTGCTGAAACATTAGAGAAAATGTGCCTGACAACCTATAGGAGAGACACCTGGTATATTTCCCTTACTGTGACACGTTTCCACAACACTCCCATGTGGCATTCATACATTTGGCAGTGGTCATAATGTTTTAATTCATCAGTGTGTATCATGTCACTTTCCTTTTCTTGAAAGAAGTTTATAGGTGTTCACTAGCACATCTTCAGATGACCAGTTTAAACTTAACTGTTCATATGGTTGTGTGTGGAAAAAAGTTAGTGCTGCTATTTTCTTGCTTGATCCAAATATATTTTTTTCATGACAGTACTATTTTTTGTAAATTGCTTGTCCCTTTCCTGCTGAAATAATTCCTCTTTCCAGCTTTAGATTTTTTGTTCCTTGTTTTTGTTCTTTGGTATTATTGAATTACACGCTTGACTTCTGGTTCAGGCGAAGTGGCTACTGGAGCAAGAAGTGAAAGTCCAATGATTGACGAGGAGGGAGTATCTGATGAGGATCTGGAAAATAAGCAGAACATTGTAGGTCAGTTATAGCTGTAGTCTGTCACAGAACTGGACCATCACAGTTCTCTTATTAGTCGTAGATATTTTCTATGTTTTGTTCTAACTGTATCTGTATGGGAAGATTGCATAATCATTTATTTTATTCTTTTGTATACTAATAATAGTTTCCTCTATATCACTTTATTAAGAACTGTTGAAAAATAATTTTAATGATGTTATGATATTGAAGCTAAGTTGCAGAAAATCTACTGATTATGGCAATTAACTCAAACACACAAAATTTACTTTGATAACTGAACATTGTCTTTTAATTTTGTGTAATCAAGAGAATGTAAATTAGTTGTTACTCCAAATACTGTAGTGTGCATTTTCTATGTGAAGATTAAGTTGTTGCTTTTTTTTTATTTATTTTTTATTAGAAAATGTTAAAGCGCATACATATTTAATTATTACCTACATCTTTCTATTAATACTAATTTAATGAAATAATTAGCAACAAACTGAAACATAATTTTCATATTTCAGGGGAGCAGGAAGTGCGTGTTTTAACTTTAGCGGAACAAATAATTGCTGCAATGCCTGAAAGAATAAAGGTGAGCGGTTAAAGGCAACTTGCTATCCCAGTTATCATTTATTTTACACTTGCCCTATGTGTCATCATAGTTGTGACCTCTTTATATCAACAGGACATTTCTGTGCATTTATGCTGTGTTTTGGTGGACCTTTTTGTGTTTGAGCCTGTGTAGAAGTGGAGATAAAGTATCTAGGCTGTCAACATGCTGTTAATAATTGTGTTACGGTGCTGTCTCTTGCGATGACGTTGGGCTCTCATTAAAATCGTTTAGGAAATGTATTGCTATTTATAATTTATCGGCAACCTATAGTTGATTTATTGTTAGAAATGATAAACTGACTCAGTATTAACTGAAAAACAGACTTATAGCTCTTGGCTTCTAGAAAAGGCAATCAAGAGATAAGAAAAGTGAAAGGGAAGGGGACAGGATAAAAGAGTGGAACAAAAATGAATGTTTCAAATAAACAATGAAAGTAATATGTTAATGATAAATGGAAGTAGTCAAACAAATAACTTTTTGAATCTTTTGAAATTTTATCGCCCATCTTTGTTCATCAGTTCTTAATCAAAAGTATATTTTCAGTTCCTTTTTATCATTATTTTCACTGCACGTTTTGTTTATGGGATACTTCTTCATAACATCATTGGGCATGTTTCAAATGTAACATGATATTACTGTTTTATGAGGGTTGTGGATATTACTGTTTTATGAGGGTTGCAGCTCAAGGATTAAAATCCAATTCCTATCTTCAGGGAATTGAAACTTTCAACTTAAACTACAATGAACACATTAATTACACTGGAAATTTATTTATTTATTTATTTATTTACTGATTGATTGTATCTATGACGGCACGTTGCAGTACAAATTTTGGGAAAGTCAACAACCCTGAAATTATATACACAAATTCTGTAAGAAGTACTGTAAATGAATATGTGAATTTAACATCTAGTATAAAACTCACCTTACACCATTAAATAAATCATACATGAAGTAAACAAGTGGATGTGAAGGAAGTACTTTACAGAACCATGTACTCACTGACTGAGCGGAAATGACGGCACTCTATGACTGTGGGCCCCCCCCTCCCTCCCCCCCCCTCCCCCCCATTTACTAAACCTGTGTTCTTTTAAAGTAGTTCAGCATTTAGGTGGTTTGTGTGAAGGATTTTGTTAGCTGTTGTGTTCTGTGTGTCAACATAACAGTTTATTAGTTGTTTGTTGTATATCACATTTCATGAATCTGTGATACAGATATATTACTAGCATTAGTCTGATATTTACAGTGTTTTGTCTCTATCAATTACATTTCATTTAAAGAATAAATAGTTTTTGTAATGTAAATGTGTGACAGAAATATATAAAACACAATGAAATTGCCTGATGCCAAAACAATTTTTCTCTATCTTGACCAGTCTTTATCTGTATACTGAGAAAAAGTAATAAAAACACTTATATTGACTGTTTTTAAGTACCATACATAGAAGACAAATACATTTTTTATGAAATACAGCAATAATTGTAATTCTAACCATTTTAAGATGTACAAAATACTATGGGCACAATGTCAGTGAATAACTCAGATTTCATGTAGAATAAAGAAAACTTATGTTTTCCAGTCCTGTATTTGTTAGCAATTGTATAACATTATGCAAAATATTCTGTTTCATATTTATTTAATCTCTTGTTATGTGATTCATATTTATGGAAGCATTACCACTGCAAATTTATTCTGAAAATTACAGAATGAGAGTGCAGATGTAATGTCGGACCAGGACAGTTCACGAAATGACTCATCAGCTGGAAATAGTGATACCTTACCAGAAGTCTTCATGGAACCTCTTTTGATTGATGAAACATCTTCATCATTTGAGCCTGTAGAATTTAACTTTGAATTCAGTGATCACAATTATAGGTGAGTATTAATTTTTGTTTTAGTTTTCGTTATTGTTTTCAGCATCAAAGCCACATGGCATAAGATCATTTTTTCATCCTTCCTTGTATTTTTATGTATAAAATATGGGAAGGGTACAGCAAAATGCAACAATATATTCTTTCAGTTTAAGGTCCCTTGTAACTGTAATGGAATAGTTTCTTCTGTCTCTCTGTACGAGGTATAAAATGTAAGGCAAACAGATATATGACGGAACTCATGTACTTTACTAAACACAGGACCTTTATGAGATGACAAAATAAAAATAATGTGTGGCTGCAGTCAGTATTTGGGTCAGTTTTTTTACAAATGGAGACATCATAGGAGCACAGACTTTTTTTTTTTTTTTTTTTTTTTTGTAAAGTGTAGCTTTTCTGTGATGAAAGGGAAAATGCAAATGCAATGTAAACTAAATAAACAAATACAGATAAAACAATTTTAATGCCAAATGAGCACTGGAGAAGAGAATAGTAAAAATAGAGAGAAAGTGCCATTATGAAACAAAGATAAACATTATCAGTTGCAGAAAATGAAAAAGGGTAAGTCCATTACAGGCACTCAGGGATGAATATTGAGTTATTAGGTTTCAGGACACGAGTTGTGGAGAAAATAAGTTGGAGGGAAAGGCCCAAGGGATGAGTGAAGGCATAACAACTAATGTAGAACATTGACTCAAAACATCTTTCAAGATTATTTCTTGTGTCTTTAGGAAGAAGCAGGTCTTAAATTCTCCTGAACATTAAAAATATAATTTCTTTTAAATGTGCATTTTGTTTCACACATGTCTTTTATGAAGACTTACATTCTGAGTTACATTAATCTCCTGAGAATTTATTCACAATGTTTGTTGCACACCTGTAAAGTTTATTTCAATTAATCATTGAGAAGCAGTGTTCTTTATACTGTCTCAAAATAGTTATGTGTGGTCCCAGAGAGATATCTGGAAGTGGTGTAGATACATCTTTAACTTCAGGTATGCCTCCTTTAAGTTTCTTGAGGGATGGGAAAAGAACATAACTTGAAGTATTTCTTGATCAGTCATTCCATAATCTGACTATAAAGGAGAGCTTTCTGGGATGTGGAATTAAGCCACTGATTACGGGATTAAGGGGAAAGCACAGATTGCATTAAGAAGTGACAGGAATGAAAATTTGGTCAAATGCTGAGAACTCTGGTAGAGTAACATGTAAAGCTACACCTAGTTCATTGACAAATTATGGTTGTGATTGTTAAATTGTATAATTATTTAGTGTTTAAAAAGAGGTGGCCATTTGTGGATTTTTGGTTATCTGTTGTGCATGTGAAGTGTATATGATAGATGCTACATGTCTTCAAAGTGGGATGTGATTGCAGTATTACCATGAGTTGTGGTACCTGTGTGAGATTTGTGAAACCTCCATGAGTCAATGTATGGATTGGAAATGTGTGATGCATAACAGATGATCACATGCCATGACAGTATGGAGTGACATCATGGCAGAACAGAATAAATTGACTGACGTGATTTTATGTTCATTCAAATATAAAATCTCAAGAAGTTCATCAGGTATTGAACTCTGTTATGTAGTAGTGCCACACAAGATGATGATGATGAACATTCATACATAATATATGGAGCTTTTAAGTGAAGAATTACTTAGTATTCACTTGTAGAAAGTCAAAATTTGGTGAAGTTTCTTAGATCTGAGAACAAACATAACTGCAGCAGTAATGAGGTCCATCGACATGCACTGGCACAGCCTGAAAAAATTTAATTGCAGGTGTAGCAGTTTAGAGTTTCAAGAAAGCGATGAATTTTAATTGGAACACAGAGTATATTGACATATATTTCAAGGGGAACATAACATTATGACCGTGAAGGGACCCATAATAGTTTGTGCTCAAAGTCAATAAAATTTGAGAAAGAAGAGATGATAAAAACTGATATTTTAATAGGAGATGCATTGAGGGTAATTTTCTTTGGTCATTAGTAACCCTGTCAAGAGCAGAATGTTATGATGAAATAAACAAGTAAATACATTGAAAAAAAAATAAAGAGATTTGAGCAGATATCATTTGTTTTTGAATAATTTCCAAATTAATTGACAACCATTATATTTACAAAGTATTAATCAAGTCCATGAGTTGAAAGATTGGCAGCCACAACTACAAATGGCTACTATTGATTTAATCTGGTCCAGAGCATGTAACAGCAAGTGGTGGTGGTGGTGGTGGTGGTGGTGGTGGCAGTTGGGGGGGGGGGGATGTCTATGTTACAGCAATTGGTGGTGGTGGTGGTGGTGGCAGTTGGTGGGGGGGGGATGTCTATGACAGCCACTCATGGCCCAGTGGCAGGCCTGGTTTACTGAATCCAGCAATCCAATTCTCTGTTGACAACACAGTGCTACAAGTTATGCGAACAACTTTGGTGAGCTGAATGGAAGCCAAATTAACATTTTTTGTAGTGTGTTTTGTGGATACCTAATATGAATTTGTGTTCAGAAGAATTGTCTTGTGGAAGTTATCTCCACCACTGTAACAGTAGTTTGCCAGAGATGATTAGTTGTCAATTAAATATTATGTTAACTGTTTGTCTATACTGACCTATAAGATGGAAGAGGTATTGAAGATGATGGCAAACTTAAAATCTCAGACTGGCTTAAATTATATGCTAGATAAGTCAAGTGCTAATTAAAGGTGAAGCTAGCAACTAAAAATGATAGGATAGGTCAAACCATATCTGACTTAAATGCAAATACAGATCCTCAGGGTGTGCGATTGAAAAAAACTCATACTGAGGCAGAAGTTCAGATGATTATTAAATGAAATGATGAAATAGATACTATGAGTGTTATAAAGGAGAAAATAAATAAGCAGGTCCAAAAACTGGAAGAGCATATTGGAAATATCTAAATTACAACAATAATTTCTAATTTAATCCTTTGAGGCCTAGTAGTTTCTGCCTCAAACCACAACAATATTCATTTTGTTTTGAAGTACCAGTGCTGTGGACCAGGGCTTTTGTAGCATTGGTGGTTCATGCTAAAGGCACTACCGTCCGGGTTATCTGGATACTTCCCACTAACACCAACCTATCAGAACTCCGGAGATGGGAACTTGCCCTTCAATATATCCTCTCTTCCTGTTACCCACCAGGCCTCAACCTCCGCTAATTTCAAGTTGCCGCCGCTCATACCTCACCTGTCATTCAACAACATCTTTGCCTCTGCACTTCCGCCTCGACTGACATCTCTGCCCAAACTCATTGCCTTTACATATGTCTGCTTGTGTCTGTATATGTGCGGATGGATATGTGTGTGTGTGCGAGTGTATACCTGTCCTATTTTCCCCCTGAGGTAAGTCTTTCCGCTCCCGGGATTGGAATGTCTCCTTACCCTCTCCCTTAAAACCCACATCCTTTCGTCTTTCCCTCTCCTTCCCTCTTTCCTGATGAAGCAACTGTTGGTTGCAAAAGCTTGAATTTTGTGTGTGTGTTTGTGTTTGTTTGTGTCTCTATCAACATACCAATGCTTTCGTTTGGTAAGTTACATCATCTTTGTTTTTTGAATAAAATTGTGGTTTGACATAGAAACCTCTGGGGCTCAAAGAGTTAACATACTGAGATGATTAATCAATGTAACTGAATGAACAACTTAATGAGATAAATAAGAATTTAAAACAGGTTAAACATTTTATGGAAAATGAATTTACCAAGGTACATGAACAAATTTCAGACACTATCAGCAGAATTAATGTATTAGAGCAAAACAAAGAGTCAGATGTAATTACAATCTCAGGATATAATCGTGCAACCTTGGGAGAGCATGCTACTGATTTAGTTGAATAGTAGGTTCAGGAAAAAGTTGGATCAGCTATATGTACTCTCCATTCATCGGCTGAGACAGTAAGGATAGACTTGGTATTCCAAAGGATGCGGAAGGAGTTAGTTAAAACATAAGATTAGTTTAACTAAAGGAAATTTAATGAAAATTGTGGGTTGTCAACAGAATTAACATAAGAACTTCATTTGAAGAGTGGGGAAATTTTAATGAAATAATTCCAGAGTTCACATCTGAAGGGGATGTACATTCCATGAGTTTCTTAAGGATATTATCTCAATCACTGCCCAAACATGGGATAATTAAAAAAAGATTGATTTCATCTTTAGCTATCTAGAAGAGAATGCTGCAGAATGGGTAACCATACACACTAAGTAATTCACCTCTTGGAGTGACATCCAGAATAAATTTTAAAATAAGTATTGATCATGCAGTACTCGAGAGAAGTTAGCATTTGAGCTATTTATTGATTAATTAATAATAATAATAATAATAATAACAATAATAATAATAACAATAATAATAATAATACAGACATTAGACCATTCTTGCATAGACCGCCAAATAAGCCACAAGTCGAAACAACAATAAAAACTATCAACACAATCATACACAACAAAATAAATGAAAACACAACTATGGAAGAGTTACAACTACTGGTTTATATAGGAGCACTCACTACACTAAATATACACACTAGGCAGAGATCAGAACCAACCAACACACAGAAGAAACCCACAAAACCAGCATGGCAACACAGGCTACAGATCAGAATAGAAAAACTGAGAAAAGACATTGGACAGCTAACACAATTTATAAGAAATGAAATGCCAGAAAAAAAACGAAAAAGGTTAGGTAAAATCTCACAACAAGAAGTGATAGAGCAATTAGATGAAAAGAAGCAGAAATTACAAGCATTGGCCAAACGACTTAGAAGATACAAAAAAAGTGAAAATAGAAGGAAACAAAACCAAACATTTAACACAAACCAAAAGAAATTGTACCAGACAATAGATAACACACACATTAAAATAGACAATCCACCAAACATAACAGACATGGAACACTTCTGGAGCAACATGTAGTCAAACCCGGTACAACATAACAGGCATGCACGGTGGATACAAGCAGAAACAGACACATACAAGATGATACCACAAATGCCTGAAGTGATAATTTTGCAACATGAAGTCACCCAAGCAATTAATTCTACTCTTAACTGGAAAGCCCCTGGAAAAGATAAAATAGCAAATTTCTGGCTAAAGAAGTTCACCTCAACACATTCACATCTAACTAAATTATTTAACAGTTACATTGCAGACCCATACACATTCCTTGATACATTTACACAGGGAATAATTTATCTGAAACCTAAAGATCAAGCAGACACAGCAAACCCAGCTAAATATCGCCCCATAACATGCCTACCAACAATATACAAAATATTAACTTCAGTCATTACACAGAAATTAATGACACATACAACACAGAACAAAATTATAAATGAAGAACAAAAAGGCTGTTGCAAAGGAGCACGAGGATGTAAAGAGCAACTGATAATAGATGCAGAGGCGACATATCAAGCTAAAACTAAACAAAGGTCGCTACACTACGCATACATTGATTACCAAAAAGCTTTTGATAGAGTACCCCACTCATAGTTACTACAAATATTGGAAATATACAAAGTAGATCCTAAATTGATACAGTTCCTAAACATAGTAATGAAAAATTGGAAAACTACACTTAATATCCAAACAAATTCAAATAATATCACATCACAGCCAATACAGATTAAGCGTGGAATATACCAAGGAG
Source organism: Schistocerca piceifrons (assembly GCF_021461385.2). Taxonomy (NCBI): domain Eukaryota; kingdom Metazoa; phylum Arthropoda; class Insecta; order Orthoptera; family Acrididae; genus Schistocerca; species Schistocerca piceifrons. Next base: position 584,417,229 of record NC_060140.1, on the reverse strand, counting down.
ACTCATTAAGTCCTTTCTGGTTCTGCCTTGCTCTGAACCCACTACCCAACATGCTAAATAATACAAATTATGGATACAATATTACTGGAACATACCCACACAAAATCACACATTTGCTATACATGGATGATCTAAAACTACTGGCAGCAACAAATCAACAACTCAACCAATTACTAAAGATAACAGAAGTATTCAGCAATGATATAAATATGGCTTTTGGAAGACAAATGTAAGAAAAATAGCATAGTCAAGGGAAAACACACTAAACAAGAAGATTACATATTGGATAACCACAGCGACTGCATAGAAGCGATGGAAAAAACAGATGCCTATAAATATCTAGGATACAGACAAAAAATAGGAACAGTTAATACAAATATTAAAGAAGAATGTAAAGAAAAATGTAGACAAAGACTAACAAAAATACTGAAAACAGAATTGACAGCAAGAAACAAGACAAAAGCTATAAATACTTATGCTATACCAATATTGACCTACTCATTTGGAGTAGTGAAATGGAGTAACACAGACCTAGAAGCACTCAATACACTTACATGATCACAATGCCACAAATATAGAATACATCACATACATTCAGCAACAGAAAGATTCACGTTAAACAGAAAGAAAGGAGGAAGGGGATTTATCGACATAAAAAACCTACATTATGGACAGGTAGACAATTTAAGAAAATTCTTTCTAGAACGAGCAGAAGCTAGCAAAATACACAAAGCAATCACTCATATAAATACATCGGCTACACCACTGCAATTTCATAACCACTTCTACAACCCTTTAGATCACATAACATCAACAGATACGAAGAAAGTAAATTGGAAAAAGAAAACACTACATGGCAAGCACCCGTATCATCTAACACAGCCACACATCGATCAAAACGCATCCAACACATGGCTAAGAAAAGGCAATATATACAGTGAGACGGAAGGATTCATGATTGCAATACAGGATCAAACAATAAACACCAGATATTACAGCAAGCATATTATTAAAGATCCCAATACCACAACAGATAAATGCAGACTTTGCAAACAACAAATAGAAACAGTAGATCACATCACAAGTGGATGTAACATACTAGCAAATACAGAATACCCCAGAAGACATGACAATATAGCAAAAATAATACATCAACAGCTTGCCTTACAACATAAACTTATAAAACAATATGTTCCCACATACAAGTATGCACCACAAAATGTACTGGAGAATGATGAATACAAATTATACTGGAACAGAACCTTTATAACAGATAAACCAACTCCACAGAACAAACCTGACATCATACTCACAAATAAAAAGAAAAAATTAACACAACTAATCGAAATATCCATACCCAATACAACAAATATACAAATGAAAACAGGAGAAAAAATTGAAAAATACATGCAACTGGCTGAGGAAGTCAAGGACATGTGGCATCAGGATGAAGTTGACATTATACCAATTATACTATCAACTACAGGAGTCATACCACACAATATCCACCAGTACATCAACGCAATACAGCTACATCCAAACTTATATATACAACTACAGAAATCTGTAATTATTGATACATGTGCAATTACACGAAAGTTCCTAAATGCAATATAACATATACCGTACAGTTAAAAGGAAGTCACGCTTGATCAAGGTCCACGTCACTTTCCATTTTTGACCAGACATAACGTCTGAGAAAAGAAAGAAATAATATAATAATGTAATGGTATCATTATCCACCCCATTCCAGTGAAGGAATGAAGCAAAATACTGTAAGGTGAAGAAACAGAATAATAATAGTATGAACAATCAAAATCATAATAGGAGCCAAGTACTAAACCACAACAACAAGAGACATAGAGGCCCAAATGTATCAACAAACAGGACTTTCTCACACCCCTCATCAGAAAACAAGGAATGTTCTGGAGCCGAGTCAGGCTCTAGGACATGTCGATAGAACACTAACACATTACTGGAAGAAGATGAAAATGAAATGTACAGTGGGCCATGTTTTGGAAAGTAAAGTAGATAATCAATTAGACTGTGGTGATAAAATGTCTTTATACCACAAGAATTATGAGGAAAAAAATGCATGTCTGATATTACCCATAACTGGTGTATATGTGCTAAGTATAACCACCACCAGCTATAGAGAAGGATGCAACGTGCTTGTGTGACATCAGAGTAATGTGAGTTTGTGCAAATTATACTGTGTTGCGGCAAATGAAACAAAATGAAACCTATCAAAAAGAGAGATGTAACCATTACTCATAACTGATGCTGCTTCTTCAAATGAGAAAAGTTAACATTTCAGACTTGGTGGGTTTGGTTTTGTTTCTTATGGCAAAACACAGTATAATTTGCAGAAACTCACCTTGCAATAGCTATAGTGTCAGTTTGGAAAACCTGGAGCTTGAAGGTGGAAGACAGGGTAATATGCAGACCGAGTTTACTGTTTAAACATCATGCATTAGTTAATAAGAGTGAAAAGCTAAATGCTTGTACATAACAGAGATGGGAGGGTGCGGTGGTAGTCATACTGATGTTGAAGGGCGAACAGTGTTTACATAACAGCTAGTACACTCCTGGAAATTGAAATAAGAACACCGTGAATTCATTGTCCCAGGAAGGAAAAACTTTATTGACACATTCCTGGGGTCAGATACATCACATGATCACACTGACAGAACCACAGGCACATAGACACAGGCAACAGAGCATGCACAATGTCGGCACTAGTACAGTGTATATCCACCTTTCGCAGCAATGCAGGCTGCTATTCTCCCATGGAGACGATCGTAGAGATGCTGGATGTAGTCCTGTGGAACGGCTTGCCATGCAATTTCCACCTGGCGCCTCAGTTGGACCAGCGATCGTGCTGGACGTGCAGACCGCGTGAGACGACGCTTCATCCTGTCCCAAACATGCTCAATGGGGGACAGATCCGGAGATCTTGCTGGCCAGGGTAGTTGACTTACACCTTCTAGAGCACGTTGGGTGGCACGGGATACATGCGGACGTGCATTGTCCTTTTGGAACAGCAAGTTCCCTTGCCGGTCTAGGAATGGTAGAACGATGGGTTCGATGACGGTTTGGATGTACCGTGCACTATTCAGTGTCCCCTCGACGATCACCAGTGGTGTACGGCCAGTGTAGGAGATCGCTCCCCACACCATGATGCCAGGTGTTGGCCCTGTGTGCCTCGGTCGTATGCAGTCCTGATTGTGGCGCTCACCTGCACGGCGCCAAACACGCATACAACCATCATTGGCACCACGGCAGAAGCGACTCTCATCGCTGAAGACGACACGTCTCCATTCGTCCCTCCATTCACGCCTGTCGCGACACCACTGGAGGCGGGCTGCACGATGTTGGGGCGTGAGCGGAAGACGGCCTAACGGTGTGCGGGACCGTAGCCCAGCTTCATGGAGACGGTTGCGAATGGTCCTCGCCGATACCCCAGGAGCAACAGTGTCCCTAATTTGCTGGGAAGTGGCGGTGCGGTCCCCTACGGCACTGCGTAGGATCCTACGGACTTGGCGTGCATCCGTGCGTCGCTGCGGTCCGGTCCAAGGTCGACGGGCACGTGCACCTTCCGCCGACCACTGGCGACAACATCGATGTACTGTGGAGACCTCACGCCCCACGTGTTGAGCAATTCGGCGGTACGTCCACCCGGCCTCCCGTATGCCCACTATATGCCCTCGCTCAAAGTCCGTCAACTGCACATACGGTTCACGTCCACGCTGTCGCGGCATGCTACCAGTGTTAAAGACTGCGATGGAGCTCCGTATGCCACGGCAAACTGGCTGACACTGACGGCGGCGGTGCACAAATGCTGCGCAGCTAGCGCCATTCGACGGCCAACACCGCGGTTCCTGGTGTGTCCGCTGTGCCGTGCGTGTGATCATTGCTTGTACAGCCCTCTCGCAGTGTCCGGAGCAAGTATGGTGGGTCTGACACACCGGTGTCAATGTGTTCTTTTTTCCATTTCCAGGAGTGTATATGACATGTTGTTGCACAGGTGGCTCTCCCTTTAATAGTGTATGTTTTGTAAGTTACAGGACTGTTATAAGGTGGTGGTAGCAGGCTTCATAAGGCAAGTCTTGCAGCAGGGTCAGTCAAGGGGTAGGACCCATAGGGTAGGGAGATGGTGAAGAAGGAGCGTAAGGTCTGACAAGAATACTGCAGAGATTGGGATGGCAACAGAAAGCTATTCTAGGTGGTGGTGGGCAAATTTTGGACAGAATGGATCTCATTTCAGGGCATGATTTTAGGAAGTCATGGCCCTATCAAAGTAGCTGATTAACACATTTCAGACTGGGGTAATACTGAGTCACCAATGGTGTGCTCTGAAGTTGTTTTTTGGAGGGATCAGCAGTACCAAGACTGGATGTGATAGCCCAGGAAATCTGCTTTTTAACTAGGCTGTTGGGGTAATTATGTGCAGTGAAGGCTGAGGTGAGAATGGTGGTGTATCACTGTAAAGAGCCTGCATCTGAATAAATAAGTCTGCCTTGGAAGCCATGGCTCTACTGGAGGGAATGTTTGACTTGGAAAGGATGGCAACTGTCAAAATGTAAGTACTATTGTTTGCTGGTAGGTTTAATGTGGGCGAAAGTGTATAGCTGGCCTTCAGTGAGGATGAGATCAACATCAAGGAAAGTGGCATGGAATTTGGTACATGTGGTAAAGATGTCACCAATGTATTTAAACCAAACCAGGGGCTGAAGACTTACGGATCCCAGGAAAGCCCCCTCCAAGCAACCCATGAAAAGGTTGGCATAGGAAAGAGCCATCATGGTTTCCTTGGCTGTACCCTTGATCTGTTTGTATGTCTGCCTCTCAAAAGTGAAGTAGCTGATGGTAAGTATAAAGTTGATTAAAGTGAGTAGGGAGGATATCATAGGTATTGAATCAGGTGGGTGCTGCCTGATGAAATGTTCAGCAGCAGACAGACCATGTACCTGGTGGATGTTGGTATAGAGCGAAGTGGCGTCAGTGGTGACAAGCAAGGTGTGTGGTGAATGTGGGATGAGCACGGATTTCAGATGATCTGGGAAATGGTTAGTATCTTTGATGTAGGGGGGAGTCTTTGTACTATGGGTTGCAGGTCTTGATCAACTAAGGAAGATACACATTTGGTGGGTGCTTTGAAACCAGCAACTATAGGACTGCCAGAATGATAGGATTTGTGGATCTTAAGAAAAAGGTAAAAGGTCGGGGTGCATGGTTTGGGTGGGATGAGAAGTTCTATGGATTGAGGTGTTAGTCCTTGTGAGGTCAGTTTGAATTACAGAGATGGGATCTTGATGGCAGACACTGTATGTAGAGGTATCAGACAGCTGGCGTAGACCGTCAGTAACATACTCCTTTCGGTCTAGTACTACAGTGGTAGATCCTTTGTCTGTCAGAAAGATAATGATGGAGTCATCAGCTTTTAAGGAACTTAGAGCATGGAATTCAGCAGAGGACAGGTTAGGGACATGTAGAGACCTGAGGAATGATTGTGAAGCAATGCTGGATATGAGGAATTCTCAGAAGGCTTGTAAGGGATGATTTTGTGGTAGTGGTGGTGGATCAAGTTGGGATCATGGTCTGAACTGTCCATGGCAGAATTCAAGGTCAGGTTTTCTGGTGAAAGGTTTTGGGATTGGGTTGAAAAGTGATATTTCCAGTGGATATTATGTGCGAAGGAAAGGAGGTCCTTCACCAAGACAGCATGATCAAATGCAGGTTTAGGGCTGAAAGTGAGAACCTTACTAATACGCATAATTCGGGGGGGGGAGTGCTTTAGATGAGCAGTTAAGGACAGTGTACTGTTGTGACTGATTCTAGGGATTATGGATTATTCTTGGTCTGGAAGATAGTGGTGAAGGCTGTGGGATATTAAGATATTAAGGAAGTTAGCCAAGCTTGGTTTGTAGGAGAGGAGTGGTGGTTGATGGTATGGCTGTTTAGGAAGCTGTAGGCAGGAAGGGACACACCACTGTTTAGGGGAAGGTGGGATAGCTTTTTGATATGAAGTCGGGCATGTTGTTGCAGTTTCAAGATGGCCTGGTTGATGATACCATTCAAGGAAACATGAAGGGCAGATAACTGCAGGATTTTGTAGAAGGAGAGAAGTCTGGTAGAGTGGGAATTGACTGATGAGGCATATAGGTCACAGATTAGCCAGATAAGAGCAATATATTGCTGTATTTGAAACTGTAAAAGAGCCTGGTGTAGGGTAGGATTTCATCCAGAAACAGGGGCTTTCAGTGTTTGGCCTTTTGGAGTAACTCCAAGAGACAAGCAGGTTTCAAGAAACAGAACTGGGACCTTAGTTGTGATAGTGCAAAGGCATGGTTTTTGAAAATACGGGATGTAACATGGGATGGGATTCATCATGGCAAGGGAGAACAGTTTGGAGAGTTAGAAACTGTGGAAGTAGCATAAATAAATAAATAAGCAGGGAGTGGAAAAGGTAGAAAAATGGAAGAAAAGCAAGGGAAAAATGTCAGAAAAATTAGAAAAATTCATACAAAAATCATTAATAAGAGGTAATGAGTGGATTATCTATATGATACGAAAAAAATATTCGAAAAAATTGATCGGGAAAGTCATGAAACAGACAAAATTTTAAAAACGGGGGAAACAGAAAGTGAAAGTCTGCTTATTACTCTGTCTTCCACCTATAATCTTCTGGTTTTCAAATCTTGTCTGATGCAGTCCCCAACAATCAGTCTTTCCTTCTCATTCCATACAGTAAGTCTCCCCTGACCCATTGTTCTGGGTAACTTTCCTGAAATCTTCCCCTTTTCCTAGACCTCTCCACTCCTTTTCCTTCACCCCTCTTCCTTCCCCTTCAACGCTTCTGCCTGAAGAAGGAGCCACTGGCTCCAAAAGCTTACCAATTACAACAGTCTTTTATGTGTGTGTTCTACTGCCGCTTGGTGAGTAGATTTTTTATCTATCCAATTAAATAATTATGTCAAAATTGAGTGTTTTTGTTGTTAATACATTATTTACATGATCACCACAAAGAAGCAACTAAGTGCATGTCCTTGAAATGTCTTTGAAAATTCATTGTGCTACATGTTGGAAGCCATATTTTCCTAAGATCTCTACATTGGCTGAAAAAATATAGAATAATTCTTATTATTATTTGGAATGATTATTCTTATTTTTTGATAATGCGTGGAGTTGAGTCACTTACAAAACACAATCTTCACTTGTCACACCATACACTCTCTGTGCTTTGTCCACTGCCCCATATACTTCAAAGCATGTTGTAAGAAAAAATTAAAAACGTCATAATTAAAATATAATTGTAACCCTGTGTACACCCCCTCCGAGGGCAGAGTTGTAGTCACAATTTAAAAGTGATGTCTGCTTGGAAATAGTGTACTCATGTTCAGAAAAAAGAAACCACATCAGTTTATTTTCTTATGGAGATTACGTAGTGAGGATTACCATGGGCAGGAGGAAGGGGGTGCAGTAACAGATAACTTCAGTAGCCTGAGAGCTGTCTCAGAGAATAAGGGAATTGAAAAGATAAGGAAAGGTAAAGCCATTTAGCGTCTACTCTGATGGTGACTCAGAACAGAAGAGAGCTCTGTTTTGCAAGGGCAGCTCAAGAGAGCCATAAGTCAGATGATCCTGCAGCTTGATTTGGTTGGCAGAGTGACTTTGCTGATGACGATTCATCTTTCTCCAGCATAAATTGCTTTACTTTTGTTGCATAAGTGGGATGGCACTGAATAAAAAAAGCAGACTTTTGTAAAATTTAAAAATGTCTTTCATTTGGGGTCTTAAACATTTCCCTAATTCTAAAATGTAAACTTTCATGCCTTTTGTTACTTCTGTTGCCCCACAGTGGAGCAGTAGTGGACAACAGCAACCAACAATGGCCAGTTGTACTTGAGTTTTGGAAGCATATGACATCAGATGTAGAAACAAACTTTTACAGCAGTCTGCAGAAAGCTTGGGGTGTGAATCAGACATGCATAGAACATACCCCTCCCTTCCTCTTCAACATGTCATCAGCAGATACGAACAAAACATTTGGTTTCTACAGGAAATGCTTTCAACTACAGCACAATAGCCCAGAGTATTTTAAGAAGTAAGACATTTTCTCTGAATATCAAATGGGCTCTTTTTAGTACCAGGAAATCCATTAAAATTTGAGGAGGTTTCATTGTTAATTCATTATGGATGCATATGACATTGTATGTAACAAATTAAGTATGTGTTAAATTTCCAATGTTGGGAAGTCTTGTGAATATTTCCACTAAATGGTCACTACATGAGTGTGTGTAAATCTGTGCAGGTACTATGATGTGAGCACACCAGGCTCCTCCATGAGCCCAGCCTCCTCCAGCTGTCTACAGTCTCCTTGCTCATTCACACTTGATTCGCCATCTCCACCGCCAACTACAGCTGACTTCTGTGAATTTTTTCAGGCATCTGGAAATGTTTTTGAGAAGGATTTCTCAAACCTCACACTTTCAGGTATTTGTTCTTTACTTTGCCTGTCTGATCCTGGTTCATTCTTACTAAAACCTGAATGTTTTCTGGCTGCTGCTTTATAAAATATACAATTGCAAGTAAATACTCCCAACTGTACTGATTACTCAGGGAAATGAGTCAGAACAACTGGGTGCAGCAGAAGGTGTTGTGAAAGATGTTGGCCTCAAGATTGTTTTAAACAGTATCATGTAAAGGAAAATATGACACTTCATGAGAGAATCTAATGCAGATTTTAAATTTGTGTATCTCTATTTCAAAATAGTATCAGTTTGTAAATGTTAATCGTAGAACAAAAACATGGTATACAAATATAAATGTAGGAGTTCACATGATGTACTTCAGTAAATAATTTTCCTCTGATTCCTTCATATCCTAAACAACAAATGTCAAATGAGGTGAATGAGTGCATATATGGAGGAATTAGAGGTGTAAGTATAGTGGTTCTGAAAGGCATTAAACATTGGACATTCAGTGATTGTTGTGGCAATAATTTCATAAAATTTTTGATTATGTTTACAATTTTCATTATTGGCTCCTGAAAATTTATTTTTTACTTTCAAAGATAGGGAACAACGAGAACTGTACGAAGCAGCAAAAATCATTCAAAAGGCATACCGTTCATATAAAGGCCGAAAGAAGTTGGAGGAACAGGATAAAGAAAGAGCTGCTGCAGTACTTATTCAAAACTACTATCGTCGGTATAAACAGGTAATCACCTTATACATTTTAACTGTGATAAAAATATTAGTATAAATTATTGTATTTCACTTTCAGTACACTTGTGACTGGTACAATATATATTTTACTCACTTTGAAGAGCTAAGATCATGCATTCGTAGATATACATTTACTATTTTTTATTGACTGTATTTTATATAGAGTATTTTCAAAATTATTCTGCACAGTGAATTTCTTTCATCCAGTTAACATTCCCTTTGTGCTCTCAGTTTTCAAAAATCCCATTCTTAAAGTTGTGCAATAATTTACATGGATGGCAATTGTGGGGCCCCAGGCTAAGTCTGGCATTGCTTCCACCTACTTGTGTCAAACTCCTTCTTTCTTCCTTCCTATCGGCCTCCCTTGGCCAACTCTTGTTTTTTGTCAATTCCAATGGTATTAGTTATCAAGGATGGAAGGTATCTTTGAGTTTCTAGTCTTCTTCGCAATTGGATAGCATTACCCTTAATCTCTTATGAAGTACATTCATAATTGTAATTAAGTAATCGACTGTGGAAAATCCTTAGCAGAAGAACTCCAAGACAGGATTCGGATTCAGTGGGATATCATTCAGAAGGCAGAAAAGGCATTTAAACTTCCAACAGGCACCAAGTACACGAAACCTTCAGAAACATTAAATCTAAACAGATCTCATTCTTCTTGACACAATGTTAACTTGCTGGGTAAAACTGGGAAATTAAAGCTCGTTACTGGCATAATGAACAAACACAAAATTCTAATCATGGTTATTAAAAAAAATTAGGAACAGTGATCAAGATCCAATGGATAAGGACACCGAATTCATAAAGGAATACCAGGAAAACAATTCATGAATAGTTGCCTACAATGTGGAAATGGTTTCTAATAAATCTCACAGTCGTTGACTTAATCATAGAATTTATATCTTAATCATCCAGACTTCCAGCCTTAACTTTGAAATCTACAAGTAAGCCATACACAGTTATCAACACACACACTCCCATAAATCAGAAAAATAATACCTTAACGGACACAGAGAAACTGGAAAACTGGAATATTCTGGAGCAAATCTTGATAAACATTTCGCCATCAGGCATTAAAATTCTCCTTCGTGATGTAATGGAGAAATGGGACAAGAAAGAAGATACTGACATATCATTGGAAAATTGCCAGCTCATAAGCAAACCAACAGAAATGGTCAAAGATAGACTGAAATTTGCGGGAACCTCTAACTTATCTCAAAGTTAACATACTACAGAAGGAAACCCCATAATTTAAAAGCCAAGGAACATGCAGACTGTAGAAAAGGCAAACGGTATTTAGGCCAGAGGGTTAATTTCTGGCCATTCCGACCGGTTAGCCTACTAGTTTGCGATAAATAATGCACAATGATATCTCCAATGCTGAGATAACAAGATCTTTATTTGTTTATTTGGCAATGAATATAGGACGTCTTTTAGACGCAGCGTATGTCAAGGCAAGACTCGCAGAAAAATGAATAAGTGACTGGTTACTAAAGGACTAACATGGAGAAAAATAGATTCTTAAGAATTAACGTGGAGAAATCAAGAACATGGAAAAAAACTTTATACCAAGAATGAATGGCACATAGTAATGGACACAACACAGCACTCCTGGTGGCCAGTGTGGAACTAATTTATCTGCGCAAAATAAAATACTTGCGGTGTGACACACGGATGATGCGCTTGTGAACCGAACTGCACTGCATTGCACTGCGCTGCACTACTAATTGCGGTCACTACAACAGCCTCCTCAGTGGGAGCCGAGCGCCATCCGGGAAGCGCACCAGGAAGTGGACATGCTGACCAGACCTTGCGGTGTGCTGGTCCCCTGGAACTGCTTTCCTGGTCGGTGGTGGTACTGGAGCTGCTGTTCCGGACCAAGTTCTGGGTGAAGCTGTGTTCACCGAGTCTCGGTTGGGGGTGGCTCGATGAAGATGTAGGCTGGTTTGACCATGTCAGTTGTAACAGTGGCTTGTTTTCCATCCACAAGAATATCTACTGTGCGACCTCCCCTACTGGTGATTTGATGTCACCTGTGTAAGGTGCTGGAGGGTCAGAGAGCTACTGTCCACCCAGCATTGTGGCACGTCAGGGCTGCTTTCAAAGTGCGGTGCCAATGCTCTATCATGCTGTTACTGGCTGGGTTGTAGCTGGTTGTGTTGTGGTGGCTCATCCCACAGAACACTGTTAGCTTTGTTAATAACTCAGAGTCAAATTGTTTTCCACGAACTGTGGTGATGTGCAAAGGACAGCCAAATCATTGACACCCAGTTTAATATGAAGGCATATGCCAAGGTTTCTGCCGAGACATTGTCCACTGGAGCTGCTTCTGGACAACGTGTGAATCGGTTGATCATTGTTAGCAAATATTGATGACCATTTGAAGGTGGTAACGGTCCCACAATGTCAATGTGTATGTGCGTAAAATGGGTGGTGGTTATAGGAAAGTTTCCAGTAGGTGCTTGTGCATGCCAGCCAACCTTACTGCACTGACACTGTATACAAGGGGGGACCCAAAACAAACCGGATTGTTATCATAAAAAATTTATTGATGAACCATTTTACAAAATTACTTCAGTCACCTTCAAAATACTCTCCATTACATATGATGCACTTGTCAAGTCTCTTTTCCCACTGCTGGAAGCATGTTTGGAACTCTTCAAGTTTGATATTGTCCAGTGCCCTTTGCAAAGCTGTTTTTACCACCTCCACATCGTCATAACGCTCCCCTTTTAGCGTTTTTTTTCATTCGTGGAAATAGGAAAAAGTCGCACGGGGCTAGGTCCGGTGAATATGGAGCTTGGGGAACGACAGACCACCTCTGAGATGCCAAATAGTGGGTCACTCGTAAGGCCGTGTGTGCTGGAGCGTTGTCGTGATGCAGAAACCAGTCACCTGATCGCCAAAGTTCTGGGCGTTTCCTCCTCACATCCTCTCGCAGACGCCTTAAAATATCCAAGTAAAAGTGCTGGTTAACAGTCTGGCTAGGGGGTATGAATTCCCGATGCACAGTTCCATGAACATTCAAAAAGACAATGATCATCGTCTTCACATTTGACCTCGCTTGCCTTGCTTTTTTTGGTCTGGGAGAGTTGGGAGTCCTCCACTGGCTTGATGCTTGCTTGGATTCTGGGTCATACCCATAACACCACTCTCATCCCCTATAATGAATTTGTTCAAGAAGTTCGGATCACATGCAATCTCTGTTTTTAAGTCCTGACACACATTCATGCAAATGGTTTTTTGCTCCTGTGTGAGAAGGTGCCGAAAAAATTTAGCAGCAACACATCTCATGTGCAAATCCTCACTCAAAATCTGCTGGTATGAGCCCCAACTGATTCCTGTCTCTGCTGAAATTTGGTCGATCGTTTGGCGACGATCCTCGTTGATCTTTTGGCGGACCTTTTCAATGTTCTCCTCATTTCGCGATGTTGAAGGGCGTCCAGAACGAGCTTGATCTTCAACACACATCTCACCACGTTTAAAGCACCCAAACCACTCAAACATCTGTTTGCGGCTCATAGTGTCCTCCTGGAAAGCTTCCTGAAGCATTTGGTGTGTCTCCGTTGCAGTTTTTTTTTTAAGCAGGAAACAAAATTTCACACACACTCTTTGTTCTTTTACAGTTGCCATAACGACTTCACAGAGGTAACCCACCAACAGTCAGAGAACCACAATACCACACTTGCACGTTCAGCGCTAAACTGACGCTGTCTGCACAGCTGTTTCATGAAGGTCTCTACTAACACCATCTAGTGTGAGAACCCTGCACTACGTCTACAAGTGGCATAGCCCTTGGAGTCCAGTTTTTTTTGGGTCCTCCCTCGTTCAACATCGGGTCCACTCATGGCAGTCTTTCTTCATCCCTGGCCACATCAAGCAATCTGAGATTAGGTGTATTGTAGTGTGTGCTCCAGGATGGAACAGGTTATGCAAAGATGTAAACACATTTTTCCTGAATCTTGCGGGTAAAAACGATCATGGTTTGGCTGCAGACAAGTACAACTTGATGCCTTTGCCAGGAACGTTGACTAACTGTGGATCCAATGTAGATTTGTTTTCCTGAAACAGCTCTTGTAGTTCTGGGTCAGTAAGTTTTGCTTCTGCGAGTTCCATGGTGGAGACGCTGCTGACACAGGAGACAATTCGCTACTACATTCTCGATCCCGGATGTATGCTAGATGTTTGTGCTGAACTGCGCAATATACAGCAAGTGGTTGTGCTGCTGTGGTGAACAGTTAATATTGTTCTGTCGAAAGGCATATGTCAGCGGCTTATGATCTGTGAATGTGGTGAACTCATGGGCCTCCAGCTGAGGATGGAAGTATTTGATTGCCTTGTATATCACTAAGAGTTCTCGGTCATAGGTGCTCCACTTACACTGAGACAGTGACAGTTTTTGTGAAAAGAAGGCTAGAGATTGCCATGCGTCATTGTTGTATTGTTGCAATGCTGCACCCGCAGCTATCTGGCTTGCATCTACAACCAATGCCAATGGTGCATTTGGCTCAGGATGTGCCAACAATGCAGCATCTGCTATTGCTTGTTTAGCCCGTTCAAACACAGCTGTCCTGCAGTCTGTCCACTGTATAGTTGTGTTCCCTTTGCATTTCGCACCTGCCAGCACAGCTGGTAATGGTTCCTAAATATCTGCTGCATGAGGTAAATGTCAGCGGTAAAAATTCCACATCCCCAAAAATCATTGCAGCTCCTTAACTGTGAACAGCCGTGAGATCTGTAGGATGGCTTCCACTTTGTCAGGTAATGGTAGTGAGCCAGAAAGAGAGATTCGGTGGCCAAGGAAATCTACTAGTGGTTGACCAAAAATACATTTCGCTGTGTTGAGAATGATGCCATATTCGTCTAGCCATTTAAAAACTTGTATGAGATGCTGGCGATGTTCTTCTGGCAAGACTGAAAATACCAGTTTGTTGTTAAGGTATGCAAAACAGAATGGCAGACCTCACAACACTGAGTTGATAAATCTCTGCCAAGTCTGTGCAGTGTTTCTGAGGCCAAAAGTCATGAATTTACTTTCAAACAGGTGCTTAATTATGGCCGTATTCAGGATGTCTTCTTTGGCAACAAATATCTGCGTGTATGCCTTGGCGCAGTCCAACACACTGTACAGGTGGGCACCACTCAGTATATAGTTATAATTACAGAACAACAGAACTGGGTAGCAATGGGGCACTGTATGGGCGTTAAGTGCTGAATAGTCCCTGCTCGGATGCCAAGTACTTCACTTCTTAGGCATGAGATATAATGGCAATGACCAAGGGCTTCTGGACAGTTGCGTGATACCCTCTTGAATCATACTATCAAACTTGTCCTTGACAGTAGCTAACTGATCCAGGGCTAACCGTTGAGGTCTGCAGGATAATGGCGGCCCCTCAGTGGTCTTCATATGGTGCACTGTGCTATGCTTCACTTCCTTAGGCATACCTGGAGGTTTTGTCAGTGCTGGAAAATCCCAAAGTAAAGTGGTGTACTCGCTGTCTGCTGTTTCAATCAGCTTGGCGGATTGGATGGTTGTGGGACGCCAGAATCCTGCAGCCATCAGTCCAGTGGTTTGCTTGACAAGGCGTGTGTTGGGGAGATGTCAGGCAGAAGTTTGTAATGTGCAAGGAAGATCGCTCCTATTGTTGCCTTGGTGATGCCTGTGATCATGAAATCCCTCACAAACACTCAACATAGGCCTAAATCTAGTCCAAAACAATGTGTACCATACATCACAATAGATGAATTGTTTGCAGCAGCTGGAGAGAACGACATATGCAGCCTACACCAGTGTAACATTGTTTGCGGGAGAATACACAGGTCAGAGCCAGTGTCAGTCACATATTTCTTGCCTGTGTGCTGGTCACTCACAAACAGAAGCTATAACACAGACTGGCAGTCGGATGAAGTGTCTACACCCGATCGCCACTGGCATTTGGGTATGTGCATGGTTTGGTACGGCAGTGAGCTTGATCACCAAATCTTCTGTGATACCAGCACATCCCCTGCTGTGTTTCAGTCGCAGGCACAGATGAGGCAGTTGATCTGCTGTGGGAGTGCTTCCGGTATCTTGGTCGGCCACAATCACTGTTGGTGTTACACTGAGACATCAATTGGCTAATGTGTTGTGTCAACATATCGACCTTTGCCATCAGAGCATTGTAATTGGTGAATGGAACTGTGGCTGACATGCTCGCGCATTGCACATTTGCTACGTTAATAGGCACAGATGAGATGCTGTCTTGTACCTTGTCTGGTAGCTTTGCCACCATGTCTAAAGGCATTTCCAACTGCGACGCTATTATTGTTTTGATCGCAGGCAGCAACTGACTGCTCCAGATGGTTCTCAGCAGGCTATCTGGCACAGAACCAGCATTCTGTGGATAAGTTCTGACTTGAGCCGGTCTGGAAGCGCAGTAATCATGTCTTGCACTTCAGCTGCATACTGATGATAGAGCTGGCTCACGACCAGTGGAAAATCGGTAGCGTTGGCATTTATTCCAGAGTAAAAGAAACTAGCTTTAACTTGTGCAAACCATAGCACTGGATTGTGAGGCCAAAAGGGTGGTAGTCTAATGACAAGTCTGGATACAGCAGGGTCAGTCGCAGTCAGGTTTTCCGTCATCTTAGAGTATCACTTTATTTTGTGCATCAGGCAGGTGATAAATCATGTCAGGGTCACCAGTTTGATTGCAGGGCTAGGTTCTGGTCCGTCCGACCAGTTAGCCTGCTAATTTGCAATATGTAACGCACAATGATATCTCCAATGCTGAGATGACAAGATTTTTATTTGTTTATTTGGCAGTTAATACAGGACGTCTTTTAGACGCAGCATATGTCAAGGCAAGACTCGCGTGAAAATGAATAAGTGTCTTGTTGACTGGTTACTAAAGAACTAACATGGAGAAAAAAAGGTACTTAAGAATTAATATGGAGAAAACAAGACCACATAAAAAACTATATACTAAGAATAAACGGCACAGAGGAATGGACACAACACAAGTGCCCTGGTGGCCGGTACAGAACTAATTTATCCACACCAAATAAAATACTTCTGATGATGTGACACACGAGTGATGCACTTGTGAACCGAACTGCTCTGCATTGCACTGCACTACACTGCTAGTTGTGATTGCTACAAGGCCTTACCTGCTTTCATAAATTTCACCATTGTGCAATCTGCAACATTAAATACACAGGTTGTGGCCACTATATTGTAAAGATCAAAATTAAATTAACCTCTATGATAAAGAACAAACCTCCAAATAAAAATAAGAGAATTAATACAAAATGTGGAGTGCTACAGAAATCTGCAGAAGACTCTGTCGATGCCAGAGCACTACAAGAATTGATTATCAAATTAAAAGTGATAGCAGGAGAATTAGCAACAAAAAATTCTGAGAAGAAAAAAGATTGGTGGAATGAAGAATGCAGCTAGTTGGAAGAGAAAAGACAGCAAGGTTGGATAAATCATCAGGCCCAAAGTGCCAGAAGAATCAAATTAAGAATAATAAAATGAAGACATTACACTCATAAAATCATCAGACAAATGAAATTTAAACATCTTAAAAACACTCCAGAAATGATGGAAGAAAATTTCAAGAAAAAGAAATGGTAATATTATTACAAAACATTTGGCAGTTAAAAAATATGTCCAACTTAATTAGCACATATAGTAACCAAGAAAATGCAGAAATCCTTGCAGAGACTTTCAGAAAACTTTTAAAAAACATTTCAAGTAAATATGGAAGCATTCATTTAAACCACCCCTGATCTAATAGACTGTCCAATGATCAGTGTGGTAGAACTCACAATCAGAGAACCAAAAAATCACAGGGCATGTGGCGAAGACCTAATCTATGCAGAAATTTGAAGAATTCAGGAAAACCTGAAATCATAAATCTCCACCAACATCTAGTAAAAATGTGGATCACAGAGAAAATTCCAGAGCACTGGACCACAGGAATAACCCATACTTTTTTTTAAAAAAAAGAGATAAAACCAACCCATGTAATTACAGAGAAGTAACCATTCTGGATTGCACATACAAATTTTTTCCCATATAATTTACAACATGATCAAAACCACTTTGAAGCACAAAGTGGACAATACCAGGAAGAATTTTGCCCCCTGCAGAAGCTGTCCAGAACACATCCTCAGCATGAGACTAGTAATGGAATATTGCATGTACAGAAATAAACAGTTCTTTATTTCATTCATGGATTTCAAATAAACATATGTTAATAACCATACACACTGAGAAGTTCCTCTCTACTTTCAGAATCATTGGAGCTGTGAGTTGGTCTGCTTCTGCTGCTGTGTAAAAGATAATTGATTTTTTGGTGAAACAACCACTGGCCAGGCAGTCAGTTATATGTCATTAATTTGTGCTACACATATTGTTTTTATAGTTTCCCAAAATTTTTTTTCATATCTTGAGATTGAGGAAAGAAAGAAAAGCAATCACACTACTGCGCAGCCATTATACCTCCACCTCTAAACAAAGAACCAAGTCTTCCTTTGCCTCCTCCAAAGATCTCTGTCCAAAAAAGTGTGTTCTCTTATTTTTACTAAACTCATTGACACGGTGACCACTTTGAAATCTTTTGAAAAACTGGTGTTAAGCAGTGACCTCACAGGGTCTATATATACATATTTTGCAATAACGTCATTCATTTTTCTTTTTGACGTAGAAAATTAATGAAATACATTTCATTTAGGTAGTGTCAGCGGCAAAATATAGTGCTGCCACTAGCAGATCAACTTAAACTTGAAATAGCCTTCCTCACAGTAAATTCACAAAATATACTTTATCATATTTCACAGATACAGTATTTCACATGACCTACTGATTATACTTCTCTGTTTGGAATTATCATAAATAGACTAAAATTATACTTTTAATTTAAAGTGGGTGAGAATCTGCTAGCTATTACATTTTGCACACACCCAAAAGACTTATACAGCCAAAGACTGGACAAAACTTTTGAAG
The DNA here is from genome assembly GCF_021461385.2 of Schistocerca piceifrons. Taxonomy (NCBI): domain Eukaryota; kingdom Metazoa; phylum Arthropoda; class Insecta; order Orthoptera; family Acrididae; genus Schistocerca; species Schistocerca piceifrons. The sequence goes on along the minus strand of NC_060140.1, from coordinate 584,399,004 downwards.
CTTGTTCGAGTAACAGTGGGTACAATTCTACATTATGGCAGTGAACGTGGCAATACAAATTTTCTGTTGTGTGTGCATTCCAAAATTACATAATCAGTTTACCAATGACACAAATAGTTTCTGTAAAACTTGTCTGTAAGTCAAAGATGGATTGCAAGTTTCTTAACTTTTCACAAAATTCCAATGTGAACAGGTGTACATAACAGTAGATATTTTATCACTTGTATTATCTGTTCTTAACGAATTCCTGTCAACAGGTGAAAATCTTGATATTTCGAGACAAAGATAAGTAAACTTTTTGCAGTTTTAGTAAACAAATATGAAACAAGGCTGAAACAAATAAATACAGTATTTGAGAGACAGAAATAAATTAAATGGGGTTACATGTACTGTTTGTGCATACATATTTTCAAACAAGAGGATGCAGTTTTTTCTCAAAGTATTTACATGTGCCGTCCCTCAGCTGCTGGGTGGGACAGAAGTAGCATCTGTTACTGACATTCAGGTGAAAAAACATTTCAGTATTCTAAAAAGTACAAAACACAAGTGTAAAATAAATTTTTCATAGAAATGCAAAAAATAAGTTTTGAAATGTTTAATAAATCTTTACATGACATGGAAATGGAAAAAAAAAAACATTTCCATGTCATGTAAAGATTTATTAAACATTTCAAAACTTATTTTTACATGACATATCCAAAACAAATTTCAAAGTGATGCTGTTCACACACTGCTATTCAGATGATCTACAATTACAATGGCAGTCCTAGTGCCACAGTTTACATTACATATAAGGGATGATTGCAGCTCAAATGCTGTAAAAACATGTTTCTTCTCATAGTGCAGTTGACATACTGCTGGTTGATTAATGACTCATAGTAAAGTTAATTTTACATCTCTTATTATCAAAAGCCTGAGGAGGCAAACTAATACTGACTTCCAGTCTCTATGTGCTCTCACATTTTATTTCATTGTGTAAGTCCTTCGTTTTACCATCATCTCACTTACTGAGTCAGTCTTTCTCTCGTAAGTTCATGATGTATGATGTATGTCTGTAAACAGTCTCTGGTTATAACAAATATCCAAATATGAATCCCTTAATTTACATTTTGTAACTTTCTATGTTTCACTGAACATGTCAATGTTACATTGTACAGTCTCATAACCAAGAGAAAAATTTAAACTTTAAAATCAGTTCTCTTTCCTACCTCATAGTAAATCAGTCTCTGGCTTATCAGTGTTGAATAAGTTAACCTACATATTTACATGATGTGGCTGCCAGTAATACATTTCAAGTTCATAAATACTTCATGATTACGTTACTCTTATTTGTGTTCACTTAAATAACATATTTATAACATTATGGACTAAGTCCTCTCGACTTCACGTCTCTTTGTCTCTTTCGTCAAAAGTGATGTAGTTGCATGGTTTGTTTCATTATAGGCAGATTTCTCGTATCGTGGGCAAAAAGGAAACTTCAGAACTACATGTCTGTTTTTATCTTGGTTATGAGTAATATTTTGGTCAGTAACCTCAGTATATTAATCAACATAATTACTATTTCCAACAATATGCACACATAAATCAAACTAAACATTACTGTCTCTTTAAAGTATTAAACACTCTCTGGGTGCAATTAGACCTGTTTACGTGCAGTGACATGTTTTAGTCAAATATGTGTCGGATGTGAATAGTACCATCATTATAAGACATCAGATTGCACACATAGTACAGATAACAAATAAAACCTTTCAAGCAAACTGCCAAATGTGTATGAAATATTTCATCAGAATCACTCTTCAAATAACCTAAAACTTGGTAAAGTTTTCAGATTATGGTGTTCACAGAGTTTCTGTACTGAAATTTTCGCATATCAATGCACGAAAAATGTTCGGTCACTAATCTTCATAACATGGTATGTATAAAATCCATGTACTGTGTATTTTCATTAAATTACTAAATAGAATATGAGCATTTTCAATGGATAAGTCTAGCACCAATCTTCAGATTACATTTATCAAGCATATTGTTTCGTGACACGGATTTTATGTAGCTCTTTGTTAATACAAGATCTCCTATGCTGAACTGTGTGTGGTTTGCATCTCATGTCACTGTTTTTTCTTATCATACTATTGTTTTGTTGTTTTTCTGACAATTTCATCTTTTTCATAAGCTGAAATATCTTTACAAACAGGAAATTCTCTAAGTTCTTTAATCAAATAAGCTGGCTTTTTGTCAAACAAAATCTCATAATGTGAAAACCCTGTGGTGGAATTATGCCTTCAAAAATATTAATGTTTCCTATCCAGTTGGCATGACCTTTGTCGTAATTCCTACACAGTCTTCCTGTTTCTCTCATATACCTTTTTGTGGGGCTATATTTTGGTGAATATGCTGAAATCAGTATATGTTTTATGTTGTAATCGTTTGTGAACTCATTTCATGTTTTTTAAGTAAACTGACTTCCATTGTCCAACAAGATTGCTTTAGGCATGCCTACTGTATTGAAGTGATCTTTTGTGATTTTTTCGGTAATTCTCTTGCGGATTGTCATTTTCAATGGGTAAAGTTTCATGTAATTAGAGAACAAATCTACCCTCACAAATATGTACCAAAAACCACTTTTGGCTTTTGGTAATTGACCAAACAAGTAGATGCTTACTAAATCCATTTGTTTATCTAGGATAATGTTTTGCGTATAGCCTCTGCTAATTTTGTTGCTCACCTTTACTCTTTGACCTTGGTCACAGCTAGCAAGGAAACTCCTGACCCTTCTAGAAATATTGTGAAAGTATGTGATTTCCTGAATATTTTTAAATACACTTTAGCAATTCAAAATGTCCAAAACTTTCATAAGTATATCTTATTAATGCATCTGTAAACAGATCTGACCAACAAACTTTCCACCTGTTGCTGTCAGAGCTATGTCTATAAAATAGTATGCCTTTTTATCAAAAAACAAAGATGATGTGACTTACCAAACGAAAGCGCTGGCAGGTCGAAAGACACACAAACAAACACAAACATACACACAAAATTCAAGCTTTCACAACAAACTGTTGCCTCATCAGGAAAGAGGGAAGGAGAGGGGAAGACGAAAGGATGTGGGTTTTAAGGGAGAGGGTAAGGAGTCATTCCAATCCCGGGAGCGGAAAGACTTACCTTAGGGGGAAAAAAGGACGGGTATACACTTTTCATATCCATCCACACATATACAGACACAAGCAGACATATTTAAAGACAAAGAGTCTGAGCAGAGATGTCAGTCGAGGCGGAAGTGCAGAGGCAAAGATGTTGTTGAATGACAGGTGAGGTATGAGTGGCGGCAACTTGAAATTAGCGGAGATTGAGGCCTGGTGGGTAACGGGAACAGAGGATATATTGAAGAGCAAGTTCCCATCTCCGGAATTCGGATAGGTTGGTGTTGGTGGGAAGTATCCAGATAACCCGGATGGTGTAACACTGTGCCAAGATGTGCTGGCCGTGTACCAAGGCATGTTTAGCCACAGGGTGATCCTCATTACCAACAAACACTGTCTGCCTGTGTCCATTCATGCGAATGGACAGTTTGTTGCTGGTCATTCCCACATAGAATGCATCACAGTGTAGGCAGGTCAGTTGGTAAATCACGTGGGTGCTTTCACACGTGGCTCTGCCTTTGATCGTGTACACCTTCCGGGTTACAGGACTGGAGTAGGTGGTGGGGATGAGGAAGTGGCTCTGGTTATTTGCTTCTGTACCAGGTCGGAAACGTAGTTATGGAATGTGAAAGCTGTTGTCAGGTTGTTGGTGTAATGGTTCAGGGATTCCGGACTGGAGCAGATTCGTTTGCCACGAAGACCTAGGCTGTAGGGAAGGGACCGTTTGATGTGGAATGGGTGGTAGCTGTCATAATGCAGGTACTGTTGCTTGTTGATGGGTTTGATGTGAGCGGACGTGTGAAGCTGGCCATTGGACAGATGGAGGTCAACGTCAAGGAAAGTGGCGTGGGATTTGGAGTAGGACCAGGTGAATCTGATGGAACCAAAGGAGTTGAGGTTGGAGAGGAAGTCTTTCCGCTCCCGGGATTGGAATGACTCCTTACCCTCTCCCTTAAAACCCACATCCTTTCGTCTTTCCCTCTCCTCCCCTCTTTCCTGATGAGGCAACAGTTTGTTGCGAAAGCTTGAATTTTGTGTGTATGTTTGTGTTTGTTTGTGTGTCTTTCGACCTGCCAGTGCTTTCGTTTGGTAAGTCACATCATCTTTGTTTTTTGATAAATTTTTCCCACGTGGAATGTTTCCCTCTATTATATTAAATAGTATGCCTTTATAGATTAGGTAGTATTGTTGTGCTTTCTCATTTCCCTTTTTGCCTAAATAATTTTTGACATGTTTCCAATGGTCATCAGGATTTTGAATGCATCCAAACTGATTGCAAATTCTTTTAATTTCTTTTTCATCCTTTACCCTTCTTAAACACATTATTTTGAAATTTGCGCCTAAACTTTTGTTCTCATATCCTTCTTCACCCCTCACAGGTAACCTAGATAGAGCATCCGCTATGATGTTACCCTTTCCCTTAATGTACTGAACTGTATAGTTTAATTGTTGTAGGTAAACTGGCCACGTGGTAATTCTTCTATCCCTTGAGTATATGACAAAGCTTCATGGTCTGAGTACACTTTTATCTTATATCAAGCAAATAATTTCTGAACTTTTTGAGCTCCCATACTGTTGCTAATAATTATTTTTCTGTAATTATGTCATTTCTTTCTTGCTTCTGTAATGTCCTACTTGAAAAGCTATTGAGTGGTGTTCTATTTTTCCATTAATTTCCTTTTCCTGAAATAGGTGCAATCCCAATTCTGTATCACACCTAAGTGTCATGAGGCAAAAGGATAAAGACAAATCAGGTCTATGTAGAATCTTGCTATCACATAACTGCTTTTTTATTTCATCAAAGGCTAACTGGCATTCACTAGTCAGTTCCCATACTGTGCTTTTCTTTTATAAATTATTGAAACTGGGTGCATTCAGTGCTTGTGTTCTTATATAGTTTCTATAGAATCCCACTAGCCCACAGAATGACTTAACTTCTTTTTTATTTCTTGGTTTTGGAAACTTTGCTATGCCTTCAGCTTTTTGGGATCAGCCAAAATTCCCCTCTTCACTAATGCTGTGGCCCAAAAATTTCAACTGTCTCATCGAGAACTTGCACTTTTCAAGTTTTAATGTCATACCTCCAATTTCATTTTTCTTCCAATTTCCATTAAAGTGTTAACGTGCTCTTCCCAACTTTTCCTTGATAATAAGATGTCAAATGTCATCTACATATGTAGTTAATTTCACCAAAAGTTCCCTCCCTAATACATAATCCAAACCCCTGATGAACTCTGATACAGAAACGTTTAGGCCAAATGGTACAACACAGTACTGAAAGCTTTTTCCATTATATAAAAATCCTTTGTATTTTCTCGATTCCTTTTCTAACTCTATCTGGTGAAACCCAGATGTCAGATCTAAACTGGTTACAAACTTCACATTTTCAAACTTATTGACTGACTCGTCAATGTTCTCTAGATGGTCAGTCTCCCCTTTGAGATATTTATTTAAATGCCTAGAGTCAAGTACAATTCCTCTACTACGTACTGGCTGCTGGTTCTTTCTACTATTTTCCATCTTTGCGTTTGTTCCAAATCCCGTTATACTTCTTTCCTTTCACAACTTGGTATGACATAAGGCTTAAAAAATGGCTCATGAGCTTTTAATTTGGGTTTACAGTGATAAACTTTAACACTTTAACTCTTCCTGGTTTAACAGTAAAAAATATCTTTATATTCCCACAGAAAATCTCCTAGTTCTTCTCTGTTTTCTGGACTTAAAGTTTCTGCTTTAGACAATTTGTGAGTTTTAAGTTCTTCGTAAGAATTGCTACTAATTTCATCATCACTGCATTCGTCAGCTTCCTCAAAATTCTTCCTCAGATTCTTCTACCCCCCCCCCCCCCCCCCCCCCCGATCTGTTTACTGTGGCCATTGTTTAACATTAAAATACTAGCCCACTTTTTGGGTCAATAAAAGTTATTTTCATCTCACTCCAAATAAAATACACTTTTGCCTTTAGTATCCAATTCATCATGAGTATCGGATTTTCGTTTAACCCCTCAACTACCAAGCATCCCTGAACAAAGTTAATAGTATTGATCTTGAACTCTGATAAAACCTGTCTGGTGAGTAATTTGCTCCTCTTACCAGTGGCTCCTTTTATTCTTACAGCAATGTAATGTTGTTGTCACAGGAAATTCAGTAAAGTTTTCACTATTCTTTATTCTACCTCTCAATTTCTTCGAGATGGCGGTAATGGGACTCTCAGTGTCTAGAAGACAGTTACCTCTCCGATTATCAATCTGTGTAGTAATATAAGGGCTATCTGGTTCATCCTGTTCTTCATCTTTTTCATTCTCGTATAAAAGATCTTCCTCAATTTCCCGTAAACTCATTCCTTCGTCTCTATCTGAAACTTAATGGCCGGCTGGAATGGCCGTGCGGTTCTAGGCACTACAGTCTGGAGCCGAGCAACTGCTACAGTCACAGGTTCGAATCCTGCCTCGGGCATGGATGTGTGTGATGTCCTTAAGTTAGTTAGGTTTAATTAGTTCTAAGTTCTAGGTGACTGATGACCTCAGAAGTTAAGTCGCATAATGCTCAGAGCCATTTGAGTCATTTTGAAACTTAATGACCTCCTCCTGATTGCAGACTTTCCAGACTACATTACATCTATATGACTTTTTACTAGAAGCAGTATTCACCTTGTTACCTGAATACATATTTTGCCAAATCTGCCTTAAAACTACTTGCATTTGACTATTGTTGCTAACATTATCATAGTGATCACTAGCTACCTTCAATATTTTGTCACTAATTAAGTTCTTTCTCTTATTTATACTAAAGCAAGTGGACACAAAATGACTGACATCTACTGGCAAGAACAAACTATCATGTACTTCCCCATCTAACATAACACCATCATCTAAACCCACAATTGAACTCCTATCGTCATTTTCCATCAAACTTTCACTTTTAATCTTGACATAAATCTCTCCATCTAATTTGTCACACGGTGAAGTACTATCAACATCACAAAATCATTATTAGCATCATAATCTCATAAATACTCAGCATATCCATTATTATCCTCTGCACAAATATCATCATCAACATCATCGTTGTTCAGGTAATCCCCTGTACTCTCTTCTTCCCTCCCAAGTGCATCACTCTTTGTGCATCTTCAACTTCAGCACCATTAGGTTCATTCAGCATACCTACATCAGAATTATCCCTTAATCTCACTAAACAATATTAATCAGAATTCACATCATTAGTATCATTACACATCACTTCAATACTGTTAATACACTGAACAAACAAATTTGCAAAATATAGCTACTAAGCTCTAATTCTGATTTCTTCTTACGTTTCTCTTCTTCTTTCATTTCACCCAGATTACCTTCACAAAATTCTTCACTAAATTCTATTTTATTCATTGTATGTGATGTGCTTGTATGTCCATTCCGACCTGTCTGGTTGAAACTATCTCTGCTTCTTCTGAAATTGCTGTTAACCTAATTTCGATACTTACTTCTCCTTGCCTCAAGCTGACCACTCCCCCTTGATGCAAATCATAGTTTTCCAGGTTGTACCTTCTATTTTCAGGGCTCCAATTACTAAAATTCCTGTGTCATGATTACTGTTATACTGGCTATTCCTTCACTCATGACCTCTGTCTTCATTATGCCTATTATTTCCTGTGTTTACTACCAACACTAGTGCAAAAGTTCTTAGTGATTAAATTTTCACCTATTTCGGAAACCTTTGATCATAAATTGGAAATATTACTGAAAAATGCATCTACTTTGCTTGTGACTTCTGAAAAATTTTTGTTAACTGTTTCAGTTACTTCATTTACCCTTTGGTTTAAAGCTGAGCTCTTGTTTTTAATAACAGTATGCAATGTATTATTGACTTTTTATTTTTTATTAATCTCATCTAGTAAGCTATTTCAAATGTCTGGATCTGTATTTTCAACTTTATCTAACCTCATATTGAACTCTTTGTGATCTGTGTACAATTTAGTAACCTCATTTACAATAATTTTGGTTTCCTCTACAGTGCTGTCAACAGTTATCTGAATTTGGACAGCATCTTTATGAACAAGTTTTAGGGCTTTCTCTTGCTCGTGTACATTCTTTTCTAATTGATCTAGCTTTTGCCCTTGTTTATCCAGTTTTTTATGTAATTTAACAATATTATAAAATTTCCTATTTGAAAGTGCAATGTTTATAAAGAAATATACAATAACAAATCCTAGTATCCTCCCCAAAAATGAAAATGTTCATCATCATAATACAAGACAGAAAACTGACTTTCATGTACTCCATACAAAAACCAGTTTGTGCCAAAAAGGAACATTACACCATGGAAAAATTATCTACAATAAATTGCCAAGAGAAATTAAAGTAATGACAGATATAAAAATTTTTAAAGCAGCATTAAAAGAATATCTGTTGACACATTGCTTTTATAGTGTGGAAGAGTTCCTCCAAAATCCTTAGAGCTTAAGAGAGGATCATGCAAATACTTTAATCGTTAATATTGGCTTATACATGTATTCAGTTGTAAACTTCAAGTTTCTAATGTGGTTTAATTATAACTTACACATTGACTTGCCCAGTATATGAAGTGCTGTAAAATTTTGTGAACATAATTTTCTAGTTTCTAAAGTGTTTTAATTGTAAGATATACTTTGACCTGTCCAATATCTGATGTGCTGTACTGTACATGTAAGATTTACTGGACCAATAAATACAATACAGTACAATACAATACAATAGAAAGTTGCTACTCACCATATAGCAGAGATGCTGAGTCACTGATAGGCACAACAAAAAACTGTCACAAATAAGCTTTCTTCGTTTTGTTGTGCCTATCTGCAATTCAGCATCTCCACTATATGGTGAGTATCAGCTTTCCTTTCATAATATTGTTACATTTCATCCTGGATTTTCAGTTATTTGATTTTTATTTAATTTAATTATTCCTCTGCATTGTTGTTGTGAAGTGAGTCTGATTAAATTGACAAGTCTATCAAATATGCTTCCACCTGTACTGCTTATTGTCTCACATTCATCCAGCCCTCAAAATGATCAAGTGCTATTGTTTTTGTCTTAATCAGCTTCCTCTTTTGACTCATTATCGCTAACATGGTCGACATGAATACTATGGACACCATTAATTAATTGCTGTATCACTGGTACCACCTTGTCCTCCTCCTCCTCCTCTACTGTGGACAACATTTTCTGCATTTACTTTTTTTCAAACTACAAAAAGAGATCTAATTAGTCACTCAACATAAAAGGACAAAATAATGATGTCATTCTACCCCCCCCAAACACTTTACACATCAGTAAAAAAAAATTGTTGAGACACCTTCGCATAGATGATAATGCAACTCAGTCACAAGGTGATAAAGGCTGCTGTACTCACAGTCAAATTCTGCATCGAATTTGTCCAAAACAATTGTTCATCTCTGCATCTTTATTCACAATCCTATTTTGCCCAAATTTCATACCAGTCTCAATGTATTTCCTTTCGGTTTGTCAGAATACACGTGTAACTTAAACCTATGTGAGCACTTTTTTGGCCAGAGTTTTATGTCAATCCCAGCTCCTCCTCCAGATGAAAAGTTCCTCTCCATTTTCAGAATCATTGGCACTATGAGTCGATCTGCTTCCATTGCTGTGAAAAAGGTAATTGATTTCCTGGTGGTACAACCTCTGGCCAGGCAGTCAGTTGTATGCCATTAATTTGTGCTACACATACTGTTTTTATAGTTTCCAAGATTTTTTTTTTTCATATCTTGAGATTCTTACAATGGAATAAAGAAAAACCATCACACCACTGTGCAGCTGTTATACCTCCACCCCTAAACAATGAACCAAGTCTTCCTATGCCACCTTCAAAGATCTCCGTCCAAAAGAGAGCATGTCTTATTTTTACTAAACTCATTGACATGGTGGCCACTTTGAAATGTCTCGAGAAACTGGCTTTAAGTCAGTGACCTCACAGGGTCTGTATATACATGTTTTGCAATAATGTCATTTATTTTTCTTTTTGACACAGCAAGTTAACAAAATACATTTGATTTAGGCAGTGTCAGTCGCAAAATATAGCACCGCCAGGTATCAGGTCAACTTAAACTTGAAATAAATGTACCATATAGATGAAATAGATGTACCATATTTCGCAGATACAGTATTTCACATAACCTATGGATTATACTTCTCAGTTTGGAATTATCATAACAAGACTCAAAATATACTTTTAATTTAAAGTGAGTGAGAATCTGCTACCTATTATGTTTCAGCACATACTTCTAAAAATACTCGTATTATACAGTCTTCACCCAAAATTAATAAAAATCATTGAACTAACTGTAACCAATAAAAATCCCAAGGTTCAAGGAAATTGTGAAACCTTTCACAAGAAAAACCAGTCTTAGACTACCGGTAGGTGGTGGATTATCCCCACTGCTTTTCAATGTAGCTCTTGCTTACATTATGAAGATTTGGCAAAAAGCAAACCCACCTAAAATCAAAAGTGGAACAAAATGCTCAATAAGAACAAATTTTGTGAGATTTTTGGATTTATGGTTTAACTCTATTAGCTCTTGACATGGAATTACTTCAGGCCCAGATTATCAGTCTCCAAAAAATTGTCTTTAAATTAGATTTACAAGTACCCTTCAAGAAACTGAGATCATGCACATGGAACTCCTATGTATAAGTCCCCATAACAATCAAAAATTAACATAGTTCTTCAGTTCAAATACCTTGGAGAAATCATCAAGAACAACCTGTATGAGAAAGAAACTTGGAAAAATAGAACTGGAAAATGAAAAAAAATCTAAATTTGTCAACATATAATAATAAATGCTTGTCAATAGGTACTAAGCTCCAACACTACGTAACCACAACTCTACCAGGAGTCACTTATGCTTGTGAAACTCTGTTCCAAGAAAGAAGAACTGATCATCTCCTCAAAACTGAAAGAATAACCATGAGAACTTGCATAAATAAAGAATATCAGGTCAAAGTAGTCTGGAAAATCCTCACCAATGAAACTGTCTATCAAGAGATTGACCTAGTCACAAGCTCAATGTAGAAGAAAAGAATCTCTTATTTCTTTCACATCTTACTAATGCAATGAAACTGGGTTTTACAACAAATTGTGGTGAGAAATTGTAGTAGCATAACAAAGGACATCCAAAATTCAATAGATCTTAAAGCAACTGGAGTCCAGGTAACAAATGCAGAGAACAAGGATGAAATTAATACTCTTCTTAAGAACCACAGATTTTCCATAGAAACAACACACAGAAGTGCCATAGAGATTATGGTGAAGGGTAAAGAAACAATATAAAGATAAGGTAACAAGAGAAGCTTTGGATTAGAAAGAGGGCTAGAAGAAAAAAAAAGAAAGCAAATAAATAATTGTGTAACAGTATGGAAGTGACAAGTGAAGTGAGCTATGCCAAACAGATGAGACTAAAGCAGGAGTAATTAATGCTAATTGAGGCTATCTGGGGGCAAAGAAAATGGTATAGGTTATAAAACAAGTTCCCATCTTTCAAGTTCTGGAATAATAGCAGTGATAGAAAGGATCCATACTGTCCCTCTAGGGACCTGGTCACCAAGGATTGAAAAACACAAAGAGCTATTGTAGATGACACAGAGGGAATACTAGCCACAGGTTGAAGGACAACTTGAGGAATTGATATCCCTAGTGGATAAGTTGGTTATGTAATCAATGTATTGGGAGAAGGGAAGTTTGCATTCACGCTCTTTGTAGTTGGGTTCAGAGTTCAAAGTGTGTTAAGATGGCCCGAGAAATCTAGATTATTTAAGGCACTGATGAACTGCACAGCTTGAAACTCAGAAGTCTAGATTACCCATTGGAAAGATGCTGTAAATATTCATCATAGAAGAGATTCAAAAGCCCTAAACTACAAGAAGACTGAGTATAACCGACATGCAAAATTGTTGTTGAGAGTGAAATTATTCTGCTTCCCATGGATGCACTGCTGATCTGTTTGTATGTGAATTTTTCAGGAAGTACTTTGAGAGCACTTGGCATCTCAGAATTGGCAGAATTATGTGGGGAAGGGATCCTGTATGAAATATTGAAATATTTAGTAAATTTGTCAAAGTGTAGTTTAGTTTTTTCGCTACTTTAATTACTTTTCTGATATAAGCATCATCTTGTCTTTTCTGCATTTTTATTCACTATAACACCTCCAAAAAATTCATACATTCTTTCCTTCTCCTTCCGTCTGCTAAGGCTCCCTTGATCTGGGAGTTTGGACAGCTTTTCCAAACTTTCCTCAATTCCTCAACCTCTCCAGTCCTCCTCTCTTACTTCCCCTTCAACCCTCATCTGCCAAGGGGAGGAGCCACTGGCTTCAAAAACTTGCACATTTAAACACCTTTATATGTGTGTTCTCCTGATAATAGTTAGTGAGTCCATGTTTTTATCTACCAATTACATTATACTTTCAAAAATTGATTATTTCCATTGATATGCATTCACTCTGAAACACTTTGTTCTATATTTTAAGAATTATCTATCTTACAGTCTTGGGCTATGTAGGAAGCAAATATTTTGTGATGGGGGATTCTTAATTAAATGTACTACCACTTTTGTGAGTGCTTTTGCATTCAAAAACTACCAAGATGAGCCAGTGTGCAGTTTGGCATGTCTGATCATGGTGGCTCAGCCTAAGTTGAATGATACTGCAGAAAAATAAATACTGCTCTGAACTGGAACCCATTAAAAGGCTTCTTCAGTAAGGATATGAGATCATATACTTCATTGCCAACTTTGTTAATGCCCTTGTAATCAAGAAGAGGGTTACGTGTGAGAGCACATAGACTTACCATGTGATCTGAAGCTTTTGTTGCATCATGGCTACAAAGTTCCTACACCTTTAACATTCGTATTCTGTTACCTATATGTTACAAAATACAGTGGTGAACACTGTGTCATAAGCCACAGAGATTGGGATCTATGTTCCCAACTCTGCTGTTTCCTGGTTTCAGTGACATGAGTTGCCTCTTCAGCACATGTTTGGATGTTGTCATTGTCTGTTATAATTTGTGTTAGTGTTAGATTAATTCCTCCTTTAATCTGAACTAGCCTCCAATCTCCTTCCTCAAATCTCCTTTTTTGTGGACACATTGTTTTTCACTTAGCCTGTTTTTATTTTTCTCAGATTCTCTTTGTTGCTTTCCTACAACTTTTTCTCTCATTTATTTTACTTTTCTGCTTTCATTACATTTCTGTGGCATATGTTTACATTTGTATACAGTTGCTTGCCAATGTATTCTCACCTTGAACCTACCTATGTGTTCGATATCGAATTGCATATCATGCAGTCTGAAACTTGGTTTTTAGGTCATTGTTTTCTAGCATTCCTTTTCTGCCCCATGTTATCCTACACTTTTCACGTGAGCTTGTCATGTTGCTAACAAGAATTTCATTCCTTCACTACCTATCATCAGATAATTTGTAGAATATAGAGGGATTCTCACTTTTTTTTAATGGGAGATGTGATAGTATTAGAGACTTCGCACCAATGTTCGTAACTTGTGCTCAGTGAATATTTTATTTACTTAAGGTATATTGCCCCAGAACATAATTCTGTAAGACAACAGGAAGTTAAAATGTGCAAAATAGCTGACAATGTTGTCTTTAGGTCAGCACAGTGAAGGATGAAGATGCTGGATACTCTGATATGTAGTTCAGAAGTAGACAAGACTAAAAAATAGCTTGTTTAAATCATTTTGCAGTTGCTTTTGATCATCTGATGACTGTGAGATGGGAAATGACAGCCCCATCTGCAAACAATCTAAGATGGCCATCTCCTAATTAATTTACATAGATTAGGAACAGCAGAGGGCCTATAACACTTCCTTAGGGAATGCTGGATATCACTTCTGGTTTACTCTATGACTGCTTGTCACTTATATTTTCAACTGTGACCTTTCTGACAAGAAATCACAAATCCAGTCGTACAACTATGCTCTGTAAGCATGCAGTTTGATCAGAAGTCACTTGCTAGGAGCATTGTCAAAAGCCTTCTGAAAATCTAGAAAAACTGAATCAGTTTGAAATCCCCTGTCAGTAACACTCATTACTTATGTGAATAAAGAGTGAGTTTCATTTGACATTAATGTTATTTCCTGAATCTGTATTGACTACTTGTTAATAAATCATTTTCTCTGAGGAAATTCATAAAGTTTGAACACAGTATATGTTTCAAAATTCTACTTCAAATCCATGATAAGACAGGTCTGCAATGAAGCAGATTACTCCAATTTTTGTTTTGAGTATCGGCACGATCTGTGCAATTTTCCATTCTTTAAGTCAGATCTTTTGTTGAGCAAATAGTGGTATATTACTGCTAAGTATGGAGCTATTGTATCAGTGTACCCTGAAAGAAACCTATCTTGTATACAGTCTGGAGCAGAGGCCTTGCCTTTATTAAGTGATTTAAGAAAGTGCTTTGCTACACCGAGGGTATCTACTTCTAAGGTACTCATGTTGGCAGTTGTTCTTGACTCGAATTCTATAATATTTACTTCATCTTCTTTGGTGAAGGAATTGCAGAAAACCTTGTTTAGTAATTCAGTTTTAGTGGCACTGTTATCAGTAACATTATCATTGCTATCACACAGTGTAGGTACTGATTGTGTCTTACCATTGGTGTACTTGATATAAACCCAGAATCTCTGGATTTTCTGCCAAATTTTGAGCTCGACTTTTGTTGTGGAAACTATTAAAAGAATCTCACATTGAAGTCTGCACTCAAGTTCAAACTTTAGTAAAACATCATCATTCTTGGAGATTTTGTGTTCTTTTAAATTTGACATTTTTTATTGCTTCTGCAACAGTGTTCTGTACTGTTTTGTGTACCAAGGGGATCAGTACCATCTCTTATAAATTTATTTGGTGTACATATCCCAAAACAAAAAGTTTCAAACTAAGCTTCTGGGTTGTGTAGATTCCATTTTAGCTTTTTATGCAGCTGGACATCACTGAGTTGTTCATAGGGTTTTCATTTATTGAGGAAGTATTACTAGATAGCCACAATATGGAACTCTCATAATTGTGAATTGATTGTGCATTGTGAACTAGCAGGAAACTTACGAAATTGAATGTGTTAAAAAATATGCCTGTTGCCACTTTTGACTAAATTAATTATGCAGATTTTGAGCTTAATTTTTATCATTTAGTAATTTGTTACCTTCTTTTTTGCAGTATGCATACTTCAAGCAGATGACTCATGCAGCAATGGTGATACAGAATGGGTTTCGATCATATTGCGAGCACAAGCGTTTTAAGAAAAGTCAGGAAGCTGCTGTTTGCATACAAAACTACTACCGCAATTACAGGGAGCAGGGGGGGAGAGGGAGTCGTGAGAGCACACCTAGTGCAACAAGCAGCAGCCTCAAGTAAGTCTGCTCCCTCCCTCCAGCCTGCTTCACTGTGGTGGCGCTGTGGTAGTATCTGTATTTCTGTGGTGGGTTCAAACCAACTTACTTGTCTAGTACCTCAGACGCATGCATGTCTATCCAAATTTTCTTACACTAACTGATTGGTAGCATGAAATTTTTAACTAGATGCTCACAAATGTAAGTAGCAGATTTAGTTACAGTAGTTTGAAAAAAGTGCTTCTTAATTTCATTTATTAAGTGTACTGGCTAATGTCTGTTGTAATGTTGTTTGTGATGGTTTATGAATGATTCATGGATTTGCAGAATGAGGTAGCTGCACAAAGCTCAAACCCAAAGAATGTAGGTAAGTTTAGAGCAGCAATTTCAGAGCATTGTGCATAAAAAAAGACAGTTAAAAAGCTAATTTTGAGGATAAATCCTCAAATAACAGAGAAGCAAGAGTAAAAATCAGAATTTCACAGCCTTATATTCTTGAATGATATGGATCATCAATTAAACATAATAGAAGGAGATGTGAAATATCACAGTAAGCAACTGATCAACTGACTGATTGATTTGAGGAACGTGACCAAACAGCGAGGTCATTGGTCCCATCAATAAGGGAAGGATGGGAAAGAAAGTCGGCAGTGCCCTTTCAAAGGAACCATTCTAGCATTTGCCTAAAATGATTTAGGGAAATCACAGGAAACCTAAATCAGGATGGCCGGATGTGGGTTTGAACCATCGTCCTCCCGAATGGAAGTCCAGTGTGCTAACCACTGCGCCCCCTCACTCGGTAGTAAGCAACTGATTGGGCAAGAATGAATTCTGTAACTGTAGAATGATAATCTTGAGAACTACAGTGGTCTGTGCTATTCTATGCCAGTATATATATTTATTGAAAAAGCAGTGATTAATGTACTGGGCAGACAAATTCAGAGTGAAAATAAATATTCATTATGTGATACTGTAAGCATGAATTTAAAAATAAATAACAGTGAAAGTCAAATAACATCTACTTGATTGTTATTATGTAACTTGCTGATTACCAGTCATTGGTCAGTTATTTACTTATCAGTTCTTTTATATTTGTTTTTACAAAGCACTTGCTTCTCACACCCACCCCCACTCCTAGTGGTGATGGACGTGTCTTGCACCACATTGATATTATGTGTACTAAGCATCATTAAAAATTTTCCATGAATGCTAGAGTTATGGTTACAAGTCACCCTCTTCCATCCTCTTCCTACCCTTGTAACTAGGGATGTACTGTATCTGTAGCAATTTTATTTTTTTCCAGGTAGTTAAGTCATACTCATTGATGCTACAGTGGCATATCCAAAATCAAGGGTGTACCCAGCAAGGGGTAGGGGAAGGTTGCTACACTCACTCCCTCTCCCTAGGGAAAATAATCTCAAGCCAAACTTGCATTCTTCCCCACTAAACAGACAGATAAATCAATTTGAAGAATGCTAGAACATACAATGGATACTGGCTAGTAGCAAGTGTACCCAGAGCTGTTTATCACAAATACCAGAACTGTTTAGTCATTCACTATGAAACTAACAGGAATCACTCCTCCCTTCACACCTCTGTCCCCAAATCTCTCCCCTCTTTACTTACCAATTACGATCCTCAAAGTAAGAGATCATTTGTTCCAGAGTTATAAAATTACAAGTGTTCACCCCATTCCTCGTAGATAGGGTTGCTAGATGTATCCTCAAAATACTTTTTTTTTTTCTAGATAACAAGTTTATGTGTATTAAGTTTGATTGAAATTTCTTTACATGTCCCAAGGTATGCAACATGTCATCCTCTACCCTCCCTTACCTCAACCTCATTGCTAGAACTGCAGTAGGTGGTCTAGTCTCAAAGTAGAAGTTCTCAGAACATTTATCCAATATTGGCACCTGGTTGGGAGTGGAGTAGCAAGTAACTTTGGCTGGAGCACAAGCCCTCATGAGCGAGGGGACACGATATACCCGTAGTGGAAGGGAAAGTGGTGAAGTATGGTAATGAGTGGACTGCAATGAAAACTGCAGGTGTGACAAGCAGACATTTAATGAATTCATTATTTCATCATAGTAACATATTCATTTTTTAAACTTGTTTACAAACATTGTATTATCATAGTATCAGAAATTAGCCATAGTTTTCATTCATTGAGCGTGTTCTAGGTGTAAAAAAAGTGTTTTGTCCGCTACAGTCATACTTAATTTATGGAGTAAGTTTATGATTTTGATTTCAATGAATATTCATTAAGATGTGACTCTTTGGCACTGAACATAATTCACAGAACCCCATGAATCCCCTTCAGCTGCTATTGGAAGTTAAAAATAGTGTTAATAAACATTTTTATGTCAGATACTGATCTTACTACTTCCTTTTATCTTCTTAACATAATGAAGTAATTTTTTTCGGAACTAGAAAGCAAGGAAGAAAGTGAAGAGGTAAAAATTATGATGATTCGTGTGATAATGATCTCAAGCTGAAAATTGGAAGACAGAAAATAAGAAACATTATTGAATTTTTTATGACAACAAAGGAATACTTTATCTGAATCTTTCAGCAATATTTACTTTATGTTATACCTGTCATTTTAACTTTATTGTAATGTGGCATCTTGTGATGCTCCCGAACTTTTGTCCGTGACTCTTCTAGCTTTGTGTGGAATGGAGATTACTTAACTCAAGTAAGATGATGATGAAAGAAAAGCATCAGTTTTTATAATTTCAGCACGACACTGTTAATGAACTGTAAGAGGTGGAAACATCAAATTAGACACTCTTATTTGTATATTAAAAAAAAAAAAAAAAAAACTGACACAAATTCCTAATACAACTGAACAGCTATTAGCTTGAAATGATCCTTGCTGGAATTATTATGGCTTATTCCGGATCCATTCAGAAGGCTGTACACTCTTGCACTAACATTTGTAGAAGATTCTCATTTGTTTTCACAGGACTGTGACAAATGACAGTCAAGTGTCAGTAAGTCTTTGAGCTCCACAAGCACAGTGGTAGCTCACAGGCTCATTATGTCAGATGTCAGTCATTGGCTCTTGTCCCATTGCACCTTGTACTGAACTTGATGGCTGCTAGTATATATCAAGGCAGCAGTGAGCTTCCAAGTGCTTCCAAGTGAACCTGATGGCTGAGATTACTTGCTCTGTCTCGTCTTATTTTTTCCCTCCGTAATATGTCGTCTGTTTATCAGTTTTGGTTAAGATTGCTCCAGACAATGTAGAATTTGCTTTATCTGTCACCTCCACCTCTATGCATTAAATGTCATCGGGACTGTCACTAATCGGTTTAATGACCCCCTAAGGGTAATCCTTTTTTGAACTAGATTACACAGTTCTCCCCCCCCCCCCCCCCTTTCTCTCTCTCTCTCTCTCTCTCTCTCTCACACACACACACACACACACACACACACACACACCTACCCACCCCCCACCCCCTCCTGGTCCCCATCCCTCCCTTCCTCTCCTTTACCACTACATGGTGGTGGCTGGGTGTACAGTACCAGTGCTGTGTTTTGATAGATAGGCTTGATTGGGGGTAGGACTCACATCTAGTGAGTATGTGGCTGGTGACCACGGGGTCCCGAACTGAGTCCTGGCATTGCTTCCACTTACTTATGCCAGGCTCCTCACTTTTATCTTTCCTATTTGGCCACCCTCAGCCAACTCTTGTTCTTTTCCGACCCTGACGCTATTAGGTTTCGAGGGCTAGGGGTCTTTCATTTCCAAACTATACTTCTACTGAGCCGAATATCTCCCGGGATAAGGAGATTACCTTCTATCAAGTGCCAACAGCCTTCTAGGAGGGCGGATGAGCAGCTAGAAGGAAGGGCACTCTCTTGCCCTTGGGGTGGGAAACTGCTCCTGAAGGTGGAGGAGCCACAAGGTGGCCAACGGCATAGAATGGAGAATGGAACGGGAAGCCACTCCATTAAAGACCTGGTGGGTATCCCAAGTATCAATAGCTTATGATGAAAAGCTCTTTGGTTAAATTCTCCGGAGGTAAAATAGTGCCCCATTTGGATCTCCGGGCAGGGGACAACTAAAGAGATACTGAAATCCAAAAGCATTAATGTAAGAAGGATAGCAACATGGAACGTCAACTCACTTCTTAAATGTGGTAAACAGGAAAACTTGAAAATGGAAATGAAACAAATGGATATTGATGTACAGGGAGTCTCAGAAATGAGATGGCCAAACGCTGGTGACTTTTGGTCAGGGGATTACAGAATCATGCACACTGGAACAGCACAAGACAATCCCAGGATTGCAGGAGTGGGAATTATCCTCAATAAAGAGATGGGATTAAGAGTAAAAGGATTTGTTCAACATAGTGAGAGGATAATTTATGTCAGATTGGAAACTAAACCAAGAGACACAATCATAATCCAAGTATACATGCCAACTACGGGGCACGAGGAGGATGAAATCTACATGATGTATGACCACCTTGAAGAAGTAATTGGCAGAATTAAAGGAGCTAAAAACCTAGTCATCATGGGAGATATGAATGCCGTTATTGGGGAAGGTAAAGAAGAGGGTGTGGCAGGGAATTTTGGATTAGGATTAAGAAATGAAAGAGGGGATAAACTGGTAGAATTCTGCCAAAGAAATAAACTTTGCATTACAAATACCTTATTTAATCATCATCCAAGAAGAAGATATACTTGGAAAATGCCTGGTGACGTTAACAGATATCAAATTGACTTCATATTAGTGAAGCAAAGATTTAAAAACAAAGTTAAGGACAGCAGATCATATCCAGGCTGTGATGTGGAAAGTGACCACATACTTGTTATGATGACGACTGAACTAAAATTCAAGAACATTAAAAAAAGAAGTACATGTAAATGGGATTTGACAAACCTGAAAAATGAAAATACACTGAAGCACTATCAACTAGAAACAGACAAGAAAACAAATACAGAGGGCTGCAATGACACCCAAAGCAGCTGGGAAAAAATAAAAACTGGTATTTTCGAAGCAGCAGAAGAAGTAATAGGAAAAGAAAGGACAGAGAAAAGGAAGGAATGGATCACCAATGACCTACTAAATCTGATGGAAGAAAGAAGGAAATTAAAAAAAAATCTGTGAATCGGGAAGACCAAGAGAAATACAAGAGTCTGGAAAACAGAATCAACAGAGAGGCGAAACAAGCAAGATAAAAATACCTTGATGATCTCTGTATTTCAGTTGAGAACAACATGAGAAAGGGAAATATTGACAAGGCCTATAAAAGTGTGAGACATTTCTTTGGAGACAGAAGAAACAAGTGTAGGGCTGTTCAGATGGCTCTGAGCACTATGTGACTTAACTTCTGAGGTCATCAGTCGCCTAGAACTTAGAACTAATTAAACCTAACTAACCTAAGGACATCACACACATCCATGCCCGAGGCAGGATTCGAACCTGCGACCGTAGCGGTCGCTCGGCTCCAGACTGTAGCGCCTAGAACCGCACGGCCACTCTGACCGGCTGTAGGGCTGTGGTGGATGAAAATGGCAATATGTTGGATGACGATGATGAAGTTGAAAGAAGATGGAAACAATATTTAGGAAAACTGTACAGTGGACCAGAACTGTCTGAAAACATCATGGAAGAAGAAACAGAAGTAGATGCACACAACATAGGTGAACCTATATTAAAGGAAGAGTTTGAACTAGCTCTGAAAAAATTGAAAAACAACAAATCGCTTGGTATAGACAATATCCCAGCTGAACTTCTGAAATCTGGAGGAGCAAAACTGAATCAGGAGTTGTATAATCTTGTTTTCAACATGTACATGCAGGGTAAAATTCCTACAGACTTTGAGAATGACCCCCATTCCAAAGAAAGCAAATGCTACAAGATGTGAGAATTATAGGACGCTCAGCCTAGTTAATCATGCCTCTAAAATAGTAACCTCAATTATCCTAAAACACATAGAACAAAAAGTCGAAGCTTCCCTCTCTGAAGACCAGTTTGGATTCCAGTAAGATAGAGGAACTAGAGAAGCAATATTTGCTCTAAAACTAATAATAGAGAAACGACTAGACAACATACATAGCTTTTGTAGATGTAGAGAAAGCCTTTAACAATGTTAAATGGGATAAGATGTTTGAGGTACTAAAAAAAGTAGGAATAGACTATAAAGATAGAAAAATGATATGGAACCTGTACAAAAACGAGACAGCAGTTATCTGTGGACAGACAAAACAAGAAGAGGTGCAGATACGGGAAGGTGTCCAACAAGGTTGCACACTATCCCCTGTTATCTTTAACCTATACATTGAAGAAGTGCTGAAAAAAGTAAGGGAAAATTTACAGACAAGTGTAGTAATTCATGTCCATTGAATAGATATGATAAGATATGTTGATGATATAGCTGTCCTAGATGAAAGTGAAGATCTTTAGTCCTACTGAATAGAATGGATAAAGTTATGGGGGAAGAATATAACATGAGAATTAATAAAGCAAAAACAAAAGTAATTGCATGCAACAAAAAAGATCAAGTGAAAGTCCAAGTTCATGTAGGCAATGAACTGCTTGAACAAGTTGATAAATTTACCTATCTGGGCAGCAATATTACCAGGGATGGAAGGAGCAAGGCAGAAGTGAGAAGTAGAATTGCTCAAGCAAAGGCTGCTTTTAACAAGAAGAAAAACATCTTAACATCTAAGAGCATCAGTCTTGAAATCAGGAAAAGATTTTTGAAATCATATGTGTGGAGTGTGGCATGCTATGGGTGGGCAACATGGACTCTCGGGACAGAGGAAGACCAGAAGCTAAATTCTTTTGAAATGTGGTGCTATAGACGCATGCTCAAAATAAAATGTATCACAAAAGAAGTGGTTCTGGACATAGAGGAATATGTCGAGGGAAAAAGACCAAGAGGAAGACCACGGCTGAGGTACATGGATCAAATCGTGAAAGATGTGGGATGTAACACATATAAAGAAATAAAGATAAAAGCTGAGAAAAGCTCAAAGACGCACCAAATGGAGACAAGCTGCCATTGTAGCTGTTGCAAACCAATCCTTGGATTGACTGCTACAGAAGAAGAAGAGGCTTGATTGGGTGTTTGTGTTGGATGGTGGTTAGAGGGTTGATAATTGGGGCAAGGAGTTTGGGGCAGGTGGCTAGTGGGTCAGAGGGTGGTAGCTGATTTGCTGGGGGAGTGGTGACAGGTGCACGGGATGGGCATGTTTGCACAGGCATTAGAGCCAGTGGGGAGTGGCACAGACACACAGAAGGTGACAAGGGGATGTGAATTGGGAGGTTTTCATAGGATGGAGGAGGGAGAAACTGTTGCATGGAGAGTGTGGAGACAATGGTTTGCTGGAAACTGAAGCCAGGATGGCGGCAAGAGTGGAGGGTGTACTGCAAGGATAACTGCCATCTGCTTAGTTCTAAGAAACTGATGGTGGAGGGAAGGACCCAGAGAGCCTGAGGTGTGAGGCAGCCATTGAGTTTAAGCATGCTATGCTCAGTTGTTCTTGGCGACAGTTTGGCAATGGCCATTCATCTCGGTGGACAGCTGATTGGTAATTGTACCAACTAGAGAGCTGTGCAGTGTTTTCAGTGGGATTGGTATAAGACATGGTTGCTTCCACAAGTGACCCAGCCTCTGATGGGGTAGGATAAGCCTGTGAAAGGTCTGCAGTAGGAATTGTTGAGTGGGGTAAATAGGGCAAGTCTTGCACCTGGGTTTCCCACAGTGATATGATTTCTGCAGCAAGAGACTGGGCCACCTGTGAAAGCAGCCATGCCATATACTACTCTGCCTCAGACTTTACAGATCTTTTCTTTTTATGTTTGTATGGCTACCAAACAGCTGTCGATCAGGATGAATGACCACCACCGAACTGTTACCAACAACAAGGTTGACAAACCAGTGACACAATATACGGATGAGCATAATCTGCTCAACTTCATAGCTGCTTCACAACCCATGCCATCTGGATCCTTCCATCCATCACCAGCTTCTCTGAACTGTGTAGATGGGAATTATCCTTGCAATACACCTTCTTCTCCCATAACCGACGTGGCCTCAGTCTCCAGTAACCTGTTGTCCCCAAACCCTTCACCCAACAGTTTCTTTCACCTCTATCCTGTCAACCCCCTCCCGTTTTGCATCCCCACATCATATTCAGCATGCACTAATCTCCACCGGCTTTGACACATATGCACACATGTTCAGCCTGTGTGAGTGCCACCCTTCCCTCCCACATTTCTAGGCAGCAAACCTGCACTTTACTGGAACTCACAATCTGTGTACATTTGTCAATTGAGCTCCTCCTTTTTGTAATACTCATCCAATACTCTACTCATCTTCTAGTCGGAGAATCATGATCTGTCAGTTTATCTGTAATTTGTCTATGCCAACCCGTACAAACTGCCAGCTGTATTCTGTGACATAATAGGTATCTTGAATGGTATGTTCAATATTTGTAAACTATTTAAAGGACTAAATAGACTGACGATCAGGCGGATACTACTAGTGTCCATTGAAATTTCAATGACATCAGCTGTCGATTATCAAGCTGCTGACACTGCAAATTCTACTTAAAGTGACAAGTCCATTTTATTATCTGCTTAACTTTAATATTTCATATTCGGCTGTCATATTGTAATAGTGTATAGCCATTGGTATGCACTCTTCTTGGGGTTTGGACTTACTGCTGTGTAATGGAATGGCCAAATTAACTGGATGCAAAGATGTATGTCAATGTTCATATTTCTGATTGCTTGACAACCTGGCTGATGCACTTACTGTACCTTAAAAACTAAATTAGACTTACCATACTTAGCATATGATTACTATGTGTGTGTGCAAACTTAACATAATATTTTGTGCTTTTTCTGTCTTTTGAATGCTAATATTTATAAGTACTATCAACAATGTAGGAAAAAACAGATTGCTAATTACCATAAAGAAGAAATGTCAGGCTGCAGATAGGCACAATTAAAAGACACTCACATAAAGTTTTCAGCTACAGCCTTCAGTGAAAAATAAAAGGCTCTCTCTTCTCTCTCTCTCTCTCTCTCTCTCTCTCTCTCTCTCTCCCTCCCATGCACACACACCATTCACACACACACACAGAGGAAGTAACACCTCAAGCTCACAAGACTGCCAACTCCAGCATCTGGTGCCAGAATGCTGTAGTTGGCAATCTGCTTGCTCGTGTGTGTGTGTGTGTGTGTGTGTGTGTGTGTGTGTGTGTGTGTGTGTCACTTTTACTGACAAAGGCTGCAGCTGACATCTTTATGTGAGTGTCTTTTAATTGTGCCTGTCTGCAACTTGACATATCTTCTTTACGGCAAGTATCAGTCTGTCTTTTCCTAAATTGTTGGTATTCCTACCTGGAGTTTCCACTGTCTGATATTTACAAGTACTGTATGTTTTGGGGAACTGAAACAAATTCTTTGGGTTATTTGACACCCCATCCTGTACTCCTGTCTCAGCAGTTTATTCTCATGCTCCAACTACAGGGCTTACAGTTGTCTCATTGCTAATGTGCCAATATGTTTTAGTGTATTTCTTTACAATCTTTGCACTAATTAGCGCTTCTTCAGCATCACCTATGTAGTTATAGTTTTAGTTAATGAGCTAAGGGTTTTACTCTTTTATTATCTGCAGTTTCTAATGAAGATATAAATTTCAAGTCTCAATTCATAACATGTATGTGTCTGAGGTAGATGACATTATTGATTTGAAAGTAAGTCGGTTGTTACTCCCCATTACATGTTTTTATGTATTTCAAAGGTATTTTTATTTCATCTATACTAAGAAATGATCTAAAACTTTATGACAAATCATCATGAAAGTAGAGGTTTCATATAATTACAAACATTGCTCATAAAATAAAAGCAATGAATTTTCAACTAAAAAAAACAGTTATTTGAATGTAAAATCAACACAATATGCCATAGGGATTACTGGACATGTAGCTGTGAGTAGTGTTGCATGTATCCTTCAATGTGTAATGATCCTTCATTTTACATGCACACATTTTTGTTTTATTGTGATATCCTTTTAGCAGTATGTCTGTGGCATTGTGTGTTTTTGTCTCCTATTGGAATAGGAAGCATGTATTGGTTGCACCTGTGGTTTCAATGCTTGCAAGAAAATTATGTGTAAGTAATGAACTTGTGGTAATATGCTTCATCCTCAGATCCAGATGTTCTGTATGAAATTGAGAGAAGTGTATTTGACAGTTTTAATTATCCTTACTAATATTTTTAAATTGTTGGCAACAGATTTCTGCTATTATTTTCAGAACATGAACAGTTTACTTCTTACTGTCTGAAACATGCACAAATGAAAAAAAAGGAGAATTCAGAAATCCTTCACCAAACACCAGGAATCCCATATAACATAGGCTCTCATAACTTACTATCACCATGTGTAATGGAGTTGTTCAACTCAGCACTGCATCTAAGTTCGCCATTTGTAGCAACTAAGTATTTGTTAGTTCCTGTAATATGAAGTGAAAAATATCTCTGTCACAACAATGTCATTTTCCAAGCTACTGCAATGGAATTATTCATCAGTGTTATGAAAAGAATAGACTGCTTCTCATGATATACAGGAGATGGAACAAAAAGACTGATATATATTTGAGATTTTGGCCAAAACACCCTCTTCTAACATGGAAAACACACACATTCGTGCAAGCACAACTTGTACACACATGACCACTATCTCTGGCCACTGAGGCCAGACTGTGGGCAACTGTGCCTAATGGAAGGAACAATCTGTGGGTGGTGGGTGTAATGAGGAGGCTGGGGTGCAGAGTGGGAGGGATAGCAGGGTAGGGGTGGGAAGAGAGTGTATTGATGCTCGTGGGAGCATGCGGGGATCTAGTGGGGATAGGGTAGTAGGGCTGCTAGGTAGTGGGTGCATTGCTGGAATAGGGGACTGTGTAGTGCTGGAGTGGCAGCAGGGAAGGAGATAAGTGAGTGAAGGACAGGGACTAGCAAATGTTAAGGTACAGGAACATGGTATATGCTCCAGGAAGAATTCCCACCTGTGCAATTCTTGAAAGCTGGTTTTGATAGGAAGGATCCAGATGGTGCAGGCTGTGAAGCAGTCATTGGAGTGCAGCTTAGTGTGTTAGGCAACATATTCAGCAACTAGGTGGTTCAGCTGTCTGTTGGCCACAGTTTGTTGATGGCCATTCATATGAACAGGCAGCTGATGGTTGTCATGGCCACATAGAAAGCAGCACAATGGTTATAGCTTAGTTTGTAGATCACATGACAGTTTTCACATGTAACCCTGCCTTTGATGGGATAGGTGATGCCTGTGACTGGACTGAAGTAGGTGGTTTTGGGAGTCTGGGTCTGTTGCAGAGATTTGAGCCATGAGGCGAGGGACCTGGAGCAGGTGTGGAGGTTGAGTGGGTGGCAGAATACTGCCATGGGAGGGGTGGGAAAGATAGTTGAATAGGATACTCCACATTTCAGGGCATGACAAGAGGTAGTCAAAACCCTGGTGGAGAATGTGGTTCAGTTGCTTTAGTCCTGAGTGGTAATAAGTCATGAGGGGAGTGCTACTTTGTGGCCAGATGGTGGGAATGTGTGAGGTGGTAGGTTACTGGAGAGACAAGGCATGGGAGCACTGTTTCTGTACTCAGGTAGGAAGGGTAATTTTAGTCAGCGAAGGCCTCAGTGAGATCCTTGGTATACATCTAGAGGGACTGCTCATCACTACGGATGCAATGGCCAGGGGTGGCTAGGCTGTATGTGAGGGACTTCTTTGTGTGGAACAGTTGGCAGCTGATGAACTGTACGTATTGCTGGTAATTGCTAGGTTTGATATGCATGGAGATACTGATGTAGCCCTCATTGAGGAAGGTAGCTTGTTTGGTTGAGGAGGAATAGGTGAAGCAAATGGGGGAGAAAGTGTTGAGGTTCTGGAGGGACCGTACATCCAGATCATGAAAATATCAATGTATCTGAACCAAGTGAGGGATTTGCAATTTTGGGTGCTTAGGCTCATGAATAGGTTAGAATAGGATGGTGCCATTTAGGTGGCCATTACTGTACCACAGATTCATTTATAGATGAAGACTTGAAAGGTGAAGTACTTGCAGGTGAGGATGTAGTTGGTGATGCTGACCAGGAAGGAGGCTTCAAGTTTGTAGTCAGTTGAACATTAGGAAAGGTAGTGTTCAATAGTGGCAAGGCCTTGGGCAGTAGAGATGGTACTGTAGAGGGAGGTGGCATCATTAGTGATGACACAGTACTGTTTGGTAAAGATACAGCAACTATTGAGAGCCGGTGTGGGAATTGGTTGGTGTCTTTTATATAGGAGTGCAAGTTACAGGTTGGTGTCTTTTATATAGGAGTACAGGTTACAGGTAATAGGCTGAAGGTGTTATTCCACAAGAGTAGAGAGTCTCTCAGTGGATGCACAGTAACCACTCACAAAGGGGTTTCCTGGTTGGTTGGGTTTATGAACTTCAGGAAACCTGTAGAAAGTGGTGGGGGGGGGGGGGGGGGGGGGGGGAAGAGATTGAGGGAGAGATTGAGAGAGAGGGGGAGAGAGACTCAGGCAAAAGGTTCTGGGGTGTATCTAGGTAATTGAGGAGCAACTAGAGATCCAGTTG
Organism: Schistocerca piceifrons; assembly: GCF_021461385.2. Lineage (NCBI taxonomy): Eukaryota > Metazoa > Arthropoda > Insecta > Orthoptera > Acrididae > Schistocerca > Schistocerca piceifrons. The sequence continues at coordinate 584,370,858 of NC_060140.1, read as the reverse complement.
GGTTTCTGGAATGGAGTCATTGTGGGAGGGTTTGTAAGTGGACAAATCTGACAGCTGTCAGAGTCCTCCTGTCAGATAATCCCTGTGGTTCAAATCACAGTGGTGGAACCTTTGTCAGGAGGTGGGTGATTATAAGGTCAGGATCAGATTTTAGGTGCTGGATTGCAGTTCTTTGTGCAGATGTAAGGTTAGATTGCATTTTGTGGGATTTGGGGAACGGTGAGATGGGGTGGGAGGTTCAGAAATTCTGTAATGTTAACAGGGGTGATTTGGGGGCAGTGGGGAGGATCATAATTGGATGGAGGAGTGAACTGAGTCATGAGGGTTTCACCATTGGGTTTGGATTGAGCCTGACAGTAGGGTTGGTGGCAAAAACATGTTTCCACTGTATGGTCCGGGAGAAGGACAGAAGGTTTTTAATTAGTCCAGCATGATTGAGTTTGGGAGTGGGGCAAAAGGTAAGACCTTTGGAAAGGACTGATACTTGTGTGGAAATAAAGCTTTTGGAGGAAAGGTTCATGACTGTGTGTTTGGCCTGCTTAAATTCTTTATTTCATTTAGTGGTGGGAGGAAGTTTCTGAGAGCTATCTGTGAAAGGAGTCATCTGATGTACCAACTAACCTGCAACCTTTGTGCTGCTTTCTATGTGGGCATGACAATGAACAAGATGCCTCTCCACATATATGGCCACCAACAAACTGTGTTCATAAGACAACTGGACTACCCGGTTGCTGAAAATGCTGCGCAACAGAACGTGCTTTACTTTGGTGACAGCTTCACATCCTGCACCATCTAGATCCATCCTACCAACACAGCATTGTGGAAGTGTGCAGGTGGGCACTCTTCCTATAATCCTATGTTCCCATAACACTCCTGGCCTCAACCTTTGCCAGTCGCTGTTCTTCATCCTTTCACCCACTTATCTTCTTCTCTGGTGCTTAGTGTCACTCCAGCACTACACATCCTTGTATTCCATCTGTGCACCCACTAATCTTTTGTACTCTTTCTATTTCTCTCCTTTTCTGCTGCTACACTCTCCACTCCCCATCCTCAAACCTTTCGGCAGCATCTAGCAGCCCTAGTACCCTGTGCCCACCATGTCCCTGCATGCTCCCAAAAGCATCACTACACACTATTCCCACCCCTACCCTGCTATCCCTCTCCCTCCCAACCCCAGCCTCCTCCTTAGCCCAACCACCCATGGCTTGCTTCTCCTATCAAGTGCATTTGAAAACAGTCCGGTCTCAGTGGCTAGAAACAGTGGCCATGTGTGTGTGAGTCGTGCTTTCTTAAATGTGTGTTTTTTCTATTTTAGAGGAAGGCCTTTTGGCTGAAAACTCAAATAGGAGCATTAAACATAAAATGTTCAGAATTATACAAGATCACACATGAAAAATATGTTACTTTTCCTTTAAATCCAATCTTTACTTGTGTTTATGTGTGGGGGAGAGGAGGTCGATTTTCATATCTTAAGTTATTATATCTTAATTTCTCTCAAGACTGTATATTTACAAAAGTAGTATGTTAACTGTGTTAACTATGAATGCATTTTTATTGTTTTTACTTATGTTAAATAGTCTTAGTTATGTACGGTTTCTTAAGGATTTTACTGTATTAAACTAGAATATTTAAAGTTGCAGAATTTTAACATTCCAGTCACAGCTAAAGAGTTACGGCTGTATGGTTGTATTTATCAATAAGACATTCCTTCTTCAGAGATAAAGCACTAAAGGGTAGTAAATTGAGACATGTGTTCAGTAAAATTCAAGATATTGTATGATAGACTGAATATTTGGCTCAGGACGGATTAAACCAAGAAGTAGACTATTCTGAGCAACACACAAGAATTGGGTTTTTTAAATTACATCTGGTATTGCAGGGAAAATAACCAGTAGATGTTCAAGTTCTTACATAGATGATAATAGCTGTAAAGTGGTAGTGATGGGAGCATGAACAAAGATTGTGGTGGAACAAACATACAAATACAAACTCGTAGTTCAGTGAGAATGAAGAATATTTCAAAGTATTCAGGCAACAATGAAAGCATCTGCCTATTTTAACAGCAATACTTATTGTAACACACACAAATAAAATATATGTTGACTGAGGTATTATCAGTGTGATTGATTGTTGGTGTGTTTTAGTGTCTCCAGCCAAGCTGATGATTTGATGTTGTACACAAGGTTTTGGTTAATAAAATGGTTACATTCTTCAGTTGCTCAAAGCAGTGACCTCTGTGTTTCCTACTTGAACTGCCACCAGACCAGTTTGATCATCAATATAGGGTAACAGCTGATATACACTGGTGGAAAACAAAAAATCACAACACCAAGAAGGAATGGTGCGACATAAATGAAAATTGGTAGGTGTGTTTATACATCTGAAATATGATGTATATTTAAATTTTGCACCAGTTGCATAAGAGTGGTGCTAGGAGTGCCACTATGAAGATACAAATCAGGTTTGTTTAAATAAACACTGTAATGGACGTGAGTGTTAGCTACCTTTGAGACTGGATGTGTCAATTTGATGTGAGTGAAGAATGCCTTTAAGGCATCAAGGATGCCATTATCAACACCTTACTGAGTTTGAACAAGGTCATGTAATAGGACTATGAGAAACTGGATGTTCCTTCTGCAATATTGCAAGAAGACATGGCAGGAATATAGCCACTGTACATGATTGCTGGAAGCAGTTGTCACAAGGATGTATGGACACAGGAAGACTGGGGTCCAGATGACTACATGGCATTACCACAAAATAAGACCATCAAGTTCAGTTTACAGCTCTGCCGCATCATAATGCAACTGCAGAGCAATTTGAGCAGTAGTTGGCACTATAGAGACCAACAAACTCTTACAAATTGGTCACTTCAAGAATGGCTCCAAGCTAGATGCCGTGTAGTGTGCATTCCACTGAACCCACACCACTCCCATTTCTGACTTCAGTGGTGTCAAGTGAGAGAGAGGACAGGTTGTAGACCTGTTGTATTTTTGCTGAAAGCTGATTCAGCTTCGGTGTCAGTGATGGCCATGTTGGTTAGAAGGAGGCCAGTTGAGGGCCTGCAACCAACATGACTTTGTGTTAGACACACTGGACCTACACCTGGAGGTGTGGTCCAGAGTGCATTTTCATATGACAGCAGGAGCACTCTCATGATTATCCCATGCACAATGACTGCAAATTTATGTGTTGATTTGTTGATCCGACTTGTTGTGCTGCCATTCATGAACAGTGTTCCAAGGAGTGTTTTCCAGCAGGGTAACACTGACCCACATACCGCTGTTGGTTGGTTGTTTGATCTGGAGTAGGGGACCAAACAGCTAGGTCATTGACCCCATCAGATTAGGGAAGAATGGGGAAGGAAGTTGGCTATGCCCTTTCGAAAGAGCCATCCTGTTATTTGCCTGTAGCGATTTAGGGAAAACGTGGAAAACCTAAATCAGGATGGCTGGACGTCCTCCCAAGTGCGAGTCTAGTGTGCTAACCACTGGGCCACCTTACTTGGTCACACTGATGTTGTGACCCAACATGCTTTACAGATTGTTGATGTGTTGCTCTGGCCTTCATGATTACCAGATCATATGGACATTATTGGATGACAACTGCAGCATCATCCACAAACAGCCCTGACCATCCCTGTATTGATCAACCAAGTGCAACAGGCATGGAACTCCATCTCACAAACTGACATCCAATGCCTGTACAACACTTGCATACATATTTACGTGCTTTCATTCAACATTTTGGCAGTTACAATGGTTATTACTGTACCAGCATTTCCCATTTGGAATGGCTTATATCGCACTTACATTAACCTGTGAGCTTGCAACGTTAGTCACTTACATATGTTACCTAGACAAATGTATTCCTGAAATTTCATTACTATACCTTAATTATTTTTTGGTGTTGTGAATTTTTTTCAGTCAGTGTATAATTAGAGAGAATTGGAGAGTATGCAACATAGTGGAGGATTAGCTTAAGCTAGGTGGTGGAGCCATCTGTATCTTGTAAAAATAGCTTCCCTCTGTAAAATTCTGAAGTTTTGATACTTGAACTAAATATCTAGAGCAAACATAGCTGTTATCCAAAGCTTTTACATTGTGTGTTGTATAATTTTCATTGAAATGTGGTATAATTCCAATACTGAAATAGGATATAAGTCGAATATTGAACCTCATTTGTCTCTTCTGAGATTGTTACTTTTGTTATTGCTAGTGTAGATGGCAGAAAAGTCCTTTCACATGCTCTGAAGAATGAAACAGCATTACCATAGTTTAAATTTCATTTGATGATATTTGTTTCATTGGTAATGGGGCTGGGTGGATGGTGATAGCTAGCTGTTGTGGAAAAATTGTGCAAATGATATACTAACAACAGAATTCTGTGACAACAAAGTGAGTAAAGATGGTATGGTAGAGACTTAGACATGTGGGGAAAGCTACTTTGGATGGGATAGGTAGAGTGGTCAGAATAAGTCTCATTTTGGAGCACAATTTCAAAAAACACAGTCATAGTAGAGAAATTGGTTAAGGGACACAAAGCAAAATAGCGTTGCACTGCTGTTGTGCCAGTGAGGAATTTACAGGATTTTGATGTGGCTACAATTGGTTGGGAAATCTTTTTGAGGACTGATGAAGCATCTGCTCATATAAAAGTATGTGTAAAGACAGGACTGCTTTGTGGAATATGTAGAAGTTTTTATTGAAAAGTAGCTACTGCTTCTGTAAAGGTCAGTATTAATAAATAGTATTTCTGTTGTTTCATTCAGACATATGGTTTGACATTAGACTTCATTCCTACTTAACAGTTACAGAGAATGAAATTTAGACCATCCAGTATTAAACCAAAACTCTTTGTTCCTCATTTGGTATACTTTTTTATATATCTATTGTGTCAGTCCATAGCCAAAATGCTTTTTTTGAATATATTGTCACATGTGACATAACTGGATAGGGTATGTACTGGAAAGTATATATGAATAGGCTTTTAAAAAATTTCATTTAAATAATTCTGAGCACTCACTTTTAGTAAAACTCTTCTTGCTTCTAAAAATTTTTACACAATAGTACTTTAAAGTTCTAAATAATTGCACCTATAATAAATATCAATGCCATGCTAATAACATTGTTGTTGTACAGCCCAAATACTTACCTGTAAACAGCAGTTATAGCTACAAAAAGTGTAGGAAAGTCTTGAATACAAACCAGTGTTATTAACGGTTGTGGATGACAATGAAGTCACATCAAAAGACCTTACCACCCTTTGCCACAGTCAACCATTGTAGATTAGTGCGACACACAGTCTACTTGAGTCAACTGCATCTAACCATCTCAGCAAACTTAATCTTCCATAGTAAGTGCAAAGATGGTGTTTAAACAAGTCTCCCATATTCATAAAGCTCAAAAAAAGAAAAAAAAATCTAGTGATTATGAGTCTGGAAACAAAAATGTGTTGAAATATGGGCCACTATGGCATACAGGAGTCATCTGTCCATTGACACAACAGGTTAAACACATCCTTCAGGTCCCCTCAAAGACTCATTAATTCCTGCAAACACATTTGGCAGCCATTGTCTGTAGTCACATGCATGTTCTCAATGGGAGAGCTGTACTACAATCCCATGAAATTCAAGAATTAATTCAGATGATCACTGGGCCAGGCTAATGAAATCTCTTTGACCAATACATCATTCATTAAAAATTTGGGTCAGGTATTGTCATATAAGATATGGAAGGTGAAGTGGCACCCCATCATCCTTAGACCAGATCCTTTGTCTTTCTGGAAGGAGATTATTCTGAATGTTGTTGTTGTTGTTGTTGTTGTCTTCAGTCCTGGGACTGGTTTGATGCAGCTCTCCATGCTACTCTATCCTGTGCAAGCTTCTTCATCTCCCAGTACCTACTGCAGCCTACATCCTTCTGAATCTGCTTAGTGTATTCATCTCTTGGTCTCCCTCTATGATTTTTACCCTCGACGCTGCCCTCCAATACTAAATTGGTGATCCCTCGATGTCTCAGAACATGGCCTACCAACCGATCCCTTCTTCTAGTCAAGTTTTGCCACAAGCTCCTCTTCTCCCCAATTCTATTCAATACCTCCTCATTAGTTATGTGATCTATCCATCTAATCTTCAGCATTCTTCTGTAGCACCACATTTCGAAAGCTTCTATTCTCTTCTTGTCTAAACTATTCATCGTCCACGTTTCACTTCCATACATGGCTACTTCCATACAAATACTTTCAGAAACGACTTCCTGACACTTAAATCTACACTCGATGTTAACAAATTTTTCTTCTTCAGAAACGCTTTCTTTGCCATTGCCAGTCTACATTTTATATCCTCTCTACTTCGACCATCATCAGTTATTTTGCTCCCCAAATAGCAAAACTCCTTCATACTACTTTAAGTGTCTCATTTCCTAATCTAATTCCCTCAGCATCACCCGACTTAATTCGACTACATTTCATTATCCTAGTTTTGCTTTTGTTGATGTTCATCTTATACCCTCCTTTCAAGACACTGTCCATTCTGTTCAACTGCTCTTCCAAGTCCTTTGCTGTCTCTGACAGAATTACAAGGTCATCGGCGAACCTCAAAGTTTTTATTTCTTCTCCATGGATTTTAATTCCTAATCTGAACTTTTATTTCCTTTATTGCTTGCTCAATATACAGATTGAGTAACATCGGTGATAGGCTACAACCCTGTCTCACTCCCTTCCCAACCACTGCTTCCCTTTCATGTCCCTCAACTCTTATAACTGCAAATGTAAATAGCCTTTCGCTCCCTGTATTTTACCCCTGCCACCTTCAGAATTTGAAAGAGAGTATTCCAGTCAACATTGTCAAAAGCTTTCTCTAAGTCTACAAATGCTAGAAATGTAGGTTTGTCTTTCCTTAATCTTTCTTCTAAGATAAGTCGTAGGGTCAGTATTGCCTCACGTGTTCCAACATTTCTACGGAATCCAAACTGATCTTCCCCGAGGTCGGCTTCTATCAGTTTTTCCAGTCGTCTGGAAAGAATTCGCGTTAGTATTTTGCAGCTGTGACTTATTAAACTGATAGTTCAGTAATTTTCACATCTGTCAACACCTGCTTTCTTTGGGATTGGAATTATTATATTCTTCTTGAAGTCTGAGGGTGTTTCACCTGTCTCATACATCTTGCTCCCCAGATGGTAGAGTTTTGTCAGGACTGGCTCTCCCAAGGCTGTTAGTAGTTCTAATGGAATGTTGTCTACTCCGGGGACCTTGTTTCGACTCAGGTCTTTCAGTGCTCTGTCAAACTCTTCACACACTATCATATCTCCCATTTCATCTTCATCTACATCCTCTTCCATTTCCATAATATTGTCGTCAAGTACGTCCCCCTTGTATAGACCCTCTATATACTCCTTCCACCTTTCTACTTTCCATTCTTTGCTTAGAACTGGGCTTCCATCAAAGCTCTTGATATTCATGCAAGTGGTTCTCCTTTCTCCAAAGGTCTCTTTAATTTTCCTATACGCAGTATCTATCTTACCCCCAGTGAGATAAGCCTCTACATCCTTACATTTGTCCTCTAGCCATCCCTGCTTAGCCATTTTGCACTTCCTGTTGATCTCAATTTTGAGATGTTTGTATTCCTTTTTGCCTGCTTCATTTACTGCATTTTTATATTTTCTCCTTTCATCAATTAAATTCAGTATTTCATCTGTCACCCAAGGATTTCTACTAGACCTCGTCTTTTTACCTACTTGATCCTCAGCTGCCTTCACTACTTCATCCCTCAAAGCTACCCATTCTTCTTCTACTGTATTTCTTTTCCCCATTATTGTCAATTGTTCCCTTATGCTCTTCCTGAAACTCTGTACAACCTGTGGTTTAGTCCATTTATCCAGGTCCCATCTCCTTAAATTCCCACCTTTTTGCAGTTTCTTCGGTTTTAATCTACAGTTCATAACCAATAGATTGTGGTCAGAGTCCACATCTGCCCCTGGAAATGTCTTACAATTTAAGACCTGGTTCCTAAATCTCTGTCTTACCATTATATGAACTATCTGATACCTTTTAGTATCTCCAGGGTTCTTCCATGTATACAACCTTCTTTCATGATTCTTAAACCAAGTGTTAGCTATGATTAAGTTATGCTCTGCGCAAAATTCTACCAGACGGCTTCCTCTTTCATTTCTTAGTCCCAATCCATATTCACCTACTATGTTTCCTTCTCTCCCTTTTCCTACACTTGAATTCCAGTCACCCATGACTATTAAATTTTCGTCTCCCTTCACTATTTGAATAATATCTTTTATCTCCTTATACATTTCATCAATTTCTTTGTCATCTGCAGAGCTAGTTGGCATATAAACTTGTACTACTGTAGTAGGCATGGGCTTCGTGTCTATCTTGGCCACAATAATGCGTTCACTGTGCTGTTGGTAGTAGCTTACCCGCACTCCTATTTTTTTATTCATTATTAAACCTACTCCTGTATTACCCCCATTTGATTTTGTATTTATAACTCTGTATTCACCTGACCAAAAGTCTTGTTCCTCCTGCCACAGAACTTCACTAATTCCCACTATATCTAACTTCAACCTATCCATTTCCCTTTTTAAAATTTCTAACCTACCTGCCCGATTAAGGGATCAGACATTCCACGCTCCGATCCGTAGAACGCCAGTTTTCTTTCTCCTGATAACGACGTCTTCTTGAGTAGGCCCCGCCTGGAGATCCAAATGGGGGACTATTTTACCTCCAGAATATTTTACCCAAGAGGACGCCATCATCATTTAATCATACAGTAAAGCTGCATGCCCTCAGGAAAAATTACAGCTGTAGTTTCCCGTTGCTTTCAGCAGTTCGCAGTACCAGAACAGCATGGCTATTTTGGTTAGTGTTACAAGGCCAGATCAGTCAATCATCCAGACTGTTGCCCCTGCAACTACTGAAAAGGCTGCTGCCCCTCTCCAGGAGCCACATGTTTGTCTGGCCTCTCAACAGGTACCCCTCCGTTGTGGTTGCACCTACGGTACGGCTATCTGTATCGTTGAGGTACGCAAGCCTCCCCACCAACGCCAAGGTCTGTGGTTCATGGGGGGGGGGGGGGGGGGGGTTATTCTGAATAGTATGGATAATTTGTCACAAAATTATTGATAGATGGCACCTTTCATTTTGTCCTGTAATATGTTCATGTCCTTTGTGTCCACCTCCTGTAATGGCTGTCTGTGCATTGTTACTGTAGTGAGCTTCATACGTTGCTTCCATGTTTGCTGGGGAGGATTTAGATCCTCCCACACATCATTATTGTGAAAATTTATTTGTTTAGTTTTAACATAATGAAAAGGATAGTTGCTACTCACCATATAGCGGAAATGTTGAGTTGAGGAAAGGCACAGCAAAAAGACTGTCAGTAAGTTAGCTTTCGGCCAACAAGGCCTCTGCCAAAAGTAGACAACATACACACATGCACACACTCATCCAGGCGCAATTCACAGACACATGACCACAGTCTCTGGCAGATGGAACCAGACAGCGAGCAGCAGGGCATTATGGGAGAAGCAGCCGAGTGGGGATAAGGAGGTGGCTGAGGTGGGGAGGGGAAGGGATAGCAGGGTACGGGGTGGTGGATGGTAAAGTGCTGCTGGGAGCGTGCGGGGAAGAGGTGGAGAGTGAGGCAGAAAGTTGCAGTCAGGAGGTTAGACGGAGGACTGGGGAGGGTATTAGTGGGAAAGTGGAGAAGTAAAGAGACTGGGTTCATTGGTAGAATAAAGGGCTGTATAGTGCTGGAATGGGAACAGGGATGGGGCTAGATGAGTAAGGACAATGACTAACAAAGGTTAAGGACAGGAGAGTTATGGGAGTGTAGAATATGTTGCAAGGAGAGTTCCCATCAGTGCAATTCAGAAAAGCTGGTGTTAGTGGGAAAGATCCAGATGGCACAAGCTGTGAAGCAGTCATTGAAATAAAGGACGTTGTGTTGGGTGGCATGGCTCAGCAACAGGGTGGTCCAGTTGTTTCTCAGCCACATTTTGTCAGGGGCCATTCATACAGATAGGCAGCTTGTTGGTTGTCATGCCCAAGTAGAATGTAGCACAGTGGTTTCAGCTTAACTTGTAGACCACACAACTGATTTCACAGGTAGCCCTGCCGTTGATGGGATAGGTGATGTTTGTGACAAGACTGGAGTAGGTGGTGATGGTGGTGGGAGGATGTATATGACAGGTCTTCTCACCTTCTCCAGGTCCTTATTGTGGAAACACTTTTTCACCACCAAGCCTACCAATCGGACTCAGCAAAGAACCAATGCTGAACCCTGCCTGATTCAGTTCACTCCTCCATCCAATTGTGGTCCACCCCCACTGCCCCCCAAATAACCCCCTGTCAACATTCCCGAATTTCTAAATCTCGAACCTTTCCTCACCATCATTCTCCAAATCCCTCAACATGCAAACTAACCTTACATCCGCAGAAAGATCTGCAATCCACCATCTAAAAACTGGTCCTGGCATTATAATCCCACCTGTTGACAAAGGCTCCATGACTGTTGTTTTGGCACAAGAATTACTTGGCAAACCCCACCAGCTGTCAGATTCATCCACCTACAAACCCTGCCATAGTGACACCATTCCAGAAATCCAGGAGGATCTGTACTCTGTCCTGAAATCCTTATGCCAATCCCAGAACCTCTTCCCAGAGTCCATGTCTCTGCTCACCCCTACCACTCTCCACACTCTTATCTTCTCCATGCTTTCTAAAGTCCATAAACTCAACCACTCAGGACACCCCATTGTGGTCTGCTCTTGTAGATGAACCACCTTCATCCACTTACCCACAAGCTACCCTCCTACATAAAAGATACCAACCATTTCCTCCACCGACTCTCCACAGTTCCTGTTCGTTTACAACATGGTGTCCTGCTCATCACTGTTGATACCATCTCACTTTACACTAATATCCCTAATGCCCATGGCCTTACCAGTATTGAACACTACCTTTCCCAGTGCATGACAGATTCCAAACCAACCACCTCCTTCCTAGTCACCATGACCAACTGTATCCTCACCCACAATTACTTCTCCTTTGAAGGCATGATCTAGAACAGATCTGGGATATGGCTATGGGCACCATCCTATGCCAACCTATTCATGGGCCATCTAAGGCAGCCCTTCCTAAGCACCCAGAATCTCTTTCCACTCACCTGGTTCAGATTCATTGCTGACATCTTTGTGATCTGGATCAAGGATGAGGACACCCTATCCACATTCCTCCAGAACCTCAACACCTTCTGTCCCATTTCCTTCACGAGTTCCTTCTCAACCCATCAAGCCACCTTTCTCAATGTTGACCTCCTACTCAAAGATGGCATAACACTTGCTCACAACCCCATGCCTCATGTCTCATATCCCTGCAATAGACCTGGATGCAAGACCTGTCCTATACATACTCCCTCCACCACCACCATGACCACCACCACCTACTCCAGTCCTGTCACAAACATCACCCATCCCATCAAAGACAGGGCTACCTGTGAAACCAATCATGTGACTACAAGCTAAGCTGCAACCGCTGTGCTGCATTCTACTTGGGCATGGCAACTAACAAGCTGTCTGTCCGTATGAATGGTCACTGACAAACTGTGCCCAAGAAACAACTGGTCCACCCTGTTACTGAGCATACTGCCCAACACAACTTCCTTTATTTCAATGACTGCTTTACCACCAAAGCCAGCTTTTCTGAATTGCGCAGGTGGGATCTCTCCTTGCAACATATCCTGTAGTCCCCTAATCCTCCTGTCCTTAACCTTTGTTAATAATTGTCCTTACCCATCTAAACCTATCCATGTTCCCATTCCAGCACTACACAGCACTTTATTTCACCAACACACCCAGTGTCTTTACTTCTTTGCTTTCCTGTTAACCCCCCACCCTCGCTCTAACCTCCAAACTACACCTAGGTGCCCCACTCTCCACTTCATCCCTGTACTCTCCCAACAGCACTTTACTGTCCCCCACCCTTACCCTGCTATCCCGTCCCCTCCCCACCTCAGCCACCTCCTTAACCCCATCCATTTGCTTCTCCCAAAATGCTCTGCTGCGCGCTGTCTGGCTCCAGCTGTCAGAGATTGTGGTCATATGTGAGTGCATGTCTGTATGTTGTCTAATTTTGAAAAACCTTGTTGGTCAAAAGCTAACTTTCTGACAGTCTTTTTTCTGTGCCTTTCTACGACCCAACATCTCCACTATATGATGAGTAGCAAATATGCTTTTCATTATACTGTTGTATTCCATCCTGGATTTTCCATTGTTTTATTATTTTAGTTTGTTTGATTCCATAAATAAAATATGGTCTCTGATCTGTGAATCACCACCACCCTGTCGTAGGAGCTATTAGTGAAATTGTAATCTGGTGTGGTGGTTGTGTGGTCTTAGAGCTCGTACACATTTTAACTGTTGTGAATAAAGTCATTTCTCATGCAAAATTTTGATTTAGTAGCATTTTAATGTTTTTGGAAAGTTGCAATTCTTTATACACTTCTTTCTTGTTTATCATAATACTCATACATCATTAACTGTTGAAACTTTTCAAGCCCTAGGTGCCGCCCTTGCCCTTATTTTGAATTATCCCAAGTCACCAAGTCATGAAAATAATATGCTGAACAGGTTTTTCAAATGGAATGTAGTAAGGTCATTGTCATTCAGCACATGCATCATGGATGTATCGAATAACGCCACTGGCTAATAAACCATATCAGAATACCGTACACATTTTTAAACAGAATAATAAGATTTCTTTTTAATGTTAAAATTCTTTAGGTGTTTTATGAAATTGTTAACCTTTTTTATACAGGTACAATCTATTTATGGTAAGAAAAGACATGATTTTGGAAACAAATGTTGGTTTAACATTCTGTCTAGGATGAGGTCATTAGAGGCAGAGCACAAGCTCAGATAAGATGATTGTGGAAGGAAGCCAGCTAAGTCCTTTTCGAACACCCGTCCAATTATTCATTTTAATGAAAGTACAGAAACCATGGAAAACACAAAGGTCGATCATTTTATGTGGCTTTGAAATCCCACCCTCCCACATGTGAGTCCGGTACTTCAACCAACACGCAAGCTTCTTAAATGTTTCACACAAAACTGCTTTGATTGTCAGCAGTGCTACAATCAATTGACTGTGTACAGGCATAATCATAGCCAATAAAAAGTGAGTAATGGGCTTCAACAACAGTACAGTTTGCACTACATTCAAAAGTAAAGTGACCCAAATCTCAACAGTGCTCATTTCCAGGCATAAACTTATTGGTTTGTTTTATTTCATTATATCATTTTTTCCAATACTTTTTAAGAAACACACTGTTTAAGAGAAAACAGTGCCCATCTTAGGTAGTTGTAGCACTGCTCCATTTGAGGTCTTTGGTTTTGTTGAATGTTCCTAATGAAACCTGGTGTTGAAATGATTTGTAGTAAATACTGAGCTGCTGTCTGTAACTATTTTGGGAAGTCATGATTGGAAGTAAGGAAAAAACTACATATTACATCTTGTATTGTATGTAGGAAAACAATGTTGACAAAACATGAAAAAGGAGGAAATATGATAACAGAACATCTAGATAGTAGGTTCATTGAGAAAATAACCATCAACATATGACCTTAACTCAAACTGCCTAGTTTATTGGTGTTGTGCTACAGGTTTGTATGGTTGGAGACCACCTTGTAATAACTGAAAGCTACACTAGAAGTGTAACCAGTATTGTTTTACATTTAAGATAACTGATATTTTCCAAAGACGTAAATAGTTAATACTTATACTATAATGGGATACTGAACAACAACTCAATTGTCAGTGTTGGTTAATGCAAGGAGCTGGAAAGGTAGGCAATGCAAATAACATAACAGACCTAATGAATCAAGAAATATGATATTCAAACTTCAAAAGGTGTCAGTATTTTGTAAACCATTTAACAATAGCTAGGAAATAAAGAAAGGAAATAATGAATGTCAAAGTAGAAAGAGATGCAAAGTCTGGCTCAGGCCACTTTGTCTGTAAGATTAATTTCCTCCCTCTCAAGAAGAATTAAGAAAATAACAATATTATCCACAGGTATGACATATTAAAAACTAAATGCTATTGTAGATTTTTTGAAAGAATGTCAACAGCATTGGAAGTTTGAATCCAAGAACTTGACTGCCACTGCCTCTGAGAACCAATGGGAAGCTAGAAGCACAATACCTTCAGGGAAGAAAACTGAAACCTAGATTATGAAGTGATGTCTTGGACAATGCAGCAGTATGCATAACAGTTACCCAGAAAAAATGCAATATAGTAAAGAAGCATGACAATTTCAATGTGTTGTATATGAGTAATAAGAATATATGGATTAGTCATACAGTGTATTTTTAACTATCACCTCAAAAATGTCAAACTGTGACCATGAAACTTGGGTCAATATTAGTCCTTCTCTACACATTCATCTTTCAGTATGATACAATTTGACCAACAATGAATGACTTTTCAGAGTCTGTGGTTGTAGACATCTGCATTTTACTGTTCAGGAAACATCCGACCATGAAAATCATATCACAGACATTCTGGTAATGAGTGCCATGCAATGGTTTCTTCTTCCGAGGAAAGAGGAATAAGTCACTCAGTGCCATATTGGTAGAGTACAGGGTGAGGCAAAATTTTATAGCTCAAAGAAGCAGAACGTGTGAGTGTGCCCTGTTCAGAATGAGCTGTGGTTGTAGTCATGGAGAAAAATAGAACCTCTCGGACAGCTTTCCACGGTGCTTCATCCTGAAAGGCTCCCATAACTTCATCAGGAGGTTTTGGTAGCATATTCCTGTGATGGTTTCACCCCATCATAATCTGTTAGCACTACGCCATAGAAAACACTTGTTGCATCAGCTTGCCTGATGATGGTTGGGTCATTGTCTTCTTCCGCAATGGTGCATCCATGTTTCTACTGCTTGCTTTGCTCCTTTGACTCAGGGCCAAAGTGATGCACCTGCTACTAACTCATGGTAGCTAAAGAACCCATCCAGAGTGGCCTGACACAGCTGACAAATTTTTGCTTCTGCCTTGGTTCAGCAGTGATTTCTAATGCCTTGGTTCAGCAGGGATTTCTAATGTGTGTCAGAAGTTGCAGAACTCTTGCAGAAGTCATGTTCAGAATGTTGTACAAAAGTTGAAAACTGATCCATGACTGATTTTCACTTTTTACATTATCACTTCAGTTTTGATATGCCCACCTTCATGTTCCAGTGCCTCCACTTCTCTTGTGACGCAGGGATTTCAGCGTGTCAGGTGTGATAAAAAAAGTAAAGGGAATTTTTGTTTTTCTTAAAGAAACTTTATTTATTCATCATCAGCATCAACTCTGTACCCTTAAAAGTAATCCCACTCAGATATAATACATTTGTGTCAGTGCTTTTTCCTATCTTGAAAGCACTTCTGGAAGTCACTTGTCATTATGGTGTTCAGCTCCTTCAGCGATTCTGTTATTATCTCATCAGTAGTGGTAAAATGACATCTCCTTTCAAGGTGCTCTTCAGCCTTGGGAATTGAAAGAAGTTGCAGGGGTCAATGTGCAGCAAATACAGTGACTGAGGCAACTTAATGGTCAGTTTCTTTGCCAAAAAAATCATGAAGAAGCATTCATTTGTGATGCAGTTTCCACGGGAGGTTTCACCACAATTCTGGCCGTTTTCTTCAGATTACATCACATGGAAGGTGCATAACTTCCAGGTAGTATTCCTGATTGAACATATAACCATAAGGCAGGTGCACTGTCCAATTGTAAATGAAGAAAACAGTGAGAAGAACCTTCACATGTGTTTAAACATGTCGGTTTCTGTTTTTTTTTTTTTTTTTTCCATGTGTGTGTATGTTGGCTCTTCAGGCAGATTCCATTGTGATGATTGGACTTTGGTTTCATCGTCATACCCATACACCCATGTTTCATCACCTGTAAGAAGTTCTGAATCATTGTTGACGTTATTCAGCAATTCCTAAGTGATGCCTGTGTGATGTCTTTTTTGGTCAAAAAACAAAAAACTTTGCTGCTACATGTTTCATGCCCAAAAATCCAAAAAAATTGCTTGGCCCGAACCAAATGATAAGCCGGCACCATCAGCATCCTCTCTGATGGTGATTCAGTGATTTTTCCAGAACCATTTTATGTACTTCTTACACACTGCACATTATTGTCAGTAATTGAAGTGCTAGGGCACCCAGGGTGGTTGTTGTCATCAACATCTTCTCGGCCGTCTTTGGAATGTTTATACCACTCATAAACTCTTGTCTTACTCATAGTAGATTTTTCAAAGCCACAGTCAACATTTCTAATGTGGCACTGCAGTTTATTCCATTTTCAAGCCAAATTTAATACAAATTCTTTGATACATGTTTTTTGAAGTTAAAGGTTCACTGAGAACTTGAAAACACATATAACTTTTTTGACTGTAAACAATAAACTAAATGTTTGAAACTGCTGACAGTCCAAACTTACTTCAGGAACATGCGTACTGACAAGATGGAAAAAATTAGAAAATTGTATGTATAAAGCCTACAAAATTAAAAAAAAAATTCCCACTCTTTTATCACACCTCTTATATCAGAACTGTAGACGTATACCTACAAAAAATAATTGTGTGATTTTAACAAGCAGAACTAGAACAAAAACAGTAGTCTGAACATATTGATGAGGACTTCCAGAACAATGTGCTGAATTTTTATCAATCTTTCAGAATCCAACTTCAAATTTTTTGGCTCAATACTTAAGTAAAAATGTAACTGCTAGAAACTGAAATTAAAACTGCTGTTAATCAGTCTACCCCTGAACCTTCCCAGGTCAGATCTGACACATACAGTCAGACAGAAAGTATTCAGTTTATCAGTAGCTTTTAAAACAACAAAACAGCTGATGGGACACATTAGTGATAGGCATAAGTTACAAAATGCAAGAACTATTTATGTAACAGTTGCACAATTGGAGGATATTCGGAGAGCTGTCATCTTACAATCTGAATGGCAGCCAGCATGATTCATTCCCTACACAAGATTTTCTATTTTGGTTGGGGGGGGGGGGGGGCAATGGGCGTTGTAAGGGGCATGACAGTTGTGGGGTACAACTAGATGCTCATATTTGTTGATTTTTAAGTGAGCAAGTGAGTCAATAGATTATCAATATTTAAAATTCTATAAGGGTTTGGAATGGGTTATTTGTTTAGGAACATGTTAGAATAGACACTCAGAGAGACCTTGTTGAAAGTAAAATCCTTCATTAAGATCTCAGCATCATTTGAGATTGAAAATGGTGTTGGACATCATCATACACTTTCTTCCCTTATTTTCAAATGTGTTTTGAGAAATGAAATCTAAGAATGGAGAAATATATTACACCAAGTAGAAAAAATGATTGCTACAGGCTGGGCTTCAAACTCAAGTGGGTATATGTCAATTGTGGGACCTCTGTCGGTGATATAGCTACCTTTTGTAAGAACGTCAAGTCAGGAATTAGAAAACTTAATCACCTGAAGGAAATAGCTAAGAGTCAAGCCTACAGCTTTGCTTTGAAAAATGATTATGTAACAGATATCATTGACTTCTCCTCTCTATGTGAAAATTGTCTGAGATAAAAAATTTATGTACTTTGATGAGGTGATCCAGTAGAATTGGCTGTAACACGAAGCAATCAGTTATAACATTTTAAACTTAGACTGAATGTTGATTTGATTTTTATTTCATCCTCTAAAATAAAAGTGTACAGTGAGTGTATGTATAAGAGACAGAATCAAGATTCTAAGCACCTGGTATTTACTCAGAGCAACAATTTTGTTTATGCTTGATAACATAATATTTATATGTATTATTATTTACAGATTCTTTGTTTTGTAATCATTAACTCTGTAATATTCCATTACTATTAGATAGTCTTCAAGCTTTTTGGGAATCTCGTCATTACAACAATCCCCAAGATTCTGTATAGTTTCTGTATAGTTTTCTTATTTCTACTTTCATGACTAACTTCAGAAATGTACTAATAAAAACATACAGTGCAATCACTGTATGTTTTTATTGGTACATTTGATCTTTTCTTTTTTAGTTATTTAATGTTTTTAATTGTACAGTTATCACTGAAGATATTTGCTATTCCTCTACCTTCTGTAACCACTATGAAACTTATTTGCATTGTCTTGATATATGTATTTTTCTTGGATCAGTGTATTTTTCTTGGATCAGTTTTTGTCATTTCCTTCAGCATAATTTACATTGCTAGCTCTTTCTTCTTATCATTTTACTTTTTGTGTGGCCATCATAATTGTTATTGCTTTTGCCTCTCCTATTATTTCTCTCTACTCACTTTTAAACACTTTATACTTCTAGTTTCATGCAACTGTCATAGTTCTTGAACCTTCTTGTGGTGTTCTAATATTTCATTGGTAGTCCACTGTGCTCAAGTCTGCAGCTTTTCTTACTTTTGGAATGGTACTTTAAAATGATGTCTTTTAAAGCTTCATACTTCTCATTTACATTTCCAGCCTCTAGAGTTTCAGTCCGGAGTACCCTACTTAATTTCATTTGGATGACATTCAAGATTTACTTGCTAATGATTCTAACTTTTTTCATTGCCTCCCAAAATTCTGTTTTTAGTTCATTACTTCTGCAAAAGCAGAATGTTTTTATTATGACTACCAGTGTTTCATAGCTACAACTCTTAATGGTGCTAATGATTTTGTCAATGATGTGTAATTCTGAGAAGTCGTGCTTATAGGTGTAAGTATTTCTGCCTCCATGTTAAGCTGTAATGACAATTCCTAAAAATCTTTCTTTCTTTTTTACTCTTTCCCTGTGATGATCAGTATACACAGAACCTTCATAAACAAACCATCATTATCCAAGTAATTTGTCTTTTTCATGAGCTGTAACCTCCAAAAGCAATTAGCACTGAAGCAGAGCACTGCAGCAGATGTGATTAAGATCTAGTAAAGCATTGTGTAGACAAATACATCCAGTAACATCAGTGAGTAGAAAGAGAAGACTGCTGTTGTGTGGTCACATATACAAAATAGATCATGACTGGGCAATTAAGAGAATCTGGAACTATAGCCAGAAACAGTGATATATTCAGAAATCAAATATGTGGTTCACAGGTATAGGAGATTCAGAATGGAGCTGACAGAGGAAGGAGAAAGGGCACTAACTTGGCAATAGGAGAGCTACTAGACACTAAAAAGGAAAATGATTTAACACAGTCTGTGGGAGTTCAGTTCGAGTTTGTGTGTGTGTGTGTGTGTGTGTGTGTGTGTGTGTGTGTGTGTGTGTGTGTGTGTGTGTTTTGGTAGTTCATGAAGTAACTCACTTCAAAAGATTATGTATGTTCACCATTTTCCATAAAAAAAGAAGAAAATGTTAATATCACTGAACCACTGCAATGAAATTAATAAAGAGAAGCCATAGAAAAAATGTAACCTTAGGCCATAGCTGCAATGTAACATATTTCATGGAAGCTGACTGAACAGACTACATTTCTTTAATCTCTGCAGTATTCTTCAAAGATATCTTGTCACTGCTGCAATGCACTTACTGTATCTAAGGTTATACCTAACTAATCCTTGATCGATTACAGGCATACATTTCAAACAGGGAATGTTGCGAATGTTGAACTTCTATACAGCCTGCATCACTCATTATTTGTGCTTCTTTATGGCGCAGATTGTGCAGAATAAACAAGCATGGGAAACAGTTAAATGTGAATGAAATGCTGAAGATGTATACACATACGAGTTATTTTGGTCATGAGATTTCTAGTTTAAGTTCAGTGACAGTTTAGAATCCCTGTCCAAACATACTCAAAAGACTTGAAAAAGGTTGAAAATGTACAAACAAACTGCAAATATACAAAAAATTGCAAATGTGTACTCTTGCAGCTCAGAAAGTAAGAACCAACTAAGCTGGGAATCTTGCAGACAAAATTTCTTGAAAAAGATCTTAATATCATTGGACTTTACCACTGAGAAGACTCTTGAAAGGTACTCAGAGGTTATCTAGTGCAGGACAAAGCTTAGATTATAATGATTAATTAACAGTAGAAAATTATTGGTATGAATTAACTTATACTTCTAGCAATTTACTACAAATTTGTTAACTGTCAAGGTTGCTCCATATTTACTTTTCTTTTTCAGGCAGAAAATGTATGAATAATGTAGCACAATGTTAAGCTATTTTGTACACAATTTCATACCAGTACACAACTGAAATTCATGAGCCTTAACTGTAGCATGTATAGTAGTGAAAGAAGGAAATTCAATATGTTTTGGTATTGTGTGACTTTTTTACCTGGTGAAGTTATTAATAAATGTATACACAACTGTTATTTCCTACAACATGCTGACACCAAGAGTGGTACAGAATTTTAAGTGACCAAATGTTACCTCCAACTTCCCCAAAAGAACTGAATTACTCAACAATCAAAAACAATGGCTAAATTTCTTTACCTTTCATTTTGTGTAGGCGCACATATTCCCAGAGACGACAGCATCAAGCAGCTCGGAAAATTCAGCAGTTCATGAGACAATCGAAAAACAAGTATGTATTATAATTTATGTATGAAAATTTCAATTTTTTTGTGAATATTTAATTAAGGTATGAAATCTACACACCAAGTGGTGGCAGGGGAACACACATATAAAAGGTATTAAAATTTTGCAAGCTTTTGGAGCCAGTGGCACCTTATTCTGGTAGTAGGGTTGGAGGGGACAAATGGGAGTGAAGGAACGGGGGTGTTGCAGTTTAGGAAAAGGTTCTAAACTCTGCCTCTTTTTCTAAACCTCATCAGTCCTTTTCCTTGACCCCTCTTCTGTCCCCTTCAACCCTTGTGCCAAGAGGAGGAGCCACTGGATCTGAAAGCTTGCAAATTTTAATACCTTTTATATGTGTGTTCTCATGCCACTGCATGGTGAGTAGGCTTCTTAATTGAATATTACATTAAATTTTCAGAAATTGATTATTTTCATTGATATTATTAAGGTTTTATGATTTTAGTGAAATGAAATCTTATATTTTTATCCTTATTTAATGCTGTCATCAGCTTATGGGACATTAGTCCACCAAATACGGTGAGTGTAGCCCCCAGTTAATTTTTCAGAAGTTTATTTAATGTAGTTATTCTTTGTGTTGGTGCTCTACTGGAGTAGTTGCTATAACTAAAAATTCCATTTAGCTAAGTGTTACATTTCCCCAGGACTGTAATTTTTCCAAGTAGATTAAGCTTGCATGACGTTCACAAAACCACTTATACGTATGTTTATCTACTTTCATGTGAGCACTTTTATATTATTTAAATATATTCATTACATCATATTGTTTTTTATTTTGATATTTGCATCACTGATACTTTATTTCTTTTTTATTTGTAAATTTGATTAGTGCGCAAAATAGTTGCTTTGGATTTAAAATGCATGTCACGACAGATACATTTTTATAGCTTTCAGTAACAGAAACACGAAATTTGAGAGGTGTCTCAATGGCCCTCTGAAATCTGATAAAATGCAAGAACTTTTTTTGATTATTCAAAGGTTCCATTTTTTGTTGTGTGATGTTTCCGCTGATTTCTGTGCATCACTGTAGCAAAATCTTGGCTTGAAAATGATAAATGAAATACATATAATCACCAAATAATCAGACTGGCACTGAGATTGAAAAAGAACAGACAAATCATGGAAGATAGGGAACAAACTGGGTTCAGTTTAAATGAAATCCATTTTAAACAAACTATTTCCTACACACTGCAGAAAATAATTGCTCTCATATTTATGGCTATCTTTTCTCAATTAAAATATTTATTTATTTTGTAACAGAAGCTACATTACTGACTACTAATAACTATGCAAAATATTTATACCATTATCACTGTGTATCAAACAAGATGTCAAAGAACTTTCACTTTATCTTGGCCCAGAAATTACTAGTCTCAATGCTTATACTGCTGCTTATATGGGGCCAATCTCAATGTATGCAGCAAAGCACAGATTGCACTGGAGTAGCTTGGCTGTCGTTTATGATAATCTGCAGTCACACATTGTCAACCTTGCCGGAAATATTGCACTACTTTAGATTGCTTCCCCACCTTGTATCTCCTGATCAGGTTTGGAGAGAGACTTACAGATTGGCTACTATTTGGTATAACCAGGACGAAATACCTTACCTAATGTAAGCCACTCTGTAGGAGATTTAAATCTGTTATGCTGAGTTGCTTCTATGAGGGTCTCTGTTGATCTGTTTTGTGTGATGGATGGTATCCCTACAGCAGGATGGGTACAGCTATCTCATGCACTGCAGCTACTTGTCAAAAATATCAGGGGAGGCAATATGAATAATGCAATACATTTTATCTATTTGTATTTTTGATAATCAGCGTGCAGTGATGCAGCAGGTCTCATTATGTGCAACATCTGCTTGTTTGGCTTGGCTTGATCTGTATCAAACCAGACATGCATATTCAGCAGTAGAATAGCTTAATGCTAGTGAAGGTGGAGGAAATATTTGTGGTCTTGGTTCACATAGTGTACCGGACTGTATCTGGACAATTTTCCCTTGATTTTTGAACAGTATTTCTTGTAGGTGTGAGTTCATTCTAGACTTACCTCCAAGTATTTTGATGTTATGATGTGTTCTAATGGTACTAATTCCTTCATAATTTATTGATTGAGATGCTGCAGTGATAAGACTCTTGATTCATATATGGGTGTACAGCAATTCTAATCCTGTCCAGCCATGCAGATTTCATTTTCTCATGATTTTCCCAAATTGCTTAAGGTGAATGCTGCAGTGGTTCCTTTGAAAGGCAATGCTGTTTCCTTCACCAGTAGAAGCTTGCTCTTTGTCTGTAATAACATTGTTGTTGATGGGATGTTAAAGCCAAATCTTCCCTCCTTCCTGATATTTATGAGTGGTCTATGCGCTTCTCTACTTCCAAGTAGAAAAGAGTGAGGTTATATTGTACTGTGATAAAGCCTCAACTGTTTCTCACAGTGGTAGACAGAAAGTTTATTCATGATGTCTTTATAAGACCAAGGTGCTAAAGATGCTGACATTACCTTTTCCCCAAGCACAGACATTATGAAGGGGTGGGAATTTGATTGGGGTTAAAGGAACAAATAACAGCTAAAGACAGGTTCTGTGATTTAGGTATTATCTACATGGAATGCAAATGTTTGAATCAATCTTGGCCAGAGTGTTAGCTGATAATATCCACTTATATATCAGTTTCTTCTGAGATAATGTCAGCTATTCACATGGGTCTCAGTTGTTTGGTTAATATGTTTACATGTAGAATGTCCCCAGTTTGAAATCTGCAATGAAGTGATTTTTTTTAGTGGACTATGCAATGTGGCTGTGGCAAATTTTTATTTTTTTGCAACAGTTTTCAATTTTTATGTTAATTGTTTGACCCATTTAAAAATGGTTCAAATGGCTCTGAGCACTATGGGACTTAATTTCTAAGGTCATCAGTCCCCTAGAACTTAGAACTAATTAAACCTAACTAACCTAAGGACATCACACACATCCATGCTCGAGGCAGGATTCGAACCTGCAACCATAGCAGTCGCGCGGTTCAAGACTGTAGCACCTAGAACCGCTCGGGCACCCTGGCCAGCTTGACCCATCTATCAAGATCATAAAATGATAATTTAAATTAGATTTCTTTTATGGATATGCAGGCCTTTAGCTGTTGTGACCTAACAGTTAATTCCCACCCATGGTTCTCCACTAATAACTATATTTCTTACTGTTGATGTTAATTGTTTGATGCATCATTGTACAGAGACTACCTTATATTTGATTGATCAGATGTTTTTGTCACCAAGTTCTCTCAGCATGTCAAATCTGTTGGTCAGCAGAACAATTTCTCTTTATCTGTTCCTTTTGTCTTTGTTTGCATCCTTCTTTCCTTTCATATATACAGCAGCAGCTATTTTATTGAATACTTTGTGCAGCTTAATTAACATTTTTCTTTCATTGCATTTGAATTATAGTAGAAAGTTCATAAGTACACCACTCCTTCTCTTTGATGGTTTGTTTCCAGGAAACAAGCCAAGTAAAATCTTAATTTTGGAGTGACATTTTGGTGAGTTTCCCACTTGTAATCTTCCTGCCAAGTGACTGTGTGCTGTCAGATGCTGCTGTGTATCTATTTTGGGTTGTTCATTTCATGTGCCAGAATCACAACAGGCATAGTGTCTGTGAGCACTTGTAAGTGGGAATCCCTGGTCATGGTGGAGTTGCCGGACATCAAGTCACGGGGCCAGCAGTCTTGCCTGTCTGTTGTTGGCACTCTAAGCAGGGAACACACCTTGTGAATGTTTGATAATATGTTGTCCCAAGAAGAGATGAGATGGAAGCCAATGTCTCTGTTCATGAGATTTTTATCAACTCTTATTTCTATCAGTCCCTTGTGTATAGGATCCCTGAGAACCCTGGCATGAAATAGCACTTTTGTGTCTTCAGTGCTGAATGTTTGCTCCTCAAAGATTGAAGATTTTTCTTTCTAGCTGAAGCTGATGTTTCTTGTATGTTCTACACATCTCTGAGACATGCAACATTTTTCTTTTGGTGTATATATATCTACAGCTGTAATATTATTTCAGTTTACATGTAGCCCACATGACGCCTTTTACCACAGATTTCTTTGATGAATGCTGCAGCTGTAATAATATTTCAGTTTACATGTAGGCCACATTACACCTTTTAACAAAGATTTCTTGCAGTAGCAAAACTTTATGTGGACTGAGTCAGCACTATCATGTACTTCCACACGTATCTCAGCTTACACTTCTCATTCTATTTTGACTGCTTTGTTCCTCACTTTTTTGTTTCAAGCCCAAAGGAGAACATGATGTCATAATATTCATAAAATTTATTTCATATTGAACACTTTTTGTGGTAGTTTCATTACTATACACAAAGCTTTCACTGAATATATAGCTTTCAATGACAGTTGTCACTTTGAAACACCTGTTCTTAACTCACTGTTGACTTTGAAATTGGGAAGCAGGGAAAGGAGGGGGGGGGGGGGGGGGCACCTCTTTTTGACTGCCTGGCGTTCTGAAAAGTGAGAAGAAGGAAATAGTAAAATGTTATATAACTAAAGAATTATGTAATTGTTGGTAGAGGTAACCTTAAAATTAAACAGGAATGTACCTTACAAAAAACCATTCTTTGTTGTTGGAAAGTTTAGATATGCAGGGGAATAAACAGAGCTTCTTTTCAGAGACAAGTTTGTAACTTATTATTTGAGCTCTACGAAAGTGTCTGGTAGTTTCGTCTATGCTACCCTTTTCTTAAGCTCCAATTTCAACCGGCCTACTTAATGTTATGGTCAGTGGATCACTGAATAACAGACAGACTAAGAATTTAGTGGTCTAGGTTTCAGTCTCCAGTTGTTATTAAGGCCTTTTCAGTCACTTTTTTTTACGGCTTCTTTCACTTCTGGAAATGGTTTGTTAATGTGAAAAATGCCAAGTTGTATCAGCAGGTCAACCTTTTGTGACTGGGTAAATCAGTTTAAAGGTCAAGGGAAAGCAAGCCATACCATCTCAAATAGGACCATGCCTTATAAAGCACAATGATGTTCAAATCAATTTTGGCTTGTGAACAACTTTACTTACTCAATCGTGTTACTCGTCTTTCCCTCCCACCTGTCAGTGCAATGTCTCCATATTATTTGCAGTGGATGAATGTTTTCTCTGCTCTCCAGCTACCTGCTCAGCATTCTCTATTTGGATTGAGAATTTGATTTTATAACTGGACATTGACAAACTTCTGGTGTAGTACAGAATTCTTAGCATCTATTCTATGATGTCATTGTCATAATTCTTCTTCAGATCCATGCTGTTTCAGATATATGTTAGTCAGGTACAACCATTTTATATTATTAACATGCTAGTAAGATCCATTGTGGTGCCAGCATAGCCTGTGCATGCCAGTAGCAGCTACAACTGCCAATTGCCACTTGGAACCAGTGGCTTTCAACAATTTTAGAATTTTTTTTATGTATCACATCCACTTATGTAGCTTAACAGTCAGCATGTGTGACAATCGCAATTCAGTTTGGCATTTATAGAGAATTTTATTTAGAGGCAGAAATGGAATGAGTTCAACTCAGCAATGTGAGGTCAATTGAAGAGCTACCTGAATGAAAAAGTATTGGCTGCAAGGTTTGGAAAGATGACAACAGGAGGGAGATTGATGTGATGACCCCATGGCCCTCCATACCAAAACTAAATGACACAATTGGCAGAGGATGTCACATTGACCATTTGGCATTATGTGGTCCTTTTGGCCTGATTGCAGAATTTTGGAAAACTAAAAAATATAAAGATAGAGATGGGAAGGGTGCAGACAGATATTTAAGGGATCGGCTTGATGCATAGAAAAGTATTTTTGGTGAGGGAATTATAGGAATTGTCATATTTCATCAGTTAATTGTTTCAGTGGAATAGGAATAGTAGTAAAGTTGCACCAGAGTGAAGGATTATCTTGATGGCAGAACTGAATGTCTGGCTAACAAATATTATCATTATACAAGTAGAAATGCCAGCAACAAATATGGATGACAGTGAAATTGAAAAATGCATAATTCTCTTAATGAACTCATGCAGTATGTCAAAAGGAATTAGAATGGTAATGTGGAGTGCAGCCATTGATGATGATAGATCATAGAAAACAATGAGAGAGTTTAGTCTTCACAAGTGCAATGGGAGGGGAGAGAGTCTAGTAGAATTCTGAATTCTACTGTGGATGTGTGTCAGACATTGCGAATATACTTTTTCATAGACCATTGAAAGAAGTTTATGTAAGTGAAGCCATAGATGGAAACTTGATGGAATAGCCTTAAAAGAGGTGTTAATACACTCAAGACATGAGACTAGGATTAAAAAAGCCAGAAAAGAGGCAGCTAAGGCTAACAGATGAAATGCTGTAAAATAAAGAAATGACAAACATATAAAAATGTTGAAAGCAACAGTAGCTTGGTCACTTAAATGTAAAAAAAAAAACAGAAATATAGATAAGCTGAAGAACAGTAGGTGGAGGATAGATGTCATGATATTGATTTGAAATTGAAACAAAATAACATAGATGTCACACACAGAGAAAGAAACTATCACTTTAGGAGGTGCAAAACAAGAAGTGCAGTTTTTAGAGAAGAAAAAGATAACTGGATAATGTAAAAAGAAAATAAGGTTAAAAGATGGAAACTGCACTTTGTGGATCTTTATAATTGCCAGAAAATTAAATCAATAGAAAATGAAGATACATTGGAAGAAGGTGATAAGAGCAATTTATTCCTTATATGTGTATTTCATTACAGTTTGCATAGATTCAGTAGGAACAAATGTCCAAGTATTAATGAAATACTGCCAGAACTCTTATGAACATCATGGAAATGCTTGTAAATGAAAATAATGAAACTGGGGAAGTTTCATCAGATTTGGGATAGTGTAATTATTACACATCCAAAAAAGCAAGAACAGATATGTGCAAAAATTATATCACAATCAGCCTAATACCATATTCATCAGAAATGCACACAGGAATACTTTATTCAAAAACAAAAAGGAAAACTTTAAATAGGTCTGGTTTTAGGACAATCAGAGGATCCACAAAGCAATTTTGCACTGCATCAGATAATGGAGAACCGATTCAGGAAAAACAAGATTACATACATAATATCTGTAAATTTAAAGAAGACTTTTAATAATGTGGAACAGAATAAAGCTTTTCCCATTCATGGGCAGTGGGGTATCAATTACAGAGGTAAAGAAAGGTAGATAGCTGTAAGGTGTGGCTACTCATTGTCGCCATTGATATTTAATTTGTGTACTAAAGAGGCTATCTGATGTAAGAGTTGCTTGTCACAAACAGAAAATGAGTATTACATGACTTCCTGATGACATATCAGCAGTTGCTAAGAGTAAATGGGAAATGATCGGGTGCTTAATTAAATGGGATGAGAGCTAACTGATGGGAGGATGTCCTCATGAACAAAAAGAAAACCAAATTAATTTTATGCACAGTAGGTGGACTTACCAGATGACATAATGTTCAATTTAGACAAGGCCTTCTTGAAGAAGGGGTGAATTTATACTGGTACTGGTCATGCTGCAGTTTTTTCAGCAGCAGAGTCTTTACACCATTTCAGGTAGAACCTTCAGGTTGTTTTGGTTGAATAGGGTGCTTGGGAGTTGTAAACAGGCAATTCTGTGGTCCAGGGATAGCATCACTTCCTCGAGTCCAACTTATAGGATGACATATCTATTTCATTTTAGACTCTATATAAAAACAAAGATGAGGTGACTTACCGAACGAAAGTGCTGGCAGGTCGATAGACACACAAACAAACACAAACATACACACAAAATTCAAGCTTTCGCAACAAACTGTTGCCTCATCAGGAAAGAGGGAAGGAGAGGGGAAGACGAAAGGAAGTGGGTTTTAAGGGAGAGGGTAAGGAGTCATTCCAATCCCGGGAGCGGAAAGACTTACCTCAGGGGGAAAAAAGGACAGGTATACACTCGCACACACGCACATATCCATCCACACATACAGACACAAGCAGACATATTTAAAGACAAAGAGTTTGGGCAGAGATGTCAGTCGAGGCAGAAGTGTAGAGGCAAAGAAGTTGAAAGACAGGTGAGGTATGGGTGGTGGCAACTTGAAATTAGTGGAGATTGAGGCCTGGCGGATGACGAGAAGAGAGGATATACTGAAGGGCACTCCCCACTCCCAGATTCAACCAAACAGCCCTCGTCAAAGATTTACTGTCCTACACTCGTACTCTCTGCTGGAAGTATCACTTTGCCACGAAGAAAAATGATCCTAATCCTACTCCTAATGATCCGACTCCTCAAGACACCATCCAAATTGATACCCTGCCTGGAACAGTTCCGTCCTCCGTCACAGCGGGACCCACCTCCTCTTCCTCAAAATCACCCTCTCCAAACCTTCCAGGAATTTCTGACTTCCAGCCTTGCATCTCAATCCTTCTTAAAAAACCTTAATCCTACACCCAACATCACCGCTGCTGAAGCCCAGGCTATCCGTGATCTGAAGGCTGACCGATCCATCGTCACTCTTCCAGCAGACAAGGGTTCCACGACCTTGGTTCTTGATCGTCGGGAGTATGTGGCTGAGGGACTGCGTCAGCTTTCAGACAACACCACATACACATGCACATCGTTGTCTACCAACCCAAGTCCAACATAGCCCAGCTGTAACCAACACCTTTTCGCCTTTTTTCATTCCAGATCTCCAGTTACTTTCCGGTTCACCTTTATCTCTCCCCATATATTTTTATTTTCATTTTCATTTCACCTCATGTTACACTTTCCACCTTCTAATACCATGTCACCCTCACAACACCCCCACAACGACCCCATTAAGTTTTATTTACATTCCCTCCGCAAACATGCCTTCGCCCTAGCCAGATTACGCTCCCATATTCTATTTTCTCAGGCTTGTCTGACATTTGGCATCACCCCCAAAGGCCTCACACTTAAAGTTCCCATCTCTGGCTGCAACCCTTCCTTCCATCAGTCCCTATACCAGTTCCAAACTGAACAATCCATTGCCCTCACCCACCTAATCCTTCACCTACACATCAACTCAGCCAATGAACACACCCGTCAACTCCTATCCTTAATAAAAGTCCTTAATCTTTCCTCTCCCACATCCACACTGGCTGTTCAGAGCATCCTCCTACAGGCCAACCGTAAATTACAACAGCATGCCACCCTCCACCTCAAAAAACTATCCAATCTCCTGGTTTCCCACCTCCGGAAAGGCAACTCACTCACCCTTCACAACCTTTCCAGCAAACCTCAACCTCCTCTCATTGCACACAAACCCAGTCTCTCCCATCTACTCAATCTCCCACTTCCAGCTCCACTCCCCCCAATACCTCAAAATTCCAATCAACACAATCTGGAACCACAACACCCTAATTCAGTAGTTAACCTTTCCTCCAAACCTCTCTCCCAATCTGAAACCTCCGTCCTATCCAAAGGCCTCACCTTCAGCCCCACTCCCAGATTCAACCAAACAGCCCTCGTCAAAGATTTACTGTCCTACACTCGTACTCTCTGCTGGAAGTATCACTTTGCCATGAAGAAAAATGATCCTAATCCTACTCCTAATGATCCGACTCCTCAAGACACCATCCAAATTGAACCCTGCCTGGAACAGTTCCGTCCTCCGTCACAGCGGGACCCACCTCCTCTTCCTCAATATCACCCTCTCCAAACCTTCCATGAATTTCTGACTTCCAGCCTTGCATCTCAATCCTTCTTAAAAAACCTTAATCCTACACCCAACATCACCACTGCTGAAGCCCAGGCTATCCGTGATCTGAAGGCTGACCGATCCATCGTCATTCTTCCGGCAGACAAGGGTTCCACGACTGTGGTACTTGATCGTCGGGAGTATGTGGCTGAGGGACTGCGTCAGCTTTCAGACAACACCACATACAAATGGTAACCCCATTCCCGATGTCCAGGCGGAGCTTCAAGGAATCCTCAGAACCTTAGGCCCCCTGCAAAACCTTTCACCTGACTCCATCGACCTCCTGACCCCACCGACACCCCGCACCCCTACCTTCTACCTTCTACCTTCTTCCTAAAATCCACAAACCCAATCATCCCGGCCGCCCCATTGTAGCTGGTTACCAAGCCCCCACAGAACGTATCTTTGCCTACGTAGATCAACACCTTCAACCCATTACATGCAGTCTCCCATCCTTCATCAAAGACATCAACCACTTCCTTGAACGCCTGGAATCCTTACCCAATCTGTTACCCCCGGAAACCATCCTTGTAACCATTGATGCCACGTCCTTATACACAAATATTCCACACGTCCAGGGCCTCGCTGCGATGGAGCATTTCCTTTCACGCCGATCACCTGCCACCCTACCTAAAACCTCTTTCCTCATTACCTTAGCCAGCTTCATCCTGACCCACAACTTCTTCACTTTTGAAGGCCAGACATACCAACAATTAAAGGGAACAGCCATGGGTACCAGGATGGCCCCCTCGTATGCCAACCTATTCATGGGTCGCTTAGAGGAAGCCTTCTTGGTTACCCAAGTCTGCCAACCCAAAGTTTGGTACAGATTTATTGATGACATCTTCATTATCTGGACTCACAGTGAAGAAGAACTCCAGAATTTCCTCTCCAACCTCAACTCCTTTGGTTCCATCAGATTCACCTGGTCCTACTCCAAATCCCATGCCACTTTCCTTGATGTTGACCTCCACCTGTCCAATGGCCAACTTCACACGTCTGTCCACATCAAACCCACCAACAAGCAACAGTACCTCCATTATGACAGCTGCCACCCATTCCACATCAAACGGTCCCTTCCCTACATCCTAGGTCTTCGTGGCAAACGAATCTGCTCCAGTCCGGAATCCCTGAATCATTACACCAACAACCTGAAAACAGCTTTCGCATCCCGCAACTACCCTCCCGACCTGGTACAGAAGCAAATAACCAGAGCCACTTCCTCGTCCCCTCAAACTCAGAATCCCCCACAGAAGAACTACAAAAGTGCCCCACTTGTGACAGGATACTTTCCGGGACTGGACCAGACTCTGAATGTGGCTCTCCAGCAGGGATACGACTTCCTCAAATCCTGCCCTGAAATGAGATCCATCCTTCATGAAATCCTCCCCACTCCACCAAGAGTGTCTTTCCGCCATCCACCTAACCTTCGTAATCTGTTAGTTCATCCCTATGAAATCCCCAAACCACCTTCCCTACCCTCTGGCTCCTATCCTTGTAACGGGCCCCGATGCAAAACCTGTCCCATGCACCCTCCCACCACCACGTACTCCAGTCCTGTAACCCGGAAGGTGTACACGATCAAAGGCAGAGCCACGTGTGAAAGCACCCACGTGATTTATCAACTGACCTGCCTACACTGTGAAGCATTCTATGTGGGAATGACCAGCAATAAACTGTCCATTCGCATGAATGGACACAGGCAGACAGTGTTTGTTGGTAATGAGGATCACCCTGTGGCCAAACATGCCTTGGTGCACAGCCAGCACATCTTGGCACAGTGTTACACCGTCCGGGTTATCTGGATACTTCCCACCAACACCAACCTATCCGAACTCCGGAGATGGGAACTTGCCCTTCAGTATATCCTCTCTTCTCGTCATCCGCCAGGCCTCAATCTCCGCTAATTTCAAGTTGCCGCCACCCATACCTCACCTGTCTTTCAACTTCTTTGCCTCTACACTTCTGCCTCGACTGACATCTCTGCCCAAACTCTTTGTCTTTAAATATGTCTGCTTGTGTCTGTATGTGTGGATGGATATGTGCGTGTGTGCGAGTGTATACCTGTCCTTTTTTCCCCCTAAGGTAAGTCTTTCCGCTCCCGGGATTGGAATGACTCCTTACCCTCTCCCTTAAAACCCACTTACTTTCGTCTTCCCCTCTCCTTCCCTCTTTCCTGATGAGGCAACAGTTTGTTGCGAAAGCTTGAATTTTGTGTGTATGTTTGTGTTTGTTTGTGTGTCTATCGACCTGCCAGCGCTTTCGTTCGGTAAGTCACATCATCTTTGTTTTTATATATAATTTTTCCCACGTGGAATGTTTCCTTCTATTATATTGATATCATTTTAGATTCTTTATGATATGTGAAAGATATTTATAATCTGTTTTCGTTTTGACAATTAGTCACTGTGGTCACTTATCCAAGTGAAACTGTGCAGCTTGTTGGTTCCACAATGGAAGCTGTGGGTGAATTCTGCAGCTTTTTATGCTTTCTCCATAAGTTAGTATTCTGTCAGCAAATACTTCTTTAATAAAAGCCATTGTAGATTTTAAAAAAATAAAAAAAAAATAAATAAAAAAATTACATATTAATAATGCTATATGTATTAATAATAACATTTACATATTAATAATGCTATATGTATTAATAATGCTACACATATTAATAATGCTATTAAGCTAAATATTTTATGAGCAGCATAAATTAAATGAAGTTTGTATGATCCAATCACTTGATCTACACAAACTTTCATATGAATTACACACACACACACACACACACACACACACACACACACACACACACACACATGTGCATGGATTCAGAAGACCATGCAAAAAAGACGTAATAGCAACAACTGAACAGGGCAAAAGAGCTTTTTATAGAATGAAACAGCAGCTAAGATACATACACATTAATCATGAACCATGAGATACATTCATGAAAAACAATATTTGGAGCACAGCTCAGAATGGATGCAAAACATGGACAGTAGGGAAGACAGAAATGAAACAATTAGAAGCCTTAAAAATGTTGTTGTAAGTGACTATTGAAAATCAGTTGGATTATTCAATTATGGAATGAAGAGATACTGCAATAAGTCATTGAGAAAAAATGACAATAAAGGAAATAATCAATTAAAGAGTCAGAATTGTTACTGAAAGCTATTGTTTTTGGTGTAGTATAAGATAAAAATCACAGTGTCTGACTGAGATATGAACTATAAATCAGGCAGGTCATTGATGAAGTAGGATACAACAGTTACAATGAAATGAAGGATATCTGGAAAATGAAAAAAGTAAAGAATTGCATCAAACCAACCATAGGGGCAATAGTATCCCATTACTGTGTATTTATTTATTAATGATTCATTCTTCATCTCATGGGGCTACTGTGACATATGATAATGAAATATACAAACCTATTATGATACATAAAGTAAAGGAAAAGCAACCACTCGGATAGCTGAATGATGTGAGACACATACAAACACTCAATACCATATATACACTAGCTTTTGAGCTCTTGCTCTTTCTCTAGCAAAAGTACACACATTCACATTCACACACATAACCACACAGACACCCAAATGCTCACATCTGTGGCACACTCATGCCTGTGGCAAGACTGACTGTTGATCAG
Source organism: Schistocerca piceifrons (assembly GCF_021461385.2). Classification (NCBI taxonomy): domain Eukaryota; kingdom Metazoa; phylum Arthropoda; class Insecta; order Orthoptera; family Acrididae; genus Schistocerca; species Schistocerca piceifrons. The sequence continues at coordinate 584,336,888 of NC_060140.1, read as the reverse complement.
TGCTGTCTGATTGGCAACAATTGTTACTTTCAGACAAGTGCTTGTTCTCAACAAGAATCATCTTAAGAGAACTGATGTACTATGCTATCACTGTAAGAGTCTTCATCTTCTTGTCTAGTTGAGGTTTGTGGACTAATGTCTCATATGGACTGGATAACATGCTTTTAGAATGTAGATATTTGATCTGTTGGAACCAAGCTGGACAAAATATTGGCTCATCTGACATCAGGGAAAGAAAATATATGAAATAATTTAAGTATGCCAGAGTGAACAATACTCTGATTATAAAGATATATTCTGATTCAAATTATCAAAATGTCTGTCACTGAAAGCAAGCCTCCACTGACAGAAAACCTGGTGAACTATAACTTGTGATACATCTTTAAAATTCAGCAAACCATTATAGTACAAGGTCATTAAGCTGGGGAGAGGGAAATCACCGTTTTTGGCTCTCTGTTAACCACTCTTGCATTCCGTATTACAAATGGCAAATAAGCCCAGTGCTGTGTTGATGGTGAACTGTAAGTTGCAATAAATTTGCAAAATTCAGCAAATCATTGACAGTACAAGATTGTTAAGCCAAAGGGAGGGGAATCGCCTCTTTTGTCTATCTATTAATCACTCTTACAGTCTGTGTTATAAATCGCGAATAAGCCCAGTGGTGACCAGTCTGAAAACTGTTCAACCCTCCCACTTCAGGACAGTTTCTCTTCAGAAATTACCCTAAACTGCCATCATCTATCACGTTACAGATGCAGAAACTAATACTGTTTCAAAAGACATGACTGTAATACTCTTAGAGTTTCTTAATAAGAAGATTAGTATCACCATACAATATCATAAAAGTAATTGAAAGCGGAAATTTATCTATGTGAGCCATTTCTTGTACAAAAATTTTTACAGAATTTTGTGCTTACAGAGAAAATCATACAAGAGGTTTATAGTTTCTTTGGATCATAGACAGACACAACATTAAGATTTGGCAGACAGATTTATTTTTTTTTGACTCTGTAGAATGACATTGCTTATTGTGAGAAATGATGAGTCAAAACATTATGACAATTTACTTAGCAGTGTGTTGGTCCAACTTTGGAACACAATAAAGAAGCTATTTTCTAAGGCATGGTTTCAATAAGTCCATAGTAGGGATTCAGGTTTGTGAGAGCAGAGATGGTGCTTGATAGTGACACAGATATGTCCTGTTGGTTTCAGATAAAGTGAATTGGTAGCCAAGACATAAACGTGAGTTCACTATCATGCTCCCCAAACCATTGTAGCACAATTCTGGCCATGAGACATGGACAGGTATCCTGCTGAACATGGCATCACCAATGGGTAGACATCAATTCTGAGAGTATGCAGGTGGTCCACTATAATATTTACATAGTTCACAGATGTCATCATGCCTGCAGTTACTCCCATAGGTTGCATGGAAACCTAGGTGAATATCTCCCATTGCAGAACACTGATCTCTCCCCCATTGGACAGCATTTGTGGCATGGTGCATGTTTGAGGCACCCATTTCCCCAATGATGGCATTTCCACATATGACCACTGACTTGGTGGTGGAAAGAGAAAGTGATTCATCCAACCAGACATCATGTTTTCATCTTCTTGATGATTCCATGACCACTGCATTATAATTGATGATGATGAGTCATCATAAAAACATGAAGGATCATCTGCTGTAGAAAACCATGATCAACTGTGTGTACTGAACAGTCTGCTCCAAAGCACTTGTACTTGCACCAGCAGTGTACTCAGCCATCAGATGTGCTGTAGATCACTATGTGTCCTGTTTTACAGAGTGGATGAGCCTGTGATTTTCACATTCTGTGTTGAAGCATGGACATCTTACATATTATCACCAGCTCATGGTTTCACCATCCATCAACTGCTTTCCATAGATGCTTATGACAGTAGTGTGCAAACCTCTGGCCAGCTTGCTATTTGAGATGCTACAAGGCCAGACCAATTTGCCATTTGTCAAAGTTGCTTATGTCAATGAATTTTCCCTATTTGCAGCCTGTCTCATGATTAGAATGAGCCCCCATTTGTCTCCTTCCTGCTTATATACTTTCTTTTCTGTATTACGTGCCTACATGCCATCAGGTGTCATTCAGTCTCAAGATTATCAGTGGTCATAATGTTTGGCTCATTAGTTAAGGTACATCACAAATATTGTGCATTCACTTTTTTTTAAATAGCAACAATTTTGTTTAGCTTTTTTAGTAAAATGAATTCTGTGCATCTTTATGAACAGATTTATTTTATTAGGTAATCTTTTAACACTGTAATATTACTTTCCCAATAGACAGTCTTGTTGTTTCTTTGGAAAGTTACTGTCATGCGCACCATCCTGTAGATTTTGGGGATGATTAACAGACCATTTATTAACCAAAATATCAAGATCCTTTTTCAGGGACTGTCAGTTGTTAGCTCATATTTCTTCCATGTGTTATGTATTGTTATCCATTCTGAACTATGAGAGAGAGAGAGAGAGAGAGAGAGAGAGAGAGAGAGAGAGAAAGAAATGTGAAGCACCCAGAAGACGAGGTCAGATTTCAATGTAACTCTGTACACAGACACACCATCAGTGCCCCTGTAAATGATTTGGAGTTACCATTTGCTATTACTGATAGACTGGCCACCAGAGTACATTAGTATTGTTTTATGTAGTGTATGAACATTGTCATAATTTGAGTGATCACTGTGAAGGACACAGATAAGCCATATACTCGCCATCAGCACATGGCATAGGTTGATGGGGGCCTGTCTCCATTTGACCCGAAGAATCATGCAATGTGCAGATTTACCAAGCAGTCAGATGTGACAATGGCACAGTGGTGGACTGCAATGGAATGTTTGAGCAAGCACACTCATCTTCAAAGTTGTGGTCAACCAAATCTGACCACTACAAGAGAATACCACTATATTGTGCACCAAGCATGTGATAACGCTTTTACATCTGTTCCTGCCATTCGAGAAAAAGTAATGAACTCCCTGGAACATTTTGTGTCAACCTACACCATTGGTCAGAGACTATCAACAGTCAGACTAGAGAATTATGATTCCATGCATAGGCTGCCATTAACACCGCACCTCAAACATCAGTACCTGGAGTGGTGCCATGACTGGTAAGTGTTGTGTTCAGCAATGAATTACAGAACTGCATTACCCCGGATGACTCTCATTGTCAAGTGTGATGGAGACATGAAGAGAGGTTCCATTCTTCCAGAGTTTTGGAGAGGCATAGCATTTTGGTGTGAGGGGGGGGGGGGGGGGGGGCATCAGGGACGACTTAAATCACAGCTGGTAGTGACAGGAAATGTGGATGGCACAACAGTACATCATGGTCATCCTGTGTCCTCATACGTTACCTCTCATGTGGCAGTATTGTGGTGCAATTTTTCAACAGGACAGTGCTCGTTCACACTTGTCTGTATGAACTGTCCGCATGATCTACATCTACATCTACATTTATACTCAGCAAGCCACCCAACGGTGTGTGGCAGAGGGCACTTAACGTGCCACTGTCATTACCTCCCTTTTCTGTTCCAGTCACGTATGGTTCGCGGGAAGAACGACTGTCTGAAAGCCTCCGTGTGCACTCAAATCTCTCTAATTTTACACTTGTGATCTCCTCGGGAGGTATAAGTAGGGGGAAGCAATATATTCGATACCTCATCCAGAAACGCATCCTCTCGAAACCTGGCGAGCAAGCTACACCGCGATGCAGAGCGCCTCTCTTGCAGAGTCTGCCACTTGAGTTTGCTAAACATCTCCGTAACACTATCACGGTTACCAAATAACCCTGTGACGAAACGCACCGCTGTTCTTTGGATCTTCTCTATCTCCTCCGTCAACCCGACCTGGTACGGATCCCACACTGATACTCAAGTATAGGTCGAACGAGTGTTTTGTAAGCCACTTCCTTTGTTGATGGACTACATTTTCTAAGGACTCTCCCAATGAATTTCAGCCTGGTATCCTCCTTACCAACAATTAATTTTATATGATCATTCCACTTCAAATCGTTCCGCACGCATACTCCCAGATATTTTACAGAAGTAACTGCTACCAGTGTTTGTTCCGCTATCATATAATCATACAATAAAGGATCCTTCTTTGTATGTATTCGCAATACATTACATTTGTCTATAGTCAGTTGCCACTCCCTGCACCAAGTGCCTATCCGCTGCAGATCTTCCTGCATTTCTCTGCAATTTTCTAATGCTGCAACTTCTCTGTATACTACAGCATCATCCGTGAAAAGCCGTATGGAACTTCCAACACTGTCTACTAGGTCATTTATATATATTGTGAAAAGCAATGGTCCCATAACACTCCCCTGTGGCACGCCAGAGGTTACTTTAACGTCTGTAGACGTCTCTCCATTGATAACAACATGCTGTGTTCTGTTTGCTATAAACTCTTCAATCCAGCCACACAGCTGGTCTGATATTCCGCAGGCTCTTACTTTGTTTATCAAGCGACAGTGCAGAACTGTATCGAACGCCTTCCGGAAGTCGAGGAAAGTACCATCTACCTGGGAGCCTGTATCTAATATTTTCTGTGTCTCATGAACAAATAAAGCGAGTTGGGTCTCACACGACCGCTGTTTCTGGAATCCATGTTGATTACTACAGAGGTTTCCAAAAACGACATGATACGCGAGCAAAAAACATGTTCTAAAATTCTACAACAGATCAACGTCAGAGATATAGGTCTATAGTTTTACGCATCTGCTCGATGACCCTTCTTGAAAACTGGGACTACCTGTGCTCTTTTCCAATCATTTGGAACCTTCCGTTCCTCTAGAGACTTGCAGTACACGGCTGTTAGAAGGGGGGGGCAAGTTCTTTCGCGTACTCTGTGTAGAATCGAATTGGTATCCCATCAGGTCCAGTGGACTTTCCTCTGTTGAGTGATTCCAGTTGCTTTTCTATTCCTTGGACACTTATTTTGATGTCAGCCATTTTTTCGTTTGTGCGAGGATTTAGAGAAGGAACTCCAGTGTGGTCTTCCTCTGTGAAACAGCTTTGGAAAATGGTGTTCAGTATTTCAGCTTTACGCGTGTCATCCTCTGTTTCAATGCCATCATCATCCCGGAGTGTCTGGATATGCTGTTTCGAGCCACTTACTGATTTAACATAAGACCAGAACTTCCTAGGATTTTCTGTCAAGTCGGTACACAGAATTTTACTTTCGAATTCACTGAGCACTTCACGCATAGCCCTCCTTACGCTAACTTTGACATTGTTTAGCTTCTGTTTGTCTGAGAGGTTTTGGCTGCATTTAAACTTGGAGTGAAGCTCTCTTTGCTTTCGCAGTAGTTTCCTAACTTTGTTGTTGAACCACGGTGGGTTTTCCCCCTCCCTCACACTTTTACTCAGCACGTACCTGTCTAAAACGCATTTTACGATTGCCTTGAACTTTTTCCATAAACACTCAACATTGACAGTGTCGGAACAGAAATTTTCGTTTTGATCTGTTAGGTAGTCTGAATTCTGCCTTCTATTACTCTTGCTAAACAGATAAACCTTCCTCCTTTTTTTATATTCCTATTAACTTCCATATTCAGGGATGCTGCAATGGCCCTATGATTACTGATTCCCTGTTCTGCACTTACAGAGTCGAAAAGTTCGGGTCTGTTTGTTATCAGTAGGTCCAAGATGTTATCTCCATGAGTCGGTTCTCTGTTTAATTGCTCGAGGTAATTTTTGATAGTGCACTCAGTATGATGTCACTCGATGCTCTGTCCCTACCACCCGTCCTAAACATCTGAGTGTCCCAGTCTATAGGTGGTAAATTGAAATCTCCACCTAAGACTATAGCATGCTGAGAAAATTTATGTGAAATGTATTCCAAATTTTCTCTCAGTTGTTCTGCCACTAATGCTGCTGAGTCAGGAGGTCGGTAAAAGGAGCCAACTATTAACCTAGCTCGGTTGTTGAGTGTAACCTCCACCCATAATAATTCACAGGAACTATCCACTTCTACCTCACTACAGGATAAACTATTACTAACAGCAACAAACACACCACCACCGGTTGCATGCAATCTATCCTTTCTAAACACCGTCTGTGCCTTTGTAAAAATTTCAGCAGAATTTATCTCTGGCTTCAGCCAGCTTTCTGTACCTATAACGATTTCTGCTTTGGTGCTTTCTATCAGCACTTGAAGTTCCAGTACTTTACCAATGCAGCTTCAACGATTAAATTACCGATTGCTGCTTGGTCTCCGCATGTCCTGACTTTGCCCCGCACCCTTTGAGGCTGTTGCCCTTTCTGTACTTGCCCGAGGCCATCTAATCTAAAAAACCACCCAGTCCACACCACACAACCCCTGGTACCCGTGTAGCCGCTTGCTGCGTGTAGTGGACTCCTGACCTATCCAGCGGAACCCGAAACCCCACCACCCTATGGCGCAAGTCGAGGAATCTGCAGCCCACACGGTTGCAGTACCGTCTCAGCCTCTGATTCAGACCCTCCATTCGGCTCTGTACCAAAGGTCTGCAGTCAGTCCTGTCAACGATGCTGCAGATGGTGAGCTCTGCTTTCATCCCGCTAGCGAGACTGGCAGTCTTCACCAAATCAGATAGCCGTCGGAAGCCAGAGAGGATTTCCTCCGATCCATAGCGACACGCATCATTGGTGCCGACATGAGTGACCACCTGCAGATGGCATCCGTAAGGACCCTTTCCACATCTGGAATGACTCCCCCTGGTATGCACACAGAGTGCACATTGGTTTTCTTCCCCTCTCTCTTGCTGCCATATCCCTAAGGGGCCCCCCATTACACGCCTGACGTTGGAGCTCCCAACAACCAGTAACCTCCCCCTCTGCGACCGCCCGGATCTTGCAGTCTGAGGGGCAACCTCTGAAACAGGACAAGCAGCTATGTCCGGCCGAAGATCAGTATCAGCCTGAGACAGAGCCTGAAACCGGTTTGTCAGACAAACTGGAGAGGCCTCCTGTTCAGCCCTCCGGAATGTCTTTTGCCCCCTGCCACACCTCGAGACGACCTCCCACTCTACCACAGGTGAGGGATCAGCCTCAATGTGGGCAGCATCCCGGGCAGCCACAGTTGTAGTCCGGTCGGGGGATGCTTGGGACAAGCTGGCTGTCCCCGACAAACCTCCATCCGGACCCCCACAGTGATGCCCATTTTGGCAACAGCCTCAAGCTGTGTGACCGAAGCCAACACTGCCTGAAGCTGGGAGCGAAGGGATGCCAACCCAGCCTGCATCTGAACACAGCAGTTGCAGTCCCTATCCATGCTAAAAACTGTTGTGCAAAGAACGTCTGAACTAATCTACAGAGAGCACAAACAATTCGACACAAAATTTAAATGGTTATTAAAATACAAGGTTGCCTAGTAAATGCAGTAATGCTGCTACTTGCGCACTGCTGACACACTGCTCGGCGGCGGAAGGAGACTAAGCGATTTTACACTATTCAGGTACTAAAACCTACAAATACTATAATACGCCCAAAATTTATGAATTAAATAATGCAAGTACCAAAAACATGCAAAGAAATTAAGAATTAAACTATGTAACAAATAAGTGAGCTAAGAGTATACGACTTGCTGCTGGCAGCTGCTTATCCAACGGCGGCAGGGAGCACACTGGCTGTGACCAACCGACACAATGATGTTGAGGTGGTGACCAGCAGGAACCCCAGATCTGACTCCGTTAGAGTGTGTGTGGGAACAGCACAGACATCAGCTCTGTTCAGTGTCTGTAACAAGGGTACCGAGGACTAGTTGCAACAATTATGGGTCTGACATCCTTCCAAATTAAATCAGTGCATGAAACCAGGTCACAGGGTTTGCAAGTTGATACTGATAAGTGCTCATACATTGCCAAGTTCTTTGCAAATTTGACTCAGTTTTGCTGTCACATACCCTCTCAACCTGTGAAGTTTCAATATGTTTCCTCCTCCCCTTCTTGGTGCTTCACATTTTTTGTCAGGCAGTGTAGAATGAGAAGAGAATTAGATTTTGAAAAATATTTTTGAAAGATTGGAAAAGCAACGAAAAGTAATTCTTTGTGGTGAAGAGAGAATTGTGGGTAGGATAAACCCCACTTTAAGACATGATACTGAACCAATCATATCACTTTAAAAAATTTGGTTTTTGCATGCAATACTTGGTTGGTTAATTTCACGTTGGAAATCTACTTTTGAAATAGTCCAATGAATTGAGAAGTGAAGATAATATTGAAATGCATAGCTTTTCATGTAATATAATCATTAGGTATTTGATGAATAATAGCACACAGCTTCTGTGCTATGCAAGTTCTGATTGTGGCCCACACAACAAAGTTAGAATGGTTGTACAGGTGTTGTGCTGGGAGAACAAAGTTGCAGAAATACTTCTACCGACGTTTGTTAGTGAATGTTATTCTGTTTATACATTGCTTATCATTTAGTCTGTAAAATCACTGGTAATCTATTGTTTAGTAAGATTTTTATATATTATATATTCTTGTTAATCATGCAGACAGTTCATACACACAGAATTCACTTTGTATGAAAATTTTGAAAATACTAGTTCTGCTTGCCACTGAAGAATTCTTGTATCAATGTAGGGACTTCAGAAAGTAATTTAGTGCATCAAGACTTGCATATTGTCAGAAAAGAACCCATGTTCTGAGTTGCCTGCACACACAGTACTGGTGTAGCATGGATAACAGGTGCATTACAGTGTGAGAGTGAAATGGTGTGGGAACTGGAAACATACTCCAAAGTTGAGGTATGTGGGACAGTATGATTCTTGTGGGCAAAATGTCTAAGTTAAACACAGGTTAGACATGAAATTCTGGTGGTATATGGACCAAATGCTGTGTGGCATGCAGGTGTAGTGAAATGGTGGCAATAAGTTTCTTCACAGCTGATGATTGTAAAAGAGAGCCATGAACATTGACAATAGACAATGGACAACAATGTCCAGGCAGTCAAGGAAGAACATCTGGGGGAGAGGGGGGAGGGGGGAAGATTTTCTAATGATGAGGATGTTTTCCAAATGCCTCCATGAACTAGGAGCAGATTTCTATTGTTGGGGTTTGAATAGATGGTGGAATGTTCCGACTGGTGGTAACAGAGGCTTTGGTGACTATGTTAAAAAATAGTGTCATATATCTGTGTCACGTTGAGTATGGTACAGATTTCTGTCAGAGTTGCTTGGCCTGCTATGATAATATGTAACTTTTGTTGTGAAGTCCAGTAAGTTATTTGTTTAGATATTTTCAGTTTTATATGTCTTGCCATTTTTTCCACTGCTATTGACAATTTGTCTTTTTCCTTGTCAAACTGACTCTGATTAATTGTGCTTTTTAATGTAACTGTGTAGATTGCAGAGAGAGCGAGCTTTGGCAGCCGAAAGAGAGAAGCTGGAGGGCCAGTCAGTGGATGCCCTCCAAAAGTTGCCCTGTCCCGGCAGTATGGGATGCTCCACCAACGTTCCAAATAGCAGTGGCCGTCCAGTGGCATCTAGCCCCAGGTATACTTCTTATTTTTATGCCTATACATGCATTTCATTTCATTCTGGTGTCTGCAAGGTTCAGGGATTCACACACATTTTGTGAAGTGCTCAGAAAAAATACAAACATTCTTGTCCCACTTTGTGAAAATATGTTTTCAGAAGGTAGAAATAAATATAACAGTGTTGTTGTCGTTTTCAGTCCAATGACTGGTTTGATGGAGTTATCTGTACTGATCTATCACATGGTAGTCTTTTCATCTTTGCATAATTATTGTCAGCAACACTGACTTGAATCTGCTTACTGTAGTCAGTTGTCAAGGCTTCATCTTCCTTTATAATTTTTACCCCCACACTTCCCTCCAGTAGCAAATTTACTATTCCTTGGTGTGCCATGTCAACTTATCTCTTCTTTTAGTCAAGTTGTGCCATAAATTTCTTTCCACCCAATTCAATTCAGTACATCTTTATTAGTTATCTAATCTACCAAACTAATCTTCAGCATTCTTCTGTGGCACACAAAGCACATCAAGAGCTATGATTCTCTTTTTGTCTGTACTGTACACATTTCACTTTCATGTAAGGCTACACTCCTGCAAAATACTCTCAGATAAAACTTTATAAGAGTTGAATTTGTATTCAGTGCTAGCATTTTTCTCTTTTTGTGGAAAGGTTTTGTTAATGCTGTCAGTCTGCATTTTATATACTCTTTAATTGTAATGTTGTCATCTATTACACTGCTTGCAGACTGATGTTCACTGCTTTCCTAAACTAATTCCCTCAACATCAACTGATGTAATTCGACTTCAATCTATTACTCTTATTTTGCTTTTCCTTATATTCATTTTTTAACTTGTTTTTAACACACTATCCACTTTATTTAATTGCTCTTTGAATTGTTCGCCATCTCTGGCAGAATTATAATGTTGTTGGCAGATCCCAGTGTCTTTATTTCTTCTCCAAGGGTTGTAATTCTTTTTCAACATTTTTCCTTAGTTTCTTTCATTGATTATTCAATGTACAGATTGAATAATATGGATATAATGTACAACCTTCACTCCCTTCTCAAGTATTGCCTCCCTTTAAAGAATGTAGTAATATTTCAGTATAATTCTATGTGTGAATTTCTTCCAAAATATGCTTATTAACAATTCCATTCTGCTTTATAATTTCCTCATTCTTGTCGCAAAGAAAACTACATCGAAAGCTTAATGGAAACAGGTGTTATATTAACTTGTTGTGAGAGCCTTCAGGTTTATTAATGGTATCTTCATCAGTACAGATTATCCTCATTTTCAGTTTCCACTTTTTTGTATATTAATTTCCATGTCTACAATAGTTACAAACAGTCCTCTGCCACGTAAACTGTACCAACCATCAACAGTATCGTAACCTCAATAGCTGTAATCCCTTCCGCACCAAAAAATCTCTCCCATACAGTTTAGCGAACTGTGGACAGTTGATCTGTAGTGATGATCAGTCCCTTGCTCAGAATGCTGAAAATCTTGCTGGGGTCTTCATGGAATGCTGCTGACCACTAAAATCTAGTCCTCAGACTTATTGACTGTGCCATATGTACTCTTTCTACTAATATCCCAACCACCCCCACTTGCCAGCTGAAGCCTGCACCCACACTTATTACCCAATACCACCCTGGACTGGAGCAGTTAAACCACATACTCCATTAGCCCTTCAACTGCCCTGCACGCCCTGGAATGAGGAATACCCTTATCTAAATCTTCCCCACGTCACCCAAAGTGGTGTGCCAGTACCTACCCAGTCTGTAAAGTATCATGGTCCATCCTTATGCTATCCTTACACAGCACAGTCTATTACACTGTTTGTTGTCACAGACATATATTATGCCATTAGAGATATGATCTCCTGTGAAGCAGTTATGTCATATGTCTGCTCTATTGCAGCTTCTGCACAAGCTCTTGATGTTGGTGTGACCACAAACAAACTTTCCATCTGAACCCTCCCAATCCCCAATCCAACAGCTCCCCATGCACTACTCAAATGGCTCACTTTAGTTCAGTTAATCTGCCCCCAAAATTCTCACTCTTCCTGTCTTCAGCCTTGATGCCCCTTGTCTCCTCACTGCCTGCCATTTGTTTTGTTGTGTACCAGTATACCATAAAAGACATTCCCTGCCGTCACCTGGGTGAGCTTGTTGGTGCCACATTCCTGTTCTGTTCTATTGCTGTCCTTCCATAGCCCTCTTGCATCCTTCTCCTTACCTGTGTCTCCCCCATCCCTCTGCCTTGCTCCTGAAGCACAAGTTCAATCTTGTTTATATGCCTATACAGTTAGAGATTGTCTTTTCTCTTTTCATTGTTTTGTTTTCTAGAATTTGTGTGAAGTGATTTAGGGATACCAGAAAGAATCTTATTCAGTATTCCCATAGAGGGAGTTGAGTTGTGCTATAAGTTTAGATTAGATTATTACTTATTCCATAGGTCATGAATACAACACTTCATAATGATGTGGAACGTGTCAGGTTAATAAAAGGTGTCTATACGAGATATTACATTACACAAAATATTACATGACACTTAATATTTTTACTTTTTTTTGGGGGGGGGGGGGGGAAGGGGGTTAACCACTTACGATATCCAAAAATTCATCTAATGAGTAGAAGGAGTTGCCATTCAGAAATTCTTTTAATTTCCTTTTAAATGCTATATGGCTATCTGTCAGACTTTTGATGCTGTTAGGTAAGTGACCAAAGACTTCTGTGGCAGCATAATTTACCCTTTTCTGGGCCAAAGTTAGATTTAACCTTGAGTAGTGAAGATCATCCTTTCTCCTAGTCTTGTAGCCAAGTACACTGTTATTACTTTTGAATTTGTTTGGATTGTTAATAACAAATTTCATAAGTGCTGAAGCCCAGGCTATCCGTGATCTGAAGGCTGACCGATCCATCGTCATTCTTCCGGCGGACAAGGGTTCCACAACTGTGGTACTTGATCGTCGGGAGTATGTGGCTGAGGGACTGCGTCAGCTTTCAGACAACACTACTTACAAAGTTTGCCAAGGCAATCCCATTCCTGATGTCCAGGCTGAGCTTCAAGGAATCCTCAGAACCTTAGGCCCCCTACAAAACCTTTCACCCGACTCCATCAACCTCCTGACCCCACCAACACCCCGCACCCCTACCTTCTACCTTCTTCCCAAAATTCACAAACCCAATCATCCCGGCCGTCCCATTGTAGCTGGTTACCAAGCCCCCACCGAACGCATCCCTGCCTATGTAGATCAACACCTTCAACCCATTACATGCAGTCTCCCATCCTTCATCAAAGACACCAACCACTTTCTCAAACGCCTGGAATCCCTACCCAGTCTGTTACCCCCGGAAACCATCCTTGTAACCATTGATGCCACTTCCTTATACACAAATATTCCGCATGTCCAGGGCCTCGCTGCGATGGAGCACTTCCTTTCACGCCGATCACCTGCCGCCCTACCTAAAACCTCTTTCCTCATTACCTTAGCCAGCTTCATCCTGACCCACAACTTCTTCACTTTTGAAGGCCAGACATACCAACAATTAAAGGGAACAGCCATGGGTACCAGGATGGCCCCCTCGTATGCCAACCTATTCATGGGTCGCTTAGAGGAAGCCTTCCTGGTTACCCAGGCCTGCCAACCCGAAGTTTGGTACAGATTTATTGATGACATTTTCGTGATCTGGACTCACAGTGAAGAAGAACTCCAGAATTTCCTCTCCAACCTCAACTCCTTTGGTTTCATCAGATTCACCTGGTCCTACTCCAAATCCCATGCCACTTTCCTTGACGTTGACCTCCACCTGTCCAATGGCCAGCTTCACACGTCTGTCCACATTAAACCCACCAACAAGCAACAGTACCTCCATTATGACAGCTGCCACCCATTCCACATCAAACGATCCCATCCCTACAGCCTAGGTCTTCATGGCAAACGAATCTGCTCCAGTCCGGAATCCTTGAACCATTACACCAACAACCTAAAAACAGCTTTTGCATCCCGTAACTACCCTCCCGACCTGGTACAGAAGCAAATAACCAGAGCCACATCCTCATCTCCTCAAACCCGGAACCTTCCACAGAAGAACCCCAAAAGTGCCCCACTTGTGACAGGATACTTTCCGGGACTGGATCAGATTCTGAATGTGGCTCTCCAGCAGGGATACGACTTCCTCAAATCCTGCCCTGAAATGAGATCCATCCTTCATGAAATCCTCCCCACTCCACCAAGAGTGTCTTTCCGCCGTCCACCTAACCTTCGCAACCTCTTAGTTCATCCCTATGAAATCCCCAAACCACCTTCCCTACCCTCTGGCTCCTACCCCTGTAACCGCCCCCGGTGTAAAACCTGTCCCATGCACCCTCCCACCACCACCTATTCCAGTCCTGTAACCCGGAAGGTGTACACGATCAAAGGCAGAGCCACGTGTGAAAGCACCCACGTGATTTACCAACTGACCTGCCTACACTGTGAAGCGTTCTATGTGGGAATGACCAGCAACAAACTGTCCATTCGCATGAATGGACACAGGCAGACAGTGTTTGTTGGTAATGAGGACCACCCTGTGGCTAAACATGCCTTGGTGCATGGCCAGCACATCTTGGCACAGTGTTACACCGTCCGGGTTATCTGGATACTTCCCACTAACACCAACCTGTCAGAACTCCGGAGATGGGAACTTGCCCTTCAGCATATCCTTTCTTCTCGCTATCCGCCAGGCCTCAATCTCCGCTAATTTCTAATTTCAATTTGCCGCCGCTCATACCTCACCTGTCTTTCAACTTCATCTTTGCCTCTGTACATCCGCCCCGACTGACATCTCTGCCCAAACTCTTTGCCTTTACAAATGTCTGCTTGTGTCTGTGTATGTGTGGATGGATATGTGTGTGTGTGCGAGTGTATACCTGTCCTTTTTTCCCCCTAAGGTAAGTCTTTCCGCTCCCGGGATTGGAATGACTCCTTACCCTCTCCCTTAAAACCCATATCCTTTTGTCTTTCCTTCTCCTTCCCTCTTTCCTGACGAGGCAACCATTGGTTGCGAAAGCTAGAATTTTGTGTGTATGTTTGTGTTTGTTTGTGTGTCTCTATCGACCTGCCAGCGCTTTTGTTTGGTAAGTTTCATCATCTTTCTTTTTAGATATATTTTTCCCACGTGGAATGTTTCCCTCTATTATATATATATATATATATATATATATATATATATATATATATATATATATATATATATATATATATATATATATATCGTGAGGCTACAGTGAAGATCCCTAGTTCTTTAAATAAGTGTCTGCAGGATGATCTTGGATGAGCTCCAGCAATTATTCTGATTACATGCTTTTGTGCAATGAACACTCTTTTACTCAATGATGAGTTACCCCAGAATATGATGCCATGCGAAAGCAGAGAATGAAAATAGGTCTGCCAAGCTAATTTACTGAGATGTATATCGCCAAAATTTGCAATGATCCTAATAGCATAAGTAGCTGAACTCATAAGTTTCAGCAGGTCTTCAGTGTGTTTTTTCCAGTTAAACCCCTCATCAATGCATACACCTAGGAATTTTGAATATTCTACCTTAGCTACAGATTTCTGATCAAAGTCTATATTTATTAATGGTGTCATTCCACTTACTGTGTGGAACTGTATATACTGTGTTTTGTCAAAGTTGAATTAGAGCCCATTTGCAGAGGACCACTAATGATTTTCTGAAAAACATCATTCACAATTTCATCAGTTAATTCTTGTCTGTTGGGTGTGATGGCTATACTTGTATCATTGGCAAAAAGTACCAGCTTTGCATCTTCGTGAATATAGAATGGCAAGTCATTGGTTGGTTGGTTTGTGGGATTAAAGGGACCAGACTGCTACAGTCATTGGTCCCTGGCAAGTCATTAATATATATTAAGAACAGCAGAGGACCCAAGACCAAACCTTGTGGCACCCCATTCTTGATTGTTCCCCAGTTTGAGAAATCACCAGTTTTTTGCTGTAAACCACTGTTCCATTTATCTTGATGATTGCACATTAGTTGTTTCATATATCTTGTTATTCTGTTGCTCTGAAAGTCTGGAGAATCTAAAAATACCATTACAGTCTATTTCCTTAGAGTGGAAAATTCAACATTCATCTCCATGTGGCAGAAAGGGAACAGCCTTGTGTTGTAAGCAACTAAGAAATGCAGAGACCAGATGTTTCTGGAAAGGGTTGGGGAGATGAGAACATACCCATCACCAAGAATACCACTGACTTATTCGTGTGGATTAGCAAATGGAGTGAAAAGTAAGTCTCCTACTTCACTAATGAACAGATATCTTATTGGCTTCAAATGAAGACAGCAAGAGGAAACTGCTACATAAGAGAACGATGCAGTTGACCCAAGTGGTCTGAGTTTTCTTCTCTCAAATGATTAGCAATCTGCTTTAAAAAAATTAAATAATCAGTTTAAAAGTTTTTGTTCCAGAGCTCTAAGTGGAACACATAAAATTGAAACAGGTGTGATATCAGTAGCCCTACATTGAAAAATTGGAATGTGGATGTTCAGAACTCAACTTCTTGTTGCAGAGACTATGAAAATTAAAGATAAAATGATGTAAATGAGATTTTGAAGTTGCTGAAATCTGAAATTAAAATAGGGTACTCAACACAGTCACTTCAGAGAAAAGACCAGTGCAAAGGCACAAATAGTTACAGGTACAAATAGTCAAGACAGTGTGTAAAGGGATGCAAAAAAGCATGAAGCAAAGTACAAGGACAGTATTAACAAATCTAAATGTTCATCTAAACCCACAATGATGTGGATTTGGAAAATAGGTTTTGATAGTTATGAACCCTAATAAACCTGAATTGATTTTATAAAATACATTGTTAAGGAGATTGCAGTCATGATATGCAATTGCTGAAGTATTAAAATTTGGATCAGATGGAGACTTGAGGTAGACCTATGCCATTTGCATGCAGTTTTGTTGCTGACGGATCCATCTCATTGTCTCAATCTTTCCTTCTTTACAAGCTCCACAGAGGCTGTTTCTACTGAACTGCACAAGGAAAAAGGATGTGATGGAGAACAGCTCAGAAAAAGGATTAAGAATTGTTTCCAAAAATTTTTTATGGACTGTATGTAATTTAAACCACTTGTGAAAACTGTTATGAACTTGACTCTATAAGTGTTAACAGTTGGCAATCAGGAATTGTGCTATCACCTACATCTGAATCTGTACTCTGCTAGCGACTAATCCATTTACATATGTAATATGGGAAGAATGATTGTTTAAACATATTTATGCACACTATAATTAGTCTAATCTTGACTACACAATCTGTATGGGAGCAATACATAGAGGGTTATATTCCAGATTCATCACTTAAAGTTGGTTCTAGAAACTTTGTAAGTAGACTTTCATGGGACAGTTTGTGTCTATCTTGAAGACTCTGCTAGACCAGTTCTTTCCGTGCCACCCTCCCATGGCCCGAACAAACCTGTGACCATTGATGCTGCCCTTCATAGTGTTTGTTGAATATTCCCTGTTAGTCCTGTCAGATATGATCCCACACATTAGAGCAATATTCTAGGATTGATAGCATGAGTGTTTTGTACACAGTCTTATTCATAGAGTGATTGCACTTCCCTAGTAATTACCAATGAAGCACAGTCTGCCACCTGCTTTACCTATGACTAAGACTGTGTGATTGTCCTGTTTCATGTCCCTACAAATTGTTCACCCATGTGTTTGTAAGAGTTGATTAACTATTTTTTTATTTATTCATATGGCTCACATCAGTTTAAAATTACAGATATATAACATTAGTAATACTATATATAACAGGAATATGAAAATACAATACTATGTAGAAAACTAACTAAATGTCAATATCTAGGTTCCTAATCCATATAAGAACCGTATCATCAGCTCTCATGGGATCGCTCCAACTCCTCTGATAGGAATGCGAGGGGCATTCATATCTAATGTGCTTGACTGACTGGTTTTAAGCCGCTCAGTCATAAAATGGAGACTCTGTAGCACCCCATTTGTAAAGAGAGTCTACACATCGTCCATGACCAGTGTGATCTCTGTTCAGTTTGACCCACATTTTCCTGTCGAGTTCTGTGCCAGCTGTATCGCAGCTATACTTTCGGAACCACTCACACTCTTCAGGATATTCAATAAATTGACAGCTCTGGTCCCACTAGTCTCTCACCCCAGCATTACTGACCTCTAGCTGTTCTGCTTGCCGTAATGGCGAGTTCCTTGAACAGTCTACTTTATCGTAAATTTGGTATGTCTTCCTGTATGGGTAATTCCAGGTTCTCCCGTAGCTTGTGGTATATCCTAGGCAAGGCCTCACTTCTGCAGATTGTGGGTGGATAAACATTGCTCAGCAGAAGAAGCCAATAAATCACTGTTCGTCATATTGCCCCAATTATTAACTGCATTGTGTGGTTCATCTCAACGTCGATCAAATTGGTGTAGCAACAGTTTAGCCACACCAAGGCACAATACTCGGCTTCTGAGAAGACCAGTGCAATGGATGATGTGCGCAAGGTATTTGCTGAAGCTCCCCATGCCATTCCATAAAAATTTTGAATAATATTGTTACGAGTTTTTATCTTGGCAGCAGTACTTTCAAGATGTTATCTATATGAAAGGGTGCAGTCAAGGGTGACGCCAAGGTATTTACAGTACTTGTTATGGCAAAGAGTGTTTCTGTTAAGTTTGACTCTGAACTCCATGCTAGCTTGTTCATTTGTCAGATGGATTGTATGTATTTCAGTTTTACTTTTACTGGGCTTAAGTCACCACATCCAAGAATCTTGGTTCTACAAGCAAGAGTGATATCATCTGCGACTTTTGTTGACCTGGTATTGGGAGATCAGAAATATACAAGTTGAATAATAGGGAGGCTAAGACGAAGCCCTGTGGTAGACCATTACCTAATTTCTTGTCTATGTTCACATTTTCTCTCATGTAAACACGGAAATATCTATTGTTTATCTTGGTGTTGATGAGAATTCCAGTTTTTTGGCATCGGATTGTTTTTAGTAATTTGTATATCATCCCTTCTCTCCAGCCTGTGTCATATGCCATGGTTAGGTATACGAATGTGACAGATGTCTGACGTTTTCTTGGAAACCAGCCTCTATGAAAGTTGTTAGGGCCAGTACCTGGTCGCAGCAACTCCTCTGTGGGCTGAAACATGCTTGCTCAACTAGGATATGTTCCGGAATGAAGCTAGTAATTCTGTTGTAGATGAGCCTCTCCAATAGTTTGTAAGTACAGCTCAAAAGGGAAATTGGTCTTAAACTTTGAGTGTGGTCAGCTGGTTTACCTGGTTTCAAAATTATTACTACTTTTGTTCTCTTTAGCTCATTGGGCAGTGATCCACTATCTATGATGATGGAGAACAAGCAAACCAGTAATTTTTTTTCCCGCCATTACTCATGTTTATCAGAAACTTCGGGTGTATATTATCCAGATCAGGTGCTTAACCATGATTAGTTTGTTTCAAGGCCTCATCCAATTCAGTCAGTGTAAATGGTGAAGAGAAATTGGATTTGTTTGGGTACTAAGCTTTTAGAGAGGTAAGTTCTTGTTTTGTTTTGGAAGTACAAGGGCTATCCACAAAGTACATTACGTTTTGGAATTAAAAATAAATAAAGATTGGAAATTTTTTTTATTATATACAGATGAAAGCCACACTTCAATACTACTTTTCTACATAGTTGCCATTTAAATTAAGGCACTTATTGTAACGATAGCTGAGCTTGGAAATTCCTTCGTCGTAAAATTCGGCCGCCTGTGCCTTCAACCACGTGGTTACCTCTTCTTGAAGCTGTGCGTCGTCATCAAAATGCTGCATAGCCAACCACTTCTTCATTGCTGGGAATAAGTGGAAGTCACTCGGTGCCAGGTTGAGACTGTACGGCGGATGAGGAAACAACTCTCACTTAAAAGATTTGAGAACTTCACGAGTGGCATTTGCCGTGTGGGCCCAGGCATTGTCGTGAATCAGCAAGAGCTTTGAGCCCAACTTTCCCCTGCGCTTGTTTTGTATTGCTCTTCTGAGGTTGTGCAGAGTTTGGCAATACCTTTGAGAGTTTATTGTAGTGCCTCTTTCCAGGAAATCCACAAAAATCGTATTTCTACCAGGTTACTGATTAACCACGTGGTTGAAGGCGCAGGCAGCCGAATTTTACGACAAATGAATTTCCAAGCTCGGCTATCGTTACGATAAGTGCCTTAATTTAAATGGCAACTATGTAGAAAAGTAGTATTTAAGTGTGGCTTTAATCTGAATATAATAAAAAAATTTCCAATACTTTATTTATTTTTAATTCCAAAACGTAATGTACTTTGTGGATAGCCCTCGTATGATGTTTGTCATGGAATGATCTATACGTTTCAATTATATGGTTAGTGATTTGGTTACCTGAAATACCAGATTTCTGCCCAGGTTTATTGGAGGCTCTGCCAAGCTTATGCAGGATACTCCATGCCTTTCTACGTGAATGTCTGTAGTTTACATTTTCTACCATCTCATACCATTGTACTCTTCTACCAACATCAAGACTTTGGAGGATATTTTCTGCAATATTGCTGTCACCAGTTTCTCTATACTATTCATAAAGTTGTTCACAATGTTAATTCCAGCCTGGTATATATTCCTTTCTGTAAACACTGTCTGCCTGTGTCTGTTCATGGGAATGGACAGTCAGTGATTTAGCTCATTTTATGTAAGTTCTCTTGGTAACATAAAGACAGCAATTCTTTATGTGTGTACCAAGTAGGCCTCTTGCCCACTCAGTTTATGAAAAATGACGTTCCTGCTCGAAAATTAATAGTCACCATGGGGTTTTAGGGCTGTAGAGAGGAATTTTGCAGAAAATCATTAAAAACTTCATCTGGGTCCAGCATTTTAAGTGCAGTGACAAAGATAAATTCAAAAGAATACAGTAAATTTAAGAAGCCTTCAGCTTTAGCAGTGGCTGTGGGTTCTTTGAGCTTGAATTTCTTGAAGAACTAAATTAACTGTTCGCAATTCTGACAAATAGTTTTCAATGAACTTAATCTACAACACCACCAGGCAGGGCAACAATGCCATTGAGCTACAGGATCTTGAGCAGCTTGCAGAGACTCAAATATTGCTAGTCACATGGAAGACCCATTTACAAAATTGGTCATTTCTGTTTCATTTGAAATATAGTCTCTCACCATGGTCTCATGTTGCATTGCCTCTTGTGTTACAAAGTTCCAAGAATGGGTCAAACAGTGAACATGCAGAATTTGCAGCTTAATGTCTCTGATTTTTCTCGCAACCTAGGAAAAAAGCGGTTTATATTTGTCCCTCTGTCAATAGAAATACTTCTGGATGACTTGATATCTAGAGGAAATAAGTGAGAACATCCATTAAAATTGTCAACAATATTTCAGCTGTAGTAGACTCAGTATTGTCCTAGGATTTCTACTAGGCCTTATCTCTTTGCCTATTTGATCCTCTGCTGCCTTCACTATTTGATTCTCAAAGCTACCCTTTCATCTTCTAATATATTCCTTTCCCCTGTTCTTGACAAGTGCAAAATGGCTAAGCAGTAATGGCTAGAGGATAAATGTAAGGCTTAGAACCTTATACCACTAGGGGAAAGGTGAATACTGCCTACAGGAAAATTAAAGGGGCCTTTGGAGAAAAGAGAAACAGCTGTATAAATATCAAGAACTTAGGTGGAAAACCAGTCCTAAGCGAAGAAGGGAAAGCTGAAAGGTGAAAAGAATGTATAGAATGTCTATACAAGGGAGATGTACTTGAGGGCAGTATTAAGAAGTGAAAGAAGGTGTAGATGAAGATGAGATGGGAGATAACCTACTGTGAGAAAAATTTGATGAAGCATTGAAAGGCCTAAGTGAAAACTAGGCCTTGGGAGCAGACATCATTCTGTCAGAAGTACTGATAGCCTTGGGAGAACCAGTCATGACTAAACTCTTCCATCTGGTTTGCAAGACGTATGAGATAGGTGAAATACCCTGAGACTTCAAGTAGAATATAATAATTCTAATTACAAAGAAAGTAGTTGCTCACAGGTGTGAATATTATCAAACTATCAGTTTATTAAGTCATGGTTGCAAAATACTAACATGAATTGCTTACAGAATAATGGAAAAATTGATAGAAGCCAACCTTTGGGAAGATCAGTTTGTATTCTGGAGAAATGTAGGAACATGCAAGGCAATACTGATTGTACAACTTGTCTTAGAAGATAAGTTAAGGAAAGGCAAACCTACATTTATAGCGTTTGTAGACTCAGAGAAATCTTTCAACAATATTAACTGGAATACTCTTTTTGAAATTCTGAAGGTAACAGGGGTAAAGTACAGGGAGAGAAAGGTTATTTGCAACTTGTACAGAAACCAGACGGCAGTTATAAGAGTTGTGGAGCTTAAAAGGAAAGCAGTGGTTGAGAAGGGAGTGAGACAGGATTGTTGCCTTCCTCCATGTTATTCAGTGTGTACATTGAGCAAGCAGTAAGAAAACCAAATAAAAATTTGGAGTAGAAATTAAAGTTCAGGGAGAAGAAATAAAAAACTTTGGGATTTGCCAGTGACATAGTAATTTTGTCGGATGGCAAAGAACTTGGAAGAGCTGTTGAGTGGAATGGACATTGTTTTGAAAGGAGGATTTTAGAAGATCCATGCACCTGTCCTGAATTGCATGAAGGGACCAGACTATGTTAGCCTTCCCACACTGATATTGAATTTCTCATATCCCAGGCTTTCTGAGTCTCAAAGCAGTCTTGACAGATCTTGGCAGGTGGATGGAACACACTTTTAATTTCAGATCTCCTAAAATTTCTTCCAGTGCTCCCAGCATAAGGAATAAAGGCCACTTCTCTTCATGTCACTCTGGAGGTTGCCCAAACTCAATAACTCAATGAATCTGCTGCTCAGAGTATCCATTTTCCATAAACACCAATGCTAAGTGTGCAAATTCCTGTGTTAGACTATTCATGTCACAAGTAACACATGTTCCTAAAGACACCATAATGTTGGTTTGTGGATGACAACACTTCACATGCAGATATCGATCAGCATGTGTCAGTTTTCAGAGTACCATCATGTTTGTTGTAAAGCATTACAATCAAATATGGAAACTTTCTATCACTTTCAACCTCCATGGAAAATTTAACGGTGAGATGAAGGCAGCTGTAATGGTCCAGAAATTGGTTAAGATCATCGCACCAATGGAGCCAGACCAAAAATGTGCCATCATTGTATATCTAGAAGTACATTGGCTGCAAAGCCATATGTCTTAGTGCCATATCATCAAAGTCCCCCATGAATAAATTGGCAACTATGGGTGCCAAATAGCTACCCACAGCTACTTTATCATGCTGTTAAAAAATATTGCTGATAATTGAAAAATGCTTGGATGTTAGCACATGATGACAAAGATACACATCATCCTCATCCAGTTTTTCACAAATCAAACTCAAGGACTCTTCCACAGGGACCCATGTTAACGCAGATACCACATCAAAACTCACAGGGAAACAAATGGCTGTCCTTTCCACAGAAGAGATGTTACACCTCGGTGGCCAAATCCACACAAAGGGTGGGGCACTTCTTGCCTAATTTCTTCTGCCTGGTTCTCAAGGAGGCTGGTGCTGCTTCTTCTACAAAGCAGATAAATTCTGTAACTGTGAGTCTCGGTGGAGCAGGGGCAAAATTTAAACTACTTTCCAACACAGCCACTGCAGGCCCATACAATTCCTTACTCAAAAGATAAATCATAGTGTGTCATTGTGTATGCCCTTGTGGTGCTGTAAAACAAGAAAGAAGCTGTTCAAATATAGAGGACCATTGGTAATGCCACTCCTATGTGCACAATCCAGTAGTGCCCATGCAGAACAATCAACCCATTCCCAAACATCTCTTGATAACTATGAAGTAAGGTCCAAATGCAATTAAAATAAATCTTCGGAAATAACATCCATCTGTCTGTGAGTAAAATGAATGCTTTTTGTGATCAGCACTTGACTGGCATGCTCCTTAGTATGAGCCCTCCTACTATTAATAAAATTAACAAATGTGGCAAAATTAGGAATGAAAAATCCAGGAAGAAATAAGACAATATTATGAAAAGGATAGATTACTGCTCACCATATAGTGGAGACGTTGAGTTGCAGGCAGGCACAACAAAAAAACTGCTAAACGAGTGAGTTTTCAGCCACTTGTTGCACAGAAACCATACACATGTTCACACAAACACAACTTGACATGACCACTGTCTGTGGCCACCGAGGCTGAGCTGTGAGCAAGTGCAATGGTGGGAGAAGCAGTATGGGTGGATGGAGTAAGGAGGAGATTGGAATGAGGAGGGGGAGGGGGGGGGGATAGCAGGGCAGTGGTGGGGGACAGAAATTGCTGCTTGTGGGAGCATACAGGGATGTTGTGGGACAGGGTAGTTCAGCTAAGTGCAATTGAGAGGTTGGATGGAGGAAGGGAATAGAAACAGAGAGAAGTGAAGAGACTATTGGTTTGTTGGTGGAGTAGGAGGCTGTGTAGTGCTGAAGTTGTAGTAGGGAAGGGGGTAGGTGGGTGAAGGACAGTGACTAACAGAGATTTAGGCCAGGTGGGTTATGGGGACATTGGATATATTGCAGGGAGAGTTCCTGTCTACACAATTCAGGTTAGCTGATGTTGGTAGAAAGGACCCAGATGGCGCAGACCATGAAGTAGTCACTGAAGTGAAGAACATTGTGTTGGGTAGTGTGCTCAGCAACTAAGTGGTTCAGCTGCCTCTTTGATCCAGTTTGTCGGTGGTAATTCATGCAGACAGATGTTGCAACTTAGCTTGTAGATCACATGATACTCTCAGAGGTAGCCCTGCCTTTGATGGGATAGGTGATGCTCATGACTGGACTGGAGAAGTTGGTAGTGGACAGATCTTGCATCTAGGTCTGTTGCAGGAATGTGAACCATGAGGCAAGGGGTTGGGAATGGGTGGAGAAGGGATGGGTCTGGATATTGTGTAGGTTTGGTGGGCTGTGAAATGTCACTGTGGGTGGGCTGTGAAGGATAGTGGATAGAATATTCCTCATTTCAGGGCATGACCAGAGGTAGTTGGAACCCTGGTGGAGAATGTAATTCAGTTGCTCCAGTTTTGGGCAGTAATGAATCACAAGGGGGGTGCTTCTTTGTGGCCAGACCATGGGTCTTTCAGGTGGTGAGTGCCTGGAGACATAAGGCACAAGAGATCTGTTTCTGTACCAGGTTGGGAGGGTAATTTCAGTCTGTGAAGGCCTCAGTGAGACCCTTTATATATTTGGAGAGGGACTGCTCTTCACTACAGATGCGATGACCAGAGGTGGTTATTTTGTATGGAAGGGACATTTGGTATGGAATGGGTGGCAGCTGTCAAAATGGAGGTATTGCTGGTGGTTGGTAGGTTTGGTATGGATGGAGGTACTAGATGCAGCCGTCTTTGAGATGGAGGTCAACATTAATGAAAGTGGCTTGTTGTGTTCAGGAGGACCAGGTGCAGCAAATGGAGGAGGAAGTGTTGAGGTTCTGTAGGAATATGGATAAGGTGCCCTCACATTCAATCCAGATCACCAAGATCTTATCACTGAATCCAAACCAGGTGAGACATTTGGGATTCTGGGTGGTTAGGAAGGATTCTTCTGGATCACCCATGATTAGAAGGAAGGAAGGAAGGAAGGAAGCAAGCAAGGAAGATTGCGCTTAACACCACATCAACATTGAGGTCATTGGAGACAGAGTACGAGCACAGATTGCATCAAGGATGGGGAAGGAAATCAGCCATGCCCTTTCAAGGAAACATCCCAGCATTTGCCTGGAGCAATTTAGGGAAATCAGGGGAAACCTAAATCTGGATGGATGGATGCAAGTTTGAACCATCATCCTGCCGAACGTCCATTGTGCTAACCACTGCACCACCTCACTTGGTCCCATGAATAAGTTGGCTTAGAATGGTGCCATGTGAGTGCTGACTGTCATACCACAGATCTGTTCACAGAGAATGCCTTCAAAGTTAAAGTAATTGTGGGTGAGGATATAGTTGATCAGGGTGACCAGGAAGGAGGCTGTAGGTTTGGACTTGCTGGGTCACTATTCAGTGGCGTCAATAGTGATGAGCAGGGCACCACATGCAAAAGAAACAGGAACTGTAGAGAATTGGCGGAGGAAATGGTTGGTGTTCTTTATGTAGGGCTGTAGGTGGTGGTTTGTGAGAAAAGAGATTCTCTCAATGGGAGCACCGTAGCTTGGCACAATGTCTCATCCTGAATGGTTGGGTTTATGGACTTTAGAAAGCATGTAGAAGTTGGGAGTGCGAGGAGTGGTAAGGTTGGGAAGAGAGACTCAGGGGAGAGGTTCTG
This sequence comes from Schistocerca piceifrons, assembly GCF_021461385.2. NCBI lineage: Eukaryota > Metazoa > Arthropoda > Insecta > Orthoptera > Acrididae > Schistocerca > Schistocerca piceifrons. The sequence continues at coordinate 584,311,000 of NC_060140.1, read as the reverse complement.
GGATGGACCCAAGGATTTGAGGAGAAACTAAAGATTCTGTTGTTTATCTGGAATGGGGTCACTGTGGTAATGTTTGTAGGTGGAGAAATCTGACAGCTGGTGCAGTCCTTCTGCTAGGTATTCCCTGGGATTCAAAATCATAGTGGTGGAACCTTTGTCACCAGGTAGGATTATTAGGTTGGGATCAGTTTTTAGGTGTGGATTGCAGTTAATTCTGCAGACGTAAAGTTAGCTTGCATGTTGAGGGATTTAAGGCATGATAGGGATGCAAGGTTTGAGGTTAAGAAATTCTGGTATGTTAAGAGGGGATGATTTGGTGGCAGTGGAGTGGATCACATTTGGATGGAGGATGAGTCAGGCAGGGTTCAAACATTGGTTTTGGGTTTGTGACATTCACCTGCTTTATTATCTCATTGATAGCCCCTCGGTGTCGATGTACTGTGTTGTTATATTGGCTGAAAAATGGGGGGTGGGGGAGTTCAGCACTGATTACTGTAAATGATGTAGCTTGTACTTTCACTGTTCACAACCCTCCAATATTACACAGTTATATGTCCAGTTAATTATTGGCAAATTTTGATAAGCCTCATTAATACATTGCAGGCAAACATCAGCATACAGATACAGAAGTTTACTGTTGAATATCTATGAGCAGTAAAAACCTAACCACACAGTTCACAGTTCTTGCAGAATAATACGGTAGATATTGAACAGACACTGTCATTGTTTTAACACATGGCGTATTCTTGCAACACTTATTTCATGGTTAAATTGATGCATTGATGTTGACCTAACCAATACGGGCTCCTCGTCTGAAACTCTGCCGTGGACTGACTGTCTCGGGACCAAAAATCTGGCCTTTACATATCATCAACATAATAGGTATGGAAACTATACATTGTTTGATGTTTAATTTACAGAAATTACAATTAAAACATCACTCAATAAATTAACTGAATACATAAAAAAATTGGTTCTTTTTAATACTTTTAATACCATGGGGGTTAAGCCAAACTGTTTGTTTAAATAATGAAATTAACAGATACAGTTATACAAACAATACTTTTGACAAAACTGGTCATTACTTTGGAATTAATTAAGGGCTGACTTTGCTAACGTGTTTTTGAATAGAGCCAAATAAATACTTAAAGAATGCTGTTGGTGTTTTTTTCAAATGTTTATGATTATTACAGAATTTATATTTGTTTATAAGTCAACAATAGAATCAAAGTCATGAAACAACTACTGATTTCACCCTATAACAAGAGATATTAACTAGGAATAATCAAAATAAATTAGGAAATTGATGACGTACACAAAATTAAGCACAAAATTGGATCTGATGTTATATTCTGTAAAACTGAGGGTCAACCTATCTCTTTTATGAAAATGTAGATTACATTCATGTATGTTAATGATAATTAGTCAAAAATGAAAAAAATTAACTTAAGTAGGCAGATGGCAAAACAAGAGAGGAAGTAACAAGGTCCCAGCTTGCTTCATCAAAGGTTTGATCTGATTGGTAGAGTTTGTGGCAAAAAATTGGTTCCACTGTAAGACTGGGAGAGGGAGTGAAGGTCTTTAGCAAGTTCACCATAGTTGAATTAAGGAGTTCGCCAAAGATAAGGCCTTTAGAAAGGACTGATACTTCTGTGAGACTAAGGCTTTTGGAGGAAAGATTTGTGAATGTGTTTTGGATCTTTTAATTTTGGATTCTGTAAGGTGGTGGGAGGGAGTTTCTGAGGGTGTGGTAAATGTAATAGGCCTGCGAGGCAGAGTTTGTCAGCTATGCAGGGATGTGAGGGAGGTTTGGAGGCTGTTGTGGAAGTGGTGGATAGTGGTGGTCCAAGGCGGCAGTAGGAGATGAATAAGCGGGAGAGTTTTTTGAGGTGGTGGTGTGTGTGCTACTCTAGTTTCTGGACAGGATGAGCTTCAATGTAAGAGGTGGGATACAGGAATTTTAGACTACAGGAGATATTGTGAGGAAGTTTGGGCCTGATTTACATGGTTTTGCAGGACTGGGTTGGTGAGGGCTGTTCGGTCTGGCAGAATCTGCTTGCAGTCTGATCCTGGCTGCCAGACATAGTGGTCATGTATGAGTGAGTTGGGTTTGCATAAATGTGTGTGTGTGTGTGTGTGTGTGTGTGTGTGTGTGTGTGTGTGTGTGTGTGTGTGTGTGTCTGTGTCTTTGTCTGTGTCTTTGTCTGTGTCTGTGTATGTAAACTACTTCAGAAGAAGGCCTTTTGGCCAAAATCTTACTTGTTCAGCAGTCTTTTTGTTGTGCCTATCTGTGACTCAGCATCTCCACTATATGGTGAGTAGCAATCTATCCTTTTCATAATACACACACAAAAAAAGTTTTGCATCAACTCGGTTCGATAGTTAAGGAAGCTGTACAGAAAATTGGAATAGAGACCAACATAAACATCATTTCTACCCTTTTTATTGCTCATGAAAACTATACATTTCATGTTGTACCACCACACAGTGAGATCTTCAGAGGTAGTTGTCCAGATTGCTGCATACACTGGTACCTCTAATACCCAATAGCATGTCCTCTGCACTGATGCTTGCCTGTATTCATCGTGGCATACTATCCACAAGTTCATCAAGGCACTGTTGGTCAAGGTTGTCCCACTCCTCAACAGTGATTCGGCGTAGGTCCCTCAGAGTGGTTGGTGGGTCTCGTCATCCATAAACAACCCTTTTCAAGCTATCCCAGGCATGTTTGATAGTGTTCATGTCTGGAGAACATGCTGACCACTCTAGTTAAGCGATGTTGTTATCCTGAAGGAAGTCATCCACAATGATGGGGGCTCAAATTGTCCCAGGAAGAAGAATGCCTTGCCAATATGTTCCTGATATGGTCGCATTATCGGTCGGAGGATGACATTAATGCATCGTACAACCATTACGGCGCCTTCCATGAGCACCAGCAGTGTATGTCGACCCCACATAATGCGACCCCAAAACAGCAGGGAACCTCCACCTTGCAGCACTCGCTGTGTCTAAGGCACTGCCAAACACATCTCCGATGACTGTCTGGTTGAAGGCATATGCGACACTCATCGGTGAAGAGGACATGATTCCAATCCTGAATGGTCCATTCGGCATGTTGTTGGGCCTGTCTGTACCATGCTGCATGGTGTCGTGGTTGCAAAGATGGACCTCAACGTGGACATCGGGAGTGAAGTTGCACATCATGCAGCTTATTGCGCACAGTTTGAGTTGTAACACGATGTCCTGTGGCTGCATGAAAAGCATTATTCAACATGGTGGCATTGCTGTCAGGGTTCCTCCGAACCATAATCCTTAGGTAGTGTTCATCCACTGCAGTAGTAGCCCTTGGGAGGCTGAGCAAGGCATGTCATCAACAGTTCCTGTCTCTCTGTATCTCCTCCATGTCTGAACAACATCGCTTTGGTTCACTCCGAGACACCTGGACACTTCTCTTGTTGAGAGCCCTTCCTGTCACATAGTAACAATACAGACACGATCGATCTCTGGTATTGACCGTCTAGGCATGGTTGAACTACAGGCATGGGGTAATGATTGGAACTGATTGGCTGTTGGACCACCTCCGTCTAATAGGCACGGCTCATGCATGGTTGTTTACATCTTTGGGCAGGTTTAGTGACATCTCTGAACAGTCAAAGGGACTGTGTCTGTGATACAGTATCCATAGTCGACGTCTGTCTTCAGATGTTCTGGGAACTGGGGTGATGCAAAACTTTTTTTGATGTGTGTATTATGAGTATGTGGGATTTTTTCTTGCCGCAGTATGCTCTGTTTAAAAAGAAGTGTGATGCCCGTTGTTGTTGACAATATCCCATATACATTAGAAATGTGGAAGTTTGTGTTTGAGTATGTCTGTTATTCCTTCATGCTAAAACAGCTTGATGAATTTGGAAGAAATTTGGCATGAAATTAGCTTATGCCTTGAATTAACACAAAGGCAAACTTTTGTTGAAAAAAAAAAATCGCTTTTCCCATTGGGTAGCTGATGTTGACCACTGTTCCCATGATATGGGCAATATGATCTGTGAAAGTTAACTATTAAATGAATGCATTACGTTTAGCATGGAGGCTAGTTTTTAACTACTGTAACAAATTAAATAAGTTCGCATGTAAATCAAGAACAGTAGAAATATTCCTCTAGGATAAAATCATCACTACACTCACTAACAGTGTAATAATGTATGCACATGAAAATATTTTGCAGCATATAGAATGTTTGGGAAGTGTATTGGATTGTGATATTGTGGAAATTCTTAAATATTGATGTGGCTGTTCTGTTTGAATTTGAATAACTTATAACTCTTTTGCATATTTCGTTTGCTTTTAGGGTCTCAATAGTTCAAAGGAATTAATGTTGAGAACTTGGATTGCGGAAGTGTATTATATTGCAATGTTATTGGGGTTTTTACATTGACATAATTTTTCTCTTTGGATATCAATGACAACACAGTTTTTTTGGTGATTTCAATTGCTACTACCATATTGGAAATTTGCTTTTTTGGAAATTGATGTGTTTTTTTTGGATGGATTTGAGTGATTCATAGTTTCTTTCATGATTTTGTTGGTTTGTGGGATCTCAATAGTTTGTTTCTCCATTAAGTTTGTTGTTTCTTTCCTTTGCTTAATTGGCATTTGTTTTGGATTAATGTCTTTGTCATCTATTTGGTTGTACTATTGCTAGTTTAGTTATTTATTAGCTTAGTTTAATTAGGTCATATCTGTTATGACATTAGTTCGTCAGTTTAAGTATTAGTGTTTAAATTTCTAATGATTGGCAAATGCTAGTTGAATATTTCACAGAGCTCACAATGAGTGCAAACTATGAAGATAGCGAGTTTGGAGTAGATTACTACTTGCTCCATAGGTCATGAACCCAACACTTCATAATGATGTGGAATGTGTCAGTTTAACAAAAGGTAGAAGGAGTTGTCATTCAGAAATTCTTTTAAAACAAATACTAACAAAGAGATAGAAAGGGCTGGCCAGTACTTACCTCAGCTCAGTACATCCGATAGATACACATAAACAGAACCTAAAATTTACGTTCCTAGCTTTCGGAACAAATGTTCCTTCATCGGGGAGGAGAGAGGGGAAAGAAAGGGAAGAAGGGAAAGGAGATTCAGTTACTCACAACCCAGGTAATGAAGCAACAGGGAAAGGAAAATAGGGAGGGTAGCAAGGATGGAGGCATGGTTGTCAGAGGGAAGCCAAAGATATTCTACTGTAAGTACTGTGCCAGCTTCAAACCAAAGAGGATGCATACAGAAGTAAAGACGTAAAGTATACTATATACCTCTTTACTTCTCTTTGGTTTGAAGCTGGCACAGTACTTACAGTAGAATATCTTTGGCTTCCCTCTGACAACCATGCCTCCATCCTTGCTACCCTCCCTATTTTCCTTTCACTGTTGCTTCATTACCTGGGTTGTGAGTAACTGAATCTCTTTTCCCTTCTTCCCTTTCTTTCCCCTCTCTCCTCCCCGATGAAGGAACATTTGTTCCGAAAGCTAGGAACGTAAATTTTCGGTTCTGTTTTATTTGTATCTATCGGCTGTACTGAGCTGAGGTAAGTACTGGCCAGCCCCTCTATCTCTTTGTTAGTATTTGTTTCACATCTTTATATGCGATTTTCCATTAATCATTTAGAAATTCTTTTAATTTGTTTTTAAATGTGTGTGGCTATCTATCATACCTCTGATGCTATTTGGTAAATAACCAAAGATTTTTGTGGCAGCATAACTCACCCCTTCCTGTGCCAAAATTAGATTTAACCCAAAATAGTGAAGATCAGCCTTTCTCCAACAATTGTTAGTTCATTCTGAACAATGGAGAATTGAGCAGGTGGAGCATCAGGCAAATGCTTGAGTGCCTGAAAATTTGACATAGTCTGATGCTCAACATCGACAGAACACTGAACGCATTGCATTTCATCATGTAGCTGGGACACCAGATCAGTCATATGCCCAGTGATAGTATATGAGTCAGCAGAACATATGGCCACTCAGTGTGCTTTGAGACAGTTGGAGACACGGCTTCTCAAAGTCAGCAGAATGCAGCATGCATGGCCTCTGTGCGTTCCTCTGAAACAGTCAAAGAGTCAAAGAGGCAGTTGCGAGCCAGCTCACTGTTGCTCATTAAAAGTTGAAGATTAACAGATATTTGCAGTGAATACCTGGGGACTTCTTAAAAATGTACTTTTTGACTATGATATAAGTTTAGATTACACTAATCACAGGCTCATCAAAACTGACCGTGTGAACAAGGCTTTCAGATTTTGCGGGGCACTGAAATTGATGCCGGAAATGGTAGGAATGTGTTGTTCTGGGCCAAGGTATCCATTTTACTTTAAAAGAACTGGTCAGTCCTTTTAAGGAATTATTTTCTGGCAAGACTGATGAGCCACAGCAGTTCCTCACCATACAAAATAATATAATTCATGTTTTCACATGGCCTCCTTTGGAGCAGATGCCTGGATTTTCACCAAATTTTATGGTGCAGGAGCAAGTGCACCACAAAATAGGGGCCCCTTTACCTCCGTCCAATTGTCAAGCACAATTTTTGCAAGTTTACTTTATGGGAGACAATGAGGTGGAGACTAATAGTGTCAAACTATTCAGGAAGTTGAATAGGTGATCATACTGAAAATACAAAAATTTCTGTACAATCATATTATGTTGGTGCATGAATTAGAAACAGCTCTTGAGAATGTGCCTGACAAGAGCTGCAAGGTGATGATCCACACAGGTCACATGCTGAAGCAGGCAGCATGCATGTCGCTTCAATGAGCTGGCCATGGCCAAGGTCATGGCTGTAAGTGTGGGCATCGATCCCACCACCCCAAGGGATACTGGTCTGCACAAGCATACTGGCTCTCTCACCAGGATCATGTCCGTCCCTGGTAGCTGAGTGGTCAGCATGATGAAATGTCATACCTAACGGCCCGGATTCAATTCTGGGCTGGGTCAGTGATTTTCTTTGCTCAGGGACTGGGTGTTGTGTTGTCCTTGTCATCATCATTTCATCCCCATTGACACGCAAGTCGTCGAAGTGGCGTCAACTCGAAAGACTTGCACCAGGAAAATGGTCTACCCAACGGAAGGCCCTAGTCACTCAGCATTTCCATTTACCAGTATCGTGTATATGTATTGCTACTATGATTTTCTACAGTATCCCATTATGTTTTGGAAACTGCAAATTGGATAATATTTCATTATCCCTCAAACAGATCTTATGACTGGGCAACTGAACCTGAACAAAATAGTGACATGCTTGGATTTCTACACGTTTCACCTGATGATCCACAAACACAACTTCAGCTTGCCTCTACAGTGGTAGGAATTCTGTCCCAATTTTTGGTAGATGTGTATTTGAAGATGGAGAATGAGTGTCCAATATACATAGCACTAAACCCAAAACAAGCTGCATGCAGAGAACTACATCCATCTGCAAGATGCCATTGCGAACCATTGTGAACAACAGCAGTGTGAATCCAAATGACTTAGGTCAGAGGGTCATTTTCCTGTCGTCATTCATGATCAGTCCTAAGTACCTTCACGAATGTATTCAGAACCCATTCTATTATGTCTGAAACTATGGTCAACAACATTTTATTCGTCGCCTTCACATGCAACTGATCCTGGACTGAGATTGGGGGGAATTAATGGACAGGCAGAAACTGACAGACCACAATGAAATTGTACTGTGACTGTTTAAAGTGCAAAATCTGGTGGTCCTGCTCATGAAAAGGCATGTTTTTGGCGAGGCACAGTGCTTCATGTATTCAACTGAGTGCCAAAACATGGCTTGCCACATATGCACTTGCTGCTGTTGTTAAAACAGAAATTGCATGCAAACCAAAGCGATGAGGTGCTATCGGCAGAGCTGTTCGAACCCAGCTATATGACATGGTCATTGAGGGCCTAATCTGTGGTTTGTTTGTCCCTATGTCCAGGTGCCTGAAGGTTGGGGGGAAGTGCACCAAAAAGTATCCTTTGGCATTATTAAAAGAGACCAAAAAGAACTAGAATGGATATCCGTTGCACAGGTGCAGAGCACTCAAGGATGGGGATATATGATCACAATTAAAGAGACAAGTACCATGCAAGATGTCGCAGTGGACAACAGTTGCATGGTTCCATACTCACCATTTTTTTCCAAAAATTTTTAATGCCAACATTAATGAGGAGTTTTGTAACTCTGTTCAGGCAGTTAAATACAGTTGCAAGTACATAAACAAAGATAGTAACCAGGTGCTATTTATTGTGTAACAGTACAGCTACACTAATACTAACCCCAGAGCTGAAGTGCGTGTGTAGAGCAGGTTGATAGATCAGCAGCAATGAAGCAGTATGGTGAATATTGAGCTGCCACTTCACAAGAAGCACCTGACAGTGACACATGTTGTGGTGCACCTTTCCAAAGGTGAGCATGTGTACTTCATGGAGCCCTTCTTGTGTGATCAAGTAGCGACACCACCCTCACCGCATTTTTCCGTGGGTGCCAGATGGATGACTTTACCTGAACTTTATTGTGTGCAGAAGTACCAAAATATTACACATGGTTTACTTCATAGAAAGAATGGATATGTCATGTGCAGGGCACCTCCGTCAAAGGTTGGCCATTTGTGAAGGTGTCCATTGCATTGGGCAGAATTTACACTGTGCATTTAACACGCGTTCTGTATGGTTGCTGGTGACCTGCATCTGGAGCCTTGTCTGTTTTCAGTCCCTTAAAACAGTTGATAGACAGGAAAAAGCCATGTTACAGTGAGCATATGAGGTGTTAGGACTTTTGGAAGATAATGGCCATTTTGATGCCATAACGGAGTATGCAATATTGTGCCGGTCATTAGCCAAGTTGAGAGATCTCTTTGCTATCATGTTGAGTGTCTGCAGACCCCCAAACCCTGTAACATTTTGAAACAAAAATAAAACCACGATATTGGAAGAGATTGCACACTGGTACCAAGAGACAGCAGAGGCCTGTGATGGCATAAATTTGAAGGGGAAAAAATGCACCATGAAGAAATTACCCAAATGGAATGGAAATCAATAGATGTTATACATTTGCTGACAAACAAATGATAACAATATCAGAAAAATTTGATGATTTATTCAAGAGAAAGAGCTTCACATATTGAGCGAATCAATAATGCATTGGTCCACCTCTGGCCCTTATACAAGCAGTTATTCAGCTTGGCATTGATTCATAGACTTGTTGGATATTCTTCTGAGGGGTATCGTGCTGAATTCTGTCCAGTTGGCACATTAGATTATCAAAATCCTGAGTTGGTTGGAGGGCTGTGCCCATAATGCTCCAAACATTCTCAGTTGGGGAGAGATCTGGTGACCTCACTGGCTAAGGTAGGATTTGGCAAGGATGAAGACGAGCAGCGCCATGCATGAGTGGGCATTAGCTTAGTGAAATGTAAGCCCAGGATGGCTTGTCATAAAGGACAACAAAATGGGGCATATAATATTGTCAACATACTGCTGAGCTGTAAGAGTGCCATGGATGACAACCAGACAGGCTCTGCTGTGAAAAAATTTGTACCCCAGACCTTAACTCTTAGTTGTCATGTTGTTAGGTGGGTGATGGTCAGGTTGGTATCCCACTGCTGTCCAGGGCATCTCCAGATCCATCTTCACTTGTCATGGGGGCCTGGAATCATATTGAATGGAGTAGAATTGCCTTTAGTGATGAATCTTACTTTGAGCTCAATATTTTCTGTCTCAAGTCAATGTTGAAATACAACATATTTTCATACCTTTTGATACCAGTTTTGTGTTGCATTTTATAGCCTTTGAAAATGACAAAATGTCAAAACACATAAGGCAGTTTTGAAAATAAAACATCTGAAAGTTACTAGAGTGCATTAAAGATTGTGGTGCAACTGCCTTGCTGGGGATAATAGTTGCCAAAACAAAGTACAAGTCTTTATAAATGTTGATTTCAAAAAATGAAGATGAAATAAAAGTTCTTGAAGTTGGATGGGTGTAATTCAGATTTTTTTATGAGTGTTTGCAAGAACTTAATCCATGTTGCTCTGCTGCAACCATTTCTTACTGTATATTACTTTAGTGATGAAAGGCCACAGAACATCGTGTGATTCTCTAATGATGTGAAAAGTCCAAGAAAATTTCATCACAAATTTATTTGATGTTATGTCACACAGTTCAGCTCAAAATTTCACATTGTATTGGTCCTCCTACATGATTTTTTCTGAGGTCTCATATAGTCCTCCTAACAAATCCAACATCATTACATATAGCAATTTCATTAATTACAATCATAGAAGTTGATCAAAATAACTGAAAATGCTATCAATGCAATGTAGATTGCTAGATAAAAAATCTTCTCACCAAAGTGGTGACAGGAGAAAACACACACACACACACACACACACACACACACACACACCCGCGCGCGCAGTCGCGCGCGCGCGAGTTTAATTTAAGCAAGCTTTCACAGCTACTGACTCGTTCTTCTGGGAGAAGAGTTGAGGGGAAAGGAAGAGGGCTGAAACTGGAGAGGTGTAGGAAAAGGGGTAAAGTTCAGAAAGAGGAAGGAGTCACTGGCACCGAAAGCTTGCAAGAGTTAAATCTTTTTGTGTGTGCGTGTTCTCTTGCCACCGCTTGGTGAGTAGATTTTTTATCTATCCATCTGCATTATACTGTCAGTAATTAATTATTTTCATTGTTATAGAAAATGTTATCATTCAAAGATAAAAATTGAAACACATGAAATAGGAAAAAAGTCAAATATGCATTTGTCATTTTCATGGGAAAATAAGTGAAATGGTTTAAATAAACACTGCTGATTAAACTACATTATCCCAAGTATTCCTACCATGTTTACTGTATCAAAGAAGAGTACATTATTTTTACAGTAATTACACAGTGATTAGATGCATTTCTGTTAAACAAAAGTGTAGCAAGTTGATGTTATGACAAACAGAATTGTTACAGGTTTCTAACTGTATTTTATAAAGTATTGTGATGTTTCTTTTGTTACCCAATTGTTTGTAAATGAGAAGTCCTAATTGCAGTTAATTGAATCAATGATATGTGTTCCTGGCAATGGATGGACATAATGTTAGCCGACACACTGCCATGAAGTTGTTTAAAATGACATTGCCCTGCTCAAAGGCAAAATTTACATGCTCGGGGGTCACATAATTCTCCACCCCCCCCCCCTCCCCCCATTCTCATCCCATATGGTAAATCTCTCCTGAACCGCAGTTCTGTGTGACTTTCCCAAAATCTGCCCCTTTTCCTAGACCTCTCCAGTCCCTTTCCTCCACCCTTCTTCCTTCTACTTCAACCCTTCTGCCTGAAGAAGGAGCCACTGGTCCTGAAAGTTTGCCAATCGCAACAGTATTTTATATGTGTGTGTTCTGCCACCACTTGGTGAGTAGATTTTTTTATCTATCCAATTAAATAATTTATATATAAAAACAAAGATGAGGTGACTTACCGAACAAAAGCGCTAGCAGGTCGATAGACACACAAACAAACACAAACATACACACAAAATTCAAGCTTTCGCAACAAACTGTTGCCTCATCAGGAAAGAGGGAAGGAGAGGGGAAGATATGTGCGTGTGTGCGAGTGTATACCTGTCCTTTTTTCCCCCTAAGGTAAGTCTTTCCGCTCCCGGGATTGGAATGACTCCTTACCCTCTCCCTTAAAACCCACTTCCTTTCGTCTTCCCCTCTCCTTCCCTCTTTCCTGATGAGGCAACAGTTTGTTGCGAAAGCTTGAATTTTGTGTGTATGTTTGTGTTTGTTTGTGTGTCTATCGACCTGCCAGCGCTTTTGTTCGGTAAGTCACCTCATCTTTGCTTTTATATATAATTTTTCCCACGTGGAATGTTTCCTTCCATTATATTGATACAATTAAATAATTTCCTAATTGTGTAGCAGATAAATGAGCTGTTATGAAGGCTTTACTTGCTAAGCAAGTAAAGTTAAATCTTTCGCTTCGTGAAAAATTTGTAAATTTCTAGGGCTACACTCAGGCTCACAGAATCGGATATTTTTGGTAAATGTTTGATTTCTCTTGATTCTCCTCCTAGTTGGTAAGAAATAGAACCGCCACAAGTGACTGCTATAAACAGCTTTATTTGAAGCTACAAGTTTAGATTTTCCATCATCGTTAAATTTCTTACAGTCAGCACATTTGATGTTCTATGTGCCTTGACATTTTACCAAAGTAATGTTGTTGGCAAATATGCTGACAAAAAAAATTACAACACCAAAACATAATTGAGGTAGAGTAATGAAATTTCTGAAATACAATTGTCTAGATAACGTATTTAAGTGATTAACATTGCAAGATCACAGGTTAATGTAGGTGTGAGATTAGCCATTGCAGAAATGAAGTGCTGGCACCTTAATAACTGGTGTAACCACCAGCACATTGAATGCAAGCATGTAGATGTGTGTGCATTTTATTGTGCAAGTGCCAGATGTCAGTTTGTGGGATGGAGTTCCATGCCTGTTGTACTTTGACAGTCAATACAGAGGTGTTTAATGGTAATTGTGAATAATGTTGGAGTTGTCATCCGATGATATCCCATGTGTCCTTGATTGGAAACAGATCTGGCAATAAAGCAGGCCAAGGCAAAATGGCAACACTCTGCAGAGCACGGTTACAACAGCAGTACGTGAGCGAGCATTATCCTGTTGAAAAACACCCCCTGGAATGCTGTTCATGAATGGCAGCACAACAGGTCAAATCATCATAGTGACAAATAAATTTACAGTCAGGGTTCACATAGTAACCATGAAAGTGCTCCTGCTGCCATACGAAATAATGCCCCAGACCATAACTCCACTGTGTCTAGCATGCAGACATGGTTGCAGGCCCTCAAGGTAGGAGACGAGGTACTGGCAGAAGTAAAGCTGTGAGTACCGGGCGTGAGTCGTGCTTCGGCAGCTCAGTTGGTAGAGCACTTGCCCGCGAAAGGCAAAGGTCCCGAGTTCGAGTCTCGGTCGGGCACACAGTTTTAATCTGCCAGGAAGTTTCAGTCTTTCTAATTGATGGAGAATTATTTATTAGAGATGCTTACAGGTGGCACTCTATTTATGCTTTGAACAGACCAACAGACCTAGTTTTCAGACACAGTCTGCAGAAGAATATTACCATCTGTCATTGTTTGTACCTTTTCTTGATCATTTGTTAAATGAAGACTCCCTTCAACTCAGCTACAAATAACTGGACATCTACAAAAGCAGTATTTGCAGAACTTTAGTGATAAAGACATAGAGCATGATTTGCAAAGTACTGAACATACAAAGATGATCCCCCTTGTTGTGTAGCTTTGGAGGGAGACCTACAAATTTGGCAAGAAATGGACAAAAATATGGAAAGTCTCCATTAGAAGTCTATAAAAGACTAGCAGTGCCACCAAGTATTGGAGTCATGTGTCAGTTGTTGTACATATTTCCCGTAACAACCAGCTCTGTGGTGAGAACTTTCTGAACCTTATGCCATCCCAAGACATATTTTCTTGTTTGGGGTGGAGGGGGGGGGGGGGGGTGTGAGGCGTGCATGCATGCATGCATTTCTTTATTTTAAAATTACAGTCGCAAAGCATATAAGGACATGTTCACATTTCTAATCCTTGTGCCCACTCCAACTAGAAAAAAAAAAAAAAAAATCTGTAGCCACCCCTGGACCTACCTAATGACTTGGTAGTTGATCAGGAGTTCCAAATTAGCTTCAGAATCTCATGAGAAATAGGCTGTTATGTGTCAGGATGTATGACAACATTAATACAGTTTATCACATATATTTGTTATTTTAGGCATTTCATAATGTTTAACTAGATGTGCACTTATCAAATAACAGGCATTTAAAACATCATGCTGTGCACACATCAGAAATCCTAAGCAACAGTCTCTATCTCTTAGTAATTCGGTCTCCACTAAAATATGAGTTTCTGTTGTATATCTTCCATCTTTATACCTTCATTCCAATACTATCATCTTTCATTGCTTGTGATCATGTGCTTTGTGCAGAGTATGAAGGGCAGTTCAGCAGTTAAATAAACAAATGTTGTGTAGGCCTACATCATACTGGTCTGGCTTGTTCTTGACATCCCATGGAAGAACTTAAGACATGAGATTCAGTCTGTATTTTATTGTGTTCACATGAACAATTTCTTTCAGTAGAATATCTTTATTGTCTATGTTATGGTCAGTATAATCTATACGATGTTTCACAATTTTCTTTTTGACTTATTTCTTGCATGCCTTTTGATAAAAAGTGTTCTTAAAGTGGAAGGGAAAAAAACAGATAATATTTGCCATTGGCATGTGTTATATTGTTAAAGCAAAAAAAAAAAAAAAAAAGTTATGCAATCAGTATAAGTTACTTCTCCGAGATTTGCTTTTAATATGCATTTATCTTTTTTTTTTACAGAAACACTAGTGTCCATACCAAGGATGCTGCTGGAAAAACGTGATTAAATCATTAGAGCTCTGACAACATCCAGAAACACCAGAAATACAATGGAACAAAATATTTATCATGCTGATGAAAAAGTGTTGTATATATTTATCAAAGTGCTTGTGAAATGAACTGACTGTACTGCGTACTTTTTTGTTACTCTGTTTTAGAGTAAGCTTAATAGTACTTTTACAGAATTAAGGTACTGCAACAGTCAACTGTCATAATGATGGGTGACTGTTTTAAACGAAACACATCACAAGACTTGTAAATAGAAAACTGTTTACATGTACTCTGAATATAAGAGAAAGCTATAAACAGATAGCAAGCTAGTCATGTTTCTTTTGCCAGTATTGTGTTTCAAGTGCTGTGAACGAATTTCGTATCAGGTCAAGAAAGAATACATTATTGCTGACAGTGCCACATAGTAACCTACTTACTGTCAGTGAATCAAGTTATGAGTACTGAATGAACATTTTAAACTTTGTGTACCTTGGAGTGCTATGAAAGTAAAAGCAACCGAGCCATGGCAGTTTTTGATATATAACTATGTTTACATGCAGTTTCTGTTGTTCATTGTTTGTGTTTTTATCAGTAAAGAAATGTATTTTCATGTTCTCAGGCTGTTTTGACATATTTGAATATGATGTGGTGACTGGATTATGAATGTAATGGGACAGAGTATTTGTTGGCTTTACATATTATGATGGAATGGATTATTTTTCGTGTATTTATTGCCCCTTACTTCCAAAAGAAACTCAAATTTTTGTTGGCATAATTTAACTATAAATTGTGTTATTCATTTAATAAATATAACTAAAAGCTGTTTGTTTCCTGCTTCTATTGCAGTGCACGAGAGTTATCATTACCGGTATTCATTTGTATGCCTCTTGTAAAGTGCATGAAATGTATAACTGGTATTCATTTGTATGCCTCTTGTAAAGTGCATGAAATGGGCAGGTCCCACTGTTTTTTGACTATTGATAGTGATCAGATAGCAAACACTTCAATTAATCATGTATATTTTGATATACTATGGAAGTCACATAAATTTTGACTGCCATACACAGTAATTTATGAGGTGTTGTTCATAACCTGAGACATGGAAATTTTAAAGAAAATGATTGGTGCATTTGTTATTAATTAATTTAAACTTCTAATTAAGTATGTTTTATGTACATACAGATTATTTTTGAGAATATAATGAAGTGTGTGGCCCTCCTCTGAGCATGTTGGTACTTGTTGGGCCGGAGTCTGTAAGCTTAGGAGTTGAAAAGTGAGATTCACAGAGCTGTGATGTAGAATTCAGATTTCTTTTCTAAAATATGCAACTAAGACATGGCTTCACTTTTTATATATTTTTATGTAGTCATACGTATAGTATATCAGATCACCTGTTTGTAAATAAATAAATTGCACTCTAGAAGAAAAAAATTAAACTGAACTTTTTGTACTTAATAAAATAAGACTTATAGAGACAAAATGTTATCAACAGTGTATTTGTTTATTCATGTTAATTTTTTCTCTAAAGAAATTAGCATGTAATAGAAATGGATAGATAACAGACTATTTAGGTAAAATGCAAAATGAGGACAGGAAATTTACATCTTATAATCTTACGACAATTCCATTTTCATCTTTAAAGCTTTAATTCAAAGGTCTTCACTATTGTAGGTGTAAATGCCTTTTTAAAGGCAAAAGTGGTATGGCATTTATAATGCCTCTTCTACAATCAGTTGCTTACAGATGTAGAAAGAGCTCTATATTTGTAACTTACCCATTTAGTAGAAGTGTTTACAGGACTTCTTTATCAGGCTTCTGAAGTATTATTTTTTCTGGTTACTGTGAAACAATTATTAAGCATAAAGCTCTTTTTAGGCTCACAATAGATTTTGTGCATTTCTTTCCAATTCATTTGATTGTTCTTTTCACTGCATGTGCCACAATATGTAAAGGAATCTTCTGATTCAGATCGTTAGTAAAACTATTTGATTTCCATGTTATCCAAGTTAATTTTCTTTTTACATTTTTGCACTGAATTCAGAAGTTCTTTACACTTACTAACATTTTTTGGTAATGTTGGGTCAACATGTTTATTTTGTGGATCACAGTAGGTAGGACATGAATTTTCTTTTTAGTTTCTTTATTCACAGTAATTTGTAACTGAGGTTCAATATATTCACAAATTTTTAGTAACATGTTCCTGTTACCTATTTGTGCGGTACTTTTAGTTCAATATATTTTTTAAGTTTATTAATCCAATTAAGTTTATTAATCATTTTTAAATTAATTAATTTGCATTGAAATGTGTTTACTTGCTGAAAAACTCAGATACATTTTAGTAAAGTGTATGTAATTTAATAGAGCATCAGACACGTAAAGACAAAGAGTGACACATCTCTGTTACCAGTATCTGAGGTGTTTCAAAATTTTTGTGGCAACAAAATTGTTGCTGAATTTTTAATCAAATAATTTCATTTATTCCCAGACTAAGGAACTGTCATTTGATGGAATTTAATAAAATGCGATCTGGGGTGTATTAAAAACAGCTCTACCACAGTTGGTGACATTTGTGATCTGAAAGGTTTTTAATTCTCAATTGAGCATAATTTTGTCTTCCTCCATGTGTTAGAAATGAAATTATCATTGGGTAAAGGAAGCACTTCTACTACACACATTTGTCCTAATTACTGTAACTACCAATAACATTCAATTTAATGTTTTTCCTCATCTTCTACAACTTCCAGTGCAACAAGTGGACACTTTTTTTATAATTCTCAGTACAAATTCCAGCAGTGTAGAACTAAAGGCAGGAGAAAGGAAATTAAAATCATTGGTGGGATAACTTGATAAAATATTTTTGATATCTGTTTCTATATATATTATGAGTGTTTGAGATTTTTAGTGTAGTTAGAAGCCAGTGGCTGTTTCATATTTTCTACTCACTTGTGGTTTATCATATTTACAATTTCTACATATTGGGACAATAGAATTATTTTCTTGCACCTTACAGGTTTGTTACTGGACAAGTATTAGATGTTGTTTGCAAGTACCACTGATATTTCCAAAAAGTATCAGAGTATTTGTGAGTTACTGATATTTTTTAAACAGATGAGCTAATTAACCAGAATGATAATTTTGTAAATGGTTTCTGGAATTTTCAGAGCTATTTTTTAACTATAATTATCTGATTTTCATGCCAATGACAGTAATATCTGGGTCACTGTTTTAATGTGGTATGTTATACTAATTTATTACCATCAAATGAAACTTTATTCGTGTATCGTGAAATGTTCCTTCTGTGGTAGATGTCTGGTGTCTGGGATATCCATTTTCACTTAAAGATACCCTGATTAGCATGCCCTTAGTTATTGCACTTGAACTCATTCTGTGTAACTGAATTTTGTATTTCACCTGTATTCACAGAATTTTGCTGCATAACCACTGCCATTTTTATCCAGATACAAAGTATTGTAAGCAAATTGTGAAGGTAGGAAAACATCTGGTGGTCTATTTTAATCCACAGATGTGCAAAACAGTTATACATTACATGGATTCAGTGAAACCTATTTTAAAAGACTAATATAGATAAAAGATTTTATCTTATGGTAGTGCTCATGATATTGTGTATTGTTCCTCATATAACAATAGAAATTAAGAGGAAGTAACACCATTAACTTCCGGAATTTATGAACTGCATTAGAGCTTGGAAATAGCTCAATGAACTTCAAATGTTCAAAGTTGTTTAAAACAATTTCAAATGAGTTAAGCCTACAAAGTTCATCCTGTTGTTTAATGCATATATCCATTACATTAATATTACAATATTTCTGCAGGTAGTACATAAAAGTGCTTAAAGAATTGTTGAAAGATATAGTAGTGCAATGTAATTGACTTGTCTTTTTATTGTCATGAAATCTAATTTCTGATACATAACATTTTAAATTGGTTTCAATTTTTATTTGTTTTTTATTTATTATACGGGAATCAGTTTAGATTCTATCTGCTTTCACTTTTTATTAATAAAAAATCCTCTTCTTCCAATGCTCATATGCTATTATTATGCTACAATCAACTGTCTGTTTTCTCGTGACTCTTGTTTCATGGATTGCAACATACATCCCAAATTTTAAAGTTTCGTATTTTGTTCTTATCTACGTGTCCGTACTTCTCCTGCCACATTTCAAAACAGTCTTCAAAGTCTTCGTTCTTAATTACATTCATTCAAAAGTACTTGGCGCTGAGTATACAGTCAAATGCTGCTGTTGTTGTTCTTTCACTGTTAACTCACATGAATAATATTATTTACTGCAAAAGAAAACAGATTTTAGTGTATATTTAGAAATTTGTTCAATATAATACTTTATGCGTACCATGTAGATATCATCCATGTAACAGTATAATTCTTGTTTTGTTAGAATCTTACATTGTCTTGTGTGAACCAGTTATAAAACAAAGAGAGCTGCTCACTTTCTTACCAATATTCAGTAATTCGTAAATTATTCTTACTTGATTCTCTTTGTTCCTCTAAAATGTAAATTTCAATATTTTAACTGGAAGTTAGGTACTCTGCAACCAAGGAAGCATACCCTTCTTTAATTGAGTTTATTATCTGTAATTAAAACAAATTTTATTTCCATAATAATCCAAAGCTTCCTTTTAAATGGAGATGATGTATGTTTTTGGTGTTCTCTGCAAATATATCACTAATTCTTTTGGACTGTGACTGAAATAAAACACAATTACAAATAATTGAAAGGCCCTTCATTTTAAGTATATACAATAGCTTCAATACATGTGCGCAAAATTCACTCTTTTCTTTACTTTTCTGAGCCTCTGTTCAAATATTTATATGTACAAGAGCGCAATTACTTCTGCTCACATACACTTACAGTTTGCAGTATGTCTTAATTTTTGAACCTATACATTACAGCAAATAACACAGCAGTAATGTATAATGATGTGGCTCATCTGTTGCTCATTAACAAAATCATATAAGTTTCCTCTTTTATTGTGCTGTTGTTAATTATGGCTTAAAATTTGTGTAGCAGTGTGCATGCCTTACTGAAACTTCTGCATCTCACATTACTGCTGATAAGTTATTGCTAGTTTGCAATCGCTCTTGCACTGAACTCTCAATGAAACAGTGCAGAAAATTGTTCTCACTGTGGAGGCAATATTAATATTGTATGTTTTATTATTAATAAGTTTAATGACATTTTTAAAGTCAATAACAGGTAAATTGTAAGGCAGATAATAGAAAGCAGAAGGGAGAACTGTGTCTGACACAGTCAATGTGGTGCTCAAACGTTATTTTTCCCTATTAAAGCCACAGATTGTTTGTAAATATGTATTTAACCAAAAGTAAAGAAGGGAAAATAGATACAAATGAAAATATAATGAAAAACCCCTTTGTATATAACTGTTAAATATGTGAAAATTTTATTCTATACATTCAGTAAAATTTATCCCATTTAATATTGGCATTACTAGTAATAATAATGTACAGATTCTGAGATAGAATATTAGCATGTTTTTAATCAGCGTAATTATTTTCATACTTTCATTTAGCTTTGAAAAGAATATCGATATATGATGTAAGATTGAATCATAATGCATCTTACCATGTGTGTGATGTGATATTTACACACATTTTCTGTGAAAGCTTTTAAAAACAGAAAATAGAGTCAGGATTATATACAAAAATAAATATATATACATATATAATTTATCTCTGCTTTTAAAGGTAGTACAAAATATAATAATAAGTATAAGGAATAAGTAAATGCTAAATTTTCATATATAATGTAAATATATTTATTAGGAATGCTGTTTTTCCATAAACATTTTTAAAACTTCTTTTGAAGATAATCCAACCACTTAAGAGTTAAAAATAAACACAGACTGTATTTTTGAAAATTAGGTTAGTTTCTCATGAACACAACCTAAGGAAAGCGCTTTTAATTGTTAATAGGTAAGGTGCCATTAGGAGACTTTTTTGTTCATTTCTTCTGTTGACATTTTATTGTTAATTTTTTCATTTTTTAGTTTTATCTGTAATTTTTAATAAGGGTACTTCATTAATTGTAATTATAATGAGTTAACTGTTTCACCTAATGGTGAAAGTCAAATTTCTGTTAACATGTTATATGGTTCCACTACTACCTTCATGTTTAATTTTTGCTGTTTTTCAGAATAATTAAATATTACAGTGAATTTAAATCAGATTAGTAGTCCGTAACTGGAATTTTAGAAAAAAAACTTCTGAATGTGGGTAATACCCTGACTGTATAGCACCTGAATTTCTGCTTTAAAAAGTTAGGTGATTGGAAATATGTCAGGTTTTTGGCATGGTTTCATAAGCTTCTAGAGAATATTTGCACATAAACATACAGGGGGTATGAAAAAATACAATTTGAGTGTAGAATGTGTGAAAAATATTGTTACTTCGGCAACACCATCTACAAGCATATTGTGTAGAATTTCTAATTGATTAAAAACCAAAAGGATTTGTTCATAGCAATTACAAATTAAAATATTCTACAAATCTAGAAGGAAATTGTTCAGTAAGCCTTTAACTTTGAAGAAAAGCCCTTTGGCATGTGCTCCCTTGTACACATACCTATAAAAGAGCCCTGAAGAAAATTATTCTGTTCATGGTTATCTGCAGTGTTAGTGGTTTTCAGGAACAGAAAATTTCAAATTCTTACATAACTTGGACTTGGTAAAAATATTTTTATTATGTCTAATAGCCATGTGCAACACAACTGCTGAATGGAATGTTTTAAATTATACTGAGTATATTGGCTTTATGGAATGAAAATATTGCAAATATTCTCTACTCTGGGGTCTGAAAGATCTTACACCAATAGAGTCCCTGTTCTGTTTGCCATCTTATGTACATATATTTTCTTTATTTTCTAGTATAGTCTGATTGTTATTACCTTTTCATCATATAACATTTTTGTATGGTTGCATATAAAGTGAAGATGATTCAGTAACATTAATTTGTTGAACTGTTGTGTAGTAGTTCCTATAGACATGGCAAATTCATTACTTTTGAACTTTGTTGGTATTCATAAACAAGGTATGGTAAGAAGTTAAAAAAATTAAAAAATCATATGAGATTACTAAATATCTCAGAACTGTGTCCTTGTATTGCAGGCAGTGTAAAGTCAATGAAATGAAACACCAATGTGAAAGAATAACAGAAAACTATGAGGTCTTTCATGAAAAGGCATTTTCAGACACTTGTGATACAAATTCATGCAGTCAGAAAATTGTCAAGCCTAAGCATTATGTGGCACTTCTTTATTTATGCAAGAACTTGTGACTGTTATTTGCCTAGTATATAACTTACATTTACACTGTGATAAAATGTGTAGCCTTTGTTAATTTGGTGATTGAAATATAGTCCTGCTATCCATAAATGACAGTCTTAGTCTTTGATCTTCAATGCTGGCATCAGTTCCACATTTTTCATGTTGCTGTTTGTATATTTTGTTGAAAGTAAACTGCATAAACAAAAGTTCTAATCACGTAATACTCATTGTCTTAGCTGAGACGCCTAACTCTTAAAATCAACACACATTGAGTGGAAGTAAGCTAAGCTTGATCACCGGTTTTTTCCTTCATTTAGCTACAGTTTAAATGCCACAACTTGTGGCTTTGTGTTGCTGGCCAGACAATTAATATGAGTGATGTAGGCTACCATGTGAAGATTATGGGACAACTAAGATTTAGTTGTGTTAGTGTAGGTTATCCGTCTTGAGCTGACAGCAATCTAATTAAAAAGAATTACACCAGATGCATTTCACTTTTATTTATAAAGCATCTTCTGTGGTTATTCTATAAATATGATACATACGTTTGCACATTTTTGATTGTTACAGGTTCAAAACAGCGTTTTCTTTATTAAGTTGGTCTGCATGTTACTTACTGTGTTTCTTTACATAAGTGCAGATGTGAAATGTAGCCTTTCGACACCAACTGCAGCTAGCAAGGAGGGAAGGGCAGAATATGTAAAGAAATACAGAAAGTAATTTGCAGACAAACTTTATAAAGAAAATGCTGTGTTGAACCTAAAACAATAAAAAATGTTCAAACGTTTGTATCCAATTTACAGAACAGCCACAGAAGATGTTTCATAAATAAAAGTGAAATGCGTCTGATGTAACACTTTTTAATTAGACTGCAATCAGCTCAAGGCAGATAACCTATAGCAATGGATGTTAAGAGCTGCTGTGGAAAATGGAGACACAAACAAATGTATTAAGATTTAGCTATATATAGCTAAATTCCTTCCCTTTTTCCAGCAAAATTGTTACACTGGGAAAAATTAAATTCATATTTTCTTTCTTGTTTCCTGCATTTAAAAAAATTTTTCACATGTGTTGCCTACTTACACATTTCTCTTTTTTCCATTACTAGCAAATATAGTGAATAAAATGTGAACATTACATTTCCTAGTGGCAAAAATATGTTGCTTCAGGTACATTTTGCATTTCTTTGTTACCTGTACAGACAATATTTTATAATGTCTTTCAGTATGTGAACTTTTAACCAGCATAATCAGGACAGAGTAAATGCTGATCAGTTTTCTTCTTCTAATAGCAAATCCAAGTATTAAATAAAAAAAGATCACAGACTGAAATATTTTTTTGTGCCCTATACATTCCCACTTTATGTTTGCAACTTGAGGATGCATTGTCATTTATTTATAATTGATTTCCTCTTGAATGCTTTTTATAAAAATATTAAGAAAATTTTCAAGGCATTTGAATATGTAGTCAACAAGATGACTTCCTTAAAATCATTTTTTAATTTATTCATCCTACATGTAATATCAAAATTTTAAGAACTTAATTACATTTTTCCCAATTTTGGCTTTTGTGGCTTCCTCTTCTTCTTCTTGATCAGATGCGCAGTTGTTCACTGTGCCCCTCTTTCTCGTTCATATTATTTGGTTTTTTGTGTGTGTGTGTGTGTGTGTGTGTGTGTGTGTGTGTGTGTGTGTGTGTGCGTGCGTGCGCGCGCGTGTGCATGCATGAGCAAATGTCTGTTCTTCTTCTTCTTCTTCTTCTTATCCTTCACCATGGCACTGGGCTCCTCATTCTATAAAAATTTTATTGTGCTGTATATGTCTGGCATCAGTAGCTAATAGGGATGACATTGCTGCAAAATTAGTTCTTCGTTGCTTAATTGAAGTGACCATTTATGAGAATGTATACATATTTAAATGTTATAAAATAAACCTTTTTTAGAATTAATAAAGTATTTGTTTGTGAACACATAACAAATTTGGTACATATTACTTTTGCATTGAATGAAATACTGAAGTACATAAACTACTCATTCCTTTATACTCTGCTAAAACTCAGAATCTCATAATATCATTATTGTTTTCGAATTTCTGCTTAAAATAAACAACTCATAGAATACAAATTAAACACACTTTTAGATGCTTTGTTTATCACAAGCTATATAAATAATCAGTAATTAAAACAGCAGTAGTGATCCAGATCAGTCTCAGTTACAAAGTATAATTCTTCCACACATTCTGCCATAGCACATGCTAGTAAAAATCTCTATATAAAATAATAATAGAAAGTTATGAAAATTAGCACAAAGAAAATGGTAACTAGAGATGAGCAACAGTCGGAAGAAACACACAGCATGCATCAGGAAGATATAGGGTCCTTCACTATTGCAAAGAAGTAAGAGATAGAAACTACAAGTAGTAAACATTCCTAATTTTTGTTTTGTTTATTTATGCGATTTACACATTTTCTTTGACAGTTTTTTTTCAATGACTGCTGTCTTCCTGTTTTGTAAATTATGCTGTTATTAATGCTCACTGCCTGGAATCCTAACCGTTTAGGTGGAGAGGAAATAAATAATAAGTTTTAGTGAAGTCCAAGCAGCAAGTCATCACAAGACAGTTAATAACAATGACCGAGATTACAATTAGGTTAGTTATTGTAGGACAGCACCAAGGAATTAGAGAAAATTTAGTTATTTCCTAAAAATATTCTGTTTTAGAATGAACATGCACTTTCCCCTAATTTAATATTATCCATATTATTTCCTCTTCTTTTCCTTAGAGAACTATCCATATTATTAGTGACAGTTAATGGAACTGAAGTGGTCATTACGTACAAGCTGATTTTTTAGGTTTTTAGGGTGATGATTTGTGTAATTTTTTCAGTATTTAATTGGTACCAGTGGGTAATAATATTAAATAACTATTTTGTCAGTTTTCTAGCCCCACCAAATGTGAGCAAAAACTCAAATTTTTAATGATAACCTACAAAATATTTGTCAATAACAAATGACTCTCATAACAGGAGCTGTGGCATCAGAAAGAAAAGACTACTTTCTGATGAAGATGATGGAGGTTACTGCTGAAGAATCAGTTTCATTCTGTAATTTGACATAAAAAGCAAACAGACCAAGAAAATTTCATGCTCACATTGTCATGAAAAGGTTCATCCTCACAGTAATGGTTATACTTACAATTTGTGTCAGCTAAACACTAAGTACATAAAAAATGTGCATTTGCCCAAAACATGGTTCTGGAACCTTCAGTAAAATAAAAAAAAATTAAATCACTACCTTTTCTGATTTCTCTAATTGTTGAGACATATATATAATTGAGGGACAAAATAAATGTTGATAACTTGTTGAGAAACTCCTGGCTTGATGGAACTACAGTCTGACATAGCCTTCGTTATATGCAAAACGATATCCCCTGATCACCTTTTTTCATACTTCTGGGAATATGAAATATGGATTGTCAAACCATCATTGAAGTATGTCTCATTCAAATTCCTTACCTCTTTTGATAGTTTTGAATGGGCATTATCATGAAGAATAACAGCATTTGATAGAATTATAGACTGTTTCAAAACTGAACACCCATTAAGCTGCTTAGACCAGCTGTCACACTTTTTGTATTACAAAAAAGAGAAGTGTGTCAGTGGGGCAGGGCGCATTGGGTGATATGATTTTGGAATTGATGAAAAAGTGTATTTCTATCAGTTTCCATAAGATTTTTTAATTTTTATTTTACTTTATTTATTTTTTATGTAAAGAAATTTGTGATTGTGACTTCTGTATGAATTGAATAAACTCTCTGAATGCTTAGTAAGCACTTTTGAAGTATAAAAATTTAGTAGCAGACCTTTATGACTCTCTCATTCGTAGTCCACTGCCACTACTGCTTCTACATATGTTATCTTCTTCATAAGATGGCTAATGACTCATGTTTTTTTTTTTTTTGTGTACCCAGCACTAAGTAAATAACTTACTTTTGTAATCAGCTTCATTCATGCTTAAACAGTTCTTGTATAGAATGTTGTAGTAACTAAATATTTATACAATGTGACTGCTCATTGTATTCAGTTTCTGGTGAACTGTAGATATGTATTGCACATGCTGCAACAACTCCATGCACTCACATCAGCACTTGATGATGACAACCAGCCGGCTCATAGAACTGTTATGCAATTAGTACAACTACTTGTGACATTATGCACAGAATCATTTAAGCAGTTATTACATTGTGGGACAGATCAGCTTCATTGGTCTTCCTATTTCGCATAAAATGGTATGAACGGTAGTGTTATGTGGACCAGTTAACTGTGCTTCTTACATTTGACATGTGGACTGATGTCAGTATTCACTACCTGCTGTTATGGAAATATGAAGTGAAGATTTTGTACTATACTGTTAACTCATTATAAATTGTTTTATTAACAAAATCACTGTTAATAGAATTATTTTGAATAGTATTGTTATGTGTTCAACAAGTGGTTTTTTTCCAGTTTTAAGAAAATGCATTTACATTTTAAAAGACATCATAAATGTTACTACATGCTTAACATTAAAATTTTTGGCAGCTTTCTAATTGTAATTATTCATCTTTCATGAAATGAGACTGAAATTTAGAAGCTTACAATTACTACAAAACTGTTGATATTCACTTGTTAACATATTTTGTAAATGTAATGACGACTTACATTGGTATGTTTTATTTTGTGTGTACGAAAGGGTATAGCATTTAGTAAACATGAATTACATTTATTGTACAGAAAGTTTTGTGATGTAAAAATCAGCTGTCCAACTGTTTCAGATTTATTGTTTCAGTGTTGATAGTCACTGCTTTATTTACTTGTGTTCTTATGGGAATTTAAAAAAATGTGCAGTCTTACTACAACTGACAATCTGTGCTGATCTGTTCATTAATAGTAGTGAACAGTGCATATATATTACATTTTGCAGTAAATTTTTAACATATGTAGAGCAAAACTGAAAATAGCTACTTTCACTGCTCTATAAAGGTTAAGCACACAGAAATTTTATCTTTACTCTATTCGTAAATATTACAATTCCATTTTTTATGATTGTCAGTCTTATTGTTTATTTTTTCAATATTTCTCTATAATGTAGTGTTAACTTCTCAGATAATCTCTCAAATTCTTCTTTATATCTCTGTCTTTCTTCTACAAGGTTGTTTTGAAAGATGAAGTAAAATAATATATTTCCAAAAATCTGTGTTTCTGTTTTGCAGATTATTCCTATTCATTGGAAATTATGCTCGAGAGCTATCATGAGATCACTTATAAATAATTAAGTTGTACATTTGTACACAGTACTGAATGCAGATCATTTCCAAGTGAAGCATTGTTCTCTTGTCATCTAACAAATACTGTCTTATTTCACAAATTCTATATACCATTACTAATAATAAGAGAATCTACCTGCAGAATGCACAACCATGTCCAGCCATCCCCTGGCTAATGGCTGTCGCCAATAATTATCTTAAACTTGAAGCATAACAGACAGCAACCATTTGAAATGCATTTTAAGGAACTTAGAAGGCTCTTCTCAGAGCCAGTTTTCATTGCCATCTCTTTAAACATAGGTCATTCTCCCTGCAAAGAACAACTGCTATGTGGGTTATACCAGTCAATACATGTGACATACTCTGTGTGCAAGAAGTTCACAGAAACAAAAATCACCAGAATCCTAACATTCCAGGGGTGAAATTAGTTGCAGAAAGACCACGTGCACCATATAGGAATGCAGTCTTCATCAAACCAGACCTCCAACTAAGAACTGAGGAGAATAATACATTTGAATTTAGGGATTACACAGTGAACTCTGTGTATAATCCTCCAAATGAGAATTTTAGCTTCAAGTCACCAGGAAACCTTGAGAAACAAAAAGCATAATTCATCATCCATTGTTTTAAAAGACACCCACCGACGTCTGGAGCTATGCAAAGAAGGGCAAAAATGGCAAAGCTATCCTCAGATAGGTAGAATCCTTTTGACCTTCATTTATTCACAAGAAGATACTACCTCCTCCTTCCAACAGCAGAAGATGGCACTTTGAAACCAACCCTGACACCATCCCAGAAAATTTTGGGAGAACTGCCAGATGTCTGCAGCTTGCTGCCACAAATATTTCAGCACAGAGTCTTCTGGCCATCTTCAGGTGAATATTGACAAGAAAGGCAATGAGCTCATATATCTAATACCCTGATGGCACATGGGTGGTGTGTCCAGTTGGCATTGCTCATCCACTGTTACAAGTCTGTATGCTGCACTGTGCACCCTCCATGGTGAAAGCTGGCTTCAAGGACATCAAATTGATTGTCGTCGTATGATAAATCATGCTGGATATGCAGAGCAGTAAGTTTTTCTGTGATGGGATTCTATGCAAAATTTAACTGGAAACTGCTGTCTTAATTAATAAGGGACTCAAGAGAGTCATATTTCCACTGAGTCATTGATGGTGGAGCTTCAAAAGTTTGATGTATGGACCACAATTTTTATTTGGTTGTATTTCATCAAATGACCAATGGAAATACAATGCTCAGTGGTGGCAAACTTATTGGCCTGGAAGAGGCCAGTATGCCACTGATGTTCTATGATGCATTCCTGCACTTCGCGCATTGTTTGCCCTATGTAAGATTTGCCACATTTGCATGAAATTCTAACACCTGCCCTTCACAACTCTAAGTCATCTTTAACAAATCCCAGCAGTGCTGAGATTTTAGGAGGAGGACAAAAACTACTTTAACTGTATGCCTTCTTAATATTCTGTCTGTTTTGGCTGAAATATTTCCAATATGTAGTAAATAAGAAGTTGTTTTGAAGGCCTCATCCTCTTGTTTGTCCTGTCATTTGAAGGTCTATAGTGCTCTCTGTGCTTGCTAGGACAAATATATGTTGTCCTGGAACACAGTTTGCAGGTGTTCCAGTTCCATTTGCAAATTATCAACATCTGAGATGGTATGATCTTAGTGGATCAAAGTCTTTAGAACGCCCACCATTTGTGCCAGATGGTGGCAACTGGTAGCTTGCAGATACAGGTCTGTATGAGTGAGTTTTTGAAATACTAAAAGCCCAAGGGTGCCATCACTCTTACATCACACCAAGACATCTAAAAATCATTCTCCTTCTCCATAATAAATTTTATCTTTTCATGTGTGGAGTTCAGATGATGAAAAAACTCTCAGGGACTGTCCAAACCATGACGCCAAACTATGAAAGTGTCATCACTGTACTGCCAAAATACTGTTGGTTTTAAAATAACTGAGGCAAGTGCTCACTGCTCAAAATATTCCATAAAAAGATTGGCCATCAGGGGAGACAAAAGGCTCCCCACATTGACACCGTCAGATTGTTAAAAAAACTTGTTGTTAAATAAAAAGTACATCAAGGAGAGACTGTGCTCGAACAAAGCTGCAATGCCAGCCCCAAATGTATTGCTCGTGAGGTGCAATAAGTCCACCAGAGACACATTTGTAAAAATCAAAATGGCATAAAACTGACCAATAAGTTGTTGCATTACAGCTTAATTGACTGAATTCTGCTGATAAAATTACCATAATTTCTTATGTGGTGTGGACACTTTCCTATGATGGGTTTCAGTAAATATGCCAAAGCATTTAGCCAAATCATAGGTGGCTGCTCCATAGGTCGTAAAGCCACACCTTCTATATGGACCTTGGGAAGTCCGTAAAGCCCAGTCAGCCAGAATTGTGCATTTTATTAATACCATCACTGCAAATAACATCAAACACAAGGTGAGTGCTGGTGAGAGAAAGGATTTATTTTAATTGGCATGAATTGGATTCTGTGTCCAAAGATATGCATTATTTGCGTTTAGAAGTGGCACCAAGACTTTTGTCATTGTCTCAGGACTGGGCACATGGTATGATATGGGCCAAAGTGAACTGGATCCTTGACAAGGCTACACTAAAGCAGAGTGCAAAGATTGACTAACATTCAACATGGATGCCGCAGGAAGTTCCTACTTTATGATCCGTTATCAGTTTGATGAGGAAAGCTACAAATCATGTGTCCTTGTTGGAAATAGGTCTTAATTTTGCTCTTACAGTTGTTGCACCACCACCAGTGGACTTTTTCAGTTACATCAAAGAAGCAGAGGAAATTTGTCGAGAGTCTTGCCGTGGTAATGAGAGCCACAGCACCGAAAAGCAACTTCTCACCTGTGGAGAGAGCAGCCCTCCATCACTTATGAGCAGGTGTGGATACGGTAGTACTAAAGTAGAACAAAGGTAATGCTACTGTTCTCATGCCACAGGAGGACTATATTAATAATATCAATGTTTTATTGAGTGAAAATCAATGTATCACAAAATCGATAAGGATCCTATTAATCAAGTGAAGCAAAAAACAGCAGAATTTCTATCTAACTTCTCTGCCAAAGGAAGTCATAAAGAAAATGGGACCAAATAGTCCAGCTCCATACAGGCTTTATGGACTGCCTGAAGTCCACAAAGAAGGTGTGTCTTTTCTTCTTATTGTAAGCAGTATTGGAGCAGCCACCTATGATTTGGCGTAATTCTTGGCACCTTAGAAATGTGCTTCTGGTGGATTTACTACATCTGATCAACAATAGGTTTGTGACTGAAATTGCAGATTTTTTCAAGGACACTCTCTCCTCAATATAATTCTCATTTAACAATGAGTTTTTTTGAATTATCTGGCAGTACATTGATAGTTTGGCCTCATGGTTTGGACATTCTCTGAGAATTTCTCTAACATCTGAACTCCATAAATGAAAACATAAAATTTACTATGGAAATGGAGAAAGGTGGTTGCTTACCAGTTTTAAACATCTTGGTACAATGTAAGAGCAATGGCACACTTGGGCATTTGGTGTTTAAAAAGCCCACACATACAATCCTGTATGTGCAAGCTACTAGTTGCCACCATCCAGCACAAATGACGAGAATTTTAAAAACCTTGATCCCCTGAGCTCATACCATCTCAGATGCCAGTAATCTGCAAATGCTACTGGACCTCCTGGAAACTGTTTCAGAACAGTGGATATTTGTCTCAGCAAGTGCAGAGAGAGTTACAGACATACAAATGTCAAGAGAAACAAGAAGATGAGGCATTCAAAACAACTGCTTATTTACCATAGACTGGAAATATTTCAGCCGATAGTCAGAATATTAAGAAGGCAAACAGTTAAAGCGGTTTTTCATCCTCCTCCTAAAATCTTAGCACTGTTGGGATTTGTTAAAGACAACTTAGATTTGTGCAAGGCTTTCCTGTCAGTATTCACCCGCAGATGGCCAGAAGACTGTGCCAAAATATTGTGGTAGCAAGTTACATACATTCAGTAGTTCTCCAGAAATTTTATGGAACAATCTGTATGCCAGGAAAGCTTTAAATCTCAAACTCTGAAATCCCTTTTATGAGTAAGAAGGCAGTCCAACAGTGAATAAAATCAGTCTGTCCTCCCATCTGGAACATGGCAGCAACAAATGATGTGCAAAATGCTATTAGCTACCCAACTACTAAAGGTGCAGCTAAGGAAGAGATACAATTTTAGGAAGGCTAACTGGGACAAGTGTGGCATTCTGTTGGATAAGGAAGTTCAGACAATCAGTCCAGTCCCAGAAGCATACAGTCACTTCATGGACACAGAATTTGCTGTAGAGCATCCACACCCAGTTTAATTACATAAAAGGACTTCCACTTGAGACAGGCATGTCCCTGGACTATTACTATCCTCTTTTTGAAAGGGATGCTTT
Organism: Schistocerca piceifrons; assembly: GCF_021461385.2. Lineage (NCBI taxonomy): Eukaryota > Metazoa > Arthropoda > Insecta > Orthoptera > Acrididae > Schistocerca > Schistocerca piceifrons. The sequence continues at coordinate 584,279,450 of NC_060140.1, read as the reverse complement.
GGAGAAGAAACTCTCGCACAGGTATACCTCATTATATCCTAAATACACAACTTAAAAAGAAGGAATGGGTCAAGCAAATGGAAGAAATTGATGTAAGATGAAGCAGCCACAAGGCATTGAAATTTCTTAAGTGCCTAGGCAGTGAGTGCACAAAAACCACAACACATGCGAATGTCAAATCAGGTCAAATTGCACATCAGCTGCTCAGAAGTGGAAGGTCCTTAGATAAACATGACAGAAACATCAAAAATGGCAGAATAGACCAAGACTACACACAAGACACAAACGAAACATCTAAGCCATTCAGTGTGACAGAATTTGATAAGGTAATCAATAAGTGCAAAAGATGCAAGGCAACCAATCTTAATGACATAAGTATGGAACCGATAAAAAAAATTTGCAACCAAGATCAAAAATTGTTGCTCATTCTGATGAACAACTGCACCGTGCTCTGCAGAATACTGAAGATGTGGCTGCATTCCTGAGTTATACCTAATCTAAAACCTGACAAAGGATCCACAGGCCAATTTCATTACTATGCCATGTACATCAAATGTCCATAAGGACGGTATTCAATAGACTCACATAAGAACTGGAGCCTTTTCTGGTCTGACAACAAGCTGGGTTCAAAATGGGCAAATGCTACACATTTGCAGATACTAAAACTACACAAAACATTGTAGATGGATTCGAGAAAAGAAGAACTCCATGGCTGTGTTCATATACTTATCAGCTGATTATGACACAGTCAGTCACCAACTGTTCCTATGGAAAGTATGCACTAATTAAAAAAAATTAATGTGTGACACAAATGATTGGAAATCTCCTCCAAAACAGAAGATTCTTTGTTGATTTTCATGGGCAAAGAAACTAGTGGACAGCACAGAAGAATGGCTGACCAATGGATAGTGCACTTGTTCTATTGCTTTTCATCATCTGTACCAATGACCAGCCACTCCCAGCAGACTCTCAAAAGACTCATAGACACACATGACTGTACCATTGCAGACCAAGCAAATAATTTTGAGACCATCAAAAATAAATTTTTAGAAGCTTGTGAATAACTGGCTGCCTATTGCAAAAATAGCCAACTTAAATCTAATCTTTCAAAGGCCCAAACCTGTGTTTTTCACCTGTTAATAGGTGAGCATCAAAGACACTAAGAGTAGCATGGGAAGAAAAGTGGCTAGAGAATCGTGCAACCCCAAAATACTTTAGTGTAACATTAGGTAGAGCACTCATCTACAGAAAACACTGCACGAACATGAAGCATAGAATAACAGCTAGAAACACCATCATGTGCAAACTAGCAGGCACTACATGAGGTGCAAAACCCATAATGATGACAGCTGTAGCCTTGTGTTAGTTGCAGCAATTCAAGTCATAAGTGGTATAACTCCAGCCATGCTAAACAAGTGGTCATGCCTCATCAAGGCAAGCTGTTTGAGACCAACAACCATAGTGCCTAGCTGGTATTGTTCCCCCTAGAACCAATGTAAAGTGGCAGTAAAGAAGGAAAGAACCTAAATAGTTTATATCTATGGCCCACCTAATTTTTGGATAACAACCAGCCCATTTTCAGGTTATATGAAGGAGCAGCTGCCCGTAAAAGCCAGAGTAGGAATGTGGCAAAAGAAGTCTACCTCCAAGAGAGGAACATCCCCAGGACACACAGAGAAGTGGAACATATGTACTGTAGACTTTTGAAAATTTTACATTTTGGAGTTTCAAGAAATGGAAACAACATGAATAGATAGGGCTATCAGGTGAATCAGTGCTGTGTAATTGTTAATGGGAGCAGACTATTATCTACATCATGAAATGCAGACTATACCCAAACATCTGCGCCAAGAATCAGGTTAGTTTTTCAAGGAACTCCTCGACAGAATAGGAGTGACCCATGTGGAAACTCTTCAGTTTTGATTTGAAAGCACATGGATTAGTGCTCAGATTTTTGAATTCTTGAGGTAGCTTATTGAAAATGGATGCAGCAGTATACTGCACACCTTTCAGCACAAGAGTTAAGGAAGTCCGATCTTTTATTGCCTGAACCACCCATTTCTGAGCCAAAAATATCCTTTTAGAATGAGAAGAGTTACCCCAAAATATAATACCAAATGACATAAGTGAATGAAAATAAGCAAAGTAGACTAATTTTCATGTCAAACGATCACTTCCTTCAGATATCGTTCGAACAGTAAAAATGGCAACATTAAGTCTTTGAACCAGATCCTGAACGTGGGCTTTCCATGACAGCTTACTATCTATCTGAGCACCCAGAAATTTGAACTCTTCAGTTTCACTAAACATATGCTCATTCTGTGATAGTAAAATATCAGGTTTTGTTGAATTGCGTGTTAGAAACTGTAAAAACTGAGTCTTACTGTGATTTAACATTAGTTTATTTTCTACAAGCCATGAACTTATGTCATGAACTGCACTATTTGAAACTGAGCCAATGTTGCACACAACGTCCTTTAGTAAAAAGCTAGTGTCATCAGCAAACAGAAATATTTTAAAGTTACCTGTAATACCAGAGGGCATATTATTTATATAAATAAGCAATGGGAGTGGCCCCAACACTGATCCCTGGGCCACCTCCCATTTGATCGTACCCCATTCAGACTCCATATCACAGCCATTCACAGCACTGCAAATAATGACCTTTTGCTGTCTGCTGCTAAAGTAAGAGGTGAACCAATTGTGAGCTACTCCCCGCATTCCATAATGGTCCAACTTCTCGAGCAATATTTAGTGAGCAATACAATAAAACACTTTAGTTAAATCAAAAAATATGCCTAGCGTTCAAAACCTTTTGTTTAATCCATCCATTACCTCACGTAGAAAAGAGAATACAGTACTTTCAGTTGTTAAACGACTTCTAAAGCTGAACTGTACATTTGATAGCAAACTGTGTGATAGAAAATAATCAATTATTCTTACATACACAGCCTTTTCAATAACTTTAGCAAACACTCATGGCATAGAAATAGGTCTGAAATTGTCTATATTATCACTTTCTCCCTTTTTATAAATGGCTTTACTATTGAGGATTTAATCATTCAGGAAACTGACCATTCCTAAAGGAAAAATTACAAATATGGCTAAATACAGGGCTGACATGGGCAGCACAGTACTTTAACATCCAGCTAAGCACTCTATCATATCCACAAGAGTCCTTAGTCTTCAGGGATTTAATTATTGACTCAGTCTCTCCTTTGTCTGTGTCACAGAGGAATATTTCAGACATCAATCTTGGAAAGTAATTTGCCAAGAGAGTTATATGATTCCCTGTAGAGACTAAATTTTTACTTGATTCACCAGCAATGCGCAGAAAATAATTGTTAAATACTGTATGTATATCTGATTTATCAGTAACAGAAATATTTTTACTATGAGTTGACTTTATATCATCAACCTTGTGATGCTGACTGACACTTCCTTCACAACTAACCATATGGTTTTAATTTTATCCTGTGAATTAGCTACTCTGTTTTGCGTACCACATACTCTTTGCCTTCCTAATGACATTTGTAAGCAACTTACAGTACTGTTTTGTAATGGGCTACTGTAGCTTGATTGTGACTACTTCTAACATTTTTATATAATAACCACTTTGTTCTGCATTATATCCTTATCCCACGAGTTAGCCACCCAGGTTGCCTTTTACTGCTAATACCCCATTTAGAATGTTCTAATGGAAAGCAACTCTCAAAGAGCATCAGAAATGTGTTAAGGAAAGCATTATATTTGTCATCTATATTATCAGCACTATAAACATCCTGCCACCCTTGTTCCTTGAAGAGGTTTAAAAAACTCTCTGTTGCCATTGGATTAACTTTCCTACATATTTTGTAATTACATGTGACCTTTGCTTGAGTACAAAAGCGTTTTAGTGTTAAAATTTGTGCGTCATGGTCTGAAAGGCCATTCACCCTTTTACTAACATAATGCCCATCTAGTAATGAAGAACGAATAAAAATATTGTCTGTGGCTATGCTACTGTTCCCCTGCACCCTTGTTGGACAAAACATGGTCTGCATCATATCATATGAATTTAGGGGATCTATCAACATCCTTTTTCTTGCATCATCATATACAAAATTAATATTGAAGCCACTACATATAACTAATTTCTGGTACTTCCTATAAAGTGAATCAAGGAACCTCTCTAGCTTAAGCAGAAATGCTCTGAAGTCAGAGTTAGGGGACCTATAAACAACAACAATTAGAAGTTTAGTTTCACTAAATTTAATTGACCCTGCACAACATTCAAATATCTGTTCAGTGCAGTGCCGTGATACGTCCATGGACTCAAATGGAATACTGTTTTTTACACATATGGCCACTCCCCGACTCCGCAAGTAACTCCTTGAAAAACAGCCAGCTAATCTGTATCCTGGTAAAGGTAGCCTCTGAATTGTCAAATTATTTAAGTGGTGCTCTGATATACCAATAATTTCAGAGTCAACATCTATGAGCAGTTCACAAACTTTATTCTAATACCTCTTATATTTTGATGAAATATTCTAATTTCTTCCCTACTTGGAAACATGATGTCCTCTGAAGTGATACCTTAGTTAAAGGGACTCCCTTTAAGTAGATATACCTATCAGCTGACTTCAGTCTAAAAGAGGTGCAGCTCTAACACCAACTACTACAGGAATTTTTCCATGAGTGATCCCACCACCACCCACTACACTGTCTCCTATAAGCTTTGCCAGTCTCCCCTTCCCATATCTATTGATGTGCAGGCTATGCCTAGCAAAACCCGATCTCCTGATAGACTCACCTGGCACCAGTGCAATGTGACCCATGCCCTCTGCCATCGGTGCCCTCTCTAGCCCCATGTTAATGTGCCTAAGAGCCGCATTAAGGTGAGGCCAATCATGATGCTGAAACTGCTGCACGAAATGCACATTAGTGCTACCAGTTTGAGTACCTATATTTACCAGGTCACCACCTTCATCATATTCCCCATCCCTATCAAGACTAGTTCCTGCTCCACTCACTATCACTACCTGATCCTCTTTCGTAAAATTCCTACAGAACTCCCCTGTGCTGTCAATCACATGAGCCAACCCTGCACTAGGCTTCATAATGCTGGTGACCTGGTACTCACTCCCCAACACTTCCTGCAACTGCTTGCATACACCTCTACTGTGCGAACTACCTAGCAGCAGAATGTTCTTCTTTCTGTTAGACTTTGCAACTGACCTAGGCCTCATAATTGCTGAGGACTGGTGCATGTTTCCTACACCTACAGCTTCAAGAGGCCCCTCTCCACTCAACTCTGACAGGTGGTCAAATCTATTGCATATACGCAAAGTACAACTATCTGTATACCTCCACCTCCTTCTAGATGCCTTTTTGCTGACTGCCAATTCCCATTCCCCGGCACCCTTCACCCTCCTCAATATATCTAGTTCCTCCTTTGCATATTGTAACTGCACCTGAAGAGCACAGATCTTACACTCCTGCTTCTCTATCAACTTATTTCTACTACAGATTCTGCATTCCCAGGAGAGGATCACACTAGACTGCCCGCTGGCTTCACCTCTGCATTCCCCCCAATGAAAATACTTTGAACAAATCCCACACCATAACCCACTACGCACAAACCTACAACAGAGCCCACATTCTCACCCGTGGTAAAATTTTAGTTACTGAAAAAAACTAAACGTCTATGTTACCTAAGTTCAGTTACAGCAGTAGGACTATTTGTAGTACTAACAATAGCAGTCTCAAAATTCTCTCTGTACTAAGAAAGCAACTACTTTCATTAATACTACTAAACCACAACTAATACCAGTATCAACAAAACTTCACAAATTATAGCTAAAACCAAAAATTCAAGCAGTCACTAGAAACAATAAGAAATGTCAGCTGAAAACTAAAGCACAAAATTTACTAAACGACTACAATGTACAGAAAACTCTAAAAAACACAGCGAGCAAACATTTCCAAAAGTTTATTAAATCATTATTTCTCCACAAACATCATGAGATGCCATTGAAACCTGCACATAATTTTTAGCTTTTTGTTATATGCAATGTTTTGATGCTTCTGATATGATTAAATAAATAATAATACACTTCAGACTGCAAGTGTATAATATAATCTCAACTATGACAGATAGTAAAGTTTCAGATTTGGTTAATACCATCTTTCTTGGTGCATCTATAATATAAACTATTACAGTATCTTCAACTGTGGAAAGTAGTTTGCAAAAAATTACCAAATTTTTGTTTCTGCAAAGACCACAATTTCAAACCGGCAGAATCTACAGAAGTCATAGAACTGAATGAAGATAAGCTCCAGTTTAAAAATAAATTACCAAAAAAATTATATTTAACTATTTGATCGCTGTTTGTCTATTTCACAGTTTGGTTGACAATTACACTATCTACATCATATTCTTTCTGATACTTAGCTGTTATATGGAGATGTCTGTAAGTTATGGATTTTTTGTATTCTCTTACTTCTATTCAATTTGTTTCAAATTACCTTTTTATTTATTGTTAAGTTATGTTTATTTACTTAATTAACTTATTAATTTGGTTTGTTTTGACCCTTTAGGATCATGGATGACTTGTTATGTACATCAGCTTATTTTCGCATTCTTTCTGGTTCTCTCTGCTTCCTTTAGGTTAATTTTGATTCTGGTGTCAGTCCACCTGCAACATTCATCTGTATTAATGTAGCTGGACCCAGATGGAACTTGTGGTTTCCACACTGGGAAGGCTGTGGCATTTACTGATCAGAAGTAACCTAGACATTAGGATATGTTACAGGTCAGTCTGTTATTACAACCACAGGGGACAGGGACAGAGCATTATGACACTTTAGTGAAGTTTACATACCACATCTCCTTTCCATTTCATAATCATTGACTGAATACCACCAAAATCTAATTCCAAATAAGATTTATAGGCCCCTTGATGTCACATTTCCTGACACCTTATCAAAATAAATTGTGCTAAAAGATGCATTTATGAGTTCACTAGATGAAACAGTGATGTCTCCTGGAGGTCATGCGCCTTGTGCTATGATTGTAGACAGAAGCAAACCGAACAGCCATCCAGCCACCAAGTTGATTTAAGTGTTTGTGAAGGTAGCATTCTGTATTTGTTGGTTTCCACATTTGTTCTTGTATGTTACGAAAATATGTAGTTTAAGTGACACACGGTATTAAAGATCTCTCCAAAATGCCTCATTTTTAGTACAATTTCTTGTGCTAAAGTGTTGGAAATTGTGACATCTGTGGAAAAACATGTCACTGTCCATTTTTAAACACTACTTTTAATTGGCTAAATAGGTAATTACTACAAAATAATAGCTTCTTACTATCTATTGATGCATGTTTTGCTTACTTCAATTCATTTATTATAGGTGAAATCAGCTTGTCTCCCCATCAGCTGGTCTGTCACCATTTCATATAATTTGGACAATTCAGAAGTTATTTTTCAAGAACATGTTCCAAATTTTTACATGATAAATTGCACACTGAATTCATGTTGTACTGTTTTCAGACTCGTAATATGTTGCAGTTATTCATAAGAAAATAAATCTCACTAGAACACAGGCACAATAAACTCATGAAAAGAAATGTGCTAAAAATGATAATGGCACATTTTTTGTGTGCTGACTTCCTTTATTCAATTGTGAAACTCTCTCTAGATGGTAAAACTTATGTTACTGTATTCTAGTGCACTCTAGTTAGACATTTAAAAACTGATTTCTACAATGGATAGAACTGCTAATGCCAGAAATAAGCTATCTAAAAAGTATCAAAACATCTGTACCAAATCTGTTAATTTTGTTTTGATGTAAGCAATGGAACACAATAATCATATGGAAATTGGTAGGACATGCTTAGGATGTATGGACAGAGCCTTCAGGAGGCCCATATGAGCTGTACTCTGTAGAAGTCCAACTTCATTCCTGTCCCCCCCTCCCTCCAGCCTTTAACTGGCAGTTCAAGTTGCAGCCTTAGCACTAGCCACTACCTGGTCAAGAAACATCACTTAGTATCAACATTTGCAAAAAAGTTTGAAGTGATTATTCATGTGGGAAATATTGAAAATACATCCTGATAACTTAAGTTATTGTGAGAAATATATTTTAATATATATTTTGGGGTGGCTCCACCTCAGAGCATTTAACTAAAGCCATGCATGACTGGAACTATCGTCCACTGCTGCGTAATGTGCTTTTTATACTAATTGTTTTCCAACCACCCGATTTCTTTCATTGAGTTGTTAAGCATGTTGTGTTCTACATCTTCTCTGTGAACATGTTGTCCTCAGTTCTTATGATGCACCCAGAAAATTTGTCTTCTCTTCTGCCTCATACTTGAAATTGGTTTAACTCTCATAGAGCTTCTGCCTTGTTCTAAGTATTCTGACTTGAGCTTGAGTTTTCATGTCCCAGATGTTTATTAAGATCATTTGTTGATGTGTGTGAGTTGTGCTTGTGTATTGTATGTGTGATTTTGATTTCTGAAGAAGGCATTTTGACCAAAAGCTTAAATATTTAACAGTCTTTTCATTGCAACTGTCTGTGACTCAAGGCCTCCTTTATGTAGTGATCAGCAAATTGTTGTTGTTATTCCATGCTGGACTTTTCATTGGCTAAGATCATTTGTTCCTGCTCCTCAAATCGGATGCAGGTTCTGTGGCCCAAGATCATCATCTCCATTATGTACAATATGGTATTTCTGATTGTTGACATACAGTGTCTTAATTTGACATTCCGGAGGAGTTACCTTTTGTTGATTGTCTTTGCAACATATCATAGTTTCTACACTGTTCGGGACCTCTCCATTATGCTGTTGTTGTTCTGCCACTTGCCTGTTACATTTCCCCCTGGGATAACAGAAGCTGTTCACATTTTCCATCACTTAATCTTCAACCTTCTGGTTGGTCTCTGCCTTGAAGCTGGCTTTTATTACAACTACAGCAAGATTCCCCATTGCCATTCTTGCATCTTCTTCATTGTCACATAGGAATGCCATGTCATCAGCAAAGGCAAAGGTTTGTACACCTTCAATAACTGTCACCTCTGCTGGAACAGCTCATCAAGCAACATGCTGAACAAAATTGGTAACATCCTGCCTCCTTAATGAATTCCTGTATTTAACTCTAAGCTTTCTGAATGGAGCTGTAGTACCTTGACCTAGCAGTTGTGCTTTCTAAGGTACCTCTTAATAATTCGTGTGTTACTGTGCTCGGTCCTCTGAAATGAAGGACATTCGACATTCAACACACCACTACTATCTCCAGAATCATGATGTTTGGTAAAGTCTACAAATGTCACTAATATTTCAAATGAAAAAAAACCACAATAGCTGAGTCAAAATGATTTATTAATCATGACTACTTTCATACATTGCAGTCACATATTCAGGTAACAAACAGTTGGCCAAAAAAAGATACAAAAATTGTTATTAGACCTATCTAAAAACAGAAACTTCTGAATTCATATAATTCTGATTGGTCCTTGAGATATGTGGCCCTTTCAATACATAATGTCCTTAAAAACTCCGTAAGGGTAAATAATATGAGCCCCTAGCTTCCAGCACAAAATTGGCATCACACAGCACACAAACATTATGAATAAAATAACCAGTGGGACTAGAAAAAAACATAAACCTAGAAACAAGAAACGTTAATAAGAACCTGCAGCAAAAAATGTATAAAAGAACCCCAAGTTACACAAGCTTACCAGACATACATGGTACAGCTTTTCAGGTAATGCAGCCAGCAACGCTAGTGCAACAGAATTACAGGCTGTAAAAGATTCTAACAGAAAAGGGGGGAATCAGTTGCCGCAATCCTTATTCTGCCTTCCTCAACAAAAATTTTGGCATGCAAACGCATTCACACTCTTTTACCTCATAACATTTTAATTCTTTTGTGTCAGTCATAGTATACTCCTAGATAAATTGAAGTTTTATGGGATTGATGGTATGGCCAACCAATGGATCATGTCATATTTAACCAAAAGAATGCAGAAAGTTGTACTAGTGGTAATTCTACCAACAGAATCCAGGCACATAATTCTGACTGGGGAGAAATTACGTATGGGGGTTCCCCAAGGCTCAATCTTAGGTCCACTACTGTTTCTTATATGTGCAAATGCTCTACCATCTAATGTACATCAAGCAGAATTAGTTATTTTCAGATGACACCAGTATTGTAGTCACTCCCAGTATACATACAGAAATGGAAGAAATGGGGAACAAAATTCTCAAAAGTATCATTGACTGGTTTTCTGCAAATGGTCTCAGCCGGAATTTCACAAAGACGCACAATATTCAGTTGTGTACCTCCAGGGGTACTGCACCAATGATAAGTGTAACACCTGGCGATGAAATAATACATAGGGTGGAAACTTCAAAAATCTTAGGTGCTCATATTGATGAAAATTTAAATTGGAAAAAAACAGATTTTGGAACTCCTAAAACAACCTAATTCAGTCACATTTGCACTGAGAGTCATACCAAATTTTGGGGAGAGAGAAATCAGTAAGTTGACATATTTTGTTTATTTTCATTCAATAATGTCATATGGAATAATTTTCTGGGGTAACTCATCTTTAAGAAAGGAGGTCTTCATTGGCCAAAAACTTGCTATAAGAGTAGTATGTGGTGCTAACCTGTGATCATCTTGTACACATCTGTTTAAGGAGTTGGGCATTCTGACTACTGCTTCACAATATATTTAGTCCCTCATGAAGTTTGTTGTAAATAATCCACAACAGTTCAAAAGGAACAATGAGGTATATAATTACAATACTAGAAGAAAAAAAATGACATTCATTACTCAACATTAAGGTTGTCTTTATTGCAGAAAGGGGTGCACAATGCTGCAACAAAAAATTTTGACCACTTACCCGATGATATAAAATGTCTTAACAGACAGCAAGGAAATTTGAAAACAAACTGAAAAAGTTTCTCCTCGACAACACCTTCTATTCTGTAGAAGAATGTCTATGTTTGTAAAGTGTAAAAGGTGGTGGTCAGGAATTGCTAACTCAATCTGTGTATCTTATTATTATTATTATTATTATTATTATTATTATTATTATTATATTATGATGTTTAGAGTACAAATAAATGTACAAATTAATTTGCAGTATGACTGTAAAATGACTCATCCCACATTGTGACGATTCATCGCGCAAAATGATCCATGGAACATCCCTAACTGTTTTTACTTTTCCTGTGATGGCGCTATTTACTTGTTATAATTTAATATAGGGCTGATTACCCAGATTTACAGTTATGTAACAGTGGAGAAATCACACGAATCAGTAACTGCTCTTTTATTTCACCAATTTTGATGAAAGAAGTAGAAATCAACTGAAAATGGAGCACAAAAAGGTGAATATGCTCCTCTGTAAAAGACTCTTAAAAGAAAAGGGGGGAACCAGTTGCCTCAATCCTCATTCTGCCTTCCTCAAAAAAAATTTCGGCATGCAAACGCATTCACACTCTTTTGCCTCAGAACATTTTAATTCTTTTATGCAGTCTCCTTCATACTCAGCATCTCCCCCTCACTGCCACTGTCTTATGTTTCTCTCTCCCATTTGCTCCTGACTTTTTCTCCCACTGTCACTGTCTTCAACCCTTTCTCATGCTCTTTCTTACCACAGTCTCCTTCTCTGCTCTCTCACCCTCTCTCTGTCCCACTGCCATTGTCTTTGTCCCACTCTTTTTTTCTCCCCTTCACTGTTTCTTTCTTTCTCACTTACAGTGTGCTGTCTTCCTCTTCAACAACCATGTTGTCATATCCACATACACCCTTGGGAGGATTGCTTCGGATTTTGATCCCTAGACTGGAAAACTTTTAACACTTGGGTATAGGGGATGGAGAAAAGTGGGCATAAGATTTTTTCATGTTAAAGTATAGTCTTCACTCATCTCTCTTCCACCATTACTGTCTCTCTGCTCCTCTCTTTCAGCACAAAAAAGTCTGAATATATTTGCATGCCAAAATTTTTAATGAGGAATGTGGAATGAGGACTGAGGCAGCTGGTTCTCCCCTTTTCTATCAGTCTCTCTTATAGAGGTGCATATTTGCCTTTTTGTGCTCTGACAGGAGCATCTTTCAGCTGGTTCCCTTGTTTCTCTGTTACAGTAGGGTATGGTGCTTCTATAAAATGAATTCCGGTCAGTAAACTTTTGACAGTTTATTTATATATTTTGACACTTTACATACTTTGACACATACAAACAACAAATCCTTATGTAAAACTTCATAACATTTTTAGGCTACACATATAGTGTACCAAAAATGCGATGTTTGATTTGTGAGTAGAAATGATTTTGTGTGACAAAATAATTTTTTCAGGACAATGGAAAATCCAGGATGAAATGTAACCATATTATGAAAAGGATAGTTACTGCTCACCATATAGTGGAGATGCAGATAGGCACAACAAAAAGATTGTCACAAAATGAACTGTTGCCAACAAGGTCTTTGTCAAAAATAGAAAACAGACCTCTCTCTCTCTCTCTCTCTCTCTCTCTCTCTCCCATGCAAATGCAACTCTCACACACATGACCACATTCTTTGACAGCTAAAGCCAGACTATGAGCAGCAGCACATGGTGAGAGAGGGAACTAGTTGAGAGTAAGGAGGAGGCTGGGATGGCAAGAGGGAGGTAAAGCAGGGTGAGGTGGAGGATGGCAAGTGCTGCTAGTGGTAGCATGCAGGAACAATGTGGAGGGAGAGTAGAACAGTTAGGTCCAGTTGGGTGGGGGGTAGCGGAAAAGACATCGCATTGGTAAGCAGACACTGCATTAGTGGAATAGAGGGCTGTGTAGTGCTGGAATGGAAACAGGGAAAGGGCTAGATGTAAAGGACAATGACTAATGAAGGTTGAGACCAGGAGGATTATGGCAACATAGGATATATTGCAGGGACAGATCCCACCTGCACAGTTCAGAAAAGCCGGTGTTGGTGGGAAGGATCCAGATAGCACAGGCTGTGAAGCAGTCATTGACATGAAGTACGTCATGTTGGGCGACGTGCTCACCAATAGAATGGTCCAGTTGTTTCTTGGCCACAGTCTGACAGTAGCCATTCATACGGACAGACGGTTTCTTGGCTGTCGTGCCAATGTAGGAAGCAATACAGTGGTTGCAGCTTAGCTTGTAGACCAAATCACTGATTTCACAGATAGCCCTGCCTTTGATGGGATATGTGATTTTTTGTGACCAGACTGGAGTAGATGGTGGTGGGTGGATTCATGGGACTCGTCTTGCATCTGGGGCTATAACAGGGTAGGGACAAGGGGTAGGGAGCAGGAGTTGTGAAGGGATGGGTGAGGATATTGTCCAGGTCTGGTGGGCACTGAAATATCCCTGTGGGAGGGGTGGGAAGGATATTGGGTAGGACATTTCTCATTTCAGGGCATGATGAGAGGTAGTTGAAACCCTGGCGGAAAATTTAATACAATTTCTCCAGTCCTGAGTGAAACTGAGTCATGACAGGACTGCTCCTGTAGCTGGACGGTGGGACTTTGGAAAGTGGTGACTGACTGGAAAGATAAGACATGGGAAATCTGTTTTTTTACAACATTGGGACAGTAATTATAGACTTTAAAGGCTTCAGTGAGACTCTCCGTATATTTTGTGAGGATTGCTTGTCATTGTGGACGTGACGGCCACAGGTGGCTATGCTGTATGGAAGGGACTTCTTGGTATGGAAGGGGTGGCAGCTATCAAAGTGGAGGCCTTGCTGGTGGTTGGTAGGTTTGATATGGGCAATGGTACTGATGTAGCCATCTTTGAGATAGAGGTCATCATCGAGGAAGGTAGCTGTTGGGTTGAGTAGGACCAGGTGAAGGGAATGGGGAGGAAGGTGTTGAAGTTCTGGAGGTATGTGGATAGGGTGTCCTCACCCTTGATCCAGATCATGAAGATGTCATTGATGAACCTGAACCAGGTGAGGGGTTTGGGATTCTGGGTGTTTAGGGAGGATTCCTCCAGATGGCCCATGAATAGGCTGGTGTAGGATAGTGCCATGTGGGTGCTCATAGCCATACTTTGGATTTTTAGGTAATACCTTCAAAGGAGAAGTAATTGTGGGTGAGTATATAGTTGGCCACAGTGAGCAGCAAAGTGGTTATTGGTCTGGAATCATTCGGACATTGGGGAAGGTAGTGTTCAATAGCATTAAGACCATGGGCAAGGTACTACCTTCAAAGGAAAAGTAATGGTAGGCGAGTTCATAGTTGGTCTTGGTGAGTAGCAAAGTGGTTGTTGGTCTGTAATCATTCGGGCATTGGGAAAGGTAGTGTTCAATAGCAATAAGGCCACAGGCATTAGGGATGTTAGTGTAAAGGGAGGTGCCATCAATAGTGATGAGCAGGGCACCGCGTGGCAAAGGGACAGCAACTGTGGAGAGTCGGTGATGGAACTGGTTGGTATCTTTTATGAAGGAGGGTAGCTTGCTGATAATAGACTGAAGTTGTTGGTCTACAAGAGCATAGATTCTCTCAACTGGGGGCACAATAACCAGTCACAATGGAGTGTGTTGGTTGGTTGGGTTTATGGACTTTAGGAAGTATGTAGAAGGTAGCAGTGCGGAGAGTGGTAGGGGTGAGGAGAGAGATGAACTCCGGAGAGAGCTACAGGGATGGGCTGGGTTTCGGGAATGTTGTCACTGTGGCAGGATGAATCTGACCAGCTGATGGAGTTTTCTGCCTGGTTATCCTTGTGGTTCAAAACAAAAATGGTGGAGCCTTTGTCAGCAGGTAAGGATCAGGTTTTAGGAGGTGGATTATGGTTCTTTCTGTGAATGAAAGGTGAGTTTGCATGATGAGGAATTTGGGGAATTATGCTGAGCCAAGGTTCAAGGTTAAGAAATTCTGGAAAGTTAACACAGTGATTTGGGAGTAATGGGGATAAATTACAGTTGGATGGAGGAGTGAACTGAGTCAGGCAGTGTTCAAAATTGGTCTCTAGTTGAGTCTGATTGGTAGGGTGGGGGACAAGAAAGTGTTTCCACTGTAAGGACTGGGAGAAGGAGAGAAGATCTTTAACAAGTCTTGCAGGACTGAATTTTGGAGTGGCGCAAGAAAAAGGTGAGGCTTTTGGAAAGGACTGATATTTCTACGGGGCTAAGACTTTTTGGAATAATCAGCATTGGTGACGAAAGACTTCCCACATAAGAAGTCACTTTCATTCTGCCTACATCCTTGTCAAAGAGGTTGGAGGAGCAGAAAGAGATTCAGGGCACTCTCTTGTCCTTGGGAAACAGCCCCTAAAGGCAGAAGAATCAGCAATGATCAACAGCACAAGAATGCAGAAGGCAATGTAAGCCCCTGCATTAATGACACATAATGTGTATCCAGAGGACATGTGGCCTGTAACTGGGAGGGGACTGCCAAGGGGGTTGTGATCATGAAAAAAAGATTGAATAACCAATGAAAGGATAATGTTCTATGAGTCAGGGCATGCAATGTCAGAGGCTTGAACATGGTAGGGGGATAGAAAATCTGAAAAAAGAAATGCAGAGGCTCAATGTTGATATAGTAGGGGTCAGTGAAGTGAAATGGAAAGAAGACAAAGATTTCTGGTAAAATGAATATAAGGAATATCAACAGCAGTGGAAAATGGTATAACAGAAGTAGGATTCATTGTGCAAAGGAAAATATGGCAGAGAGTGTGTTACTGTGAACAGTTCAGTGATGGGGATGTTCTTATCAAAATTGACAGCAAACCAACACTGACAATGATAGTTCAGGTATACAAGCTGACATTGCAAGCTGAAAATGAGAGAAGAAAAAGTATATGAGGATATTGAAATGGTAATACAGTACCTAAATGGAGATGAAAATCTAATAGTCGTGGGGGCTGGAATGCAGTTGTAGGTGAAGGAGTAGAAGAAAAGGTTACAGGAGAATATGGGCTTAGGAGATGGAATGACAGAGTAGTAAGACTAAATCAGTCCTCTAATAAATTTCAGCTAGTAATAGCAGATACTCTGTTCAAGAATCACAAGAGGAGGGGGTCTATATGGTAAAGGCCAGGTGATATGGGAAGACTTCTGTTAGATTACATCATGGTCAGACAGAGATTCTGAAATCAGATACTGGATTGTAAGGCATACCAAGGAGCAGATATAGACTCCGATCACAATGTAGTAGTGGTGGAGAATGGACTGAAGTTTAAGAGACTGGTCATGAAGAATCAATGCACAAAGAAGAGGGATACAGAAGTACTATGGAATGACGAGATATGCCTGAAGTTTTCTAAGGCTACAGATACAGCAATAAGGAAAATCTAAGTAGGTAGTATACAGAAATACAAGTCTCTGAGGAATGAAATAAGTATGAAGTGTAGAGACGTTAAGGCTAAATGGCTGCATGAAAAATCTGAAGAAATTTAAAAAGAAAGTACTGTAGGAAGGACTGACTTAGCATGTAGGAAAGTCAAAATAACCTTAGGTGAAATTAAAAGCAAGGATGGTAATATTAAGAATGCAACAGGAATTCCACTGTCAAATGCAGAGAAGGGAGCGGATAGGCGGAGAGAGTACATTGAAGACCTCCATTAGGTGGAATATCTGACTGATGCGATAGAAGAAGAAACAGGAGTTGATTAAGGAGAGATAGGGGATCCAGTATTAGAATCAGAATTTAAGAGAGCTTTGGAGGAATTAAGATCAAATAAGGCAGAGGGGATAGATAACATTTCAGAATTTCTAAAATCATTGGGGGGAGTGGAAACAAAACAACTATTCATGTTGGTGTGTAGAATGTATGAGCCTGGCGACATACCATTTGACTTTCAGAGAAATATCATCCACATAATTCCAAAGACTACAAGAGCTGAAAAGTGCAAGAATTATTGCACAATCAGCTTAACAGTTCCTGCATCCAAGTTGCTGACAAGAATAATATACAGAAGAATGGAAAAGAAAATCAAGGATGTGATAGATGATGATCAGTTTGGCTTTAGGAAAGATAAAGGCTCCAGAGAGGCAATTCTGACGTTGCAGTTGATAATGGAAGCAAGACTAAAAAAAATCAAGACATATTCATAGAATTTGGCAACCAAGAAAAAATGCTCAACAATGTAAAATGGTGCAAGACACTCAAAATTTCCTAGGAAAATAGGGGTAAGCTATAGGGAGAGATGGGTAATATAAAATATAGACAAGCACCAAGAAGAACTAATACGAATGGATGATCAAGAATGAAGTGCTTGGATTAGAAAGAGTGTAAGACAGGGATATAATCTTTCACCCCCAACGTTCAAACTATACATTGAAGAAGCAACAATGGATATAAAAGAAAGGATCAGGATTGGAATTAAAATTCAAGGTGAAAGAACAGCAATGATATGATTCGCTGATGACATTGCTATCTTGAGTGAAAGTGAAGAAGAATTACATGATCTCCTGAATGGAATGAACAGTCTAATGAATATAAAATATGGATTGAGAGTAAACTGAAGAAAGACAAAAGTAATCAGAAGTAGCAGAAATGAGAACAGTGAGAAACTTAACATCAGGATTGATGGTCATGAAGTAGATGAAGTTAAGGAATTCTACTACCTAGGCAGCAAAATAACCAATGATGGCTGGAGCAAGGAGGACAAGGAAAGGCTATTGAGGATAGTTTCATGACTGAATTTTGGGTCTGTTTAGGTTCTGGATTCTATGTGGTGGTGGGAGGGAGTTTTGGAATAGTGGGGTAAATGTAGTAGGTCTGCAAGGCAGTGTTTGTCAGTGACTTTCAGAGAAATATCATCCACATAATTCCAAAGACTACAAGAGCTGAAAAGTGCAAGAATTACTGAACAATCAGCTTAACAGCTCCTGCATCCAAGTTGCTGACAAGAATAATATACAGAAGAATGGAAAAGAAAATCAAGGATGTGTTAGATGATGATCAGTTTGGCTTTAGGAAAGATAAAGGCTCCAGAGAGGCAATTCTGATGTTGCAGTTGATAATGGATGCAAGACTAAAAAAAATCAAGACACATTCATAGAATTTGTCAAACAAGAAGCTTTGCAAGCTTTGGAGGCTATTATAGAGGCGATGGACAGTGGCAGTCAAAGGCAGGAGTAGGAACTGAGCAGGGTAGAGAGTTTTCAGGTGGTGTTGTGATTGTTGCTATAGTTCTTGGATGGCTAGAGTCTCAGTGTATATTATTGGATCCTCAAATCTGCAATTACACAGCAGGAGAATTTTAGGGATGGAGAGAAGCCATTGCAAAGATGTTTGGGCTTGAGTGATATGGTTTTGCAGGACTGTGTTGGTGAGGGTTAAGCATCACTGGAATCTGAACAGATGGAGGTCATTATGGAAGAAAGGTTAGCAGCCAAAGATAGGTTATTTGATGAGAAGGTAATTTGGAGCTATTCCATGAGTTGAGCAACAACACAGGAACAGTATGTGGGACTAGGTTCTAGCTAGGGATAAGGAAACTTTTCTGTATTGACGCAGATGGAAGGAGCAAGAATCCCGGCAATTAAGAACATAGTTTGGTGGCCTCAGAACCCTTTTGATGACTCTAGAACCCTTGCCACATGTGTTCTATGTCAGTTAAAACTACATTTATGCCTCAGACAGGATATTATGTGCATATTTTACGTGCATAAGTACTTTAGCTTTGAATATCTGGATCTCAGCAATGAATGATGATATTAGAAAAAGTTTCATGGGTCCTCAAGAGCATCATCTTAAGAACATATGGTAAGAATTTTGACAGTTTGCCATGAACAGAAATTATAGAAGGGGCCATCCCCACAATTGATGCTTTCTGTATCTAAAATCATGGTTTTCTTGGGGGTTTTCTCAGGAACCACCCATGAACAAATGATGCTTTTGTAAGTCATCTAAGACCCATGCTAGATCAAACCTCTTGCAAAAGAACCAACCAATTTACTCAGTTTTTCTCAGCAGGAGAAATTGTGTAATGGTTAATTTTAACCCTGTACTGTAGGATAGCTATGGTAGTCCACCTCTTCAGAAAGGTACACTAATGGTCACTAGGCCAAGGGCTATTCAAAACACTCTACCACTTATCTTTGTGATCAATAGAACCTGAGATATGGTGCCATGAAATATCACATGCAGCCCTTTGGAACATATCATACCATGCACATACCGACTGAGTCAATAAAAAGGAAGGACACAAACTCATAAGCTACAGTAGAATAAAATACGAGAACATTTTGGCAACCACAGTTTATTTTAGTGTCAGTTTACACTTCATTCAATAAATTCACATTTCGTGAGTAGCATTTAGTGACCTATCTTTCATGTGTTTTCACTACTAATATTAACGTTTCTGCACATATTTGCATAATAATCTCTTTGCACTCTGACATGCCTTGCACATAATTCAAATGCAAAAGCCATTCAAATTACATTCTGATAATTTCTTTCACATTTTTGAGACCGACAGTTTGCACAAACTCTCACAAGCCTATCAAAGGTACAGTAGCAACATTCAGTTGAAACTTATAAGAATTTTTTATTTGACATAATTTAAAAATAACTGTTTTTGGTATTTTACTCAATAAATGTCTTTAACTATTACCCATGTTATCTGCAGACAGTATGCAGTAATTTCTGAAGTTTATAGTTTTAGTCCATTGTGAAGGTGAATAACTGTCCAAAATGTTACATGTTCATCCTTATGAACTAATGCTCCCAGAGCAACAGCCTCATTTTTGATACCTTTGGCTGGCCACTGTGGCCGAGCGGTTCTAGGCACTTCCGTCCTGAACCGCGCTGCTCCTATGCTCGCAGGTTTAAATCCTGCCTCGGGTATGGATGTTTGTGATGTCCTTAGGTTAGTTAGGTTTAAGTAGTTCTAAGTGTAGGGGCTGATGACCGCAGGTGTTAAATCCCATAGTGCTTAGAGCCATTTGAACCATTTTTTTATACCTTTGTAGAGCTTGTAATCAAACAGCTGAATGAGCAGAGGTAACTACACCTCTATAGTAGAAGTACTGAGCAATGGATACCCAAATAAATAAGAACTGGAATACAGTGGTGTAGCTTGTGAACTTGCATTCTTTTTCAGAGCACACACGTACATACAATTACATTCTCCCAGGCTTCACAGGCTGACTGGGATGAGTGGTTGCCTTATGTGAGATTAACAAGGAATGGTAAAGAGAAGAGAAGAGCAAGCACTAGAAGAGGTACAAACAGCAGCAAAAGAGAATAGGAATATGGTGCCAAGGAAAACTCACTCTGGTGCAGGCTGCGGTAGTTCCATATTCCACACTAGGATATGGAATACTGTAACAGGAGGTGAAGGAAGGGATGGCAGAAAAGTAGGCATTGACCTACAAATGGAAGTGTAATGGTTGGGGCAGGTCATACAGATAGACTGGATTAAGAAGCTGTTTGGAGTTGGGGGAGGGGGGTGGGAGGGAGGATGTAATAAGAGTGGAAGCTTTTAAAAGAAGTCTAAGCAGCAGATATTGAGAATTGATAAACTGAGAACAGATAAAGTGATACAAAGGGACAGGAGGATTTCCCATATAGCACAGGCTGTAAAACAGCAGTCAAATTTGGCAAAAAGTATGCTCAGTTGTTCCATAAAGTTTCGGGTGTGCAGCCACAAGAAATCTCCTTCTTCTTCTTATGTTCGGCTGTGTAACGTTCAGCCATCTTCAGAGTGAGCCGCAAGATTGCCGCTCCAGTGCTCGCTTCATCCCTTTATACTGCTGTACCGTGCGACTGCGCATGCGGCCACAGATGCAATTGCGCGAGAGACATTGGTCGGTGGCAGAGGCGTGCATAATGCGCAAGTTGTATCTATGACTCCACAGTTGATCTGTGTTGGCATATCGATATATCATTGTGAGCTGCACTGTGACGACATCTTTGTGAGTTTATTACAGCAAGTGCCAGATTCCATGATTTATCAAGATTGAAACCACTATCTATATTAATTAAATTCGTCGTCAAGCGAATTTCAATTGCCTCCTTCACTGTCGAATCCCAAAAGGATGATGTAGTTGCCAAAATTTCAACGTTGTCATACAACATACTGTGACCATTATCAATACAGTGCTCTGCCACTACCGACTTGTTAGGTTGTAAAAGTCATGTGTATCTCCGGTGTTCTGTACATCTTTCTTGGACAGTCCGAGTTGTTTGTCCGATGTAAGAAAGGCCACATTCACATGGAATTTTGTAAACTCCAGATTTTCGGAGCAGCAAATCATCTTTGACGGAGCCCACGAGTGCAGCTGTCTTGGGTGGAGGACGAAAAATCACTTTTACTTTGTGTCTGCCGAGAATGCATCCTATTTTTGATGAGAGGTTACCCACATATGGCAGGAAGGCCATCGATTTAAAGGTTTCTTCATCTTCTTCTGCTTTCTTTGTGGCCCCTTCCGGTTTCATTTTCAGTGCGCTCTGTATTTGTTGTGGAGAGTACCCATTGTCTTCAAACACTCTTTGTAAGTGGGAAAGTTCATCTTGCAGACTGCTTTCATCAGTATGCACTCTGTGAGTCAAATTTCGGAGAACACTCATTGTCTGGGCAGGATGGTGGCAGCTATTTGCATGTAAATACAGATCGGTGTGCGTCAGCTTCCTATACACTTCATGTCCCAAAGTGCCATCCTCTCTGTGCCGAACCAAAACATCCAAGACTGGAAGGCATCCCTGCTTTTCAATTTCCATTGTGAACTTTATTTGATCGTGGAGGGAGTTCAGATGTCTTAAGAAGTCTTGCAAGTTGTCTTCACCATGGGGCCGAACTACAAAGGTGTCATCAACATACCTCCATAATACCGTGGGTTTCAAGTCAGCAGATTCAAGCGCCTTCTCCTTGAAGTCCTCCATAAATAAATTGGCCACCAGAGGGGATAAGGGACTACCCATGGCGACTCCGTCCATCTGTTAAAAAAATTCGTTGTTAAATAAGAAATATGTGGAGGTCAGAACATGTTTAAATAAAGCTGAAATCTCTTTGTCAAAACTTCTTTCAATAAGTTGTAGAGATTCTGGAAGGGGAACCTTTGTAAATAAAGCCACCACATCAAAACTAACTAATATATCAGACGGGTCCATTTTCAATGATTTCAGTTTACTAATGAAGTCAGCCGAGTTTCTTATGTGGTGCTGTTCGTCGGTCAGACCACGGCTGGCGTGCTGCCAAGATTGCGTAGCACCGCCTTATCGGCCGGGTCAAAGGTCAAGCGCTCAGAGAGCTGACGTAACATGCTGTTGCATACTCTATGTCGACAGATTCTAGATGTACTCTTGTCCGTTTTTAAGCTACGCTACAGTTCACTTTATTTGTGAAAATACATTGTACAATCGCCCACAAATTTAACATATTCACAAGTACCTTTACCTTTGATCCATATAAAAACAGTTTCGTTAACTGATATCTTACGTCTACTACGTGTATACAAGGAAAAGGGTGAGGGTGACATATATGTTGATTTGCCAAAGTCTTTATTTGCATTTTCGGTAACATGATATGTTCGATAGGCTATGATGTCACGATCAACGAAGCTTTCCAGTCCGGATACATTGGGTACGCCTGTACCACCATGTACAACAGCGACTGTTAACCATCCGTTACCGTGGGTAAACGAATCATTGATGTCGATGCTGAAGTTCAGTCTGCAACCACAAAACACTGCAGGTCCGTCCAGTAGAGAGTGTGCAGCGACAGATTTGATGGTATTCTTTTTCTTGTCGGTGGCAGATGTGGTCATTTCCACGTCTTCAACAATGATGCCAGATGTTTGGCAACATCATAGGTTGGAGAGCCTATGTTACTCACTATGGACCATAGAGGAACATCTTTCTTGTGGACCTTTGGTAGTTCATAAAGTCTAGGAGGCAAGGGACTACTTGGTTTCATTCTCCAAACAACTTCTGGTGGAAAGGGAGAATCATTCAGAAGCGAAACAGTTTTCTTCACCTCTCGATTAGTGGGATCCCTGCTGATCTTCCTGTATATGCTATCACTCAATAAATTGTTCATTTTATCATGGTATTCGTCCCGAGACAATAAAACAGTAGCATTACCTTTATCTGCTGGGAGTACCACCATCTGAGTATCCAGGCAAAGCTTGCGTAGAGCAGCCCTCTCTGCCACAGATATATTGCTCCTTTGTGGGCGAGCCTTCATAATTGCACGGCATGTTTCACGTCTTATTTCCTCTGCTGAATCAGAGGGAAGTGGTCGAACAGCTTCTTCAATGGCGCTGATAAACAAAGGCAGTGGCAGAACCAGTGGCATGGGAGCAAAATTCAGTTCCTTACTCAAAACCATCATCATAGCATCGGTCCAAATCTCTACCTGTCATATTAATAACAGGGTGTCGAGTAACAGTTTCTTGCTGCGATGTCATCTGCAGTCGAGTAAATTTGGCAGTCTGTTGGGATGTGACCACCTCACGAATCCAGTCTGATTTGGCCCAAGTTGTACCATCAATCCAATTCCAAGAATTTTTTGAACAGTCGGACAGAGTCGCTATGGGTAGTCCATTATCCCCTCTGGTGATGATGATGAGTCCATACTTCTTTACAGAGCATAGGGGAGCAACGCAGGAGACCCACGCCGCCTTACTAGGCACCTCCTGGTGGAGGTGGTTTGCCATTGCCTTTCTCTGACCGTAATGGGGATGAATGATGATGATGAAGATGACACAACAACACCCAGTCATCTCGAGGCAGGAAAAATCCCTGACCCCACCGGGAATCGAACCCGGGACCTCGTGCTCGGGAAGCAAGAACGCTACTGCGAGACCATGAGCTGCAGAAATTCACAATGGAAATTGAAAAGGAGGGATGCCTTCCATTCTTGGATGTTTTGGTTCGGCGCAGAGAGGATGGCACTTTGGGACTTGAAGTGTATAGGAAGCTGACGCACACCGATCTGTATTTACGTGCAAATAGCTGCCACCATCCTGCCCAGACAATGAGTGTTCTCCGAAATTTGACTCACAGAGCGCATACTGATGAAAGCAGTCTGCAAGATGAACTTTCCCACTTACAAAGAGTGTTTGAAGACAATGGGTACTCTCCACAACAAATACAGAGCGCACTGAAAATGAAACCGGAAGGGGCCACAAAGAAAGCAGAAGAAGATGAAGAAACCTTTAAATCGATGGCCTTCCTGCCATATGTGGGTAACCTCTCATCAAAAATAGGATGCATTCTCGGCAGACACAAAGTAAAAGTGATTTTTCGTCCTCCACCCAAGACAGCTGCACTCGTGGGCTCCGTCAAAGATGATTTGCTGCTCCGAAAATCTGGAGTTTACAAAATTCCATGTGAATGTGGCCTTTCTTACATCAGACAAACAACTCGGACTGATCAAGAAAGATGTACAGAACACCGGAGATACACACGACTTTTACAACCTAACAAGTCGGCAATGGCAGAGCACTGTATTAATAACGGTCACAGTATGTTGTATGACAACGTCGAAATTTTGGCAACTACATCATCCTTTTGGGACTCGATAGTGAAGGAGGCAATTGAAATTTGCTTGACGATGAATTTAATTAATAGAGATAGTGGTTTCAATCTTGATAAATCATGGAATCCAGCACGTGCTGTAATAAACTCACAAAGACATCGTCACAGTGCAGCTCACAATAATATATCGATATGCCAACACAGATCAACTGTGGAGTCATTGATACAACTTGCGCATTATGCACGCCTCTGCCACCGACCAATGTCTCTGGCGCATTTGCACCTGTGGCCGCATGCGCAGTCACGCAGTACAACAGTATAAAGGGACGAAGCGAGCACTGGAGCGGCAGTCTTGCGGCTCACTCTGAAAATGGCTGAACGTTACACAGCTGAAATATTAGAAGAAGGAGATTTCTTGTGGCTGCACACCCGAAACTTAATGGAACAGTCTTTGCGCTGCCAAAACCTGAAGATTCACAGTATGTTCAGTTGTTAGGCATGTGATAAGAGAAACTAATGACAAGATATGCTGTAGGGAAATGTGGAGCAGGTGTTTATCTGGGCATTTCATACGAGAATGATTGATATGACATGGGTTGGAACCTGAAGTGATGTCAGGATGGATCAGACCAATAAATTATAGATTGTCTGGGTAGTAGAATATCTTTGTGGAAGGGGTCACAAAGGCTTTGTAGGGGACGTTCCTGATTTAAGGACACAATTTAAAAAAATTTGGCAAGATATGTTGTTAGGTTGTTTCTGTCTGAGGGTAATACTACATAATGGGAGAGGAGCCTCACAGCAGGAAGTTAGCTGGTATGGCTGAAGCATTGGTACATCTTGAGAAGATGTAATGTGAAACATCTGCTAAAGGACCAGGTTTGGAAGGTACACAGTCCCTGTAAAGTACTGACAAACATAATAGGGTACTGGGAAATTGTTCATCATTGCATATTTGCCATGTGTGGAAGGCTATACAGGAGAAACTTCTTGCTGTGTGAGGGGTGGTTGCTACACAATTAAAAGTATTATTGGTGGTTGGTAGATATTGTATGGATAGTGACTTATTAGAGGTGAATGTCAAACTGAGTAAAAGTGAATCTGGGCCTTTGTTCAAATGAAGAAGATGTTATTAATGAAACTGAACCATAGGAGAGGTGTAAGGAAGGAATGATTCACTAAGAGGCTTGTAAACAGTGCTTATGACAGTGCCATTGATTTGTTTGTTAATCAAGGATAAAACTGAGGATACAGTTTGTTTGTATGTTTCAGGAATGAGGCAATAGATCTTGTCTGTTGAGGTGATATTAATGATGATAATCAGGGAGCACTCCATTTCTCACCAGCTTCATACTTCTCAACTTATTGAGCTCTGAGTTCTCAACCACACTGTTCTGTTGCTGTCTTCCTTCATTGTAATATTGTCCTCCCAACCAACCTGTCCACTCCAAATCCCTTTTATCATCTACAACTTGCCTGTACTAGGAAAAGATTTCTCTAGCACTGTATTCTTGCCTTCTTCATCTGCACTGTCTCCTCCTCTTCCTAGGGACCGATGACCTCAGAAGTTTAGTCCCTTACAAATTCACACACATACATTCCCCCTCTCCTGGACCTTGCCCATCCCTTCTTTTCAGAACTCCCTTCCCTTTGCCTCTTCCTCATTGACCTTTCCCATTCCACTGAAGTTAACCAGTAAAAACAGTGTTGCTGCACCACTGGGAAAATGTAGCCATTAGTGTGACACACACTACGTACCGTTCACAGTTTGATAGGAACCCAAACATTGAGCAATGAAATGTGCACTTGAAGCCTGATAAAATCAACTAGGGAAGTTGTTGGGATATTGTGTAAAGAAACCTCCCTCCCTCCCTTCCTCCCCCCCCCCCCCCCCCCCCTCTCTCTCTCTCTCTCTCTCTCTCTCTCTCTCTCTCTCTCTCTCTCTCTCTCTCTGTGTGTGTGTGTGTGTGTGTGTGTGTGTGTGTGTGTGAGCACTGTTTACAATGATTAGAGAACTGGGCTCATATTCAGTAGGATTGCAGTTTAAATCTTGTAGACAAACCTTATGTTTTTGAGCCAATCTGTCAGTTACTCTTTACAATATATTTCAACAACTACCCAGTCGTCTCAAACAAGTGGTGAGATTTCATTACTTGCTCTTTGGGCACCACTCAAACTGTGAACAGTACACATAGTGTGTTACCCTGGTGCCATTGAAGAATAAAACACTCAATAGAAATTCAAAACCAACAGAAAAGCAATGCCAAATTGTAAAAATGTTTATGTAAATGCTATAAGATATTAGATTAAAATGATGGGTAATTTAATCAACAGGGACAATGGCTTTATATTATGTAAAAGTTTGGGATCTGGTACTCTGTTTCCTTAAATCATGTTGGAACACATCCTAGTGTTCTCTCTGTGTTTAAAGGTGAGTATATTTTTTGGAGATGCTTCATGTCTTACAGTATTTTCCTTGCTTAAACTTTTTTACATTTTGACATAGCCTTTCTGCCAGTTTTGAATGTGTGCTGACTGTTATAGTGTTTAATGGTGCCTGGAAGCAAGCAGTGTCTGCTGTTCACAGTTTGGTTTGCACACAAACAGGGAGCAACTGAATCTGTGCTTGACTCCTAACAAAAATGAATACGAAGGTTGAAATAGAATATAGAGATCTTGTAGAATGAAAAGAACCACAAACAGCTGTAAGGATGATCCTTTAATTTGGGAGCACAACCAGTTTCGTAATGTAAAGCCACATCTTCAGGTAGCTATTTGAATAAAAAAGGGGGGGATATCAATTTAAAAACTGCATGTTACCCCAATGTCAAATGATGGGAATAACAAATACATAGTCACATAAAATACGTCATTTGAAACCTAAAGGTGGGGATGGATAGAAGAACTGACATTCACTGTCAAATAATATGTGAACTGAGCGTACTGTCAAATTGTAAAAAGGCTGAATGGTGCCATCAACAACCTCCCATTTGGATGTGGCTCCAGCAGATTAACTTCATGCTACCTGTCACATTCCTGATGGATGTGAACACTGCACCACATTGGCTTCATGTGGCAGCCCATGTTAACGATGGACTTCATTCACTTCCAAAGGACACAACTCCAGATTCACTCTATCATTGTAAGTTTCTCGACCTTCGCACAAAATTTAGTGATAGCACCTTCACGTATGCTGATGGCTTTAAGACCGACCATGATATTGAGTGTGCCTCTGTCATTGGCATGACCATTTTTGGTATTGGCTTCCAGAACATTGCTCAATTTTTACAACAGAACTCTTTGTTCTCTATCAGGCCACCCAGTACTTTTGGCAATGCAGCATTTTTATTGTGTCATATGCTTTGATCCTCTTAGTGCCCTTCGGTGCCTCTGTGTGGTGAACACAGTCCATCCCTTAGTGCAATTGGTCCAAGAAACCTTCCATTTGCTCACTGTTCAGGGATCCACTGTGAAGTTCATGGGGCTCCTGGTCATGTCAGTCTAAAGGGAAATGAGACTGCTGGTGGTACAGCCGAGGCTGCAATCCTTGTACCTCAGCCTGCTAGCACTTCCATTCCTTTGGATGATCTCTGAGTTGCCACCTGTCAGCAGAGGGTGTCACTTTGGCATCAATATTGGTCTTCTCTTCGTGGGAACAAATCTGGAAAATTCAAACCTTCCCAAAAGCTTGGATGACCTCCTCGCAGAGAAAGATGACTTTAGCTAGGTTGTATATCGGGCACTGTCTTTGTAGCCATCACCATTTGTTATGTGATGATCTCCCACCACTTTGTGCTCATTGTCACCAGCCTTTGACAGTTCCCCTTTTTCTGACCCAATGCCCTTTTTTTAACCTCTTACATTTCAGTGTATGTTTGCTGTCTGAATCGTTGGCCATTTTAGAGAATGCTGCGCAGACTGTCAGTCACATTTTACTTTTCATCTTTTGTAGCAATATGGCAAAGGACATTTAATCTTTGGTTACGGACCTCCACTGTCTCTCTGGCATGTTTTGTGGAGTTTTCTCCAAGGGGGATATCTTTGTTTTTAGCTCTCTTTCCTTTCATCTATTGCACTTAGTACATAGTAACTTTTAACTTCTTTTACTTATTGGTGTTCTAAGGTTATGACATAGGTGTTTATGACCTCAGTTGCTGTTTGCACATGAAGCAAAACCAAAACCAAAAAACATCCCCCAAAAAATGAGTTGAAACCTACAACAAAATTGGATCGCATGTAAAACCAACAGAATGCACCCACTTGATATCCATTTACATAAGTAATTTATTGAATAACCTGGTATTCTCTGTTGAAAGCCTCTTTTGATAAGGAATATTGTAAATGCAGCCATTTTATAAGATGGTAGATGGTTGGAGCTTCAATGAGTAACTTCATCTGTGGTAGATTTTTTTTTTTCTAACCATATTGAACTTGGCTTTGGACCCCTGGAGTGCGGTCATCAGATCTAAATAAGGCAACCTCCCACCCTCATTGTCCTACATTGTAAATTGCTCTTTCTCATGTGGACCATTCAGTTTCACAACAATTCTCCCTTGTCCCTTTATACAATGACAGTATGTAATCAATGTGACTACACCAAACTACTATCTTATTAGCCTGTAATGGTGCTGTATGGTAATTATGTCATAACATCATGTTTGAATTTAAAAAAAAAAAAAAAAAACCCTTAGTGGCCTTCAGTCTTAATGGCACCATTTGGCATTCAGAATTTTTACAATTTAACAGTATGACCACTTGGCATATCACTATCATTCCCCACATCTGGGTTTCATGTGACATAACTTATGTGAGTATTTATTTCTTATTCGCATCATTTGAGATTGGGATAACGTGCATTTTTTAACAGATGTCCCTCTTTTTTTATTTGTATATCCATCTGAACATATTACAGCCGTTTGTGATTTTCATTCCACAAGATGCACATCCACAGCTGCGGTTATCCAGATCACAACTCAATTTCAAACTGAGGAACTTTTAAACCATCTGTTTTGCTGAGAAAGCTTGAAGTATGCATATTAAACATGTGCCAGCATTGCGTTTCTAACCACCTTGTTGCCAATAGGACGTTAAACTCGAATTTCCTTTCTTATACTTTGCAGTGAAGGGTTACCTCTAGAAATCAGAATGTTACATTTCATGCAGACTGTTTAATATTATATTAAGCTCATAATTAGCACTTTTATAAGATGAAGTGAAATGCTCAGACTATTGAAATAATCAGTTATGTTTGTCAAGAATACCAGGCTACATCTCCTTTTTCGTTCTTTCAGTTTACTGACTGAATTATGTGTAATATTAATGAACATACCAATTACATGGTGTAAATGGAAGAGCTGCACTATTAACTTCAAAATAGTTGGTCTTGTTCATGTTTATTATTCATTGGGATGAAGTTTTTAAGATCCTGATGTGTGTCCAGAAGCTATTAAGCCTCAAGCAAAATAAATTTCTATTGAGTACCAGCAGAAATGAAAATTTCTTAAAGCTCTTAGGACTGTCTCAAACAATTCAAAATGCTGGTTGGAATATCAACAATTACAAAAAGGATTGATTGCTACTCACCATAAAGATGACACACTAAGATGCAGACGGGCACAAAAAAAAGTCTTACACACTAAACTTTCTAACTAAGCCTTCTTCAGAAAAGAAAGGAAAATACACACAGATTCACACAAGTAGGCACACCTCATGCACATGTGACCATTATTTCCAGCCACTTTAGCTGGACTGCCAGGGCAGCCAGCCGGATATAGCAATTTTTGTTTGTTTGTTTGTGTGTGTGTGTGTGTGTGTGTGTGTGTGTGTGTGTGTGTGTGTGTGTGTGTTTTCTTTTCTTTTCTGAAGAAGGTTTTGACTGAAAGCTTAGTGTGTAACAGTGTTTTTGTTGTGCCTGTCTGCAGTTCAAAGTGGCATCTCCGTGGTGAGTAGCAATCTATCTTTTCATAATTAAACTGCCTCATACATTTATCAGCAAGCTCATAATATCAGCCACTCAATTTAGTGCAATCCCATAAAATTAGTGATTTTGGTGATAAAACTTCTTCCTTAGAAACTAAAGGAAAATCATAAGGTATAGAGATGTGACAGAAATAGAAAAAAAAAATGATGAAACTGATAATGCTGAGTGTACTCAAAATAGCTACACAAGCCTCCACACTCTGTAATCAGTCCATTGGCAGATGTGTTGCTATTCTTTTTTTGATGAAGGAATCTGCTGCATAAAACTCAGTGTTTTTTATTTGATTTTAGCTTTATGAGACTGTATAAGAAGCAAGTTTATGTTTTTCCTTAAAGATAAGAAGTTTATTTGCAAACACTGATAGAAACAAAAGTTTTTATACCTCTTGAAGTGAAAACATAATTATATTACATGTAGAAATCTTCCAAGAAGAGCTGCCAGTTATTGCGATTACAGGACATAAACAGATACTTCTTACTCATCAGCCAAAAAAGAAAAATATAATTAATCTTAGCACTAAAACTACATTTTTATGGGAAAAGCAGCCTGTTGAGAAGGTTCAGCTTAAAGTGTTCATAAATGCTATTGATAATTTCTTGTCACATAAGGCTCTGGGTGATATCCCATGTATTCTCTCTCTGTCTTATCATTATCGTTCTCAGAAGGAGCAGGTATGTGAACCACATTGTCGAATAAATGTGACATCTGTATTTATCTAGCATTATAATCTTCAGGTATGCATATACATTTTGCTTCTACATATTTTGTAATGTCATCTATCAACCATTCATTAAGATACAGCCTAGGTTCTTTCTTATTTTTTGGGATGCAACCACCCATACACATGGTTACATGCTTAATCTATTTCCATTCCATTTTAATTACAGTCATAATCATGCCTTCCACTCAAATTTGTTTCCTGATCTATTTCTTTCTTTTGTATCTCTGTTAGAAATTCCAAATATTTTGTCTCTGTTTCTCACTGAACAGTCCACAATTTTGAATGGTTATTGAATTAAAAGTCCCTGGACAGCAGCTGTAAGTCAAAATGAGTGAATTGTATAGTAAGCTTATATTGGAAGGAAGAATTATGCAATTTAATCATACAGTGCAGGCCATCTTGGTGATACATCCATGGTGATTTTTTTAAAATCTGTGTATTAGGTCCTGGTCTAACACAGGTCTGCATCTAACGTTTTGTCTCCTAATATTGGAGGCATCATCAGAGGCTACAAAGACTCACATGTAGTTTCAAAGCTCAGCAAACTGAAGTGAACGTTTTGAGTTTGAAATCACTATCAGAGACCAAGAGATGAATACACTAAGCAGATTCAGAAGGATGTAGGCTGCAGTAGGTACTGGGAGATGAAGAAGCTTGCACAGGATAGAGTAGCACGGAGAGCTGCATCAAACCAGTCTCAGGACTGAAGATCACAACAACAACAACAACAACAACAACATCAGAGTCTTTATAGTCCCTGATGATGTCTCTGGCATTAGGAGATTAGTTGTTAGGCATGGAAACATGCCTTAAACCACAGCCTAATGCCTATATAAAACAACATGGAAACTATGTAGTTTACCAAAATCACACCAGGTCATTTTTTATGCATATAATGTATTGATTGTGCAGACTTGGAGACATAACTCATGAAACCGAATAGAAGTGTATTTCATCATTGGTAGAGGCTGGTTAATGTGAACTAATTTATTAAAAGAAAACTCATATTTATTATGTTTTTTTTAATTTAACTGAATCCCCCCATATATATGTTTGGTTGTTGGAACACAAAACACCAATCTTCCTTTCTTCTTGCATTTTCAAGCTACACATAAAACATTACTGCATTTTCCTTGATGTGCATGAGGAAGTGAATTATTATAATTTAATTAATTCTGTCTACCTGCAGACAAATTTCAATGTCTTTTACCTGACTCATTGTATTTCCTACTTACCTATCATGAACAGTATGTTATCTCATTGAACATTTGTCAACAAGTGTGAAAATTTTTGAAATAGTCATCCTATACTGTAGCTTTATGACATTAACTGTGGTACAGTGGTGTATGGTTTTCTCAACTGACCTTCAATGCAGTAGTAACTAAGAAAGACCCCTGGACAGACCCATAGCAGTATTACTCTTCAAATCATTTTCATTTCAATGATTAGAGGTACTACACTACCACTAAATAAAAGGTACCATCTCACCCATGTTTACTATGTCATCAGTAGAAGTGAATGAAGCATGTTTGACTACCGGTCATCTAAAATTTGTCAACTATATTTCAGGAAACTTGCACTATTAACCACTGATTTAGACTATATTCCTATATCTCAAAGGAAGTGTAAATGGTTAAACACAAAAGCAGACACAGCATCAAGATCGAGAGAAAACTATCACAAATAGGAAATGAAAACAAAATCAATAAAATGAAAACAAAAATTAATCACTACTTTTTAATTTCTTAAACACACAGTCCAATGTATCTCTGAACTGTCAAACAGTTTTAAACTTTTTACTCTATTTCTCCTTAACCACTTTAACTTTTATATTACAGATGGTGTTTTCCCAGTCTCTGACATACTTGTAAATAAAAAATGATACACATTTTCTTAATATACACTGTTCAGAAAAGTGGGGTTTACAAAACACTATTATCTCTGGAGATGCAAACAGTGAATAGAATTTATCTTCCAATTTCTTCTGGTGTCCACATTTATCTAAAAATGCTTACAACAATTGTGAAATTTTGTTAAAAAGGACATTAGGCTATCACTTGCATACAATAAGGCACTGAAAAGGTAAATATATGATCCTTTGTGGGTACTGGTGACAACAGAGTCATTTTACAGTCACCACAGTTGGTTTTAATAATGCACAGAAAGTTATGATTCAGAATAACGAATTATTTAGAAATAAAGAGACAACTCACTGAAAGGCAGAAGCACTGCATTCAGCCTGTAGGAGAAACATGCATGCATACACACACACACACACACACACACACACACACACACACTCAAATGCACACGTGTGTCTCCCAACATTGTGCTCATTCGACTGCCAGCTATTTCCTGGTCCACAGTGAGTGTACTGGGGTGAGGTGGAGGTGTAGCGTGTGGTGGGCTGGGGTGAGGAATGAAGAGGGGAAGGAGGCGGGGTGGGGGGGGGGGGGAGTTGGGGGGAAGCGTCTGGTGGCTTGTGGGAGAATGGGGAGCCGCCCATGGGCTAGCTGGCCAGACGGCCACTCAGAGGAGCATTCCCCTCGCCAAGTGAATTACATTCTCAGCCAGGGTTTTAACTACCTCTTGGCATGTCCTGAAATGAGAATTGTCCTGCTCACTATCCTTCCCAAACCTCCCACAGTGACATTCTACCGTCCACTGAACCTACATGATACTCGTCCATCCCTACACAACCCCTGCTCCCAACCCCTTACCTTATGGGTCATAAGCCCGTAATAGACCTAGTTGCAAGACCTGTCCATACAGTCTCCTATCACCACATGTTCCAGTCTGGTCACAAACATCACCTAACCCTTCAATGGCAGGACTACCTGTGAAACCAGTCATGTAATCTACAAGCTAAGCTGCAACCACTGTACTGAATTCTATGTGGGCATTACAACCAACAAGCTGTCTGTCCACATGAATGGCCACCAACCAACTGTGGCCAGGAAACAAGTGGACCACCTTGCTGCTCAGCACGCTGCCCAACATGACATCCTTCATTTCAATGACTGCTTCACAGCCTGTGCCATGTGGATCCTTCCCACCAACACCAGCTTTTCTGAATTGTGCGGGTTGGAACTCTCCCTGCTATGTATTCTTCATTTCTGTAACCCTCCTAGCCTCAACCTTCATTAGTTATTTTTCTCACCCAGCCAGCCTCATCCCTGTTCCCATTCCAGCACCACACAACTTTCATCCCACCAATGCACCCAGTCTTTTTACTTCTCTCCTTTTCTGCTACTCCCCCACCTCTCCCCTGCCCTCCATCTAATGTCCCGATTTTTCATCCTCCTAAGAAAATTAAGGAGATGATGCATCCTGTTAAGGGCAATCTCGGCCTCAGGGGCCCTGGAGTTTATAATATAGCCTGTGAGTGTGGAAGCAATTATATAGGTCAGACGATTCGTACCTTTTCCGACCGCTGTGCAGAACACCAACGCCATATTAAAAATAGAGACATGGAGAAATTGGCAATTACAGAGCACAGCCTCATGAACAAACATAAAATACTATTTGAGGAAACTAAAATTCTGTCCCATGCCTCCACGTACTGGGATTCTGTTATTAAGAAGGCTGTTGAAATAACAATGAGCCAAAATAAATTTAACCGTGATAGCGGATACCATCTGAGCTGTGCATGGAAACGAGCGCTTGATGCAGAGAAGCAGCAGAGACGTTCCTTCCAAGGTTTACGTTCAAACGGAAGTGGTGGCGCTGCCAGCGCACACAGTGACACTGTCT
This sequence comes from Schistocerca piceifrons, assembly GCF_021461385.2. NCBI lineage: Eukaryota > Metazoa > Arthropoda > Insecta > Orthoptera > Acrididae > Schistocerca > Schistocerca piceifrons. The sequence continues at coordinate 584,244,561 of NC_060140.1, read as the reverse complement.
GCGAGAGCAGTATGTAATCGCCGACCAATCAGAAGCCGTTTCCGCGCTATAAAGAGGCTACCACAGCAGCAGTGAAGACAGTCAGCTCCTGACAGTGACAATGGAGGTAATCTGAAAGCTCAAGATTTTATCCAGAACTGACGCGGCAAGAATACTGAGAATGTTTTATACATAAGTGCTGTCCCAAAAAACTTCGTTCCCATACAGCATTGCGTGTTTGGGTGTCTGTATGGTTATGTGTGTACTTTTTCTAGAAAAGAGCAAGAGTTTTAAAGCTAACATGAAGACTGTTTCCTGTTATGTGTGTCTACGAGGTGTGGCTATAAAAGAACAGGACTGATACCGTCACAGAGTAAGTACACATGTGCCAGTGAAGTTTCACATGAAACTCGGAAAAACTGCTACTGAAACCTGTCTCTTACTAAAAGAAGTGTGTGGCAAAGACTGTTTATCACAAGCACAAGTTTTTGAGGTTCAAGCATTTTCAAGATGGCCGAGAAGACATTGAACAAGATTTCAGTCAATTGAAGAAGTGAGAGGGAAAGCAGCATGTGTCATCAAGGAGCTCACAGAGGAAGACTTCCAGCATTATTTACATCAATGGAAAAATGGTATGAAACATTATACAGATAGAGGAGAGGAGTATACTCAGAGTGACAATAACTAAATATGTATGTTTTTGAAATAAAATATTTTGCAGCAATAGTCCTCTTATTTTCTAGCCACTCCTTGTACACTATAGATGAGTGGTTGCCATTTCCTTATTTTATGATAGTTCAAGAAATAACCGATTTTATAATCTCGCCGCATTTCACAAAACTTTATTACTCATAGGATAGTTTTTTAGATTGTTGACAATAATGGTATATTTAGTTCTTATGGCACACTTTATTTAAAGAAGTATTTTAATTTATGTTTCCAAGTTGTCTCTTTCAATATTAACATAGTTTACTTAAAAGCCCACATTCTCCACTTTTCAACAAACATGTTACTTTTTGTAAAAAATTGATATTTCAAACTCTTAAGTGTTCCAGTATGACTGAATCCTAAAATTTACTTCTTTCCAAAATAAGTGTTATTGTTCTGTAGCACTGACTTTTCTGCTTTCAAAAATACATACTTTCTCTAAAATACTTGTTAGTTTGTTAATTATTCCAACTAGAAAACTTCACTTCCTAGAAACTTTCTGGTGAACTATGGAACTCCCTGTTCACATTAAATTGCTCTCCTGTAAAAAAATATCAATAATCTCACCATTTTCTAATTATACAACTAGTAATTAAACAGCTACTTTCACTACCTATTATATCTTTATCACTTTTAATATTTATGTCTTCTGTGTTAATATCTAAAATGGTATAGTTTAGTATTGTGCCAGTTTGTAATGTTTTCTAAGATGCATGTCAATAGATGGGCATTGCCCACAAAACCTTAGTCAATCAATGACCCAGAGTGAAAAATAAACATCATGTTCTTATCAGTTAGCGTGTGTTGATATTCTGTTAGTACAATCACTATGTTATCAGTCAGTTTGTGTTTAGCTATCATTATGAAATGTTACTGTGTGTCATTGGAAAAGTCTGTTTTGAATCTTCAAAGTGTACAGTTAATTGTTAATCACCACCACTTGTAAACTTCCTGAAAATGCTTCAAGTAGGCATGACTTACTGACCTGTGCTGGGATACAGATGTCATACAGTTTACAAAAATGATCATCAAAATAAGCTGCTTGTTAATAAACATGAAGAAAAATGAAAACGAAATTCTGCAGTATTGTGTGCCTCATTTATAAAGAGTTTACGGCTATATTTGACCACAGGAGGTTAATGCAAACATTATATGTGACTTGGGGACAAAGTAATAGGTTGGCAACTTAACAACTTGACACTCACCAATGAATTTTTTCTTGTCGTGGTTTCTGAAAAATATATTATGATCCCATAATGAAAGAGGACTTCAGAGATTTTGAGTAAGTCAAGATGTCCAACAAAAAAGTGTTACATCTCATTCTCAAACAATGGAAACTCCAGGCTGGAATATCAACAATATTTAAAAAAAGGATAGATTTCTACTACCATAAAGATGACACAATGAGTTGCAGAGAGGCATGATGAAAAGACTGATACACATTATAGGTTTGAGCCAAAGCCTTCTTCAGCAAAGAAAACACACACTCATTCACACAAGCAAGCACACGAGCACTGCCACTGGCAGTTCCAGTCAGAGTTACCTGTGGTGGTAGTCACATGTGTATGAGGTGTGCTTGGTTGTGCGAAAGTGAGCATGTTTTCCTTGCTGAAAAAGCGTTTGGCAGAAAGCTATAATATGTATCAGTCTTTTCTGTCTGCAACTCAACAGGTCACCTTTACAATGAGTAGCAATCTATCCTTTTTTCTAACATTACCTCTCATTCTCTTCTTTCCTCCCAGTCGTGTGAGCCCCATATTATCTAAAAAAAATTCCATTTTTTTGCTATTCATTTTAGCCATTGTATTACTTTTTCTGACACACATATGTTTAAATGTGTCAGTTTAATTTGTTTAAAATGGTAGGAATAACTAATTACTATTTAGACTATGTACAATAATGAAAAGCAAAAAAAGCACATGTAATTAGTGCTTAGAGATTTTTTCACAGTTTAACACAGTGTAATTTATTAGATATCAAAGAAACATTCATCCATATATCCTTGTTGAAGGTCCAAAATATTTTTTTGTAGTAGTAAAAATGTGCAGATTCAGTAGTAGTATTAATAGTACTATGCTATTAAACTTGATTCGGGTTTTATACTCCATTTAAAATTTCTTTGTGATTGACAGATGATAGCTGTGGCAGGGGGCAGAGTTGCTGGTGTACATCCAGCCACACTTCACAAGGCACTGTACTCAACCTACAAAATTAGACAATACAGTGAGCACATGGCACTGAGGAAAGAACTGATTGGATGGCCCCACCCCTACTACTTGACTCGCTGAAACCCCAATCACAAAGTAATTTTAATCAGAGTTTAGTGACCCTTCTCATACATTAAAAGTTTGTCCTATTTATATCATTGATGTGCAGGTACTAATGTTTTTAAGAAATGAAACTGTTGATGGCACTAGATAACTTCAGGCTATCCACAGAAGAGATGACCAGAGCTTTTGATGGTCTAGCATATTGGTACATTACATAGAGCAGGAAGCCAATGCACATCATCTTCACCAGCCAGTCCAGCCAGTACAGCCTAAACAAACAAAAATAAATAAATAAATAGCAAATATATTGTTTTTCCTTTCATTTTATACTGAATTTTCCTCTGTATTAGTATAATTTGATTTTGTATCTCTGATAATTATTGCACTCAGTCACAGTCATCCATTAAGGGATCTTTGAGACCCACATAAAAAAATGCATCATAGTAACATTGTTCACACTGAACTACAGTGATATAACATGGACACATGTGACATACAGGGCAGGATTACAAGTATATAATGTGTGAGCACAGATCTTGAGTAAAATGGTTTTGATTATTTTGTGTACATTATACACACTTTTCATTTCGTAGGGTAGATGGTTGTCACAACGAACACATTGTTTCAAAAGCTTCTCTTCTCTTCTTGTGTAAACCGTCTACTGTGCACAATTCAATTTCATACAAGGCTACAATCCACAGAAACATTACATACCTTAAGAAAATACTTCCTGACACATTTATATTCAATGTTAACCAATTTCTCATATTCAGAAACACTCATCTTACTATTGTGAGTGTGCCTTTGTCAGACATTTTGCTTACCAAATAGCAAATATCATTTACTACTTTTATTATTTAATTTTCTAATGTAATGTATTTGGCATCAAATAATATAACTGAGCTACATTTAAATTTTTTTTTTTAAATTTATTTCCATATAATAACTTCTTTTCAACACACTTACCATTCCATACAACTGCTCTTGCAAATAATTTGTTCTCTGTGATAGAATTACAGTGTCATTGCTAAATCTCAACTTTTTATTTTTTCTCTCTGGATTTTAATTTCCTTTCCAAACTTTTCCGTAGTTTCCTTTATGTCCTGTGCAGGATACAGATTGAATAACATCACGAATAGGTTAAACACTGTCTCATTCCCTTCTTAACTACTGCTTCTCTTTCACATGCTTTGTTTCTTATAACTTAAGCATGGTTTCTGTATGAGTTGTACATTACCTTTCACTCTCTGCATTTTATTCTGCTACTCACAGAATTTCAAAAACTGTATTCTAGGCAACATTGTCAAAAGGTTTCTCTCAGTCTACAAACACTGTAAACAGAGGTTTACCTTTATATAAGCTATGTCCTAAGGCATGTCACTGGACAAGTATTGTCCCATGTTTACCCAGATGTCTGTGGAACCCAAAATGATCTTCCTCAAGATTAGATTAGTTTTTTGTTCCATAGATCAGTGTTGAGGAGATCCTCGTGGATGTGGAACATGTCACTTTCTTTTTTTTTTTTAAAAAAAAAAAAAAAGCTGAAATAACAATACTAACAGTATGAATATATACAATACATCATTTGTTTCTATTAAAAAATTCGTCAATGGAGTAGAAGGAGTTGGCCACTAGTAAGTCTTTCAGGCTCCTTTTAAACTGATCTTTATTTGTAACTAAATTTTTTATGTTTGCTGGCAAATTATTGAAGATGAGTGTTCCTGAGTAGTGGACACCTTTTTGAACTAAAGTAAGTGCTTTTAAGTCCTTGTGCAGATCATTTTTGTTCCTGGTATTGTATGTATGAACTGAGCTGTTTGTTGGAAAAAGAGATATATAATTTAGGACAAATTTCATTAAGGAGTAAATATACTGAGAGGCAGTAGTTAGTATACCCAGTTCTTTGAAGAGGTTTCTACAGGATGTCCGTGAATTTACTCCACAAATAATATGTATTACACGCTTTTGGACTCTGAAAACTTTTGTTTGACTTGAAGAGTTACCCCAAAATATTATACCATATGACATTATGGAATTAAAGTAGGCAAAGTATGCAAGCTTTTTCATTTTTATGTCGCCTGTGTCTGCTAACACTCGAATTGCAAATACAGATTTGTTAAGGCGTTTCTGCAGTTCTGTGGTGTGCTCCTCCCAACTGCATTTATTATCAAGTTGTAATCCCTGGAATTTAAGACTGCCAACCTCTTCTATCTGCTCTTCTTCATACTTTATGCATATGCTGGGTGGAAACCTCTTACAGGTTCTAAATTGCATATAGTGAGTCTTTTCGAAGTTTAATGTCAGTGAGTTGGCTTTAAACCATTTATTAATATCCATGAAAATACCATTAGCAGATCTTTCCATTCTTCTGTAAATAACTCATGTCAATATTTTGCAACTATCATCTATAAAGCAATGGTTTTGTGATATTCCCACCTGTTAGCATGGATCTTCTTTGGATTGGATTTATTACATTCTTATTGAAGTTTGGAGGTATTACACCTGTCTTGCATATATTGCATGTCATTTGAAGTAGTTCTGTCGTGGCTGGTTCTCCAATGGGTTTCTAATTCTGAGGGAGTGTCATCTATTTTAGATGTCTTAGGTTATTCGGTGCCTCACTCAGTTATCTCTGCAATATAAAAACTCTCATCTCATCTTCACCTACCTCCTCTTCCTGTATCGTAATACTGTCTTCAGGTTTGTTTCCTTTGTATAGCCCTTCTCTACATTCCTTCCAAACTATCACAAGCAGTGTAACTGAGTGGCTTGAGTTACCCCATATGCTGCTGTGGTTTAAAGCCTGGATAAAGGAATGAGGGATAGCACCTAAAGAAATAATTAGTGAGTGACCAGAGAACATCCTGAACACCTCAAAGACTAAATAATTCTGCTGTAATGTTGTTAACACTTACATGCCAACCCTAATCTAACATAATTTGATTCACCATGATGACAAGTTTGCACACAGAGAGTACTACCCTAGGTGGTAGCCAATCAGTCATCGTCAAACACAGGAAGCCAAGAAGTCCTGGAGAGTTCACAACAATATGCAAAAAATAGAACAATCAGGAAGTGTAATACTTTTCTATATTCAAAATCAACTTGCTCCCCATAACTGGGAAACTGAAATGCCTCACAGATATCCAAGGGTATATAAAAGGTGTGTGTGTGTGTGTGTGTGTGTGTGTGTGTGTGTGTGTGTGTGTGTGTGTGTGTGTGCGTGCGTGTGAGGAGGGGGAGGTGGGTGGGACAGGAAACAGTGCAGTCATTTGTATTTGTCATAATGCAGAAACAGTGTGATTTATCTGATGTATAAAAGATGATGATCATTGACTTTTGGACCAATCTTGGAAGCATTTCTCAAACAGTTAAGTTCCTAAACCATTTGTATGTTGATGTGGTTAAAATATACTGTGGGTGGCAAAATGGCACTATCCAAAACCAATGGTCTCTCCTCAATGACTGTTCAGTAAATGTTGCTGCTTATGGATCTATGCAGCAGGTGCCTGGTTCATGCACCCATGTTGGTAATGAAGGCTGAAATTTGCATGCCAATACTGCAGCTGGACATCCACTGAGTGGCTACAGGTGGCCTTTTCAGGTGCATCAGTTTTACGCACTGTCAGACAGATTACTGTAGGCATGCACAGCATGAAATTTCTGGGTCCAGGCTGGAGGAGGAAGCCTTATGGTCTGGGGAATGTTTTCCTGACATTCCCTGGGTGATCTCAGCATTCTGGATCAACATAAGTATGCATCTATCCTTAGGAACCATGCCCATTACTACATGCAGTTTGTTTTTCCTGGGCACAAAGGCATCGGACCAGCATGAAAATGCAATATGCCACGCAGCTCACAATGCACGTGCGTGGTTTGACAGACACCCGGATGAGTTAAATGTAATTACCTGGCCGCCAAACATCACAATTTAATCCCAACCCAATCAAGGAACTGTGGGGCATCTTGATTGGGCTGTTCATGCTATGGATCCTCAACTGAGAAGCACAGCTGGCCATGGCACTGGAGTTGGGATGGCTCCATATCCCTGTCACTACCTTCCAGAACCTCACTGACTTTTCCTGCATGACTCATACTGCAAAAGATGATTATTCAGGCTTTTGACTAGTGGTCACATTAATGTGACGGCACAGTGCAAAATAAGAAGAATCTTTCTATTAATGCAAAATTATGACATCATTAGAGAGTGATCCACTCTGAAGCCTTATACCTAACAGTAAGCCTGATCCTTTCAAGAACAGCACTGCATAGGAGGCTAGAATTTGTGGAATAAAAAATTCTGAGGTGGATATTGAGACCTCAAAGAACAGCAAATCATCAGTATGAAAGAAAAGTGAACTAAGAACTGTTTACCATGCAGAGAGGATCTCGGACACTGTCTGGGAAATAAGGACTATAATTTTGAGATATGTTCTTAGAATGGACTAGAGGAAGTTGACACCTCAGATAATGAATTTCTTGTGAACCATAGAGTTAAAGTAAGTTGGATCCAAGAGGTACAGTATAATGTGGAGGAAATGGAGATACAGGAAACACAGATTTACAAGAAGGAGACTGTCAACATTAAATTCTGGCTCTAATAGGTTTCCAGAACAGAGTTAGACCCAGGAAAAAGAACATCAGGGACAGAAGATAGCAAAGCATGAGACTGAAAGAATATTGGACAAGAATAAAGACTACAAGAAGAAGTAGCTGATTCTTCTTTGCTTAGTACTGGCTTGCCATCTGAGCTCTTGTATTCACACAGCTGCTTCTCGTTTCATCAAAGGTTTCATAATTTTTCCATAGACACGCAAGTTTCTACATTTCTGCAGTTCTCCTCTAGCCATTCCCACTTTGCCATTTTGGACATCAGTATTCCCTCTCACCTCCTCCATTTGGTGCATTTTTATATGATATCCTTTCCTCATTTAATTTCAGTGTCTTGTGTGTCATCCAAGGATTTCTACTGAAATTTGTGTTTGGTTGGGATGGATACCCATTGAAGTGATTGAAGCAGTATACCATGTAACAGTTCATCGACTAACTCAAATAATCAACCAACCATTTGAACAGGGGTGCTTTCCTGGTGTACAGAAGCATGCAGAAGTAATAACTCTGTTCAACTATATTAGTAATAACTCTGTTCAAGAAAGGGCATAGGGAAACTATATTTATAGTCTCCCAATTCTGTCAAAAGTGCTGGAGAAAGTAGCTGCAATCCAGATTCAAAATTTTATTGTACAAAAATGATGATTTTATAAGTAATGAGTTTGTTATCTAATAGGAAGAAAACACTCTGGATAGAGTGAACAACTTTAGTAAAGAGATAATCAAAATTCTGCAATGTTACAAATCCTTTGATTCATTAAAACACTCCTTGCTTACCCATAAATTAAATAAACATGCACTGCCTTACATTATGCCACTTCAAATTCACTGAATAATTGGTATAGTGGAGTCTACAGTCAATGCTTTTCCATAGAAACACAAATAACTTACCCATAAATATAAATTCCCAATAAGTTATGTTTGTGTACACTACTTCTGTTTTAAAAGATGAAATAATACAGAAAAAATTCCAAGCTATATTTTGAGCACACTCAGTTTCCTAGAAAACAGTTTCTAGTGAAATGGCTTGCAACTGTTCTCTGTAAAAACCCATGTGGTACATTTCAGAATCGAACCTTCAACATGTATAGAGCTACAAATACAGCATAGTAATCAACTTATGATAGAAGTTATGGTTAAATTCCTTGGATTAAATGGGGGCAAGAACTTTATCTGGAACACATGTTGACTTCCTAATAAATAAACAGTTTTGTGTTTGCAATGTTTTTTGTTTGCAAACTAGTAAATCTTACCGACATGAGTACCCAAAATATAATATATGATAGTTACTTTGAATCTGTCATTAGGCTTGGTACAGTTTTCTGAGGAAGTTCAAGTACCGTTTCTTGCAAACTTAAGCTGCAGAAGGAAACTGTCAGATACAAGTGTAATGCACAGCAAAGCGAATCCTACTGTCCTTTATCCTACTGGTTTCCTCACCATACATTTATGAAATCATAATTCTCTAACACAGCAGACAAAAAGATTTGAGGAGAATTATTTTAGCCATACTTATAACACAAGGAACAAAGAGAACTTTATGATCCCCACATACCAACTGAATTTATATGCACAGACTCCACATTATATGGGGATGAAAATAAATTATAAATTAATATGCAAAAACATACTTAAAATGAAACTAGATCATTTAAAATACAAGTTTGCAAAATATCTTATGAGGGAAATCTTACTACTTGGCAGAAGAATTCATCAAGAATAAACTGATAATTTGTGCTAGGTATAAGTTAGTATTAGATTTTTTCTGTAACAAAACATTTGTTACTAGGATATTGTTAACAGAATTAGTTCTGTGTTAGTGTGAAATTGTACTACAAATGTTTGATATGTCTCCTGTATGTGAACTGAATGGTTTATATGATGTATGTTATGAAACTAAAAAAGCACTATTCACAATGACTTTTTGATGCTCTGCCCCATTGCCTATTCATCTCTCTGAGATACCAATTTGTCTTTTTTGTGTTCTTTTCCAAATTCAATCACCACCTAATGCTCCACTTGAAACTTCCAACTATCAATAGTTCTTTCACTTATTAGAAGACCCTTTCATTGTCACCCAGAGACTGAAATGAGATGTCAGGATGACAGCAGATCTGGTTAATTAACTTCTTTATTCCAGCCCTTGGCCATAGTACATCAGGAACAGCTTGGTGGAGATGCCCATTTGCCTCTCATGTGAAATAATAGCTCCCCCCCCCCCCCCCCCCCCCCACCACCACCACCACCCCTGCACCCTTCAGCATTGCTGACAGCACAAAGAGCGGGGCTGAGCATGGCATCACTCAAATGCCATTGTCAGCGAACACTCAGGGTGTATCCATGATGACAGCATGGCAGCGGTGCTAGTGATACTACAGGGATAGCCATGACCTCCCCCCACAGAGCAGGCAGCTCTCTGCTCCAGCTGTGGCTGGTCTCTTGACTCAGGGCAGACTGCCCCATCCTGTGGTCAAACTGCATTCTGGGCTATCATCTTGGTGCCACAGGCTACGATACTGAACCAAGAATCATTTAGTACACAAATGACTGAGTACTTATATGCTTGGCCGAGTGGCTCTAGGCACTTCAGGCTGGAACCACACTGCTGCTACGGTCGCAGGTTCAAATCCTCCCTCGGGCATGGATGTGTGTGATGTCCTCAGGTTAGTTGGGTTTAAGTAGTTCTAAGTCTAGGGGACTGATGACCTCAGATGTTAAGTCTCATAGTGCTTAGAGCCATTTGAACTTATACACTCCATACTATGTTCATTTAGGGTTTAAGGCATGTACTCTAACAATTCCAAGGTGTCAAGTAAGGAAAGGCTTCCGTCCTTCCAACAGTGTACTGCAGTGTTGGCTGTTGCTATATTGTGTCTGGCTGTCTCTGCTTCACAATGTCTGTCAGTTGTGTTTTGCGTCATAATGCTAACACTCTTGCCCGCCTTTGGCTGACTCTGTTGCAACTCACTTCCACTGTCCTTTTTATCAACATTATCCTTTACACTAGAGTTCCTGGTGACTGGCCCTTCTGGCCCTGTTTGACCTCTTAAGAATCATTCCAACAATTGGTTTCCTTAACCCAATCACTTAATCTTACAGATTTCTACAGGGGCCCCTTGCCCCTCCTTCAAACACCATGGAACTTATTTCATTTCTAGGCTTCTTGCACAATAACTTATAACTCAATACTACCCCCTTGGGCATTCATCTTCTTTCTCCTCCTTTTATGCTCAGTGTATCAAATCCACTAGAACCTGAACAATGGCTGGGTCTGAAATCAGTCTTGTGCTTCGTCTTCTAATTATCAAAACAAGGACCATAGTCAGCATAACAAGTGCTTCTGCGATGCGGTTCGTATGACATTAGTCAATGTTGTCTCTTTCCATTACTGATTTTCCCAGTATCAATTTACATGCTGCAATAAGGTTTCCAGGGAGACTCATTCCTCCCACTGCTTCAGAAGCATGTTTGCAGACAGCTTTAATTCCTGCCCTAGAGTTTGATTTAAGCTGGTTAAATTTGCAGCAGGTAGCACTTCCAGGGACTCCTCTAGCCAATGGAAATGAGGCTGTGATATATTCAGGTGACCACTAAGTCTTCCTGCTTGCAAAAAGCACTCCCACTTGAAGGTACTGGTTCTGCAATGCTTCCACCCTGATGAAGATCAGAATCCTGCTATGAACACACCACCTTGCCTTCTCTGCACCTCACCTATTGGCAAAAATACCTATTACTTTCCTCCTCTCCTCCTCTTTAAATTCATTGCTGCTCCACAGCTACTTGCATTAATTACACTAAATCTATACCTAAACTAAAAAAGGTATTAAAAGACTATCTCCTAGACTTTAATCCATATGGGTCTCATTACTGTTTCATTCACAACCTTTTGTTTATCTTCCATTACCTTTCTCCTCACTCTCTCTTCCTGGTTCACATCTTCTATCACTCAAATAACTTCTGAACTCTCTTGAAAATGTTGCAACTGCCCTACATGCACAATTTTTGTTCTCAGCAACAACTGAATCTTGACATTTACTGCAACATAGTCTCTACCACTTGGTATGGCCCCTGACACTTTGCAACAAACTTTTTTGTCTTTTCCTCTGGCATATACGAAGTTTATAGCATCATCCACTCACCAAGCTTATACTGTGACATTCTTGCTGCACGACCCACTGCTTCTTCCTGCTCCTCTGATGCTTGTGTATTGCCCTCCATTCTCTATTCCAAATTTCCCTAGTCACTCTGACAAATTCCTTAACAGACTCTCCAGTCTTCCCTTTCTTTGTTTTCAATACATCAAACTTTGGTGGCATTTTACAACCATTTACTACTTCATATGGTGATAATCCTGTATTCATATGTTGCTTTGAGTTGTAGGCAGAGACAACATACTTTAAATAGACATCCCAGTCAGTGGGATGTGAGTCAATATAGTAGCCAAGCATCTCCCCAACTGTCCTATGCATGCCTTCAGTTCCTCCATTGGCTTGTGGATGGAAAGACTGGTCCTTAACTTCTTCACATTCAATAACTTACACAAATGTGGGAAAAAAATAAAATCACAAAACTGAAGTTAATACCATATTTTAGTCTTCTGTGCTTTATAGCTCCTGGACACAGAAATATATTTTGTTTTCATTTGATGTTAGAGCTGTAAACGTAGAGGAAACAGCAAAATCACAAAATGTAAACACGGGCCATGTGGAGATTTGATCTGACATGAAGTTTGTTTCCTGTTCTGTTACTACTGTTTCAGGCACTCCAAACTTCAGTATCTGTGCATGTACAATTGTTGCTGCCTGCCAGTTTGGTATCATGACCATTTCTATGTATCTAGAAAAATGATCTTATTTTCAAAAATGATGTATTATTGTGATTATGTACTTATTCCCTGCAGATGTTTTACTGAATAGACCTAAAACATTTGATGCAGCTCTCCATGCTACTCTATCCTGTGCAAGCTTATTCATCTCCCAGTATCTACTGCAACCTACATCCTTCTGAATCTGTTTAGTTTATTCATCTCTTGATCTCCCTCTACAATTTTTACCCTCTGCGCTGCCCTCCAATTCTAAACTGGTGATCCCTTGATGCCTCAGAATATGTCCTACCAATCGATCCCTTCTTCTAGTCAAGTTGTGCCACAAATTTCTTTTCTCCCCTATTCTATTCAATACCACCTCATTACTTATGTGATCTACCCATCTAATCTTCAGCATTCTTCTGTAGCACCACATTTCGAAAGCTTCTATTCTCTTTTGTCTAAACTATTTATTGTCCACATTTCACTTCCATACATGGCTACACTCCATACAAATACTTTCAGGAAAGACTTCCTGACACTTAAATCTATACTCGATGTTAGCAAATTTCTCTTCTTCAGAAACTCTTTCCTTGCAATTGTCAGTCTTCATTTTATATCCTCTCTACTTCGACCATCATCAGTTATTTTGTTCCCCAAATAGCAAAACTCATTTACTACTTTAAGCGCCTCATTTCCTAATCTAATACCCTAAGCATCACCCGATTTAATTTGACTACATTCCATTATCCTTGTTTTGCTTTTGTTGATGTTCATCTTATATTCTCCTTTCAAGGCACTGTCCAGTCCGTTCAGTTGCACTTCCAGGTCCTTTGCTGTCTCTGACAGAATTACAACGTCATCGGCGAACTTCAAAGTTTTTATTTCTTCTCCATGGACTTTAATTCCAACTCCAAATTTGTCTTTTGTTTCCTTTACTGCTTGCTCGATATACAGAATGAATAACATCGGGGATAGGCTACAACCCTGTCTCACTCCCTTCCCAACCATTGCTTCCCCTTTATACCCCTTGACTCTTATAACTGCCATCTGGTTTCTGTACAAATTGTAAATAGCCTTTCACTCCCTGTATTTTACCCCTGCCACTTTCAGAATTTGAAAGAGAGTATTCCAGTCAACATTGTTAAAAGCTTTCTCTAAGTCTACAAATGCTAGAAACGTAGGTTTGCCTTTCCTTAATCTATTTTCTAAGATAAGTCGTAGGGTCAGTATTGCCTCACGTGTTCCAACATTTCTACAGAATCCAAACTGATCTTCCCCAAGGTCAGCTTCTACCAGTTTTTCCATTTGTCTGTAAAGAATTCATATTTTGCAGCTGTGGCTTATTAAACTAATAATTCAGTAATTTTCACATCTGTCAAACCCTGCTTTCTTTGGGATTGGTATTATTATATTCTTCTTGAAGTCTGACGGAATTTCGCCTGTCTCATATATCTTGCTCACCAGATGGTAGAGTTTTGTCAGGATTGGCTCTCCCAAGGCTGTCAGTAGTTCTAATGGAATGTTGTCTACTCCTGGGGCCTTGTTTCAACTCAGGTCTTTCAGTGCTCTGTCAAACTCTTCACGCAGTATCGTATCTCCCATTTCATCTTCATCTACATCCTCTTCCATTTCCATAATATTGTCCTCAAGTACATTGTCCTTGTATAGACCCTCTATATACTTCTTCCACCTTTCTGCTTTCCCTTCTTTGCTTACAACTGGGTTTCCATCTGAGCTCTTGATATTCATGCAAGTGGTTTTCTTTTCTCCAAAGGTCTCTTTAATTTTCCTGTAGGCAGTATCTATCTTACCCCTCCTGAGACAAGCCTCTACATCCTTACATTTGTCCTCTAGCCATCCCTGCTTAGCCATTTTGCACTTCTTGTCGATCTCATTTTTGAGACGTTTGTACTCCTTTTTGCCTGCTTCATTTACTGCATTTTTGTATTTTCTCCTTTCATCAATTAAATTCAGTATCTCTTCTGTTACCAAAGGATTTCTACTAGCCCTCGTCTTTTTACCTACTTGATCCTCTGCTGCCTTCACTATTTCATCTCTCAAAGCTACCTATTCCTCTTCTACTGTATTTCTTTCCCCCATTCTTGTCAATGGTTCCCTAATGCTCTCTCTGAAACTCTCTACAACCTCTGGTTCTGTCAGTTTATCCAGGTCCCATCTCCTCAAATTTCCACCTTTTCGCAGTTTCTTCAGTTTTAATCTACAGTTCATAACCAATTGATTGTGGTCAGAGTCCATATCTGCCCCTGGAATGTCTTACAGTTTAAAACCTGGTTCCTAAATCTCTGTCTTACCATTATATAAGCTATCTGAAACCTTTCAGTATCTCCAGGCTTCTTCCATGTATACAACCTTCTTTTATGATTCTTGAACCAAGTGTTAGCTATGATTAAGTTATGCTCTGTGCAATATTCTACCAGGTGGCTTCCTCTTTCATTCCTTACTCCCATTCCATATTCACCTACTACATTTCCCTCTCTTCCTTTTCCTACTAACGAATTCCAGTCACCCGTGACTATTAAATTTTCATCTCCCCACAGTATCTGAATGATTTCTTTTATCTCACCATACATTTCTTCCATCTCTTCGTCATCTTCGGAGCTAGTTGGTGCATAAACTTGTACTACTATGGTAGGTTTGGGCTTCATGTCTATCTTGGCTACAATAATGTGGTCACTATGCTGTTCGTAGTAGCTTACTTGTGCTCCTATTTTTTTTATTCAATATTAAACCTACTCCTGCATTACCCCCTATTTGATTTTGTATTTATAACCTTGTATTCACCTGACCAAAAGTCTTGCTCTTCCTGCCACCAAGCTTCACTAATTCCCACTGTATGTAACTTTAACCTATTCATTTCCCTTTTTAAATTTCCTTACCTACCTGCCTGATTAAGGGATCTGACATTCGACGCTCCAACCCATAGAACGCCAGTTTTCTTTCTCCTGATAACAACATCCTCCTGAGTAGTCCCCACCCGGAGATCCGAATGGGGGACTATTTTACCTCCGGAATATTTTACCCAAGAGGACGCCATCATCATTTAACCATACAGTAAAGCTGCAGGCCCTCGGAAAAAATACGACTGTAGTTTCCCCTTGATTTTAGCCGTTTGCAGTACCAGTACAGCAAGGCCGTTTTGGTTAGTGTTACAAGGCCAGATCGGTCAATCATCCAGACTGCTGCCCCTCTTCATGAACCACACATTTGTCTGGCCTCTCAACAGATACCCCTCCATTGTGGTTGCACCTATGGTACGGCCATCTGTATCATTGAGGCACGCAAGCCGCCCCCCCCCCCCCCCCCCCCCCCCAACAACGGCTAGGTGCATGGTTCATGGGGGGGGGGGGGGGAGAACAATGTTGATATAAAAAATCTAATCCTAGAATCATGTTTTAGCCCTCACTACATGTAGCACAATCTCTACACATTGTTTAAACTGAACCACATCTAGGCAAATGTCTATGTCCACTGATACTAATGGTGTGATATCTTTATCCCACTCCACGCAGTCTGTACTGTGGTGGATCCCATTGCTAATGTTTCACCAGATCACTACTGGTGATCCACACATGCACCTCAGAGTCCAGTAATATCCTGAAATCCTCTTTTCCTATTATTCCTCTTATCGCACACTCCCCCTTTGCATGTGACTTCATAGCATCCGATCTTACAGGGAATGACTGTACTTGGACCTGTGGTTTCCATTGGTCTTTATCACTTTATTCTTCTCTGGTCCTCTACTTCTAAAACTAATGCTTCATCATACTTTATCCACATCACCATGAGGCTGTCAACACTGCCTCCTTACATGCCCCGTTTGTCCACACCTGAAGCATTTTCTATTAGCTGCAAACACTGTCTGTTTATTCTCCATTCCAGTCAGCAAATCAATCTCCTCACGATCTATAGCCAACCGCACTGCTGTGCACAAATCTGTTGGACCCCCTGTCCGTAGACTTCTTGACATTCCTGCATGCAACCCTCTTAAAAATTCATCAGGCACCCTCTACTCAGGTTCTTGCAAAATGATTTCATTATCTACAGCATCCTGTCCTAATTCATACATACATCCATTATTTTTCCTTAGCCTGATCGCAAATTGTTCCATAGTTTCACTATAGTGTCTGGCACTATTTTGTTTCATATATCTCTGAATCAACGCTTCTTTAAATTCTTCAAGTGTTGTGGCTCCCTTAAGAGCTTCTGTATACATTAAATAAGTTTTAGCTTCCACTTACTGTAAAGAAGACACGTCAAGTTGCAGACAGGCAAAATTAAAAGACACTCACATGTAGTTGCTGGCCACAGCCTTTGTCAGTAAAGAGGGACAACACACACACACACACACACACACACACACACACACACACACACACACCTCATGCATACACAGCCGCCAACACCAGCATCTCAGGGTGGAATGCAACATCATGTGGGATGCAAGTATCAATCTGGAGGGGACGGGGAAGAGGATGGAGAAGGGATATAGTGTACGGGTGGAGAGTGAGACAAACACTGTCTGGTGGAGTGTGCAGGACTAGACTCCAACAGGCACAATGTCAGGAGGTTGTGAGGTGGGAGGGGGGGCTGAAAAAACAAAAAATGAGAGAAACAGGGAAAGGCAGGTGGATGCATTGGTAGAGGTCTGCAAATAAACAGTGTGGGAGATGAGAATGGGGAGAAGATGATAGGACATAGGGGGGTGCAAACTGTTGGGTGTAGGGTGTGGGGACAGTATGTTACTGTAGGTTTAGGCCAGGATAATTATAGGAGCAGAGAATTTGTTGTAAGGATAACTCCCATCTGTGCAGTTCATGAGACCTGGTGGTGGAAGGAAGAATCCAGATGGCTCAGATAGTGAAGCAGCCATTGAAATCAAGTGTGTTATGTTCAGCTGCATGGTGTGCCACAGGGTGGTCTACTTTGCTCTTGGGCATAGTTTAGTGGTGGCCATTTGTCCTGGTGGACATCTTGTTGGTAGATATACCAATACAAAAAGCTGTGCAGTGATTGCAGCAGAACTGTAAATGACATGCCTGTTTCACATATGGCCCGGCCCTTGATAGGGTATGATAAACCTACGACAGGAGTACCGTAGGAAGTGCTGGGTGGGTGGATTGGGCAGGTTTTGCACCTGGGTCTTCTACAGGGATATGATCCTTGTGGCAAGGAGTTGGGATTGGGTGTGGCATAGGGATGGACTAGGATGTTGTAGAGGTTGCATGGGCGATGGAACAACACTTTGGGAGGAATGAGAACTATCTCGGGATGGTGCTCCTCATTTCAGAACACGATGACACATAATCAAAGGCCTGGCGAAGGATGTGGTTCAGTTGCTCCAATCCAGGGTGGTACTGGGTGATGAAAGGGACACTCCTTTGTGCCAGGTTTTTGGGGGAGTGGGAGGATTGGGACTGTGAGGGGAAATGGCATGCGAGATCTGTTTGCGGATTAAATCTGAGGGATAGGGGCTGTCTGCGAAGGCCATGGTGCAACCCTCCCATACTGAGCAAAGGAGTCTTTGTTATTGCAGATGTGCCATCCCTGGGCAGCCAGCCTATATGGGAGGGATTTTTTGGTGTGAAAGGGATGACAGCTGTCAAAATGCAGGAACTGTTGGTGGTTGGTGGGTCTAATGTGGACAGAGGTGTGGATGGAGCCATTAGTGAGGAGGAGGTCAACCTTTAGGAAGGTGGAATGCTGGGTTGAAGCAGCTCACATGAAACAGATGGGTGAGAAGGTGTTGAGGTTGTGAAGAAAAGAAGGTAGTGTATCTTGGTCTAGGTTCCTTTCATTTTTTGTTACTTTTCTCCCCACCTCCCTGCCCCACAACCTCCTGACACTGCACCTGTTGGAGTCTAGTCCCTACACACTCCACCAGACAGCATTCATCTCTCTCTCCCCACCCACACACTACTATCCCTTCGCCTTCCCCTTCCCCACCCCCACCAGATTGCTGCTTGCATCTCATGTGATGTTGCACTCTGGCCCGAGATGCTGGAGTTGGCGGTTTGTGTGCAAGAGGTGTGCTTGCTTTGTGTGTGTGTGTGTGTGTGTGTGTGTGTGTGTGTGTGTGTGTGTGTGTGTGTGTGCGTGAGTGTGTGTGTGTGTGTGTGTGTGTGTTTGTGTGTGCACGCGCACACACACCTTTATAATGAAGGCTGTGGCTGAAAGCTACACGTGAGTGTCTTTTAATCGTGCCTGTCTGCAACTTGACATGTCTCCTTTATGGTAAGTAGCAATTTATCTTTTCCTACATTGTTGATATTCCTAACTGCAGTTTCTATTGTTTGTTTTTAGCTTCCCCTGTTAGTCTCAATTCTGCAACACTCAATAATTCCGTATTAGACCAACCTTCCACCTGAGCCAGATTTCCAAGCTCTCCCACAAAGACCTGCACATCCTCAGTTGCCCTACCAGAAAAAGGAACAATTCAACTTGTGACTGACAAATCTACACCTTGCTGTGACAATCACAATTCTACCAACCTGTGCAGTTCTGTATTATCCGCTGTTAATTGTGCTATCTTTCCTAACAATATGCTTACTGCTTCCAGTTCTGATACACCTTGCATCTCTGGTTATGTCCAAGATTTTCCTTGACAACACTAATTTTGAGAACTAACATTCACAAGAAAAGTAAACAAAATACATTAACTTAATTCTTACATCTAATCATGAGCCATCTCGACTCCTGACATTGCCTAACCATATGCTCTCAATGATTACATGTATAACAGTTTTACTGGAACTGATTTCATACATGGTGCTGAGTAGCCCTCAAGGTTACATTTTGCACATCTAACAAGCACTAATGATTATTTGACTTCCATTACCTCTAAGACTAGACAAATCCACTGTTTCTCTACTCACGATAAAAATTACTTTACAAAATGCATGACCATCAAATCTCTATGACCAAAATACAACCAATAATTTTTGGGTCTTTCCATATCATAGGCTGTAGATTCAGACATTGCCCTAAGAAGGCAATGTCAATGTTCTGACACCAGTGTTGCATGTCCCTTTGATTGTCAGCCATGGAGAGTGAAATGAGATGTCAAGATGACAGCATATTTGTTTAATTAGCTTTTTTATTCTGGCCCTTGACCACAGTACATTGGGACAGTTTGATGGAGGCATCCAGTTGCCTCTCTGGTGGTGGCTGGTCTTGTGACTTGGGGCAGGCTGCCCCACCCCATGGTCAAATAGTGGACTCCATACAACATTCCATAATGTTTCTCCATGTGTCACAGGCTTGTGGTATAGGGTTTGATACTGAGACAAGACTCATTTAGCACTCAAACGGCTGATTACTTACATGCTCCAGGCTAAGTTTGTTAATGACTTAAGGCATGTACTCTAAACACTTCCCTGGTGGCAAGTGAGGAAAAGCTTCTGTCCTGCTAGCATACTGCAGTGCCAGCTGTTGCCATACTGCAGCCCGCTGGCTCTCCTTCACAATGCCTGTTGACCATGTTTTGTTTCGCAATGCATAACACTCTTGCCTACCAGCAGCTGATTCTGTTGCAGCTCACTTCCACTCTGGCAGTTTTTTTCCTCAATTTCCAAAACCATTTTCTAATTTCTTCAGTTTTAATCTGCAGAAAAGTACTCATACAACACGGTCAGATCCCATATCAGCCCCAAGAAAGTTTTTCAGTTGAAAATATGTTTTCAAAATATCTGTTTGACCATTATATAATATATCTGAAACCTTCTGGTATTGTCAGGTCTCTTCCACATGTGCAGCCTTCTCTCACGGTCTTTATAATAAGTTTTAGCAATAATTAAATTGTGCACTGTGCTTAATTCTCTTTCATTCCTTTCCCAGAGTTCATGTTATCCTACTATTTTTCATTTTTTTTCCATTTTCATACTACTGAATTTTCATCCTCCACCACAATTATAGTTTGACTTCCCCTAAAAACCTGAATAATTTCTTTACCTCATCATACATTCTTTCAAGTCCTTCACAATCTGCAGATCTAGTAGTCATACGAACTTTTACTATTGTGGTAGGCGCTGGCTTTGTGTCTAAAATAAGACATCCACTATGCTGTTCATATTAGCTTATCTACATCCCTATTTTCTTGCTCATTAGATCAATTCTTAAGTAATAATTATTTGATTTTGTGCTGATAATTTTGTATTCACCTGAACAGAAGGCTGTTCTTGCTGCCACCACAATAATTCCCAGTATATCTAACTTGAATCTATAGTGAACACATATGAATGACATTTTGAAAGGTCACACCATTGGCAGATTGTGTGCCAGCCACATAGTCTGTTGTGTGCTGGTAGTTGAATATTACCCTGTAGTGCCTTTTTTCTGTTGTGGGGAAGTTTACAGGACTGAGAAAATTCAACAGTGATACAGACAAGCTTGGGTATATGCTAAAACTCAGTACAGGATTATAATCATGGGCAAAGATAGCCAATCAGCATGGAACCTGCCATGGCCAGAGCCAAGCTGTCAGCCTGTGGTCACACATCTCTCCATTGCACTGGATGTAATTCCCTTATGCATAGGCATAAGTGGATTGATGAATGTGATGTCTTACCAACCATATGTGGAAAGTGGATTAGTATCTTGGTCAGAGATGAATTGCTGTTTAGTCTGAAGACTGGTTCTCATCACGTGTCACCTAGCACATGCCTGGGACATGCTAAAATCTTGTGAATATATGAAAAGTGTGGTGCACCAAAAATATTTTAATTAGCGTATCACGATTTCTCAATTCACCTTCTCTTATTATTATAATGTACCTCAGGTTAATTTTCTTTACATGATGTGTTTACTGTGTTGTATGATTATGTTGCACTAATGTTTGTATGCATACCACTGTTGTAGACGTACAGTGAGAAATCAGGACAGCCATCGCGGGGTGATGTTGCCTCCTCCTTTCCAAATACCCAGTGGGACCCCAAAGAGAACCAAATGAGAAGCGACTGGCCATCATACCAGTGACTAACATCTTCAACCAAAAACACATTTATTATTAAAAACATTGTTCTTTTGCCTGCTTAATGGTCTAGTAATTGGTTTTACTTTGCATTAATAGAGTACTGTTCTTGAATTTCCACCACTGTATCTGGATTATTGGCCAAGGGTAGCATCCTATATTTACCTGATGGAAGAAAACTGATGCTACACTGCAAGTCTGAACTAGATGAGGACAGGTGGAGAGTCAAACATTCAATCTGAATATTAGGTCAATTATACATGCAGTAAATGTAACTTAGAATGAATGTGAAATCATGGTTAATTTCTGTATTGGCCCTATGTGAAAAATTTGTAATGTTTTTCTCTGCATTATATTTTGACTTGTCTTATATCTACACAAGATGTCACAGGACCAAATTATGTTCATGAGGTGGTTATTAATGGTTGATGATCTTGGTCCTGGTGATTAAAGATGCATCAATAGTTTTGGGAGTCCAGGTATAGATAACACTGAGCTTGGATGAAATTTATTCAGTATCTGACATTTTAATGTGGAACACAAGTGATAATGAATGGAATACACAATATTGAACTCGCCATTAAATTTTATGGTATCAGAGAGCACAGGACAATTTAATTTGATTTGATGAATGCAGTGATACAAGAACAACAGTGGTCTTAGTCCACTGTTGTCCACACCAAAACTGAATTTATTGTCTGGTTTTGCTCTCTGTGATTCTATCAAAGCCATGTGATACCTATAACAAGTAGGAGGAGACCTTTTAGTAATTCCTCATTAGACATGATTTCTTCAGGCTCTAGTCACCCAAGTAATCCGTGTCTTTTGCCCTTCAGGGTTTACCTTTGGAATATTAGATGTGGTGCAGTTTCATCCTCCTCACCATGTAGTCAACAGTCAGGGGTTTCTTCCTCTATACCCATCATGTGTAAGAGTCTCTTTAAGTTCTCATGGCCAGTCATGAGTCCTAACATGAGTTCAATCTGTTTCCTGTTCCAGTCCAGGATTACAGAACTTCTCTTGAAACATGGCTTCAGTGTCATCAGCTTGGTATGTTTTTGGTTCAGGATCATAGTTCAATATTCTATGCACTGCCTGCTGATTCAGTTATAGTTTTGATTTTACCATTACCTTAGTGATGTTTTGGACAGGTTCCGATCCAATACATGGAGTCATCACACCTGTCATGGCTAGCCTATCAGCTTGTTCACTGTCACTAACACCTGAGTGACTTGGGACGGCCAGCAGCTGTAACCTGCTGCTTTACCCTAGACTCCCAAGGGCTTAATGGCATTCTGCATTGATCTTTGATCTTATTGCAGTGCCTGGCAGAGATTTCTGAGCTGCTTGGCTGTCTGAAGAAACATAAACACGACAATCCTTGTAGCACATATGCAAATTCTCCTTCATGCACACACTGATAGCGGATATTTCCACCTGAAATACTATGACTGGCTTCCGTAGAGAGAATGCTCTCTCTAGTTTAGGCTTCACCTTGTGTACTCTGGCCCCAGCACTGTCATCTGTTTTCGGTATGTCAGTAAACCAGACTGTGTCTCTTGAATGGTGTCGTGCTTCATTCTTCTTCTGCTCCTTTCTTCCAAGTGTTTCGCTATGTAGTTTTTTGAAGCAGCTTGAAGTTATTGTATGGTCAGCAGGCATTTCCTCAACCATTCCTATATTTAATACAGTCACTATTTTCATGTGAGATTCTGGATATCCTAAATGAATGCAGTTACGTCCAGTTTTTAGCCCGTATACCCATGCTGCTGCCTCTATTGTAGCCCAAAGGCATAATGGGTGCTTGTTCAGTATAGACTCTATTTTGACAGTAGATGTGCTGCTAATTCTGCCTGTTATGCCTAAACAGGCCAATCTCTGTACCTTGCCAAACTCCTTACCTGATACCTTCTGATCTACTTTATTCTGCCACACTGTTGCCCCTAAAATACCATAGGTCCTATTACAATGATGTATATCTAGTACATATCCTTGGGTTTAGACCCAGCTTTTACCACAGGCCCTTCTAATGCTCCTAAGAGTACTTTTTGCTTTGGAACATATATTTTTTCCTTGAGAGGTTCGTGATAAGTTTCACATCCTGGGTTACCCATAGATACTTCACTACCCTGTCTACCGGCACAGTTTCATCAAGGAGTTTGAGATTCCAGCATATGTGCTGGATTTATTTCCTCATAAATCGTACTTTAACAGTTTTCTTGAGAATAACCCTTAGATCCTGTTTCCAGGATCAGTTTTGCATTGGGGAGCCCTCCTTGTGGACAACCCTTGGTGGTGTCAATGACAATTTTCTCATTTATTGTGGCAGTTTCTATCTTTCTTCTACTTAGGCTGGTCTTAATCCATCTGGTCTCAATGCCATGCTCTTCTGCAGTTCTAACCACGGATATGAAGGTCATAATGCTAAAAGGCCCCTCAGTACCCAGAAAGATGCACAGAGCTATTTCCTGAAAGTGTAGAGCTTTTTCTACCTTCCCAAAAGCTGGTGTAGTTTCCACTGCTCACTGGTCTTTTTTGAAATCAGCACATTCTCTGGTGGATTCCCAGTTTTCCCTTTGATTACCTGTAAATCAGTTACTCTATGGGACTGCCTCCTGGTCTGTGTTATATGCCAGAGTATATTGAGGGAAGTGAGTCTCCAGGAGCATGTCCAGTGTCTCAATCACAGTCCTTGTACATCCACCCTCCACCTTCCTTAGAATACCTCCTGGATTGGCTGGCATTCTAGTGAGGATTTTATGACATCTAGTGCAAGTAGCTGTACCTTCCACTTCCTCACAGAATACCTTCCAGGTTTGATCAGAAGATTGTATTTGACAAGGTCTTCTTGATATTTTGCCCATTGTCCTTTCCTTCTTGCAGGGTTGAACAGTCTTCTTAACTACTCCCTTTGTACTTCCAAATTTCTGTTCCACCAAGGTATTTTTGTGTTTATGCATTTCATGATGATTGGGCAGTTTAGTAAATATGAGGTGATAATGACAGATGCCACTGCATCCACTAGTTCCTCAAAATCTGCTGGGTTCCTTATCAAAATTCTGACTTCAGATAAGCATGAGTTTAGGTCTTTTCTATATGAGTTCCAGTCTCTTTTCCTTGGATTTCTATAGGTAATAGCCTTTTTAACATCCATTTGCAATTCAAACTTAATATACATGCGGTCAGATATCATCACATGCCATTGTTTGACATAACCACCCTTTTGAGTGGGCCCCAACCATTAGGTCAGTTACTTCTTTCCTTCTTCTATGCCTGTGGGCCTAGAAGAAAGAAGTGAGTCACCAGTTGTTCATTCTGCTGTGAGCAGCTGTCTACCAGTCATCTCACTTCCTAGGAAAGAGGAGTAATGTCCTAATAAGGAAGGTAAGCTGAGGCAATTACAATTTCCCTTGTGCTTTCTTCCTTTTTTCACCCTGATGGTCACTAAGTCCCTGGAACAGAAGTCTGCCATCAACATGAATGAAATTCCATTCCTAACATAAATATACACTATGTGGTCAAAAGTATCCAGACACCCCCAAAAACGTACATTTTTCGTATTAGGTGCATTGTCCTGCCGCCTACTGCCAGGTACTCCACATCAGCGACCTCAGTAATCATTACATATTGTGAGAGGGCAGAACGGGGTGCTTTGCAGAACTCACAGACTTCGACTGTGGTCAGGTGATGGAGCGTCACTTGTGTCATTCACCTGTGCATGAGATTTCCACTCTCCTAAACATCCCTAGGCCCGCTGTTTCTGATGTGATAGTGAAGTGGAAGTGTGAAGGGGCACTGGAATGAAATTTTCACTCTACAGCGGAGTGTGCGCTGATATGAAACTTCCTGGCAGATTAAAACTGTGTGCCGGACCGAGACTCAAACTCGGGTCCTTTGCCTTTCGCGGGCAAGCACTCTACCAAATGAGCTACCCAAGCACGACTCACGCCCCGTGCTCACAGCTTTAATTCCACCAGTACCTCATCTCCTACCACACAGTTTTAATCTGTCAGGAAGTTTCATATCAGTGCACACTCCAATGTAGAGTGAAAATTTCATTCTAGAAACATCCCCCCGGCTGTGGCTAAGTCATGTCTCCGCAATATCCTTTCTTCCAGGAGTGATAGTTCTGCAAGGTTTGCAGGAGAGCTTCTGTGAAGTTTGGAAGGTAGGAGATGAGGTACTGGTGGAATTAAAGCTGTGAGGATGGGGCGTGAGTCATGCTTGGGTAGCTCAGTTGGTAGAGCGCTTGCCCGCGAAAGGCAAAGGTCCCGAGTTCGAGTCTTGGTCCGGCACACAGTTTTAATCTGCCAGGAAGTTTCCTGAAGGGTCACGCACAGCACAAAAACATACAGGCGGACCTCGTCTGTTGACAGACAGAGACTGCCAACAGTTGAAGATGGTTGTAATGTGTAATAGGCAGACATCTATCCAGACCATCACTCAGGAATTCCAAACTGCATCAGGATCCATTACAAGTACTATGACAGTTTGGCAGGAGGTGAGAAAACTTGGACTTCAGGTCGAGCAGCTGCTCATAAGCCACACATCACACCAGTAAATGCCAAATGACACTTTGCTTGGTGTAAGGAGCGTAAACATTGGACAATTGAACAGTGGAAAAATGTTGTGTGGAGTGATAAATCATGGTACACAATGTGACGATCTGATGGCAGGGTGTGGGTATGGCAAATGCCTGGTGAACGTCATCTGCCAACGTGTGTAGTGCCAACAGTAAAATTTGGAAGCGGTGGTATTATGGTGTGGTCATGTTTTTCATGGAGGGGGCTTGCACCCCTTGTTGTTTTGCATGGCACTACCACAGCACAGGCCTACAATGATGTTTTAAGCACCTTCTTGCTTCCCACTGTTGAAAAGCAATTCGGGGATGGTAACTGCATCTTTCAACACAATCAAGCACCTGTTCATAATGCATGGCCTAAGGCAGAGTGGTTATATGACAATAACATCCCTGTAATGGACTGGCCTGCACCATCCTGACCCGAATCCTATAGAAGACCTTTGGGATGTTTCGGAACACTGACTTCATGGCCGGCCTCACCGAGTGACATCGATACCTCTCCTCAGTGCAGAATGGGCTGCCATTCCCCAAGAAACCTTCTAGCACATGGTTGAATGTATGGTTGAATGTGTTCCTGTGAGAGTGGAAGCTGTCATCAAGGCTAAGGGTGGGCCAACACCATACTGAATTCCAGCATTACTGATGGAGGGTGCCACGAACTTGTAAGTCTATTCTGCCAGGTGCCTGGATGCTTTTGATCATATAGTGTATGTTCTGAAGTTATTAGATTTTATACTTAAATCAACTTACCTCCATTTTATCTATGGCATGAAATGCCCCTTTATATAGAAAGGATTCCTGTCTTCCCAGAAAACTTCCATTGTGTTGCAGGTTTATCTGCAATACTTGCAGCCTCCAGCTTGCCACTATGGTTGCTTCCAATGTATTTGATTATCCTAACAGCAACTTGCAAGAACCCTAAGTACAATTTCAGGTCATGTTCTACAATTACCATCAGGGATTTTTCACTGACTTTCACCACAAGGATTTGGCCATCTGGTGCAACCTTTTGGTTGACTACCCTCCAACCCTCTGTTGAGACCTTCGGTTCTGCATCCTTACTTCCTTGAACAGAGACTTTAGAGTTTTGGTAGGCAAACTGATGACTTTGTGGTCTTGAAGAGCTCAGCCTCTTGCTTGATCAGTAGCTTTGCTACCTCACATGGATACATCAAGGACACCATATCCGTAAGCCAATCCTCTTTTCCCATCTCCTCACAGACATATGTGAGCAACATGTCCAGACAGACATTCCAGAATGTCTACTCTGCCCTACCCCAAATCTTTTCAGAGAGAAGCATCTGAACAACATCCATCCACTCCAAAGTGCAGTGTATGTCCCTGTTGGATAGCTGCCATCCTGAGTATTGAGACTGCAGTACTATAGGGCTATTTTACTGTCTCCTGCCCCTTGGCCTTTTCTGGATCTGTTTATCCTGAGAAGCTGGCGTACTAGCCCCTTCCCTTGTTCCATGCCTTACATGCCTTAAAGGTAGAAAGTGTCAGGTTACCCTCTCCACTCTGGACAGAAGTTTCCTCCTTTCGGCCCCAGACAAGAATTTGATCTTGACCTGGTCCAACTTCTCATAAGAGTTTCTACTTCTTGAACTGGTCTATCACCCAGTCCAGTTGTGGAAACAGCTTCTGTCAGTTCCAGCCCCAATACTTGCATGTTTGAGATCTCATCAAATCCCTCAGTTTTTGTTTTATTTTTCGTGTTCTCCATTTTGATCCATGAGAACTGGGAATCTATCTGGTTGAGACTACAGCACCCCACATGGTACACGGCATTTCTTAGGGACGTTACCCCATATCCCTGAGGCTCCATTAATGACACATTTTCCCAAGTGCTATGCACCCATCAGTATGGATCACATCGCGCACTGGATTGGATATCTGGGGAACTAGCTAATGACTATGTGACTGGAAATGGGAGTGATGGGGGTTGTGGGACACACTCTGTCTGGGTCATCCACTGAAGCCTGTCTGGCATGAGAGACCTTGCCAGTAGTAGCACTACATCCGGCATAGATCGCAGCTTCATGTGCACGTGCAAGCCTCTCTGCCCACATGGTAAGTACTCAGACAAGGCAGTGTCCCATGGAAAGGGCACAGGCTGATACATTATTCTAATTGTTTAGGAGGAGAGATCTGCTTGGAGCAGTCTTAGGTAACCGAGTGACTTCCGTTTTATGATTTGTGGGCGACCGAGAGGAAACAAGAATTGAATGACAAGTTACAGCAATCATTCAAAACTGCTAAACAGAAAAGAGAGGCTTAAAGATTAATGACACCTAATGATTAACAGTGTAAAGTCTTATAGAATATTGATAAATAATGCTAAATACTTAATTTTGAAAAGAGATAATATTAATTTATTTGTGTCATTTTAGTACATTGTATTGTCAGAAGTTTTTGAATATTAAAAGACAGTCCTAGTGTGATAAAAGCATCAAAAATGAACAATTGTAAACTTGAAAATTTTACTACAGAAAATACTGACTTCCTGTCACAATGTAATTATGAGAATAGACTCTAGTTATGTCAATAGTGATTGTATAGCTCTTCAGAGATATTCTGATGAGTCTTGTGCCATTGCACATTATTAGCTTTACATGGGCATATGTATGAAAAACAATGTCCATTGTGGGGAAAAAAACAAAAGAAATTACACCTTATTGCAGGGTTATTTTTGTATACAAACTGAAAAAGGTTATGTAAATAATTTAAATTTTGTCGTGAATTCAAATGAGACGTAGACATATAAAAATTGAGCTCTTCAAGATTAGACGTAAGTTCCTATATGGAATCAAAGATTTTCCACCTGTTTGTTCTAGACAACTAATCTTTTCAAGATCATGAAAGGGATAGTTGCTGCTCACCATATGGCTGAGATGCTAAGCTGCAGTTACGCACAATAAAAACACTGTCAGAACGTGAGCTATCAGACAACAAGGCCTTCATCAAAAAAGGTACCACATACGTGCGCACGCACGCACACACACACACACACACACACACACACGTGTGTGTGTGTGTGTGTGTGTGTGTGTGTGTGTGTGTGTGTGTGTGTGTGTGTGTGTGTGTGTGTGTATTACAGGAGATTTTAACAATTCTATCAGTGTACATCCTATGAATCTCTGATTTGCACTGTTACAAAAGGTATTAATATGGTGGCATCACTGTTCTTTTCTGGGTTAGGATATGTACTCTGATACAAGTGTTTCCTACTGAGAGCTGCAGTTTGTAGGGATGACATTGTGTAACAATGTATGTGACTCTTTCATGGTATTTATTAACCTGACCTCCATCTGAGGGACTTTAATTGCCAACCAGATAGAACTAGCCAGCTACATGAGGAAATAATATGTCTAGACTGGTCAGCTCACTCCCCAAAGTTAAATCTGACTGTACATATATGGGACATTCAAGGCCAGAGGATTACAGACCAAGGATCATCAACATGGATCATTGCTGACCTCTGGAGGACACTTGTTCAGCAACTGGCTGCATTACTGCAAGCCAGGCTACACTATCTGATCCAGTGTTTGCAGAGCCAGGTGCATCACATACCACACTAATGTTCTGTATACCACTGGGTGGGAGGGGGAGAAGGTCACTACACACAATAACTGCCTCGACAGTTAATGCCCAGTTTTCCAAAACATCAGTAGACAGCATTGTCAAGACATCTCTTACCACACATGTTATGTTGCTCCTCTGATTGCAACATCCCTTAACTTATAGATATGAGTAATTCTGTAAATGAACCTTCTTGGTACATAAAAAGGGTGTTATGCAACAGGGCTTGCCTTATTAGACACTACCCACTGTGTTACGCAAGTTGTACTTGGAACTGGCATATTTTTCACTGCATATGTACCTCTAATACACATCATACAGACAAGAGATAAATTACTTCCTATTTACTGATACCAGTGCTTTCCAGTGGGTTTCAGTTTTTTCTGAGATGCATTCTTGTTTTTATTGGCAAGCTTCTGCCCACCACTGTCAGAGAGACCTTCCAGAACTTACAACTAATAATGATAATATATTTTTTGCTTTGGTGTATAAAAAAAATAAGGCTCTCCTTGCACCCATTGCTGTTGCTTCCAATGAGACCAGAAATGTAACTAATAGTGTATATGACTTGTTTAACCATTGCAGCATTTAATCTTTGGGGGAGGCTTTCCACTGACTCCCACCAAATTCATTTTCTTCTTTTGTGAAACACTACGAATTAGGTGGGTTTCTGGATGAATTCATACGGTATGTGGTTTGATACTAAAGCTCTAACAGAGTCCCCTTGCAGTAGCTCACAAGGATGTCATAGCATATTTGCACAGTACTGCAGTCTGTTTCATACAATTTCTTAGACCGACAACAATGATGGCTGGGTTTAGTGTTTCCATGACACTTAAAATAACATTATTAATAGTGGAGCTCAGTATAAGTAGATCCTGCAAAATTTCTCTGATAGAATGCCCAAACTTGTGAACTCCCACAATAAAGCCTTTTTTTAACTCACTCATTCAGTTTCCTCCATCCATTGACTCATTCTGAAAAAAGTCACATTACTGAAATCGGTATATTGTATTTGCACTTATATACTCTCAAATAGCCTGTTGTCACACAAGAATGTTTGTTGGGGACATCGGGACATATTATGTATATACTCATAGAAAAATTCTCACTATGAGTAAGTTATAATTTTATCAAAATAAGAGTATTTCTGAATCCTCTTTCAGCATTTAAAGGCTCAGTTTATCTTTATAGACTTGATAACCATACCACTACTCAGGGGTACTTTTATCCTTCCACCAGATGGCAAACCCTCTTCAGCTTACGTAAAGCTCAAGCTTAGTGTTACAGCTTCAATTTGACCAAATACAGTATAGTGACTGTATTCACAGAATAAAACAAAACTCCCAACTTTGTCCACAAATCTATGTCTCTCTCTCTCTCTCTCTCTCTCTCTCTCTCTCTCTCTCTCTCTCTCTCTCTCTCTCTCTCTCTCTCTCCCTCTTTCTCTCTCCAGTCCCTTTGTTTCAAGGAACATAACCCTTTGGGAGTCCCAAAGGCAATATCTGACTAATACATCTGCCAACCATCTCCTATTTCGACCCTGTCACTAGTGTATCCCATCAATGGCAGAGTCACCTGTGAAAACAGCCACATCTTTACTGTAACTGCATCACCACATTATATTGTGTTTAACAATGATCATACCATCCACATACATGAACTATGCTCAACTATGCTACAGAATTGGAACTATGTGCAACTGATCTATTTGTTCTCAATGGCTTTCCCCTACTGCTCCATACACCTGTTTTTCTGAACTGTACAGGAGGGAATTCTTCCTACAACATTTCCTTTGTTATTGCAACCCCCTGATAACATCTAGTAGTCTTTATATTCCTTCTATACCACCCCCTCTCAATCTACAGCTCAATCATTTGAACATTTTCATTCTCTTTCTGCTCATTCTCTTACTATGCAACCCCCCTCCCCCATATTTTAGTTTTTTCTGTAAATGCTCCAACTATCATTTTCCCAATTTGCCCTTGCACAGGCAAAGTACTAACTCACTCCAACCCAGCACAGCCTTTCTTGACCCTCTTCCATCATGCCCCCTTTTCTCTGCCCATTCCATTTTTCTACCATAGTCAAGATTGCTACTTGACCCATTTGATACAACAAATTAGTTAGTAAGAACTGTGATACAAAAGGCACTAATGTATTAGTTTATCACAACAGAATCTTGCAATAGCAATGAACTTACATTTTTAGGTGCCGCCTGGCTCTTGGAAGTGAAGATAATGGCTCTTTCATGCAGAATTGCCTTGCACCAAGAACACATGCCAGCAGATAACTATCAACATCATACTCAACATTTGCCATATAAAATGTTTCACAATCCTCTTTTGTCATGTGACTACTTAGCGCAAGAATCTCCTTATTGTCAAAATTCCATTGCCTCAATGTAAAGTACTGCAGCACCTTCAATCCATTGCTTATTCTGTTCTGGAGCCTCACCATGCTGGAACAAATCAGACATAAATAAAATAAAGAAATTTTATGTAGAATGAATAAATACTAATCATTTTCTGTCCTGCTACAGCATAATTGGAAAGAGAAAACATCACTTGCATGAGAAACACCTAACACACATCTACTCATTTGTATCTTCAGTGTCAACATAATGAAAAAGGAAAGTGATATACTATACAAGACTATTGAATAACTGAAATTAATTCATGTTTCCACAGTGATACAGGTGGTGAGGGAGAGCTACTCCCACCACTTCCATTCTATCAATAACAATAATTAAAAGGGAATGTAGTGGGAGTAATGGCTTTTTTTTTGGGGGGGGGGGGGGGGGGGGACAGAGGGGTTTGGTAGGATAACAAATTTGAAGAGACCACTTGTCATAGTTTTACAGAATTGAATAGGTAATTATCACGAAAAAAGAGTTTGGTATTCTTGAGATTCAGCATTCTTAGGATTGATATATGTTTTTCTTTGTTCATGAAAATATTTAACTCACTCAGGGATACACAACAACACTAAAATTTAAATTGCTAGCAATTCTTTAATTTCCAGGTCAAAATACTTAAACCTACGCAATTTCTGAAATGTCAATATGTGCTAAAACTTTTCCTGTTTCAAATGAAAAAGCAGCAGAAGTAGAAGTGGTGATCAAGTTAATTTTGGTAACTGAAGTGAGAAACAGCAACACCTATTTTATTCTCCTTGTGCCCAGCTGTGCATCCTGTTTACATCTACATCTATATCCATACTCTGCTAGCCACCTCGTAGTACGTGGCACAGGGTACTTCAGGTGCCAGTATGTGTTCTCCTTTCCCTTTTCCATTCATGAATGGAAGAATAAATAAACCTCTGTATTAGGTCTGATTTCTTAGGTTTTATCACAGGGGTCATTTTACAAGCCTTATATGGGAGGAAGTAATATGTAACCTCATTCTCTGTGGGATGTACACTCTCAGAAT
The DNA here is from genome assembly GCF_021461385.2 of Schistocerca piceifrons. Lineage (NCBI taxonomy): Eukaryota > Metazoa > Arthropoda > Insecta > Orthoptera > Acrididae > Schistocerca > Schistocerca piceifrons. Next base: position 584,211,605 of record NC_060140.1, on the reverse strand, counting down.
TTCAACAGTAAACCTCTCCATGATGCACAGTGCCTTGGTAAAGGTCTCAGACTGATGAGCAAAACTAGTAATAGGTCGAAGAATTATTTTGTAAGCCACTTATTTCATGGATGAATTACATTTCATTAAGATTTTTCCTATGAATCTCAGCCAGACATCTGCATCTCCTATTATTTGTTTTATGTTATCATTCCACTATATGTTGCTCCACATGATTACTCCTAGGTAGTTTACAGTAGTTACGGCTTCCATTTAATTGCACCAATAGTGCAGTCAAGCACAAGAGGCTTCACACAAATGAAATAACTGAATTTTGTCCTTTATTTTGTATGCTATCATACCCATTGAATCAGTTGTTTGTGTGGTCTTCAGTCCAAAGACAGGTTTAATGCAGCTTTCCTTACTAGTCTATCCTGTGCAAGCTTCCTCAGCTCTGCAATCCTCAAACCTGCAGCAGCCTACATTCACTTGAACCTAGTGACTATAATCAAGCTATCATCTGCCTCCACAATTTTAAGTCCCCTCCCCAACCATCCCCACATTTTCCTCCAGTACCAGATTCACAACTTTGATCCTTCAAAGCTTCAGGATGTATTCTATTAATCAATCCTCTCTTTTAGTCAATTAGTACCATTTTTTTTCCTCCTCAATTTCAGTACCTCTTCATTAGTTATGTAATATAGTCAGCCAATCTTCAGCATTCTTCTATAGTACCATATCTACACCTACACCTATACTCCACAAGCTACTGGATGGTGTGCTTAACTTCACCCAAATTATTTCACATTTGGATGTAATAATCTCACTAAACTCTCCTCCCAAACAGGCTATGAAGGCCCACTGGTACTGACCAGCTGCCATGTCGTCCTCAACTCATAGGCATCACTGGATGCAGATATGGAGGGGCTTGTGGTCAGCACACTAATTTTGTAACCTCACCTTGGATGCTCCTGCAGCCTGCTAATATCATATTAAACTTATCTTTCTCTGATCTGCAAGGAAAAATTTTCTTTGATAATAATGTGACTGATCTATCATTGATTTTGGGAGTCAATTCATCACTGATCCTGGGGGAGGGTGGGGGGGGGGGGGGGGGGAGGGGGGGGGAATAGGGGGAGGGGAGGGAGGATTCCTTTAACCTAAAAAGAAAAAAGTGATGTGCATTGCACACATACTCCACTATCCTAGTGTACATGTGACCTATTACCTACATTTCTCCACCTGATAGCAGAGGTCAAAAAATTCTGAGCCCCTGGTTTAGACCTTCCATCTTTCAAAAGCTTTGATATCCCTCTTGTTGGAACTGTCTATCATACACATTTTACTTCATTGCAAGACAAAACTACAGACAAATACCTTAGCAAAAGACTTTCTAACACATTTGGATTAAATGTTGAATGATTCCTCTTTTTTAGAAACACTTTTCTTGTTAGTAGCAGTCTGCTTTTACATTCCTTCTACTTTGTCTGCCATCAATTAATTTGCTGCTCAAATGGCAAAACTCATCTACTTCTTAAGTATCTCATTTCCTAATGTACACTGTCCAGTCACATTGATGTGAAACCCTGTTGAAAGCCAAAATAACCATCTTTTGAAGCATGGACCAATTTGGAGCCAATGTGTGGAGGTTCTGAAAGGTACTGACAGGGATGTGGAGCCAAGCCAACTCCAGTATTGTGGCCAGCTATGCTAGGTTTCTTGGTTGAGGAAGCGTAGTGTGAACAACCTGATCGAGGTGGTACTACAAATTCTCAGTTGGGCTTAAATCAAGGCAGTTTGGTGGCCAGAGGAGCACAGTTAACTCATTCTGGTGCTCTCCAAACCACACATGTACACAATGAGCTGTATGACACATTGCATTGTCCTGCTGGTAGATGCCATCATCCCAAGGATAAACAAATTGCATGTGGTGGTGGACATGGCTCCCGAGGATATGTGGTACTTGCCTTGATCCAATGTGCCTTCCAGAATGATTAAATCACCCAGGGAATGCCACAAAACATTCCTCCTCCAGCCTGGACGCTTCTGACAATTACTGTATGATTGTTTGACTGAGAATAAAACATGATTTCTCTGAAAAAGCCACCTGTCGCCTCTCTGTGGACATCCAGTTTCAATACTGGCATGCAAAATCCAGCCTTTGCCAATGATAGACAGCAGTCAGCATGGATGCATGAACCAGGCACCTGCTGTGGAGGCCCCATGCAACAACGTTTGCTGAACAGTCGTTGAGGAGACACTCTTGATAGCCCTTTGCTTCAGCTGGGTGGTCAGTTGCTCAACAGCTGCACATCTATTTGCCCGTACATATCACTGCTGCCATTGTTTACACCTGTCATCTGTGGCTCATGGTGCACCACAGCTGCCTTAGTGCCATTTTTGGGTAGGTGACTTTGCCATGGATAGCATACTTTAAACAGTGGTGCATGAGCTGTACACAAACTTAGCCATATTGGAAATGCTTCCGCATTTGGCCTGAAAGCTAACTGATCATGCCCTTTTGGAAGGCAGATAAATCACTCCATTTTTGCATTATGACAACAAATGTGTTGTTTTCCATGTACTCCCCCCCCCCCCCCCCCCCCCCCCCCCCAACATGCTTTAAAATACCCACCACTGCTAGCCCTGCCACCTGCCATCTGTGACCGGTTACTGCATATTGACATTGAACATAGATGGTGGCCACATTAATCCACATTAATATGACTGGACTGTGTAGTTTCGTCAACATCATAAGATTTTATTCACTACTTTCTAACATTTTCCACACTTTTGTTGATATTCATCTGTAAACCTCTTTCAAGACACTATCTATTATGTTCAACTGATCTTCTAAGTCCTCTGCCATGTCTGATAACACTACAATTTCAACATCAAACATCAATTTTTTTATTTCTTCCCTCTAAACTCTAATTCCTCATACAAATTTTCCCTATGGTTCCTTCACTGTTTGCTTCATCATAGAGATGGAATAAAATAGGGACAGGCTAAACGCTTTCACATTTGTTTATCAACTAGTGCTTCTCTTTCATGTTCTTCAACTAATATAACTGTCTGAATTCTTAACAAGTAATACATAACCTGGATTTTACCCTTGTTACCATCAGAATTTCAATCAATTCTGGAGAACCTTACTCTTAATCTACAAATATTATAAACATAGATTTGTATTTCTTCAGTCTGTATTCTAAGATAAATAATTAATTCTACATCACTTAATAGAAAATTAAAGAAAAAAGTAAAGAAAGTGTGCTATCTATTAGGAACTCAGTTCACTCTTGTTACACTAAAACAAAACAGTAGACAGACATTTGTTAACTGAGTTGTTGAGCTTACTATAACTAAAGTGATAATTTCAAAATATTTAGATGTAAAAGGAAACACAATTAGATATAGATTCTCAAAATCACATGCATTGCAAGAATAATTTGTGACTAGGTGAAAGGCATAAACTGTAAAAAATATAATTTACTTGAAACCTTTTTTAGCAGCCTAGATTATTTATAAATGCAGAGGGTAGAAACTATGTGTTACTGGCATGAATACTCTGTGGAGGCCAGATACATTGCAGAAAAGAAGATCCCAGAAAAGTAGAAGAAGAAGAAGACAAGGATATTTTATAAACAAAATTGAGCACATTGTTTTGTTGTGAGAAAAGTAGTAATGAACAAAAAAATGAACCTAAAGTTGTGGATAGTCAACAAAATGGAATAAAGAGAAATATTTAATAGTGATAGGAAGTATTTTTTACAATGGAAGAGAAAAAACACGTTGAAAAGTTTAATGAGTACTGCTATTTTTCCCTCTGTCAAATCGAAAAAGTTTTTTTAAATAATCTCAAAGCATTATGTAGAAGTTAGGTGCTATTTTGATCCAAATAATAAATAAATCAGTTGTTATATGCTCCACATTCTCCACAGAAGACAATGTATTAATCCCACCATGTAAAAATATTTATTCTCAATTTACTGAGATTATTGGTGAATTAGTAATATACACATCAATATTATTTAGAAAGTGAATAGTATAGCACTATGTCAGAATAAAGAGCCCATAAGAAAGGAAGAAAATAACACACTTACAGTACACAGAACTCATACTCACAATCTCTTCTGCATAGTAAGCAGCAGTAGAAAATCAATTACATAAGCTGGAAATATGTGAAATAGGAGTACATGAAGATAATGTACTGTTTCATTAGTACGAATATTTCCGTCAGGATACCAAACAGCACCTTCAAATGGATTCTCATACACAATCTGACGTCCACGTTCTAATACTTCGCCCCATGTAATCTGCACCAGAGATGATGTTGATAAATTATACACAGGCATCTCTTCTGGTCTAAAAAAACAACATAAATTCATTGTCACAGTAATGAAATGGTTACATTTTTTATGTACTAACTAATACCATCAGCTGAGTTATCTTTACTACAAACAAGACACAGTAACATCTGTTGTCCCAGTATCTACTAGAAGATGGATGTGTGAAGACAAAAATAATAGAATGAAAATCCTGGTGTTTTGAGCTATTCATTCCTTCTGCGGGGAAGAAAAGGAATAGCTGGGGAAGTGTAGAAAGGAAGGGCAGAGCTCTCAAACTCCACAATGAGAGGGACCCACCTGCCATCAGGACAAGGGGAGGCAAAGTGAAGGATGAGTGGTTAGACAGAGTTGGAAGCCAAAGATAGTACACTGGTACGCATATTACCAGCTTCAGTTCAGAGATGATAAAAAGACAGAGTGAGAAGTCAAGATATTACAATTTATTATCAAATCTGCATCATTCAATAGACATAAATGGGCAGACTGTGTCAAATTTACGATATTCATAAGTTTCAGTACAAATAATAAATGACATTACAACTAATTAAAACAAGTTACACATTTTACTATAAAACTCTTTTTTGAGCAAAATATATTTCATCAAACAATGGAAATGCCTGGCTGGATTATCAACAATATTAGGAAAACTATAGATTTCTGCTCACCATAAAGATGACCCACTGAGTTGCAGACACGCACAAGGAAAAGGCAGCTACCCATTATAGCTTTCAGCCAAAGCCTTCTTCCGCAAAGAAATAAACACACACTTTCACACAAGTACACATACCTCATACACACATGACCGCTACCACGGGCAGCTCTGACTGGACTGCCAGTGATAGTGGTCATGACATCCAGCTTCAGCTGTAATGAGGTATCTCAAATAGAATGACCTCCATCATAACAACTGGCAAGGATTCTGAAAACATAAATCATGTGAAATCCAGCTCACACTTTTCTTGCATGACATACTGAAAGCCATTGTTCAAGGTAGTCAGTTAGATAAAGCATTCTTGATTTCCAAAAATCAGTACCACATGTATGCTTATTATCAAAAGTATGGTCATATGTGGTCTCAAGCAAAATATGTGGCTGGATTGAGGATTTTTTGTTATGGAGGATGCAGCATGTGATGGGGAGTCATCACCAGATGTAAAAATAACTTCGTGTGTGCTCCAGAGAAGTGGGTTGGGCCCTTCACTAATCACGGGTTGTATATTAACAACTTTGCAGATAATATCAATAGTAACCACAGACTTTTGACGGATGATGTAGTTATCTATAATGAATTACTAGTCAGGTCTTGATAAGATTTCAAAGTAGGGCAAAGATTGGCAATTTACTTTGAATGTTCAAAAATGTAAAATTGTGCACTTCACAAAACAAAAAAACCTAATATCCTATGACTATAATATCAGTCAATCACAAACGGAATCATACAAATACCTGGGTGTAACAAGTTGTAGGTATAGAAATGGAATGAACACAAAGGCACAGTCATAGGTAAAGCAGGTGGCAACTTGTGGATCATTTGTAGAATAGTAGTGGTAGTAGTAGTAGTAGTACCTTTATTCATCTGTAGATCTCTTTTTTACAACTAATTACAAGTTTAGACCAGTTTAAAACAAACTAATTAGTATACACATGTATCGACAGATTTCTAAGTTAGAGACAGTCATTAGATTTTACTCCTGGTATACAATACCTTTTTACAAATAACTTATTAAGTAATGTAATGCCACACTGTTCACTCATATGTCACTATCAGTCACTGCACACACTATACACACATGGTTTCATAACACTTCACTCACTACACACACACACACACACACACACACACACACACACACACACACACACACACACACACACACACACTGAACCGCTACTTCCCATTTGCTATCCTGAAAAACTGAGTCAGCATCCCTCCATAATGAGTGAAATGTTGAGCTCAGAAAGAGGAAGAGGTGTTAGTATTGTGCTAAGTGTAGCTTAAGGGGAGAGTGTTTCTAGAAAGGAAAAAAAAGGAAAAACATAAAGTGGAGGTGTTATGTGGAATGTTAGATGTTTTATAATCATCATTATTATTATTTATAATGATTATAAAACATCTAACATTATTATTATTATTTCCCCCCCATGAACAATGGACCTTGCCATTGGTGGGGAGGCTTGCGTGCCTCAACAATACAGATAGCCGCACTGTAGGTGCAACCACAACAGAGGGGTATCTGTTGAGAGGCCAGACAAATGGGTGGTTCCTGACGAGGGGAAGCAGCCTTTTCAGTAGTTGCAGGGGCAACAGTCTGGATGATTGACTGATCTGGCCTTGTAACACTAACCAAAACGGCCTTGCTGTGTTGGTACTGCGAACGGCTGAAAGCAAGGGGAAACTACAGCCGTAATTTTTCCCCAGGGCATGCAGCTTTACTGTATGATTAAATGATGATGGTGTACTCTTGGGTAAAATATTCCAGAGGTAAAATAGTCCCCCATTCGGATCTCCGGGAGGGGACTACTCAAGAGTATGTTGTTATCAGGAGAAAGAAAACTGGCATTCTACGGATCGGAGCGCGGAATGTCAGATCCCTTAATCGGGCAGGTAGGTTAGAAAATTTAAAAAGGGAAATGGATACGTTAAAGTTAGATATAGTGGGAATTAGTGAAGTTCGGTGGCAGGAGGAACAAGACTTTTGGTCAGGTGAATACAGGGTTATAAATACGAAATCAAATAGGGGTAATGCAGGAGTAGGATAATAATAATGAATAAAACAATAGGAGTGCAGGTAAGCTACTACAAACAGCATAGTGAACGCATTATTGTGGCAAAGATAGACATGAAGCCCATGCCTACAACAGTAGTACAAGTTTAAATGCAAGCTAACTCTGCAGATGATGAAGAAATTGATGAAATGTATGATGAGATAAAAGAAATTATTCAGGTAGTGAAGGGAGATGAAAATTTAATAGTCATAGGTGACTGGAATTCGACATTAGGAAAAGGAAGAGAAGGAAACATAGTTGGTGAATATGGAGTGGGGCCAAGAAATGAAAGAGGAAGCCGCCTGGCAGAATTTTGCATTGAGCATAACTTAATCATAGCTAACACTTGGTTCAAGAATCATGAAAGAAGGTTGTATACATGGAAGACTCCTGGAGATACTAGAAGGTTTCAGATAGATTATATAATGGTAAGACAGAGATTTAGGAACCAGATTTGAAACTGTAAGACATTTCCAGGGGCAGATGTGGACTCTGACCACAATCTATTGGTTATGACCTGTTGATTAAAACTGAAGAAACTGAAAAAATGTGGGAATTTAAGGAGATGGGACCTGGATAAACTGAAAGAACCAGAGGTTGTACAGAGTTTCAGGAAGAGCATAAGATAACAATTGACAGGAATGGGGGAAAGAAATACAGTAGAAGAAGAATGCGTAGCTTTGAGGAATGAAATAGTGAAGGCAGCAGAGGATCAAGTAGGTAAAAAGACAAGGGCTAGTAGAAATCTTTGCGTAACAGAAGAGATACTGAATTTAATTGAGGAAAGGAGAAAATATAAAAATGCAGTAAATGAAGCAGGCAAAAAGGAATACAAGCGTCTCAAAAATGAGATCGACAGGAAGTGCAAAATGGCTAAGCGGGGATGGCTAGAGGACAAATGTAAGGATGTAGAGGCTTATCTCACGAGGGGTAAGACAGACACTGCCTACAGGAAAATTAAAGAGACCTTTGGAGAAAAGAGAACCACTTGTATGAATATCAAGAGCTCAGATGGAAACCCTTGTTCTAAGCAAAGAGGGGAAAGCAGAAAGGGAGCGAAAGGCTATTTACAATTGGTACAGAAAGCAGATGGCAGTTATAAGAGTCAAGGGATATGAAAGGGAAGCAGTGGTTGGGAAGGGAGTGAGACAGGGTTGTAGCCCCTCCCCAATGCTATTCAATCTGTATATTGAGCAAGCAGTAAAGGAAACAAAAGATAAGTTCGGAGTAGGTATTAAAATCCATGGAGAAGAAATAAAAACTTTAAGGTTCGCCGATGACATTGTATTTCTGTCAGAGACTGCAAAGGACTTGGAAGAGCAGTTGAACAGAATGGACAGTGTCTTAAAAGGAGAGTCTAAGATGAACATCGACAAAAGCAAAACGAGGATAATGGAATGTAGTCAAATTAAGTTGGGTGATGCTGAGGGAATTAGATTAGGAAATGAGACACTTAAAGTAGTATGAAGGAGTTTTGCTATTTGGGGAGCAAAATAACTGATGATGGTTGAAGTAGAGAGGATATAAAATGTAGACTGGCAATGGCAAGGAAAGCGTTTCTGAAGAAGAGAAATTTGTTAACATCAAGTATTGATTTAAGTGTCAGGAAGTTGTTGCTGAAAGTATTTGTATGGAGTGTAGCCATGTATGGAAGTGAAACATGGACGATAAATAGTTTGGACAAGAAGGGAATAGAACTTTTGAAATGTGTTGCTACAGAAGAATGCTGAAGATTAGATGGGTAGATCACATAACTAATGAGGAGGTATTGAATAGAATTGGGGAGAAGAGGTGTTTGTGGCACAACTTGACTAGAAGAAGGGATCGGTTGGTAGGACATGTGCTGAGGCACCAAGGGATCACCAATTTAGTACTGGAAGGCAGCGTGGAGGGTAACAATCTTAGAGGGAGACCAAGAGATGAATACACTAAGCGATTTAGAAGGATGTACACTGCAGTAGGTAGTGGGAGAAGCTCGAACAGGATAGAGTAGCATGGAGAGCTGCATCAAACCAGTCTCAGGACTGAAGACCACAACAACAACAACATTATTATTTATTTGTATAAATTTTTTTATTGAACCCTTACTCTGTTTAATCTAAGTAATCCTTCAATGTGTAAAATGTATTGCATAACAGGTACTTTTTAGCTGCCTTTTTAAATAAGTGTATTTTTGCAATTTCTTTAATTTCTTTTGGTAATTTATTGTACAGTTTTATTCCTTGGTAGAAAATGCTGTTTTGAGTTTTATGTTAACCTTTTCTTGGTAAATGTAAGTTGAGTTGATCTCTTGTTGCATGGTCATGGACAGAGCTGTTTGTGCAGTAATTAGCAACGTTATTTTTTATGTTTACAACCGAGTTGTAAATGTATTCACATGGACCAGTTAAAGCCCCCTGTGTTTTGAACAGATCTTTACATTGAGCTCAACTAGTATTTTTGGTTTTATTCTTATGGCTCTTTTCTGGATTTAGAAAATTGTGTTCGTATTTTGTGCATTTGTTCCCCAAAATAGAATGCCATAGCTAACAGTTGAGTGAACATATGAATAATATGTAACTAAAAGACACTGCATGTTACACAGTGATGATAGTGTGGCGTTGATAGGTCATATCGACCACAATTAACACCGTCTTTGGACTCTGACGGCTCTGCTGAGCCTCCATGTTAGTTTTTAGTTCTGTTCTGTATTGAAAGCTGTGTACACATATATGACTTACTGCAAAATATATCTCTATGTGGAATTTAATGGGGATATTTAATGCATTCATCTGATAATCGTATCCCGTTCCCATACGGTGACCCTAAAGTTTCTACATCTTCTGCGACTTCTGCGCCGGGGGTTGTAAATCAACAGTTTATGTGCTTGACGCCATGGCTACCTCACCCAATGCTTTGTTTGAAGATTTGGAAGCACAAACACAATTGCCATACCTCTTTATTCCTTCACCAATGAGCAGTTCTACATTAATTCACAGTAATTCGCGATCTCCAGCCACCGTTAACTTCAAACTTTGTCACTCTACAACAATGGACTCGGGTTTTGTGTCGCTGGACTGAGCACCCCAACATGTGAAGTGTGAGGTGAATAATATTCATAACTGTTCACCTACTGATCGATTGTATAATGCTAATGCTCAAAGTGATCTACATTCGCACACATACTTTGACTCTCAATGGACTGCAACAACAGTTACTGTCATGCGATGTGCAGCACTACCATTATTGCAAAATGCACCCAGCCACTATCAACAGTGATATGTTCCAGTTTTGTCTCATTGGCAAACTAATCAAGAACATTTTAGTGCACACAATTCTCCATGCGCACTTAAGAAGAACTTAAACTTTGGTCATACGAGTTACCAACACCCCCCATCCCCACCCCCACTCGCAGGGGACCCAGGTTTCCGTCGCTCAGCCCCTCGCCTCTCCCACAGCACTGCCTGTGTCTGCCGTGCTGGCCTTCCATGTTATGTCCAGGGTGGGTCAATTCAATTCAGTACCTGTACTCTCCAGTCCAGTTTATGGGACCCCCGCATGTGTTGCGCAACCGCTCGTTCCCATGGTACCAACCGCACCAGCCACGTCATGTTTTCATGACACGTCAAGGACAATGCAACCCGCCATTGCTACGGACGTGCTTGCCAGTAACACACCTATGCCTACTGTGCCGGTCTGCTGTATGGGCTCTCCTACCATGTACCAGCCAGTTCTCCAAGGGACACCGACACCGCCTTCATCCCCTCCCCTGGTCGTCTGACGAAGTTGCCTCCTTTATACAAGGACAACCCTGTATCATGGTTTGCACTTGTTGAGCATCTTTCCGAGTTGCATCATGTGTCTGATGACAACTCTAAATTCCTATGTCTTATCACGCACCTCCATTATCACTCAGACTTAATTTGCGATCTACTCCTCTCACCACCACCTCCAACAAAGTACGAGTTCATAAAGAAAATGATCATGGACCAACTCGCTTGCTCACCACAGGAATCAATCATCAAGATCTTGTATGAGGGACACCTGGGGTACTGAACTCCACCACAACTCTGGCGCCGCCTTTGGTTGCTCGTGAGCGAGCATACAATGCCCACTCTATGGGCAGTATGGTCTGCAAAATTGCCTACCAACCTACAGATTCACCTGCTACCACACTCCTTTGAGTCAATCGGCTCTTGTCTCAGCATCGCAGACCAGCTGTATGCATTGCTACAACACCAACCAGCTCACTACTCACCACTGGTAGGCACAACTGCTCCTGTTTACCAGCTGTCTGCTGGCAGAGACAGAGCTCGCTCCACATCCATGCTTTCTACACCGCCTGGCAGTATCCGCTCACTCTCTCCACTGTCCAAACGTTCCAGGTTCACCCACACACCATATGTGCCGGTACACATGCCAGAACAAATTGACAAGGACAAGCCTGCTCCACTGCCGCTGTCACCACCACCACCACATCCCGCTCATCCGTACTGCTGGTACCACAAGGTTTTCAGCGATAATGCTAAGAAGTGCCAATTACCTTGCCAGCATCCAAGCTGACTGCAGGACCTAAAAGACGCCAAGTCCTGCAGGGAACCTCACAGGCGTCCCCATACATTGCACTCCGTCCACTCATCCACCCGGCTGAATGGTCGTTTATACGTGACTGACATTTCATCATGGCTCGTTTTCCTAGTTGACACTGGTGCTGACGTGTCTATCATACCTACATCGATGGTTTCCCCCATCTTTTCACCAACGAGATCACTTCTGCGAGCTGTCAATGCATCAATGTTACAAACCTCAGGCTCTGTCAAAGTTACAGTGCACATATCTCCTCCTCTGTGTTTTCCATGGACTTTCTACATTTCCGACATCGATGAATCTATTCTCAGTATGGATTTTTTGTCCCATTGTAAACTCTCTCCGAATCTGGTTCAGGGCTCAGTGCTACACCATCCCACAAACGCTCTTATACTGTGCTCCTGCACTTATGTTCCATGATCTGTTTCTCTCGCAACATGTGAGTTAGTATGCAAATGCTTCACTGGCGACATTGTGACCTGCGTCACTAACCTACTGTCAGAAGATGACTCGATGGCACAACTCCACCAGGAAAACAATGAGCTGAAACAACAAATAGCACACACTTACAATGAGCTCATCGCGGCTCATACCTCACTGCTGAAACTACAGTCCACAGTGCCACCACCTAACCTTGTTTCTCCAGCAAACACCAGCTCGGGCAGTCAGCATGTTAGTCCAAAAACATTAATTGCATGTGACGATATGCATCTGGTAGACACTGCACCCCCGATGCACTTGCCATGTTTGGTGCCATGTGTTTCAACAGTGCTTCTCATGACATGACCACACCCACCATGCAGGCAGCCACCCCGTGTGCTGATGAGCATTCTCCCTTGCTCGCACGCCAACCACGTGACTCGGTGGCCATTGCTGTTCCTTGCGCGGCGCCAATGCCTCTCTCACCCGCACTTGTTAACCAAGGCATTGCTGACAACAGACAGTTGCTGTACGTCCCAACCCAATCCGTGCTGCGCATGCATCCAACCTCCCCAAACAAGCACATGCCACAGTCACGTAATAGGCATGTGACTTTCATGCTGCCTTTTCCCACCCGCACTAATGGTTATGCCTCTTTGCGCCCCACTAATCCAAAAACTTCACGTCAGGACGTTACTCAGTCTCGTGCACAGTTCTCAGTTTCTTCCATCACCGATGGAATGACACACAAGATAATTATCACTGCTGGCCCTCCTATTAGGCACAGGGTTAGATGCCTCAATCCCATTAAGTTGCACGCAGCCCGGCAGCAAATTAATGAACTTTTGGAGGCAGGTATCCTACAACCGTCAGACAGCAACTGGTCTTCACTGATTCACCTCATCCCCAAACACAACAGTTCTTTTTGAATGTGCGGTGATTACAGATGCTTAAATGCTCGTACCATCATGGACAACTACTCCGTGCCAAACATAAACGATTTCACTCATATGTTATCGGGCGCCACAATCTTCAGTGTGATTGACTGTAAACGTGCCAATTACTAGATTCCCATAGCACCAGAAGACATTCCAAAGACAGCTATTATCAAGCCTCTCAGTTTGTTCCAATACAACTTCATGCCATTTTGCCTGTAAAATGTGGCACAAACATGGCAATGTTTCATCGACTCAATCTTATGACAGTTTGAGTGTTGCTTTGCATATCTGGATGACATATTCATTTTCAGCAACTCGGCTGAGGAACACGAAAATCATTTATACAAGGTCCTCCAGACCTTGAACGTCAGCGGCGTCGAGGTCAACAAGGACAAATTCCAATTGTGGCAGTCCTCTGTCACATTTTTGGGTTACACCATCTCCACAGACAGAATGCAGCCTCCCAAATCCCGCGTGCAGGCCATCATGTCACTGCCGCCTCTGGCTACTTACAAAGAACTCCGACATTTCTTGGGCACAATAAATTACTACCATTGGCATCTGCCTTCTGCTGCTGCCACCGTGCAGGCCCCGGTGACAGACTTACTGTCAGGCAAACAGACTTCAGACCTTAAACCAGTTCGCTGGACTGAACCTTCAAGGCTCTAAAAACTTCCTTAGCTCACACCGTGACACTCACCCATCCTGACCCGTCGGCCAAGTTGTTCACCACTACAGATGCCAGCGACAAGATCGTCCTCAAACTGTTTCACTGCGCCATCCACCCCATGTGCGGGTTTTGCCACCACTTCACCTTCTGTGGAGACTCGCTCTTCCACATTTAATCTGTGCTGCAACATGCCACCACACCACGTGGGCAACATGCCGATCGTCACCTTCGATGACCAAGTGCTCATGCTTCTAACAGACACCGCAGTCTCACCGTCCAAAGGGCAGTTAAATGTCAGTGTGGTGCATAGCCTGTCCCTCCCCAGTGAGTGCGACCATCAGAAATCCACGCGTTCATCTTGTCGGACGGCTCGATCTGCATATGAGGCAGACACACCTGCACCGCGCTGCAGGCCATTCCACATGCCTGCTCTTGGGCCGGTCAACGCATCGTCCATCCCCGCTGATTAACTGACTACGAGGTGGACCTGCCGCCAGTCACTCCACCAAGACCGAGATGGAAATCCCGGTCATGTGCCTCCTGAGTCGCACGACTACTACCAACGCCGACACCCACATGACCTTCACTCCAGCCTCACCAGTAGTACTCCGTACTGCAGGTTGGGTGGGTGGGTGGGGGGGGGGGGCTGTATGGTGTCGATAGGTCGTATCAACCACGATTAACACCATCTTTGGACTCTGATTGCTCTGCCGAGCCTCCATGTTAGTTTTTAGTTCTGTTCTGTATCGTAAGCTGTGTACACATATATGGCTTACTACAAAATATATCTCCATGTGGAATTTAATGGGGGTAGTTATTGCATTCAACTGATAATCGTATCCCATTCCCATAATAGGATTCTAAGGGCATAACATGCTGATGACATTCTGTTTGCAACTACCTTTGTGTGTTCACAACACTTCAACTGAGAATCAATATTCATTCCTAGAAATGTTGCATTTGGTACACAGTCTATAGAGGTGCCATCTACATTTAATTTAACATTGCATTTGTCCTCTTCAAACTGAAATTCATGGCATTAGTTTTCTTTATGTTCAATGTCACTTTATTGCTTATTGACCAATCATAAGCTTCCTCGAGAGTTTCATTTGCTTTCTCAGCAAGGTGTTCTCTTGTTTTCTCAGTGACTATAATATTGCTGTCCTCAGCGAAGAGAATTTTTTGACCATGAGTAACACTGCCAGGAAAGTCATTGATACATATCAGAAATAGTATTGGTACTAATATACTACCTTGCAGAACCCCTATATTAATGTATTTTGGTTCTGATATGAGTTTTACTAAATGTTTGGATCTATTTGAAGTATGTGTTATCTCTCCTCTTTGTACCCTGTCTGCTAGGTATGATTGAAACCAGTCATTAGCTACCACTCTTATTCCTAATGCATCTAATTTATTTAATAGAATCTTGTGGTCAGCTGTATCAAATGCCTTAGAAAGATCAAAAAATATACCTGGGACACACTCATCTTTATCAAGAGCGTCAAGTACAACTTTTGTGAATTGGCTTACTCCGTATTTTTGCCACTTCGGAAACCAAACTGTGATTTGCTTAAAAGGTTGTATTTATTCCTTTAATTCATTAATCTGTCTTTCATAATTGCTTCTATTATTTTTGAGAGTGCTGACAGCAGGGAAATGGGCCAGTAATTTTCTATGTCTTCTGCATTACCTTTCTTAAGCAAAGGTACAACACTTGCATGTTTTAGCTTCTCTGGAAATGTCCCTGATGTGAAGGATTCATTTATTACATTTGTTAAGGGGCCTTGTATAATCCCTATGCATTGTTTCAGTACGCACATTGGTACTTCATCCAAGCCTACTGTCTTTTTATTTTTTAGTTTTTGAACAGTTTTATTGACTTCATTCTCTGTGGTTGGAAGTAACATCATTGTATTTAGTGCAACATTATTTACAGGTGTTATATTTGTTTTGGGGAATTTTTGCTGCAACTTCTCTGCAATACTTGAAAAATGTTTGTTTACATAGTTTGCTAAGTGTTGTGGATCATTTATTACCTTATCCCCCTCCTATGTGATGTTATCCTGTGTTCGTTTGCCTCTGCCCATTTCTTTTTTTATAATATCCCAAACTGCTTTGCTTTTATTCTCTGAGTTATATATTATTTTGTCATTAAATGACTTTCTTTGCAGCAATCAGCACCTTCCTATAAATCTTTTTGTATCTATGTTAGAAATTTAAGAATTATGGATCATTGCTAATCTTTTTCATGGAAATGAGGTGTTTAAGTGTTTAGGAGGATTTCTCAACACCTGTTGTTATCCATCAGTTTTTGTGAGATGTTGATACATACATGCATACTTTTGGAAATGCCTTCTCAAAGTTCAATTTAAACAATGTGGAGAATTTAGAGAATCTCATATTCACATTGTTTTCCTTATACACTTCATCACAGCTTTGTTTTTCTAGTTATTTGATTTCTGATAGATGTCGTTTGTAGGCTTGGAGTTTAGGGAATGACTTGATGCCTGATTTTACTGTTGTTATTTGACAGAGATGCTCTGACAGCCCGAGATCTTTTACAGCTACATCACATTTCTCCCTGTCCATATTTGTGGCCACGTGGTCAATTACTGATGCAGTCATTGTAGTAACTCTTGTTGCACTATTGACCAATAGGGACATGTCAAAACTTTGAAGGATATTTATGAAGGTGCTGCTATATTCATTTATGATATTGGTGTTAATGTTAATGTCCTCATACAGAATTATGTTGACATTTGTACTTGAGAATTTATCTAGAACTTCTGTTAATTTATTGAAAAAAGTGTCCACACTGCCACTGGGAGGTCTATACACACACAAAAGGATTAATTTCTTGTTGATATCAAGCCCTGTTAATTCAATAGCTGATATTTCAAAGTGTTTGTCTTCACTTACTGTACTGAGGTAATGTCTTGGTTTGAACTGTGTTCTTTTTCTGATGTAAATGTGTGGTCCTCCATCCCTTGAAGTAGTTCTGCAGTAAGAGTTTGCCCTTTCATACAATGATAATATTACATGTTGGATTTCTGTGTCTCTACACCAGTGCTCAGTAATACAAACTACTGTGCATTTCAAAGATTGCAGCTCAACTTCTAATAGTTGTATTTTATTTTTTATTGATTGCATGTTTTGATGGAGGATTTTTAAGTCAGTGAAGTGCTCCATGTTACTCTTTCCAATGGTTTGTTTTTCTTTGTGACATCTAGTATGTGTGATATTTGAAGTGTTAAAATCTGTCTTGTGAGTAATTGTTTCAGTATTTTTAAACTGCTGGAGATACTCTTTAGGGAGGGGAACCTGTTGTCTGGATTTATCCTAAAAATGACCTAATTTTCCTACCTATGACAACAGGTATTTGACCATGTGTGACCCGAGATCCACCCCCTATACTTTCATGAATCAGTTGTACTAATCTTCCTTTCCCAGACCTGTTTAGGTGTAGGCCATGCCTAGTGAAACCCATCTGTTGATAGGCCTGATGGGCACTGGAGAAATATGAGCAAAGTCATCTGTCCTCAGAGCCATCCCTAACCCCACACTGATTCGCCTCACACTTCCATCAAGGTGTGGTCAACCATGACTCCAGAACAGCTCAACAAAGCGTACGTTGGTGCCATGAGTCAGGGAAGCTATCTTGTCCAGGTCACCACCTATGTCATATACCCCGTTCCCTGTCCAAACTGTTTCCCGCCCCACCCACTATACTAGGGGAATGCAATCAGTCCATGAAGGACACTGCATACAAAACACCTGTGCAATCCATCCAAGAAAATTGCCGAAGTGTGTGGGACCTGTGTACCAAGTGCAAGATTTCAATGTCTGTGGTGCCTTGAAATGGTCATTTAAAATTATAACAATACTTTTTAAGTTAGTTAGTTCCGTGTACCATGTCTTTGGCAGTTTTTTTGTCTTTCTTGCAATTAGTCCAAATAGGACTACCTGGGAATATTGAACTCACACAAAAAAGAGCAGCATGAATGACCAACCATAAGTTTGTTTAACCCATGAAGTATCATAAAGGTGCTGACAGAACTAAAATGGAAGGCTCTTGAAGATAGATGCAAACTATCCTGTGAAAACTTACTTCAAAAGTTTTTAGAATGAACTTTAAGTTTTGAATCTAGGAATTATATCACAGTGAACCATGTGCTTGGTTTCATAGTCTGTGGCTGCCTTGGAACAGCCACTTAAGATTATAATAATTTTTAGAACAGTTAGTTCAGGGTGTACCACATCTTTTCTTTGACAATTTTTTGTTTTTCTTTTGCTTTGACCAGGAGCATGTATCATCAAATTTGGTTTTCAGTGTCTAGAATGGGCAGTTTAGTACATCTATAGGTACCATTTATGTAATGTTCAGTTGCCAGTCAATGCCAGACAGTGCATCTCTGAATGCATTTAGTTTTCTCTTTGTGATTACTCTGCTATGGAGTTCATAACTTGTTTGTCATGCATTTGACTGTTGATTTCTCATAACATTCATGTGTAGCTCCATAGTTAGTGCAGTGTGATCTGCTAGCACTGGATCAAATAAATTTATTTTGTAACCCCAGCTGTATGTGTTCATAATAATGGTTTTCATACAGGCATCATCACTTGTTGGAAGTCTATTTGCCACAAAGAGCACATATATATCTACCAGAATTTATACTTCTGTCCTCTATATGTATGTTAAAGTCACCAACAATGTTACTGTTGATATGTCAGTTGAGAAAAAAACATATCATTTGTGTCAAAGTTTTCAAAATTTCCTTTAGGCAAAGGGTACACAGATAGATTAAGGTGAAGGGAAATGAGAAGTGAAACGAATAGTACAATTAGAAGTAGGATGAAAGAGGAGGGGTAAAAATGAGAGAGAGAGAGAGAGAGAGAGAGAGAGAGAGAGAGAGAGAGAGAGAGAGATGTGGCGTGAGTGGGGGGAGATAAACAGTGAAAAACAATAAAGAATTTAACTCTGAAAATAAATTAATTAAATTAACAGTTAAAAAGAGAAAAGTTACAATAAATAAAATTAAATAAGGAATAATAATTATGATAATGAAAAAGGATAAGGGAGGAGTGGGATTGTATGTTAATACATGTTAAGTCCAAGAGGGTGGCAGGAAGTGATGATATGTTGGGAAGCAAGTTTTCATCTCCTGAGTTCAGGCAAACTAGTATTGGGTGGAGGATCCAAATAGTTTGTGCTGTATAGCAAGCATTTAGGACCTTGGCCATGCTATAGAGTGGGGATCTCCAAAAAACAGCCCTTGGACCACATCTGGCCCATGAAACAATTTCATCTGATGCACAGCTGAGTGAAAGTTTTTTAAAGTAGTGTGAGATTCTTCCAGCTCATTTAGGAGACATAGCTAGGAGCACTGCCATCAATTTCTCATAAATAACATAAATGCCACCACAAGAGCTCTACCTGTTGTTGACTGTGACTTCTTGGCTGTGCAGCTATTGCAAGATTTAAAAAAAAAATACATTTACAGTATGGCTGTTGAAACTAAAAAGAAAAAAGTGACTGTGAATGTCACATCACTGATACAATGTTGGTGGTGAAATATTTCATTACAGAGAAAGACAGCGAACCAATGTGTTTTTCCTGCAACAAAATTATTACAGTTCTTAAGGAATGTGAGAAAAAGTATGGTGCACACTTTGACAAATAGGACAAGGTGTATAAATAAACTCAAAACATTGATTGTGGAATTGGTTTTCAACAAAAAATTTTAGGAAACATGTGCAGGAAAGTGAAATAATTACAAAAACAAGTTTATGACCTGCCAATGACATCATCAAACAAGGTAACCATTCACTGATGGCAGTTACATAAAAGATGCATTTCAATTGCATCTGAAGAACTGTTTCCTGCCAAAACCAAACAATGTAAAAACATTTACTCTTACAGCAAATACAGCAGCATGTTGAGTTGAAGATATTGCTTGTAATTTGTCAGATCAGTTACAAGAAGGTATGTAAGTTTGTTGGTACTCAACAGCCCTGTACAAATCAATAGACGCTTCTGATACTGCTGAAGTCTTATTGTTTTTAGAGGTATTAACACAGGCTTTGAAGATACTGAAGAACCACCAGATATGGTTTCCTTTCTTGGTACAACCAAAGCTGACAATATCTTTCAAAGGGTACAGTCACTTTATCTGAGAAATACACCCTTCCTCTTTGTTGGCTGAAATGTTTTACAACACACTGGAGGGGGCGGGGGAGGTTACATTATATGCAGGTTTTTTTGGATGAATGTAATCAGAAAATGAAGCCAGTGATCAGTGATTTTATTTGTGAAAATACACTGAGTTGTTCATCAGCAAGTACTTTATGCAAAGTCAGTGGATATGCCCTGTGTGATGAGCACTCTGATTTCTTTTGTCAATTTCATCTGATGTCATAGACTGAAACACCATAAATTCAAGTCTTAAGTCTTCCCTAGAAAAGGTTGAATGTCTGTCAAATGATCCCCCTTACCACATGGCACTAAGGTGGTTAACATGTGGTAAAATTTTGTCCAGCTTCATTTCACAGAGGACAGACTCTGAAATATTTCTGAATGAGGAAAACATCCTTTGGAAAGCCTATCAGACAAACTTTAAGGGGAGGAGAATATTATTTGTGGCCTTCATACACATGTTAAGGCTATCAGCTAAAAATTGATAATGTCTGAACACAGAGTCAGGCAGAAAATTTTCTCACACTTTACCAGTTGCCAATTGAAGGGTGAACATAGTTTGAGTTTTCCACTCTTGTTTGCAATCAAGTTTCTTGGTGATGGGAAGAAAGACTTTCATCCCTGGTACTCACATTTAGATGCTTGTTCCAAGGAGAACCAAATTATCCAGAATCTCTTTCCTAGTGAAGTGGAAGATGTTCAGGTAACACTGCAAATGGAAATCATTGATCTGCAAGGCTGATGACACCATGATGGTGAAGTTCAAAGAATGAATCCTTGTTCAGTTTCACAAGTTTCTTCCAGAAGAAAATTACTCCAAGTTAAAAGAGGTTTGTTCTCTGTATTTGTAACTACCTACAGGCATGGCAAACATTTACTTTGCTGAGATTAACAAAATCTAAATATAGAAGTAAGCAGAGAAACTAACAGTGATTACATATATTACTCATACAACAGATGAAGCTGATCCAGAGTTTGAGAACATTTCAGATTCAAAAAATTCATATATCCCACTAAGTGTAGTAAAGAATAATACAGAGTAACTGATATTTTAACTGAATATTATGTTTGTATTAAATGTCAGAAAATTTCATGTAATTTTCTTCTTTACTTTCTGGGAAAATGTGTTAACTGGCACCACTTAGATTCAAAACTTCATGTGTGGCCCTCTTGCTCTGCTCTGCCTTTCATTTACCAGTGCTGTTGGTGGTGCTGGAGTACATGTGTGGGGCAGGCATTGCTGTGGGAACAATTGCAAGGAGTGGAACCATGAGGTGGGGCTATGGTATGTCATATCATCTAACAAGAATGTAATGAGGTGAGGAGTGTTAGGGAAGGCAACAGTGTGTGATGTGTGGAGGATATTCTGCATCCACATTCACATCCACATCCACATCCACATCTACATATATACTCTGCAAACTACCTTCAGGTGCATGGCAGAGGGTATGTGCCTTTGAACCAGTTATTATGGTTTTTTTCCATCCATTGACATATGGTACACAAGAAGAATGATTGTTTGAATGCCTCTGTGCATGCAGTAATTATTCTAATCTTATCTTCATGATGCCTATGTGAGCAACATGTAGGTGATTGCCGTATATCCCTAGAGTAAGCTGGTTCTTGAAACTTTCTTAATAAACTTTCTCAGGATGTTTTACATCTATCTTCAAGAGTCTTCCAGCTCAGTTCCTTCAGTATCTCTGTGACACTCTCCCACTAACAAACAAACCTGTGATCATTCACACTGCCCTTCTCTATATACGTTCAATATTCCCTGTTAGTCATATTTGGTATGGGTCCCACACGATTTAGTAATATTCTAGAACCCATCACATAAGCAATCTTCTTTATTCATTGATTGCACTTCCCCAGTATTCTACCGATAAACTGAAGTCTAGCACCTGCATAACACACAACTGAGCCGATGTGATCATTCCATTTCATATCCCTACAAAGTGTTACGCCCACATTTTCGTATGAGTTGGCCGATTCCAACAGTGATTCATTGATGTTACAGGCATAGGAGACTAGGTTCTGTTGTTTTATGAAGTGCACAATTTTACATTTCTGCACTTTTAAAGCAAGTTGCCAATATTTGCACCCCTCAGAAATCTTATCAATATTTGACTGAGTATTTATGCTACAAAGTGTTACGCCCAGATTTTCGTATGAGTTGGCCGGTTCCAACAGTGATTCATTGATGTTACAGACATAGGAGACTAGGTTCTTTTGTTTTATGAATTGCACAATTTTACATTTCTGCACTTTTAAAGCAAGTTTCCAATATTTGCACCCCTCAGAAATCTTATCAATATTTGGCCAAGTATTTATGCAGCTTCTTGCAGATAGTATTTCATTATAGATAACTGCATCATCTGCAAAAACATTGAGGTTACTATTAATATTGTCTGCAACATGAAAGCAAGGGTCCCAACACACTTCCCCATGGCACACCTGCAGTTACTTCTACATCTGACGATGACTCTCCACCCAATACAACATCCTGCATCCTCCCTACCAGAAAGTCGTCAATCCAGTCACAAATTTCACTTGATATCCCCTATAATCATACTTTTGACAATAACTGTAGGCGTGGTACTGAGTCAAATGCTTTTCATAAATCAAGAAATCTGTATTTACCTGATTACCTTCATCCAAAGCTTTCAGTGTGTCATATGAGAAAATTGTGAACTGCGTTTCGCATGATTGATGTTTTTGGTATTGAGGAGGTCATTCTGCTCAAGATACCTCAATATGTTTGAGCTCAGAATATGTTCTAAGCTTCTACAACATATTGATGTCAAGGATACTGGATGGTAGTTTCATGGATCACTTCTACTGCCCTTTTTGTAGATGGGTGTGACTTGCACTTTTTTTCCAAGAAGTGGGCATGATTTTTTGTTCAAGGGATCTACAGTAGATTATAGTGAGAAGAGCAGCTAATCTCAGCCACAAATTCAGTATAGAATCTGATAGGGATTCCATCAGGCCCTGGAGCTTTGTTCAATTTTAATGATTTCAGAGGTTTCTCAACACCACTGACATTTGTACTTATTTCATTCATCTTTTTGGAGGTAAGAGGATTAAATTGGGAATATTCTCATGGGTTTTGCTTAGTAAAGAAACAGTGGAGTGAAGCACTACAGCTTTTGCTTTGCTACCCTTAACTTCAGTTCCTGTCTCATTTGCTAACTCTGGTGCCATTAGGAGACTTTACATACAATCAGAATTTCTTTGGGTTTTGTGAAATATTCTTTAGTGAAACAGATACATTTGCTCTCTTTAGGGAAGAGAGTGTTTGATGTGGATGGAGTGGCAGCTGTCAAAGTGGAGGTACTGCTGTTATATATTGGTTTGTTTTACACTCCACTACATATAAAACCAATGGACCAGCAACCTCTACCAGGCTTTTCTCTCCTGCAACTACCCCACAGATCTGGTTTTTTAACAAATCTTCTTGACAGTATTCTCCTCTTACCTTCAACAAATACAGCTCCACTTCCAAACTGCTTCTTTCCATTGAAGCTATTTGTGACCTATCTCTCACGATGGCAGTATTGTTTCAGTTATTTTCCATTAGCACATTTCAGATTTATGTCAAGTGATTTCTTACTTTGGCAATGAATTGGTTTTCATTTGGCAAACTCATATGGAACACAGACAAACAGAATATGTTCAGCCATGATAGCTCTGATAGCTTACAAATGTCAAAAGTAAATCATTCTGGCTTTTAAGAATGGTTACTGATTTTAGTTGGGAAGAGCACATGAATCAATATTTGTATAATGGCTTTCTTATGTGATAATTGAATCATTCAGCCTAGTAGGAATTATCTATGGATGCTCATTCTCCGGGCATTAACAGCCATGCATTACATATGTCTTACTCTCTTACCTCATAATAATGTTTTTAAACTATAAGAAATTTGTCCGTATGATATATTACACTCATTGTAAGGAATGCATCTCAGCTCTCCATACCAGGCTCATTATAAACAGTTTTCAATGTTTACACACATGTACCTAGAAAAATAGTATTTGTACATTTGTTCACAGGAAAGAAGTCCACTGCCATAACACTAAGAATCAATGAAAATGTTTACATATATGAATTTCAACTTGACAAAAATTCATAGCATAAAAAATGAGTTTCCTAAAAACATTAATAAACAAACTGTCTGCATCATTCAATCCCTTAGAAAATGGGAAAGTCAGGCTGAGTAAAGATCTGACAGAAAATCCATTTTATAATGTAATGTAATACCCCCCATGTACCATGAACCTTGCCGTTGGTGGGGAGGCTTGCGTGCCTCAGCCATACAGATAGCCATACCGTAGGTGCAACCACAATGGAGGGGTATCTGTTGAGAGGCCAGACAAACCTGTGGTTCCTGAAGAGGGGAAGCAGCCTTTTCAGTAGTTGCAGGGGCAACAGTCTGGATGATTGACTGATCTGGCCTTGTAACACTAACCAAAACGGCCTTGCTGTGCTGGTACTGCGAACGGTTGAAACCAAGGGGAAACTACAGCTGTAATTTTTCCCCAGGGCATGGAGCTTTACTGTATGATTAAATGATGATGGTGTCCTCTTGAGTAAAATATTCCAGAGGTAAACTAGTCCCCCATTCGAATCTCCGGATGGGGACTACTCAAGAGGACGTCATTATCAGGAGAAAGAAAACTGGCGTTCTACAGATCGGAGCGTGGAATGTCAGATCCCTTAATCGGGCAGGTAGGTTAGAAAATTTAAAAAGGGAAATGGATAGGTTAAAGTTAGATATAGTGGGAATTACTGAAGTTCGGTGGCAGGAGGAACAAGACTTTTGGTCAGGTGAATACAGGGTTATAAGTACAAAATCAAACAGGGGTAATGCAGGACTAGTTTTAATAATGAATTAAAAAAAAAAGGAGTGCGGGTAAGCTACTACAAACAGCATAGTGAACACATTATTGTGGCCAAGATAAACATGAAGCCCACACCTACTATAGCAGTGCAAGTTTATATGACAACTAGCTCTGCAGATGACGAAGAAATTAAGGAAATGTATGATGAGATAAAAGAAATTATTCAAATAGTGAAGGGAGACAAAAATTTAATAGTCATGGGTGACTGGAATTTGAGAGTAGGAAAAGGGAGAGAAGTAAACGTAGCAGGTGAATATGGATTGGGGGGGGGGGGTTAAGAAATGAAAGAGGAAGCCACCTGGTAGAATTTTGCACAGAGCATAACTTAATCATAGCTAATAACACTTGGTTCAAGAATCGTGCAAGAAGGTTGTATACCTGGAAGAGGCCAGAGATACTAGAAGGTATCAGACAGATTATATAATGGTAAGACAGAGATTTAGGAACCAGGTTTTAAACTGTAAGCCATTTCCAGGGTCAGGTGTGGACTCCGACCACAATCTATTGGTTATGAACTGTAGATTAAAAATGAAGAAACTGCAAAAAGGTTGGAATTTAAGGAGATGGACCTGGATAAACTGAAAGAACCAGAGGTTGTAGAGTGTTTCAGAGAGAGCATAAGGGGACAATTGACAAGAATGGGGGAAAGAAATACAGTAGAAGAAGAATGGGTAGCTTTGCGAGATGAAGTAGTGAAGGCAGCAGATGATCAACTAGGTAAAAAGACGAGGGCTAGTAGAAATCCTTCGGTAACAGAAGAAATATAGAATTTAATTGATGAAAGGAGAAAATATAAAGATGCAGTAAATGAAGCAGGCAAAAAGGAATACAAACGTCTCAAAAATGAGATCGACACGAAGTGCAAAATGGCTAAGCAGGGATGGCTAGAGGACAAATGTAAGGATGTAGAGGCATATCTCACGAGGGATAAGACAGACACTGCCTACAGGAAAATTAAAGAGACCTTTGGAGAAAAGAGAACCACTTGTATGAATATCAAGAGCTCAGATGGAAACCCAGTTGTAAGCAAAGAAGGGAAAGCAGAAAGGTGGAAGAAGTATATAGAGGGTCTATACAAGGACAATGTACTTGAGGACAATATTATGGCAATGGAAGATGATGTGGATGAAGATGAAATGGGAGATATGATACTGCGTGATGAGTTTGATAAAGCACTGAAAGACCTGCATCAAAACAATGCACCAGGAGTAGACAACATTCCATTAGAACTATTGACAGCCTTTGGAGAACCCGTCCTGACAAAACTCTACCATCTGGTGAGCAAGATGTATGAGACAGGCAAAATACCCTCAGACTTCAAGAAGAATATAATAATTCCAATCCCAAAGAAAGCAGGTGTTGACAGATGTGAAAATTACCGAACTATCAGTTTAATAAATCACAGCTGCAAAATACTAACGCAAATTCTTTACAGACAAATGGAAAAACTGGTAGAAGCCAACCTCGGGGAAGATCAGTTTGGATTCCGTAGAAATATTGGAACAGGTGAAGCAATACTGACCCTCCAAATGATCTTAGAAGATAGATTAATGAAAAGCAAACCTACGTGTCTAGAATTTGTATACTTAAAGAAAGCTTTTGACAATGTTGACTGGAATACTCTCTTTCAAATTCTGAAGGTGGCAGGGGTAAAATACAGGGAGAAAGGTTATTCACAATTTGTGCAGAAACCAGATGGCTCTTATAAGAATCAAGGGGTACGAAGGGGAAGCAGTGGTTGGGGAGGGAGTGAGACAGGGTTGTAGCCCCTCCCCGATGTTATTCAATCTGTATATTGAGCAAGCAGTAAAGGAAACAAAAGAAAAATTTGGAGTTAAATCCACGGAAAAGAAATAAAATCTTTTGAGCTTCGCCAATGACATTGTAATTCTGTCAGAGACAGCAAAGGACTTGGAAGAGCAGGTGAACGGAATAGACAGTGTCTTGAAAGGAGGATATAAGATGAACATCAGCAAAAGCAAAATGAGGATAATGGAATGTAGCTGAATTAAGTTGGGTGATGCTGAGGGAATTGGATTAGGAAATGAGACACTTAAAGTAGAAAACGAGTTTTGCTATTTGGGGAGCAAAATAACTGATGATGGTCGAAGTAGAAAGGATATAAAATGTAGACTGGCACTGGCAAGGAAAGCGTTTCTGAAGAAGAGAAATTTGTTAACATCAAGTATAGATTTAAGTGTCAGTAAGACGTTTCTGAAAGTATTTGTGTGGAGTGTAGCCATGTATGGAAGTGAAACATGGATGATAAATAGTTTGGACAAGAAGAGAATACAAGCTTCCAAAATGTGGTGCTACAGAAGAATGCTGAAGATTAGATGGGCAGATCACATAACTAATGAGGAGGTATTGAATAGAATTGGGGAGAAAAGGAGTTTGTGGCACAACTTGACCAGAAGAAGGGATTGGTTGATAGGACATGTTCTGAGGCATCAAGGGATCACCACTCTAGTATTAGAGGGCAGCGTGGAGGGAAAAAACATAGAGGGAGACCAAGAGATGAATACACTAAGCAGATTCGGAAGGATGTAGGTTGCAGTAGGTATTGGGAGATGAAGAAGCTTGCACAGGATAGAGTAACATGGAGAGCTGCATCAAACCAGTCTCAGGACTGAAGACCACAACAACAACAACAACAATGTAATGCATTTCAACAGATCAAAACAACAGTGCAATTGCTGGTCTTAGGATTTTTATCTATCACCTATCACTCCTTTCACCTCTGGCGGTATTTGTTGATGTAAAAAATGACAAGTTGCAGTGTGGTTCAGAGGCCCCATTAAACTGTAGATCCACCTACAAGTGGCTGAGTAAGTCAATTAACAGGTCAGAGGAAGATGACAGCATAACAACTCCAAAAAGACCGCTGACAGTCAAACACTGGGGTGTTACAACCTACCTTCACATTGATGACAGCTTTACCTCTCTTATTTTGTTTAAAGACGATTCATGTGCATAGTGTTGAGATTGTTTTTAAAAGAGGTGCTCTTACTGATGCCGAGGGTATTATAACATAACATGTATTATGTTAGTTTTATTTTAAATGATCAGTTATGTTTAAAGATCCCAGCATACAACGTGTGTGAGAAAAGTAATGAGATCAAGAACACTGTGAGTGATCTGGCAGTGCTGTGTTGTTCTACTTGTGTAGACCAGTGTGTTCATCTGTTCCAGATGCTCAGTCCAAGTTTCAGCTGTATAAAGCCATTATGTGATATTTGAGAGCGATATCAGAGAAGTTGTATTTTTGTTGTATATTACAAAAATTGAATAGCAGAATTTAGAACAATGTTATGTGATCAAGTTTTGTGTTAAACATTGGGAATCCATGAGTATGACCACTTATAAGTTCAAAAAGGCCTAGGGGAACACTCCTTACAAGAACATAAGTTTTTCACTGGCACAAATCATTTTTGGAAGGCCAAGAACATGTTGAAGATGAACCTCGCTCACAGAGACCTTCAACTTTTAAAAGCAATGGAAATATCAAACATGAGTGCTCTTGTGAGATCAGACAGCCATTTAACAATAAGGATGAGATGTGACCTGCTAAGCATCAACATTTTCACCACATGTCAAATTCTGAGTGAAGATTTGCACATGTGAAAAGTCTGTGCCAAAATGGTGCTGAAAAACATCACAACTGAGCAGAAGAAAAATCAAAGAAACATATATGTTGATCTTCTTGATAGGATTCCCTGACCACAAATTGTTCAGTCTTATGATCACAGGTGATGAATCCCAGATTTTTTAGTATGATCGGGAGACAAAGCAGCAACATTAGGAGTGGCACACTGAGACATCTCCTCAACAAAAAAAAAAAAAAGTCAAATGAGAATATCAAATATCAAAACAATGCTGATTTCCCTTTTTGACGGAAGTGAAAACATGCATAAAGAATTTGTTCCTCCAGGACAAACTGTCAACCAAGTGTTTTACAAAGATGCCCTAGAAAGGTTCAAGAAAAGGGAGAATTGAGTGAGGTCAGACATCACAGACAAGTGGATGCTGTATCATAACAATGTCAAAAATGGTTCAAATGGCTCTGAGCACTATGTGACTTAACTTCTGAGGTCATCAGTCACCTAGAACTTAAAACTGATTAATCCTAACTAACCTAAGGACATCACACACATCCATGCCCAAGGCAGGATTCGAACATGCGACCGTAGCAGTCGCTCGGTTCCAGACTGTAGCGCCCAGAACCGCACGGCCACTCCAGCCGGCTAACAATGTCACATGACTATTTCCATCACAGAAATTTTGACCTCAAAAGCATTCTTGTTGTTCCATAGCCCCCACCTCGCACCCCACCAATTCACGTGATCTGAGTCCTTGTGACTTTTTTCTTTTCCTGAAGTTGAAAAATGTCTTGAAAACATTCAAAAGAATGTGACTGACATGTTAAAGGCCCTATCTGCTACCACGACTGGGAACAATGGACTCCACCAGTATATAAGTGCCAAAGGGAACTATTTTGCAGAGGACAAATTGTTGCTTGAAAAAAATAAAACCTTGAGTATATTATCACATTCCTCAATACATCACAGACTTTCTCCAAAAAGGCCATTATTTTCTTACCCTTGCTCTTTATGGGGTGCAATCTTTGGTGAGTAGTCACAACACTGGTTATCAATTATTTTTATGTGGTACCTTACTGCAACTTCGCTTATGCAGACTGGCTTTTCATACATAAATGGTTCCCTCAATGCACCTTGCCTTAATTTACATTTACTGCTTCTGTTGTTATCAATTTGTTTCTCAATTTTTCCATTTTGTTTCTGTCATTCATGGAGTTTAATGTGACCGTTGCAATCTCTTTTATATTAACCCTCTTTGATTTTGTGTTCATCTTTCCCTGTGAACCTCATCGTCTTCCTGCAGTTGACATTAGCTGTCTGGAGAGGGCATATTACTACTTATTGTTGTATTAAGCAGAAGACGGTATGATTCAAAAGTTTTTTGACTGCTGTGGAAACTTTTTCCTCTGTGGTGGGCCTTCCTCATTTGACTCTGTGAATACAGTAGTTCATCATCAAGTATATAGCCTGTTCAAAGCATTTTTATGCTTTAACTTGAGTAATAAATGACACTGATCTTATGTAAAATGGCCTGCCAGCCTTCGCATAAATCAATATTGCTGCTTCATATGCTCTAGCTTTGGATGTAGTCACCTGTGACTGACAATATCATACAATATCACTGGATACAAGGCTGGTATTCTAGTGTTCTACCCTTTGCTGAACGAGACCCATGGAGAACAGTTCATAGAATGGTTGAGTAAGAAATTCTTATTCAGTACCATAGATGTTCACTGAAGCCTATAAGACACTCAGAGAAACCCGACTGATTGCTTAATTTACAGAAGTGGTGCACAAGATACTCAAATTACCATTCCATAGGATACAGCATATAATTTATCCATAACATCAGAAATTGACCACATTATGATTTTAATCCAAAGCATACAGTTTTGCCACCCTGCCCTAAGTAGTTCAAGCAGCGCTAAACAGCAGAATGTCCAAACCACGAGCTTTTTGTTCTACTTCTGATCATTCTGGACTCTTAGTATTTGTCTATTCCAGCAGTGCCCACATCACAAATAGATGTGGATGTAATACACACATTATGTGCCATGAGAATATACATGGAGAGACATTGTGGGTCGGTTTCATCATTGCCAGTTAACAGGTCCATTTTCAACTGGAAATCAGAACATTAGCAACAACCACAGCAATGCAACAGCAACACAATGCTAGCTGCATATGAACTGTCACCTGTTTTGACAACAAGGGCCTGGTACATGTATGGCACATACCATTTAGTCATATGCTGACTCAAAATTACAGTGTTCACTTGATGAAATGTTAAGATTCTATAGTTTAATACTTTTGGATTTACAGTAGTTGTTTCCATTGGGACAATACATTGGTGTTCAAAACTTAAGGATGGAAGTAACTTGCATGTGTTGCATCACTGGCAAGTAACATAGCTCAATGAAACTTGGACCATACAAAGAAAGAACTGCTGCCGTATAGTACACAAGATAACATAAGGAAATTCACAATCAGATGAACACTATATTTAAAGATAATAATTTCACAGAAATCAACATGATTTATGATGGTCCCCCTAGACATAATAAAAGGCAAGGCATTGCTCTTGGTAGGGTGTATGATCACAATGGACGGTTGTGCATGTTCTGCAACATGCTGCCATGCTCGTCACAATGTAGTAAGGAGTTCTTGTGGTGTGGCATTCCATTCATACACCAGTGGGGCTCCAACTGCTGGATGGTTGCTGATGCATGCAGATGTGCTGCAGTACATCTACCCAATGCATTCCACAAATGCTTGACGGGATGTAAGTCATGGGAATGGGCAGTCCTGTCCATTACCGAATATCCTCTAATTCCAAGCAAGAGCTCCTCCACCATGCTGTTTGATGCCATCTCGGATTGTCATCCATAAAAATGAAGTCATTGCTCAATGCAACCCTGAAAATATACATGAGGGAAGGAATAAAATGTGACAATAATGTTGACCAGTGAGCATACCATGTTCAAAAGATTTAAAGGTTAGCATACCCATGCAAGTTTATGCCTCCCCACATCATAACACTTGGACCACCAAAACCATCATATTCAACAATGAATATGGCAGGAGGTAGGAACACATAATGCATCAGGAACATTTCAAACATTATCATTTTGGTGGTCCAGGTGTTACAGTATGGGGAGGCATAAACTTGCAATTGCATATTGATCTCCAAATCTTTGAAAACAGTGCACTCAGCAAACAATGTTATTGTGACACTGTACTCCTTTCCCAAGTGTGAAATTTCAGGGGTGCATTCAGTCCTGATTTCATTTTTATGGATGATAATGCATGACCACACCGAAAAGTGTACGTGGGTTACTTCTTGAAATGAGAGGATGATTAGATTAGATTAGGTTAGATTAATACTAGTTCCATGGATCATGAATACGATATTTCGTAATGATGTGGAACGAGTCGAATTTTCCAATACATGACATAATTAGGTTAATTTAACAACATACTTAAGTTGATATAACAACTTTATTTTTTGTTTTTTGTTTTTTTTGTTTATTTTTTATTTTTATTTTTTTTCAATTTTTTTTAATATTTTTGTTTTTTTTCCTTTTTTTCTTAATTTATATCTAAAAATTCCTCTATGGAGTAGAAGGAGTTGTCATTCAGAAATTCTTTTAATTTCTTCTTAAATACTTGTTGGTTATCTGTCAGACTTTTGATACTATTTGGTAAGTGACCAAAGACTTTAGTGCCAGTATAATTCACCCCTTTCTGTGCCAAAGTTAGATTTAATCTTGAATAGTGAAGATCGTCCTTTCTCCTAGTATTGTAGTTATGCACACTGCTATTACTTTTGAATTGGGTTTGGTTGTTAATAACAAATTTCATAAGAGAGTATATATACTGAGAAGCTACTGTGAATATCCCTAGATCCTTAAATAAATGTCTGCAGGATGATCTTGGGTGGACTCCAGCTATTATTCTGATTACACGCTTTTGTGCAATAAATACTTTATTCCTCAGTGATGAATTACCCCAAAATATGATGCCATATGAAAGCAATGAGTGAAAATAGGCGTAGTAAGCTAATTTACTAAGATGTTTATCACCAAAATTTGCAATGACCCTTATTGCATAAGTAGCTGAACTCAAACGTTTCAGCAGATCATCAGTGTGTTTCTTCCAATTTAATCTCTCATCAATGGACATACCTAAAAATTTGGAATATTCTACCTTAGCGATATGCTTCAGATTAAGGTCTATATTTATTAATGGCGTCATACCATTCCCTGTACGGAACTGTATGTACTGTGTCTTATCAAAATTCAGTGAGAGTCCGTTTACAAGTAACCACTTAGTAATTTTCTGAAAGACAGTATTGACAATTTCATCAGTTAATTCTTGTTTCTCAGGTGTGATTACTATACTTGTATCATCAGCGAAGAGAACTAACTTTGCCTCTTCATGAATATAGAATGGCAAGTCATTAATATATAATAAGAACAACAAAGGGCCCAAGACTGACCCTTGTGGAACCCCATTCTTGATAGTTCCCCAGTTTGAGGAATGTGCTGATCTTTGCATGTTACGAGAACTACTTATTTCAACTTTCTGCACTCTTCCAGTTAGGTACGAATTAAACCATTTGTGCACTGTCCCACTCATGCCACAATACTTGAGCTTGTCTAGCAGAATTTCATGATTTACACAATCAAAAGCCTTTGAGAGATCACAAAAAATCCCAATGGGTGGTGTTCGGTTGTTCAGATCATTCAAAATTTGACTGGTGAAAGCATATATGGCATTTTCTGTTGAAAAACCTTTCTGGAAACCAAACTGACATTTTGTTAGTACTTCATTTTTGCAGATATGTGAAGATACTCTTGAATACATTACTTTCTCAAAAATTTTGGATAAAGCTGTCGGTGAGTGCACTGGACTTCTTGTTCCCGAACTCAAATCCCAATGAAAATGTGTGGGACACATTGGGGAGGCATACTGCAGGATGTCCACATGGACCAACATCCATCCAGCAGTTGTCAACCATACTGTAAAAATGGAATGCTCTACCACAAGAACACCGTACAATCTTGAGGCCAGTAAGGGAGCAGCTTGCAGAACATGTGGTGATCACAAGTTCTATCAAGAAGATGTCTCACTCCTCATTATCTCCATGAAACATAAATTGTGATGTGTACAATGTAATTATTGTCTGGGAATAAAAGTGTCATTTTTTCTCATCTCATTGCGCATTTTCTTAAGTTATCTTCTGTACGAGACACAACCAGAAAGTAAGTTTCCTGATGTTGTTTCCTTTATTGCAGACTTATTTAGCCAGGAAAATTGTGCATGTGCAACAGACCTATGGTATGACAATCAATTGCCAGCCATACAGGTTCTGCCTGGTCCCAGTACAGCAGCAGCAGTGTCCCAAAATGGCATCTCTTATTTGTTCTCCTGCCACCTGTGAGACTGTCAGTAACAAGGTTCCTTAATGCATGAAACATAGCACCCATTGAAATTCATCATCAGGTCTGTCAGATCTACATGCAGAACATCAGGAGCAAACAGATAGTGCATTGCTGGTGTAGGCTTTTTTCTAAAGGCCATCGAAGTGACCGTAATGAAGTACGCAATGGGTGACCATCCCTCACCAATGATCATCTGGTTGAGCTGGTGCAGCAGCACATCCTGAGGAACTGTCACTTTATGATTACAGAGCTCAGCAGCCATTTTCTACAGATATGGCAATCCTCATTGCATGAAATTGTTACTAAGCACCTGCTGTTCAAGAATCTGTATGCCAGATGGGTGCCAAAAAATCTGACACGTGAGCACAAAACAAAATGTTTTGGAGCAGCACTGACATTTCAGCAGTGATATCATGATGACAGCAATGAGTTTCTCAACAGATTCATCATGGACAGCAGTCAATGCATTGGTGTCACAGTGGATCTGTGGTCGAGATGAAATTCAGACAGATTGTGTCAGTACAGGAAGTGATGTGCACGATGTTTTGGGACAGGAAGGCCATTATGATCATTGACTTTCTGCCCAGGTGTAAAACAGTGAATGCTGACAATGCAGAAACTGCGACGTGCCATTCAGAACAAGAGATGTGGAATGCTTAATGCAGGTGTTGTGCTGCTCCATGACAATGCTTGTCCTCATATGACTCGGCGCACACCAACTGTTTTTCAGAAGTTTGGCTGGGAGCTGTTTGACTACCCAGCATACAGTCCTCATCTTGCTCTCAGTAATTTCTATCTTTTATTTGTTTGTTGTTGTAGTCCCTAGTCCACAGACTGATTTGATGCAGCACTCCATGCTACTCTATCCTGTACAAGCTCCATCTCCGAGTAACTACCGCAACCTACATCCTTCTGAATTTGCTTAATGTATTCATCCCTTGGTCTCCCTCTGTAATTTTTGTTTGTTGTTGTAGTCCCTAGTCCACAGACTGATTTGATGCAACACTCCATGCTACTCTATCCTGTACAAGCTCCATCTCCGAGTAACTACCGCAACCTACATCCTTCTGAATTTGCTTAATGTATTCATCCCTTGGTCTCCCTCTGTAATTTTTACCCTCCACACTTCCCTCCAATACTAAATTGGTGATCCCTTAATGTCTCAGAATGTGTCCTACCAACCGATCCCTTCTTCTAGTCAAGTTGTGCAATAAATTTCTCTTCTCCCCAGTTCTATTCTGTACCTCCTCCTTAGTTACATGATCAACCCATCTAATCATCAGCTTTTTTCTGTAGCATCACATTTCAAAAGCTTCTATTCTCTTCTTGTCCAAACTATTTATCATCCATGTTTCACTTCAATACATGGCTACACTCCATACTAATACTTTCAGAAAATAGTTCCTGACACACAAATCTATACTCGATGTTAACAAATTTCTCTTCTTCAGAAGCGCTTTCCTTGCCATAGCCAATCTACATTTTATATCCTCTCTACTTTGACCATCATCAGTTATTTTGCTCCCCAAATAGCAATAATCATTTACTACTTTAAGTGTCCCATTTGCTAATCTAATTCCCTTAGCAACACCTGATTTAATTTGACTACATTCCATTATCCCTGTTTCACTTTTGTTGATATTCACCTTATATCCTCCTTTCAAGACATTGTCCATTCTGCTCAACTGCTCTCCCAGGTCCTTTCCTGTCTCTGACAGAATTACAATGTCATCGGCAAACCTCAAAGTTTTTATTTCTTCACCATGGGTTTTAATTCCTACTGCAAATTTTTCTTTTGTTTTCTTTACTGCTTGCTCAATATACAAATTGAGTAATATCAGGGATAGGTTACAACACTGTCTCACTCCCTTCTCAACCACAACTTCCCTTTCATGCCCCTTGACTCATAACTGCCATCTGGTTTCTGTAAAAATTGTAAATAACCTTTTGCTCCCTGTATTTGACCCCTGCTACCTCCAGAATTTGAAAGAGAGTATTCCAATCAACATTGCCAAAAGCTTTCTCTAAGTCTACAAATGCTAGAACTGTAGGTTTGCTCTTCCTTAATCTGTGTTTTAAGATAATTTGTAGGGTCAGTGTAGCCTTGCGTGTTCCTACATTTCTATGGAATCCAAACTGATCTTCCCTGAGGTCTGCTTCTACCAGTTTTTCCATTTGTCTGTAAAGAATTCATGTTAGTTTTTTACAGCTGTGACTGGGGAATTTTGAACTGTTTACAAGTAATATGGATTCCACTCTATGCTCTCTGTCAGATAGCAGGAAGCAGTTGATAAGTATGTGGTGACTTCAGTGTAGATTTTCTAAAGGATTATGATAGGAAAAATGATCTGGAGACCTTATTTGGATCTTACAATTTGATATTAGTAGGAAACTTTCCATCACAGGTGAACAAAGACAGTAGGACCCTAATTGATAATGTTTTCTTTGGTGAAGCACGAAGCAAGAAAATAACTGTTTATGCAGTACCAAACACTCTCTCTGATTTTGATACCTAGTTAGGATAAATAAGATAATGCCTTGCAGTATACATACTCCTCAGTGGGAATCAGTTAGAATAATTAATGACCCCAGGAAAAATATTTATAAGAATAGTTTACAAAAGATGACTGGGATGAAATTTATAATGAACCAAATGATAGCATAAAATTTAATTTATTCCATCATAAATTCATATCTTTATTTGAAAATAGCTTCCCACATAAGCTAATCGGAAAGGACATTAAACAGCCAAGTAAATCACCATGGATCACTAGAAGGACTTAACTATCTTGTGAAAGAAAAAGAGAATTGTGTCTGTTAGCAAAAACAACTTGGTTTCCTGCAGTAGTTGCATGCTACATAAACTGCTCAAATTACTCAGAAATGTTATCAAAAAATCAAGCAACATGCACATAACATCAGAAATTGGTAATTCTCACAACAGACTCAAGGCTACATGGAATGTAGCCACAGAAGAGGATAACATCACAATGGAACTGAATGGAAAAGCTATCAGTGATGAATCACAGGTAACAAATATATTTAATAATCATATCTCATATACAGTAGGAAGTATAGGGACAAACAGTTCAAGAGAAAAATCACAGCAGCATGTTGAAAAAGCAACTCTCATCAAATTCAATCATATGAATGTATCACCTACTTGGTATTTTGAAATTAGGAAAATTATGTATTCTCTCCAAAATAAAAGCTCATCTGGGTTTGATGGTGTTTACAATACAGTACTAAGAATTTGTTCCTTTATAATAAGCTCTGTCTCGTCTGAAATGTAAAATGTGTTCTACAAAACTACCTTCCAACACATCTTGAAGAAAAAATGTCTTCATTGTTCAGAAACATGCTGTAAGATTAATATCCAGTGCTCATCCATGATCATCTTGTAGACAACTGTTTAAGGTATTGGGAATTCTGACTACTGATTCACAATATATTTATTGCCCCACTAAGTGAGTATCTATCTATAGCTGTGTCTGAGACTCCGTACTCATGGACTTTATTTTTGACTTAGAAAGCTTTTTTGTATACTGTACAATGTTTGAGGTATAATGATTTGGCACATAAACAAAGAGCTTGTTTGCTTCACTAACACAGGGAAGGGCAATGTAGAACTGGCCTTGTGAAAAGCAACTGACACTAATGTTCACCCGCCCCTTTCCCACAACATACAGTTTCTAGCCTTGTGCTTTGTTTATGGTCACAGCATAACATACGTTTGCTGGGAATTGTACATGTTTAAAGTGTGATGGTAAACTGTTAGGCATAATAGGGAATCGAGGTATGAAAACTCGCTTACCTGTGCCTCTTCATATCAAAATATCTGCTTCTCTTATGTTATGTGGAAGAGAAGTAATTTTAAGCCTATGTGAGTGAAGGTTTCTGAGGAGCAAGATATTGCTTGATACTCTCAATTAGAGTTATGTCATGTCTCGCTCTCAGAAGGTATGTTTAAGGAGCAAGTTAAAGCCTGATGTTCCCAAGCCGCAACAAGTTTCACATTATTATCTTCACTGGATTCTTGAGACCACATAGGACTCAGTCTTTTAGCTGATCTGGTGTATTCAGGAAAACTCAACTGTTTTCTAAGCATTTTATTTGTAGACAAACAAAATCAAATTGTAATGAGTAGATTAGATACCCCAATTACAAAGCAAACTTAATACATTCACTTTTCCAAACAAAGAATATAAATAAAAACTATCAAAAGAAGCAAAGCAATGTCATCAAGGTTTTAATATACAATGCGAAAGCATTGTATGTGCTAGCCAAGTAAATTCAATGTTATTTTCTATTCATAAAGATGAGATTGAGGCACTTAATTTGTCACTGATGTAAACTTCTGAAAATACTTCTGTCACTGAGGTAAAAAACTTTCCTAGGAAATGAGGCCAATATAAATAAAACCTACTGAAAGAAGCAGAGCAATGTCATTAAGTTTTTAACACACAAAGTGAAATCTGTGAATCTGTATATCCTAGCCATGCAAATTTGCTATTATTTTGTATTCATAAAGGTACTACTGTGGCACATACTGTCACTGATGTAAGCTTTCAAAAATACATCTGTCACTGAGTAAGAAACATTAACAGCATCATCTATTGTTTCTTTGGTGTACAAAGCCATGATGATTAAACATCCGAACCACTGTACTAAGCTGAGCAGACAATTTAATATAAATCTTTAAATCACAATATCTTTTTCTTCCTGTGATCTGATTTTGAAGAAATAAAGCCTATGCATTGTCCCAAACTACACTCAAGTTATCTGTGAAAACCCCATGAAAATTTGCATAGTTGTTTTGGAGATTAGAAAATTCAAACAAACAGGCAGACACCATGGTTTTATCATTTTATTATTATATAGATGAAGTTTTTTGTAAATAATACACTGCCATTCAAAAAGAACAATTACGTACATCATTACAATACCATAAAGAAAAATTACATTCATTACTCCACATTCAGACTGTCTTCAGCACAAAAAGGGTGCACAATGCCCTGAAGTTTTATAAGTGGGGGCTAGACTTACTTCCAGTTTGCAAAACCAGTGATTTTTTAAACTGTTATAACTAACTTTTATATTTTCTGTTTTTACCTTGAGTCATAAACGGCCTTCTCTCAGACCATTTCATGCAAATATTAGTACTAAACTACAATACTTGATTTGAACCAAGGAAAACTCATGAATATAAGTGATTACTGTTTGAGAACAACATTGCCATGCTAAGGGAAAGTTCAAAATAACAATCATAGGAATTAGTATGTAGTGCTGTTTGGGTCAATAACTAGTGGAACATTTTCTCCATTTTCTCAGAGGTCTATGGTGGACACCTAAACAGTACTTCCTCACTAACAAATGTATTTCCCTAACAATAAACCCATAGGCCTACTATGAGAAGGGCAACATCTGATGGTAAAACTAAAGAGCATACAAAAAGAACTGGAAACCTTTGTAGCTTGCATGGAAATACCAAGTCAGATCTACATAAAGATAGTTACAAGCAGTAGAAGTATTAGTTTTGCAAGAGAGTCAGGAGACTCAAAACCAAATTACAGATGTTCAAATGAGTTAAAGGTGTCATTTCTGCCTCACAATACATCTGTAGTTTCCTTTGCTTTCACTAGATCACATGAGTACACGAGAGGTCAGTGCCCTTGTTACCTTATTAAGATGGTCTTAGTGAAATTAAAAAGGCAGTTGGCAGGCAGGAAATTATGTTTCCAAACTGCAGCTAGTCTGCTGCAGGCAGTGTGCAATACTACTACGTTCTCAAAGTAAAAATTGCTATACAATAAAGAGCAGTGGCTGGATGATTGTTTGGCCCCTGCAACTCATAGGTCAATGAAAGCATTAATTTAAGGCAACAGTTTGGTAGTGACACAATTATTATTTTATAAATCATTTCCACATTTCATAGCTAACCTTCTGACTGCTGTATCCCATGCAGCTGTTATGATTCCATTGACTGCTATGTCAACAGGTATAATTTCAGCATAAAAATCTGGTCCACAAAGCATGGAGCGAATAACTCCCTTTCCTGCACCAATCAGAATACCAACAGGACCATTGAGATTGTCTACCCATCCTGTCAACGGCTCATTGAAAACTGGTGTCACTGAAACATTTGAATAGAAAAAACACACACACTACTGTTAGAGGCAAATTTTGAAAATTCATTCAGCCACTAAGTACAGTGTTTTTGATGGTGCATGAATGTTAGATTTACACTCTCCCTATTACAGTTGCTTACTATGTCATATTACTATGTCCATATTCTACATTAAAACTGGTATCAATGGCCACAAAGCACTTGTAGCAACAATGCTTACCATAAACAACACTGATACGTCCAATAAATTAGCTAAAGAGGTAGTAGTGTCTTTTGAAGGAGGAACTTGAAATATTTAGCATCTAGAGTAACTGTTGCTCAAGTTTAGAAGAATAGCTGACTAGGTACTGGATAGATATGTAGCCAGCAGAACAATTTATTGGGGGAAGGTTGCTCCATAGTATAGGAACTTCAAAGGAAACAGTGACTACCACACAATAGGTGCAAAACAAAGAATAGGGTCACAGACAGAGAAATGCTAAACGAAACAAGTCTGGCTGTCAAAACGGCAATGTGCGAAGCCTTCAATCATGAATTTAGCAGAATCTTATCAAAAGGCCTTTTCTGAAATCCAAGGAAGTTCTGCTCATATGGAAAGCCACTTGGCAACAAAGTAAACATTCAGACATGCATGAATGACACAGGAACTGGAATTGAGGGTAGCAAAGGAAAAGCAGAAATGTTGAACTCTATTTTTAAATGTTTCTGTATAAAAGAGGATGAGTACTGACTTAGTATAATTCTCTCACCGCTGCACAGATGAGTGATATAGACATTAGTGTCAGAGGCACAGAGAAAAACATTAAATCCCTTTTTGATTCTAAAGAAGGAAAAAAGCACAAGTCATACCTATCTACAGAAAAAGTAAAGGTCAGTCACACCTATCTGCAAGAGGGGTAGCAGAAGTGCTCTACAAAATTCCGTTACTGTATCATTTACATTTATCTTTTGCATAATATTAGAATATATTCTGAGCTCTAATTCAATGAGGTGTCTCAAACAGAATGGCCTCCTCTGTGCCCACTAGCATGGATTTTGGAAATATCAATCAAGCCCAACTCACACTTTCCTCTGACAAATCCTGAAGCAATGGCTCAAAGCAATCAGACTGGGTGCAGTATTTCTTGATTTCTGGATAGCATTTGACACATTATCAAACCAACACCTATTAATGAAAGTATGAAC
Source organism: Schistocerca piceifrons (assembly GCF_021461385.2). Taxonomy (NCBI): domain Eukaryota; kingdom Metazoa; phylum Arthropoda; class Insecta; order Orthoptera; family Acrididae; genus Schistocerca; species Schistocerca piceifrons. The sequence goes on along the minus strand of NC_060140.1, from coordinate 584,170,459 downwards.
ATTTATGGCATCAAACAATATTTGTGACTGGCTTGAGGGTTTCTTGGTAGGGAGGATGCTTCGTGCTATTTTGAATAAGTCATCAAAAGATGTAAATATAACTTTAGGTGTGCCACAGGAAAGTGTGTTTCAGGACCTTTCCTGTTCATGTTGTATACTGATGACCTGACAGACAATATTGATAATAACTTCAGACTTTTTGCAGCTGGTGCAATCATCTACGATAATATACTGTCTGGAAAAAGTTATACAAATGTTCACCTAGATCTTTATAAGATATGGAAGCAGTGCAAAACTAAGCCCCTGCTTTAAATGTACAGAAATATAAAATTGTGCATTTCACAATATGCAGAAAGTAGTATGACTACAATATTAATGAGTTACAACTGGAACCAGTAAACACACACAAATATCAAGATGTAACAATTTATATGGATATGAAATGGAATGATCACTTGCATTCAACAGCAGGTAAATCAGATTGAAAACTTTAGTTCAATTTTAAGATACTGGGAAAATATAGTCAGTCTACAAAGAGAACTTTTTACAAAACTGTTGTGAGTCCCCTCTTACAATTTTACTCTAGTGTGTGGGACCCATACCAAATAGGAGTAACATGATACATTGAACATATTCAAGGAAGGGCAGCATGAATGGTCACAGGTACGCCTGAATCACAGGAGAGCATCATGGAAATGCAGAAAGACCTGAATTGGTAGGTTCTTGAAAATAGGTGTAACTTATCCCAGAAAAGCCTACTTACAACGATTCAACAACCAGTGGCAAGTAAAGAATCTAGAAATTTACTTCAGTCCCTCACAATTTGCGCCCAAAGGGACCATGAAGAAAAGATTAAACTAATAACAGCATGCACAGAAGCATTTAAATCATTCATTCTCCCTGTGTTACATTTGCAGCAGAAGCATGAAGAAACTGTAATATGAGGTACAGTGCTAAGTACCATGCACTTCAGAGTGGTTGCCAGTATATGTAAACACATATGTAGATAGATGCCAACTGTTCTGCAACAGTGTACTTACAAAGTTTCAGCGATACCTAAAACTCTAGAAATCTTTGCTATACATATGCTTACTTTCAAATGCAGGACATCTGCCTAAATGTTCTCTACCAAAGCAGGTAAATCAAACATTATCACAAATGTAGCAGATTTCTTGAGCTTGCCATTTTCTCATTTCATTATATTTTTCACTTGATTTGATTTTGAATTTCACTGATCCCAGAGATCTTACAGTGTGTTATTATGTACAAATATGGGACAACTCACAGGAGAACTGTATGCATTAAAGTTACAAGCATACATATGTTTTTTTTTTAATTTTTCAGTAATGTAAAACACACATACTTAATAGTAACTCATAAATCTCACAAAGGTTTCTATCTGAAACCATCAGTCACAAGTGATAGGGATTATAGTATGATATGCAAACACAGCTCGCACACATGACTGCAGTCTCAGGCAACTGAAACCACTCTGCAAGCAGCAGCACCAGTGCATGATGGGAGTGAGTACTGGGTGAGAGCAAGGAGGAGGCTCGAGCAGGGAGGGGGAGGGACAGTATGGTGGGTGTGGTGAGTAGTGAAGTGCTGCAGGTTAGATGGAGGGCAGGGGAGAGGTCTGAAGGGGGGGGGGGTGTAGTAGGGTCAAAGGAGAGAAATAAAAAGACTGGGTGTGATGGTGGAAACATGGCTGTGTAGTGCTGGAATGGGAACAGGGAAGGGGCTGGATGGGTGAGGACAGTGACTGACGAAGGTTGAGGCAAGGACAGTTACAGGAACATAGTATGTATTGCAAGGAAAGTTCCCACCTGCACAAGTCAGAAAAGCTGGTGCTGGTGGGAAGGATCCATATGGCACAAGCTGTGAAGCAGGGATATCATGTTTGGCAGTGAGTTCAGCAACAGGGTGGTCCACTTGCCTGAGACTGCCTCGTGTGTGTGTGCGAGTTGCATTTGTTGAGTGTGTGTGTGTGTGGGGGGGGGGGGGGGTCTATTGATGATGAAGGCCTTAATGGTCGAAAACTTTAATTGTGAGAATCTTTTTGTTATGCCTTTCTGTGGCTCAAAACAAAGATAAAAATTAAATGTAGAGAAGCATATACAAGCAACATAAAACTTCTATTTGATGCTAATGCTCATCAATTCTACTAAAAACTAAAAGCAATCTTCCTGTAACACTGATTAAATTTGCACCTGAATCCCTTCTGAACAGGTTTTAAGCTTCCAGGTAGCTTCTTGTTAGATTGTTGTGACCTTTATGTATCTGTTCTGCTACTCCTCCACCACACTACTCATATTGTAGTTTCTTCATGATAATTTTCACTGTATCATGGCAGGAGACAGCTCTTTTAATGACATTAGTTGTTTGGTATTATTCAGTGAGAACTGGGTAATCACCTAATTTTTAACTCTTTAACTGCTGTTTTGCTTGTTTGGCTGCTGATCACTCTAAAAGTAATGTTCCACTTTAGAGACATTGTACAGATTGTATATTCAAAATCAAATCACTAATTTTGGAATATGGAAGGGTGAAACTTTCTGAAAAGCTCTTTCTTCCTTTTTCATTATAATGAAGACTTTTGGTATACAAACAAGGTGGAATCCAAAATTTCGGGACTGGTGCCGCCATCTGGAAAGTAGGAGTAGTAGATTTTTGCACCGCTAGGTGGCGAGAACTGCATATCTGATGAGTCAGTGTGCGGAGTGGCATTCAGCTGGGAGGACATGTTGCATGTCCACAGTGATTTCTGTAATACTCTGCATTTGGTGTATGGCGATTTTATGATGGATCCGTGAACAGAACAGCACATGTGTATCAAATTCTGTGCAAATCTCAGGAAAAGTGCTACGGAGACCATTGCAATGATTCAACAGGTGTTTGGGGGACAGAGCATGAGCTGTACGCGTGTATTTGAGTGGCATGCTCAGTTCAGGGCCTGCTCTACAGACATCAAAGATAATGCTCACATTGGAAGCCCCATTAGCCGCACAACGCCAGACATTGTTGCCAAACTTCAACAATTGGTTCGTGCGGATTGACATCGAAGGGGGTATTGGTTATGGGGCACGTCAACGAATGTTGACTGATGAATTGGCATGTTTCGTGTTGCTATCAAATTTGTGCCAAGGATCTTGACTGCCGATCAGAAGGCACAGTGTGTTGAAGTGTGCACAGACCTTCATCAGACCTCATCTGATGATCCAACTTTCCTGTCACGGGTTATCACTGGGACAAGAGCTGGATTTACGGTTATGACCCAGAGACAAAGCAACAATCATCCCAGTGGAAGAGCTCGGGCTCTCCAAGACCCAAGAAAGCAAAACAGGTGAAGAGCATGATCATCATTTTCTTTGATACCAAGGGAATTGGGCACAAAGAATTCATCCCACCCAACCAAACAATGAATTCCACATAGTACTGTGACATTTTGCGAGGGCTCTGTGAAAACGTGCTGTGACAGCCTGAACTTTGGCATCAAGGGAACTGGCAGCTGCGTCACAGCAACATGCCCTGTCATACATCCTTGCTCACCAGGACCTTTTTTGCAAAAAACAACATGGTGGTTGTACCCCACCCACCGTACTCACCAGATTTGGCACCTTGCGACTTTGCGCTATTCCCAAAACTGAAACTCGAGTTGAAAGGCCATCGGTTTGACACGCTAGAGAGGATTCAAGACACATTGCTGGCGGTGATAAACACCCTCAAAGAACAGGACTTCCAGAAAACAGTTGACCAGTGGCAGAAACACTGGGACCGGTGTGTACGTGCGGATAGGAACTACTTTGAGGGTGATGGTAACCATTAGTCCAAAGGTAAGGTTTTCAACGGATGACGGCACCAGTCCCGAAAATTTTTGATAGCATGTCGTATGTCCTGTTGCTATTGGTAGTTTTGTCTTCAGTAGCTGTTTGATGTGGACAACTATTCTGTTTGAGATGTCTTAGTTTGTTGGTTGTTAATATTAATCTGTGGTCCACATGACCCCCTGGAGCTGCTTTGTTTAAATGGCTTGTCCCATCTCTTTAGCCCAGGTGGTTAAGCTAAGAGACCTGCACTCTGCAAAACACAATGTTCCACAATTATGTATAATAGTGGTTTACAATAACAGAGAAATGGTAATACTGACCAGCTTGCTTAAACCAAACCCATAGTCATTCAAAATCAGGCAAGTTCCCTGTGGTGAGGTGACAATGAAGAACAAAAGTATGCTAAATACCATGCCATTTTTGTATCACACACCCCTATCATAATTAAAAACTGATATAAAAAGATCTTTGTTTAATGGGCTGGTGCCTTTAATGCAAAAGAAAAAAACAAAAGTTGAAACTAGCAATAAATTGTCATCTGAAAGCATTTAAATCTATTCTCATATTGACATCTTGGATTGTTGGGTGCTCTGCCGGATATCAGCGTCGTTCTTGCACAATATTTCAGTAACGTAGCTCTGGCAGTTGCAAGTGTTCCCTCTGCTGTCTGCACCCATTTGCTGCGACCTGCTGTTCCGTTTTCCATCCACTGTGGTTCTGGGCATTCCCTCTGCGGTCCACGCCCACCAGACCCACTCCTGGGTGTTCCATCTTGGACCTGCTGAGTTTGGAGTTCTGTGAGTTGCCAGGCATTCTCCCTGTGGTCCTCTCCCGCTCACTGCGGTCTTCTTCAGTGTCACCGTTCTGTTTTTGGTCTGCTGTTGTTCTGGGTGTTCCCTCTGCGGTTCGCACCAGGCAGACCCAAACCTTGACATTACATCTTCAGTCTGGAGAGCCTGGCACTCTGGGGATCATTTTCTATATCCACGCCTTCAGTTCTTCTATTCATGGAGTGCTGCAGCTGTCCCCATTGCTCCAATTTCAGAGCAGGATTCCAGGCTCTGCTTAGCTGATACCCCATGTCGCAGTTCATTAGACTATCAGTTACTTTTATCTCTATCGATTTCCGTATAACACTGTCCCAAAATCTGTGTGTCTGTGCTAGAATATTGGTTTCATCATAATTCATGGCATGATCTAGTTCTAGACAGTGTTCAACAATGGATGATTTCGTCACCTGTCTTAATTGGGTGTGCCTTTGATGTTCCTTGCACCTGATATCCACTGATCTTGTCATCTGGCCAATGTAGGACATGCCACATTGACAAGGTATATTGTAAATGCCTGCTTTCCGTAACCCCAGGTCGTCTTTAACATATCCCACCAGTTCCCTGATCTTGCTGGATGGACAGAAAACACACTTGATGTTGTGTTTACAGAGGATCCTACTGATTCTGGCAGAAACAGAACCAGCATAGTGCAGGTGCACCACATTCTTTGCTTCATCTTGCTCTGTTTCTGGATCCTGTGGTGTAGTGAGTGGTTGGAGTGCCATCTCAATTTGTTTGGTAGTATATCCAATTTTGCAGAATACTGTTTTAAGATGCTCTATTTCCATTGGTAGACTCTCTTGGTCTGACGGGATACGTGCTCTATGGACCAATGGCTTAAGAACCCCGTTCTTCTGCGCAGGGTGGTGACAGCTGCTGGCCTGCAGATATAAATCAGTGTGTGTGGGTTTTTGATACACACTGTGGCCAATTGATCCATCTGCTTTCCTTTTAACTAGTAAATCCAGAAATGGCAGCTGGGCATTCTTCTCCAGTTTCATGGTGAACTTGATATTTTGGTGGCAGGAGTTAAGATCTTCAGGGAACTCATTGAGCCTGTCCTTCCTATGAGACCAGATCATGAAGGTGTCATCCACATACCTGAAGAAGCATGTGGGTTTATATCTGGCTGTCTCTAATGCCCTCTCCTCAAATCTCTCCATAAACATGTTGGCAATCACAGGAGACCGTGGGCTGCCCATAGCTACATAGGTGCCCCAATATTACTGACAATTGGGTGTAGGGGCATGCCGTCCTTGCGTATTTTAGGCAAACCATAAAGTCTAAGTGGTACTGGTGCTTTTGCCATTCAGTTTGCGCGTAATATTGGTTCCCATACAGGAAATATGTGGATGTCAGTGTATGCTTGAACAGGTCCAACAGAGCACCATCAAATTTTTCCGCAGTCAATTCTAGTGAATCTTTAAGTGGGACCCTAGTGAACAGTGATACCACATCAAAACTAACCATGATGTCCAAATCTGTGATGCATAGTTGCCTGAGATGTTGTAGAAAGTCTTCTGAGTTTTGGATGTGGTGAACACATTTCCCCACATACAGAGACATCAGATCTTTCAAGTACTTGGCTGTTGCATACGTAGGTGCCCCAGTATTACTGACAATTGGGCATACAGGCATGCCCTCCTTGTGTATTTTAGGCAAACCATATAGTCTAGGTGGTACTGGTGCTTTTTCCCGGAGTTGTCTGGTGATCTTATCGGGCATCCCTGTCTCCGTCAGAAGAGCACTGGTCTTCTTGTCCACCCTCTCAGTGGGGTCACACTCCAAAGATCTATATGCAGGGTCTCTCAGAATTTGCCGTATTTTCTCATCATAATCCACCCACTGCAGAATGACTGTAGAATTCCCTTTGTCTGCTGGCAGTACTACAATACTGTTGTCTTCCTGGAGCTTCTTGAGTGCACGCCTCTCCTCAGTTGTGATGTTCAATTTTGGTGGCCTGGCATTGGTGATATCCCTGCAAGTCTCTTGGCAGACTTCCTCTGCCACATTAGGTGGAAGTGTGGCTGCAACTTGCTCTATTGCACTGATGAAACCTGAAATGAGCATATTTCTATGAGTCACTGCAAAGTTGAGACCACTGCTGAATACCTTTAAGGTTGCGTCATAAACCGCATGCCACTTAGGTTCGGCTCACTGTGAGTCTCCCCCATCTACTGTGCTTTCTTGCTCATGTGGTCAAACTTTGCAGACCGGCAAGATGATGCATTCGGGTGCACCCCACAATCCAAGAAGCACAGATGTCATTAGATTGCTGGGAAAGCCTGAAGAGCTGTTCTCATATTCTTTGAAAGTCAGGGTTTGGTGATATAGTGGTAAACTGTGATCCTGGAGACCTTAAGGATGCAGGTTCGAATATGGGTAACACAACAGAATTTTTCATGCTGCCTTTACTCTAGCCTTCACCTCTCAATGATGTGAAGATATGTGGGAATGGCACATGGTTTGGATTCCGTGTTAAACTATAGGTCCTCTTTCCCCGGTATGGTTACTGATGTAGGTTAAGGACACACAAGTTGCCAAAAGGGCATCCACTGGCAGAACATGTAAACATGCAACCAAACATCCATCTTGAGGGGATCCCGTCCAGTCATGCCATAAGAATTTATTTCCCATTACTTGAAAGCTTTTTTATTTCTGTAACTTAGCACAGTACTTCTTAAATTTGATTTAGTACTATTTTATTACAGTAAGGTGTAATGCTTGAAACTGTAGTTAACTACATTACATTTATAGAGTACCGAAAGGCAAAATGGGTAAATAAACCATTGTATTTACATACCTATGGATGGGCGGCAAATAACAGCTGGCATGTTTTTTGATTCTTCATATACAAGACTTTCTGCTAGTCTTTTGGAGTATGTATAACAGTTTGGATGTGGACCCAGAAGCCTGAAACCAATCATTTATGTTTTATATTAGTTAGTTGGACATTTTGTTCCACACTACATTTCATGAGTTATCCAGATATTACTCTTATCAGCACATAGTTGTGAGGATGTGACTCAATAGAGTCACCAGGAACAATATCTCTATCCTGAGGTAGCTCAACTAACCTCTCTGGGCCTGCAGTTAGTTTGCTCTGATCGATGTTTGTGACAAATTGCTTTGTACCTTGTAGGACAATAAAATATATTTGTATAGAATCGTACACCTCAAACCACACACACACACACACACACACACACACACACACACACACACACACACACACACACACAGAATCGTACGACCTGTTAGTTGTTGTTATATGTAACTACTACCCCAAGTACCATGCTTTCTACATAGTAAGGGAAAAAAGTGAAACAGTCACTGCCATATATGTCTTTTAACATGTGTTCAGTCCTAATATTTCATTCAGTACTTGTAGTTTGATGAAAGCAAACTAACTTTAAGATAGAGTATCATAATCAGAACCAGATTCAAAATGTTATTGTCTCATTACAGATAAGCATAAATCATGGATTTAATGTACAGGAGACCTGCGATGTAAGTAATATAATTCAGACATGCAAAACATCAACAAAATGTAAATTAATCTTACTTTGCCACCATAATTATATGTTTATAAAATTACTTTACAAAGACATTTTTATCATCATTTAAAAATTCTATGACTAAATAATAATATTTTTGTGTGAGGATGGCATGTAGTTTTCTTTTCAGCAAATCTAGTTTTTCACTTTATAATTTAAATGCTCACAGTTCAGTACTGAATGGCCTGGAAATAGTTGTAATCTACGAGAAAGCAACATGAATTTTTCATTTGTCTCTAGTATCATATGCTTGTTAAATAAGGTTACCTATAAATGAGTCTGAATTTTTACATATTGTTGTAAGTAGTTTATAAGTGTATATATATATGACATAGTTAATATAATATTTTGATCCATAAATGCCTATGCATGAATCTATAGGCATGATATTATACTTATTTCTAATAGTAGTGTTTTGTAGCAATAAAAACCTATTTACACTACTAGCATCCCCCAAAGAATTATTCCATATCTTACAATAGATTTAAAGAAAATATGATTTTCTAGTGTCTATGTCAATCACTTGGGGCAATACTGCAAAGAAGCAAGACTGTTTATCTTATTTGCCCAGTAACTTGTGTGAGAAGACCATGATCATTTTTTAAAGGTGGAATATACTATGGAATTGCACAGAATCTGCTTTCCTAAATTTCTTGATTTCTAGGGGTAATTTGGAAGGTGATTTTAATTGTTCCATTTTGATCTGTGTTAGCTGGGTCTCTGTGATGTTTAATTTTAATTCAGATAGATAAAACCAAATTTCTAGCTGCTTTTGTCTCTGCATGTTATCATTTGACAAGTGAAAGTTCTTATGTTGCTACGCAATGTTAAAGGAAGAAACTGACGTACATTAAACAATGATACTGTTAACCAAGGGGAAAAACATGATCTGTCCCTAATAACTTCTGAAATATAGATATTTGAAACTCATGTTGGCCACTTGCTCAGCAATGCAGTAGTACCTGTATAAAGAAATAGAATGGTGAATCTTGCCATTCTGCCTCATCTGAATTACAAATTGTGTTGTAATTAATGAGTATATTTTATAACTATGCTGCAATGCTCACAAATTTTTATATTTGCTGCTACAGAGTATATCTACTGCCACTGCAATAAAAATGTTATGGCTTAACTTTGTGAATACCAATAACAATTTCCTAATGAAGACTAAATCACAAAATGGTGATATTGGGGAGTTTCAAACTTGTTTTATAAATGCAGTTCGTTTTTAGCATCCACATTGTAACTGAATGACAGGGTGATTTATTGTTTTTATTTATTTATTTTCAATTTTTTATGAAGCCATGATGATAGTGCATTGCCAGGAAATAGAAAGTGTCAGATTATTACAGTAGCAATGTTATGTAAATAGTGATAAGGCTTACAATCTTAATAATATGTAGAGAGATACAAGAAAAGTGAGATGCAACTGCTCAGATAATAACTCAGATAATTGCAATAATAATAGTTTCACAAACCAATTATAAGGCTTACAATCTAATTCATACATAAAATTTTGTGTCAATATGCGAGATACTAGTGCTACCTAATAAGTTCATATAGTAATGCTTAAAATCACTTGCAGTTTATAAAGTATTTCACACTGTCATGAATTCCTTTAAGGAACTGAAAGAGTTATCCAAAAGATAAAGCTGTTTTCAGTATTTAGTCAGATCCCTAATAAAGCAATGCCTGCTTTGACAAAAACTGGGAGCTTATTGTGCACCTTTATGTTCCAGTAATGTACTCCTTTCTGTACCACACTGAGATTTTTTTATGTCTTTGAGAAGATCATGTTTATTTCTTGTATCACTATCATGAAATGCACTGTTTGTTTTGTAAATTGCACTAAGCTTATTGACAAAGCATGTAAGTGAAAAAATTTACTGGTAAGTACAGTGAGAACCCCCAGCTGTTTGAATGAATTTATGCTATATAATCAAGGGTGGAGTCTGTTTATAATTCTCATGATCCTGTTCTGAGATATAAAGACTATATTTGCTCATGATTGGTTTCCCCATAATGTGGTGACATATATTATGAGTGAATGAAAATATCCAATGTATGCAGCTTTCATTATTTCCAAATCACAAACAGATGTAATCAAGCAAATGGCAAATGCCACCAAATTCAGTCTTTTACGTAGATCGAGGATATGAACTGACCAGTTCATCTTGTTTTTAATATGCAATTCCAGAAATTTTGAAGATTCACTATCAATATTTCTGTCACCACATTTTATTTTAACAGCTTCCTGCTTTTTGTTTTCTGCGTGAGACTGAATGAACTGAGTCTTGCTAATGTTGAGGGACAGACAATTTGATGTAAGAAGCAAAGCTTCTTTTACTAGAGAGTAACAGCATTACCTAGACTGCAGTTGGATAATTTGTCAATCATCTGCCTCCGGTAGCTGAGTGGTCAGCGCGAGCGAATGTCAATCCTAAGGGCCCGGGTTCAATTCCCGACTGGGTTGGAGATTTTCTCCACTCAGGGACTGGCTGTTGTGTTGTCCTAATCATCATCATTTCATCCCCATCAACACGCAAGTCACAGAAGTGGCGTCAAATCGAAAGACTTGCACCTGGCAAATGGTCTACCTGACAGGAGGCCCTAGACACACGACATTTACATTTGTCAACCATTAAGATGTGTCATCTGCAGGTAGGGTTAAGTGAGTGTTTTGCCTTACACTCTATGGCAGGTCACTGATAAAGATTAAGAATAGAAAAGGACCAAGCTCTTCAATTTTTGGTACTCTACGTTTCACTGTGTCCCAGTCAGAGCAGGTGGGTGCCACCACAGAATTATTCAATACTACCTTTTTCTTTCTGTCATCTAGATACAATGTGTATATGAAGCATACACATTCTTTGATAAGTTGAATACTACCAAAATAGCTGCAAAACAATTTCAGTAAAGCTGTGCACTTGACAGACTTCACTGTGGTGCTGGGTACTTGGTGACACGAAGTACTCTGAGAAATGAAATAATGCCAGTTCCCAGGAATTTTGTAAACAAGTAATTGCCAATAACAAAGTGATTCCCTTATTTTAAACAATGTTTGAAGAAACACACATTGGTGATGATCTTGCAGTTGTATTACTTTTCTTATGAAATTTATTCACAACTGCGGAATCTTTCTGACATTAGCTGTATTAGGTATGGAGATATTACCTATTGGTGACATACAAAAATTTGTGCCCGACTGGGACTCGAATCGAGATTTCCCACATGTAGTGAGTGGTTGCCTTAACCACTCTGGCTATCTGATCACATTATCAGGATTGACCCAAACTTCCATATGTCATATTGCCTACGATCCCATCACTCACAACATTACCTGGATTCCTGCCACAGGGTTTCAAGGAGACAAAAATATTCAATGTTAGTATTACAATTGTCATTTTGCCTTTTGAGGCTTGTAAAACTTATAAAGTTGCAAGTGATGGGGTCGTAGACTGTGTGACATATGGAAGTCTGGGTTGGTACTGTAAGTGTGCTCAGCTAGTCAAAGTGGTTAAGGTGGCCACTCCAGACAAGTGGGAAATCTGAGTTTGAGTCCTGATCCAGCATAAATTTTTATGTGGCATCAATAGGCATCATTTTTGTACCTAATGCAGATAATGTCAGAACGATTCTGCCATTGCAAATAAATTTCATCAAAACTGATTCCACGTTTTTTGTTTACAGACAAATCACCATTTACCTAATATAGAATCAATGTCAGTCACAACTCTCATACATGGAAAGCTGAAAACACTAACAGAGATTGGGGGAGTAGTTCTCAGTGTTGTTTCTTAGTTGATGCAGGTTGCAGTATCACTGGAAACCAACACACTGCACAATAGTTGAAGTTGTTGCAAAATCAAATCCAAAAGTACTTGGAGCATGTGAGCATGTTCCATTGACAAAAAGAATTGGAATGTACTAACAGTTGGATAGGTCCTTTGCACACTCCTCATGTTCAGTTGTACAGTAATGCAGCAAAGCCTCATTACATTCTGCATATTTTGCACAAAATGTTGGTGATAGAATGAGAATGTTGAGAATGTTTAACCACTATAAATCAGTTCAGTTTATTGTCTGTGGGTTTGTTAACGCTGAACCCAAGGAGGGCAAACAAGAGCATAATTATTTGGTCAGTTCAAATTAATGATATGAATATTATAGAGGGAAACATTCCACGTGAGAAAAATATATCTAAAAACACATATGATGTGACTTACCGAACGAAAGTGCTGGCAGGTCGATAGACACACAAACAAACACAAACATACACATAAAATTCTAGCTTTCGCAACAAACTGTTGCCTCATCAGGAAAGAGGGAAGGAGAGGGAAAGACGAAAGGATGTGGGTTTTAAGGGAGAGGGTAAGGAGTCATTCCAATCCCGGGAGCGGAAAGACTTACCTTAGGGGGAAAAAAGGGGTATACACTCGCACACACACACATATCCATCTGCACATACACAGACACAAGCAGACAAGAAATTGTTACACCCAGCTATTTGTATGAACTGACTGATTCCAGTTGTGATTCATTGATGTTATAGTCATAGGATAATACTTTTTTTTCATTTTATAGAGTGCACAATTTTACATTCTGAATATTTAAAGCAAGTTGTCAATCTTTACATCGCTTTGAAGTATTATCAAGACCTCACTGAATATTTGTGCAGCTTCTTTTAGGCAGTGCCCCATGATAAATAACTGCCTCATCTACAAAAAGTCTGAAGTTGTTATTAATATCATTCAAAATTGCATCAATATACAACAGGGACAGCAGGGGTGCCAATACAATTCCCTGGGAGACATACAAAGTTATTTCGGCATCTGTCAATAACTCCCTATCCAAGATGACATCGTGCATCCTCCCTACCAAAACGTCCTGTATCCAGTCACATATTTTGCTTGGGACCCCACACAATCATACTCTTTTATGTGTGGTATTGAGTTGAATGCCTTTTAGAAGCTGAGAAATACTGCAACTGCCTGCCTTAATTCATGTCTTTCAGTATGTCATATGAGAAAAGTGCAAGCTGGGTTTCAAATGACTGGCATTCTCAGAATCAATGTTGGTTGGCATGAAGGAGGTCATTCTATTCAAGACACCTCATTATGTTTAAGCTCAGAATATGTTCTAAGATTCAACAACAAATGGATGTCGAGGGTAGTGGACAATAGTTTTGTGGATTACTTCTGCTACCCTTCTTTTAGATGGGTGGACCTGGGCTTTCTTCGAACCACTCATCATTGTTTTTTATTAGAGACATCTATGGTACATTATAGTTAAAAAAGGGCTAACTCAGCCGCAAATTTAATATGAACCTTTTAGAGATTCTATCAGGCTCTGGAGCTTTGTCCAGTTTTGGTAATTTCAACTGGTTCTTACCACTAATACTAATATCAATATCACCCATCTTTGCAGCGATACAAGAATTCATTTGGGGCAATACTTCTGGATTTTCATTTATAAAATAACATTTGAAAACCATGTTCAGCATTTCTGCTTTTAAGTCTCTATCCCCAATTTCAATCCCTCTCCCAGCCATGCATCCAAGAGTATGTGGTCACTAACTTTGGTATAACTAACAGCAATTGACTCATCTCAGCCCCATGAACAGCACATATTGCATGGCTGCATTGTGCCTGGTGCAATATTTTAGAGAACAGTAAATCAATAACTTTAATGTAAGCTTGCTGTTCTTCTTTCAATCTGTGAATCTTATAGGTTACAAGTATTACCGGTATCCTTTAAGAACTGAAGCAATTAACAGCTAAAATGAGATATCTGTTTGACAACAGAGAAACTATGTAGATATAAAATGTACAGTTTCTCTCAAAAGTTTTCGTGGTTATGGTCACTAACAAAATCAACAATAGTTTCAATTTATGGAAATGCAGACAACATACACTCTTGTTAAAAATGAAAACTAATATGACACAATATGTTAGTTACTTGCAGAAACTTTTATCTCACTGGTGACTTACTAGTAAATAAGGAATGTACAACACTCATTACTTATGAAAATATTAAAAGTATTTTTGCAAACTTCATAAATACTCTCAAAAAAGATACATTTTTTCAAGTAAATGTTATGAAGTGAAAGCTGTAGGACCCAGCCAAGACATGTTTAGTGTAGAAAGCAAAGAAACAGTGAAAGCTGACATTTTGGAGTTGATTTTATCACAATTAGAGGAAATGAAAACAGAAGTCTGAAAACAATAGTAAAATGGACAGGGTACAATACCAAATAGACCAACTTAGTAATCAGGTTTTGGAATTAAAAACTGAGTTGTCAGATGGTTTAAAAAGTGTGAATGAAAAAATTGATGTATTAGAAAATAAATTTATTGTTTTGGAAAATGAGTTAGTTGCACAATCTTTGCAACAGGAGAAGTATGTTAATGATGTCAGGGTTCAACAGAAGGTTGTAGAGGAAAAAATGGAACAGAACTTTAGTAGTTTAGGTTAAAAAATTTAAAATGTTGAAAACCATATGCTAACTAATGTATATGTTTTAGATAAAAAAATTTCAGTAGTTCAGGAAAATTGCATTCACAACAATCTGTACTTAAACAATGGCATTGCATGGTCCAACATTCCAATCAAAAGTTTTCCATCAGATAATTTACATCCAGTGGATTTTCTACACCACTGTAGGGATAGTTTTGTGTCAGGCATGAGTGACGATCAAAGAATTAAATTTATTAAAAGATGTTTTGGAGACGAAGCTCTGTCTTGGGTAAATCTAAATTTAAGTCAGTGGGGGACATATCAAAGTTATGAAAAAAGTTTTTTAAATAAATTTTGGTCAGAAGCCGAACAAGGGAGGATTAAAAGTGAAATTCTGGACAGTCCAAACTATATGAATAGAAATGGTACACTGAAAGAGATTTGTAAGAATCAACTTAAGAAATTAGCATACCTTGACAGGCCATTTGACGAAACAACATTAATTGATGCACTAAAATGTAGATTACCAGAAAGGTTGCAGTTGGATTTAGTACATGGACCTGACGATTGTCTAGAACACTTTTTACGGTATGTTGAGAGGCTGGATATGGCAGTAGAAAGAAACATGTACCATAATAACTGAAAAGATGGAGATCACAATGATAACAACTACAGACACGGAGATAATAGTAACTTTAATCATGGTCAACATGGTAATAGAGACAGAAACTTTGAACATCAGCAGAATAGGACAAATGGAAATAATTACAGGCAATATAATAGGAGAAACAATCATAGAGGCAACTATTCAGGAAACAATGGTCCACCTCAATGAAGGTCCACAGTTTTGGGGCAAGGAGGCACAACAAGTACAGGGCCCCCAATTTACATGTACATTTAGACAATAATAATAGTATTAATAATGTAGCACATGTATCTGAAGTTGAACAGAAGGAACATCAGATTTATCATTTATGTTTTGATTAAAAGTTTTAGAATATTATGTTTAATTACAATGATGTAGATACTAATCACAAAGTAGAATGTAAGAGTAATAAGAATTTTGATGTTGTAGGTACTAATGATTTCTTCTCTTGGTCAGAAAACAATGTTATTGATGCATGCAAAACAAGTAATAACTGTATTGGATCTGAATTAGACATAGAAGTGAATGAGAGCTGTGAATTGACTGAGGTTGGTAAGTCTGAGATTGGTAGATTATTGCAAATGAATGTAGGTGAGGTGTGTGACTATCATTGTAATGAGAATTTTGGTGTTAACGATGTTGTTGATGAAGCAATTTCGGAAGAATATGATAATGATAATAATGATTATGATGATGATGATGAGTATCAGGTTTTTGTGGAGTTTACAAATAATGTTTCAAAGTTTTTTGAGAATACAGGTAAGGTAAGTGATGTATGTGATGATGTAAGTGAGAGTCAAGGAATACCAGTCCAGTCAAAGCAGTTTTTCATTAATGTCATGCAGAGTAATGATCCAAACAGTAAAGGTGGGTTACCTGTAAGCTTAGAGAATAATTTTTTTAAAATTTGTTGGGGACCATATTGATGATAACATAGATAAATTTGCATTCTGGAATAAGTTAGCTGTAGTTCATCAAAATTTGTGTCCAAATTGGTGGAATGAAGTAAAAGAAGATCTAAAGAGGAAATGTGATTTTGACAGTAATGTATTTTGTGTTCCTTCTGTAACAAGTGACATTAGTGGGGCTACAGAACTATTTCAGTTACCTGACAACATGTCTAACCAAAGTAATGCTATGATACCAGTAAAGTTGATAAAACCCTCCAAAAATAGTGTGGATGTAGCATTTGATGAAATAGAAAGTGATCTTTTACATGAAGTGTCTAATAACAAAGATGATGATTCAGATTTTGGATGTCCTTACAATAAGATTAAGATTGATCAGTGGGAAGGGAACTGTTCCATTGATACAGGTAGCCTGATTTGTGGTATATCTGAACAATTTAGAGACAAAATCCAGTATAGTAAGGATGTTGTGGAAATGCCCTTTGTAGGTGTATAGATCAGAGGAGCTACTGGTAAGCAAAGCAAATATATAAAACGTCAAGTACTGTTGACGTGTAGCGTAGAGGACAAGACATATGAACATGGATGAATAACAATACCTGGTCTAGAAGAAAATATTCACTATGTCTGTAGATTTTTAAGAATATATAATTGTGTTTTGTTTGCCTTGAATGTAGTATGTAAGATCATGTAATTTTAAAGTTCTGTTTTATCAGTTGAATGAGGGAGATGATGAAAATACAGGAGGATAAGAGAAAGCCAAGACACAATGGTAAAGGTAGATGTTCTAAGTTTGAAGTAGGAGATCTTATGCTGGTGAAAGCCAAAGAGAAATCTAAAGTGTTGATAGGCATGATCCATAAGTATCCGATTTTGTTTGTTCTTTTTTCCATTGTCATGAATTTAGTACGTAAGATGATGTGATTTCTAGAGTTCTGTTTGACCCATTGACTGAGTTTAAATCTATCTGTAGATTCATAAGACTATATAACTGTGTTTTGTTTATCTGGAATTTAATATGTAAGAAGATATGAGTTTTAAAGTTTCGTCTTATCTATTGACTAGGTTGAAATCTATGATACACTATATAATTATGTTCTGTAATAGATTTGTGCTTTAGAATTTAATATATAGATCCAATGAGACTAAATAAGAAGAGCTTTCTATGGTTTTGAAATGGGACCATATTCATAACTTGTACTGCAAAGATTAGGAACAGTATCTGAGCATATCTGTGTGCATTACTGTTAGTCCATATTTTTATTGCATTTAACTCTGATTATTAATGTTTCTTAATTGCACCAGACATAAATCCCACATAATTGGCTACGTAAAATGGAGATGAAGAGCATATCTCATGTCATGTGAAAGAGGTGCTGAACAGCATATTTAGTACACAAAACAATGTTTCAGGATTTGATGTGAATGCTAGACAGGAAGTTACCTATCCATTGGAGCGTGTGGTGATAACTCTAAGGAGGAAGCTGAAAGATGTCAGCAGATCCACTCCCCACACAGCTGTATGGCTGTACCCTGCTGGAATCAAAGGCTGAGATGGTTCTGCAACCATGTGGGCTGCAAATTCCTAGACTTGTGGGGTTTCAGGTTCGGGCTGGATAGGTCAGGAGTCCACTACACACAGCAGGCGGCTACATGGGTAGCAGGGGTTGTGTGGCGTGGACTGGGAGGATTTTTTAGGTTAGATGGCCTCAGGAAAGTACAGAAAGGGCAACAGCCTCAAAGGGTGCGGGGCAAAGTCAGGACATGCGGGGACCA
This sequence comes from Schistocerca piceifrons, assembly GCF_021461385.2. Taxonomy (NCBI): domain Eukaryota; kingdom Metazoa; phylum Arthropoda; class Insecta; order Orthoptera; family Acrididae; genus Schistocerca; species Schistocerca piceifrons. Next base: position 584,152,459 of record NC_060140.1, on the reverse strand, counting down.
AGCAGCAATCGGTATTGTAACTGTAAACTGTTGAAGCTGCATTGGTAAAGTAACGGAACTTCAAGCACTGATAGAAAGCACCGAAGCAGAAATCGTTATAGGTATGGAAAGCTGGCTGAAGCCAGAGATAAATTCTTCTGAAATTTTTACAAAGGCACCGATGGTGTTTAGAAAGGATAGACTGCATGCAACCAGTGGTGGCATGTTTGTCACGGTTAGTAGTAGTTTAACCTGTAGTAAAATAGAAGTGGATAGTTCCTGTGAATAATTATGGGTGGAGGTTATACTCAGCAACCAAGCTAGGTTAATAATTGGCTCCTTTCACCGACCTCCCAACTCAGCAGCATTAGTGGGAGAACAACTGAGAGAAAATCTGGAACACATTTCACATAAATTTCCTCAGCATGTTATAGTCTTAGGTGGAGATTTCATTTTACCAGATATAGACTGGGACACAGATGTTTAGGATGGATGGTAGGGACAGAGCATCGAGTGACATTATACTGAGTGCACTATCCAAAAATTACCTTGAGCAATTAAACAGAGAACCAACTCATGGCAATAACATCTTGGACCTACTGATAACAAACAGACCTGAACTTTTCGACTCTGTAAGCACAGAACAGGGAATCAGTGATCATAAGGCCATTGCAGCATCCCTGAATATGGAAGTAAATAGGAATATAAGAAAAGGGAGGAAGGTTTATCTGTTTACCAAAAGTAATAGGAGGCAGATTTCAGACTACCTAACAGATCAAAATGAAAATTTCTGTTCCGACACTGAGAATGTTGAATGTTTATGGAAAAAGTTCAAGGCAATCATAAAATGCATTTTAGACAGGTACGTGCTGAGTAAAACTGTGAGGGACGGGAAAAACCCACCGTGGTTCAACAACAAAGTTAGGAAACTACTGCGAAAGCAAAGAGAGCTTCACTGCAAATTTAAATGCAGCCAAAACCTCTCAGACAAACTGAAGCTAAACGATGTCAAAGTTAGCAAAGGAGGTTTATGTGTGAAGCGTTCAGTGAATTCGAAAGTAAAATTCTATGTACCGACTTGACAGAAAGTCCTAGGATGTTCTGGTCTTATGTTAAATCAGTAAGTGGATCGAAACAGCATATCCAGACACTCTGGGATGATAATGGCATTGAAACAGAGGATGACACGCATAAAGCTTTTCCAAAGCTGTTTCACAGAGGAAGACTGCACTGCATTTCCTTCTCTAAATCCTCGCACGAATGAAAAAATGGCTGACATCAAAATAGGTGTCCAAGGAATAGAGAAGAAACTGAAATCACTCAACAGAGGGAAGTCCACTGGACCTGACGGGATACCAATTCGATTCTACACAGAGTACGCGAAAGAACTTATCCCCTTCTAACAGTCATGTACCACAAGTCTCTAGAGGAACGGAAGGTTCCAAATGATTGGAAAAGAGCACAGGTAGTTCCAGTTTTCAAGAAGGATCATCAAGCAGATGCACAAAACTATAGGCCTATATCACTGACATCGATCTGTTGTAGAATTTTAGAACATGTTTCTTGCTCACATATCAAGTCATTTCTGGAAACCCAGCGTCTACTCTGCAGGAATCAACATGGAATCTGGAAACAGCGATCGTGTGAGACCCAACTCACTTTATTTGTTCATGAGACCCAGAAAATATTAGATACAGGCTCCCAGGTAGATGCCATTTTCCTTGACTTCTGAAAGGCATTCAATACAGTTCCGGACTGTCGCCTGATAAACAAAGTAAGAGCCTATGGAATATCAGACCAGCTGTGTGGCTGGATTGAAGAGTTTTTAGCAAACAGAACACAGTGTGTTGTTCTCGATGGAGAGATGTCTACAGATGTTAAAGTAACCTCTGGCATGCCACAGGGGAGTGTTATGGGACCATTGCTTTTCACAATACATATAAATGACCTAGTAGATAGTGTCGGAAGTTCCATGCAGCTTTTTGCGGATGATGCTGTAGTATACAAAGAAGTTGCAGCATTACAAAATTGCAACAAAATGCAGGAAGATCTGCAGCGGATAGGCATTTGGTGCAGGGAGTAGCAACTGATCCTTAACACATGACAAATGTAATGTATTGCGAATACATTGAAAGAAGGATCCTTTATTGTATGATTATATGGTAGCGGAACAAACACTGGTAGCAGTTACTTCTGTAAAATATCTGGGAGTATGCGTACGGAACGATTTGAAGTGGAATGATCATGTAAAATGAATTGTTGGTAAGGCGGGTGCCAGGTTGAGATTCATTGGGAGAGTCCTTAGAAAATGTAGTCAAACAACAAAGGAGGTGGCTTACAAAACACTCGTTCGGCCTATACTTGAGTATTGTTCATCAGTGTGGGATCCGTACCAGGTAGGGTTGACAGAGGAGATAGAGAAGATCCAAAGAAGAGTGGCGCGTTTCGTCACAGGGTTATTTGGTAAGTGTGATAGCATTACGGAGATGTTTAGCAAACTCAAGTGGCAGACTCTGCAAGAGAGGCACTCTGCATCATGGTGTAGCTTGCTGTCCAGGTTTCGAGAGGGTGCGTTTTTGGATGAGGTATCGAATATATTGCTTCCTCCTACTTACACCTCCTGAGGAGATCACAAATGTAAAATTAGAGAGATTTGAGCACGCACACAGGCTTTCTGGCAGCCGTTCTTCCCGCGAACCATACGCGACTGGAACAGGAAAGGGAGGTAATGACAGTGGCACATAAAGTGCCCTCTGCCACACACCGTTGGGTGATTTGTGGAGTATAAATGTAGATGTAGATGTAGACCAGTCATCTTGCAAGGGATTTTTGGAGCTGGGTAATTTACTCGAGCATTTGTCAACTGGATCAGCATTGTGACGAATATATGTGTGAATTGTTAGCCAAGACTGTTAAAGACAGTGTTATTCAGTTTTTTTGCGGGGGGGTGGGGGGGGGGGGGGGAGGGGGAGATTGACTTTCCAATCATTATGTAACTTTAAATCAGTATGTATTTTTTTATCAATTACAAATGAATGTTCTAGGTCTTTGTGTACATAGGTTAGTTTACTAGTATGGACAATATAACAAGATGTATACATGATTGAGTATATTCTTCTGGTCTGTACCCATCATTGTGAGTTCTTCGAGTTGGCTCCCTCGTCATACAATTGAGCTCTGAAATTTTTTCTCTTCTCATTTGCAGATTTTGATGTTTGATTGCATATATCTTAACTTAAAATTTATAAATTCTAGTAATTTACATTGTCTCTGCAATTATTTCTATAGTTTAGTGGTGTAATGTTGTAGTTTTGACCTTGTATTATTTGTCTTGTGACAGTCTGTTCCACAGATCTGAAAATCTGAATGCCATTTTCTGATGTATGTATAGATTATGATTTTTATTGTAAATATTTTCTTATGTTCTCTGTAATTACTTCTATACACCTATCTGCTATCCTGGGCATCATTTTGTACACTGTTTGCCAAACCTTATAGTCTGTCACAAAATACTATTAACACCCTGCTTCCAAATTTTGTGAGGTAGATATTATAATGAATCATCCTCTTCTAACATTACCTTTTTTTATACATATAGAAATAACTGATACTATGTATACTATTGATTCTTGCATAGGTTAAAATTATCTCAGCTGTTTTACTAAAAGAATTCATATGACTTTGTATATGATGTATTATATTTCATGCTAAACTGTATAAAAAAGAAATTAATATGTTGCAATTGATATGTACTAACAGTTAAAATTACTCTTCTTTTAAGAATAATAGATATTACAAAATTTCTGGCATACTTAAAATTCATATTATTAATTGCAGTTGCCAAATTTGACAATTTTAGTATAGTAAATAGCTACTGTAGGAAAAAGCACATTAGAGGTGGTGTGGCAATTTATTCCAACCAGTCACTCAATTGTACAATAACCAAACTAGACCTAAATTCCTTGTGTGATGAACAGCACTTTGAAGTTATGGGTATAATCATTAATAGTAGTATCCATGTACAGATCACCAAAGGGAAGCATTAACATATTTTTAGAAAAAATGGACATGCTATTGAGTGAATTAAGTAATATTAAATGGCTACATTATGATATTGCAATAGGAGGTGATTTGAATGCTGATTTTGATGTTACTAAATGTAAGGGTAGTGTTGCAGATCTGGAAAACTTGCTAAGACAATACAATTTACATCATGTTAATAACAGGCCCACAAGAAACAAAGCATGTTTAGATAACATCTTTGTAAACTTCAAGACCACTGAAAACACATGCGAAGTTGTAGTGTTCCCATTCTCTGACCATGACTCCGTATCTCTAAATTATGCAAGTAAAATTCCCCTCAATAGGTGCAATGCAAACAGACCTGTCCCAACAGTTGTGATTACCAGACCCATAACTGAGGATAAAATTAAAACATTTCGTAATTCCCTTGCTGACAGAGGCTGGTTTGGCCATTGTAGTGTCGATGGACATTACACATCAAGTAATGATCTGCCAGCCAAAATAATATTTGATAGATTTTTTAATGCATTCTTGACCCTATTTAACCATAGTATTCCCATAAAGAAAATAAAAATAATGGACAGCAGCCACAAATCCAGATCTCAAAACAGACAAAATATATGGTACACTAAACAGCTGACAGATCTAAAGAAACAAGTTTTGTTACTGTACAACATATACAATAGTATGAAGTCTGACTGTGCCAAATCAGCCTATGTGGAATGCAGGAATGAATACAAAAAAGCCATCCTGCAAGCCAAAAAAACCTACAATGCCAACAGCATACATAATTCCACCAATAAATGCAAAACTGCGTGGAAAGTAATTAACAGTGCTGCCAGAGATACTAAAAAAGACAAAATTAATATCCCACCACAAACACTCAATGAGTTTTTTATTAATTCAGTGAAAGAAATAGGAGACGCAATTATCAAACCAGACATTAGTCCATCAGAGTTACTCTCCCAAAATTGGGGTAGACAGTCACTAAATGGTAACCTTCTTCGAAGTATCGCCTAGATATGTACAAGGGGTCATAAAACAACTGAAATCATCTGATAGCTTAGATATATATGGCATATCATCCAACCTGCTAAAAAAAGTGTGTGACTGCATTCTCTACCCCTTAACCCATTGTATAAACAAGTGCTTACTTGAGGGATATTTTCCTGATGAGTTAAAACTGTCTAGGATCGTCCCAGTATACAAAAAGGGAGATAAAGACTCTCCATCTAGCTACAGGCCTATTTCAATAGTACCCACATTCTCCAAGGTAATAGAATGCATCATGTACCAACAATTATCATCTCACTTTGAGAATCTAGGAATAATTAATGCTACACAATACGGGTTTAGGAAGAATCTGTCGACCATTGATGCAATCAACACGGTAGTCAGTTACATCCTCAAAGTTTTTGAGAACAAAGGCTTTGCTCAGGTCTCATTCTGTGACCTAAGCAAGGCCTTCGACTGTGTTGAGCACATGCCACTACTAGAGAAACTAGAATTCTACGGCATCAAAGAAAACAGTCTCAGACTATTAAAAGCTTATCTCAACAACCGTAAACAGGTAGTTTGTGTTGGTAAGGAAATGTCAAACATAGAAAATGTTAGAGTAGGTGTGCCTGAGGGATCTGTACTGGGGCCCTTCCTGTTTCTGATAATGATCAATGACCTCCCCTCGTTTATTAGATCCACCACTGTATTGTATGCAGATGATACGACTTTTCTCCATAGCAGTAACAGTCTTAATGATCTTAAAACCTGTGCTGAAAATACACTCACTCATGCAGCATATTGGTTCAGAGCAAATAGTTTCCTGCTAAATGAAAATAAAACTCAGCAGATAATCTTCACTCTAAGAGACAAGCCACTATCTGATGACCCTAGTTCTGTTAAATTCCTGGGAGTTTATTTAGACGAAAAGTTATCCTGGGGCCAACATGTAAACTATATTAGTAGTAAACTATCTAGAGTAATTTATTTATTAAGACAACTCAGAAATTGTGTACCTGAAACATACATCAGATCATCTTATTTTGCATTTTTCCAGAGTATAATATCCTATGGCATTATCTTGTGGGGTAACTGTAGTCATATACATGACATCCTATTATTGCAGAAGAAAGCCATTAGGATAATTACAAATTCTTCACATAAGGCTCACTGCAAACCCTTATTTACTAAACAAAAAATTATGACTGTAATAAACCTCTATATATACAATGTCTTAATCTTTACGAAGAAGAACCTACAAGATGTGAAACATAGAGAAAATGTACATTGTTACAACACAAGAAGCATCAAACACATATACACGCCTTACCACAGACTATCAAAATCAATAAATAGCTATGAAGTCACAGGGCACAAGCTATTTAATAAGCTGCCACATGCCATACAGGATCTTCCTGAACATACATTCAAAGAAAGACTGCGTGAATGGTTTATTGCCCACCCATTCTATGATATCAATGAATTCTTCAACTGTAAAATGCAGTAATCTAACAGATGACCCACTGTACATTGATTGTAATATAAGCTAAAATATTTCAGTAGTCAATACCTTATCACACTGTATTATAATTTGTAACTTCATTTGACGTTGTCAATTGCTGTAATGGCCTAAAGACAATAAAATCTTTATTATTATTATTATTATTATTATTATTATTATTATTATTATTAAACCCTAATTCTTAAATTTGTTTCTAGATTTATTTATGAAATAATGATATAATTTGGTAAAGATTCTTCTCCTGTTGAGAAGTAAACTCTTTTGCTTTGTGAACTCTTTGGAAATTGTGAGTACCACAGAATATAAGCAGTGGTGGGCATGTCTCTGTTGGAAATGCATGTATTTTGCTAAACTTGTCAACAACAATGCAATATTTGGTGTGATAGAAATGAAAACTTTATAGTCAGTGTGATTTAGAAGAATGCAATGAAATAAAGAGATATTTATTGTAACAGGCAAATCTGCATCAGTTATTTAGTGCAACAAGAACCCGCAATGTTAAGTAAAAATTTTCAGCAGCAAGAATGTACTCCTAGACACAACAAGATTTTGAGCCAGCAGCAGCAACAACAACAACAACAAATAGATAATCAAGATAAGTAAAACAGTTATTCTTTCATAATCTTACTCCTCTTGAAGTTTTCAAAATTTGTGCAAAGAATGAGAACTTTAATAGTGATGTGTGGGAGGGTAAAATTACTGCCCAGTGTGGGGCAGGGTATATACTCTCTTCCAGGAAGAGGTGGGGATTCATGATCTGACGAAGACTGGACGCATATTGTATGCAGGAGCAAAGTAGAAATTCTCTCTATTTCCCTTTTCTAACATCTCTCAAAGTCACTCACAAGAGAAGTGCTGAGAAAACAAATGTACCAACATAGATTCAGGTCCTGAATGCTAACACAAATAAAGGATCTTGTAAGTGCTTTGGCAAAAGTAACATTACCAATGAGCATGGTACTAGATACAAAATGGAAGCATTATGGAAAATGAGGACCAGTGAAACTTTAGGAAAATACAGGTAAAAGAAGTAAACTGAGAGACATCTGCTGTGTCAGATGGTGAGCACTCTTTCCTGCACATAGAGGTGTTCAGTTCTATACCTTCTGATTTTGATTCATTTAAAACAGCTGACACTCCTGTATCAAGGGGATACAGCCTGTAACAAAGGGGTGACATCAATACAAACAGAGCTCTCGGCAAAGTAAGTTCACATTTCATATAACATAACAATGTCTAAAACATATTTGCCACCTAATGAAATACTAGACAGATAAACTCTCTCTGACAGTATTTCACAATTTCTTAATCTATCTCACAATGCACACAGTGTGCTATGAGGATTTATGACAACCTGGACCATGGGTCATGTTGCTGAAATCTCCTCAATATAAGTGGTGACGTGCACTTCAGCACTGAAATAGGACCATTTCCACCACTGAAGTCACATTCTGCTCTGTTGCAGTTGCAGATACTGCTCAGTGGCAAGTGGTTAATAACCTGCACCCAAGTGACCACTTCCTCATAAGGATCCACCTCTCAAACAATGTAAAATCCAGGATGGAATGTAACAATACGAGAGAAGGAAAGTTGCTACTCACCATATAGCAGAGATGCTGAGCCGCGATAGGCACAATAAAAAGATTCATACAATCATAGCTTTCTGCCATTAAGGCCTTTGTCAGCAGTAGACACACACACACACACACACACACACACACACACACACACACACACACGCGCGCTCACGCAAGAACAACCTGCACACACATCTGCAGTCTCAGAGAGCTCAAACTACACTGCAAGCAGCAGCACCAGTGCATGATGGGAGTGGCGATTGGGTGGGTGTAAGGAGGAGGCTGGGGCAGGGAGGGGGAGGGATAGTATGGTGAGAGTGGCAGACAGTGAAGTGTTGCAGTTTAGACAGAGGGTAGGAGAGAAGGTGCAGAGGGGGAAGGGGGTAATTAGTGGAAAGGAGAGAAATAAAAATAAAAGAAATTAAAAGACTGGGTGTGGTAGTGAAATGACAGCTGTGTAGTGCTGGAACGGGAACAGGGAGGGGGCTGGATAGGTGAGGACAGTAACTAACGAAGGTTGAGGCCATGGGGGTTACGGGAACGTAGGATGTATTGCAGGGAAAGTTCCCACCTGTGCAGTTCAGAAAAGCTGGTGTTCGTGGGAAGTATCCATATGGCAAAGGCTGTCAAGCAGTCATTGAGATGAGGGGTATCATGTTTGGCAGCGTGTTCAGCTACTGGGTGGTCCACTTGTTTTTTGGCCACAGTTTGTCGGTGGCCGTTCATGCAGACAGACAGCTTGTTGGTTGTCATGCCTACATAGAATACTGCACATTTGTTGCAGCTTGGCTTGTAAATCACATGACTGGTTTCACAGGTAGCCCTGCCTTTGAGGTGATAGGTAATGTTAGTGACCGGACTGGAGTAGGTGGTGGTAGGAGCATGTATGGGACAGGTCTTGCATCTAGGTCTATTACAGGGTATGAGCCATGAAGTAAGGGATTGGGAGCAGGGATTGTGTGAGGATGGACGAGTATATTGTGTAGGTTTGGTGGATGGCAGAATACCACGGTAGGAGGGGTGGGAAGGATAGTGGGTAGGACATTTCTCATTTCAGGGCACGACCAGAGGTAATTGAAACACTGGTAAAGAATGTGCCGGTTGGAGAAATCTTTCCATATATCTGATCAACCATCAAAGAGTTCCTGACTGTTCTTGATGCAATCAACCTTTTGCATGAAGACTGAAGCATGTAAATGACACTAGCTATTAAACAGGTGAGTGGATCAGGTCAACACAACAATCAATCACTTAACACGAACAAAGAGTATCATAGGACTAGGAATGATATGACACAAGATGTATCAAACAAATAGTGTGGGAATCATTTCCAAGGCCACAGAAACAATAAAGGAAAATTTAAAAACAAAAGACAGGAGCAACACTACAATGTAGGTTATAATGTATCAAATAACAATTGTCTTTGGCCGACTGGCCAACTGCTGCAGCAGAATAACTCAGACTGGCAAGCTGCGCGGGGTAGCCGAGCGGTCTGAGGCATCTTGCCTCAGTCCATGTGGCTCCTCCCGTTTGAGGTTTGAGTGCTCCCTTGAGCATGTTTGTGTTGTCCTTGGCATAAGTTAGTTTAAGTTCGATTAAGTAGTGTGTAAGCTTATGGACTGATGACCTCAGCAGTATGGTCCCATAAGACATTACCACGAATTTCCAATTTTCAGACTGGCAAAGTCAACCCCCTGTGGTTAATGAGGTGGTGGAAGACAACTGTCAGCCTACACACCATGAACAGGGAAACTAGATGTGACCACACCTGGCTACAATGTGTCTGTCATGGATAGCACTGGGGACTGTGTCAAATTAGTTCAAATGCTGAGATACAATGATGGTGTTAATATAAGAGAAAAACTGGCCCCAGATATAAATATATGAAAGATAAATAACTTGGCTGTAACACATGCAGCAATAAATGCATAAATAGTGGAGAAACAGGTGACGGTGGACTTAGATACAGGTTTGGCTGTAAGTGCAGTCTCATCTACTTTATTCAAAGGAATAACAGAACAAGTAAAAGTACCCACACTTCTTGCAAGTAGCTGCAAAGTTAGCATATCTGTAGAAGGACATTCTCAAAATGTAAAAATGCAGACACAATTCAAAATTAAGCTTCAAAATGCAACCACAGAGAGGACCTGCCTAGTCATACATAATCTGGTCCTGTACTGCATCACTGGTCTTGACCTAATGAGTTTCACTGGCCAACTGAACTCTACTGGGATTCAGAAGCTGTTGACCTTTGAATACTGTATCAATGTCAAAGGGCATAAAGAGTCACTAAATTAACATGACCTGCAGATACATTTGCTTCTGTGTTAACAGAATGGAAAATGTGGTGCAGATCTGATTGCATGTTGTGAACCCTGAATATGGATAGTGAACACTATATATAAGTACCATGTAAACATCTTAAATGAAATGCACACAAACTGCTTCAAATCTAGAGCCTTGTGTGACTGCACTGCTCGGCAACAATATGACTCCACAGATATGGACTGTTGATCTACTATGGATTGCTGATCTACTATGGATTGCTGATCTACAGCACCTTTTCTCAACAAAAGATTTAAGGTTTTAGTGTGGCACATGGCACTGGGCTCTTGAAGATGGCTGCTCAGCATCTGCACTATAGAGGTAACAAATCCCTTGAGTTTACAAATGCTGAGGAGTCAGTGTTAAAGAGATATAACTAACTGAATATGTGTGTAATGTTTCTGATTGCTTTTTCTGAATTTCACTAGATGACAGCAACTGTCAGCTGAACAATATTGTACCAACTGTTGTGTACCAATCCATTCTATTTCAGAAATTTTAACATTGACCTTGTCTCATTACATTATACAAATGTTTCACGTATCCCACCATCAATGTTGGATGATGCTTTCCCAAGCCATCTTTTCTTTCAGAGGGATTTAGCTGTTACCATCATTCAACATCTGCTGACACACTTCACTGGCTTGGCTCTTGCTCTATATCATCTCAACATTCACACACTGCCAACAGAGCTGACATCACTCTGATGTCACACATAGGCAATGACTGACATCAAGAGCAGAAGAAATTGTCATTATATAAAGGTTTCTTACCAACATGTACACAACCCACATTGCAGCCTCTACTCATGCCTAATGCTACAACTGGTTTAATTAATTACTGAGTACTGATACAATTAACTGTAAATAGCATTAATGTAGCAATTGGTTGACTGTGGATTTTAGGCTCCACTTGGGTTTTTCCAGGCTTTTCCTTGAGCCATTCCTCAATTGGGAAGCAAATTAATTATCCTGGAGACAAAGAATTCCAATCCTGAGCAATGCAACTGTATTTTAAGAAATGTAATAATTAACCATGAAATGACAAAAGCAAACAACCTTTCCTGAACTGTTCACCAAAGGATATAATGAAAGCTTTGCAATTGGCCTTCAGCCATAGGAGATTGAACAGGGAATGGGAGCAGAAACACTTTGGAAATATAAGGTTTCTTGCTCCCACCAAGACCATATAAAATATCATGGATTTCATATGCCAGAGATTACTTAATCAGTGTTGTAGCAGTTGTGTGCACTAACTGATCAGAGGGATTTACTGTCTACTATTATTCATTATTCAATGTCTGACAAAAAATGAAGTACTTTGTAATTTTATTCTCAAGAGTATTAAGAAGAATAAACTGTCTACCTCATAAAAGGAGTGAGAATGTAAAGTACTTTTGGGTTTCTGTGTTTTAATTTCATCACTGGAACAGCTCTTTTACTTGGTTTGGTAATTATTGATGGTCCATGGTCAGTCACTACAGAATCAGGTTTCAGAGATGATCTGATATATTATCCCAACTAATTTAATTACAATATTACATGCAGCATGCATGGGCTATAGAATGCAGACAGAATGATGCAGATTTGCTGATTATCAGCAAGGAAAAGACTAATTATTACACTTCTAATCAGCTTTAATTACAATTTACTTGATTTATTGAAAAGACTGCTGACTACTTTTTTATTAATAAATGATATCTGAGAGAAATGTCTATTTTGGGCAGAGTAGACTGGCTACTAGGCTATACAGTTATTATTCAGGTTAATATTATTTAGTACAGGCATATTTTAATTCCAAAACACATTCATCACCTAGGCTACAATTACGCAACATAAAAGCTGTCACTTAGCTGGACAGGAATGAGATTATAGGTAGTACATCATTCTTAAGAGGATACAGACAAATTCCAAACCAATAGCAAGTCAGCTACACATCAGACATCCCTCAGTGGTTTCCAGATATTTGGTCAGGAACCAACAAAATTGCTTAAAGGATTTAGTCAAATACGACATGTGGATGACATGATGTATTTTGCATGTGTGTTACCTTTACCTGGATGGTGCAGCCTAGCAGTCGTTCAAGAACAATGAAGAGAAGCTCAATAGCTGGGACCAATTCCAGGTCAAATTAAAGAAAAGATTCAGCAACAATCAGTAACAAGTATGCTTAGCAGGAGATCAGTTGAAGAGCTGGGCCCAACCTAATGGCAAAATGACACAGTCATACATACAAAATGTATTGGCCCAGTGCTGAATCATAAATCGAAAAATGACACAAGACCTCAAACTTGATGAAAGGTGTCACAGAAGAAATGTACAAAGCTTTTCTGGTAAACAATGTCAAACAACAGAGGAAGTCATCATGTGGTGCCAGTAAATTGAGGAAATGCAATAGAAAAAGAGTCAGACAAAAGAGAGATGATTGACTACTGAACTTGGTTTCTGTGGCAGTTGTGGAAGATTGCCATGAGTTCACCTCTCTCATTTGCCAGATAGTAAGGATAGATATACTGCAGTGTAGACAGACAGAAATATTTGATGAAGTACACAAGAGATAGTGGCTGTGAATATTGACCCCATACACCAGGAGGTAATAGAGAATGTCAAAGAAGTGGTGTATCGCTCTCTATTTATTTGGTGAATCATTCACCATGTGATGAAATATTATTCCCTCTAGTGACAGACCTGCCTGAAGGATCCATCAGGCCAACTGACGAGATGAGCACTGAGGGTACAGGACTACAGTGAGATGGGAACTGAGGCTTCAGTACCAAACTGCATGCAAATGTAATGATGCTGACTGCCTTTCAAGGAATCATTTGGCAGCACACAGCAGTGTGGATGAATTCTTAGTCATTGCTGCATTAAATGACATCACCACCAAACAGATGGAAGATACAGCACAGCTGGAAACCATAGAAGCCTTCAAGGGGAGTAACTGCCCAAAGGAGAATTCCAGTGTTATCCCAGCTCATCTATGGCCATCTATCATGAAGTTTTTTAAGACTCTTCAATGTCTGGTAACCTGGGATTCATGAAGACTGTAAACAAAATCAGATGCACATATTAATGGCTAGGTCTCTATCAATACTTTAGACTCTGTGTAAGCCATTGTAAGGAATGCCAATGATGAAAGTATATTCACAACTGCCTTCAGCACATCTGGTATCAAAACCACCTGCAGCAGCATCACTCCACCATATTGGAATCAACCTCCTGGAGAGGTTATCAAAGCTGACAAACAGGAATCAATGGATAATAGTCTGCACTGACTACCTCATCCACTAAGCTGTCATTATAGCTGTGGAAACTGTCAAAGTTCCAGAAATTGCAACTTGCAAAATACATTATTTTGAAGCATGGAGCACGCCTGTGACGATCTCTGATTGTGGAAAAGTTATTCAGTCAAGACTATTGTGACACGCCCATCAGATAACAACTCCTACCACCCACAGATGAATGGCCTCACAGAACATTTCAAAAGACACTGGCAGAAATGATCTCAATGTATACTGATGTTGAACAGAGAGATTGAGATACATTACTGCCAGCCCTGTAATTCATACACAACACAGCAAAGCAGGACACTACATGCTTCACACAATACTTTCTGCTCAACAATTGTGTGGCCAAAACAACAATGTATATCCTGTTCCCATTTCAATTGGACAGTACTCAGGATGACTACATTAAACAGCTCATCACCTCCCAGGACCATGGAAGGAATATGACTGGCTCACATACGAACCTTGGGTGCACAGAATTTGGACCGAGAATGCTATAATGCCAAGCACTGACCAGTGAGGTACAATGCAGGAGACATAGTTTGGACTTTTATGCCTGTACAGAAAGTAGGACTATTGGAAAGATACTAAAGTGTTACTTTGGGCCATATCATATCCTTCATCATTTTCTGGGCTTCACATATGAAGCAGGATCATGACCTTTCATTAAGAAGATAAAAGACATCGCTCATATCCTCCAGATAAAGCTCTACTGCTGTCCAAAGATGCAGACTGATGGTGGGAAGTTCAAAGAAACTGAAGACTGACTCGATGATTGCAAAGTTTCAATGGGAGGTGCTACCTTTGATGTTCATGATACTGAAGAGCATGTAACAATTCATTCAGGACACAAGAATCTGCCATCTCTGCCACTGACACGATCTAGATCTAGGAAGCTGTAGTTGGCTCCAATGCAGACATGTGAAACAGCGGGTTGCTGTTTCTCCAGGAGAGGGAGCAATGCTGAGAGCTGTGGTGCATGCAGTGTGGTGTAGCAGTTAGTGTTGCCAGTTTGCATGCCGTGTGTCACCAGTTCAAACTGGGTCACCAGCAGTTATTTATTTCATATTTATAATTTCGGGAAGGTTCTTGAAATATCTAATGCTTGTATGTCATGGAATATTCAATGTTTGCATAAACACCAACATCCTGGAATTTTCCATGTTTGTATAAATAGCTGCACTCCCCATACAGATCAGTTCTGTTCTGGCTGTGCACTGGAGTCAGTAACAAATGTACCTTCAGTTTTAAGTGTTATACTTCAATGAGGACCCTGCCTTCAGATTCAGACTTGACTGTGGTTTTTGATGTGACAATATCAGCAGTAGCTTTTCAAAATATGAGTCTTCCAGATAATCCTACCCAACTTCATGTGGTCCTTGCTATGGATGTGCTTTTTTTAGATACACTGGTACGTCAAGAGACTCAAATTAGAGAACAGTGTATCTCCATAACCAGTTCCAAGTGTGACTCTGTTACTATAGTAATCAATAGTGTCATATCCCAATTAAGTGTACTGTCCATAGCTCATTTATCATTTGTTGACACTATAGCTACAATCTATTCCTCCTCCAGCTTTGTAATGATCTCCCATCTGTTTAAAATGATGATTAGAAGATTTCATTAAAGAAGTGTAGTTTTTACTGTTTTAATTTTTCCTGTTGCTTTTTGGATGTACCACAAAAATTCATTAAGTTTAGTGAATCTCACTTTTGATAAGATGCTAAGGTGGTTGCTGCACCTGTTGGACATAAATGACAAAGATCTAGATGCATTTGGTACCTTGAAATGTCTCAGTCACAAGACTGAGCATTTATCCTCAAATTCTACTTGGCCGTTATTTCCACCTGTCTTGAATATGTGTACATTTTTTATGGCTCAGCAATGCCACCACATTTGAAAATAATCAGCTCCATTCATCATGGCAGGGACAGGCTGGTAACAGTAGTATTTAAGACCAGTCGGATTTCCAATTTATGTGATGAGGCAGTGGTCTCTCATGGTGTTTTATACATGTAGCCTACTACCAACCCCAGAGCCATTAGCATTCCACACTGTTGTTCACTCTGGAGTGGAAAAAAAATTATGACCTAACAACAAACAAGGAGGAAATTTTGTGTTCTCATTAGCATGATTTGTTTGATAAGGAAACCAGAATTAATTATGTGCTTTTGAATGTACACCAGAAAATTCACCATTAATCAATCATGCCTAGGAAACATAAGCCAATGATTATTTTAGACTTATCAAAGGAACAGAATTTTGCACAATAGATGCTGTTTTTAAGTCCCCAACATATAAACTTTTCTTGGAGCATCACACCCACATTGTAGTTTATACTGATGGGTCTAAATTAGGGACACAGTCAGCTGCTCTATGGTGGAATTTGTCCTCTAGCTATGATTATTCAAAGAAATCACAGTTTTCAGTGCCAAGTAATATGCTATAGGGAAGTCACTGGAAAAAATGAGTTGCAAATGTGGCACCAAATTACTATTCCAATTTACAAGATACCTTTTAGGTTACTGGTATTCATGGTATATACTTAGCAGGTAAAATGTCCAGATTATCTAGGACACCATTCTCTGCCTACAGTGTCAGAAGAGGAAGGTGCCATTCTGATGGGAACTAAGACGTGGAAATTCATGGAAATGTAACAACAGCTGATGTGGATAAGGATGCTTGGTGGGGATACTGTGGCACAATAACTATCCCATTATGGTAATTTGAGGTGTGGGATCATCTGTCAATGGGAGAACATTGATTGAGACTGACAAGCAACAAGCTGCAGTTGATAGAGCTAACAATTTGGCCACAGTGTTCCTTCTACTACCCACTGAGAGCAGATAACATGATTTTAATGCAGCACCAGAAATGGCACAGTCCCATAATGAGTGGGTTCTGCCTGCCCTGAAAGGCAAAGGTGTCTGTGACAGTCAGGTAACTGTAGGCCACACATTTAAACAGTATGTATGTGAAAAGAGGGTAGTAATTTGTTTACCATTCACTCATGCCTCTATTTTAATGGCAGTGACACAAATTTAAGTGTGGTAATTGAAAGTTGGCAGAGGATGCATTTAATTTAGGAGTAATTATTTACAATGATTGTTCAAGCAATTTGTATAATGTTTGTTGTTCTACCTTACTTGTTGGGTACAAGATTAATGTGCTTACACAGTGACACTCTGATCATACCTTTTCTTTATCTACTTTTTAATCTGCAGTGACAATGAAACATTTGTGCCAGATTTGGATTTGAACCCAGATTCCCTGCTTACCAAAACCAGTCACTTAATTGTTAGGCTGGCTAAGCATGCTTGCAAGCCTGCTCAAACTTTCATTGTCACTGATTTTTTCAACTATCATTTTCATCTACACTGAAGAGCCAAAGAAACTGGTACACCTGCCTAACATTGTTTAGGGCCCCCGCAAGCACGTAGAAGTGCTGCAACATGACCTGGCATGGACTTGACTAATGTCTGAAGTAGTGCTGGAGGGAACTGACACTATGAATCCTGCAGGGCTGTCCATAAATCCGTAAGAGTATGAGGGGGTGGAGATCTCTTCTGAACAGCATGTTACAAGACATCCCAGATACGCTCAATAATGTCCATGTCTGGGGAGTTTGGAAGCCAGAGAAGTGTTTAAACACAGAAGAGTGTTCCTGGAGCCACAATGGACATGTGGGGTGTCGCATCATTCTGCTGGAATTGCCCAAGTCCGGCGGAATGCACAATGGACATGAATGGATGCAGGTGATCAGACAATATGCTTACGTTCGTGTCACTATCCAGAGTCTTATCTAGATGTGTCAGGGGCCCCATACCACTCCAACTGCATATGCCCCACACCATTACAGAGCGTCTATGAGCTTGAACAGTCCCCTGCTGCCATGCAGGGTCCATGGATTAATGATGTCACCATACCCATACATGTCCATTTGCTCAATACAATTTGAAATGAGACTTGTCTGACCAAGCAATATGTTTCCAGTAATCAACTGTCCAATACCAGTGTTCACGGACCCAGGTGAGGCGTAAAGCTTTGTGTCATACAGTCACCAAGAGTACATGAGTGTGCTTTCGGCTCCAAAAGCACATAGCGATGATGTTTCATTGAATGGTTGACATGCTGACTCTTGTTGATAGCCCAGCACTGAAATCTGCAGCATTTTGTGGAAGGGTTGCACTTCTATCACACTGAACAATTCTCTTCAGTTGTTGTTGGTCCCATTCTTGCAGGATCTTTTTCCGGCTGCAGCGATGTTGGAGATTTGATGTTTTAGCAGATTTCAGACATTAACAGTACAGTTGTGAAATGCTCGTATGGGAAAATCCCCACTTCATTGCTACCTTGGAGATGCTGTGTCCCATCGTTTGTGTATTGACAGTAACACCACATTCAAACTCATTTAAATTTTGATAACCCGCCATTGTAGCGGCAGTAACCAATCTAACAACTGCGCCAGACACTTGTCTTATACAGGTGATGCCAACTGCAGTCCCATATTCTGCCTGTTTACATATCTCTGTATTTTAATATGCATGCCTATATCAGTTTTTTTGGTACTTCAGTGTACTATTGCCAGGGTTTTCCCCACAGAGTATGTAAGAAGAAGAAGAAGACTATGGTTTACCTTGCCACAAATGAATTAAATAATTCATGAAAAATTAATTAAATAATTCATTTCATATAACTATTCCCTCTTGAAACAATCCTTTCTTATCTACTAGTCATTTTCCCACAGCTTCACCTACATGTGCATTTCAAACATACATTGAACAGATCTCCTCCTGCCCCCTTTCTGTGTCCAACCCTCCCTCTGTCTGTTTCTTTCCTCCTGCCTCCACTTTCCTTATCTGGCCATCACTTGTCCCACTCTGGCTATCCTCACTGTGATTCAACTCATCTCTTTCACCCATGTCTCTGTGTCCACCTTCTCCTGCCGCACCCCCTCTCCCTTTCTCACTGCGTGTGTACTCATCTCTTCCATCCCTGTCCCTCTGTTCACCTCCTCCTGCTCCCACTCTCCCTAACTGTTCTTCACATACTGTCCCCCCTCGTCCTATCCTCACCTCTTCCTCCCCTGTCTCACTGTCCATCTGTCCCTCCACCATCTGTGTCCTCCTTCCCACCTCCCTGCAACTGTTTCCTTGTCTCTGACCATGACCTCCTCCCCACCTACCACCACCTATTTCCGTAGTTCCCTTATCTCTCTGTCCACCTCTTCCTCCTCCCTTCTCTTTTTGTTCAGCTCCTCCTTCCCCCTTATCTCTGTCCATCTTTTCCCCACCCTCCCTCAGTCCATCTCCTCCTGCCCCCCCTCATTAACCATCTCCTCTTCCCCCATCCTTCTGTCCATCTCCTTCCCCCCTTGTCCCTCTGCCCATCTCTCCCCATTCCCTACCTGTCTCTTCCCTCCTTCCTCCCTCTCTTTGTTTCTCATCTCCTCCTCCTCTCTCTGTCTAACCCCTCTTAATTCCCCCACTTTGTACATCCCCTCCTGAGCCCTCTCTTCCTATCCATCCCCTACTGTCCCCCCTCTTTCCATCCCTTCCTCAATCCATCTCAGTCTTCCCTCTGCCAATGACATTTGCTCATGTGGTTCCTGCAAAACAGGTTAATAAAGTAGGCCGATACTACTCCCACAACATGTCTGTTGTGCAGGGCAGCCATAATTTTCTCTCCTGTGCCATCCTCTTCATCTCAGAGTAGCACTTGCAACCTACATCTTCAATTATTTGATGGATGTATTCCAATCTCTGTCTTCCTCTACAGCTTTTACCCTCTAAAGCTCCCTCTAGTAAGATAGAAGTTATTCCCTGATGCCTTAAAAGATGTCCTTATCATACTGTCCCTTCTTCTTGTCAATGTTTTTCATATTCTCCTTTCCTCTTCAATTCTGCACAGAACCACCTATTTCCTTGCCTTATCAGTCCACCTAATTTTCAACATTCATCCATAGCACCACATCTCAAATGTTTTGATTCTCTCCTGTTCTGGTTTCCCCACAGTCCAAGTCTACTACCACACAATGCAGTGCTCCAAACGTACATTCCCAGAAATTTCTTCCTCAAATTAAGGCCTATATTTGATACTAGCAGACATCCCTTGGCCAGGAATGCCCTTTTTGCCAATGCTGGTCTGCTTTTGATGTCCTCCTTGCTCCATCAGTCATTGGTTAATTTGCTGCCCAGGTATCTATCTTGTGACAATCAATCCTTATATTAAACCTCTTGCTGTTCTCATTTCAACTACTTCTCATTACTTTCATCTTTCTACAATTTACACTCAATCTATATCTGCTCTCAGAATATGGATTGAGAGTAAACCATTCAGCAGATCTTGTAATTCTTCTTCACTTTCACTCAGGATAGCAATGTCATCAGCAAATATTACCACTGATATCCTTTCACCATGAATTTTAATTCCGTTCTTGAAACTCTCTTTCACTTTCATCAGTGCTTCTTTGATGTACAGACTGAACACTAGGAGCAAAAGACTACATGCCTGTCTCACACCCTTTCTAATTCAAGCACTTCATTCATTCTTCCACTCATGCTCTTGGCTCTTGTACATGTTGTGTATTATCTATCTCTCCCTATCTCTACCCCTATTTTCCTCAGAATTTCATACATCTCGCACCATTTGATGTTGTCTAACACTTTTTCCTGGTTGACAAATCCTATGAAAGTGTCTTGATTTTTCTGTAGTCTTGCTTCCATTATCAACCGCAACATCAGAACTGCCTCTCTGATGCCTTTACCTTTCCTAAAGCCAAACTGATTGTCATCTAACACATCCTCAATTTTCTTTTCCATTGTTCTGTATATTATTCTTGTCAGCAACTTGGATGCAAGAGCTATTAAGCTGTTTGTGGAGCCTTCAGAATTGTGTGGATCATATTTTTCCAAAAGTCAGATGGTAGATCACCAGACTCATACATTCTAAATACCAACATGAATAGCCATTTTGTTGCCGCTTCCCTGAATGATTTTAGAAATTATGATGGAATATTATCTATCCCTTCTGCCTTATTTGATCTTAAGTCTTTCAAAGACCTTTTAAAGTCTGATTGTAATACTGAATCTCCTCTCTCTTCCCTATTGACTCCTATTTGTTCTTGTATCGGATCAGACAAGTCTTCCCTCTATAGAGGCCTTCAACATACTCTTTTCACTTATCCACTCTCTCATCTGCATTTAACAGTGGAATTCCTGTTACACTCTTAATTTTACCACCCTTACTTTTAATTCCACTGAACATTGTTTTGACTTTCCTATATGCTGTCAGTCCTTCCAAAAACCATTTCTTTTTTGATTTCTTCACATTTTTCATGCAGCAATTTGGTCTTAGCTTCCCTGCACTCCTATTTATGTCATTCCTCAGTGACTTGTATGTCTATATTTCTGAATTTCTGTGAACATTTTTGTACTTCCATCTTTGCCCTATCAACTGAAATATTTCTTCTGTTACCCATGGTTTCTTTGCAATTACCCTTCTTTGTATCTATGTGTTTTTTTTTCTTCAACTTCTATGACTGCCCTTTTTAGAGATGTCCATTTCTCTTCAAATGAACTGTCTACTGAGCTATTTCTTATTGCAATATCTACAGCCTTAGAGAACTACAAGCATATTTCTTCATTCCAAGTACTTCTGTACTGCTCATCTTTGTGTACACATTAGGAGCTGAAAAACCAGTTTTTGCCTGTATTTCTGATCATATGGGAGCTGGGAGCTTCTAACCCTCACAGAGCTGATTCTCATGGGGCAAGCAGTATTTGTGCCTAATTCAGTTGAACACAATCCAGTGGTTTAAAAGGAAATGCTGGATTTACACACATAACATATATTTTAGCCATTTCCTCAAGGCTTTGCCCACGTTCAGCACACATATTGAACACACCTTCTGGCTGCCTGTGCTGCTGTCATCCCTCTGTTGAACTCAAACAGAAGAATACATCAGAAATCTTCTGATTTCTCCACTTGGCACTCCATTTTATGGCATCCACAGCCTTACTCACTATTCCCAAATGACAAAATGACAATATGTTTATTCAAATAGCAACAGTAAACTACAAATAAAAAATGACCATCTATATATAAACCCATAACAACTGGAATATCTACATACAAAACAAAAACACTATGAAGTTATGCACCAATATAATAGATACAGACGAGCCTATTCCCCATGATTTCGCCCGCATACATGTTGACACATATACTGCATCCATCTCCTCCTCCCCCCTCTCTGCTGTCACCTCTTTCTCCCAAATCTCTCACTGCAGAGGATGTGGAGCATTCATTTATTCCAATCTGTAAATGAAGTGTACAGAACTTCAAAGTTGAAAATTGTCTAAAGCTTTACCAACACTGTATTGACTGCTGAAGTGTATTTTCCCATGGAATATGCTCCATGTAATATGTATAGCAAGAGTTGGTCAATCTTCTCAACCACCATCTCTCTGTCAACCTCACTTTCCATGGTCTCTCTGTCTATTTTTTCCTTCCCACCTCTCTGTGTCCATCTTCACTACCTCATCCTTTCCTTATCAATTTCTATTTCCTCCTCCCCTAACTATGACCATATCCTCCTCCCCCTCTCTATGACCAGCCCTTTCCCCCCTTTCCCCCCACACTCCTCTTTTTCTTTGTCCATCTCCTTCTGTCCCTCCCTCTCTCTCTGTTGATCCCCTCCTCACTCCTCACTGTGTCCATCTCTTCTTCCTCCTGTCTCCCTGTCCATTTCATCCTCCCACTTCTATCTGTCCATCTCCTCTGCCCCCTCTCTCTGACCATGTATTTTCTCCCCCTGCCTCTCACCACAGCCTCCTCCTCCCTCCCCTCTTTTTTCCACCCACCCACTACCTCTCTACACCTTCACCTGCCTTCTACATCACACCTTCTGCCCCTCTCTCTCTGCCCATCCCCTCCTCTATCCATCTCAACCTTATTCCTGCTGTGCCTGTCACAAGTATAGCCCTGGCAAAACAGGACGGCAAAACAAAGCAATGTGCTGGGCAGTTTACGTGGGGGTCCGGAAAACTGTATCCTGCCCCTGATGTACAGACTGACAGCAAAGCAGGTCGATGAAGCAGGCAGATACTACTTTGCACAAAACGCCTGTTGTAAAGGGCAGCGTACACATCATATGCTGTAAAAAACATTTTTTTCCCATATCTCCACTTTTACGGGAGCTGATATTCGTGACATGTGCTGTTCGTGTGCCAAATTTGGTTGAAATCAATCTAGGTGTTTGGGAAGAAATAATGGACCCACACATACCCTATTATATTTATAGGTCTGGATTTCAAATGTTGTAGTTGTGGTAACTCACCTTAACAAGAACATATAATTGTGCTGCCTCATAAATAGTATGAAAATATTTAAAAACACTAATTCCAATACACGGACCCACCAGATTAGCTCAGAGTGCTAATGCACTGCTTCCTGGACTCAGGTAGGTGCACTGGTCCTGGATCAAATCCACCCAGTGGATTCATGATGTGGGCCGGTGTGCCGGTCAGCCTGGATGTGGTTTTTAGGCGGTTTTCCACATCCCACTAGTTGAATACCGGGCTGTTCCCCACATCCCGCCTCAGTTACACGACTCACAAACATTTGTAACACATTCGCACTCTTTCATGGTTTACACTAGACGCAGACAGCTGGGATAAACTGATTCCATCCCGGGAGTATGGGGTGATGGCAGCAAGGGCTATGCAGCCACCCCTTTAAATTAACCATGCCAAATCCGACTGTAGGAATGCTGACCCTGTGAAAACTGCGGCACAAGGCATGCGTAAAAGAAAGAAAAAGGAAGACTAACTCCAATACACCTTAAAATTGTCTAAAGCTTTTCCTAAATCTTGTATCACTGGTGACATCATCCAGTTAAAATTCAATAACTTCAATGACAAGTTTTGTACAAATAACTTTAAGAGACACAACAGCACTGTATTTTACAAATAGCTGGACAAAGAAATTGTACAAGACAGTCACTTTTGGATAATGATGTATTTACTTTTGTGCTACTCACTTTGGTGTGATGGAAGCAAGAGATTCTTCATCCAGCCATTGGACTAAATGCATGATATCATGTGGATCATGAGGTGGTGGGTAAATTTTTTCCTCCAGCACTTCTTGTTCACAGTGGCAGAATGCTGTTGATAAATGAACTATTACCTGTTAGAGGGAAAAGAGAGTCATATATTATATTTTAATACAATGTCTTTGGTGAATTATTTGGATTTAAACAAGTACTTAAGTTACACTAAGATCGAATAACTGTTGGTTGGTTTGGGGAAGGAGACCAGACAGCGTGGTCTTCGGTCTCATCGGATTAGGGAAGGAAGTCGGCCGTGCCCTTTCAGAGGAACCATCCCGGCATTTGCCTGGAGTGATTTAGGGAAATCACGGAAAACCTAAATCAGGATGGCCGGATGAGGGATTGAACCATTGAGTAACTGTAATTACACTAAAATTAGGTGATTTTTGGTATCAATGACTTCAGAGGAAAAAAAGGAATAAGACACTGAAAATACAGCCCCTGAAAATTAAGAGCATGTGATTTAATTCTAGAAACTCAGGCACAATAAAGTATTAATCTGTGTAGGGATTAAAAATGTAATAAAAAGTTGTCTTGTTTGCAGCACATTTTTCTTTTGCATTCATATGACTTTGACCAGTTAATTCAACTTTGGAGGAGTCATTTCATTTCATTTATTTCATCCACTGGATTCATTACATGCTTAAATACTGTACTGAATATAGGATAAGTCAAATTTGAGAAAGAAGAAGAAGAAGAAGATGATGATGATGAAGAAGAAGCATTTTCCAACTTAACAGATTTGCACACACATTCTGGCAACTGGCTAATGTGCTCAGTATGGTATGTGACTACCTCTGGCAGCAATCAGGCCAAACAACAATGGGGTGTGCTGTGAATGATGTCATTAGTCTCATGCTGAGGTACTAAAGTCCATTCATCCTGCAGAGCTACTCGCAGTCTTGGAGAGTGGTTGGTGGATGCTGATGTGATGCAAGCTGTCTCCCTTGTGCATGCCAGACATTTTCTATGGGATTCAAATTGGGAGAGTGAGCAGGCCATGCCATTCATGCAGTATTTTCCATTTCCAAGAAAGCATCAACCACCTGTGCTCTATGATTTTGAGCATTAACATCCATCAATACGATGCCTGGGCCCACAGCACTTTGCAACAACCACAAATGAGGTCTCAAGATCTCCTCATGATACCTGACAGCAATTAAACCTTGCTGATTCACCCACACAACTTCATGAAGAGGAGTTTGAGTGGTAAACACAATCCCTGTCCACATGATTAGGGATCCTCCTTAATCATGGTCTCTTTCCACAATATTCTGATCCCGAAATTATGCTCCACATTCCCTCCAGATGCGAATCTATTGTGAATCTCTCTCCAAACTAAATTGGGACTCATCTATTAAAACAATATTGTCCCACTGTTCGACTGCCCAGGTGGCATGTTGATGACTCCATTCTAGACCTTTCCTACTGTGAAGATGCATCAGAGGTAGACAAACAGCATGTCTCCAATAATAAAGGCCACTCTACCAAAGCCTTCTGCACACTGCCTTGATACAACATGTCCAGTGGATGCTGTGAGCTCACATGGCAGTTGCCCTGCAGTACTAAGATGGTGATGTCATACCAATGGAGTCAAATAACGGTCTTCTCTTCTGAAGTCACATGTGGTCAGCCCTGCCCTGGTCTTTGGGATACAGCTTTAGTCTCTATAAACCGTTGCCACATCTGAGAAACAACAGAATGATTCACATTAAGCCATAGGACCAAATCAGTTTGTTACTGTCCTACTTCCTTTCTTTCTATGGCCCTCCACCACAGAGAATATGGTACGCATCTTCTCTGTGCCATACTGCACCATGCTGTGACTGTGTACACAGTGATTGTAGATGTGGGGCTACCCAGCAAACACTACCATGTTTCATAGGTGCCCTGACATCATCATTGGCATGGTTGTCCATTGGCCGGAATGCCATTTTCCATGTAGAACATGATCGTATGGAATCTGGTTGACAGTTTGTATGATGTTATAGTGAATTAGATACATAATGGGGAAATATCAATTTGTTGCTTTAATTTTGGAAATCAGTGTATGTAATGAATATGGTCTTGGCAAAACGTTAAAGAAGGGCTGCAAAGTCAAGATTATTCCCATGCTTTTAGAAGCATTATAAATGTGACAAACTCAAAAAGCAAAACAGGAAATGTGAAAATAAAAGAAACAGCAAGCTAGTATTAGTTACTGTGAGGCCTACTAGGACCTGTGGAAACAAATGTGATAGCTTCTATGAAAACTGCAGGAAAATCACTAAGAGTGGTAATGTATGTGTAAACTGTGAGACAAACTTTCACTTTCGATGTGCAAAGGTATACTGCTCATAGAAACAATTCAAGAACTTTACAAATATGTGGAAGTGTAATATGTATATTGATATCATAAATAGGCCCACAAGTATTCCAATAACAAACAATTTAAAGTGCTTAGTGATGACAGTGCCTTTGTAGATCATACTAAATATATGCAAATACTGCAAGTTGCAGAAGCTCTTGTTGGAAGCACTACTACTTGTAAACCTCAGTGTGACATTCAAATTCCACATGGTGCTGTTCCTGCACCTCAAAATACCCACCAATATGATTCAGACTGTAATCACTTGAGGGAGCTTGTGATTCTTGCTGACAGTCACAGGTATGAGATCACTTCTCGTGTAACTGAAATGCAGAAACTGTGAGGGCAGCAGGTTTCGTCAAACCTGGTGCATCTCTATCTCACACAAGGAAACATATTCATTCAGAGGGAATTAGTCACTTGTTGAAGGATTTCATTATACTGTCTGGTGGCTCAAATGATGTGTACAGGAATGAAACATTAGTAGCATTCCAAGAACTAACAGAGTACTTGCTGTATCTGGGACAGACAAATGTCATGTATGTAAACATTCCACACTAATACAACTTATCACCATGGTTATGTGTGAACAGGGAGATTAGAATTGCAAATAAACAGTTCTCAAATATAAGAAAACATTTTTCAAGTGTTAATGTTCTGGATATCTGAGGCATTGGTCAAAGGTTTCATGCTTCACATGGCCTTCATTTAATTGGCTTTG
The DNA here is from genome assembly GCF_021461385.2 of Schistocerca piceifrons. Taxonomy (NCBI): domain Eukaryota; kingdom Metazoa; phylum Arthropoda; class Insecta; order Orthoptera; family Acrididae; genus Schistocerca; species Schistocerca piceifrons. Next base: position 584,125,572 of record NC_060140.1, on the reverse strand, counting down.
AAAAAATTAGTAATGCAAAAAGTAGTCAAAACAATAAATGCTATGCAATCATTATATGTCAAATGCAAAAAATGCTGTATCACCTTCTACCACGTCTTCTGGTGACTTTGGTGGTCAAAATAAATGTAAGAAGACTTCATAATGAAAAGGTGGTTGCCAATCACCATACAGTGGAGATGCTGAGTCACAAAAAGGCACAGCAAGAAGACTGTTGGAAAGTTACAGTGGAGATGCTGAGTCACAGATAGACACAGCAAAAACACTTTCGGAAAGTTAGCTTTTGGCCAACAAGGCCTTTTTCAAAAATACAAAATGTAGACACTCACACATACTCATGCAAATACAACTTACACATACGACTACAGTCTATGGCAGCTAGAGCCAGACTACAAGCAGCACTGCATTGTGAGAGAAACAACTGGGTGGGGGTAAGGAGGAGGCTGGGGCAGCGAGGGGGAAGGATAGCAGGGTAGGGGTGGGGACAGTAAAGTGATGCTGACTGCATGCAGGGACGAGGTGGAGAGTAGGGCAGCTAAGTGCAGTCGGGAGGTTAGATGGAGGGTGGGGAGGGGGGGGGGGGGGGGGGCAGGTAGCAGGTACCGAAAAAGAGGAGAGACTAAAAAGACTGGGTGTGTCAGTGGAATAGAGGGCTGTGTAGTGCTCGAATGACAACAGGGCAGGAGCTAGATGGATGAGGACAATGACTAACAAAAGTTGAGGCCAGGAGGGTTAAGAGAATGAAGGATATACAGCAGAGAGAGTTCCCACCTGTGCAATTCAGAAAAGCTGGTGTTGGGGGGAGAATCCAGATGGCACAGGCTGTGAAACAGCCATTTAAATGAAGGACACCATGTTGAGCAGCATGCTCAGCAACAGGGTGGCCCAGTTGTTTCTTGGCCAAAGTTTGTCAGTGGCCATTCATGCAGACATACAGCTTGTTGGTTGTTGTGCACACATAGAATGCAACACACTGATTGCAGCTTAGCTTGTAGATCACTTGACTGGTTTCACAGGTACCCTGACTTTTAATGGGATAGGCAACGTTAGTGACTGGACTGGAGTGGGTGGTGATGGGAGGAAGTATGGGACAGATCTTGCATCAATATCTGTTACGGGGATATGAGCCATGAGGCAAGGGGTTGGAGGCAGGGGTTGTGTAGGGGTGGACAAGGATATTGTTTGGGTTATTTGGGCAGCAGAATACCACTGTGGGAGGGGTGAGAAGGATAGTGGGTTGGACATTTTTCATTTCAGGGTATGATGAGAGGTAGTCGAAACCCTGACAGAGAATGTAGTTCAGTTGCTCCAGTCCTAGGTGGTACTGAGTCACGAGGGGAGTGCTCCTCTGTGGGTGGATGGTGGGACTTTGGGACGTGTTAGGTAACTGAAGAGATAAAGCACAGGAGATCTCTTCAGAATGAGATTTTCACTCTGCAGCAGAGTGTGCGCTGATATGAAACTTCCTGGCAGATTAAAACTGTGTGCCGGACCGAGACTCAAAATCGGGACCTTTGCCTTTTGCGGGCAAGTGCTCTACCACTTGCCCGCGAAAGGCAAAGGTCCCGAGTTCAAGTCTCGGTCCGGCACACAATTTTAATCTGCCAGGAAGTTTCACAGGAGATCTGATTTTGTACAAGGTTGGGAGGGTAGCTACAACCTGTAAAGGTCTGAGTGAGACTCTTGGTATAGTTTAAAAGGGATTGCTCATCACTACAGACACACAGCCATGGTTCGCTAGGCTGTATGGAAAGGACTTCTTGGTATGGAATGGGTGGCACCTGTCAAAGAGGAAGTATTGCTGGTGGTTGGTAGATTTGATATGGACAGAGATATTGATATAGCCATCTTCGAGGTGGAGGTCAACATCGAGGAAGTTGGCTTGATGGACTGAATAGGACCAGGTGAAGCAAATGGGGGTGAAGGTGTTGAGGTTCTGGAGGAATGTGGATAGGGTGTCCACACCATTGATCCAGATCATAAAGATATCATCAATGAATCTGAACCAGGTGATAGGTTTGGGATCCTGGATGTTAGAAGGGTTCCTTTAGGTGGCCCATGAGTGGCTTGGCATAGGATGGTGCCATGCAGGTGCCCATAGCCGTATCCTGGATTTGTTTGTAGGTAATGTCTTCAAAGGAGAAGTAATTGTGGGTGACTAGAAAGGAGGTGGTTCATTTGTAATCTGTCGGGCATTGGGAAAGGTGTGTTCAATAGCAGTGAAGCCATGGGCATTAGGGATGTTAGTGTAAAGGGAGGTGGTACCAATAGTGACAAGCAGGGCACCGTGTGGTAAAGGAACAGGAACTGAGGAGAGTTGATGGAGGAAGTGGTTGTTATCTTTTATGTATGAGGATAGGTTTTGGGTAATACGCTGAAGGGGTTGCTCCATGAGAGCAGAGATTCTCTCAGTGGGGGCATAGTAACTGGCTGCAATGGGGTATCCTGGGTAGTTGGATTTTTGGACTTCAGGGAGCATTTGGAATGTAGGAGTGCGGGGAATGGTAGTGGTAAAGATAGAGCTGGACTCCAGTGAGAGGTTCTGGGATCAGGCTAAGGATTTGAGGAGAGACTGGAGATCCTGCCGGATTTCTGGAATGGGGTCACTGTGGCAGGGTTTCTGGGTGGTTGAGTCTGATAGCTACTGCGGAGTCCTTCTGCCAGGTAATCCTTGCTGTTAAAAACAACAGTGGTGGGTGGATTGTGGATCTTTCTATGGATGTAAAGTCAGTTTAAATGTTGAGAGATTTGGGAAATGATGGTGAGGCAGCGTTCAAAGTTAGGAAACCTTGGAAAGTTAACAGGAAGTGATTTGGGAGCAGTGGCGGTGGATCACAGTTGAATGGAGGAGTTACCTATGTCAGGTAGGGTTTAACATTCGTCTTTGGTTGAGTTGGATTGGTAGAGTTGGTGGCGAAAAAGCGTTTCCATTGTAGGGACTGAGAGGGTCTTTAACAAGTCGTGCACTATAGAATGAGGGGGGGGGGGGGGGGGGCAAAAAGTGAGTCTACATCTACATCTACATTTATACACTGCAATCCACCCAACAGTGTGTGGTGGAGGGTTCTTTACGTGCCACTGTCATTACCTCCCTTTCCTGTTCCAGTCACTTATGGTTCGCGCGAAGAACGACTGCCGGTAAGCCTCCGTGCGCACTCGGATCTCTCTAATTTTACATTCGTGATCTCCTCGGGAGGTATAAGCAGGGCAATATATTCAATACCTCATCCAGAAACGCACCCTCTTGAAACCTCTTGAAAGCTTGCTAGCTACACCACAATGCAGAGCGCCTCTCTTGAAGAGTCTGCCATTTGAGTTTGCTAAACATCTCTGTAACACTATCACGCTTACCAAATAATCCAGTGATGAAATGCACCACTCTTCTTTGGATCTTCTCTATCTCGTCTGTCAACCCCACCTGGTACAGATCCCAAACTGATGAGCAATACTCAAGTATAGGTCGAACGAGTGTTTTGTAAGCCACCTCCTTTGTTGATGGACTATATTTTCTAAGGACTCCCCGAATGAATCTCAACTTGGCACCCACCTTACCAACAATTAATTTTATATGATCATTCCACTTCAAATCGTTCTGTACACATACTCCCAGATATTTTACAGAAGTAACCCCTACCAGTGTTTGTTCTGCTATCATATAGTCATACAATAAAGGATCCTTCTTTCTATGTATTCGCAATACATTACATTTGTCTATGTTAAGGGTCAGTTGCCACTCCCTGCACCAAGTGCCTATCCACTGCAGATCTTCCTGCATTTTGCTGCAATTTTCTAATGCTGCAACTTCTCTGTATACTACAGCATCATCCGTGAAAAGCCGCATGGAACTTCCGACACTATCTGCTAGGTCATTTATATATGTTGTGAAAAGCAATGGCCCCATAACACTCCCCTGTGGCACGCCAGAGGTTACTTTAATGTCTGTAGACGTCTCTCCATTGAGAACAACACACTATGTTCTGTTTGCTAAAATCTCTTCAATCCAGCCACCCAGCTGGTCTGATATTCAGTAGGCTCTTACTTTGTTTATCAGGCGACAGTGTGGAACTGTATCGAACGCCTTCCGGAAGTCAAGTCCACCTGGGAGCCTATATCTAATATTTTCTGGGTTTAATGAACAAATAAAGCGAGTTGGGTCTCACCCGATCACTGTTTCCGGAATCCGTGTTGATTCCTACAGAGTAGATTCTGGGTTTCCAGAAATGACACAATACTCGAGCGAAAAACATATTCTAAAGTTCTACAACAGATCGATGTCAGACATATAAGCCTATAGTTTTGCACATCTGCTCGATGACCCTTCTTGAAAACTGGAACTACTTGTGCCCTTTTCCAATCATTTGGAACCTTCCGTTCCTCTAGAGACTTACAGTACACGGCTGTTAGAAGGGAGGCAAGTTCTTTCGCATACTCTGTGTAGAATCGAACTGGTATCCTGTCATGTCCACTGGACTTTCCTCTGTTGAGTGATTTCAGTTGCTTTTCTATTCCTTGGACACTTATTTTGATGTCAGCCATTTTTTCGTTCGTGCAAGGATTTAGAGAAGGAACTGCTGTGCGGTCTTCCTCTGTGAAACAGCTTTGGAAAAAGGTGTTTAGTATTTCAGCTTTAAGCATGTCATCCTCTGTTTCAATGCCATTATCATCCCAGAGTGTCTGGATATGCTGTTTCAATCCACTTACTGATTTAACATAAGACCAGAACTTCCTAGGATTTTCTGCCAAGTCGGTACATAGAATTTTACTTTCGAATTCACTGAACACTTCATGTGTAGCCCTCCTTACGCTAACTTTGATATCATTTAGCTTCTGTTTTGTCTGAGAGGTTTTGGCTGCGTTTAAATTTGGAGTGAAGCTCTCTTTGCTTTCGCAGTAGTTCCCTAAATTTGTTGTTGAACCATGGTGGGTTTTTCCCGTCCCTCACAGTTTTACTCGGCACATACCTATCTAATACGCATTTTACGATTACTTGAACTTTTTCCATAAACACTCAACATTTTCAGTGTTGGAACAGAAATTTGTTTTGATCTGTTACTTAGTCTGAAATCTGCCTCCTATTACTCTTGCTAAACAGATAAACCTTCCTCCCTTTCTTTTTTTTCCTAATTATTTCCATATTCAGGGATGCTGCAACGGCCTTATTATCACTGATTCCTTGTTCTGCACTTACAGAATCAAAAAGTTCAGGTCTGTTTGTTATCAGTAGTTCCAAGATGTTATCTCCATGAGTCGGTTCTCTATTTAATTGCTCGAGGTAATTTTGGATAGTGCACTCAGTATAATGTCCCTCGATGCTCTGTCCCTACCACCTGTCCTAAACATCTGAGTGTCCCAGTCTATATCAAGTAAATTGAAATTTCCACCTAAGACTATAACATGTTGAGGAAATTTATGTGAAATGTATTCCAGATTTTCTCTCAGTTGTTCTGCCACTAATGCTGCTGAGTCGGGAGGTCAGTAAAAGGAGACAATTATTGACCTAGCTTGGATGCTGAGTATAGCCTCCACCCATAATTATTCACAGGAACTATCCACTTCTATTTCACTACAGGATAAACTACTACTAACCGTGACAAACATGCCACCACCGGTTGCATGCAGTCTATCCTTTCTAAACACCGTCTGTGCCTTTGTAAAAATTTCGGAAGAATTTATCTCTGGCTTCAGCCAGCTTTCCGTACGTATAATGATTTCAGCTTCGGTGCTTTCTATCAGCGCTTGAAGTTCCGGTACTTTACCAATGCAGCTTCGACAGTTTACAATTATAATACCAATTGCTGCTTGGTCCCCGCATGTCCTGACTTTGCCCCACACCCTTTGAGGCCGTTGCCCTTTCTGTACCTGCTCGTGGCCATCTAATCTATAAAACCGCCCAGTCCATGCAACACAACCCCTGCTACCTGTGTAGCTGCCTGCTGTGTGCAGTGGATTCCTGAACTATCCAGCGGAACCCGAAACCCCACCACCCTGTGGCGCAAGTCGAAGAATCTGCTGCCCACATGGTTGCAGAACCGTCTCAGCCTCTGATTCAGACCCTCCACTCGGCTCTGTACCAAAGGTCCGCAGTAAGTCCTGTCGATGATGCTGCTGATGGTGAGCTCTGCTTTCATCCTGCTAGTGAGACTGGCAGTCTTCACCAAATCAGATAGCCGCTGGAAGCCAGAGAGGATTTCCTCTGATCCATAGTGACACACATCATTGGTGCTGGTGCTGACATGAGCGACCACCTGCAGGTGGGTGCACCCTGTACGCTTCATGGCATCTGAAAGGACCCTTTCCACATCTGGAATGACTCCCCCCGGTATGCACACAGAGTGCACATTGGTTTTCTTCCCCTCCCTTGCAGCCATATCCTTAAGGGGACCCATTACGCACCTGACATTGCAGCTCCCAACTACCAGTAAGCCTACCCTCTGCAACCGCCCAGATCTTGCAGACTGAGGGGCAACCTCTGGTACACGACTAGCAGCCATGTCCAGCCGAAAATCAGTATCAGCCGGAGACTGAGCCTGAAACCGGTTCGTCAGACAAACTGAAGAGGCATTCTGTTCAGCCCTCTGGAATGTCTTTTGCCCCCTGCCACACCTCAAGACGACCTCCCACTCTACCACAGGTGAGGGGTCAGCCTCAATGTGGGCAGTGTCACGGGCAGCCAAGGCCGTAGTCCAATCAGGGGATGCATGGGACGAGCTGGCCCTCCCCAACAAACCCCCATCCGGACCCCCACAGTGACGCCCATTGGCAACAGCCTCAAGCTGTGTGACCGAAGCCAACACTGCCTGAAGCTGGGAGCAAAGGGATGTCAACTCAGCCCGCATCCAAACACAGCAATCCTTTTGAAAGAACTGATATCTCTTTGGGATTAAGGCATTTGAAGGAAAGGTTCATTACTGTGTTTCAGGTCTGTTTAGGCTCTGGATTCTGTGTGGTGGTGGAAGGGAGATTTGGAAGTTGGGGTAAATGTAGTAGGTCTGTAAGACAAGGTTTGTCAGCTATGAGGGGCTGTGGAAGAGGTTTGGAGGTTGATGTAGATGTGGTGTACAGTGGTAGTCCAAGGCAGGAGTAGGAAGTGAGCAAGTTGGAGAGTTTTTGGAGGTGGCATTGTGCATGTTGCTCTAGTTCCTTGACAGCAAGAGCTTCAATGTGTGTTATGGAATCCTGGAATTTGGGATTGCATAGCAGGAGAATTTTACAGATGGAGAGAAGGTATTGCAAGGAGGTTTGGGCCTGACCAATATGGTTTTCCAGGACTATAGTGGTGAAGGTTGGATTGGTAGAATCTGACAGATGTTGGTCATTGGGGCAGGAAGGGTGGCGGCCAGAGATGGGTAATTTGATGCTTTGATGCTAAGGCCTTTTGGGGGGGATTCCATTAGCCAAGCAACAATGCAGCAGCCTGCCCTTACCCCTGCTACATGTCCTCTAGTGCTGAGCTACAACTACTCTTCTGCCATCACATAATTTCATTTGCACTCAAATTATGTCTGTTACAGACATCTGTAAATGTAATGTAACCTTTGTCCACAGGCACATCAGCACCAACCAGTTGCTGTGTCAGCCTCTGCAAATACCTTCATTGGATGTGGTTTTGGGGGTGGGGTTTCAAAACACTTCTCTCCCAGCTGTTCAAAGTGGAGCAGCTACCACTCAGTAAATTAGCCCCTCAACTGGCATCACAAGATTGAATACACCCTCTTCTTGTCCTCCCACTATGGAAAATATCCTGACAATACCGGGAAACGAACCTAAGTCCTCCAGATGGCAGTCAACCACACTGACCACTCAGTTACAGAGGCGAACTAACTGTAAGACATCTGTACATTTGTTAATTGAAAAAAAAAAAAAAAAAAAGAATATACCCACCAACTACACTCACTCCAGTTGTGTATCTTCAAGACTGATTCACAGAGCTGTCTCTCGGGGCTTTTATAAGTGTTTAGAATAGCTTCTCACAAGGTGACAACAAAGTGGTATTGTACATTATCAGGAAGTAGAGAATTATTCTTCAGTACCACTGAAAGATCAAACTGAAGCTTTTTCCTTGTAGAAAAAGCAACACCTCAATGCTAGACAAGTGCATTATGAAGTTACACATATAAGACTTAATTTTTGAAGTATAAGACTGAATGCTTGGACTAACTTTTCATTGTCCCACTAAGATAAATTTATTTCCACAGTGTATGTGCGTTATTAATCTAAGAAAGCTATGTTATAGAATATTTTCTCTGTGTTAATTTGTATATTGGGTGAATGTCAACAAAACCTGCAGGGACAGATTTCTGACTTGAAATGGAGGAAAAAAGATCCTATGAACATGTGTCTGGAAATGTTCAGTGCCACGGAAGATGGTGCTGACGAATGAAAGTTCCTCTGACCATATGCTAAGTGTTCCTCATGTGCTGCAAAGTGTGTGACAGACACAGCATACTATAAGCAGTCGAATGATGGTGTTTGTGTATGGTCAAGCAGATGGAAAAGGTCATGAGGCAGAACTCGGTCCTCCAAATCTGGTGTATGCACAGTCTGCCACCTCTCTGCATGTTCATCTCTCTGACAGGATCCATGATCACAAAAATGTCCAAAAAGAGCTTGAAATATTGTGTTATGTAGTTGGTATCTGTGAGGGTGGTTATTTTGACATAGCCATGCTGCCTCTTGATCGTTTTCATGAGATTGGCCTTACACAAACACCATCTCATCTTGTTCCCAACATGATTATTGGATCATTCACACAAGGAACATGTCACATGGCCAGAGGAACTTTTATCTGTAAACATGATATACCATTGCAACAATACATTTCCAGACACATGTTCCTATGGATCTTTTTTCTTCTGTTTCCACTAAGGAATCCATCCTTGCAGTTTGTTGGTTTTTATTAATGTTCAACCTGTGTAGAACTTGTAAGTAGGTAAGTAAGTAAGTAAGTAAGTAAGTAAGTAAATACTTTCTACTCTGATACGAAAAAATATGTTTGGATTAGGTTGTTTCTGTATATTCTCTGCAATTTTAGTGCTAAATTTGGGCAAAAATTTAATAGTGCAGATAGATTGCTAGTAATGATTATTTGACACTTGTTGAGTAGATAGGGAGGCAGCCTAGCACAAATAATTTATCCAAGGAGGTAGTGCTCTATGTTCATCAAGGCTGGCAACTATTTCTTAGTGACCACAGGTAGAGCACATGTTCATTCCAACATTTTTACTTTGAATCCCTACTTTTTTATTGCTTTTTTCCTACCACATTTAAATTGAAATGCTATAGTAAAGAGAAATAATGATGCAGGTTTCAAAAATAAAATCTGTGCAGTAGAGCTTGCCTTATCAATTTTAAATGTGACAGAAATCAGTTGCATGATAGAGAGAAGGTGGATGTAAAAATGCAAGAGTTTTGACAAAAATATAAGGTACAAATGGAAAAAAGCAGGTGCACCAGCACACAGACTGGGACCAAGACATAAGGGCATAGAATTACACTGTTTAGCATTTGCTGATGACATGGCACTGATCGCACAAGACATTACCGATGCACAGAAACAGCTAGAATTATTACAAGAACAGGCAGCTAAAAAAATAGGATTACAAATTTCATTTGAAAAAACAAAATTTATGACTGATGTCAAAGATGCACCTTCTGATCTCAAAATTGGTAATAACTACATCTCTCGAGTAAAAGAATTTAAATATTTAGGTGAATGGATTGCAGAAAATTGTAATGGAAAGAAATCTGTCAGATCAAGAGTCCAGAAAATGGAGACGGTGTTTCAGTTAACAAAAAACATTTACAACAAAAAGAGTCTCTCGTGGAACTGCAAAATACGACACTACACAACAGTAATTAGACCCGCAGCTCTCTACGCATCTGAAACACTAAACCTTCAACACAGAACACTAAAAGAGGAACTAGAAGTGAAAGAACGTAAGATAATTAGGAAAATCCTAGAACCAAGAACTAGATGGGGTACATTATCCAAAACCCAATGCAGAAATATATAAAAATATCTCCAAAATAACAGACACAATGCACATGAGAAGAATCCAATTCATGGGGCACTTAGAAAGAATGGACTCAAACAGGTTAACGAACAAAATCCATACATTTTTAAAGAACAAAACTACAAGACCGAACTGGTACAAACAGACGGAAAAAGACCTGAGAGAATTAGGGTCTCCAAATCTACATGATAGAAATGAAATCAGAAAAATCACAAACACACGGGGTTTTGAGGAAGAAGAGAGAAAAACTAACCGACATACATGGTCTACGCAATGAAAGCTAGCCCATTCATTGTTTATGAAGGAACACTGGGCGAAAAGGAAGGCCAACAAATGTTGATTACGCGTGGTCCTAAGTGATCCATCCGCGAAGAAGAAAGAAGAATAAGGTACAATTATTTGGTGACAGCCACACAAGCAATATTTTGAATCTGCTCTCAGTGAAGTAAAACTTAGGGCAAATTTCTAAACTTTAACAGTGAGTGCTACAGTCTCACAAAAAATGACTCTCTCATTCTGCTAGGATGTAAAGAAAAAAGAGGCTAATGACTTCACGAAGAAACTGATCACAGTGCTGCAGTTTTTAAATTTTGCCAATGTTATTGTAACAACTTTGCCATTCATGTATGGCCTCCTTGATTGGTTATGCATTAACAGAGAAATTATGCAAAGTAATAACAAACTAAAATACTTTTGAGCTAAATTTGTGAATGTAAAGTTGTTAGACTTTGGTAGCAATGGAAGGAGCTGTTTCACCAGGCATGGTATGCATCTGAATTAACACAGTAAAAGGGTGGTTGTAACTAATGTAAACCAGGATGCAGAGTTAATATAAAGCCCGTAATTTTGCTGGAAAAAAAAAGTATAATCAAGCCCGTAATTTTGCTGGGTGCTCCTTTATAGGGAAATTGTTGAGTCCTGCTGGATTGGGCCCAAAAACAACAAAAAATTGTGGGTACAGAACAGAAAACAAAGTACAAAACTCAAACCACATGCATCAGTGGCACTGTAAATATGACTAAAACACTGCAGTACACAAAACAAAATCATTTACAGCAACTAGAAAAGACAAGCACCATACTAGTAAGTGATCCTCATAGTTCTGAAATATAAAAATTAACACCTGCATATTAACAGTCTGTAAAATGTAAACTTCTGGTATTCCAATACTGACTGGAAAAAAAGTGTAGTGTGCTTATGGTAAAAGAACATTGCCTATCACATGGACAATTAGAATTAAGTATCTAAATGGCAATGAATTAATTATAAATTACTGTAGAAAAAATATGAAACATAGTGTTGTGTGTGTGTGTGTGTGTGCGCTTGTGTGTGTGTGTGTGTGTGTGTGTGTGTGTGTGTGTGTGTGTGTGTGTGTCTACATTAATAAGACACATAAACTAAATTATGAAATTACAGATGAAAGTATGCTTGGTGTAGAGTCCAGTTCCGAATTTCCAGCTGTACTGTTTCCAAAACTAGAAATTATGACTATCAGCCTTCCAACTGCAATGAGGATTTGTTCATAGAAAGTGTTGAGAAACTGTTAGTCTTGTATCTCAAGAATAAAAATTGCACTGTTATAATATAATCAACAAAAGCAAAACGAGGATAATGGAATGTAGTGGAATTAAGTCGGATGCTGCTGAGGGAATTAGATTAGGAAATGAGACACTTAAAGTAGTAAACGAGTTTTGCTATTTGGGAGCAAAATAACTGATGGTGGTGAAAGTAGAGAAAATATAACATGTAGACTGTCAATGGCAAGGAAAGCATTTCTGAAGAAGAGAAATTTGTTAACATCTATTATAGATTTAAGTGTCAGGAAGTCGTTTCTGAAAGTATTTGTATGGAGTGTAGCCATGTATGGAAGTGAAACATGGACGATAAATAGTTTGGACAAGAAGAGAATACAAGCTTTCGAAATGTGGTGCTACAGAAGAATGCTGAAGATTAGATGGGTAGATCACATAACTAATGACGAGGTATTGAATAGAATTGGGGAGAAGAGGAGCTTGTGGCACAACTTGACTAGAAGAAGGGATCGATTGGTAGGAAATGTTCTGAGACATCGAGGGATCACCGATTTAGTATTGGAGGGCAGCGTGGAGGGTAAAAATCGTAGAGGGAGACCAAGAGATGAATACACTAAGCAGATTTAGAAGGATGTAGGCTGCAGTAGGTACTGGGAGATGAAGAAGCTTGCACAGGATAGAGTAGCATGGAGAGCTGCATCAAACCAGTCTCAGGACTGAAGACCACAACAACAACAACAACAATATTTGGTGGCATTAAAATTGATATTAGGTTTAAAAGTAGAGCTGTATCTACTTACTTAACACTTTAAGATCAATAAATTTTTACTGGATAAGTGACAAGCCCACAAGGCTGATCACATATCAGGATAATATTATGTGTAGCTTACAGTTAAGCAGAATGCACTCTAAAACAATTAAACTAGGTGTATATGGCCACAACGTCATGTGGCTTAGAATTCCCATAGACGATAAAACAGATACCTCCCATGGAAGATTAATCAGGTCAATTAATGAATCAAAGCTAAAGAACCTAAGATCTAGATTTAGCTTAATAGACTGGAATGAACTAATTATGCATGGTATGAAAACTTAATGAGTCAACCAAAAGAGTTTTAGGTATGCTAGTTGAAGAATTGGCCCCAAGCATTATAATAAATATGGTAAGTGAAACCCTCATTATAAACAAGGAATTTTAAAACAATTAGAACATGTGATAACTAAATAATATAAGAATCTTGATGCTCCTGTATTACAATAGGTCACGTAACAGTAAAGCAGATAAGAATAATTATAAAATCATTAAAAAGCACAAGATAACTGTCATTAAGGCAGAAAAAAGGGAAGTCAGTGACAGATACATTCATAACTCTTTAAGTAAATGTGAAGCAGCATTGCAAATCATCAAAAGACACACTGCAAAAAGAATGATTGCAATATTCTAGTTCTTTCTGATGCACTAAATACATACTTTGGCAATGCTATCTTAACCAATGTTGAGGATGGTGTGAGCGAGGCAGAAGCAGTACTGCTGTCATTACACATTAAAGCAACTGAAAGTTTTAGATGGAGTTAAGTAGCTTTTAGATAGATAAAGGAAGCTACAGCCAAACTCAGTGATTACTGAGCTGAAGATCACTGTGGATTTTCTAATTCTGGTGTTAGACAGATAAGAAAAGAGATAATAATGCCTTAAGCAAAAGTGATAAATAAAATATTAAGTGAATGTGTCCATCCAGAATATCCATGTTCACAACTGGCAATAAGAAAGGTAACACCGTATCACTTAACAATTATCAACCCATTTCACTTCTCGCAACAATTTCTAAAGTAACAGATTACTGCGTGCATCAACTGATGAACCAATATTTTGAATATAATAAACTACTGTGCACTGCAAAATACAGCTTTAGATCTACCTTCTCCACTGTGAAAGCAATTGACAATGTAACAGTAGTGTATGACTACATTGAGAATAAGCCAATAACCTACATGACACTGCTGGATCTCTAGAAACCCTTTGAAATACTGTGCCACATCGTCCTAACAAAAAATCCCTCCTCCTACTGTAGTCATACTTAAGCAATAGAAAACAGTTAGTGTGTGCAAATCACAAACATAAAATTCTCTATCTATTGCAAAATCGGCATTTGTGACATACAGACATTAAAAAAATGTTTTCATCAGCCTGGTTCCCAGAACTCCTGAAGCTAGACATTGACTGTCGATATTGTATCACAGACACAGTCCCTTTGACTGTTTACAGATGTCACTAAATCCACCCAAAGATGTAAACAACCATGCATGAGCAGCGTCTGTTAGACGGAGGGGTCTGACAGCCGATCAGTTCCAGTCATTCCACCAGGACAGAGGTACACGGCTCATGTTGTCTGTAGTTCAACCACACCTAGATGGTCAATACCATGGTTTGATCATGTCCACATTGTTACTTTGTGCTAGGAAGGGCTCTCAACAAGGGAAGTGACCAGATGTCTCGGAATGAACCAAAGCGATGTTGTTAGGACATGGAGGAGATACAGAACTGTCGATGACATGGCTCCCTCAGGCCGCCCAAGGGCTACTATTGCAGTGGATGACCACTAGTTATGGATTATGGCTCGTAGGAGCCCTGACAACAACACCACCATGTTGAATAATGCTTTTTGTGCAGCCACAGGATGTTGTCTTATGATTCAGTGTGCAATACACTGCATGATCCACAACTTCACTCCTGATGTCCATGGCAAGTCTGTCTTTGCAACCATGACATCATGCAGCGCAGTACAGATGGGCCCAACAACATGCTCAATGGACCGCTCAGGATTGGCATCATGTTCTCTTCACTGCTAAGTGTCACATATGCCTTCAACCAGACAATTATCGGAGACATGTTTGGAGGCAACCCGGTCTGGCTGAATGCCATAGACACACTATCCAGCGAGTGCAGCAAGGCGGAGGTTCCCTGCTGTTTTGTGGTGGCATTATCTGGGGCCGACGTACGCCGCTGTTGGTCATGGAAGGGGGCGTAATGAGTGTACGGTGTGTGAATGCCATCCTCCATCCAATAGTGCAATCATATCAGTAGCATATTGGCGAGGCATTTGTCTTCATAGACAACAATTTGCACTTCCATCGTGCACATCTTGTGAAGGACTTCCTTCAGGATAACGACATCGCTCAACTAGAGTGACCCGCATGTTCCCCAGACATGAACCATATCGAACATGCCTGGGATAGATTGAAAAGCGCTATTTATGGATGACGGGACCCACGAACCACTCTGAGGAATCTATACTGAATCGCCGTTGAGGAGTGGGACAATCTGGACCAACAGTGCCTTGATGAACCTGTGGATAGTATGCCATGATGAACACAGGCACGCATCAGTGGAGAGGACGTGATACTGGGTATTAGAGGTACTGGTGTGTACAGCAATCTGGACCACCAGCTCTGGAGGTCTTGCTGTATGGTGGTACAACATACAATGTGTGGTGTTCATGAGTAATAAAAAGGATGGAAATGATGTTTATGTTGATCTCTATTCCAATTTTCTGTACAGGTTCCAGAACTCTTGGAACCGAGGTGACACAATACTTTTTTTGATGTGTTTAGTTACTGTAACAGGTATTCTAACTAATGTATTGTGTTACATCTAGCTTTCCATTAAAGAGGAGTAGCCACATACGAGGTCTGTTAAAAGAATTCCATAACTTCACCCACAAAATTTTCTACGCTTACCTTGTACTTATTGTGCATGGTCTCCTTTAAAATACTCTCCTCCACAAATGATACACCACTCCCATTGCCATTTCCACTTCCAGAAGCAGTCTTGGGAGGCCTCTTGCTGGATTGTGAGAAGTGCCATCTGTGAATTTTGTTTTATCTCATCTATCATTGCAAAAATTCATCCTTTCAATAGGGTTTTCAATTTTGGAAAATAAGAAAAGGCCTGCAGGGGCCAGGTATGGAGTGAACAGAGGATGAAGCTTCACTGTGATTTCGTTTTTTATGCAACAGTCACACACCAACAGGGATGAATGTGTGGGTGCGTTATCATGAGGCAAGAGTCATGAATTGTCTCGCTATGTTTCTGGCTGTTTCCTTGTTACATTTTCTTGCAGGCATCACAACGAAGCTTGATTGTACCATCAATTAACAGTTTGTCCCTGTTGCATGAATTCATGATGAGCTACTCCTTCAAAGTCAAAGAAAACTGTCAGCATTGCTTTGACATTTGACCTGAACTGACGAGCTTTTTTTGGTCTTGGAGAACCTTTCCTGACCCATTGTGGAGATTGAATGTTGGTGTCAACATCATAACCATAGGCCCATGTCTCATAACCAGTTACAATTCTCTAAAGAAACATCTCATTCTCATTTGTGTGATCCAAAAGCTCTTCACAGATTGTGAGGTGGTGGTTTTTCTGGCTTTGACTCATGATCTGTGGGATGAACTTTGTGGCAACACAGTGCTGTGTCAGGATTTCATGACATGATCAAACTGAAATATCTGATTCTTTTGCAATATCTTGGACAATCAGTCTTCCACTGGCATGCACAGTTTAGTTGACATAGGTAGATGTCGAAGGGCATCCTGAATGAGGGTCATCTTTAACTTCCATCAAACCATTTTTAAACCATGCAAACCATTCATAGCACTGATTACAGCTCAAGCACCCGTCACTGTAGGCTTTCTGCATCATCTGGTGTGTCTGTAAAAGTTTTATTGAGTTCCATGCAAAATTTAATGCAGATATGTTGCTCCTCTAACACTGCCATCTCGAAATTTACAAACTGTGCAACACTATGTTCTACTCAGTACAGCACTGAAAAATTACTAACAGACATACAAAAATGAAACTTCTGGCAGTTACACATTAAATTGTGCAGGGATGCCAACTGCATTTTGCTTTAACATACCATCAGCGCAAAATTACAAATGTTCCAGAATGCTTTTAGCCAACCTCATATATTATCTATATGTACTGTAAATTAACTTCATTTTTGAGATTGCTAACAACTATAATCAACCTCAAAAAGTTTTAGGAAACTAGTACTTTTTACTACTGGCTTTTCTGTTGCCTTAATAGAAATCTTGTTCAGTGTATTTGCTTCAATTCTTATAGGTAATTAGCTACTTTTTACCTCAACAGGTTAAAAGATGGTCATTGGGCTCAATTTAAAGTTATTTGTTGACTGTCCTATAATAGATTGCACCAACAAAAATGCAGCCCCACTGTAATTGCTGTTCTCAAACGTGAACTGAGCTGATCGATATTTGTAAGCAGCTGGAAATCGCTCTGACTACCGTCAAACAACTGGCAGCTGCTGCAAGTCATTGTGTTGGAAGAGTTCCCAAGAGTCAAGTACCTCTGGTACCAGGACCAAAAGTATGTCAAGTACTGTCTGCTCCTGTAGATCCTGTCTCCTCTCCAGAAAGTATGGAATCTGTCATTACTCATGCACTTGACTATGAGTGGCAATTGAATGGCAGAGTTAGGCATCCTACACAGGGTGGACGTGGAGCAGGGAGGACTCAGGGTGTTGTACTGATCCCCCTAACCACAACTCTGGGGTGCTGTCTTTCACTGAAACTGAGCCAGCGGGCCTCACTTCACCTGTTTTTTACCTGGTGTCAAGAGGTGGCAAATGCAAAAGGGGAGGGGTCTACTAATCATCAGCAGTTCAAACATATAGCAAATGATGGTGCCCCTTATGGAAATGGCAGCAAGGGACAGAAAGGAAACCAGGGTGCATTCAGTTTGTATGCCTGAGGACCTCATTCAACATGTTGAAGGGGCTACTCTAGAAGCCATTGAGGAAATAGGATGCAACCAACTGCAGACTGAGGTGCATGTGGGAACAAATTATGCCTGGTGTCTGGGCTGTGTGGTCATACTTCAGTCATTCCAGTGGTTGGCAGAGAAGGTTGAGAAGGCCAACCATGTTCATGGAGTTTACACAAAGTTTACAATTTTCAGGATTGTCCCCAGAAATGATTGTGGTCCTTTGTTTCTGAGTTGAGTGGAAGAAATGAACCAGAGACTTTGAAAGTTCTGTGACAAGATAGGCTGTGACATCCTGGAATTGTGTCATAGAGTTGAGAACTGTAGGGTCCCCATAAATGGGATGGCTCTGCACTACACATCAGAAGCTGCTACTCAGCTAGCTGACTGTGTGGGTGCACACAAGGGTTTTTTAGATTAAGAGACTTTCCATCCAATCCAGATAATGATAGCTGTAATAAACCCACAGAAGTATCAATATAACAGTGAAAGAAATGCCTCCCACAGGTGAGAGTATTAAAATCCTGATGGCTAACTGCTGAAACATTTAGAGGAGGAGGAGGAGGAGGAGGAGGAGGAGGAGATTAATGTTTAACGTCCTGTCGACAACAAGGTAAGGAGAGATGGAGCACAAGCTCAGATTAGAGAAGGATGGATAAGGAAAGTGGCCATGCCCTTTTGAAGGAACCACCCTGGCATTTGCCTTAAGTGATTAGGGAAATCATGAAAAACCTAAATCAGGATGGCCGGATGTGAGTTTGTACCATCATCCTCCTGGATGTGAGTCCATTGCACTAAGCACTGTGCTAGCCCACACGACCAGAAGATTCACAACAAAGTGCCAGAGTTTCATGCACTCCTGAGAAGCAGTGAAACTCACATAATATCAGGTACCGAAAGCTGGTTGAAACATGGAATTGATAGCAGTGAGATTTTTGGAGAAAATATAAGTGTATGTCAAAAGGATAGGCAAATGAGAACTCAATTTGGTGTATTTGTCACAATAAACAAGAAACACAAATCCACTGAGACAGAAACTGAGCTGCATGTAAGACTGCTTGGGCAAGACTCAGTAGGTGTGGTGGGTATAAAATGATAATTGGATCCTTTTATTGCCCACCAAACTCTTCTCGTGATCTAACAGAAAGTTTTAGAGAAAACCTCAATTCACTTTTACTTAAGTTCTCCAATCATAATGTGATCATTGGTGGAGACTTTATTTATTCATCTTGAAGGGAAGCCAGAGTGTGGAGACTTTACCCATCCAACAATCAATTGGGAAAATTACAGTTTTGTTAGTGGGGGATGTGATAGGCTATTGAGTTAAACATTACTAAATGCCTTCTCTGGAAACTACCTAGAACAGATAATTCAGAACCCCACTCGTGAGGGAAATATATTGGCCCTAATGGCAACAAATGGACCTGATCTCTTTGAGGATGTCCACATTGAAACTAGTGCCATCAGTAACCATGATGTGTTTGAGACAACAATGACTAGCAAAATGCAAGGAGCAACTAAATCAAATAGTAAACTGGATAAAAAAATCAGCTGTGTCACACCTCAGTGAGGATCTTGAAACTTTCAGCACAGGCAGGATCATGTAGAGGAACTATTGTTCAACTTTATAAGAATAATTGATCATTTGCTGGACAGATATGTACACAGTAGAACAGTTCACAATGGGAGGGATCCTCCATGGTACACAGTCGCTGCAAAGAAACTCCTAAAAAATTTGGCTGTCAAGACAGCAATGCATGAAGCCTTCAGTGACTACCATAGCAGAACACTGTCAAATGATCTTTCATGAAACCAAAAGAAATTCTCATCATACATAGAGGCACTTAGTGGCACCAAAGTTAGTGTCCATTCCCTAGTGAATGAGAGAGGAGCTGAAATTGAGGATAAGAAAGCAAAAGCTGAAATGCTTAACTCTGTTTTTAAATGTTTCTTACAAAGGAAAACCCAGAAGAAATGCCCCAATTTAATCCTTGTACCACTGAAAAGATGAACAAAATAAGTATTGTGGTCAGTAGTGTTGAGACACAGCCGAAATCATTAAAACTGAGCAAAGCTCCAGCCCGATGGAGCACCTGTCATATTCTATACTAAATTTGTGGCTCAGTTAGTTCCTCTTCTAACTATAACCTATTGTAAATCCCTCAAACAACAAACTATGCCCAGTCCTGGCAAAAAACACATATCACACCTGTCTATGAGAAGTGTAGTAGAAGTGATCCACAAAACTACCGTTCAGTGTCCTTGACAAAAATTTGTTGTAGAACCTTAGAACATATTCTGAGCTTAGACATAATGAGATATCGTGAACAGAATGACCTCCTCAATGACATCCAGCATGGATTCTGAAAACACTGATCATTGTTGTTGTTGTTGTGGTCTTCAGTCCTGAGACTGGTTTGATGCAGCTCTCCATGCTACTCTATCCTGTGCAAGCTTCTTCATCTCCCAGTACCTACTGCAACCTACATCCTTCTGCTACTCAGCTAGCTGACTGTGTGGGTGCACACAAGGGTTTTTTAGATTAAGAGACTTTCCATCCAATTGAAAGGTTGTATTCCTATTGGGGGTCATAATATTCCTAGTTCAATAGTAGGTGCTAGTCTTCTTCTAAAAAATGCTCAGAAAAATGAAACAAAGAATAGTACTTCTGATGCAATAAATAAAATTATTCCTCATCGTAATCCAATTGATACAAATCCCGTATGTAGTCCTTGGTATGTTCCTTCTCGAACTACATCTCGTCATCATTGGATTATAGTTAGAAGTGTAATTCCGAATCCAATTATAAATAAGTTAATGTTAAATAGGTGAAATCATTTTGCTAATCCTGATACTAGAACTATTGCTCCAATTGCTCCTGTTAATGGTCAAGATCTGTAATCTACTAAGTGGAATGGGTGGTTTGAGTGAGTTGTTAACATAAGTTTAGTATACTTCTCTAGAATATAAAGTTCTTAAAATTGAGAAAACATAGGCCTGAATTATTGCTACTGCTGATTCTAGAATTAATAGAAGTATTTGTCCAATAATTAATAGTGAAATTAAGTTTATTGCTATAGATGGTCCTGTATTTCCTAGTAACGTTAATAGTAAGTGTCCTGCAATTATATTTGCTGCTAGTCGAACTGCTAGTGTACCTGGCCGAATGACATTTCTAATTGTTTCAATTAATACTATAAATGATATTAATGCAGGTGGTGTTCCTTGTGGAACAAGGTGTGCAAATATGTGATTTGTATGATTAATTCATCCAAATAATATAAATCTTAATCATATAGGTAGAGCGATTGCAAATGTTAATGCTATATGTCTTGTTCTAGTAAAGATGTAAGGGAATAATCCTATGAAATTATTAAATAGTATTATAATAAAGATTGAAATGAAGATAAATGTTGTTCCATTAAATGATTTTGGTCCTAGCAATGTTTTAAATTCATTGTGTAAGGTTAAGTTTAGTTTATTTCAAATAATATTAATTCGTGATGGTGTAAGTCAAAATATTGATGGGATTAATAATAATCCTAGGAATGTTCTAGTTCAATTTAATGATAAATTGAAGATATTAGTTGATGGATCAAATGTTGAAAATAAGTTTGTTATCATTTTCAATTCAAGTTCTTTATATCAATTGTTCTTTTTTCTGCTCTTTTAATAAGGTTTGGTTTAAATGAGAAAAAGTTTATTTGATTAAATAAAATTAATGTAGTCGAAAATATAATAAATAGGGAGAATCATATGAGAGGGGATATTTGAGGGATTTAGATTGAATTCCCCATCAGAAGTAGTCGTTAATTTACTATTTTTTGGTTTAAGAGACCATTACTTACTTTCAGTCATCTGATGTATTTCAAGGTGTACTAATTATTTAGTTATTTTAGATTGACACTCTAATGTTATATATTTTAACTAACTCCTTAGATTATCTTAGATAATCACTTGATAAATAAGTTTACTGAAGTTCTTTCAATTACAATTGGTATAAATCTGTGGTTTGCTCCACAGATTTCTGAGCATTGTCCAAAGAATAGTCCAGGCCGGTTTATTGTAAATGTTCCTTGGTTTAGTCGACCTGGCGTTGCGTCAATTTTAACTCCTAATGCAGGCACTGCTCATGAGTGTAGAACGTCTGATGCTCTTGTTAATACTCGTACTTCTGTATTTATTGGTAAAATTGTTCGGTTATCTACATCTAGAAGTCAAAATCCGTCGTTTTCTAGGTCTTGTTCTGGCGTTATGTAAGTGTCAAATTCTACATCTATAAAGTCTGAATATTCATATCTTCAATATCATTGTCGTCCAATTGTTTTAATTGTAATTATTGCGTCTACTGAATCATCAAGTAAATATAGTAGTCGTAATGATGGTAGTGCAATAAAAATTAGTGTTATTGCTAGTAGTGCTGTTCAGATTGTTTCAATTAAATGCCCGTGAAGTATGTTTCGGTTTGTATAGGCAATGAATAATATGTAACTTAGGGCATAGCCTACAATTACTGTAATTAATAATAATACGACCATAGTATGATCATGGAAGAATGATAGTTGCTCCATTAATGGTGAAGCTCCATCTTGAAGGGATAAATTTGATCATGTTGCCATTAATTAATTTTTCTAATAAAAGGCCAAACCTTTATTTTTAGAGCTTAAATCTACTGCACTAATCTGCCATATTAGAATCTAGAAATTAATGGTAGCTCTGAGTAACTGTGTTCCGCAGGTGGGTTATTTTGTAGTCATTCTGTTGATCTTCTTATATTAGCTCTAAATATGATTGCCCGGTTTGTAACCATTCTTTCTCATATAATTACAATGAATATAATGATTCCTACAATAGAAATTGTGGACCCAATTCTTGATACTACATTTCATGATGTATATGCGTCTGGATAGTCTGAATATCGTCGTGGTATTCCTGCTAGTCCTAGGAAGTGCTGAGGGAAAAATGTTAAGTTTACTCCAATAAATATAATTGTAAATTGGATTTTTAATCATGTATTATTTATAGTTAATCCTGTAAATAATGGGTATCATTGAGTAACACCTCCTATGATTGCAAATACTGCTCCTATGGATAACACATAATGGAAGTGGGCTACTACATAATATGTATCATGTAATACGATGTCAAGTGATGAATTTGCTAATACTAATCCTGTTAGTCCACCAATTGTAAATAGAAAAATAAATCCTAAAGCTCATAATAACGGTGGATTGAATTTGAATTTAGTTCCATATAGTGTAGCTAATCATCTGAATACCTTGATTCCTGTAGGTACAGCAATAATTATTGTTGCTGATGTAAAGTATGCTCGTGTGTCAACGTCTATTCCTACTGTGAATATATGATGTGCTCATACAATAAATCCTATTAGTCCAATTGATAATATAGCATAAATTATACCTAATGTTCCAAATGATTCAATTTTTCCTCTTTCTTGACATACAATGTGAGAAATAATTCCAAACCCCGGTAGAATTAAGATGTAAACTTCTGGGTGACCAAAGAATCAGAATAGGTGTTGATATAAAATTGGGTCACCTCCTCCCGCAGGGTCAAAGAATGATGTATTTAAATTTCGATCTGTTAATAGTATAGTAATAGCCCCTGCTAATACTGGAAGCGATAAAAGGAGTAGAAGGGCTGTAATAGCTACAGATCAGACAAATAAAGGTGTTTGATCTAGAGTTATACTTTCTGATCGTATATTAATTGCTGTTGTAATGAAGTTTACTGCACCAAGAATAGATGATACACCTGCTAAGTGAAGTGAAAAAATAGCTAGGTCTACAGATGCCCCCCATGTGCGATAGCTCCTGCAAGAGGAGGGTAAACTGTTCATCCTGTACCAGCACCGTTATCTACTATAGAAGATGTAAGAAGAAGGGTAAGTGAAGGCGGTAGTAATCAAAAACTTATATTATTTATTTGTGGGAACGCTATATCTGGTGCACCAATTATTAATGGTACGAGTCAATTACCAAATCCACCAATTATAATAGGTATTACTATAAAAAAAATTATTACAAATGCGTGGGCTGTAATAATGACATTATAAATTTGGTCGTCTCCAATTAGAGATCCTGGTTGACCAAGTTCAGCACGAATAAGTATTCTTATTGATGTCCCTACTATTCCTGCTCACGCTCCAAATAAGAAGTATAAAGTACCAATATCCTTATGGTTTGTTGAGAATAATCATTTTTGCGGTAAGATGGCTGAATTTAAGGTGGTAGACTGTAAATCTACTTATGAGATGTTTCTCTCTTACCATACTTTAGGTCTTATATTCAATTATGATTCTAGACTGCAATTCTAGAGGTGTAAAATTTTACTAAGGCCTAAAAGATTGTTCTTTTAATTATAACTTTGAAGGTTATTAGTTTGTTTAACTTAAGTCCTTAGTATAATGAGATTAAGGTTGATGTTGAGATTAATCCTATTGTTGAAATTATTACTGTTATAGGAAGAATAATTCTTGATTTTTGAGACTTTATTTTTATAGATCACGAATTTTCTGTGTATGATATAATTAGGGCTGAGAATCTAATGCGTATATAATAATAAAGTGTAATTGTAGTTAATACAACCATAATTGTTATAATAGTTGTTATGTTATTTTCCATCAATGATTGTATTACAATTCATTTTGGTAGAAATCCGAGAAATGGTGGTAAACCGCCTAATGATAAAAGGGATAAAAATATTATGAATTTAATTTCAGTTTTTATATTTCTGGCCGAATAGATCTGATTTATAAAAAAAAAGATTTATTTGCTTAAATAATAGGACTATAATTAATCTTAATAGTGAATAAATAATAAAGTATAGTTCTCAAATGTTTTCTCTAACTGTTAAGGATCTAATTATTCACCCTAAATGTCTAATTGAGGAATATGCTAGAAGTTGTCGTAGCGATGTTTGATTTAAACCACCTATTGCCCCAATAATAATTCTTAGAATAATAATTGTTCAAATGAAAGTTCTTAGTTGAATACAATAAGATAATACTATTATTGGGGCAATTTTTTGTCATGTTATTAGTGTTAAACAGTTATTTTATCTTGAAGCTCCTATTACTTCTGGAAATCAGAAATGAAAGGGTGCAGCCCCAATCTTTAATAATAATCTAGATCTAATTATTATTGATGGAATAAATTCTGTTTCTCATCCTATTGGATACTTTATTTGGATCAGCAAAATTGAAAATAATAGTATTGTCGATGCTATTGCTTGGACAATAAAATATTTAATTGATGATTCATTTATTATTATATTTTTATTTCTTGTTAGGAGCGGAATAAATGAAAGTAAGTTGATCTCAAGTCCTATTCAAACTCCAAATCAGGAGTTTGATGAAATGGACAGGATCGTTCCTATCATTAATGTTGATAGGAAGAGAAGTTTTGTAGAGTTGTTGGTCATTAAAAAGGAGAGGATTGATACCTCTATAAATGGGGTATGAACCCATTAGCTTGTTTAGCTTACCTTTTTACATTAAGGTGTATGATGCACGTTAGTTTTTGATACTAAAGGAGGTAGTTTAATTCTGTCTTATGTAATTTTTAATGAAGGTAATTTTATTTACTTGATTTACCCTATCAAGGTAACCCTTTAGTCAGGCACTTCATTTATATTTAATATATAAATTAAAAATTTTTTTTAGAAATTTGTTTATGTATTATTTTGGTTATTCCTAATTAATTTATCTCGGTTAGGATAATCTGAATATATATTATATATAATAAATAATTTATATTAATATATTACATTTAATTAAATTTAAATACTTATAATGTCATTTTATAATTATTAAATGATTATTTTAATACATTTATTTACCTAGGATTATAGCTACTTATGTTTTTAGCTTAAAATAGGTTATTATATTATAAATTATATAATAATATGTAAATTAATATTAAATATTATTATAATTGGATATAATAAATATAATTAATATTATTAAATATAAAATTTTATATTAATATAAATAATTATATTAATTATAATAATATAATTTAATATATTATCTATAATTAGATTATTTAACTAATTAATATTTAAGTTAACTTAATATAAAGTTAATTTTATATTAATACCATATTACATTAATTTACATAATTATATTAAATATATTTATTATATTATTTAATCTTTCTTTATTATTAGTGAAAAGAAAGATTAAATAAGAAAGAATATAATACATTTCTTGGTATACATGTTCCATATTAATCTTTATTTATATATAATAGAGAAGTTGTTGTGGTCATTCTAGGGTGCGTTTCTTTTTTTTTTTGTTATTTTTGTGTTTCTTTTCTTTTTTTTTTCTTTAAATATTTGAATCCTTTATTTTTTCTTATTTTTATAAATTTTTAAATTTCTTATTTTGTTTCCAAAAGTTTTATTCTTGCTTATTTATTCACTTTTTCTTTGTATTATATGTAAGTTTTGTTAAACTAAATGTTCTATTTTGCGGTAATTTGATTTAATTATCAAATGATTTTGGATTTAGCAATTGATTTAGTATCGGCATAATTCGTGCCAGCAGCTGCGGTTATACGATTGATACAAGTGAATATTATTGGTTAAAACAGTTATTTATATTTTTAGGGTTAAAATATAAATTTGTAAGGTGAAATGTTAAAATTTATTTATAGCTCTTTTTATGAATCTGTGAAATTTGAATAATAAACTAGGATTAGATACCCTATTATTTTAAATGTTAATTATATTTACCAAGGTACTATTAGTTAAGGTCCTTAAACCCAAAGAATTTGGTGGTATCTCATTCCATTCAGAGGAACCTACCCCGTGATTGATAATACATGATTTATTCTACTTAATTTATTTGTTTGTATATCTCCATTATCAGAGAATCTTTTTAGAGTTATAATTCTCAAGATTTATAATTATAAAGTATTTCAGGTCAAGGTGCAGCTTATAATTAAGAGGAGGTGGGTTACAATAGATTTTTGTTTATAACGGATTTGTTGGTGAAATACTATTAATGAAGGTGGATTTGATAGTAATTTAATTTATTTAATTTAACTGATATTGGCTCTGAGGTGTGTACACATCGCCCGTCGCTCTCATTATTGATTATTCTATTTTAGTATTTTAATTTAGCTTCAATTTAGATGAGATAAGTTGTAACATAGTAGATGTACTGGAAAGTGTATCTAGGAAGAGTTTCAAGATATAACTTATTAGTAAAGTGTTTCATTTACACTGAAAATTTTTCTGTGCAAATCAGGATATCTTGATTATTTATTTTATTATATTTATTTTTTGTTTATTTAATTATTTAATAAAAATAATTTTGTCGAATTTTGTCTTAGTATATTTTGTAGAATTGATTTTTTTATATTATAGTTTATTGGTAATATAATTGTTTTATGAAATATTATTTTAAATTTTTAAAAGTAGATTTTATTTATTGTACCTTTTGTATCAGGGTTTATCAAAATTTTAGTATTTACTTTACTTGTCTCGATTTGGGTTGTTTTATAAATAATTTATAGTTAATGTATCATAATTATTATTAATTATTTATAGAAATGAGATGTTAATCGTTTCCCAAGATATCTAGTTTCTTAAGAAAAAATTTAATTTTTTGAAGTTAATTGTTTTTATTTAATTTTTTAGGTATAAATATTAACTTATTTATTCTTTAAGGGATAAGCTTTGAAGTTAATAACCTATAATTTGTTTTATAAAATATAATAGTAAGCTTTAAACCAGCTATCTCTAAGATTACGTTTTAGTTCATTATTTTTATTTTTGATTTTATAATTATTTTAGGTTTTTTATTAAGATTATAAATTTAATTTTGAAATTTTTGTAATAATGATAGAATTAGTATATTTATTTGTATATTATAATTTTTACCTTGTTAATTTATTATAAGGAACTAGGCAAAATTGATTTCCGCCTGTTTATCAAAAACATGTCCTCTAGAAAATACTTTGAGGTCTGGCCTGCTCACTGAGCAGATTTTTAAAGAGCCGCGGTATTTTGACCGTGCAAATCATTAGTCTCTTAATTAGTGGCTGGAATGAATGGCTTGACGAGAAATCAACTGTCTCTTAATAAATTTTTGAATTTAACTTTTGAGTCAAAAGGCTTAAATTTTTCTTTAGGACGAGAAGACCCTATAGAGCTTAACATTTTATTTTTATATAGTTTTTTGTTTGTCTTTCTATATTTAATGATGATGTTTTGTTGGGGTGACATGAAGAATAAATAAACTCTTCATTATTATATCATTTATTTATGTTTGTTGTTTTGATCCATAATTTATGATCATAAGATTAAGTTACCTTAGGGATAACAGCGTAATTGTTTTTGAGAGCTCATATCGACAAAGCAGATTGCGACCTCGGTGTTGGATTAAGAAAAATTTTGGGTGCAGGAGCCCAGTAATTAGGTCTGTTCGACCTTTAAATTCTTACATGATCTGAGTTCAGACCGGCGTGAGCCAGGTCGGTTTCTATCCTAAGATTATTAATTCATATGAGTACGAAAGGACCATATGGTTGAAATATTTTTTATTTTATTGATTAATACTAATTAAATTACTATTTTGACAGATTAATGTGTTGAATTTAGAATTCATTTATGTAGATTTTTTCTACAAATAGTATTGATACTTTATGATTTATTTATGTTTATTTTGAATTTTCTTTTATTAGTTATTTGTGTTTTAATTAGTGTTGCTTTTTTAACTTTATTAGAGCGTAAGGTTTTAGGTTATATTCAAATTCGAAAGGGTCCAAATAAAGTAGGTTTTGTTGGAATTCCTCAACCCTTTAGTGATGCTATCAAGTTAATTTGTAAGGAGCAGCCAATTCCTATTATATCTAATTATTTACTTTATTACTTTTCTCCTGTTTTTAATTTAATAATTTCCTTGGCTGTTTGAGTGATTTTCCCCTACTTAACTTATATATGTTCTTTTTCTTATGGATTTTTGTTTTTTTTATGCTGTACTAGATTAGGTGTTTATACTGTTATAATTGCTGGTTGGTCTTCTAATTCAAATTATTCTTTACTAGGTTCTCTTCGTTCTGTTGCTCAAACAATTTCATATGAAGTTAGTTTGGCTTTAATTTTATTATCTTTAATTATTTTAATTGGTAGTTTTAACATGTTTGATTTTATAAATTATCAGCTTTATTGTTGATTTATTATTATTTCTTTTCCTTTAGCTTTAGCTTGTTTTGCTGAAACTAACCGTACTCCTTTTGACTTTGCCGAGGGTGAATCTGAGTTAGTTTCAGGTGTTAATATTGAAAATGGTGCAGGAGGTTTTACTTTCATTTTTTTAGCTGAGTATACTAGAATTGTTTTTATAAGAATGTTATTAGCTTTAATTTTTTTAGGTGGTGATTTTTATTCTTTTATATTTTTTATTAAGCTTTCTGTTATGTCCTTTGGTTTTATTTGAATTCGTGGTACATTACCACGTTTTCGTTACGATAAGTTAATGTACTTAGCTTGAAAAAGTTTTTTGCCATTATCTTTAATTTTTTTTATTTTCTTTGTTGGTTTAAAGATTTTATTTATTTCATTTATTTAGTGAAATTTTTTAAGAAAAGTTAATAGAAGAGTTAAACTTCTAGTTTTATGTTTTCAAAACATATGCATTTCCTAAGCTAATTAACTTATTATTCCTTAATTAGTTTATCTCATGCGTTTGCAACATGCACATTAATTAAGAAGTATGTAAAGTAAATAATTGTTAAGATTTGTCCTGTTATAATATAAGGTTCTTCAACAGGCCGTTTTCCAATTCATGTTAATAAACGTACGACAACTACTATAATTCAGAATAAAATCTGGTTGATAGGATAGAATTGAATACCTCGGAATGGTGTTTTATTATAAAATGGTAAAATTATTAAGATTCTAATTGATAAGAATAATGCAATAACACCTCCGAGTTTATTAGGGATTGACCGTAGAATTGCGTATGCAAATAAGAAGTACCATTCTGGTTGAATATGGACGGGAGTTACTAATGGGTTGGCAGGCACAAAATTATCCGGATCTCCTAGGAGGTAAGGATTAATCAAGCACAGTATAATTAATAATGATGTTATTAATACAAATGTAATAGAGTCCTTGAAAGTAAAGTATGGGTGAAATGGAATTTTTTCAATATCTCCATTTAGCCGTAAGGGGTTATTAGACCCTGTTTGGTGGAGGAAAAATAAATGAATTGCTGCTATTGCAGCAATAATAAATGCTAGAACAAAATGAAATGTAAAGAATCGATTTAATGTTGCATTATCAACAGCAAACCCTCCCCACACTCACTGAACTAAATCTGTTCCTAAGTATGGGATTGCTGATAATAAATAAGTAATTACTGTTGCACCTCAGAATGATATTTGACCTCAAGGTAAAACGTATCCTATAAATGCAGTTGCTATAACTAAAAATAGGATTACTGTACCAATTATTCAGGTGTGTATGTATATATAAGATCCGTAGTAAATTCCTCGTCCTACATGTAAATAAATACAAATAAAAAATATAGAAGCTCCATTTGCATGTAAGGTTCGAATAATTCAGCCATTATTCACATCTCGGCAGATGTGAACTACACTACTAAATGCTATTTCAATATTTCATGTATAATGTATAGCTAAAAATAGTCACATTGATCATGTGAAACCCAAATTGCAGTACAGTCACATGACACACTGAAAGCTTTGGATCAACACAGTCAGTATGTCTTGATTTCCAGAAAGCATTTGACTCAATACCACACCTACACTCATTGTCAAAAGTATGATCATATGGGAATCAAGCGAAATTTATGACTGGATTGAAGACCTTTTTGGTAGGGAGGAGACAGCATGTTATCTTGGATCGAGAGTCCTCTTGTTCATATCGTACATTAATGACCTTGCACACAATATTAATAGTAACCTCAGATTTTTGCAGATGATGGAGTTATCTATAATAAATATTCAGGTAGAATTTTTATTTCAAAGCTATGCAAAGATTGGCAACTGCTTTAAATGCTCAAAAAACATAATATCCTATGACTACAATATCAGTGAGTCACTGCTGGAATTGGCTTATTCATTGATCTGTACAGGTCATGCTTAACAATGTCCTAAAATGGAGTGATGTTGAAATACATATGCCAGTGATTAGAAATGCCTCTGACGAATCAACAAATATCAATGATAATGCCATTCCCAGCGAATTTTTACTGCAGAGAAAAATTGCTCGTGGAATAATGAGGAAAAAGAATTTCATTTGAGATGGATAGAAATATTTCATTAGTTCTCCCCTCAAAAGTTATCATTCAGCAACTTTTCTAAAGTAGCAGAATTTGGATTACCACTCCAGGTACTAATCCACCTGTAGAAAGAAATTTTTGCAAGCATGAACAAAATATGGATATCAGAAACATGCAATTGAAATTTGAAAAAGCAATTAAAAGTTGAAAATCCAATTGAAAACTGAAACTCTGAAACCATTGTTGATTACCAAAATAAATGTCAAATACATTTGCCCTGAGTTTTTCAATTACTTAGAGCAGAATAAGAAACTTCTGAAGAAAATTCATTCTTCAGAAAAATATGTCAAATAACAAATAGTCTTATGAGTTATGTAATGCCAGTTGTGGGGAAGGCAGATAGTCGTCTTCGGTTCATTGGTAGAATTTTGGGAAGATGTGGTTCATCTGTAAAGGAGACCGCTTATAAAACACTAATACAACCTATTCTTGAGTACTGCTCGAGCATTTGGGATCCATATCAGGTCGGATTGAGGGAGGACATAGAAGCAATTCAGAGGCGGGCTGCTAGATTTGTTACTGGTAGGTTTGATCATCACGCAAGTGTTACAGAAATGCTTCAGGAACTCGGGTGGGAGTCTCTAGAGGAAAGGAGGCGTTCTTTTCGTGAATTGCTACTGAAGAAATTTAGAGAACCAACATTTGAGGCTGACTGCAGTACAATTTTACTGCCATCAACTTGCATTTCGCGGAAAGACCACAAAGATAAGATAAGAGAGATTAGGGCTCGTACAGAGACATATAGGCAGTCATTTTTCCCTCGTTCTGTTTAGGAGTGGAACAGGGTGAAAAGATGCTAGTTGTGGTATGAAGTACTCTCTGCCACACATCGTATGGTGGATTGCGGAGTATGTATGTAGATGTAGATAATTGTTTTGGTGTTTATATTTATTGTAATAGTAATGTTATTTTAATATTATTTGATACATTGTAATAACATTGCCTTTGTAATAATGAATACACTGAGTACTCTGATTATTATATTTTGTTTATTAGTAATAAATACATAAATAAGTTTTTAGATTTTCTAATTGCATTAATAAAGGACTAAGGTTAATGCTAATTTTTAAAAAAAGGTTACTTGAGAAGAGACCTGTTTACAGTCTCAGAAAATATGGTCACATTAAATAACCTAGTCAATGGGTAAGAGTTTTATTGACTGGTTAAAATTACTTTGTAAGAGTAACCAGAAGAAAGTCATGATCTTTTTGAAGGAATGAAAAGCTTCAATGTGAAAAATGCACACACTTAAGGAAACCACTCTACAAAAATCATGCAGGAAGGTTTGTTCTAGCCTAAACCAAGGGCAAGAATTTTCAGAAACTAATGAGTCAGACATTACAGATTTAGTCAGTAATTTGCAAACATCTTAGAATGATATCCAGCTTGCTGATTAGAAGAATGGCTAGCAGAAGGTGGCACTACTGTTGTTATCAATGAACTGGAAGGTGATCAGTTCATTTATCTTGTTTTGCAACAGAATAATGTTGAGCAAGAGGAATTACATGATGAAGAAAAGGAAGAAGATGAAAAGATCAGCCATTCTGCATCAAAGCATGCATTCGAGACTGCGCTCAGTTATGTGGAACAACAGGCAACCGCTACAGCTATGGGCATATTATGCGCAAGTAAGTAATGTGATTCAGGTGAAAAACCTAAAGGTTTAATAAATTGAAACAGAAAACATTTTACACTTTTTAAAATACATTTTCAGTGTCTAAAACGTTCTGTTTTCCTTTCTGTTTATTAGAAACGTAATTTTACAACTTAATTTTTTATATATATATATATAGCTCTGTAAATGACTAGTTTCACTTTCCTCTGATTATCTGAATTTAATAGTTTTCCAACTACTCTCTGGTCCCAGAAAGATGTTTACTCGAGGTTCTACTGTCATAAAAATTTTGGCAATGGCAGAAAGATCTTAAAGTCTACTTGATAATGATGAACAGAATGATATTTCTAAAGCCTCAGTATGTTAAAAGTACTCAGTTGCTATGAATGTGATGAAGAAGATATTCAAGAATGGATGAATGTCAATGGTGTAGATCCAAGGCACCACATTAAGCAAGACAGCAAAACTGTAAACTTCGTCACTGATAAAGCTGATGCTGCCAGTATCTCCTCAACTAGTGGTTCAGAAAATGAAGATGAAAATATAGCAGCTGCTTCTGAAGCATTTACTGCCTGGTCACAGTTGGAAGCAAAAGATAAAAATGGCCAGTATCAGATATCTGTCCTGCAAAAAAAGCATTACTTAGCTGCTTATAAGCAGGCAGACTTTCTCAGATGGACTACAATTAAGAATTTTTTAAGCATTAATTCTGTATATATCTATTGTACATGCAGAATACATATGTATTACACTCTTTTTTTTACAAGACTGTACTACATGCATTCCTACTGTACTTGCCTTTGTAATAATAAAAACGTTTTGTGTTATCATAAATATATGTAGTTTTTATTGGTACATAAAACTACATAGTTCGTTTATCCAAATAAACTGGTTTTTCAAATATCCAAGCCCAGTTATTTCAGATAACTGATGCTCTATTGCATCTTAATTTCCACTCTCACATCCATTTATTAGCAAATCATTTACTTTTATGGTACATTTGATTAAAATGGTGCTTGAAACCCCATCATTTTCATTATTTTCACACAGCACAGATGACAAAATATGGCAAAGACCACAGTGAGCAGAAACCCATTGGACACATGAGTTCTGTACTGCCACTGTTGGTGCCAGCCATGTCAATGGGCATGGAGGTTTAGACTCAATATTGTACTCTTGGTGCGTAACCTGCAGGGTGTGTGAACTAGTAAATGTCATGAGAAAACTACATCCTCCACCTGTTTGCACTTACATCAGTTGTATCTAACTGCATAATTTCTAACTAACACGTCAGCTGTGTAATAATAAACACCACCCACTCCTCTATTTTCCACCCAACTGCAGATATGTCTGAAGGATCTCTCTTACCACCTCTTCTTTCTTTCCCACACATAGCTGACATTACTAAACAATTGCCTCATAAATTCCTTCTTCAACCCATGGTGACAATGCTTCCCTTGCTGTCAATCCCCGTTACCATTTGTCCTGGCAATCCCTCCAATACTGCCTCAATAACGCCATCTACATATGTAATTAGTGGTGCCTTTCCAAAAATCCTGCAAACACCCAGATAATAATTATGGGAAAACCAAGTCAGTTTACCATCCTTGAGACCTCTATTTCATAATAGATATCCTTCCAATTCATAAACTATAGCCCTTTGAACTAACACTTCATACCATCCATCCTATGGAAAATCCACAAGAGATTAAAACTACTAACTGGCTGAGCGTGGGCACTAAATCCCCTATCAGTCATAAAGACCTGGAATGATTTCATCTATCCCCATCCTCACATACTCAAATGTTGCATGTACTTCTGCTACTCCTACATTTTACAACTACTTCCTCTAAATCCTTGTTTTTAGTTCTGTAAATGACTAGTTTCACTTTCCTCTGATTATCTGAATTTAATAGTTTTCCAACTACTCTCTGGCACATAGTTTCCATATACATTTACCCCCACACCCCTACCCCATGGATCATGTAGCAGATGATAAAGTTCTTATACCTCCTCAAAAACCTAGAATACTGTCGCAAGTCTTACACCTCCCACAAAAATCGAACTGCAACACAATCCTTGAAACACTGCACTGCTCCAACACCCCAATCATCACAGCTCAACTTCCTTACATCTGTACCCACTTTATGTCCTTTACCAGGGTAATCTCGATCACCTTCCTCTCCAAGACCATGATGTCATTCATGAGATTTGTATTACTCATCAACTATAACCTATGCTAAACCTTACTTTTACAAATGAAGGCTCTCTCCCAACATATCCTTTCATAATTGCAGTGCTACCTGCTTCCTACTACCTACACCTCATGTTTGAACCTTCAAAATACTCATGCTTTATACTTTCTCAAATTGCTTCCTTTCTTGTCCCACCTGCATCCACACAAAGGAAATTCTGCCAGGAACCCACAGCACCATCATAGTTTTAGCATTAAACTGATACACATTACTATCTCCTAAAGATGATAATGTTTGTTTTTTTTAACCCAACAAATTAATTTTTATATTTTGATGAAAGGCTGAATGGTGGCAACATGACCTCTGCCAGCTGAGAGCAGGTAGAAAAAAAACTATATCTGTCTTTGCTGAAGCTGTGTGGTCTAGAGCGTCTTGCCATGGTTCATGCGGCTCCCCCCGTCGGGGGGTTTGAGTCCTCTCTTGGGCATGGGGTACGTGTGTTGTCCTTATCTTACTTTAGTTTAAGTTAAATTAAGTAGTGTGTAAGTCTAGGGACCGATGACCTTAGCAGTTTGGTCCCATAGAACTTACCACAAATTTCCAAATTTGTCTTTGCTCGCTTGAAGACGACTGGAAGGTGCCCAAATGAAGTACCACGTTCAAAGGTAAAATGATGATTGACTGCAATCCAGAAGATACAAGTTTTATTTACTTATGACTATTTGTGTGTGGTTTCATTAACTTGCATGTACCACCAAGAGGGAAATTTAGTCATTTTTTCTTTCTTTCAACTTCTGTGCTAACTGATATATACAAAAGTTCTTTAAAGCCATCGTAAATCAAATATCTTGATCATTAGTTTCGCTTTTTATGAAAACTTGACAAATTAACATGGCACGGTTAAAACCTGCAAGATGGCCGCCGAGTAAGTGACGCCAGAAACTATTTCCAGAAATTAAATACGTGCATTAGTGTATCATTTAGTCTTGCCGTTAAAGGTTGGACTTTTCTTTGCGTATTTTTTCAGAAAACACGAAAAATATCGTAACTTCGCGAAGTCGCGCTTAGGCTTAAATTTTGTAAACGTGTTTGTTTCTTGTTTCACGGTAATTTAACTACTTTCTCGGTAACAGATATGTAAACTACCGTAAATAGCGTATAACTTCATTGTTTTAATACCGATTTCAGAAAAACAGCGTAACTCTATATCAGAAACTTGTTTATACATTTGTTTATAGGCCTAATTCTCATAACGTTTTTGGAGAATCAAACTTAAAGTATCTCGTTTAATTGTCCTTTTTTTCATTCCATCGAGTGAAATATATAATAAATAGCGTATACCTTCATTGTTTTAATACAGATCTCCGAAAAAAAACGGAATTTTAAATCAGAAACTTGCTTATATACATTTGTGAATAGGCTTAATTCTTGTAACGTCTTTTTTTGATTTTCGGTAATTTAATTGATTTATTCTAGCTAAAGTATTATTTTTGCCATGAGTGAGAAGTGCCTGACTTGCTGTAGAATTGTTAGTTCCGGGGTTTGGTGTGATGGATGCTGTAGTTTTTTTCACTGGGGGGACTGCAGTGGTGTGGGTGTCGGGAAAGTGGATCAGGTTCATCAGTGGTTATGTAGGATTTGCAGCAGAGATAGGAAGATAGTGGAACAGGAGGGGAAAATTGCTGCCCTTCAGGCTGAGCTAGATCAGGCTAGGGAAGATCTGGACAGGTTAAGGAGGGAGAAGGGCAAAGAGAGGTGGGAAGTGGCAACAGGTAACAGAAGGAACAGGCCTAGAACTAAGTCTGACAGTTTGGTGGTGAATGTCAAAAATAAGTTTGACCTGTTGCTTCAGTTAGAAACTGATGAGCCACAAGCAGAGGTAGGTGTAGACAGGACACAACAAACTTTCAATAGGAAATTGAAAAAGAATGTAGGAAAGTCATCGAAAAGGAAGAAAGTCAGGTGACAGAGGATTTAGGTTCACTCTGTAAAGGATTTACCAGGGAAGACACCGTGGTTATTGTGGGAGGGCCAGGGAACAGCATTGACAGAGATCCTGGGTACAGTACAGAGTGTGACCTGGTAAAGATTGCGTCGGCATCGAGACACACCAATGTTGAATTTGTATCTGTCCTGAGACGCCATGACCGGCCTCATTTGAACTCTTCTGTTGGGAGAGTTAATTTGGAGTTGGAACGGCTGCTTGGGTCGGGTGCGGGGGCTCATATTGGTGTGGTTCCTGTTGATTCTCTCAGTAGGTGGGACTATACCAGGCACGGCCTACATCTCAACAGGAAAGGGAAGGGGAAACTGGCTGGGGTAATAGCATGAAATTTAAGGGGGGAGGCACTGCCATGAATGGTAAAATACCAGTGGTTACAGGTGTTGGAACAGCACCTTTTTTAGGATAGGTAAGACAGAAAGATGTCAAGTTCTACGAGAGGTCAGGACTGAAACAAATCTTCAGTTTAGGAAAGAAATTAAACAGCACAATTCTAGCACATTGGACCACCAGTCACAGCTGTCAATTATAAATTTTCACCAATCACGAGAAATTTTATCTCCACCAAGTTGTATCTCAGTCCTAGGTAATTGCATTGATGAATTAAAGTCACCCAACCCAGTTGACATAATCTGCCTCTCTGAACACCATGTGACCACTGGTATAAGAACTAGGCCTAAGCACAATGAGAAACTCAGACAGGAGAGTACTGCAAATGTTAGAATAAGGAAAGGTTCTCATAAAAGTAAAATTAAAAATAATGTAAGTATATTTCATTAAAATATTGGGAGTTTAAAGAATAAAATAGATGAGCTTCTGGTTTGTTTAGAAGATTTAGAAGCTGAGGATGAAATAGATATACTATGCCTGTCTGACCATCACATTGTTACTGATATGGATAAGGTAAATGTAAGTGGATATAAGCTCTCTGCACATGTAATGAGAGAAAATATGGAGAAAGGAGGAGTTGCCATATATGTCAAAAGTGATCATTGTGCAAAAAGTATAGAGACAAAAATGTTTTGTGTAGAGAAACATATAGAAGCATGTGCCTGTGAGCTTAAATTAAATAAAGGCACATTTATAATTGTAACTGTATATAGGTCCCCATCAGGAAATTTTCATCTATTTCTGAAAAATTTGAGCTCCTTGTTGTGCTATCTGTCAGACAGGGGGAAGCAAATTATTATTTGTGGGGACTTCAATGTAGATTCTCTGAAAGAGGGTAATAGGAAAAATGACCTTGTAGTATTACTCGGTTCTTTCAATTTGACACCCGTTATTGATTTTCCTACTCGGGTGGTAAAGGATAGCAGCTCACTGATAGATAACTTCTTTATAGACCAAGATAAGTTTAACCAGATAAATGCTCAGCCTGTTGAGAATGGTCTTTCTGATCATGGTGCACAGCTAGTTACAATATATGACATAGCTCCATTCAGCAATACTAAACAGTCCTCCAAAGTAGCACGTTCAGTCAACGATTTAACAATTGCAAATTTCAGGGAAAGCCTACAGCAGTTAGGCTGGGATGAGGTGTACCGTGAACCTGATGCCAATTTAAAATATAATTTATCTCATGACATTTTTGTAAATGCATTTGAAAACTGCTTCCCCAAGAAAATAGTTAAATATACTCGTAAGAAACCTTGTAACAAACCATGGCTTACTACGGGTATAAAAATATCTTGTAACTGGAAAAGGGAAATGTATCTGACAGCAAGAAAGAGTAGTGACCCAGAAACTATCAAACATTATAAAAACTACTGTGTTATATTAAGAAAAGTTATTAAAAAAAAAAATCCAGAAGTATGTGTATCATGTCTGAAATCAGCAACTCTGATAATAAAATTAAAACAATTTGAAATATTATTAAAAGGTAAACAGGTCAACCAAGAGCACAGGAAGACAGTATTACCATCAAATGGAATGAAAACTTTACGAACAAAAAGTCAGAAGTTGAAAATATTTTTAATAATCATTTTCTAAATGTTGTGGATATAGTAGGATCCAGGTGTTCATTAGAAGATGCTAGGCTGTTAATGGAAGAGGCCATACCTATGCAATTTGATACAATTGAAATCTCACCCACTTCTCCCTCTGAAATTAGGAAAATAATAAACTTGCTTAAAAGCAAAAACTCACATGGAATTGATGGCATTTCCAGCAAAATACTAAAAGCTTGTTCTCAACAGATAAGTAAGATTCTCAGCCACCTGTGTAATAGCTCTCTGGAACAGGGCATTTTCCCTGATAGACTGAAATATGCTATTGTTATACCTTTGCAAAAAAAGGGGGGATAGATCTGATGTCAACAATTACCGTCCAATCTCCCTTCTAACAGCTTTATCCAAAATTTTTGAGAAAGTAATGTATTCACGAGTAGCTTCACATATCCGTAAAAATGAAGTACTAACAAAATGTCAGTTTGGTTTCCAGAAAGGTTTTTCAACAGAAAATTCCATATATGCGTTCACCAATCAAATTTTGAATGGTCTGAATAACCGAACACCACCCATTGGGATTTTTTGTGATCTCTCAAAAGCTTTTGATTGTGTAAATCATGAAATTCTGCTAGACAAGCTCAAGTATTGTGGCATGAGTGGGACAGTGCACAAATGGCTTAATTCATACCTAACTGGAAGAGTGCAGAAAGTTGAAATAAGCAGTTCTCATAATATGCAAAGATCAGCACATTACTCAAAATGGGGAACTATCAAGAATGGGGTTCCACAAGGGTCAGTCTTGGGTCCTTTGCTGTTCTTAATATATATTAATGACTTGCCATTCTACACTCCTGGAAATGGAAAAAAGAACACATTGACACCGGTGTGGCAGACCCACCATACTTGCTCCGGACACTGCGAGAGGGCTGTACAAGCAATGATCACGCACGGCACAGCGGACACACCAGGAACCGCGGTGTTGGCCGTCGAATGGCGCTAGCTGCGCAGCATTTGTGCACCGCCGCCGTCAGTGTCAGCCAGTTTGCCATGGCATACGGAGCTCCATCGCAGTCTTTAACACAGGTAGCATGCCGCAACAGCGTGGACGTGAACCGTATGTGCAGTTGACGGACTTTGAGCGAGGGCGTATAGTGGGCATGCGGGAGGCCGGGTGGACGTACCGCCGAATTGCTCAACACGTGGGGCGTGAGGTCTCCACAGTACATCGATGTTGTTGCCAGTGGTCGACGGAAGGTGCACGTGCCCGTCGACCTGGGACCGGACCGCAGCGACGCACGGATGCACACCAAGACCGTAGGATCCTACGCAGTGCCGTAGGGGACCGCACCGCCACTTCCCAGCAAATTAGGGACACTGTTGCTCCTGGGGTATCGGCGAGGACCATTCGCAACCGTCTCCATGAAGCTGGGCTACGGTCCCGCACACCGTTAGGCCGTCTTCCGCTCAAGCCCCAACATCGTGCAGCCCGCCTCCAGTGGTGTCGCGACAGGCATGAATGGAGGGACGAATGGAGACGTGTCGTCTTCAGCGATGAGAGTCCCTTCTGCCTTGGTGCCAATGATGGTCGTATGCGTGTTTGGCGCCGTGCAGGTGAGCACCACAATCAGGACTGCATACGACCGAGGCACACAGGGCCAACACCCGGCATCATGGTGTGGGGAGCGATCTCCTACACTGGCCATACACCACTGGTGATCGTCGAGGGGACACTGAATAGTGCAGGGTACATCCAAACCGTCATCGAACCCATCGTTCTACCATTCCTAGACCGGCAAGGGAACTTGCTGTTCCAACAGGACAATGCACGTCCGCATATATCCCGTGCCACCCAACGTGCTCTAGAAGGTGTAAGTCAACTACCCTGGCCAGCAAGATCTCCGGATCTGTCCCCCATTGAGCATGTTTGGGACTGGATGAAGCGTCGTCTCACGCGGTCTGCACATCCAGCACGAACGCTGGTCCAACTGAGGCGCCAGGTGGAAATGGCATGGCAAGCCGTTCCACAGGACTACATCCAGCATCTCTACGATCGTCTCCATGGGAGAATAGCAGCCTGCATTGCTGTGAACGGTGGATATACACTGTACTAGTGCCGACATTGTGCATGCTCTGTTGCCTGTGTCTATGTGCCTGTGGTTCTGTCAGTGTGATCATGTGATGTATCTGACCCCAGGAATGTGTCAATAAAGTTTCCCCTTCCTGGGGCAATGAATTCACGGTGTTCTTATTTCAATTTCCAGGAGTGTATATTCATGAAGAGGCAAAGTTAGTTCTCTTTGCTGATGATACAAGTATAGCAATCACACCTGACAAACAAGAATTAACTGATGAAATTGTCAATACTGTCTTTCAGAAAATTACTAGGTGGTTCCTTGTAAACGGACTCTCACTGAATTTTGATAAGACACAGTACATACAGTTCCATACAGTGAATGGTATGACGCCATTAATAAATATAGAACTTAATCAGAAGCATATAGCTGGGGTAGAATATTCCAAATTTTTAGGTGTGTCCATTGATGAGAGATTAAATTGGAAGAAACACATTTATGATCTGCTGAAACGTTTGAGTTCAGCTACTTATGCAATAAGGGTCATTGCAAATTTTGGTGATAAACATCTTAGTAAATTAGCTTACTACGCCTATTTTCACTCATTGCTTTCATATGGCATCATATTTTGGGGTAATTCATCACTGAGGAATAAAGTATTTATTGCACAAAAGCGTGTAATCAGAATAATAGCTGGAGTCCACCCAAGATCATCCTGCAGACATTTATTTAAGGATCTAGGGATATTCACAGTAGCTTCTCAGTATATATACTCTCTTATGAAATTTGTTATTAACAACCAAACCCAATTCAAAAGTAATAGCAGTGTGCATAACTACAATACTAGGAGAAAGGATGATCTTCACTATTCAAGATTAAATCTAACTTTGGCACAGAAAGGGGTGAATTATACTGCCACTAAAGTCTTTGGTCACTTACCAAATAGTATCAAAAGTCTGACAGATAACCAACAAGTATTTAAGAAGAAATTAAAAGAATTTCTGAATGACAACTCCTTCTACTCCATAGAGGAATTTTTAGATATAAATTAAGAAAAAAAGAAAAAAAAACAAAAAATTATTAAAAAAAGTAAAAAATAAAAAATATAAAAAACACAAAAAAGTTGTTATATTAACTTAAGTATGTTGCTAAATTAACTTAATTATGTCATGTATTGGAAAATTTGACTCATTCCACATCATTACGAAATATCGTATTCATGATCCATGGAACTAGTATTAATCTAATCTAAACTAATGTAATCTAACTTGCAAACAGCGATGCAAAGTAACCTCAGAAATGTGATAACACTGCCAACTGTCCTAACAGTGCATGGATTTCGCAAAAAGTAAGCGAGACATGATCATTTTAACTATGAATGCTCTTTCTTAGGAAGACATGTGCACACAGATATCCAATACATAAAAACAGATAGCTGTTCGGATTTGAAAGAAAATTCTGAAATTTTCGTCGGATAAAGCAAGTTTTCCTGAGTTTTCATTGCAAGGAGCATCGAGCCTATGCACTGTATTGCACACGAGTAAATCTTTATTTACGGGAAGACAACACTTTTGCACACAGAGTAAATCCACAGCCTAATAAATAGTCACACATTATGGTGTGAAAGTTGTTATCGTTCGATATTATGGTGTGAAAGTTGTTATCGTTCGACAGCTGGAGCGACACTAGCGCTCCAAGCGGTGAGAAAGCAGTAAGTCACAAGCGACATAAGAATAATGTTAGTTTATAATTATTTTCGAAGTAATTAACGAAATAGTTGTAACTGCGCTTTCCATACTACATAGATTCCCTAATGTACAGACATGTTACAAATCAGTATAACCTTTGCAGAGAGGCGGCATCATAATTTTAGTATCTGAAGCCTCCCAGCTTAGACATACTGCGTCTTGAAATTCTAACATATAAAACAAAACGAAAAGTGCATGATATGAAAACAACAGCAGCCAAAGCTGAGAACATTACGAAATTTTATGTTGCAAACAGAAGCGCATCAAGGTGATCCTGTGCTTGTGGTAGAACTGCTTAAGCTGCGAGTGTGCTTTCACCCACACTTGGCCCCCCACGTATGTGCCTTGTTTTTAATATATTTAATTTGCTAAAACTGCGTTCAGGAGATGCGGCAGTCCCTGGACTGACATTAATATCCTCAGAGCTATTTCGAAATTCGAATAAGCGCTTCTTACCCCACTCTGCATAATAAAAGTCTTCTTTGCATCATCACTAGCTCTCTGAAATTTGAGATCATACAATACGTAGCGAAGTAGCAGGAAGAACTCCATTGTTGAATATAAGCGAACCCTACAAACGCACCAACCGATCGACCAATTTCGTGTCCAACCTCTATACGTCCCGTCCGATTTCCCTCAGCGATTACAACGCTGTCTTGTTCCTGTTGCTGTTGCAGT
This sequence comes from Schistocerca piceifrons, assembly GCF_021461385.2. NCBI lineage: Eukaryota > Metazoa > Arthropoda > Insecta > Orthoptera > Acrididae > Schistocerca > Schistocerca piceifrons. The sequence goes on along the minus strand of NC_060140.1, from coordinate 584,082,652 downwards.
ATTTTGTTTTTCCCACACACAGGCAACTGACGATTGTCAGGCTACAATCCGACCTTTACCAAAGTCGGAAACGTGATGGTACGCATTTCTCCTCCTTACACGAGGCATCACAACAACGTTTCACCAGGCAACGCCGGTCAACTGCTGTTTGTGTATGAGAAATCGGTTGGAAACTTTCCTCATGTCAGCACGTTGTAGGTATCGCCATCGGCGCCAACCTCGTGTGAATGCTCTCAAAAGGTAACCATTTTCTTCCTGTCGGTTAAATTTCGCGTCTGTAGCACGTCATCTTCGTGGTGTAGCAATTTTAATGGCCAGGAGTGTAAATAAAATACGGCGCGGAAAATAGACCCGCGAATTTCTTTTGCATCAAGACAACTCACCGGCGCACAAAGCCCTCGCTACACTGGACACTCTGCGTGACTGCGGGTTCGAACTGTTACGTCATCCACCATTTTCTACAGATTTGGCTCCGTTAGACTCTCTTTTTTTCCCAAAGCTAAAAAAAATCCCTCAAAGGACGATTATTTGACAATGATGATGCAGTGATGGATGCCGTGAATGGTTGGACTCGAAATCGAAGACCTTTTATCTGAGTGGTTTGCAGAAGTTATCCGAGTGTGCCTACAAGTGTATTAGTGTACACGGGTATTATATTGAAAAATGAATTGGAAATATAAAATTTCTGTCATTCTTTATTTGTTAGGCTGAGTTTTTGACGCCCCCCCACCCCCGGTTCCCCTTGTAGAATGGGGATTCCTATGGAATGCATTGTTTGCACAAAAAAATACAAGAAAATTTAAAAACAGTGGCATGTGCCATGATCCCCATTTGGGGTTCGACTAAAATATATCGTTTATTTCAAGGTTATTTCAGGTTTTTACCTCACGTTGTTTTTCTCAGTCTCTGTGTCATTCAGGCAACACAGAAATAATGTAGACGGAAAAAAGAAAATGGGACAGTTAGCGGGTTAGGCAGTAAGCCCTCGCGAGAGTACCTGGAGGTGGCGCATGCGGCGGCAGAGGTGCAGCAGCCGCAGCGTGCCCGCCGTGTTGTGCTCGACGGCGGCCCGCAGCCCCGCCTCGAGCCGCAGCGAGGCGGCGCAGTGGAAGACGACCGACACCTCGGCCAGCAGGCGGGCGCGGTCCGCGGGCCGCAGCCCCAGGTCCGCGCGCAGCACGTCTCCTTCGACCGCGTGCAGCCGCTCCAGCGCCGACGGGTCCGTCCGCCGCAGCCTGTCGAACAGCTGTCCGCACGGTACAGGCCAGGTAGGAACACTATGTTGTTGTTGTAGTTGTTGTCTTCAGTCCTGAGACTGGTTTCATGCAGTTCTCCATGCTACTCTATCCTGTGCAAGCTTCTTCGTCTCCCAGTACCTACTGCAGCCAACATCATTCTGAATCTGCTTAGTGTATTCAACTCTTGGTCTCCCTCTACGATTTTTACCCTCCCACTGCCCTCCAATCCTAAATTTGTGATCCCTTAACGCCTCAGAACATGTCCTACCAACAGGTCCCTTCTTCTTGTCAAGTTGTGCCACAAACTCCTCTACTCCCCAATTCTATTCAATACCTCCTCGTTAGTTATGTGATCTACCCATCTAATGTTCAGCATTCTTCTGCAGCACCACACGAAAGCTTCTATTCTCTTCTTGTCCAAACTATTTATCGTCCATGTTTCACTTCCATACATGGCTACACTCCATACAAATACTTTCAGAAACGACTTCCTGACACTTAAATCTATACTCGATGTTAACAAATTTTTCTTCTTCAGAAACGCTTTCCTTGCCATTGCCAGTCTACATTTCATATCCTCTCTACTTCGACCGTCATCAGTTATTTTGCTCCCCAAATAGCAAAACTCGTTTACTACTTTAAGTGTCTCATTTCCTAATCTAATTCCCTCGTCATCACCCGACTTAATTCGACTACATTCCATTATCCTCGTTTTGCTTTTGTTGATCTTCATCTTGTATCCTCCTTTCAAGACACTGTCCATTCCGTTCAACTGCTCTTCCAGGTCCTTTCCTGTCTCTGACAGAATTACAATCTCATCGGCGAACCTCAAAGTTTTTATTTCTTCTCCATGGATTTTAATACCTACTCCGAATTTTTCTTTTATTTCCTCTACTGCTTGCTCAATATACAGATTGAATAACTTCGGGGAGAGGCTACAACCCCGTCTCACTCCCTTCCCAGCCACTGCTTCCATTTCATGCCCCTCGACTCTTATAACTGCCATCTGGTTTCTGTACAAATTGTAAATAGCCTTTCGCTCCCTGTATTTGACCCCTGCAACCTTCAGGATTTGAAAGAGAGTATTCCAGTCAACATTGTCAAAAGCTTTCTCTAAGTCTACAAAAGCTAGAAATTTAGGTTTGCCTTTCCTTAATCTTTCTTCTAAGATAAGTCATAAGGTCAGTATTGCCTCACATGTTCCAACATTTCTTCGGAATCCAAACTGATCTTCCCCGAGGTCGGCTTCTACCAGTTTTTCAATTCGTCTGCATGGAATTCGCGTTAGTATTTTGCAGCTGTGACTTATTAACACTATATCAATTTCATTACGCTTTATCCCTGTCTGTGGGGCGGACACATATTGGTTCCTTCGCACGACGAACATCGATGTGTCGTACAGGGTGTCCCTCATAAAACCGGTTAATCGTCTCTAGTGGAACTGCCTGTGAAGTGGCAACACTGTCTCGAAAGTTGGCTACACTGCATTTTATCGGAAAGCTGAGTGCCACTGTGTGTGCGTGCATCAGTTGTTAGAGGAGCTCGTATTGTTGAGTTCTACAGCAGTGGGGCAGTTTGCATTAGAACAGCGAATTGATATTGTGGAGCGTTACATAAAGATAGGTTTCATCAAGGAATGTAAAGAAATGTTTCAAGCGAAGTATTCTGGTGGGAAGCTCCCCACAATCACCGCTGTTAAAGATCTGTCAAGAAATGGAAAGCCGTAGGATCCCTTCAGAACGTGTAGAGGAATACACGACCGACATGGAGGACTCCTGAAACTATACACACAATTCGAGTGGACAGTTCGAGAAGTCCGCACAAGTCGGTAAGTAGGTATCTCGTACATCGTGTATTAAAACATACGAAATTAAAAGCCAATAGTGTGAGTGTGGTGCAAGACTTGAAATTTGAGGATGAGGAAAAAAGACTTCATTATTGTAACCGACTGTTATCATCAATTGCTAACAGCCGACTAGTTTCCAAACTTACACTACTGGCCATTAAAATTGTTGCACAACGAAGATGGTGTGCTACAGACGTGAAATTTAACCGACAGGAAGAAGATGCTGTGATATGCAAATGATTAGCTTTTCAGAGCATTCACACAAGGTTGGTGCCGGTGGCGACACCTACAACGTGCTGACATGAGGAAAGTTTCCAACCGATTTCTCATACACAAACAGCAGTTGACCGGCGTTGCCTGGTGAAACGTTGTTGTGATGCCTCGTGTAAGGAGGAGAAATACGTACCATCACGTTTCCGACTTTGGTAAAGGTCGGATTGTAGCCTATCGCGATTGCGGTTTATCGTATCGCGACATTGCTGCTCGCGTTGGTCGAGATCCAATGACTGTTAGCAGAATATGGAATCGGTGGGTTCAGAACGGTAATACGGAACGCCGTGCTCCATCCCAAGGGCCTCGTATCGGTAGCAGTCGAGATAACAGGCATCTTATTCGCATGGCTGTAACGGATCGTGCAGCCACGTCTCGATCCCTCAGTCAACAGATGGGGACGTTTGCAAGACAACAACCATCTGCACGAACTGTTCGAAGACGTTTGCAGCAGCATGGACTATCAGCTCGGAGACCGTGGCTGCCGTTACCCTTGACGCTGCATCACAGACAGGAGCGCCTGCGATGGTGTACTCAACGACGAACCTGGGTGCACGAATGGCAAAACGTCATTTTTTCGGATGAGTCCAGGTTCTGTTTACAGTATCATGTTGGTCGCATCCGTGTTTGGCGACATCGCGATGAACGCACATTGGAAGCGTGTATTCGTCATCGGCATACTGGCGTATCATCCGGCGTGATTGTATGGGGTGCCATTGGTTACACGTCTCGGTCACCTCTTGTTCGCATTGACGGCACTTTGAACAGTGTATGTTACATTTCAGATGTGTTACGACCCGTGGCTCTACCCTTCATTCGATACGTGCGAAACCCTACATTTCAGCACGATAATGCACGACGGCATGTTGCAGGTCCTGTACGGGCCTTTCTGGATACAGAAAATGTTCGACTGCTGCCCTTGCCAGCACATTCTCCAGATCTCTCACCAATTGAAAACTTATGGTCAACTGGCTCGTCACAAAATGCGCCAGTCCCTCCTCTTGATGAACTGTGGTATCGTGTAGAAGCTGCATGGGCAGCTGTACCTGTACACGCCATCCAAGCTCTGTTTGACTCAATGCCCAATCATATCAAGGCCGTTACTACGGCAAGAGGTGGTTGTTCTGGGTACTGATATCTCAGGATCTATACATCCAAATTGTGTGAAAATGTAATCACATGCCAGTGCTAGTATAATATATTTGTCCAATGAATACCCGTTTATCATCTACATTTCTTCTTGGTGTAGCAATTTTAATGGCCAGTAGTGTAGTAGATTTTTGCTATCGCGATCACTTCAACCATAATCTTCCGATTCTGAAGTGATTGCTATGGCAAAAATCTACTAATACCAGTACTTCTGGCCCCTGTTTTGATCACAACCGAGGTAGAATCTTCCTACAAGTCGGTCTGGGGCCTGAAGATGGCGTAGTAAAACGCTGAAACTGTTAGCGAAATCAAATAAGTTTGGAAGCCAGACAGTTGAAAGATGTTTGCTTTGACATCCTGTATCGAACAGCCGAGTCCCGCAACCACCTCTAAAAACATGGACGTACAGAGACTCAGTTGCTAACGGTTACTTGGACCCTTGGCTTTACTTCATGTCAGACGAGGTCTGGTTTCATTTGTCATATTATGTAAACTCTTAGAACTGCAGATACTGGTTGCAGGACAACACACATATTCTGCATGTAGAACCTCTCCACTCAGAGAAGATACGTGTTTGACGTGCGTCGTCCGACATGCGCATTATTGGGCTCTTATTTTTCAATTACACCTCGAACAGTGCTAGATATCTAGAGATCTTTGACTCTTTCGGAGCACAGTTAACAGATGCAGAGAAGCTGTATGCAGTATTCCAACAAATGGACAACTGTTCACACATCCAACCAAAGAATGGTCCGCATCGCTAATGTATTCCCTGAAGTCAGACGTGCCAGTACAGGCCTATGGTCTCCAAGGTCCCCGGACTTAGCATCGTGAGATTTTTACGCATGGGGCGCACTAAAAAGCAACGTATATGCTGATAGTCCGCACAGCATTACTAGAGAAATTAACACCGCCCTTGCAGGATTACAGCGTGTTGCTGGTAAAGTAATCACACGAAGACAGCGACGCCTCGATGCCCATGGTCATCACTACCATCATCTATTATAAACAGGCAACAACATATTTTGACGTTACTATTTTTGTTTACTTAGTTCATTGTTACTTGAATCTCGGGGGTGAGGCGTACCGGTTTTAATGGGACACCCTGTACTTTACCGGAACGAGGTAGGAATATTATATTTTAGTTGAAAAGGGTGCGACTTACCCGGAAATATTTGAGAGAAAGCATGTTTTTCCGAGCATATTTTGCAAGTGTTAACTTTAAGAAGTAATATAAGTCAGGCGGTAATTAGGAGAAAACTTCCTTTGCATAGTTTAATAGTCATGGTGCTAGTGCTATGCACTGGCTAAAATATGTGCTTTTCTGGAAGTTATAACTCGCGTGTAGAAACATCTAGTTGTAATTTCAAAACTTTTTAGGTTTATTGTAATTTCTGTTTTAAATGTACACATTCTGGCATTTCTAGCGTTAAATCTGAATCCACAGACGACGTTTCAATTTAATGGTAATCATCGCAGAAAAAATGAAAAGGAGTTGTGGCATTCAGATACATTCCCTAGTAAGTAAACAAGTGGTCTCTCTCTTTAAATTTCTTGTACGGCCCATTGAAATCTAAAGAAACACAGTCCGCAGCTCGTGGTCGTGCGGTAGCGTTCTCGCTTCCCACGCCCGGGTTCCCGGGTTCGATTCCCGGCGGGGTCAGGGATTTTCTCTGCCTCGTGATGACTGGGTGTTGTGTGCTGTCCTTAGGTTAGTTAGGTTTAAGTAGTTCTAAGTTCTAGGGGACTGATGACCAAGGATGTTAAGTCCCATAGTGCTCAGAGCCAAAGAAACACACAAAACACAAGAACAAAGAAAAATTTAGCTGTCATAGTGGAGTACAGTCTGATACACATTGACACATGGATAGATACACAGCCCAACATTGTACTCAGTAGCATCATTTATTTGCTCGGATTGATTTCCTGATTTACCTGCAGGAAAATCCTTCATAGCAACACAATCTGTGAAAATAATTCGATAAACGTGTAATCTGAATTGTCATCAAATCTTTCGTTCTCATTGGCAGACTTTATAAATAATTTTCTCTAGATATTTCTATATTTCACTGCACATTTTGAACAAAACACCATCAAAAAGCACACAAAACGTACGAAACAGAGATAACTTGAATGTCAGCTAACGCCTACGAAATAGACAGTAACAAAGGTTTCAAAAATGACTAATTTTTACGAGTTACATCTGCTACCCTAGGAAAAACCACGAAGTCTGATAACCTGACAGTAGTTTGGTACAGCCATAAATATACGTTTGACACCGCGAAAAATAATCATTAACTTGGAGTCTACGATCATAATTGACGTGACGTAATCAATAATGACCAAAATGCTCCTCATGACTCTGTAAGCTTTTAGAAGTGATGCCTTCACCCCATACAAATACAGACTGGCGTGAGGTTCATTACCGGAAAAGAACTGATAGTTTTAGAGATAAGCAATTCTCATCCGCTACAGCAGAACAACAAACCAACAAAATGCACGAAATGACTCAGAATGTACATGAAAAACCAAAAATACTATATAATATGTTGATAACAGTAATATGCCATTAGTTATAGCTAGTGTAAATCTACAGTGCTTAAGAACCAAGGTGGACCTTTTATCGTTCTTTGTAGAAGAAGTGAAACCACATGTTTTATGTTTATGTGAGAGCACTGTTTGACTGAAGCAGAGGGTAACTATTACAAATCTTTTGAGTATTTAGATATGGTAAATGCATAGTATAGACCTACTGCAACTCACGGTAGTGTGTCCCTGTACGCAAACAAAAATCTTAGTGTAGAGGAAATTGATTTAAAAAACTTTTGTACATACGTGGATCTTAAACTAGCTGCATTAGTGTTACCAAACACTGATCTCACTGTTATCTCTGTATATCATTCACCGGATGGTAACTTCGAAAACTTCACTGCACTTATGGATAACTGTTTATCTTACCTTACACGCCTTAAGTCTAAACTCGCATTGTGTGGTGACTTCAACATACACATAGTAAGTGGAAGTACTAAAGAGAGGGTTTTCATGAACTTAGTGAACATCTATGGGTTGTTTGTAGCAAACCAGCTCCGAACAAGAGGTGTGGCCTGTCTAGACACAGTTGTCACCAACCTCAGTACTTGGAAAAATAATATCAGTGTAGTGAACCAGTGATTGCAGACCACAGTGGATTAGTAATGGAGCTTAGTATGGAGAGCAAAAGTAAATTGCAACCAATCACATGGCACTCAAGATACACATTCAATAGAAGAGTTATCAAAGAAGAAAGATTTAACGACCTTAAAGCAGCACTGTCTAGTGTAAACTGGCAACAGAACCTTGCAGAAATGGGGTTCAGTGACTCATTTGAATGTCTGTTCCGAACCTTAAGAACAACATTTCATTAAATTTTCTCAGAAATTCTCAAGAAGAACCCTGCAAGCAAGTCACAAGGAAGGGAAACAACCATTAAAGGGAAGATATGGTATACACCTGAGCTAAAGAAATTGCAATGCATCACCAAAACATTCAGAGACCACATGAAAATAGGCGTAGATCTTCCAACTAAAGAACTGCTTCACTGTAACTGTTTAAGAGCCATAACGATCTAGAGAAAGGCAGTGGAGGATGCAAAAAAGGAACACAATGACAGGTTCATTAAAGAGGCTCATAATCCATGTAAAGCATTATGCAGTCTGGTAAATGAGCACAGGAAGAATCCTACTTTCTTCTTAAATTCCGGTAGTCCTGGTGCCTTTAACCAGTACCTTATTAGTGTAGTGGAAAGTACGGTAAATGAAGTTCCAGTTTCAGCTTAGATCCCATGGCCAATATGAAAAGTGTAAGCTGCACATTTAAAAACTGGGGGAAATACAGCCTGAGGACCTAGTAAAAACAGTAAAGTCCTACAAGCATTCAGAGAGTCCAGATATCTATGGTATGCCGTGCACAATACTGAAGAAAATAATACCAGAGCTTGCTCAGCCCCTAGTCACAGTAATTAACAAGTGTTTATCTTCTGGTCTCTTCCCAGATTTCCTGAAGGTCTCACGGACAGTACGACCTAGCCTTACTATTAAATAGATAAATAACAGTTCTTATGTTTTTATGCGCATAAATCTACATAAAGCTCTAATATCAAGTGCTTAATTTGCTTTCGCATCTTTAAGCGCCTCGTGCTCGCGTGTATTATGTTGCTGGACTTCTGAAAAGTATTTCCGTACAATTGTCGTAATGTTTTCATGGGGCTTCCCGTCAGTTAGAAAACTATCATGAGGCAGTCCTCCTGATATCATTACTTGCCTTGCACTCGCGTAAAACCATGCATAATTTACGGAGTTGAGAAAAGTCTATAGTGATCAGTGCGCTTGCTTACTTTGAGTCCAAAAAAGAACGGGGTGCCAGCAGTTCCGTATAGTCAGTAGTGAGAACTTGTGAATGTTTCGGTATCAGTGAAAGTTCAGTGAAGCGAATATCGAGAGAATATAGAGAAATTTCATATCCTGTATCACCGAAAAAAGAGTTGCGGCAGGCGACAGAAGTTTGCAATCGACGAATTTAAATACTGAGTCGTAGGACTTCTATGTGGAAAGGCAATTTCTAACATAGCAGACGTATTGGAAAAGCTGAAGACTGAAGGCTTCCCTGATATGAGTGAAACGACCCTTCTGGATGCAATTCGGAAACTGGGCTTCAGAGACAAAAAGTTAAAAAAAAAAAACTGAGCGGGTGGTAAATAACCGAGTAGCAAGAAAGAGAGATGAGTTCTTGTGGGAAATACCACACTTGCGAAACACTACATGAACTATTACTGATGAGAGTTTGTGTGGTGTAAATCATTTTAGAAAGTTTGGCTGCAGGAACAAAGGATGTCTTTTACGTGAGAAAATGTGTATGATCATCACAGAGATCGCCCGACATGAATCCCATCCAACATTTATGGGGCATAATCGAGAGGTCAGTTCGTGCATACAATCCTGCATCAGCAATACGTTGCAATTATGGATGGCTATGGAGGCAGCATGGCCCAATATTTCTACAGGGGACTTCTAACGACTTATTGAGTCCACGTCACATCGAGTTACCGCATTACATCGCGCTGAGCAAAAGGAGATCCGACACGATATCAGAAGGTATTCGAAGACTTGTGTCACTTCAGTGTATTTCATACATCATTCTTTGTTGCAAAATTCATTCGAGCTAATCTACTTTTCATTTCCTGTTAAATTATACACTATATGTTATTTGTTCATTTATTGAGAGCTGCTTGTATTTCGGGCGTTCACTTGAAATTTATCGCCCTCTTCTCGCAGCGACTTAATGCGGCAAAGATTTGTAGTGTATTGGAATGCTAGTACGAAGTTGCCATTCTTCTCTGGAGACCAGGCTCTTAACTGACAAACATGGGGAGTCTTCATTAGTAATGTATGATGTAACATACAAACGTTCAAGCTTTGCACTAAAGTTTTTCCCACCGCAACAGCTACAATGGTAAGTTCAATCGCAGCATCTTGCGTTTGACATTATAGCGATGAAATAAGTAATCCGGAAACAACGAAAATCCGCCTGTAAACAGAAGAAGGTTGTTCACTGATGCGGTAGAGATTAAGTGACTTTATCGTATTTATTGAGATACATTCTTTTTTTCTCTCATGTCTATGTTAATGTCGCCGGCTATGGAAAGTTTATGATGTCTGGATCTTGACACTAATAGTATTAGCAGATTGAGTTTATCTATGAAAGCGTTTTTGTCAATTCGTAGTGTACGATAAAATGACACAAATACAATTTTTTGTCATAGGCATGGCTCAGCCCCCTTGAATATCGATTCTTTTGCACTTTACAAGAACATATTCTGTCCTGCAGCCCGTGTCGCTATAACAGAGAGAGTAACTATCTATTGAGTGTCAGTGAAACCACGACAAGCTGATCAATGATGGCCAGCCTGGTATCTACTTGCTGGTTATTGTTGATGTATACCACAGCCGTGGTCTGCTGTTGCTGCCTGATGGGTCCCACGGATGAGAAGACACGGGTGCCCCCAGCGAGGTGGCGCAGTACTTAGCACACTGGACTCGCATTCGGCAGGACGACGGTTCAATCCCGCGTCCGGCCATCCTGATTTAGGTTTTCCGTGATTTCCCTAAATCATTTAAGGCAAACGCCGCGATGGTTCCTTTGAAAGGGCACGGCAGACTTCCTTCCCCATCCTTCCCTAATCTGATGAGACCGATGACCTCGCAGTTTGGTCTCTTCCCCCGAAATCAACCCAACCCAACTCGGGTGCAGCTGGCCCTGCTACACTAGCAGGCTGACCAGGCGTGGCGCGTCCAAATAGTCTCCTGGCTGACTCGTGAGCACGTGCTGCCATCTTGTTCGATCCACGGTAGATGGTCAGGGCCTAGTCTACACGACAACTGGCATCCTCGACTACAGTCGGCATTCTTCACCTCAGCTGCGATGGGCTTCCTTAGAGAGTGCTGCGGTGGAAGCCCCTCTGGGTCATTGCCGAACGTCTGGGCAGGCGGCCTCTCCCTTGCCCCAGTACAGCTCACAACCATGGCACTGACCTACGGGAGTCATTTCACAATTTGCTGACAAGGCATCAGCACTTCTTCGTGGCACACGCGATTACGCTAAGCTGCCGACCGCAATTCTGAAGCCACTTATAACTATACATTTTGTACAACTAATAAATGTTGCTGTAGATACCACTGTGTTACTGATGCCTCTGGGCATGAACCGGACCACTCACTCGCATTCCGCACTGTTAACAACACGAGCCCAGCTCCACGGGTAAAACTGGCATCAGGAAGTGGTATCTTGATACTCTGACACAGCAACATTGGTGTCATAACTGGCTGCCACTCAAGACTACTGTGACAGTGGAACCACGCTGGCTGCTGTCTTGACATTTCACCAAGGTCATTTTGCTGGCAAGTACACTGACAGAAAAAAAAATTGCAGCACCAAAAAATAATTGATGTAGAGTAATGAAATTTCTGGAATATATTTATCTAGGTAACATACTTAAGTGATTATCGTTGCAAGATCACAGGTTAATGTAAGCGCGAGAAAAGCCATTGCAAATGTGGAATAATGGTACATTAATAACTCGTAGAAGTCGACCTCGGGGAAGATCAGTTCGGATTCCGTAGCATTGTTGGAACACGTCAGGCAATACTGACCCTACGAGTTATCTTAGATTAAGGAAAGGCAAACCTACGTTTCTAGCATTTGTAGACTTTGAGAAAGCTTTTGACAATGTTGACTGGAATACTCTCTTTCAAATTTTGAAGGTGGCAGGGGTAAAATACAGGGAGCTAAGGGCTATTTACAATTTGTACAGAAAACAGATGGCAGTTATAAGAGTCGAGGAACACGAAAGGGAAGCAGTGGTTGGGAAGGGAGTGAGGCAGGGTTATAGCCTATCCCCGAAGTTATTCAATCTGTGTATTGAGCAAGCAGTAAAGGAAACAAAAGAAAAATTCGGAGTAGGAATTAAAATCCATGGAGAAGAAATAAAAACTTTGAGATTCGCCGATGACATTGTTATTCTGTCGGAGACGGCGCAGGACCTGGAAGAGCAGCTGAACGGAATGGACAGTGTCTTGAAAGGCGTATATAAGATGAACATGAACAAAAGCAAAACGAGGATAATGGAATGTAGTCGGATTAAATCAGGTGATGCAGAGGGAATTAGATTAGGAAATGAGACGCTTAAGGTAGTAAACGAGTTTTGCCATTTAGGGAGCAAAATAACTGATGATGGTCGAAGTAGAGAGGATATAAAATGTAGACTGGCAATGGCACGGAAAGCATTTCTGAAGAAGAGAAATTTGTTAACATCGAGTATAGATTTAAGTGTCAGGAAGTCGTTTCTGAAAGTATTTGTATGGAGTGTAGCCATGTATGGAAGTGAAACTTGGACTGTAAACAGTTTAGACAAGAAGAGAATACAAGCTTTCGAAATGTGGTGCTACAGAATAATGCTGAAGGTTAGATGGGTAGATCACATAACTAATGAGGAGGTATTGAATAGAATTGGGGAGAAGAGAAATTTGTGGCACAACTTGACTAGAAGAAGGGATCGGTTGGTAGGACGTATTCTGAGGCATCAAGGGATCACCAATTTAATATTGGAGGACAGCACAGAGGGTAAAAATCGTAGAGGGAGACCAAGAGATGAATACACTAAGCAGATTCAGAAGGATGTAAGTTGCAGTAGGTACTGGGAGATGAAGAAGCTTGCACAGGATAGAGTAGCATGGAGAGCTGCAGCAAACCAGTCTCTGGACTGAAGACCACAACAACAACAATAACTAGGGTAACCGCCGGAATGTTGAATGCAAGAATGCAAACATGCATTGTGTCGGATAGGTGCTGGATTTCGATTTGTGGCATGGAGTTTCGTGCCTGTTGCACTTGGTCGGTCAGCAAAGGGACGGTTAATGCGGTTGTGGATGATGCTGAAGCTGTCCGATGATGTCCCATACGTGCTCGACTGGGGATAGATTGGTGCTCAAGCAGGACAAGACAATATGTCGACACTCTGTACGGCATCTTTGGTTACGACGGTGGTATGTGGACGAGCGCTACCTTGATGGAAAACACCCTTTGGAATGTTGTTTTAGTTGTTGTCTTCAGTCCTGAGACTGGTTTGATGCAGCTCTCCATACTATTCTATCCTGTGCAAGCTTATTCATCTCCCAGTACTTACTGCGACCTACATCCTTCTGATTCTGCTTAGTGTATTCATCTCTTGGTCTCCCTCTATGATTTTTACCCTCCACGCTGCCCTCCAATGCTAAATTTGTGATCCCTTGATGCCTCACAACATATCCTACCAACCGGTCCCTTCTTCTTATCAAGTTGTGCCACAAAATCCTCTTCTCCCCAATTCTATTCAATACCTCTTCATTAGTTATCTGATCTACCCATCTAATCTTCAGCATTCTTCTGTAGCACCACATTTCGAAAGCTTGTATTCTCTTCTTGTCCAAACTATTTATCGTCCATGTTTCACTTCCATACATGGCTACAATCCATACAAATACTTTCAGAGACGACTTCCTGACACTTAAATCTATACTCGATGTTAACAAATTTCTCATCTTCAGAAATGCTTTCCGTGCCATTGCCAGTCTACATTTTATATCCTCTCTACTTCGAGCATCATCAGTTATTTTGCTCCCCAAATAGCAAAACTCGTTTACTACTTTAAGTGTCTCATTTCCTAATCTAATTCCCTCTGCATCACCCGACTTAATGCGACTACATTCCATTATCCTCGTTTTGCTTTTGTTGATCTTCATCTTATATCCTCCTTTCAAGATACTGTCCATTCCGTTCAACTGCTCTTCCAAGTTCTTTCCTGTCTCTGACATAATTACAATGTCATCGGTGAACCTCAAAGTTTTTATTTCTTCTCCGTGGATTTTAATACCTACTCTGAATTTTTCTTTTGTTTCCTTTACTGCTTGCTCAATATACAGATTGAATAACATCGGGGACTGGCTACAACCCTGTCTTACTCACTTCCCAACCGCTGCTTTCCTTTCATGCCCCTCGACTCTTATAACTGCCATCTGTTTTCTGTACAAATTGTAAATAGCCTTGCGCTCCCTGTATTTTAACCCTGCCACCCTTATAATTTGAAAGAGAGTATTCCAGTCAATATTGTCAAAAGCTTTCTCTATTACTACAAATGCTAGAAACGTAAGTTTGCCTTTCCTTAATCTTTCTTCTAAGATAAGTCGTAAGGTCAGTTTGCCTCACGTGTTCCAACATTTCTACGGAATCCAAACTGATCTTCCCCGAGGTCGGCTTCTACCAGTTTTTCCATTCGTCTGTAAGGAATTCGCGTTAGTATTTTGCAGCTGTGACTTATTAAACTGATAGTTCGGTCATTTTCACATCTGTCAACACCTGCATTCTTTGGGATTGGAATTATTATATTCTTCTTGAAGTCTGAGGGTATTTCTCTTGTCTCATACATCTTGCTCACCAGATGGTAGAGTTTTGTCAGAATTGTCTCTCCCAAGGCCGTCAGTAATTCCAATGGAATGTTGTCTACTCCCGGAGCCTTGTTTCGACTCAGGTCTTTCAGTTCTCTGTCAAACTCTTCACGCAGTGTCTTATCTCCCATTTCATCTTCCTACATCCTCTTCCATTTCCATAATATTGTGCTCAAGTACATCGCCCTTGTATAGACCCTCTATATACTCGTTCCACCTTTCTGCTTTCCCTTCTTTGCTTAGAACTGGGTTTCCATCTGAGCTCTTGATATTCATACAAGTGGCTCTCTTTTCTCCAAAGGTCTCTTTAATTTTCCTGTAGGCAGTATCTATCTTAGCCCTAGTGAGATAAGCCTCTACATCCTTACATTTGTCCTCTAGCCATCCCTGCTTAGCCATTTTGCACTTCGTGTCGATCTCATTTTTGAGACGTTTGTATTCCCTTTTGCCTGCTTCATTTACTGCGTTTTTATATTTTCTCCTTTCATCAATTAAATTCAATATTTCTTCTGTTACCCAAGGATTTCTACTAGCCCTCATCTTTTTACCTACTTGATCCTCTGCTGCCTTCACTACTTAATCCCTCAAAGCTATCCATTTTTCTTCTGCTGTATCTTTTTCCCCCATTCCTATCAATTGTTCCCTTATGCTCTCCCTGAAACTCTCTAGAACCTCTAGTTTAGTCAGTTTATCCAGGTCCCATCTCCTTAAATTCCCACTTTTTGTAATTTCTTCAGTTCTAATCTACAGTTCATAATCAATAGTTTGTGGTCAATTTAAAACCTGGTTCCTAAATCTCTGTCTTACCATTAAATAATCTAACCTATACCATCTAGTATCTCCAGGATTCTTCCATGTATACAACCTTCTTTTATGATTCTTGAACCAAGTGTTAGCTGTGATTAAGTTATGCTCTGTGCAAAATTCTACCAGACGGCTTCTTCTTTCATTTCTTTCCCCCAATCCATATTCACACACTATGTTTCCTTCTCTCCCTTTTCTTACTCTCGAATTCCAGTCACCCACGACTTTTAAATTTTCGTCTCCCTTGACTACCTGAATAATTTCGTTTATCTGATCATACATTTCATCAATTTCTTCATCATCTGCAGAGCTAGTTGGCATATAAACTTGTACTACTGTAGTAGGCATGAGCTTCGTGTCTATCTTGGCCACAATAATGCGTTCACTGTTCTGTTGATAGTAGCTTACCCACACTCCTATTGTTTTATTCGTTATTAAACCTACTCCTGCATTACCCCTATTTGATTTTGTATTTATAATCCTATATTTTCACCTGACCAAAAGTCTTGTTCCTCCTGCCACCGAACTTCACTAATTCCCACTATATCTAACTTTAACCTATCCATTTCCCTTTTTAAATTTTCTAACCTACCTGCCCGATTAAGGGATCTGACATTCCACGCTCTGATCCGTAGAACGCCAGTTTTCTTTCTGCTGATAACGACGTCCTCTTGAGTAGTCCCCTCCCAGAGATCCGAATGAGGGACTATTTTACCTCCGGAATATTTTACCGAAGAGGACGCCATCATCATTTAACCATACAGTAAAGCTGCATGCCCTCGGGAAAAATTAGGGCTGTAGTTTTATAGGGAAGCAGCCTACTCACGATGTAGTAAATTCACATCAGTTTCCATTGTGTGTCAGCCAGTCTGCTGTAACTAGCTCTGACGTCATAAATGTTGCGCAATACCTTAAAAATCAAGCAAATGAACTAAAACTTTTCTAGCATGTCAGAAATAATACTAAATTAATGTGTGTTAAATATCAGTTCGATAACTTCAGCCATTTTCGAAATTTGGACGTTTTTATGGAAAAATCATTGGCGCAACAGAAAAGAGCTAGAGACTTCAAAATTTATATTTAGATTCATCTTTCATAATGATTTAATAAAAACAGTACTTTGGATTTCACATATTAAGACTTTAGTGGAAATTCATGATTTTCTGATTTTCATCTCAAAACTGAAGGAAGCAAGATAGATTAAGTAGGTTAATAAATAAGGCTAGGATGTTTAGATTTAAATAGGTTGGAGGTCCGCTATGATTATGAAGATGTGTAAAGTTTCTTTTTAATACCTATAAAATTATAGCGATAGCGGATCTCAAAAGGGACAGTTCAGAGCTCATCTGCTGCGTGCTGTGTAATTAGATTAATTCTCTCGCCCAAAGTATTTAACTTAGCCACGTCAAAATTTTATTATCAATACTTACCTGCGTTCTGAATGCACGTTTAAATTAAGAGCTTCTTCGGCCATCAGCCAAAGAAGCTATAAATTATTATGTAACTTGTAGTGGTGCGTTACTAGCCCAGCGGCTAGTCGGGAGAGCGGATTTGATCAGGCGTTCCCTCAGCCGTCCGCACCGCGGCTTTATATATAAGAACACTGCGCGAGGAAGCAAGGCCCCAGTTCTCTCCAGACGCTGAATGACACGCCATCTGTGTCGGTAGTCGCGTCGCATCAGTGTATCTGCTACAAACAGCCTCGGGTGCCGTATTAAGTTACTAGAGATACGCGGAACCATAAAAACATTTCATGTGAAGTGTTAATTCTGGAATGATTTTCATTATCTAGCTTCAGTTTGCGTATTGTCGTATTTTCACGTGCCGTCGCGGGACAGACATTCTACCAAATATTTAGCGTGGCGTTTGATGAAATATTTTCATCAAATTATGGCGAGCATTCTTTTTAACATTTAATTCGGACATTTATAATTGCATCAGCGCATTAGACTCTGAACTGCTCTGGTAGTTAGGTTGTAGGGATACTTGTGTTTTTTATCAGTGAATTTCAGAATATACTCAACTATTTTGGAAAACAGTTTTTGATTAGAAATCCCGGACAATCTCCTAATTCCTCAGAGCTATAAGCTGCAGTTATAATAACATTCTCAGGTAAAGTGGGCACTAGGATATCTATTTACTGGCTCCAAGTTTTATTAAATCACTTTCTGGGGGCCACGAAGTAAATAGAGAGCCAGTGTTGAGAACGGCAAAAGACAGCATTAACAACATTCTAAAAGCTAGAACTAATTCAACACGCAAGCGTTTATCCAGCAATAGATTTACTATTATTACAAACTTATACATCCGCCGCCCCACAGTTTCCCCTTGCTTTCAGCCGTTCGCAGTACCAGGACAGCAAGGCCGTTTTGGTTAGTGTTGCAAGGTCAGATCAGTCAATAATCCAGACTGTTGCCCCTGCAACTAGTGAAAAGGCTGCTGCCCCTCTTCAGGAACCACACGTTCGTGTGGCCTCTCAAGAAATACCCCTCCGTTCTGGTTGCACCTACGGTACGGCCATCTGTATCGCTGAGGCACGCGAGCCTCCCTACCAACGGCAAGGTCCATGGTTCATGGGGGTTTGGAATACTGTTCATGAATGACTGCACAACAGCTGAAATCACCAAATTGGTGTACAAATTTGCAGTGAAGGTGCGTGAAATAACCACGAGAGTGCACATGCTGTCACACGAAATCCCAGCAGATACCATTACTAGATGTGTATGTAGGTCCAGTGTGAGTAGCATGCAGACAGTTTGATTGCAGGCCATCAGCTGGACTCCTCCTGACCAACACACGGCCGTCACTCGCACCGATGCACAACCGGCTTTCATTGGAAAATACAACAGACCTTCATCCTTTCCTACAGTGAGCTCTCGCTTGACAACGTTGAAGTCGCAAACGGCGGTGGTTTGGGCTCAGTGGAATGCACACCAGGGGTGTCTGGCTCGGGGCTGCCCTTGAAGTAACCGGTTTGTAGCAGTTGATTGTGCCAACTGCTGCTCTAATCGCTGGTACAGGTGCAGTACGGTGCACCACAGCCATACGACGTACACGATGGTACTTCCTCTCGGTAGTGCGATGTGGCCGTTGCGAGCCCGGTCTTCTTGCGACCGTACCTTCCCGTGGCCATCGCGACCAGGAGTCATGTACAGTTGATACATTCCTGTCAAGTCTTTATGCAGTAATTTTAATGGGAGGAACATCCAGCATCCCGTAGTCCTATTACACGACCTCGTTCAAACTCAAGTGGGCTGTTGATAATGGCTTCTTCGTCGTCTTGAAGGCATTCTTGATTAATATCAACTTACTACGTCCAATCTCAGAGCTAAGTAATGCTCAAGACTGCTGCAGCACACATTTGAAGCAAACCTGATTTGCATCCTCATAGTGGCGCCACTAGCGCCACTCGTATGTGACTGGAGCCAGCTTTGAACACATGTCCTCTTTCAGATGTAGAAACACTCCTACCAAGTTTCGTTTATCTCCCACAATTCCTTCTTGGTGTTGCAATTCTGTTTTCAGTCAGTGTAGTTTGGCTGAGTCGAAATGCCCGAGTCACATGTAGCAGCAATTCAATTCTGCCACCAGTACCCGATGAAGACTGACACGTCGCCTTTCGCTGCACGGGGACAATTACTTGGAGCGAAGACACCAGGTCAGTACGATTTACAGAAGTTTTCGATCTTTTCTGACGCATTAAAACCCAGCTGCGATCCCAGACAGATTGCAGTTTCAGTACAAATGAGGTTGTAACAGTGTACACTGTGACAAAATTTGGAGGAGGCAGAAGGTAAGTTACAACCTCAATTTAATATGAAACAGTCGTATGCTATGCACCCTCTGTTAGCTTTAATATGCAGAGTAGTCTTGCACATATAGATGTAGATGTTGATGTAAATGTAGATGTGATGCAATTAATGAACAAAGTACCAGTTTGTAGTGATCTGTGACATACCGGCAGGCGCTTGATGTTCTCGAGTCTGGCAGCTGGCGAGTCCCCACGCTTGCCCCTGAGCAGGACGTAGACGGCGCCCAGTTGTGGCAGCGAGCGCAGGAGTTTCTCGAGCAGCACCTTGCCGATGAAGCCGGAGCCGCCCGTCACCAGCAGCGACCGGCCGCGGAACCACTCGGCGATCTGCCCCTGGCTGCCCTCGCCACTGCTGGCCACTGCCATGGCTCGCTCCTCCTGTCAATACCACAGGTTCGCCGCCGTCGTTCTCACTGTGCCCAACGTGGCCGCTTCTCTTTCTTAATCACTAATTCTTTCTTTACTTTGCTAAACGTTAATAAAATGCGCTACAAAATTTGCACTATTCTCTCGGTTTGGGTAGTTTAGTAATATTTCTTTCATGGCAGCGCTTATGTGCTTGCCTTGTGGCTATTGTGTTCACTGGGGGCAGTATTCAGTACCTCTAGGAACGAGGCTTTATCCAGATTATTGGCTGGGCTTACCTACATCCTTCTAAATCAGCTGTGGTCAAGACCTGCTTTGCTGATTTCCAACAGGTGCTGGCAAACAGTATGAGAGGTGTTCCATATAGATTTAAACTTTATTTAGTCCCATCATGCGCTGCAGTCATGGACTGTGCGGCTGGTCCCGGAAGAGGTTCGAGTCCTCCCTCGGGCATGGGTGTGTGTTTGTCCTTAGGATAATTTAGGTTACGTAGTGTGTAAGCTTAGGGACTGATGACCTTAGCAGTTAAGTCCCATAAGATTTCACACATACATACACTATCCCCATAATGCACGGTGTGTCATCTGATGCATCGTTACAGTATCAAGTGCATAGTACTTTGGTCTACCTGTAGGTGGCGGGACATCACAAGAAGTATAATACCTGCACAGTACAGTCCATTTTCCCTGCTGCTATCATTACATAAGTGAACAACATGGAGTGTGATCATCAAGGAGACCGCTGGGCGACGTTGTTTCTGTGCAAGGAAGGTGTAAATACTGCAAATATTCGCAGGCAATCAGTGGCAATGTGTAAAGGGTGTGCACCATCACGAAAAATCCTGTACCTACGACTGGCTGGATGGTTGGAAAAGTGGTCACACATCGACGGAGAAACGAATCAGTTCTGGAAGGAAAGTGACTATAGTAACACCAGTCAACATTTCAAGAGTGGAAAATCATATCCAGGAGAATAGGTTCATGATGTTCACAGAACTGGAGGCGGCCATAGGGCTTGCCAAAAGTGCTCTGCCACATACTTCACAAACACCTAGAAGTTAGAACTACTTAAACCTAACTAACCTAAGGACATCACACACATCCATGCTCGAGGCAGGATTCGACCCTGCGACCGTAGCGGTCGCGCGGTTCCAGACGCTAGCGCCTAGAACCGCTCGGCCACTTCGGCCAGCTCAGTGGAAAAACACACAGCCACAATTTTTTGGGATAAGGATGGAATCCTCCTCATTGACTGCTAGAACCGTGGGACTCCTATTAATATCATGGCGTTTGTGAAGACTTTTTGGAGGCTGCAATGTGCAAATCAAAAGAAACGGCCAGGAAAATGGATAAAAGGAGTGCTCTCGTTCACAGTTCTTGTCCTCATGCGATTCGGTCAACCAAGGCTGCCATCGCTGTCTTGTGGATCAAGTACTGCCACACCCCCTATACTTTCCTCACTTGGCCTCTTCTGATTACCACCTATTCGAGGCAGGCATCATTTCGCAGATGTCCTGTAACAAGCCCACACACACACACTTTTTGTAAATATTAAGCCAGGCCCCTCCACGCCCACATTTGCTTGGCGGCCATTCAAAACGACCTATCATCTCTGCTTTGGTTAGTATCTAAAAAGAATTCCGCCGGAAGTACAGCGATTTATTTTCGCCTGGCCTGATAACCGTTTGTAACTTTCAGAGAAGTGCGACGAGCGGCGAATTTTGAGTAAAACCTACACATTTCTCATGTTGCCATGTTAAAATCTGCTTCTTTTACCAAAACACAGTGGAGTTTACAGTCTCACTTCACATGCTGTGCAGTTTGCAACTGCGGGAAAATTTCTGAATCAGTGGTTTATTAAGTGAGGAACTGAGGAAAAGAAAGGTCAGTATCTTATGAAAAAAGCACATCCTCAGTACAAAATAAACATGTAATGTCTTCACTTACATAGTTCCAAAAGCGATAGTATTTCTCAAAAAAATGGCTCTGAGCACTATGGGATTTAACATCTGAGGTCATCAGTCCCCTAGACTTAGAACTACTTAAACCTAACTAACCTAAGGACATCACACACATCATGCCCGAGGCAGGATTTGAACCTGCGACCGTAGCAGCAGCGCGGTTCCGGACTGAAGCGCCTAGAACCGCTCGGCCACAACAGCCGGCAGCATTTCTCATTCCAGCAGTTATTGATGTCCCTTAAAGAATGCATTCTTTCATCGGAAACAACACGGCAGAGAATGAAGTTTTGTGTGACAACAGTGTAGCAAAATACTCTCCTCTTTGCGAGCTATCATTTGCCAAAATCTCGTTTCGATATCGCAAACCGTTTATGAAATATAAGAAATGATGTGGATATTTCACTCTGGCCTTATAGACGGCGAAAATGAGTGTGCTACGTTAGATCACTTTTCTCGAGATTGGTAACAGGTAGAGATCTCCACCCAAGTCTAAAGAAAAATTCAACATTTTAGTTTTTCACATGTAGCAACATATTATATAATATGTATCAAACGCAAAATCATAACGACCCCTATTTTTCTTTGCAAACTTTTTCTAATTTCGCGCAGTGTCTTACTTCCCCGTAAATATCACGGTAACTACGACTATTAACGAAATGACGGACACATCATAATGAACCTGACATACAAAGCTACAAGTAAGGCAAAAACGATTTTTTTACCGAAAAGTCTCTGTAAAATCGTTTGAGAAAGATTGTAGGCCGTGCGCCTCGATTGTCATTGCTGACCGGTCGAAAGGTGGCAGACACTGCCGGCCTCCCCTTCCAGAGAAATGAACTCGCCCAGCCTTTTGGACGTAAACTGATCGCTGTGCATCCTCCACCGTATCGTGCATGGACTCTGTCCGCTGAGACATAGAGGTTCTTAGGGAGTGTACGCAGAAAATAAAGTGTATATCAATATGGAATACCCCTTGTTCGTGAAGAGCGCTGGCAGGAAGCTTTTTGCTGAAGAGGAGTGTTCTTATCATGAGTGGGAACTGCCAAAAACGACCTGCATTCAGCACCTCAGGCTGGATGTAAGAGAATTTCGTAAAGCTGTATTGGAGCTGGCGAAATTGGAGGTCGTCCGGCAGTGCTCGTGAGGATAGCAGGCCACTAGTGGACCACATGGAGCGGAGATGGTGTTTTAAAAAAGAGTGCTACGGGTATTAAGTTCGGAGTGAGTGACGCTTACGGATAAAAAAAAGTTGTTTAATCTGTGCAGAAATCTTCTAAATGTGGTCCCTTGTTTTGTGCTCACTTATTGACTTATTGCATATTGGCGTTCGTTAAGGAATCTTCGGCTGACGTTTATGTAATGATACTTCTCACGTTTCGTCAGTACGAGAGGATGGCAGTGTCAAAGGTTGACTCTTGAAACCAGTCCGTCACCAGCAATGGAGCGTGAATAGTTGGCAATGCCAGCCACTAGTGTTGGTGAAACATTAGAAAAATCGCTGAACAAACGTCGACCGGAGACTCCGAGACGAAAGACAACAGACAAAGTCAGTTCTGAAATAGTTCGCAATCGTGCTCTGTGCGGGGGCGTGGGAACCGGCCTGATCGGTTGTCAGAGTTCTAGGCATGGGGTGGGGTGTTTAGTGGCCGCACATGTGATCAGTAGGAAGATGGCGCATAGCAGAACCTTGCTGTTCAACGAAGAAGAAAACAAACTTCATTTGTTCCAGTGGAAACATTAAGTGTAATGGTTTTGTGAAGTTCGTCTTGCTTTTTGACCTTTGACTGTTATTAGGTTTTATTTCTGGACGAGATTATCGGCAGGAGAGAGTAGAAACCAATTCCAGTTGCATACAATGTAGTGAGTGTTTTTGGTTCTCGTTTTCCAGTCAATTGGTCGGAACTGACTGTCTTTTGAATGTAGTTGAACTGTTACTACAACTTCTTCTCGCTGTTCTCGTGAACAGACATCGAGTGTTCGAACTCCAAATACGGAAACAAGATCTCCCGTTTAACAACTCGGATCGGTTTTTATCGGCAGTTCTCGAGACCAAAATGAGAACAGTTGCTGCATGTTCTCGTGAAAATTCTCGTTTGTCGGACGAATATTCGTTTCCTTTTATTATTATCATTATTAGTAGTAGTAGTTTTATTCATCCGTATACCATTTTTACAAGGATACTGAACGTTTTTTGGAGTAGTAGTAGTTTTCTTCATCCATATACCATTTTTACAAGGATACTGAACGTTTTTTGATATTGCCATCTAATAACTACAAAATAATTCATAGGAGGGGCTCAAATGAAAACGAGACGGATGGGAAAAAATAAGTAAATTGTTTATTATTTCAAAAGTTTAAGAAGTCCTAAGTTCTAGGGGACTGATGGCCTCAGATGTTAAGTCCCATAGTGCTCAGAGCCATTTCAACCATTTGAAGAATGTTTGCGGTTGCCCACAGAACCAATATCGTATCCATGCTTGCAGCTTTTCTTCCGAAGCAAATCGACGGCTACGATTGTCTTTCTTCAGGGCTCCACAAACACAGAAATCACATGGGGAGAGATCGGGACTGTATGAAGGATGTGTTCGGGCTTCCCAGCGAAACTTCCGCAGCATACTCGAAACAACCTTCAACAAAGTGCCCGCGCACAGGTTGCCATAGTTGTTTCGAGTACGCTGCAGAAGTTTCGCTAGAAAGCTCTAGCTCAACCACCATACTGTCCCGATCTTTCCCCATGTGATTTCCTTATTTTTGGAGCCCTGAAGAAAGACACTCGTAGGCGTCTATTTGCTTTGGGCGAAGAGCTGCAAGCATGGACACAATGACGATTCCGTAAACTACCACAAACATTTCTCCATGAAGGCACTGACCATCTTATTTCACTGTGGGATAGATGTATTAACAACTACGGCGATTAGTTTTGAAATGATAAACAGTTTACATACTTTTTTCTCATCTTCCTCATTTCCATTTGACTGTCCCTTACACTTACAGGTTTAGTTTGACAAGGATGGGTCACGGGCGTCACCTCATACTAAGAATCATTCCGGCATTTGCCTTACGTAACTTAGGGAAACCATGGAAAATGTAAATCAGGATGGCCAGATGAAGACTTGAGCCCCATTCTCCGTAATATAAGGCTAGTCTTTTTAAAACAGTTCTACCACATTCGACTTATCCCTGGTGTACTTCACAGCATCAGAGATAAGTTATTTAACAATGTAAAAGGATAGTGCCAAACTGTTCATTCATTTCTTACTCCCAGTCACTGCACACACTGCATACACTACACACACACATTGTTTAGTAACACAACACTACACACACTACCAGATGACATCCTAGCGACGATGTGTGTTTCCATTTTGTGTACCACAACCAGGAATTTGATGTCCTGAAGAAACTGAGTCAGCATTCTCTATAACGAGTGAGATGTTGAGCTCAGAAAGATAAGGTGTTAGTATTATACATTGTACAGCTTTGGAAGAACCTTTTTTCAGAAAAGAAAAAAGTAGGAAAAAAAAGTGTGAAAGATGTGTGTGAAATGATATACGTTTCATTATCATTGTTATTATTTATCTGTATTACATTTTTTACCAAACTTCTAATCTGTCTTATCTAAGTAATTCTTCATTGTATAGAATGTACTGCTTAAAAGGTTCTTTTTAGCAGCACTTTTAAATAAATTTGTTTTAATATTCTCTTTAATCTGATCGGACAATTTATTGTACAGTTTTATTCGTTTGTGGGAAATACTATTTGGAGTTTTATGGTTATTCTTCCTTGTCAAATGTATGTTCAGTGTAGCTCTTGTTCCATGGCCATGGACAGAGCTGTTTGTGCAGTATTTATCAATGTTATTTTTGAGGTAAATGGACTCTCATGGTGTAGTTAAAATCTCCCAGTGTTTCGGACAGATTTTTACAATGAACTCGACTACCACATTTGGTTATTATTCTTATGGCCCTTTTCTGCAGTTTGTAAACTGTCTTCAGATTTTCTGCATTTGTTACCAGCAAATAATTTTGCTTCCAGTGCCTCCTGCTATGGGAGTTCGCACAAGAGCGTTCACTTGCTGTACAAAAAATAACACTATATTGAAATTTGTGCATAAAATTTAACGAAAATTGGCCCCGGCAATCTTTATATTTGCATTAAGATAACCCTATAGAATTTCGCCGTATTTTCGTCATTCTTTCCATACACTTTCAAAAAAATTATGAAAGCACAAGAGGAGAAAATACAACGTGTCTCAAAAGAAAGTTTATATTTGAAGAGCTCTCTGAGCATGCGTAACAAATCGGAGGAGAGTGGGGGATACGTTCATTGCTTGCTTGATCCTTTGGAATTCAGTCGATATGGAGCGCTTCTCGGGAGCGGACCGCTCCTTCTGTGTGCGAAAATTGTACAAAAACTGTGATTCGGCGACTGTAGCACGGAGGGAACTTTGGAGTAATTATGTACTGCATAACGTAAATGATGATCCAAGTGTTCCCCTTATCCGCAGATGGATGAAAAAGTTTGAGGAGACCGGTTCAACAGTGGCCGAACCGAAATCTGGGAGACCATCCATTCGTAAGCGTCCAAGTTCTTTAAATGTGCATGGGTCATCACTGCACCGAATTCTGCAAAAAGACCTTAAATTGCACCCTTACAAAATTCAGCGGGTTCAAGAATTAAAACCTCAGGATGCCAGACATAGGCTGCAGTTCGTTAATGAAGTGATTCAGAGCTCTTCAGTTAACAACATCTTGTTTTCTGACAAGGCTCATTTTCACCTGAATGGTCACGTCAATAAGGCAAACTGGCGCCACTGCCGGCCGAAGTGGCCGTGCGGTTAAAGGCGCTGCAGTCTGGAACCGCAAGACCGCTACGGTCGCAGGTTAGAATCCTGCCTCGGGCATGGATGTTTGTGATGTCCTTAGGTTAGTTAGGTTTAAGTAGATCTAAGTTCTAGGGGACTAATGACCTCAGCAGTTGAGTCCCATAGTGCTCAGAGCCATTTGAACCACTTGAACCTGGCGCCACTGGTGCGCAACGAATCCTAAACAGAAACATGACAAACACCTTCATTCGCCAAAAGTTACTCTATGGGCAGCGATGTGGGCTCGAGGAATAATTGGCCAGTACTTTTTCGAGGACGAGAGCGGCTGTGCAGTTACAGTGAACCCGGAACGTTATGCGACGGTGTTAAACGACCTTTTTGGTGCCTGAATTGCAAAACTTTCCTGGTTACATCCAAAGAACATGGTTTCAGCAAGATGGAGCCATAGCACACGCGCCCAGTGCGTCTAAAATGCGAGTTCGTAAATTTTTTCTTGGCAAATTGATCTCCAGGAGGAGTGACATAAACTGGCCCCCATTCAGTCAAGATTTGAGCGCCGTGGATTTTGTCTTATGGGGATATGTCAAATCTAAAGTGTTTGTCAACAACCCGACTTCTCTGGAACAACAGAAACAAAATACACGTAGCGAAGTCGCAGCCGCGGCAATGTCTGTAGCGTCGCAAGTTATTCCGAGCAAACGTTTGTTTTAGGATAGCTTGCTGCATGTAACTTTGGGGGCTGACAATCTAGGGCCTACCCAGGAGAAACACGTGCACCTGGCACTGCCTGCCGTGGGAAAGCTATTCAATGTCTCTTTCTGAACGCGTACATTCACCACCTATAAGAACCTAAATAAAAGATATTAAATATTATTCAATCATTTTCAAAATCGGCACACTGCCTTTTGTTATTCAGGAGAAGATGGTATAAAAATTTCAACATTGTAACTATCATAGTTTCGGAGATAGAAAAAATTACTGAAAAAGTAAAAACCGACAATTAGGGAATTAAATTCAGTTAGGAACTGTAATAGTTTATCTTTTGGTTTCATTTAAAAAACATAAACAGAACTTTCAATGTCCAGAATTAATTAATTGAGATTTTCATATTAAAACTTTAATTATTTTTCGTTTTCGTAATATAAAACTCAGACAAAATTATTAGTTGTGTCTCATATCTCACTAGGGGCAAGATACATACTGCCTACAGGAAAATTAAAGAGACCTTTGGAGAAAAGAGAGCCACTTGTATGAATATAATGAGCTCAGATGGAAACCCAGTTCTAAGCAAAGAAGGGAAAGCAGAAAGGTGGAAGGAGTATATAGAGGGTCTATACAAGGGCGATGTACTTGAGGACAATGTTATGGAAATGAAAGAGGATGTAGATGAAGATGAAATGGGAGATATGATACTGCGTGAAGAGTTTGACAGAGCACTGAAAGACCTGAGTCGAAACAAGGCCCCCGGAGTAGGCAACATTCCATTAGAACTACTGACGACCTTGGGAGAGCCAGTCCTGACAAAACTCTACCATCTGGTGAGCAAGATGTATGAGACAGGAGAAATACCCTCAGACTTCAAGAAGAATATAATAATTCCAATCCCAAAGAAAGCAGGTGTTGACAGATGTGAAAATGACCGAACTATCAGTTTAATAAGTCACAGCTGCAAAATACTAACGCGAATTCATTACAGACGAATGGAAAAACTGGTAGAAGCCGACCTCGGGGAAGATCAGTTTGGATTCCGTAGAAATGTTGGAACACGTGAGGCAATACTGACTTTACGACTTATCTTTGAAGAAAGATTAAGGAAAGGCAAACCTACGTTTCTAGCATTTGTAGACTTAGAGAAAGCTTTTGACAATGTTGACTGGAATACTCTCTTTCAAATTCTGAAGGTGGCAGAGGTAAAATACAGGGAGCGAAAGGCTATTTACAATTTGTACAAAAAACAGATGGCAGTTATAGGAGTCGAGGGGCACGAAAGGGAAGCAGTGGTTGGGAAGGGAGTGAGACAGGGTTGTAGCCTCTCCCCGATGTTATTCAATCTGTATATTGAGCAAGCAGTAAAGGAAACAAAAGAAAAATTTGGTGTAGGTACTAAAACCCATGGAGAAGAAATAAAAACTTTGAGGTTCGCCGATGACATTGTAGTTCTGTCAGAGACAGCAAAGGAGTTGGAAGAGCAGTTGAACGGAATGGACAGTGTCTTGAAAGGAGGATATAAGATGAACATCAACAAAAGCAAAACGAAGATAATGGAATGTAGTCGAATTAAGTCAGGTGATGCTGAGGGAATTCGATTAGGAAATGAGACACTTAAAGTAGTAAAGGAGTGTTGCTATTTGGGGAGCAAATGCGTCTGTGTGTCAGGATTGGTGCAGGCCAGTTTTGGCGCGAGTATGATCATGAGCTAGCATTCTGATTGGCAGTGAGTATGATCAGCCAATCAGAATTGAGACGGTTCCCGCTCGTTACCTGGTAGTTACACTGGGAGTAAGGCTGGAGGAAGGGAGTCGCTCGCTAGCTTTGAACGCGGACGGCCTTGTTACTAGTGCCAGTCAAAATAATGTGTAAGATGAAGAATTACTTAGTGTTTGAGTTATTGGTGAGCTAAGTCTATAGCAGTTGTTGTTGAGGACTGCTTGGCAAAATTTCAGAGATTTTGTCTAAATCTGTTGGACACATATTCGCGTGTGAAATATTGGCCTTCATAGTATCCACGTGGCATGTTTCGGTATTCAACCACGGAGCGTTTTTTGCCGAGCAGTTTCTTTTTTAGAAATCCACAAGAAGGACCGAATGTAATAACTTATATTAGTGGTGAGATTAATGACTGTGAAAACGTTGTTTATCTCAGGTCGTGTTTGGACAGATTTCAGGCAGCTGTACATGTGAAATGTGTGTTTGAATTGTGAACTGGAAGGAAATAGCCAATAGTTTAAATGTGAACTGAATAGTACCTTTTCTTTAGCTATCAAGGACAAAATAAACATTTTTGTGTTGAAATTTCGGACATTATTTTCCAGAGGTCAATCCATTTTCTTACCGCCCAATAAAATTTTTAATACGGTATTTCTACAGAAATTTCTTTCATAACTATAGTTGCGCAGCCTCAGTAATTGTAGATATTAGATGGTGTTTTTCATCAACGCTGCTTTCACATCATCTTGTAAGTATCTACGTTGCTGAGTGAAGGGACATTGAGCAGAAACCGTTCTGAGGTAGGTGAATTTTAATTTTTAGCTTGCTTCACTCTGTGCAAGCGAACTTTTTAACACGGCTCCGCCGCATGTCTACATGCCGAACTGTCATGTAAAATGTTGTTCATCGTTGAAATGCATGCCGTAGGCGTACTGGATTGCATTTAAATGACAGTAATTTTAAGAAGTAAATTCCGAAACTGTATATTTCAATAATAAAGATGTTGTCGATAGACTTCAACCTCTATTTTATTTTGACATACCGAATATAAACTTTCTTTTGAGGCACCCAGATCAAAGATAGTCACGACGCAGGCAAGCTACATACACACCCGAGAATCAAATAGAGTCGTCTGTGTTAGCCGGCCGAAGTGGCCGTGCGGTTAAAGGCGCTGCAGTCTGGAACCGCAAGACCGCTACGGTCGCAGGTTCGAATCCTGCCTCGGGCATGGATGTTTGTGATGTCCTTAGGTTAGTTAGGTTTCACTAGTTCTAAGTTCTAGGGGACTAATGACCTCAGCAGTTGAGTCCCATAGTGCTCAGAGCCATTTGAACCATTTTTTTTTTTTTTTTTGGAGCATTAAAACATGTGACGTAAATGGCCGCATCTTTTGATTGCACTGACATAGATGCTTCACTTCTTTATATCAGCAAGAGACAGCAGACCTTAAAATGAAAGACACATTTCTACTTGATACGTCTCCCTGTTGCTGAAAAAAAGTGTTTTGAACAATTAGGCAGTCAGTCAGACAGATCTACAACAAAGTGATCCTATAAGAGTTCCGTTTTCACCGAATGTGGTATGTAAAGCTAAGTGGCCACAATGAATCACTTGTCGGGACTGAGCAGCATCTTCCAGAGTGATACAAAGATGAACAATTTGGAATTCAAATCGCATGTTACAGAAATCGTAATCGCTCATACCTGGAATAATTTCAAGAGGTTATTTAAAAGTACCTAAGAGAAAATAGCTAGGTTTCTAAAGGAGGAGTTTGGGAGTGGGCGAGGAAAAGGGGAGGGGGAAAAGAGAGTGAAAATAGAGAAAGGAAAATATTTTAGCGCAAGGTGCTGGCACCTCGCACAGTATCACAGTCTAAACAATTTCCTTACCCCGATTCCAGGGGCGAAAATACCGACGAGAAGAAAAGAATTCCAGCTGGTGCGGCACGTATCTGTGCCGGCGGTGTGCGTGCGCCTCCCTGGAGACGTGACGCGGCAGGCAGACTGACAGAGGCTAATTGCCGGCGTCTCGCCGCCGCTGCTTTATTCATGCGGCGCAAGATTGCCGCTGCGCAGCCTGAGGAAGCCGGCCGCGTCGTGCGCGTGGCGTGCGGTCGGCCTACCTGTCAGGCGCCGGCCGCCACGGTCGCGGCCCGGTGTTGCCCGCTGACGTCAGTTGTGGTGAACGAGCAGAAATTACTCTCCCCTTGCTCCGTTCGGCGGAATATTGCGACGCTCCTCTGACCGTGGTCCGCAGTTTCGCTCAAAACTGACGTACAAGTAACGGCACAACGCCAGGCAAAAACTAATGATCAGGACGCTCGGTCTGCGAAAATTAGCAATCAACGTTTCACAGCGACGGAGTAACTTCAACCTACGTTTTAACACGTCCACGCCTTCCGAGAGAAGGCCCATAAATATATTACAGATTATTCCACAAATACATAGACTTGTACATGCGAAAGACTATCCTGCTCTAACAGCACAAATAGATGCAGAGATGTACTGAATGTTCTACGGTCATCGGTGTCACTGGGATCGTATTTATGATCATTAGATCTCCAGGCTGCACCTGTGATGCGGGCTCTACCAGGGGAAATTTTGTGATCGCTAAGCCGCAAAAGTAGTATTTTTGACGAATTATAGATTCAAAATCCATTCAATAAAAATTTAAAATCTATTCAATAAAAATTTGTATGCGAATGTAGGCTTTCTGGACGAATTTCGATTATTAAGTCTTCTCAGGTTCGATGATGACGAGTAGGAAATTTGTCGAAACGTTACCGCAGAACGACGCCTTGACACGGCTGATAACCCGAGCAGACTTCATCAGGTATAAAATTTTGCTACCCAATTAACATTTAATGAAATATAACAGTCGTACCTCACTTGGGTGATCTTTCGACACATCACATCCCGGCATGAAACGTGACGCAAGTAAAGAAAACGGCAATTTTTAGCTTATGTCACTGAAAAATACGTGAGACGTGACCCAATATGCACGAAAAACGCCACATCTTTATCTCACAATTTGTTCACTTCAGGACAACTGTGTAACGTTTTGTTGTAGGTTACTCCATGATTCGCCACGGCAAGAACAGCTGAACTTCCCCTTTGTATGAAAAGAATGACCGTGCTGGTAAACATCTATGTTATTTGATACTGAAACAACTGAGTAAAACTGAACGTACTCAGACAGTTTTCTCTTTACTTATTCTGATCATCACTAAACTGACACACAATATTTTTAGCGCAACGCAATCTGACTTGCAATAATCCCTACAAAAGAATAGCCCTGACTAACAATAACCAATACCCTTCATGAATCACTTACCTCACAAAAATCTTCGTTTCTCGAACTACTGCAATACAGCGCGCGCCAACACTGCCAGCTAAATAAAAGATTCTAACTACTGAAGGCACTAACTACTGATAGGCATAGTTAGCAAATGAAAGATTTTGATAGAGAACAAACAATTTATTTACCTTAATAGTGTTCAAAAGTCATAAAATAGAACACGTCCAGATCGTCCGCTCACAGTAACCTCTCAAAACTCTGGCATCTCTCTCCCCACATCTACCACTGCTGGCGGTTCACCTCCAACTGCGCGACGCTACGTGCTGTTCACATCCAACTGCCCAACACTACAATAGCGAATATTCCAACAATGCCAACCAGCCACAGACTTCACACAGCACAGTCAGTGATTTTCATATAGAGCGCTACGTGGCATTACCAACATAAAAACCTAAACAGCCTACTTACAACTGGAAGGTCTGTACCGACCCAGACAGCATGCAGTCGCCTCTACATGATCAATTTGGCCTCTAGGAGACAATAACAAACAATAGTGCCCCGTCTCCCAACCTTACTCCCTGTGCCATGGTGCGCAAAGAAAGTTGGCATGGGAACACCGGTACTGAAACCTGAATCAATGGCGTCGGTTCTCTTCACTGACGAGCCCAGGATTCGTTTGACGTGTGACGTGCGCCATAGGAGAGTGTGGAGACTGCCTAGTGCCAATTCATGTCTCTGGCATGCAATACCACAGGTTAAGTGGGAGGTCGGTCAGATATATTTTGGTTCTTATTATCTTCTTCGACATCCATGGTAACGTGACGGTTGTATAATGTTGGGACTGCAGCTTAAAAACCATTTTACAACCCTACAGTCAGCATTTAGGCTATAGGTTCGGCTTTCAAGATGATAATATTCGGGCACGTCGCACCCAACTTGCGACCATCTTTCTCCAACCAAATGGAATGGCCTGTGATATATGCTGACATGATTTCGGTTGGGCATGCTTGTGGTCAGATGAAACTTGCTAAGCGTCGTCGAGGGAAATCTCGTGACACTGAACAATCTCAGGAAGTCCGACACCAAAGAGTGGGGCTAGGGTGAGCACAGTAACGTACAGACCATCTTGTGGACAGTGTACCATGGAGGACCTGAGTATGTTACACTGAACAGGGTGGAGCAACAAGTTACTTAATATTATCCAGCAACAGATTTAGATTTCGCAGAGGTGTTAACTTTTAAGCAAACTGCCTTTATTTTAGTTATCTTTTTGTTTCTATTTCACACTAAATTTAAATTTTAGTCTCGTAAGGCTTATTCTTTCATTTACTGTTCCAACTAATTTTAAGCCCACATACGTTCGCAAATAGTTAGGTGGTATAAAACGTTTTTTGAGAAGTTTGTTTTGTTAGGAAGTATGATGGACAACGCATCAGAGTAATGCCTGCTATTATTCTGCACAATGAAATATTGTAAAATATTCGACTTTGGTGCCGAAATATTAACTTTTTTCTACATTCTTTGCGACAGCAAACGTTTGTATCCATATTAGGCTAAAAGGGGACCTCCATCCAGACAGGCGAGTACACGCCGACGAAAGCCTTTCTGGCAAACATCGAGCACTGTGATGGGGAATGAAATGTAGATTAATTTCTTTAAATCTGAATTGATTAAGCAGGGGATTAAATGACATCATATAATGCAGCTGGGAAAAAAATCAGCAGGAATAGTAACGGCATGATTCTGGTGGACAGTTTTGGAGAAAGGGAAAACGAACAGTTCCGTGCATTAGATCAGATCTCCGAAGAAACAAATCCTATCTTGATCGTTCCACAATGACTCAGGACATTTGCATGACCTGCAAGACCAGGCACGATTGAGCACCCCAGTGCTCAGACTGCAGAATATGTGTGAGAAGTTCTGTCCAATCCGACCAAAAAGGGACACTAAGGTAAGTTCACTGAATGTGTGGTAGTCCTGCAAAATTCTGTACTAGCTGTGGAAAACAAGCTTTGCCCCTTGTAGGACGAGAATACTTCACCTGAAAAAAAACATGAGAAACACTATTGAAAATAATGGTCCGCACTGCTTTCTAAGTTTAAATTCGTTTCCTTGTGAACTGAACGAGAAATAAGGTAAGAGGCATAACTTTCTGACCGACGTCGTGCGGACAGTTATCGTCACAGTACCAGAGACGACCGTACTCTTTAAGTCGTACGCGCAGTAATCATTAGATTTTTTGGCTTATGGTATGATACGCAACTTGCTCCAGGCAACTTACTTGTGCTAGTGATTTTTTCTCTGTAGTCGCTGTACCCAACGTGGTTCTTTCTACTCACCCTTCACTTGCTCAAGTAATGAATAAGCGATGGCTGCAGATCCTGAAATAGTCCAGCACATCGCTAATATAAAATTCTTGGGTTTACGACCGGGCACGTTCGTCGAAATGGTATGACGTTGAAGATGGTAGGAATGACACGCATCGAAACGTCGTACCATTTCGATGAATTCTCCTGGCTGGAAACCCTAGAACTTCATCGTAGCTTAACTCACCGAGAAAGACAACAGGATTATTATCCAGAAAATTATTTAAAATTCTTTGATGAAGCATATTGTATAATTGATTACATTTCTGATTAGTCACGATATTATAAAACGGGCAAATGGTGCACTTAAAGCAAATCGAGCAACTGTACTACCAACAGCCTACTTACGATCTCCTATATATGGTTTCGCCCGATCTGTCCTAATCTGTATGGAAGTACCCGGTGCTCGGGGAACTTCTGTTCAGATGCCTACTAGTTGAAACTAGGCTGGAAATTCTAAAAGTACTTTTACAGTCAACAGATAGTTCGCTGAACATCCACGGTTGAAAAGTTCGCTATATATCACTGGATAGAACAGGGGGATTGGACCTAAATTGTTTCACTACTGGTACAAATCTCTCCTAGCCAAGCGATTTTACATATACCTGCTAGAGAACGCAAAAATAAATCAATAACTTTGATTAAATACTGTTCTTGTCACCTCAGGATAAGTGAAAATTCAAGTGTCACCCAATTTCGCAATGTACATTCAGTACGTGGATTATGAAGAATTCGCACAGTGAGGCAGAATGTATCCTCAGGGATGTTGGCTGTTTCCTTCCATCTCAGTCTCGAGCTGGACAAGGTTTGTTGGTCTAAGGCGGTACAGTCACAGACTGACGGGTCTGAACATCGGCGCAGCCAAACGATGTCAGCCTTCCTTGAGGTTATGTGAGCCCCAAACAAACATTTCACTGTAGACATAGACAGTCTGACAGTATGAGGTGACTACATATTGTTGAACCAGTTGCTCTGGATGCCAGTATTCGGAATGGACTGGACCTGTGGAATAAAGAATGTCTTCTGAAGGGCAGCAGGATTTGTTTGAGGCCAGTAATGCATTTTCTGCTTATTCACGCGTCCACTTTGGTGATAATGGTCTTCATCTGACCCCAGAATATTTCAGTGAATTTGGTGTTTGAATTGTTTGCACTTTCCGGTGTCCAAGCTCCAAAGATGAGGCAATTTTTCGCACGAACTACCAGGAATGCTTACCACTGTAGCTTGCACGGCATCATTGATTTCTGGGGCACATACAGACGATACACACGCAAACTAGGCTTCTTTTCTCTACCCAAAGCCGAAATAGTCTCATCAAAGTCACGAACCCAGGTTTTGATTTCGTGTGAAGAAGAAACTTGACCGTAGGGCAGGATCTCATAGTGGAGCCGAAACACTACTGGTGCAGCTGTCACACTGTCGCCATCGTGTTAACACGCACTCAACGGCGACCGCACGCTTCACACCGCTACACGGCTGCATTACATCTAAATGTCCATTACTACTCGACAATTTGGCTTGCCCGCTCCGACACCCCCCCCCCCCCTCCCCGGGCCCATCGACCCTCGCCCCCCTCACCACCAACACTTACTGAATATCTACAGGGCTGACCAACACCTCCTTCAAGACTTTAAAGTTTCTCTGTACCACCGTGTAAGTTGTTGTTGTTGTGGTCTTCAGTCCAAAGACTGGTTTGATGCAGCTCTCCATGCTACTCTACCCTGTACAAGCTTTTTCATCTCCAAGTACCTACTGAAAATGTGGTGTCACCGCCAGACACCACAATTGCTAGGTGGTAGTTTAAATCGGCCGCGGTCCATGTAGTACATGTCGGACCCGCGTGTCGCCACTGTGATCGCAGACCTAGCGCCACCACCAAGGCAGGTCTCGTGATACGAGAGTGGACTCGCCCCCAGTTGTACGAGAACCAAGCTACCGCCCAGTTGTACGCGAACCTAGCTATCGCCCAGTTGTACGAAGCCTTTCTCTCTCATTAGCCGAGAGACAGAATAGCCATCAGAAGTTAATGGCTACGAATAGCAAGGAGCCATTTGTATCAGTGCCTATAGCGTACGAGTATTCAAGCGAGATGTATTCCAAGGAATAAATAAAAGTTAAGTAAAAAGCATCTACATACTTTTCTTCGTATTCATTTATAAGTTCTCATGTTCCAGACTTCACGCCCGTCTGCGTTAAAATAGCGTGCCTTTCTTTTGGCTACTACCGTGTGGCGTAACAGTCTTGTTACGTCACTACAGAAACCTACATCCTTCTGAATCTGCTTGTGTATTCACCTCTTGGTCTACATCTACGATTTTTATACTCGACGCTCCCCTCCAATACTAAACTGGAGATCCCTTGATGCCTCAGAACATGTCCTACCAACCGACCCCTTCATCTAGTCAGATGTGCCACAAATTCTTCTCCCCAATTCTGTTCAGTACCTCCTCATTAGTTACGTGATATACCCAACTTATATTCAGCATTGTTCTGTAGCACCACATTTATAATGCTTCTATTCTCCCCTTGTCTAAACTATTTATCGTCCATGTTTCGCTTCCATACATGGCTACACTCCACACAAATAGTTTCAGAGAAGATTTCCTGACACTTAATCCTATGCTCGATGTTAACAAATTCCTCTTCTTCAGAAACGTTTTCCGTGCCATTGCTAGTCTATATTTTATATCCTGTGTGTGTGTGTGTGTGTGTGTGTGTGTGTGTGTGTGTGTGTGTGAGTGTGAATTCCTAAGGGACCAAACTGCTGAGGTCAGCGGTCCCTAGACTTACTCAGTTCTTAAACTAACTTATGCTAAGAACAACACACACACCCATGCCCGAGGGAGGACTCGAAACCCCGGCGGGAGAAGCCGCGCAATCCGTGACATGGCGCCTCTAACCACATGGCCACTCCGGACAGCTTTTATATCCTCTCTACTTCGACCATCATCAGTTATTTTGCTCCCCAGATACCAAAACTCATCAACTACTTTAAATGTCTCATTTCCTAATCTAATTCCCTCGGCATCACCTGATTTAATTCGACTACATTCCATTATCCTCGTTTTGCTTTTGTTGATGTTCATCTTATACACTCCTTTCAAGACATTGTCCATTCCGCTCAACTGGTCTTCCAGGTCCTTCGCTGTCTCTGACAGAATTACAATGTCATCGGCAAACCTCAAAGCTTTTTTTCTTCTCCATGGATTTTAATTCCTACTCCGAATTTTTCTTTTGTTTCCTTTACTGCTCGCTTAATATACTGATTAAATAACTTCGGGGATAGGCTACAACCCTGTCTCACTCACTTCCCGACCACTGCTTCCCTTTCATGCCCCTCGACTCTTATAACTGCCATCTGGTTTCTGTACAAATTGTAAATAGCCTTTCGATCCCTGTATTTTACCCCAGCCACCTTCAGAATTTGAAAGAGAGTATTCTAATCAACATTGTCAAAAGCTTTCTCTAAGTCTACAAATGCTAGAAACGTAGGTTTGCCTTTCCGTAATCTTTCTTCTAAGATAAGTCGTAGGGTCAATATTGACTCACATGTTCCAACATTTCTACGGAATCCAAACTGCTCTTCCCCGAGGTTGGCGTCTACCAGTTTTTCCATTCGTCTGTAATGAATTCGCGTTAGTATTTTGCAGCTGTGACTTATTAAACTGATAGTTCGGTAATTTTTAAACCTGTCCGCACCTACTTTCTTTGGGATTGGAATTATTATATTCTTCTTGAAGCCTGAAGGTATTTCGTCTGTGTCATACATCTTGCTCACCAGAAGGTAGAGTTTTGTCAGGACTGGCTCTCCCAAGGCCGTCCGTAGTTCTAATAGAATGTTGTCTACTCCGGGGCCTTGTTTCGACTCAGGTCTTTCAGTGCTCTGTCAAACTCTTCACGCAGTATCATGTCTTCATTTTCATCTTCATCTACGTCCTCTTCCATTTCAATAATACTGCCCTCATTGGCATCGCTATTGTACAGACCTTCTATATACTCCATCCACTTTTCTGCTTACCCCTCTTTGCTTAGAAGTGGGTTTCCATTTGTGCTCTTGTCTTGATATTCATACAAGTGTTTCTCTTTTCTCGAAAGGTATCCTTAATTTTCCTGTAGCAAGTATTTATTTTACCAATAGTGATACATGCTTCTACATCCTTACATTTGTCCCCTAGCCATCCCTGCTAAGCCATTTTGCACTTCCTGTCGATCTCATTTTTGAGACGTTTGTATTCCTTTTTGTCAGCTTCATTTACAGCACTGTTATATTTTCTCTTTTCATCACTTAAATTTAATATCACTTCTGTGTCGTCTTTTTACCTACTTGATCCTCTGCTGCCTTCACTATTTCATCGCTCAATGCTACCCACTCTTCCTCTACTGTATTTCTTTCCCCTGTTTTTGTGAATTGTTCCCTAATGCTCTCTCTGAAACTCTCTACGACCTCTGGTTCTTTCAGTTTATCCAGGTCCCATCTCCTTAAATTCCCACCTTTTTGTAGTTTCTTCAGTTTTAATCTACAGTTCATAACCAATATATTGTGATCAGAGTCCACATCTGCCCGTGGAAATGTCTTACAATTTAAAACATGATTCTTAAATCTCTGTCTTACCATTATATAATCTATCTGAAACCTTCCAGTGTCTCCAGGTCTCTTCCACGTATACAACCTTCTTTCATGATTCTTGAACCAAGTATTAGCTATGGTTAAGTTATGTCCGCAGCTCGTGGTCGTGCGGTAGCGTTCTCGCTTCCCACGCCCGGGTTACCGGGTTTGATTCCCGGCAGGGTCAGGGATTTTCTCTGCCTCGTGATGACTGGGTATTGTGCGATGTCCTTAGGTTAGTTAGGTTTAAGTAGATCTAAGGTCTAGGGGACTGATGACCATAGCTGTTCAGTCCCGTAGTGCTCAGAGCCATTTGAACCATTTGGTTAAGTTATACTCCGAGCAAAGTTTTACCAGGCGGCTTCCTCTTTAATTCCTTACCCCCATTCCATATCCACCTTGTCTTCCTTTTCCTACTGTTGAATTCCTGTCCCCCATGACTATTAAATTTTCGTCTTCCTTCAATATCTGAATAATTTCTTTTTCTCATCATACACTACTGGCCATTAAAATTGCTACACCACGGAGATGACGTGCTAAAGACGCGAAATTTAACCGACAGGAAGAAGATGCTGTGATATGCAAATGATTAGCTTTTCAGAGCATTCACACAAGGTTGGGGTCGGTGGCGACACCTACAACGTGCTGACATGAGGAAAGTTTCCAACCGATTTCTTATACACAAACAGCAATTGACCGGCGTTGCCTGGTGAAACGTTGTTGTGATGCTTCGTGTAAGGAGAAGAAATACGTACCATCACGTTACCGCCTTTGATAAAGGTCGGATTGTAGCCTATAGCGATTGCGGTTTATCGTATCGCGACATTGCTGCTCGTGTTGGTCGAGATCCAATGACCGTTAGCAGAATATGGAATCGGTGGGTTCATGAGGGTAATACGGAACGCCGAGCGAGATGGCGCAGTGATTAGACACTGGACTCGCATTCGGGAGGACGACGGTTCAATCCCGCGTCCGGCCATCCTGATTTAGGTTTTCCGTGATTTCCCTAAATCGCTCCAGGCGAATGCCGGGATGGTTCCTTTCAAAGGGCACGGCCGACTTCATTCCCCGTCCTTCCCTAATCCGATGAGACCGATGACCTCGCTGTCTTGTCTCCTTCCCCAAACAACCCCAACCAACGGAACGCCGTGCTGCATCCCAACGGCCTCGTATCACTAGCAGTCGATATGACAGGCATCTTATCCGCATGGCTGTAACGGATCGTGCAGCCTCGTCACGATCCCTGAGTCAACAGATGGGGACGTTTGCAAGACAACAACCATCTGCACGAACAGTTTGACGACGTTTGCAGCAGCATGGACTATCACTTCGGAGACCATGGCTGCGGTTACCCTTGACGCTGCATCACAGACAGGAGAGTCTGTGATGGTGTACTCAACAACGAACCTGGGTGCACGAATGGCAAAACGTCATTTTTTCGGATGAATGCAGGCTTTTTTTACAGCATAATGGTGGTCGCATCCGTGTTTGGCGACATCGCGGTGAACGCACATTGGAAGCGTGTATTCGTCATCGCCATATTGGCATATCACCTGGCGTGATAGTATGGGGTGCCACTGGTTACACGTCTCGGTCACCTCTTGTTCGCACTGACGGCACTTTGAACAGTGGACGTTACATTTAAGATGTGTTACTACCCGTGGCTCTACCCTTCATTCAATTCCTGCGAAACCCTACATTTCAGCAGGATAATGCACGACCGCATGTTGCAGGTCCTGTACGGGCCTTTCTGGATACAGAAAATGTTCGACTGCTGCCCTGGGCAGCGCATTCTCTAGATCTCTCACCAACTGAAAACGTCTAGTCAATGGTGGCCGAGCAACTGGCTCGTCACAATACGCCAGTCACTACTCTTGATGAACTATGGTATCGTGTTGAAGCTGCATGGACAGCTGTACCTGTACACGCCATCCAAGCTCTGTTTGACTCAATGTCCAGGCGTATCAAGGCCGTTATTACACCCAGAGGTGGTTGTTCTGGGTACTGATTTCTCAAGATCTATGCACCCAAACTGCGTGAAAATGTAATCACATGTCAGTTCTAGTATAATACATTTGTCCAATGAATACCCGTTTATCATCTGCATTTCTTCTTTGTGTAGCAATTTTAATGGCCAGTAGTGTATATTTCTTCAATCTCTTCATCATGTGCGGAGCTAGTTGGCATATAAACTTGTACTAGTGTGGTAAGTGTGGGCTTAGTGTCTATCTTGGCCACAATAATGCGTTCACTATGCTGTTCGTAGTAGCTTACCCGCGCTCCTATATTTTTAATCATTATTAAACCTACTCCTGCATTACCCCTGCTTGATTTTGTATTTTTAACCTTGTATTCACCTCACCAGAAGTCTTTTTCCTTCTGCCATCGAACTTGCTTGACTTGTGGAAACTGGTATATATGTGCAATGCATCGTATACGAGCTATCAATATAACTGAATAGGAACTGGACAAAAAAGTATTCTAGCACAGGTAATTGCAGATAAGATGTATCTTCGCTGTAACGACGAGAAAAGTTCGTAGTGGGCTACACTTGGGCATTGAATGCGGGCGAAATTCTAGAAATCTCCTGGTGTGAATGAGTGGAAAAATCGTCTTACAGATCTGTTTTAAGCTAACATTTCAGTTACGAAGCGTTAGTAATAGCATGCGGAAAAATAATGCATTATCACACTAGGTAACCTGTGTAGGATTAAATTGCGCTTAGTGGTGTGCATGCAGTTAATACAGATTAACAATAAATACAATAAATACATTAAATAGAAGAAAAATCTACATATTTTATTCATATGTAAGTGGCAAAAGGTAACTAAAGCATTTACGCGATTTTATGTGTTTTAAATGGAACGTCAAGATGTTAAATCGTCGAATATTTTGTACCAAATGTGTTCAGAATTCGACAACGATTGTCTATAAAAACACTGTCATTTGTCTGCACCAAAGAAAGAATAATGAATGAAGTTTACTGCGAAGGAGAGCCGTAAGACTGTACACCCGTAGTAATAAACACTACATGAACGACGGCGATCGTTTTTGCATGTAAAAAAAAAGCAGCCAAAGAGGTAGAAAAAACGTTTTCGTTACGTAGAAAAATCGTTTAAAGCTCTAGTAATATGTGTTCTTAAATGTAGG
Source organism: Schistocerca piceifrons (assembly GCF_021461385.2). NCBI lineage: Eukaryota > Metazoa > Arthropoda > Insecta > Orthoptera > Acrididae > Schistocerca > Schistocerca piceifrons. Next base: position 584,040,524 of record NC_060140.1, on the reverse strand, counting down.
ACTATTTGGAAAACATGGTTTATCTTTCAATACGTCTCATCTAAACACAGTAAACAGGCCGCATCTACGGTAGGCAACAGGACACAACGTTAACACTAAAACTTTATTTACAGAATGTCACTAATATAAAGATAGATTATTAGTAATTATTCCATAGCACTCACCTCAAATGCTGAGACAAGAGCCAATTCTGAAGTCCAACTTCTTCTCCCTCAACTGCGAACTTCTGTAAAGAAAGCAATTTCATTTCATTTGACGCCTCAAACTTTGTAGCTTTTGTGAAGTTTGGAAGGTACGAGACGAGGTACTGGGAAAACTGAAGTTGTGAGGACGGGTCGTGAGTCGTGCTTTGGTAGCTCAGTCGGTAGAGTACTTGCCCGCGAAAGGCAAAGGTCCTGAGTTCGATTCTCGGTCTGGCACACAGTTTTAGAGTGTTTAGTAGTAGAAGTTTCATATCAGCGCATATTCCGCTGCAGAGTGAAAATCTAATTCTCATTCTGTAACATTGTCTGAATAATGAGTCAGTCGTGAGAACGATGGCACACAAGTGGGAATCGAAGGCATTAATTTTTCTGTTAGTGTAAATGGAGGCAGACATGAAGTATCTTATCACATGGTAATAGAAAAACTGTGTGCAGTGAGTATTCAGGTTTAGCGCTCTCCCAGGATAAAAAAAGGCAAGTCAGATCTCCATAACTATTCTAAACACTTTTGCTTTTTCATGTTTCATCTGTTTTCTGCGTCGACATCTATTCAACATGCACTATGTCCATCTCTACGAAATTAGCATAATAATATATCCACCAGATAAAAACAACAAATCTAGATTACTGTTGCCCGCATACTTTCAAAAAAGGAGGAAATAGGTATCTGTGTTGTTGTTATGACATAATATGTATTCACTTACATAATCAGTGATCAGGAGGAAGTCATGCACCCAAATACAAATGAAAAATGATTAAATAAACACGAAGTAAAACAACGGCAACAGCAGTTTGAATGTTTCAGTCAAGTCAGGGGTTTTGACAGCATTCATTAGAGTAGGTGCGATGTAGACTTCCAAAGACGCCCATGCCGTTGAGTTGCGTGGCTGACTTTTGGGTTAAGAGAAGTAAGCTTCATGGGTTCAGAAGTCTAAACAGCTGCACCTTTATTCATCTAAGCGCTCTATATAAGTGGGACCTCCAGCGCCTAGCAGCCAGTCGCCAACTCACCTCAGAAGATGTTGCCCGCAGCCGGCAACGAAACGTCAGGAAGGAGAAGAAGTTTTATATATGGACCACGGCAATTCAGCCCGGAAGTTTTAATTAATGAAGACGCCGGCCGTGAAAGCTTACATGCTATGATTAGCTGCACCTTTGTTATCCTCGTCTCAATACTCTGCATTGTCTTCCACGACTGTTACATTCATCTTATCCTAAACTAAGCTGCGAAAAGAATAGAGTCGCCAACAACAGACTTTTCATAAATTTTATTTAATGTTTGGGAAACATAGAACGCCCCCCCCTCCCCATTACCAAAATTATACCTTTGGAGAAAAGAAAAGTAACTGTATGAATATCAAGAGATCAGAAATGCAGCCAATACTCGGCAAACAAGAGGAAGTTGAAAGATGGAACGAATATATAGACGTTTTAAAATTTTTAACACGGCTGGAGCAGCAACCATAGAACGAAATTTCCTTGTAGAAATCGTAAAGAGCCATTCAGTTGCAAACTGGAAAGTTTATTAAAACTCCTTTACCATGATTTCAAATTTTATAAAAAAAGTCTTCTTCGGAAGGAAATATATACACATCAAAAAAGCTTTGCATCATCTCGGTTTCGAGAGTTCCGGAACATGTACAGAAAACTGGAATAGAGATCAACATAAACATCATTCCCGCCGTTTTTATTGCTCATGAAAACCACACATTGCATGTTGTACCACCATACAGCGAGACCTTCAGAGGTGGTGGTCCAGATTGCTGTACACACCTTACCTCTAATACCCAGTGGCACGTCCTCTTGCACTGATGCATGCCTATATTCGTCGTGGCATACTATCCACAAGTTCATCAAGGCACTCTTGGTCCAGATTGTCCCACTCCTCCACGGAGATTCGGCGTAGATTCCTCAGAGTGGTTGGTGGGTCACGTCGTCCATAAACAGCCCTTTTCAATCTATCATAGGCATGTTCGAAAATGTTAATGTCTGGAGAACATGCTGGTCATTCTAGCTGAGCGATGTCGTTATCCTGAAGGAAGTCATTCACAAGATGTGCACGATGGGGGCGCAAATGCCCCACCAATACGTGCCGATGTGGTTGCACTATCGGTCGGAAGATGGCATTCACGTATCGTACAGTCGTTACGGAGCCTTCCATGACCACCAGCGGCGTACGTCGCCCCACATAATGCCACCCCAAAACAGCAGGGAACCTCCACTTTGCTGCACTCGCTGGACAGTGTGTCTAAGGCGTACAGATTGACCGGGTTGCCTCCAAACAAGTCTCCGACGATTGTCTGGTTGAAGGCATATGCGACACGCATCGGTGAAGATAACGTGATGTCAATCCTGAGCGGTCTATTCGGCATGTTGTTGGGCCCATCTGTACCGCGCTGCATGGTGTCGTGGTTGCAAAGGTGGACCTCGCCATGGACGTCGGGAGTGAAGTTGCACGTCATGCAGCCTATTGCGCACAGTTTGAGTCGTAAAACGACGTCCTGTGACTGTACGAAAACATTATTCAACATGGTGGCGTTGCTCCGAGCCGTAATCATTAGGTAGCTTTCATCCGCTGCAGTAGTAGCCCTTGGGCGGTCTGACCGAGACATGCCATCGACAGTTCCTGTCTCTCTGTATCTCGTCTATGTCCTAACCACATCGCATTGGTTCACTCCGAGACGCCTGGACACTTCCCATGTTGAGCGCCTTTCCTGGCATAAAGTAACAATGCGGACGCGATCGAACGGCGGTATTGACCGTCTACGCATGCTTGAACGACAGAAAACACGAGGCGCGACGTCCTTCTTGGTGGAATGAGTGGAACTGATCGGCTGCCGGACCCCCTCCGTCTAATAGACGCTGCTCATGCATGGTTGTTTACATCTTTGGGCGGGTTTAGTGACATCTCTGAAAAGTCAAAAGGACTGTGTCTGTAATACAATATCCACAGTCAACGTCTATCTTCAGCAGTTCTGGGAAACGGGCTGATGCAAAACTTTTTTTGATGTATGTAGATAACTGGACTGCGTGTTGTGGCAGATTTACTTTAAAATATAGCCGAAGGCGTCAGTCAAATACAAAATTTCTCCTTCATAATGAATTAAAACATGGGCAACATGGTTGTAGCCGCATTGCTCCCCAATGTACAGCTAGTGCACCAGCTTTATGTTGGGGAGGAATAAACCTCCCAATTTGCAACTGACTGACTGTTTACTATTTTTACAAGAATATGCAGAAGTGCTATACAAGGGCAATGCACTTGAAGACAATATCCTAGAGTGCAAACAAAAAATAGATGAATATGAAACGGGAGATGTTGCAAGAAATTATTGACAGAGCACTGAAAGTCTTAAGTCGACACTAGGCTTCTGGAGTAGACGACATTCCCTAGCCAAGAAAAAAACTATTCAATTTGGTGTGCAAGGTACATGAGACAGCCAAATATCCTCATAATTAAAGAAGAATGTAACAATTACAGTCTGAGAAAGGCAGGAGATGACAGGTGTGAGTATTATCAGACTGTCAGTGCAATAAGACATGGCAGCAAAGCACGGGCCTGGATTATTTAGAGATGAGTAGAAAAAGTGGTAGATAAGGAAAACTTTTTTCACGATGTTGAACGTAATACACTTGAAATTCAGAAGGCATAAGTGATAAAATACAGGGTACGAAAGTTTATCTACAGCTTGTACTGAAAATGGACTGCAGTTATAAGAGCGAAGGCCGTGAAAAGGAAATAGTAGTTGAGAAGGGATTGAGACAGCGTTATAGTTTATCCCATATGTTATCAATCTGCACGTGGAGAAATTTGTAAGAAAAACCACGGCGAAATTTGGAAAGTTGATTAAAGTTCAGAGAGGAGAGGTAAACACTTTGAGGTTTACCTACGACATTTTAATTCTGTCAGGACGGCAATGGACTTGCAAGAGCAATTGAACGGAATACATAATGTCTTGATAAGAGGTTACAAGATGATTATCAACAAAAGCAAAACAAGAGTAACTGAGTGTAGTTTTTCTATTTGGGCAGCAAAAGAACTAAGGATGGGCCAACTAGAGAGCATATGAACTGGAGACTGGCAATAACAAGAAAAGCATTTCTTGAAAAGAGAAATTTATTTTTACATGAAGTACAAATTCAAATGTTAGGAAGTCTTTTCTGAAGGTATTTATGGAGTGTAGCGTTGTATGGAAGTGAAACGTGGACGACAAACAGTGTAGACAAGATGAGAATAAAAGCTTTCGAAATGTAATGTTACAGCGGATATGGGCAGATCGAATTAACTATGAAGAGATACTGCATCAAACTATGGAGAAAAGAAATTTATGGCATAACTTGGCTAAAATAATTTGAACGAGTTAAGCGATTCCAAGTAAGACTCATTGACACTGTCGTCATGAGATACCACATTTTTTTGTTTTGTGAAGTGCACAATTTTATATTTCTGAACATTTACAGCAAGTTGACAGTTTTTGCACCATTTTAAAATCTGCGAAAATCTGGCTGAATATTTCTGCAGCTTTTTCCAGGTGACCCTCATTATAGATGACTGTATCATTTGCGAAAACTCTTAGGTTACTACTAATATTTTCCCCTGGGTCATTAACATAGGACACTTCCCTGGGATACGCCTTAAATTACTTGTACAGTACTCATGTCGTTGACTCCCCATCAAAGAGAACATGCTGCATTCTCCCTACCAAGAAATTCTCAATCGAGTGAAAAATATTGTTTGATGCTCTATGTGATCGTACATTTGTGTCTACATACATCTTTACATACACTCCTCAGACCACTATGCATTGCATGGCGGTTTGTGCTTCGCAACAATATCAACCGCCTCGCGTCCAATTCCACTCGCGTATGGAGCAAGAGAACTACGATTGTCTTATTACGCACATACGCTGCTTTCTCTTATTCGAATCCAACCAAGGGAGGTGGCAGAGTGGTTAGCAAACTGGACTCGCATTATGGAGGACGACGGTTCAAACCCGTCTCCGGCCATCCTGATTTAGGTTTTCCGTGATTCCCCTAAATCGTTTCAGGTAAATGCCGAGATGGTTCCTTTGAAACGCCACAGCCGATTTCCTTCCTCATCCTTCACTAAACCGAACTTGTGATCCGTCTCTAATGACATCGTTGTCGACGGGACGTAAAACATTAATCTTCTTCTCCCACCAACCACGCCCTATTAAGTCTCTTATATTGCCTTTTGTTATGCCCACTGTACCATCACGTATACGACGACTTCAGTGTGAATATTGTCTTCGAATACAAGTGTTATTTCTGTTTGTCTCGTTGCGTATTTCTTTAGTTACCTTCTGCACTATACTGTAGCCGTCCTTTGTATGTACGGTACAGGCTTCATCGAGCTATGTTACTTGGTCGTGAAACATCATTCGCAAGTTGCATTCGTCCATAAGTTTTCCTCACTAGTACTCAAGAGTCATCCTTTGATGGGTGGCCGCGGGGCTGATTGCTCTCACTATCCTTTAAACAGTTAGTCCACCTACCTGAATAGGTTTCAGGTTTCGTGCCCCTTCACCCTGCGATGGTAGGTACTGGTTTAGCCGGCAAAAGCAGCGTTCACGAAAATTTCACTAAAGATGTATCACGCAAAGACTTCATAACTCCACTCCATGGGCAGTAGCTGAAAGTTATAGTGAGTGGGCGTTCTTGCATGAGTCATTTGAAAAAATGTCAAAATCTTCCTTTTAGTTGGTTTACTGTCTTTGAAACAAGGAAAATGTCTATCAAGTCCGTATTTAACATCCCAACATCAATTATGCAATATTACTAACAGTTTCTGTAACAGGTTCACACCCAAAAGCAGCCAGAAGATATTTACCCGACCTGATACTTAGCGCGTCCTCAGTGTTAGTTTAGTTTTTAGTTTTAGTTATGTCATGTTCCGTAGATAATTTTCGCGATTATTTTATCGATATGATGTGGAACAGGTCAGATTACAAGATATATATATATACTCACTTGGGTAGTGTTAATATCAATATTACTAAAAAATTTTGGTTCTACACACGCAACCACATTTATAGGTACAAATTTATTTATTTACTTATTTATTTTACCAATTCTGAAACAGAAACTCGTCCATGAAGTAGAAGGAGTTGTCCAAAAGAAATGATTTTAAGCTAGATTTAAAACTTGATCTGCTACCTGTCAGACACTTTATGTTGTTGGGCAAATGATCAAAGATTTTTGTTACTAAATAATGTACTCCTTTTTGAGCAACTGACAGTTTCAATAACGGATAGGAAAGGTCATTTTTCCCTCTAGTGTCGTACGTATGAACTTCACTGTTCTTCGCGAACTGAGATGGATTATTTGTAATGAATTTCATTGATCCGCCAGGTTAGCCGAGATCGCTAATGTGCTGCTTCCTGGACTCGGGTAGGCGCGCTGGCCACGGATCGAATCCGCCTGACGGCTTAACGACGGAGGCCGGTGTGCTGGCCAGGCTGGATGTGGTCTTTAGGCAGTTTTCCACACCCCGCCTCAGTTACACAGCTCGCAGACATCTGAACACTTTCGCACTCTTCCATGGATTACACTAGACAGAGACAGTTGGGGTACACTTATTCCGTACCATACATACAAAGGACGGCTACAGTATAGTGCAGAAGGTAACTAAAGAAATACGCAACGAGACAAATAGAAATTACGCTTGTATTCGAAGACAATATTTACACTGAAATCGCCGTATATGTGACGGTCCATTGGGCATAACAAAAGGCGGTATAAGAGACTTAATAGGGCGTGGTTGGTGGGAGAAGAAGATTAATGTTTTACGTCCCGTCGACAACGAGGTCATTAGAGACGGAGCACAAGCTCGGATTAGCGAAGGATGGGGAAGGAAATCAGCCGTGCCCTTTCAAATGAACCATACCAGCATTTTAAGAAAATGACGGAAAACCTGAATAAGGATGGCCGGAGACGGGTTTGAACCGCCTTCCTCCCTAATGCGAGTCCAGTGTGCTGACCACTGCGCCACCTGTCTCGGTAGGCGTGGTTGGTAAGGAGTTCTTGTTGTAGGACGATCCTCCAACAGCGTGGCTGACTACTCGAGGACGGCCGTTTGTGCACGCCTGCTTGCTACATTACGACTACCCAGTGCATCCCACACATGGCTGGTGGGATTTAAGTCGGGGAAACGGGCAGGTCAGTGCACTCGCCGAATATCCTCTAGTTCCAAGAGCTCCTCCACCTGCGCATATCAATGCGGAGTGGCTGATTGTCATTCACAAAACTGAAGTCAGGGGTGAAATTCCCCTGAAAAGAGAAGGAGAAGGAATACAGTGTCACAGTAAAGTTGGCTAGTGAGTGTACTGTGGTCAAAGATTTGCAGATCAGTGCAGTCTTGCACCATAACACCTGAACCACCAAAAAGATCGTGTTCGATAACGCTTATGGCGAGAAGTGGGAACACTTGAACGCATCCAGGATCATTTCAGACATGATAGTTTTGGTGGTCCGGGTGTTATGGTGTGACGAGGCATAGCGTTTCAAAGCCGTACTGACTTCCAAATCTTTGAACAGTGAGTGGTCCACGTTATTGTGGCACTGTACTCCTTTCTCACTTGCGTGTTTCCAAGGGAGCGTTCGACCCTGACTTCATTTTTATGGATGACAATGCTCGATCGCATGGAACAATCCAAGTGGAGGATCTCTTGGAACAAGAGGACATTCAGCAAATGGATGGCCTTCTCGTTCACCCAAGTTAAGTACCATCAGATATCCAGAATGAGATTTTCACTTTGCAGCGGAGTGTGAGCTGATATGAAATATCCTGGCAGATAGAGTACTTGCCCGCGAAAGGCAAAGGTCCCGAGTTCGAGTCTCGGTCCGGCACACAGTTTTAATATGCCAGGAAGTTTCATATCAGCACACACTCCGCTGCAGAGTGAAAATCTCATTCTGGAAACATCCCCCGGGCTGTGGCTAAGCCATGTCTCCGCAATATCCTTTCTTTCAGGGGTGCTAGTTCTGCAAGGTTCGCAGGAGAGCTTCTGTAAAGTTTGGAAAGTACGAGACGAGGTACTGGCAGAAGTAAGTAAGAGGACGGGGCGTGAGTCGTGCTTGTTGGTAGAGCACTTACCCGCGAAAGGCAAAGGTCCCGAGTTCGAGTCTCGGTCCGGCACACAGTTTTAATCTGCCAGGAAGTGTCACCATCAGATATGTGTGGGATGCGGTGGGGAGACGTATTGCAGGACGTCCACATGTCCCAACAACCATCTCGCACTTGCAAACCACGCTTGTCGAGGAACGGGACGCTCTACCACAAGAACAACAAGAACATCTTACCAATCTTTAAGACAGTATGGGAGCAGCTTTCAGAGCATGCATTGCTCCCCGTGGTGATCACAAAACTGTTAAGAGCCATGTCCTACTTTGGTAATGCCCAGCAAACCGTCATTAATCGCTGTGACTACAATGCAATTGATGACGATGAAGTCCCATATTCCGCAACAGAGCGTGGGGGACGATGCGAGAGACCCGCATCGCCGTACTAGGCAAGGTCCTAGTGGCGGTGGTTTTCCATTGCCTTCCTCCGACCGTAATGGGGATGAATGATGATGAAAACGACACAACACCACCCATCTATCCCGGAGCAGGTGAAAATCCCTGACCCCGCCGGGAATCGAACCAGGGACCCCGTGCTCAGGAAGCGAGAACGCTACCGCGAGACCACGAGTTGCGCAGTACAATTATTGTCTTGTAATAAAAATGTCATTTTTGTTCATCTCATTGCGGATTTCTTTAAGTCACTTCCTGTACCATACTGTAGGACGACGGTTCAATCCCGCGTCCGGCCATCCTGATTTAGGTTTTCCGTGATTTCCCTAAATCACTCCAGGCAAATGCCGGGATGGTTCCTCTGAAAGGGCACGGCCGACTTCCTTCCCCATCCTTCCCTAATCCGATGAGACCGATGACCACGCTGTCTGGTCTCCTTCCCCAAACAACCAACCAACCATACTGTAGGTGTTCTTTTTATTTGTGGCCAACTGTCGTCGAGCTGTGTTGTTTAGCAGTGACGCATCATGTGCAAGTTAACTGTGTCCTTAAGTTTTGCACACCAGTGTAATTGTTTTTATCAGGAAGAACTTCGAATATTTTCCGCACGCGATTCCGTAATGTAAGTCTACATTTTTAGAACGGTTGATATCGAGTGATGTTTTTCAATTGGGTGGAAGCTAGTCTTGTTAGACCGTGAAATAAACATAAAACTCCATGTACCAGAGGTTTGACTCTTTCATAAGGCTCAGTCACCTGAACCCACGTAAATCGTACCAACCTACACAGGATTTTAACGTTCCATTGCTTACAGCGGGGGAGGGGGAGGGGGGGGGGTTAAACACGCACATAATGTGGTATCGATACGTGATACCCATAAATTTACTTTTAATAGGAAATGTTAGTGTTAACAAGTTTTTCCATTTATAGTACTGGCAATTCTATCTACTGTCGTGAAGGCATACTAAGTTTGTAAATGTCTCACTAGTGCGCAGCAGAATATGGCAACACAAATGTCACCCACCTGGCGAACGTTTCGCGAACGATTAAGCGAAATAAGAGATCAAAACTTGTTTTGCATTTTCATCTGATAAAAGGCTTCCTCACACGTTCAGTATCTATAGTGCAATAATGATGTGTCAATATACAGCGAAAGTGCGAGGCCAAGAAAGACACAATATTATTGCGCAATATTTCGGCCCGGAACGAACTAGTTACTATCCTGCCTTCGTAGCGAACATGTCGGCGCTCTGCGATGTATAACTCGCATGTATTGCGATTGCAATGGTTACGTGCTGCAAAAGGAAAACAAGACGTAGTTGCGATGGGCGAAAAAGTACCCTGAAAGGCCTTGTAAACACGGCCGTACCAGCTTCCAGCAGCGCTGGATGATTATCGGAATTTTTTAAGGATGAGCGAGGAATCTTTCAACAAATACGTGAATCTCGTTACAGCCTATGTACTCAAAAAAGATAGTGTAATGAGGGAGTGATCAATACCACAAGGTGCTTTTGTGTACATCGTCCAGTCCACTTCCTTTTCAATTCTTTCCGAAATTTTGTTCATAGCGAACTGTTTTTGTTCTTTTTTTTTACGTCTTCCTTCCCAGATGATGGGTACCTTCCTTAAAAGACTTTCTGGACGACATTGTATGCCTCATTTCTCAAGTCTATTCATATTTTCGACGGATTTCACTATCCACGATGCCGGAAGTGATCCATAAACCTAAAGTGAGTAAGATACATTTTTGGAGAGGATAGTTAGGTTGGTAGTTCTGTTACATACTGCTGCAATAAATAATTAAAGCTTTTGAAACGAAGAAGTAAGAGGCCGTTTCAACAGCTATTTACTGAGTAAGTATTAAATATGTATCAAATCAGCAGATAGTTCCTTTCACCTCTTTTTCCTGATGTATTCATATCAGTTGTCCACGTCTGCAAATCATGAAGTCTCGACAGGAACAGCCGTCTGTTGCGCAGTATTAGCCTAACACTGCTCAATATTATGCGCAGTATATTAAGCGATCGTAAGTAATATTAAAGCTCTGCAATTTCCTTCAACAGACTGCGGAAACCGCCAATATCGCTCTCAGAAGGACGACATTATTGCGCAAATCCCAGTATTATGCAATAAATTTTGAGTGACAACCCCTCAAGGGTAGCGCTTGTAAGATGTATTTTTTGCAAGTTCCTTTTTATTTCTTCAGGTGCTTTTGAAGCTTTTCACAACGTGTGCATTAGATGTACTACCAGCCGGCCGCGGTGGTCTAGCGGTTCAGGCGCTCAGTCCGGAACAGCGCGACTGCTACGGTCGCAGGTTCGAATCCTGCCTCGGGCATGGATGTGTGTGATGTCCTTAGGTTAGTTAGGTTTAAGTAGTTCTAAGTTCTAGGGGACTGATGACCACAGATGTTAAGTCCCATAGTGCTCAGAACCATTTGAACCATTTTTAGATGTACTACCGAAAACACGCACTTTGAGACATAATTGAAGGGGACAACAAATCCATAGTAATCTCCGGCACTCGAGAATTTGGCCACACGATGCAGATACAGCATTAACACTCTTCGCCGAGGAAAGAAATGGGCTCGTACTTTTACATGTCTCGTGGGCAACCAGGACAATGTCACAATTTCCGGTTTCGAACGACTATGGATCAAAAAACTCCGTGTTTCTTTCTCTCCCCGCCTTTGTTTTTATACTTATTCTGGGATAAGCGGAACAAGAAAGCATTACATTGATTTACACCACACAATTGCAAGTATACAGCAAGTTTAATACTGAACCGGCCGCTGTGGTCGAGCGGTTCTAGGCGCTTCAGTCCGGGACCGCGCGGCTGCTACGGTCGCAGGTTCGAGTCCTGCCTCGGGCATGGATGTGTGTAATGTCCTTAGGTTAGTTAGGTTTAAGTAATTCTAGGTCTAGGGGACTGATGACCTCAGATGTTAAGTCCCATAGTGCTCAGAGCCATTTGAACCATTAAATACTGAGTGGTCGCTGAACGGCAGTGGAAAAGTATCTCTGCGAGTACCGTGCCAAGAAAGCAATGCGGAGTTGTAAATTATTCTTAAGGCACTCAACATGTCGCTCTTAATGGAACAAAATCGACAGATCTAAAGATTATTTCCAGAGTACCCCAAGGAAGTGTGATAGGACCGTTACTGTTTGTAATCTACATAAATTATCCAGTAGAAAGCATCGGATGCTGTTGAAGACTGTTCACAGATGATGTTGTTGTTTATAACAAAGAAGCGAGTCCAGAAGACAGTATCGGTTTGCAGAATGGCTTGCAGAGGACTGTTGAGTGCAGGTTCTGGCAGTTGACCTTCAACGTAAATATATGTAACATGTTGCGCATATATATGAACAGATAACGACTACTGTACAACTACACTATTGATGACAAAATGCTGGAAACTATATCTGCCGTAAAATATCTATGAGTGAGTATCCAGAGAGACCTGAAGTGGAATGACCATATAAAACAAATAGTGGGAAAAGCAGGTGTCAGACTGAGATCGATAGGAAGAGTCTTAAGGAAACGTATTTCATCCACGAAGGAAGTGGCTTATAAGGCGCTTGCTTCACCGATTCTTGAGTATTGTTCATCAATAAGGGACCCTTAACAGTAGGACTGTCAGAAGAGATACAGAAGATCCATCGAAGAGTGGAGCGGCGCTTTTCGTGAAGGGATCGTTTAGTCCGCGAGAGAGCGCTACCGAGATGCTCAGCAAACTCCACTGGCAGACGTTACAAGAGAGCCGTTTGCGTTAAGGAGTGGTTTACTACTGAAATTTCGAGAGAGCGATTTCCGGGAAGAGTCGGACAACAAATTGCTTCCTCCCACAGCCACCTAGCGAACTGACCACGGTGAGAAAACGCAAGAAATTAGAGGTAGTAAAAAGACTTCCCGACAATCATACTTCCCACGTGCCATTTGTGAGTGGCACAGGGTAGGGGGGGGGGGGTCAGTTAGTGGTTCCAAAACTACCCTCTCCCACACACAGTTAGGTGTCTTGCGGAGTATGATGTAGATGTAGAGTGAAACCTTTCATTTCAGTTTCTCTACCCCACGATTTATCCCACGTAGTGCGAGTTCCACTTTTCAGGATTTGGCAAAGTTTATTTTTTATTGAACTGAGTGGCCGGTTGCCCATTCTGGCACCATGGTCGTCAAGGTAGCTTTGTTCTACGCATGATCGTGCCTTAAATGTTTGTGCATCGTATTCTCTGAGGCGGAAGTTGGGTGCCAACGTGAAATTTATGCAAACGGGCTTGGGAAACCGCCTAAAAGCCACACTCAGACCGGCGGGTATAAGACCCCGGTCATTGATCTGTCGCCCAGATTCGATTCGGCGCTGGTCCACCTCTCACAAGCTTTCGTGTTGCGCGTTACGCTACATTTCATCTCAATTTCAGAACTAATTAGGATACTCAGCAAATAAATCAATTCAGCACTATTAGACGGTTACAGAGTGACAGGGTTGGAGTGTCTGTCTAGAAAAGGGGCGACTTTTATTGGTCTATAGGATTATTTCAGACTGCTAGTTTGGTCCTGATACTAACACTACTCCACACTCCACAAGCCTGGAGTACTAAGCTGACTGAAGGAGGCAGACAGTGTGCAATGGCAAGCGACAGGGGCAGAGAGCATGCAGACAGTGGTCAACTCCCGAAGAAAGCGGCTTTCTACGCGCCAAGTGGAAACAGGTGATCGCCTGTTATTGTTGTAAAAACACCGTAATAACGCGAGGGCAGTGCAGAGCCGATTTTACTTCTCGGTGAAAGTAAAAGGTGAGCGCTGCGTCAGATGCTTATAGGGCAAACCGCGAGAGATGTACGAGGCAAGCAAAAAGTGAACCAATGCCGTTGTTTCTGTAAATGCTTCATCTCATTTTTATAACATTCTGTCATCAGTGTTTCTTCATTAAAAGTTCAAATTGCTCCAAGCATTATGGGGCTTCACATCTGAGGTCATCAGTCCCGTAGACTTAGAACTACATCTGCATTTACATCTACACCTACGTGATTACTCTGCTATTCACAATAAAGTGCCTGGCAGAGGGTTCGATGAACCACCTTCAAGCTGTCTCTCTACAGTTCCACTCTCGAAAGGCACGAGGGAAAAACGAGCACTTAAATTTTTCTGAGCGAGCCCTGATTTCTCTTATTTTATCGTAATGATCTTTTCTCCCTATGTAGGTGGGTGCCAACAGAATGTTTTCGCAATCGGAGGAGAAAACTGGTGATTGAAATTTCATGAGAAAACCCCGTCGCAACGAAAAACGCCTTTGTTTTAATGATTGCCACTCCAATTCACGTATCATGTCTGTGACATTATTTCCCCTATTTCGCGATAATACAAAACGAGCTGCCCTTCTTTGTACTTTTTCGATGTCATCCGTCAGTCCCACCTGATGCGGATCCCACACCGTACAGCAATACTCCAGAATAGGGCGGACAAACGTTCTGTAAGCTGTCTCTTTAGTAAACCTCTTGCACCTTCTAAGTGTTCTGCCAGTGAATCGCAGTCTTTGGTTTTCTCTACCCACACTATTATCCATTTGTTCGTTCCAATTTAGGTTATTTGTAATTGTAATCCCTAAGTCTTTAGCTGAATTTACTGCCGTCAGACTTGTGTTACTTACTGCGTAATCGAAATTTAGGTGATTCCTTTTAGTACTCATGTGAATAACTTCACACTTTTCTTCATTCAGGGTAAAAAAATGGTTCAAATGGCTCTGAGCACTATGGGACTTAACTGCTGAGGTCATCAGTCCCCTAGAACTTAGAACTACTTAAACCTAACTAACCTAAGGACATCACACACATCCATGCCCGAGGAAGGATTCGAACCTGCGATCGTAGAGGTCGCGCGGTTCCAGACTTAAGCGCCCAGAACCGCTCGGCCACATCGGCCGGCCATTCAGGGTCACTTGCCACTTTTCGCACCATACAGATATCTTATCTAAATCATTTTGCAAGTCATTTTGATCATCTGATGACTTTACAAGGCGGTAAATGACAGCATCACCTGCAAACAATCTAAGACGGCTACTCAGATTCTCCCCTATGTCGTTAATATAGATCAGGAACAATAGAGGGCCTACACCACTTCCTTGGGGAACGCCGGATATTACTTCTGTTTTACTCGATGACTTTCCGTCTATTACTACGAACTGTGACATTTCTGACAGGAAATCACGAATGCAGTCGCACAACTGAGGCGATACTCCGTAGGCACGCAGTTTGGATAGAAGATGCTTGTGAGGAATGGTGTCGAAAGCCTTCACGAAATCTAAAAATATGGAATCAATTTGACATCCCCTGTCGATAGTACTAATTACTTCATGAGTATAAAGATCTAGTTGTGTTTCAAAACAACGATATTTCCTAAATCCGTGCTGACTATGTGTCAATAAATCGTTTTCTTCGAGGTACTTCATAATCTTCGAATACAGTATATGTTCCAAAACCCTACTGCAAATCGACGTTAGTGATATAGGCCTGTAATTCAGCGGATTACTCGTAATTTTCTTTTTGGGTACCTTCGCTTTAGTTGCGTACAAAGTACAAACGTTAATAAATTATTATTGATACAACAGCTACTGATGCCACGCACAGACAACATGAGGATTTGAAGGATATTACGGTGCTGCTCATTAAAGTATGAACGCCAGGAAGGATGAAGAGTATCGAAATTTTACTTAGTGTGTTACACAGTACAGTAGGAACAAATTTAAATTTTAGCATGATTTATGGGTGCGGAGTGTGCGAAATTTAGTACCCAGAGTTACCACCTGTGGCAGTTCTAATCTGGCTGAGAACAGAATCAAACTGAGTCGGGATGACACGCAATGCTATGTCATTCCTCGCTGCTTCAGCTCCATGCCAGAGCTCATAAATCGTAATGGTGTGCCTTTCTCTCTGCAACTTCTGGCTGGGAGTTTTAAATTATGAGAGATCTGCATAATATGCTGCCCGGGACAACAGTTGAATACCTCCTGTATCGAGATAGATAAGGACACCAAGGGCATCTTGCGGTCTTGCTTTATCTTGTTGAAAAATAGCGTCCCACGCCCTCTGACTGCGAATTTGTACCTGGTGATTCGACCTGTAATGCTTCCATTCAAGAACAGGATTATAGACGGTGTTTCGAGCTGGATAACGCTCGCCCACATACCGTGGTTGTAACTCTGCATGCTGTACGGAGTGTCTAGAAGTTGCCTTGGCCTGCACGATCACCAGATCTCTCTCGAATATAGCACATGTCAGCGAACGATAACTCCAGCGTCATCCACGAAAAGCATTAACCGTTCCTGTATCGACCGACCAAGTCATCAAGCATGGTACTCCATCCCTCAAACTGGCGTCCGGTACCTATGCAACACAATGCATGCATGTTTGCATTCTTGCATTAACATTCTGGCGGTTACACCAGTTGTTAATGTACCAGCATTTTACATTTGCCATGGCTTATCTCGCGCTTACATTAACCTGCGATATTGCAATGTTAAACACTTAAACAGGTTATCTAGATAAATGTATTCCCGAGATTTCATTACTCTACATTACTTTTTTTGGTATTTCGATTTCTTCCCTTTAGTGTATTTTATTGGTGAAACAGAAAGGTCCTTTAAATGTATCCTTTGTTTGGCAGCAAAGATCAAATGCAAATGATAAAGGTAATTCAATCTGCTCATCAGTATGTAGTGCATTAGTAAAGGTTTGCCGCCTACAGGAGAAAATTTAAGATCGAAGGCAACTCCTTGGGAGTTAGAAACCCTGCAGGACGTTCAGTTAGGTAACGTCCATTAAAGAATGCAAGAATTTGTAAGGGGATGGTGGAACTGATGGAATGTCATGGCATACGAACGAATGCGAAACAGTCTGTCGTTGAGCTTATCGTGAAATTGGCCATATTTTAAGACGTAGCTGCCGATAGTACGATAATATGTTTCATAGACACAGAAAAAGAACATCCAGACCTGAATTTGTCCAGTGGTTTCAGGTGGCATGAGCTGCAATGTCACACATTTTTCAGGAGGGATAGTTTGCTCTAAAGGAGTATGATTTTTGTACACAGACCAGGAATCCAGCAAAAGCAAGTTATTTTGAGCAGTTATTGGTCAAAAGCAGTGCTCATACCGTAATTAAAGTTCTCTTACGCCCAGTTTTCCAGTTTTGCTTGCTGTGACGTAAACATTCCCTACCGCACTTCCGAGATCACGCACACGAGAAAGAAATGTGAGGGGGCAAAGCACCTCCAACTTCTCGCAGCACAATAAATAACTTCCCAGCCAATTTACTATCCAGATTAACAGTCGGCATAATTTTATACGAATGCGTGAAGATGCTGACATTAGTTGATCTTGATGCAACTTCTCTTGGTATCTCTAATTTCCATGGTTCCTTTCATATGTATTTCCTCTTCAAATCCCATACTGAACTATGGAGCAAGTTTGTTTATATCAGCTACAAATTTTCGGGCCGATTCCGCAATTTGGTTGCTTTCTTTGAAATTTATTTATCTTACGTCTTCCAATTCTGTAACACTGTTCGCAGTTATGCAACCATCCACTGCTTCCCTCGAAATCACTGTTATCTATTTCGCGCGCAGTTTGATGTGAACAATCCAGTACATCACTGCCATGCACATCCTGTAATTTGTATCGAGCATACTTGAAACGCGTAGACATCAGTTTTTGTATTAAGTGCACCTTGTCCTCCCTTGAATATCCGTAGTTTTTCTTATGCAGTACACGGTCAAATTACTGTGGACTTGCTCGATGCGGAAGATCTTCCACATATATATAGCACCTCCTTGGACAGCGATTGTCCTTTACTACGTTTCACTGAAGACGGGATTTGCGGCTCCCTGTCGGACAAGGATGATGAACTACATGGCTCGACACTTTCACTTGTTAAGCACGTGTTATACTTCTCATGTACATTCTCCGCACAGTCGACCTTATGTGACACAACACATTCCATTGACTCATCTTGCAGAAACGTTAATATATCATCTACCACGTCATTCTCAATCGGCGAAATTCCTTTGATTCTTCTCTGAGAAAATGTCAAAAAATGGTTCAAATGGCTCATAGCACTATGGGACTTAACTTCTGAGGTCAACAGTCCCCTAAAACTTAGAACTACTTAAACCTAACTAACCTAAGGACATCACACACATCCATGCCCGAGGCAGGATTCGAACCTGCTACCGTAGCAGTCGCGCGGTTCCAGACTGTAGTGCCCAGAACCGCTCGGCCACTCCGGCCGGCTCGACAAAATGTCAACTTCGGCAACTGTTGTCGTAGACATTATGCAATGTTTGCTTTGTTTATCGTTGCCATTGCTCTGCTTTGCATCAACACCACTAGCACTATAACACTGTTGTGAGTTACTCATCGACTACGCTCTGTAGCCTCATGCTCTGCTCACCATTGGATACCTCCAGTCCCACCCCCTGTTGCCATTACCAGCCAATATTGCAGTTGCGTAGTAGACAATATGTGGGACGTCGAATGCCGTAAACATCATGGGCTTTTTGCGACCTCTCACTCGAGGGGTTCCTTGTGAGAGACCTCACATCGTGAGTGAAGGGTATACCACGAGAAACTGACGTCTGGATTGCCGCAAAGGGATTTGGACTGCGGTCTCATGAATGCTGTCACGGCATTACATCATTTGGCAACATACTACAATAGAATCCAGAACCGTTCAAATAGTAGCGTGACATTTGCTACGGGTGAAAACTTAAACACGATAGGTTACCTTAGTTGAACACTACTTCAAAAGAGTAACTGCTCTTCACCGAACATTATTAAGAAGCCTCAGACATAAAATCAGACTATCATGCATCGTCTGGTACCACTGCAACTTTCACATTTCAAACTTAAGTTTGTTATGTGATTCATGCAAGAGGAATGGCCTGCGATAAACGCTTTCTAAATAGCACAGCAACAAGTCGCTTACTTAAACACCCCACAACAAAGCTCATTTAAGTTCGGCAATGGAAAGGAAACAGATATATCTTTATTTCATAGCTTGCTACAGACAAGTGAAAGGGCGAAATCTTACAGAGCGGCTTCAAAGAACAATGGACTCACCGAATAGGGAGAGGTAACAAAGAACAAAGGAGAGCAACGAGGCTGTAGCCTTTCACCTACTATATTCAATACAATACTTAGACGATATTGTTGCACAGTGGAAACAAGATGTTAAATAAGGTGTTGGATTAATATCAGGAATAATCTGAACAGTTCTAGTGTATGCTGTCTGCAGGCTGAATAGATTGTACGAAATGTATACTGTTGTAATAAGATCCACCAGAGCAGCTTTTGTTATATTTTATTTTCCGTTACCGGTGTCGAGCAACGACTCAGTCTCAAGCGTTACCTAGATACAATCAAGCTATTAATCAGCATGTGTATCTATGTACAGCCGTAAAGATGTACAATTTTGGTTGTATTATAATTCTTGCATACGTTATAACAAGTGGATAATATATGAAAACTAATGATTATAAGAGTAAACTAACGATGGTTCTACTTCGAGGAAACACGTTAATAACTTCATCCTTTCAACAACGTGGAACATCCTGCAGTCAAAATATAAGAGCGACAGATGTCGGCACATGTCAGTGACTGCCACCGTTTTAACGCTTACCAGATGAGCATTGCGTTTTGCTCGGAAATAGATGGAAAATAAAGTCTGTCATTGTCAGATTGCTCTCTGTCTCTCCTAATCCCACACAGCATAATTCATCAGTTCTGCCCTGACAACTGACTTGTGACACTCTGTTGAAAATAGATGCAGAAACGAGCAAAGACATCCATGCAAAACAAAAGACTTGTTTTCTGGCTATAATCCACAAGAAACCTTCGATAAGAAGATAACCGTCCTGAAACGCACACCAGCAAGAAAACTATCACTAAAAGTTCAGTCACATTACAAACCGCACAAAACAAACTTAAATACAGTGTCAGCTGTCTTGCGAGGACATTGAATGAAATAGTTCCTCTCCTTACGGGCAGTCCATATTTCTTCATCCTAGCCTCCTCCGACACAAATGGTCCAATAACAACTGTGCACACATTAAATGCATGGTATTTATAATTCTATAATTCTGTGGTCCCGCAACGGAAAAAGTGTGTTTGTGATGATTAGCCGAGGACTGAAGAGATTTGGTATAAGGGTGATTTTATTTGCACTTGATATTAGTAGAAGGGCAATGGATATTTTGAGCCAAAACCTTTCACCGTATGCTGCACTTATTTGTACAGACTCAGTATCCCTTAATGACGTCTGACCTTCGAGTTGTTTACATGCAGGGAAAGGATAAACGCATGACGGTATCAGTGCTGGGTAGGTGGTGGTGCTATTTACCAACGTTACGTGGCAGAGGGTGATTCCTACCGCTATTTCATGGCAGAGGACATCGAAGTGTCATATTTCCACTGTGCAACAGCGTTAAGTCAGTCAGTCATCGCCCAGTACAGCTTAACCTGTAAGTTTGACAGTAGTGCCAATAATCGAACCACGTGCATTTTTATTGTTACAGAACTAATTTTTACATATTTTCATGAATAATACAGACACTTTTCGGTTTCTTAACAGTGTGGAACAAAGATCAAACTATCCTCATCGACAAGTGCGCTTTAACCTGTAAGTTAGAAGAGTAGAGCCACGTGCGTTTCTTACTGTGTCACAAGAAATGTTTATGTATTTTGATAAATGATACAAACAGTTATAAGTGCTATTTTATTTTTGTACAGAGACAAGTTTTCTTTTGTGATCAGGGATCGATCTTCCCTCTGTGTGGAACTTTCCCCATTGCTGTCTTTGACATAAGCAAATCGACCATCATCCGTGTTAATATTCTTCGAACTGTATTGTGAAGTGCAACATCACAACTATTATCATCTACTTGCGGCGTTTGAAATCTTTAACCGTCTCCGTCTGTGCCACGGACAACGTAGCCAGAACCCAAGGTGAAGATGTTGGGTCAAGATGCAAAGGAATTAAAGACGTTAGCTGCCAGTGGATATTGATTTATATCAATGGGGGAACCTAAAAGTTTGTGCAGGATTTGGTTTCAAACCTGGGAGTCTTTCTTACCAGGCAGATGAGCTGACCACTATGTGTTCCAGTCGCAGTTGTCACCACAACCACATAGACTACCGTATCATGCCTCCTGTCAGACCCACATCCTCAACTTATATCGCACACTACTGCGGCATTTCGCTGATTCCCGTAAGAGTGTGATATTTATATGAGGACGGAATTTCCCTATAGATGACGCTAGCCGTCAGTGTAGGGCCCGTGAGACCGCGTCTGCAGCGCCATACACTGGTATCTGTTTCAAACCGATAAACACGTCGAGTTTTGTGTCTACGAAATACGATTTGCGGACAGCGTTGGTTTTCTGTTATCATTTGAAGAAAAGTGCTGCAGAATCACACCGAATGCTTGTCGAAGCTTTCGGTGAACATGCTCTTGGGGAAAAAAACACAGTGTTTCGAATGGATGCCGGCACGGTAACTCTGCGTGTTCGGTCAGAGGGCTGCTCGTCCTCTGTAATAAAAAACTGAGTAAAGGAATCAACAACGTTCAACTTGAACGGATGTCTTGCGACGTCCGCCCAGACCAAACGCAACGAACAATACAGAACAAAACGAAAAAAAGAAGAAAAAAAAGTGGTTCAAAAAATTCAAAAGTGGTGATTTTGACGTGAGAAACGATGTTTGCGTTAAACCACCGCAAAAGTTCGAAGACAACCAATTGCAGGCCTTATTGGACAAAAATGATACTCAAACTCAACAGGAACTCGCGGAACAACTGAATGTGACGCAGAAAGCCGTTTCTCTTCTTTTGAAAGCTATGAGGAAGGTGCAGAAAGTGGGAATATGGGTTCCGCATGAACTGAATGAAACGCAGCAAAGAAATCGAAAGACCACTTGTGAAATGCTGCTCGCCACATACAAAAGAAAGTCGTGTCTCCATCGAATAGTGACAGGTGATGAAAAACGGACGTACTTTGAGAATCCTAAGCGTCGTAAATCGTGGGTGAATCCAGGCAGACCATCGGCATCCACTGCAAGACCAAATCGCTTTGGAAAGAAGACAATACTCTGTGTTTGGTGGGATCAGAAGGTTATCATCTATTATGAGGTGCTAAAACCTGGTGAAACCGTTGACACTGATCGCTACGAACGACCGGAATATGGAAAAAGGCAACACAAGGTCATATAGCTCCACGATAACGCCCCATCACACACAGAAAAACGGGCCAGGGAAGCGATCGAGGCGATCATTTTGGAAATACTAGGACATGCGGCTTATTCTCCAGACTTGGCTCCGTCCGATTATCATCAGTTTGCATCACTGGGAGACGCTTTCGCTGAACAACGCTTCAGTCCGTATGACAATGTACGAAAACGGCTCGCTGACTGGATCGCTTCAGAATAAGAACTTTTTTTTGCCGTGGCATTCATAGCCTGCCGGAGAGTTCGGAGAAATTTGTAAACAGCAATGGAGATTATTTTGAATAAAATATTGTTTAACAGTTTCAAACAACATACGTGTAATTATTGCAACCAAATTCCAGTTTCATATTTCTACACCTGGTATGTCATATCGCAAATCGCTGTCAAATTCGGTTGCTATAGTTGACCGCGAGAACTGCTCTGTGTAAGATGCAAAAATACAAATGACCTAACAAACCACGTGAGTTCACAGAGAAAGCGCCACCACACAAAGGAGCAATGAAGATAAACTACACTTTTGGGGAAATGGGCTTGCGTATTTGTTTTGCAGAAGACTAGTGCTTCGACCAACTTAAGATAAAAATATCTAAAAAATGTGCAATGAGAGAGACGAATTATCACACAGTCAAACACATGTTTGTGAAATGTAAGTGAGCGCAATACTTCTCATTCTCGAGCGCCATGTGATAACCAACGATGTAACATAGACCCAGAAATATGACACTGGTTCAAAATGACTCTGAGCACTATGGGACTTAACATCTATGGTCATCAGTCCCCTAGAACTTAGAACTACTTAAACCTAACCAACCTAAGGACATCACACAACACCCAGTCATAACGAGGCAGAGAAAAAATATGACACTGTAGTTAAGGCACTGGAAACACGTGTGGGAGGGGAGGAATTGGAGGGGGTGGGGTTCAATTCCAATCCTGCCATCCACATTTATGTTTTCTGTGGTTTCCACACATGTCTTAAACAGAATTCCGTGATGATTCGCCATCCTTAACCAATCCCAGCCTGTGCTTCGGCTCTAATGACATGGTCGTCGACTGAAAGCTAAACCCTAGTCTGCCTTCCTTCTTTTTTCAACGTTGTCTGTTGCAGTACATGTCTAGTCAGCTTAGAGCGTGATAAACATACCCATGTAGCGAAGTAGAACGTACTGTCACTCGGATTTGTGGCTTACATTTACTGTAAGAATATCTGTGTTCATACTGCATGGGGGCTTAATTATTAAATTTGAAAATCATTTTTTTTTTTTTTATGTATGTCCGATTACGCTGTGTCTCGTAAACGGTTGGCCCTGACTAGTTTTTGTACGCAATCTGACTGCATAGAACAACAACAAAGAATGAAATGAAAATTTCCGTTAACACAATTAATTAATTAAGTCCCCAGCAACTATAAAACCTACGAAACCAAAGCACAAGTATAACTGTTCTGTGTGTGGAAGTATGATTCAACGTACACATCTGGCACGGTTCTTCTTCAATAAGACAAGGAATTTTAAATACCATTTATACTGAAGTAATTAAAAAGAATAGAAATACTGTAATTGCGCAAGGAAACCAGAATTACACTCTAATACAAGAACACAAGCCATATGCTTTGTTGACTGAACCTGTAATGACGCATTATTTAGGACACTGAAATAATGAGAGAGAAAAGAAATTTTTTTTTACCTTCATTTATATTGATGAAAAGCACTCTAATCATTACAATATCTCCACACCGACTCGCTACTACCACATCTCAACAAGAACTCCTTACTACGACCTCTCGACAAGAACTCTTCACTACGACATCTCAGCAAGCACTGACTACCACGAGTTCTCAACAAGCACTGCCCTCCGCTACTTCTCAATCATCACTGCCAGTGGAGGCGGCGAAACAAAACTCTCTGGCGCTGTGGCTCAGTGTAGCCACCTTTCATATGCCCTACCTCCACGGGCTAGAATTTGATGGTATTTTTGCCAGCATTGGTGGTGAAAATACCACCAAATTCGTCAAAAAAAATACAGACAAAAATAAAAGATAATATTAATACGTAAATATCACATAATTAGATAAAATTTTGGCTTTGCACTGACCTTTCAATAACCTAATATATGAAATACAGTAGGCAATACAAATTCTTTCATACATGTGGCTTTACATAATAGTTTACACAATACACAAAAAAAAAATCAGTTTATACAAATGTTCACATAAAATACTTTTCATTATTAAAAAAAAAAACAAATAGTTGATAGTTCCAGCAGCAGCACCCAGCAATGGTCAACAGATGCAAACACCAACAAGTGACATCATTTTAGTAAAAGCAGTTCCATCGGTGCCACCCAGTAATGTTGAACAGGTGCAGACAGCAAGAAGGAACATCATTTCAGTAGAAGCAGTCCATCAGTGGCACCCAGCAATGTTGAGCAGGTGCAAACAGCAACAAGTGACATTATTTCAGTAGAAGCAGTTCATCAGTGGCACCCAGTAATGTTGAGCAGGTGCAGACACCAACAAATGACATTATCTCAGTAGAAGCAGACCATTAGTGGCACCCAGTAATGTTGAGCAGGTGCAGACACCAACAAGTGACATCATTTCAGTAGAAGCAGTCCATCAGTGGCACCCATCAATGTTGAACAAGTACAGACAGCAACAAGTGACATTATTTCAGTACAAGCAGTCCATCAGTGGCACCCAGCAATGTTGAGCAGGTGCAGACAGCAACAAGTGACATTATTTCAGTAGAAGCAATTCATCAGTGGCACCCAGTAATGTTGAGAAGGTACAGACAGCAACAAGTGACATTATTTCAGTACAAGCAGTTCATCAGTGGCACCCAGTAATGTTGAGCAGGTACAGACAGCAACAAGTGACATCATTCAGCAGAAACAGTTCCATTAGTGGCACCCAGCAATGTTGAACAGGGGCAGCCCCCAACAAGTGACATTATTTCAGTAGAAGCAGTTCATCAGTGGCACCCAGTAATGTTGAGCAGGTACACACAGCAACAAGTCACATTATTTCAGTAAAAAACAGTCAATCAGTGGCACCCAGTAATGTTGAGCAGGTGCAGACACCAACAAGTGACATCATTCAGCAGAAGCAGTTCCATTAGTGGCACCCAGCAATGTTGAACAAGTGCAGACACCAACAAGTGACTTCATTTCAGTAGAAGCAGTCCATCGGTTACACCCAGCAATGTTGAGCAGGTCCAGAGAGCAGTTCATAAAATTCATTATCACTGATCACACTGTTCATCAGAGTTTATAAGCAGAAATTAAACATGTCCTAGTGGCACCAATCATGTAGAAAAAGTACAAGTAACAGTCCATAATATTCACTATCCTAATCACACAGTTCATCAGCAGAAATTAATCATTTCTAAGTGGCACCCATTATGTTGCAAAATTGCAGGTAACAGTCCATAATATTCACCATCACTAATCAGACAGTTCAGGCATGAACAATAGTGTGAATGCACATACAAATGATTTTACAAAATTATTCTCAATGCTCTTACACTAAACATACAAATTCTAATAAACACACAAATGATATCAGATAATTGTCATATTAATTATTACAAATACTCAAATATCAGTAAACCTATAATATTTATGGGTGTCAGTGCAAGCCACTACAAACAAATAAAATAATATTTAAGAGATAGGTGGGTAGGCTTAGGAAAGGAAAACACACAAGACACACTCACTCATCTTTCATCCACATTAAGTACTACTGTGTAATTGAATAGTGTTAACTGTGTAAATGCAATTCTGTCAAAATTTGATGTTCATCATGTGTATCAAGTAGTAGTGGCAACAATGTATAACAGTCAATAATAGTTAAGTCAACGTCATAGTCATCATGTCAAGACCAATGTTTGCCAAGCCAGATCAAAATGTACTGTTGCTGAACAACTGTAAGTGAGCCAAGATATGCAATTACTTCATCTCTCCAAAAAAAAAAAAAAAAAAATATGTACTGCTTATTGATTTAACAAAATGTGTGTAGACAATCTTCCTTCTACTTGAGTGTTCTAGTCTGCTATCTTCATCCTCCTTGTTCCATATAGACCAACAAATATATATATATATATATATATATATATATATATATATATATATATATATATATATATGCACCTCACTTACTTTACCTCTTATCCACCAAAACTCCAATAATCATCAGCATCACATAATCTCAATACTTCAATAATACCTCTTACGTCGATACATATAAATCTTATCATCAATATCATTTACCTTACCTCTTGTCCACAAAAACTCCAATAATCATCAACTTCATATAATCTCAATACCTCAATAATATCTCTTCAACACGTTGACACATATAAACCTTATCGCCAATATCATTACACTTCCATAACAACTCTTTCCTCTAGTCGGTCTCCTCGAACAAGTACAGATAAGATCCTAATGCAAACCTCATCATCCCATCCGAAGACACACTGTCAACACACAACCTCTGTGTAATCCATCTGACCCAAATCTTCTACTCATTATAAATTATAAGATGGGTTTTGGTTACCTTGTCCATCATTAAATAAAAGAAATGCATACATGACCTCTAACAGACTTAGTTCGAATAACTCTCAGTAATTAAGTACGATTACGGAGTGTGAATGATCATAATATTTCACAGTGTGTACACCACTTCAAGAATTATGGCAAACAGAAGCAAACATGTGGAGTATTTCTTGTGTCAAGTGTCACTTCCTATTTCAATTGCTCACGAAAAATGCAGTGTAATAACTGTCAATGGTCTAAACCTAGTTTTGGTATGTCATGTCGTTAACTTCCTTCCTATTAGCATAAATTTATACAGCTTCCATAAAACCTCCAGCTCATGTGACTTCTATGAAGTTTCTTGTACTAATGTCGTTTATGTCGAATTATAGCAGTTCATTTTCCTATCTTAAAAATATAAGGCACTGAGCGTAAGCAAAACATGCAATAATGAGTAAATATACCAGTAGAGAACAGAATGTCAACAAGTGGATGCAGCACAATTCTTACAACGAGGCTCTGCCAAGCGAACAATCTATAATTAATACAATAGTGTGACCTAAACTCTATGTTTGTACACAGTATATCAGCATTTCTATATACCAAATTAAAGAGTAGTTATGACAACAAACAGAAATGTATAAATATGCAATCCATACGCATAGCAGCAAACATATATCTTACGTAATAAACAGGTCATTAGCATCATATCAGCATAAGCAAATAAATGTTCATATGTCATCTTAATAAGTAAACATGAAGGCGCAAGCAGATAAATCACAAAGTATAACTTACATACATATCAGCACAACTAATCAGGTGACAATTATAATTTAAATAAATAAGCACAGCAGGCACATAATTAAAAAATATGACATCAGTGAAAAAGCATTGCAGCCAAGCGATGCATAATATATACAAATAACAACCCTGTTCATTAATAAAACATTGACAAAAATCAGCAAATGTACGCAAGCACGTCGCTTCACAAGTAAATTCACAGAACATGAAATTAGCACAAAGTATGAATCACGTACGGTAATTGCGAGCAGCAAATTACGTCTAAAGTACGTACCTAAGTGGAAATATGTTACCTGAAAAATAAACTCAATTAATAGTTACCTTTTTAGTTTATTAGTTTCTTCTTGGAAATTACATTCTTTCTAAATTTTCTCGATAGCAAGTCCTCTTAACGTCGGAGACACACAGAATTTACCTGAAGTTCTTAAATATTTTATACAACCGAATCCTGAAAAATACTGAACGTTAATAACATAATTCATCAAGTCACTATAGCTTTATACTGAATTTAGTCGGGAAATTAGACTGTGTATTTGTTTACGGCTGTCAGTGCATTCGCACTGAGCGCTCGATCAGCTGTAGGCGCGTGACGTAGGAAGTAACTGTTTGCGGTCAACGACTGCCTTGTGCGGCGCGCAGACTTGACTGTTGCTTTGAGTATGTGCCGCCGCCAATACACAGCGCGGTATCCTTGTATTCTCTGCATGTTTACGTAGCTGTTAGTTTCTCTAAAGTATGTCATTCCACAAAAATTTTAACGTTTGATATATGATGTAGTCCCTTAGAGCGTCGTGATTTAAGAGTTTCTACTTCGACAGTATTCTCATGAATGATTTTGCGAACTCTATATGGACCGTTATAAAGCAGAAAAAATTTGCGACACTATCCCTTTCCTTTGTGAGACAAACGATGAGACTTAATTAATACCTTTTGGCCAACTGAAAAAGTTTTTAAACGACCAGGACGTTTTGCTGATTTCTCTCTTCTAGCAGCCGCAGACGCAATATTTCGTAGAGCCAGGTTGACAACTTCAGAATGCCGCAGTTTCCGTGTAGGTGGAAAAGGAACGATTTCAGAAATGCGATTTGTCGGAGCTTTGTTTTTTAATATCAGTATTGGCGGTAAAGAAGTTGAATCATTAGGAAGTTCATTCAGGATGTTTTGAAAAATATGAAGGTACTGATCCCAAGTTCTGTGATTCTGATGACAATAAAGACGACACAATTTATTGATTTCCTTCATCCATCTCTCTGAAGCGTTAGATTGAGGGTGAAAAAGTGAAATGAAAATTGGTTTAATTTTACGACGCCGTAGAGTATGAAGCCAAATTTTAGAGCGAAACTGTGATCCATTATCTGATATAACCTTATCAACATGACCAACTTCTTTAAGAAAATGGTTAATGAAAGCATTAGATACTGAATGAGCTGTTGCTTTGCGTAACGGTGTAAAACACA
This sequence comes from Schistocerca piceifrons, assembly GCF_021461385.2. Lineage (NCBI taxonomy): Eukaryota > Metazoa > Arthropoda > Insecta > Orthoptera > Acrididae > Schistocerca > Schistocerca piceifrons. Next base: position 584,011,725 of record NC_060140.1, on the reverse strand, counting down.
CATATTTTGATGTCAACTCCACTGCTACAAAAATGTACGCAAAACCATTAGTAGAACGAACCACTGGACCGAACAAATCGACTGCAGCCATGTCCTTTAATTTCGCTGGAATGATAGGAAACAACGGTGCTCTGTGAGAAATTGTTGGCGGCTTAGCCTTTTGACATAATTTGCATTTGGCCAGAACAGATCGAATACGTTTTTCCATATTACTGAAGTAGCAATTTTCCCGTAATTTATGAAAGCATTTTCTGGGACCAAAGTGTGCATAACTGAAATGCGTATACCAAATCAGCTTATTAACCCACTCATCAGGAATACAAACTAACCAAACAGAGTTGTCGACCGATTTTCGTTTAAAAAGAATATCATTGCGAACTAAATAATGCTGTCTAATCGCTACGCTTTCCTTTTTTCCTCCACTTCTCCTTAATGTCCTTCCAGATTGGATCCTTATTTTGCTCCTTAGCGATGTCCTGGAGCGAAGACGAAATAAAGTTCTCAAACGCAACACCTTGAATGTACATCAAACAATAATTGTTTTCTATGCAGTCCTCTTCAGCACTTTGTTTCAAACCCACAGGTGCACGTGATAAAGCATCAGCAACAATATTTGAAGAACCCTGTATGTAAACAATACTAAAATCAAATTCCTGTAGGTACAACGCCCATCGTGACAATCTGCCATGAGTTAATTTTGTTGACATAAGAAATTCTAGAGCTCGGTGATCGGTGTAAACCTTAGTATGTCTGCCAAACAAAAATGTCCGAAATTTTGTGAAAGCCCATACAACAGCCAAAGCTTCAAGTTCCGTAATCGAATAATTCTTTTCTGATTTAGAGAGAACACGACTTCCAAATGCAATAGTCTTCTGTACTACAACGCCGTCTTCTTCTATCTCTTGAAATAAATGTGCACCTAGGCCTTTGTATGATGAGTCCGTCGCCAAACAAAAATCTTTAGATAAATCCGGATGTGAAAGAAGTGGAGCAGCAACTAAAGCATCACGAAGTTGTTCAAATTCTGATTGAGCTTCCTCATCCCAACACCAATTAGAATTCATTCCGGATAGTTCACATAAACGAGGTGTGGCCAAATCGTCCAATTTAACAAAGCGTCTAAGAAAATTACAGACACCAAGGAAACTACAAACATCACGTTTTGTGGTAGGAACAGCATAATTACGAATAGCGTCTAATTTTTCTGGATCAGGGAGAATACCTTCTGTAGAAATAATGTGACCGAGAAATTTCACCTGAGAACGACCAGATTCAGATTTTTCCAAGTTCACTGTAATGCCAACTCTTGCAAAAATACGTGATAATGAATCCAAAATTTTATTGTGCTCACTCCAAGAATGTTTAGCAATAAGAATATCGTCAACATATGAAGTAATATTGTCATGAAGATAAACAGGTAAAATTTCATTTAAACTACGAATGAATGCTGCAGAAAATATAGTAAGTCCAAACGGTAATTTCCGAAATCACTTTTGGGTAAAATAGTCATATCCGGTTATTCTTTAACTACTGTCTAGATAGATTGATAGTCGAAGAGTTATTTTGACAGATGCAAAGAATAGTAAAAGAGTAGGCAGCGGTGCAGAAAACTAAAAGGGAAATAGCACCACTACAGCTCGGGGCCCTATGCACGCTACGGCACATATTCACTTAGTGTAGTGAATCCCCTGAGGACATTAACAGCCGCACATAATTTCCAGTTTGTGACTTAGTGGCAAATTTGGCGGGAGTGCGTACATAAATTGATCTAGCCATGAACATGGATGTATGTCATTCTTAGAATTACGGAAGATCTTAAATTTCTGAACAGTCAAAAAGTGTTTATAGTCAAAGTTTTCGCCTCGTGGCGACAAAGACCTACCGCGTCTGTCCCAGTCACAATGACGATTATTGTTAAGTTCATGCGCCTCGGGTTTCAGTATTGACACATTTGGTAGTTATCTGTTCATATTGTTGTGTTATGTTATTTAATCTGTCATTTGATATGGACTCCTCGATTCTCTCAAGTATTTCTTCCTTATCGTGTGCACATTGTAAATTTAACTCTGAAAATTTCTGTACTATCACGCGATCTTTTTCTTCCTGTTCCCTGCCCTGTTCCTCTTGTCTGATTTCTGTTGAAATTAAGCTATTATTGTGAGCCTTCAAAATCGGTTGTACTTCTTCTCTAATTTCTTTATTTGATTCGTCTTTCATGTATTTGAAACATGTCCCTGTTCGTGAGCCTAACTGTGTTTCCATTGTTTCCATTTCGGTTTTACTTGTTCCTATTTGTGAGAATAACCGTGTTATCATTGCCTCCATCCGTGATCCCAAATTTAATATTGCACCCATCAACTGCTCCATTTCTTCTGTCGTTAACCACGTAATCTGTGAATGTTCTGATTGAGAAAAATTTTGGACTGTTTCCGGACTATTTTCCCTGCTTATTAAATTGTTTTCAACACCATTATTCATCATACTGTTATCCTGTGTTGGCGAGTTCGCCATGTCAACAATTTCGTTATTCTGACTATTCATCATTTTTGCCTGTTTCATTGACCGCGTAATCATTTACAAAACATACACAACTCGTCACTGTACGAAAATTACACACAATAACTCTTTATCTCCAACAATACCATTTACATGAAATGTTTCCCTCAAACACGATTAATCGAACAATTGAAATAATTACCCTAAATTGTCAAACGCGTATACAAGACAACAAATCAAATTCTGAGAAAAAATACCATTAGAAGAATGACAATTACCAAATCTACACATGCAAAATAGACTACAATTACTAAACTACAAATTACTCCAACAATACTACTGTCTACTATTTTTACAATCAGAAGAATTCCAAGGGACGATCCGAAGCAGCGGTCGCCACGTGCATGGGGGCTTAATTATTAAATTTGAAAATCATTTTTATTTTTTTTTTTTTGTGTATGTCCGATTACGCTGTGTCTCGTAAACGGTTGGCCCTGACTAGTTTTTGTACGCAATCTGACTGCATAGAACAACAACAAAGAATGAAATGAAAATTTCCGTTAACACAATTGATTAATTAAGTCCCCAGCAACTATAAAACCTACGAAACCAAAGCACAAGTATAACTGTTCTGTGTGTGGAAGTATGATTCAACGTACACGTCTGGCACGGTTCTTCTTCAATAAGACAAGGAATTTTAAATACCATTTATACTGAAGTAATTAAAAAAAATAGAAATACTGTAATTGCGTAAGGAAACCAGAATTACACTCTAATACAAGAATACAAGCCATATGCTTTGTTGACTGAACCTGTAATGACGCATTATTCAGGACACTGAAATAATGAGAGAGAAAAGAATTTTTTTTTTACCTTCATTTATATTGATGAAAAGCACTCTAATCATTACAATATCTCCACACCGACTCGCTACTACCACATCTCAACAAGAACTCCTTACTACGACCTCTCGACAAGAACTCTTCACTACGACATCTCAGCAAGCACTGACTACCACGAGTTCTCAACAAGCACTGCCCTCCGCTACTTCTCAATAAACACTGCCTACCATGAGTTCTCCACAAGCACTGCCCTCCGCTACTTCTCAATCATCACTGCCAGTGGAGGCGGCGAAACAAAACTCTCTGGCGCTGTGGCTCAGTGTAGCCACCTTTCAGTACTCACTTTATGTTGTTGTTGTGGTCTTCAGTCCGAAGATTGGTTTGATACAGCTCTCCATGCTGCTGTATTCCGTGCGAGCCTCTTCATCTTCGAATAACTACTACAACCTACATCTTTTTGAATATGTTTACTGTATTCATTTCTTGGTCTTCCTCTACGATTTTTACCCACCACACTTCCCTCAACTATTAAACTGATGAACCCTTGACGTCTCAGAATGTGTCGCATTAACGGATCCCTTCTTTTGGTCAAGTTGTGCCACCAAATTGTTTCCCCACTTCTGTTTAGTATTTCCTCAGTAGTTACGTGACCAACCCATCTGATCTTCAGCATCCTTCTGTAGCATCGCATTCCGATGCTACTCTATCCTGTGCAAGCTTCTTCATCTCTCAGTACCTACTGCAACCTACATCCTTCTGAATCTGCTTAGTGTATTCATCTCTTGGTCTCCCTCTACGATTTTTACCCTCCACGCTGCCCACCAATATTAAATTGGTGATCCCTGGAAGTCTCAGAACATGTCCTACCAACCGATCCCTCTTCTAGTCAAGTTGTGCCACAAGCTCCTCTTCTCCCCAATTCTATTCAACACCTCCTCATTAGTTATGTGATCTACCCATCTAATCTTCAGCATTCTTCTGTAGCACCACATTTCGAAAGCTTCTATTCTCTTCTTGTCTAAACTATTTATCGTCCACGTTTCACTTCCATACATGGCTACACTCCATACAAATACTTTCAGAAACGGCTTCCTGGCATTAAAATCTATACTCGATGTTAACAAATTTTTCTTCTTCAGAAACGCTTTCCTTGCCATTGCCAGTCTACATTTTATATCCTCTCTACTTCGACCATCATCAGTTCTTTTGCTCCCCAAATACCAAAACTACTTTACTACTTTAAGTGTCTCATTTCCTAATCTAATTCCCTCAGCATCACCCGACTTAATTCGACTACATTCCATTATCCTCGTTTTGCTTTTGTTGATGTTCATATTACACCCACCTTTCAAGACACTGTCCATTCTGTTCAACTGCTCTTCCAAGTCACTTCTGTCTCTGACAGAATTACAATGTCATCGGCAAACCTCAAAATTTTTATTTCTTCTCCGTGGATTTTAATACCTACTCCGAACTTTTCTTTTGTTTCCTTTATTGCTTGCTCAATATACAGATTGAATAACATCGGGGAGAGGCTACAACCCTGTCTCACTCCCTTCCCAACCACTGCTTCCCTTTCATGGCCGTCGACCCTTATAACTGCCATCTGATTTCTGTACAAATTGTAAATAGCCTTTCGCTCCCTGTATTTTACCCCTGACACCTTCAGAATTTGAAAGAGAGTATTCCAGTCAACATTATCAAAAGCTTTCTCTAAGTCTACAAATGCTAGAAACGTAGGTTTGCCTTTCCTTAATCTTTCTTCTAAGATAAGTCGTAGGGTCAGTATTGCCTCACGTGTTCCAACATTTCTACGGAATCCAAACTGATCTTCCCCGAGGTCGGCTTCTACCAGTTTTTCCATTCGTCTGTAAAGAATTCGCGTTAGTATTTTGCAGCTGTGACTTATTAAACTGATAGTTCGGTAATTTTCACATCTGTCAACACTTACATTCTTTGGGATTGGAATTATTATATTCTTCTTGAAGTCTGAGGGTATTTCGCCTGTCTCATACATCTTGCTCACCAGACGGTAGAGTTTTGGCAGGACTGGCTCACCCAAGGCTGTCAGTAGTTCTAATGGGATGTTGTCTACTCCGGGGGCCTTGTTTCGACTCAGGTCTTTTAGTGCTCTGTCAAACTCTTCACGCAGTATTATATCTCCCATTTCCTCTTCATCTACATCCTCTTCCATTTCCATAATATTGTCCTTAAGTACATCGCCCTTGTATAGACCCTCTATATACTCCTTCCACCTTTCTGTTTTCCCTTCTTTGCTCAGAACTGGGTTTCCATCTGAGCTCTTGATATTCATACAAGTGGCTCTCTTTTCTCCAAAGGTCTCTTCAGTTTTCTTGTAGGCAGTATCTATATTACCCCTAGTGAGATAAGCCTCTACATCCTTAGATTTTTCCTCTAGCCATCCCTGCTTAGTCATTTTGCACTTCCTGTCGATATCATTTTTGAGACGTTTGTATCCCTTTTTGCCTGCTTCATTCACTGCATTTTTATATTTTCTCCTTTCATCAATTAAATTGAATATTTCTTCTGTTACCCAAGGGTTTCTACTAGCCCTCGTTTTTTTACCTCTTTGATCCTCTGCTGCCTTCACTATTTCATCCCTCAAAGCTACCCATTCTTCTTCTACCGTATTTCTTTCCCCCATTCCTGTGAATTGTTCCCTTATGGTCCCCCTGAAACTCTGTACAACCTCTGGTTCTTTCAGTTCATCCAGGTCCCATCTCCTTAAATTCCCACCTTTTTGCAGTATCTTCAGTTTTAATCTACAGTTCATAACCAATAGATTGTGGTCAGAGTCCACATCTGCACCTGGAAATGTCTTACAATTTAAAACCTGGTTCCTAAATCTCTGTCTTACCGTTATATAATCTATCTGATGCCTTTTAGTATGTCCAGGGTTCTTCCATGTATACAACTTTCTTTCATGATTCTTGAAACAAGTGTTAGCTATGATTAAGTTATGCTCTGTGCAAAATTCTTCCAGGCGGCTTCCTCTCTCATTTCTTAGCCCCAATCCATCGGATTCCAGTAACCCATGGCTATTAAATTTTCGTCTCCCTTCACTACCTGAATAATTTCTTTTATCTCATCATACATTTCATGAATTTCTTCATCATCTGCACAGCTAGTTGGCATATAAACTTGTACTACTGTAGTAGGTATGGGCTTCCTGTCTATCTTGGCCACAATAATGTGTTCACTATGCTGTTTGTAGTAGCTTACCTGTACTCCTATTTTTTATTCATTATTAAACCTACTCCTGCATTACCCCTATTTTATTTTGTATTTATAACCCTGTATTCACCTGACCAAAAGTCTTGATCCTCCTGCCACCGAACTTCACTAATTCCCACTATATCTAACTTTAACCTACCCATTTCCCTTTTTAAATTTTCTGACCCACCTGCCCGATTAAGGGACCTGACATTCCACGCTCTGAATGCCAGTTTTCTTTCTCCTGATAACGACGTCCTCTTGAGTAGTCCCCGCCCGGAGATATGAATGGGGGACTACAGGGTTACTACAAATGATTGAAGCGATTACACAGCTCTACAATAACTTTATTATTTGAGATATTTTCACAATGCTTTGCACACACACAAAAACTCAAAAAGTTTTTTTAGGCATTCACAAATGTTCGATATGTGCCCCTTTAGTGATTCGGCAGACATCAAGCTGATAATCAAGTTCCTCCCACACTCGGCGCAGCAAGTCCCCATCAATGAGTTTGAAAGCATCGTTGATGCGAGCTCTCAGTTCTGGCACGTTTCTTGGTAGAGGAGGTTTAAACACTGAATCTTTCACATAACCCCACAGAAAGAAATCGCATGGGGTTAAGTCGGGAGAGCGTGGGGGCCATGACACGAATTGCTGATCATGATCTCCACCACGACCGATCCATCGGTTTTCCAATCTCCTGTTTAAGAAATGCCGAACATCATGATGGAAGTGCAGTGGAGCACCATCCTGTTGAAAGATGAAGTCGACGCTGTCGGTCTCCAGTTGTGGCATGAGCCAATTTTCCAGCATGTCCAGATACACGTGTCCTGTAACGTTTTTTTCGCAGAAGAAAAAGGGGCCGTAAACGTTAAACCGTGAGATTGCACAAAACACGTTAACTTTCGGTGAATTGCGAATTTGCTGCACGAATTCGTGAGGATTCTCTACCGCTCAGAGTCGCACATTGTGTCTGTTCACTTCACCATTAAGAAAAAATGTTGCTTCATCACTGAAAACAAGTTTCGCACTGAACGCATCCTCTTCCATGAGCCGTTGCAACCGCGCCGAAAAGTCAAAGCGTTTGACTTTGTCATCGGGTGTCAGGGCTTGTAGCAATTGTAAACGGTAAGGCTTCTGCTTTAGCCTTTTCCGTAAGATTTTCCAAACCGTCGGCTGTGGTACGTTTAGCTCCCTGCTTGCTTTATTCGTCGACTTCCGCGGGCTACGCGTGTAACTTGCCCGGACGCGTTCAACCGTTTCTTCGCTCACTGCAGGCCGACCCGTTGATTTCCCCTTGCAGAGGCATCCAGAAGCTTTAAACTGCGCATACCATCGCCGAATGGAGTTAGCAGTTGGTGGATCTTTGTTGAACTTTGTCCTGAAGTGTCGTTGCACTGTTATAACTGACTGATGTGAGTGCATTTCAAGCACGACATACGCTTTCTCGGCTGCTGTCGCCATTTTGTCTCACTGCGCTCTCGAGCGCTCTGGCGGCAGAAACCTGAAGTGCTGCTTCAGCCGAACAAAACTTTATGAGTTTTTCTACGTATCTGTAGTGTGTCGTGACCAGATGTCATTGAATGGAGCTACAGTGAATTTATGAAATCGCTTCAATCATTTGTAATAGCCCTGTATTTTACCTCGGGAATATTTTACCCAAGAGGACGCCATCACGTACAGTAAAGCTGCATGCCCTCGGGAAAACTTACGGCCGTAGTTTCCCCTTGCTTTCAGCCGTTCGCAGTACCAGAACAGCAAGGCCATTTTGGTTAGTGTTACAAGGCCAGATCAGTCAATCATCCAGACTGTTGCCCCTGCAACTACTGAAAGGGCTGCTGCCCCTCTTCAGGAACCACACGTTTGTTGTTTGACCACAACAGATACCCCTCTGTTGTGGTTGCACCTACGGTACGGCTATCTGTATCGTTCAGACACGCAAGCCTCCCCACCAATGGCAAAGTCCATAGTTCACGGGGGAGGGGGGGGGGGGAATTCTTGTTAGAAGATGTGAATTGGGCACTGACCACGCAAAATATTCGTGGGGAAACTTGCAGATCATTTCAAATTTCTACAGCAATACTCATCGTTTGATCAAAATCACGACGTACAGCACACAGATCCTTACGAAAGGTAGAATCACACAGCGTGGCCGGCCAGTGTGGCCGAGCGGTTCTAGGCGCTTCAGTCTGGAACCGCGCGTCCGTTACGGTCGCAGGTTCGAATCCTGCCCCGGGCATGGGTGTGTGTGATGTCCTTAGGTTAGTTAGGTTTAAGTAATCCTAAGTTCTAGGGGACTGATGACATCAGATGTTAAGACCCATAGTGCCCAGAGCCATTTGAACCATTTGAACCATACAGCGTATTTTGCCAACAGAGCGGTCACCCAGCGCAAGATATCAGGAAGGTGAAGGATCTTCACCACAGATTCGAGATTTTGAGATCCAGCAATAAGTGCTTTCTTTGCCCAAAACAATAAAAGACTGTACAAAGAAAGGAAGAGCATTTTGTCACTTTTGTAAGAAAAGCGACCACTAGTCAGTTTTCAACAAATCAGAATATTGACTGTCTGTCTCCGCATTATCCTTTCTTTCAGGAGTGCTAGTTCTGCAAGGTTCGCAGGAGAGCTTCTGCAAAGTTTGGAAGGTAGGAGACGAGGCACTGGCAGAAGTAAAGCTGTGAGTACCGCGCGTGAGTCGTGCTTCGGTAGCTCAGTTGGTAGAGCACTTGCCCGCGAAAGGCAAAGGTCCCGAGTTCGAGTCTCGGTCGGGCACACAGTTTTAATCTGCCAGGAAGTTTCATATCAGCGCACACTCCGCTGCAGAGTGAAAATTTCATTCCAGAATATTCTACTTCGTCATCCACTCCTGCCGAACACTGTTCAGTCGGTAATCTAAATACCGGACATTTAGGATTCACTTAGCTGCAGACAGACTGTGTATATGTAGCAGGGTCCAAAAGTGTAAGTTGCGTTTCAGATGGTGGCAACCAGTGGAACCTCTTCAGCTAATCAACGATCGACAAATTAAAACTTGTTTATGAGAATCGCCCACTGGTAGTCCATGCCTTTGAGTCTTCTTTCACTACGTCACACTCACATGTTCTCCTTACGGAAACACCCCAGCCACTGATCGATACTGCAAACTTGAGTTCTTACTGAAAACTGCTGCGACTCACTGTCCACGTTCTCCGACTAAAAAATGCCAAATTAAGCATTGAAGGATAACATCCAGTTATCCTGGACGACAACCTTTACTTCAGGTGGCTTTTAATCATAAATACTCACGTTCATTTACATAATCTTGGAGGTTAAAATTCTGCTTCCACAGAGTCGTTCATCCATCTGGATACCACACGTCCGTCGCTCCATAAAGCTGACTGGTTTTACATCGCTGCCTCCCATGTAAAATCGCGCCGGTCGTCGCCGGTCAACAAAGATAAGCACCACTGCCAGCCGACCGGCTAACACCATAAAGATCTTCCGAGTCGCAGGTGTTGATTTTGCAAGGCCGTTATAGGCCAGCATGGAAATATCGCAAGTAAATGCTTTATTGTACTGTTCACCTGTATTGTGACTAGAGAGCCTTTCACCATCGGATTGGTTTTGTTGGCACTCCAAAGATTTATTGACAGAAGCGGTTTTCCACACATTATAACAGTGACAGTGGCCGAACATTATGCGTAGACAACAAAGAGGTAACGGAATTGATGACGGTCGTCTCTGCTGGTAAGACCCATCAAAATCTCGTACAACAAGGGATAGCGTGCAGGTTGTAGTTCCATGTGCGACTTATTGAGGGGGGGGGGGGGGGGCGGAACGACAGTGATCGGATCAACCAAGGGAGTCTACGTAAATTACTCGGACGCTCCAGCATGGACGAGGTTGTGCTACAAACTGTGCTCGTGTGTGCCTGAAACCACCCTCACCTCAAGGCCAACCACCCCAAACAAAGGCGAAGTGGTCTCCTCAGCACACTTCCTCGTGGGGACCTGGCTACAGGACCCGAACCATCATGCATAAGAGAATTACGGGAGAATTCAGTCTCTGTCAGAAAACAGCAAATTGTTTCTAGAAGCGCTGGAGCAAAGTGTATCTCATGTTCTCCCGTAATTACCAAAAAGTCAAACACCTAAATGAAAGATCTTTGGCGTTATCCTTCTGCAAGAAACTGTTCCCCCACGGCGCATTTTGAAGAAGGCGAGAGTGCAGGAGCTGAAAAAGGCCGAGGTGGAGTCCCGTGAACAGCCACGCTTCGCTGCGTCACCAGGCCCGTCCAGCTGTCATATTCCTAGAGGTAGACCAAGATGGGGAAAATGTGGGGGATCGCCAAACGGCATCTCTGCGGTTGTATCTCTGTCTCTAAATTTGTAACTAAAGCCATTACCTAACTTCCGTGATCAGTAAGATATATGTAAATAAAACTGCATGTTTACTAACATTATGAAGAGGACGAAGTAACAGATGATCTATAAAACCAAGGAGTATATATCACGGTCTTGTGGATGTATTCCACGCAAATTTGCTTGAAAGTAATCCACAGAATCTTTGTTTACGGAAGTAGTATTGGAGTGTTTAAAAAAATGGGCGTGGCAGGAAGATCGCGTCACAAATTAAATTACATTTCAGGTACTTCGGATCATTCGGATCATTGAAACTTTGGGAACTTACTGTCTGTGTGTTCTACTAATAAATAAAAAATAGTTTCATGAATTTCCTCCCTTAAATCATTTTATAAATGCTGCCACAGTTGTAGTAGAAATAGGAAAGAGACGAAAACAGCTGAGGTTTTGGTGCTATTAATTCAATAACAACATAGCAGATGTAAGAGAGGGGCAAATGTCAGGGTGATCAAGCATGTGACGACAAGCGACCATCGCAGTCATGAGAGGCAGATTGTGCAGAATCGCAACATCTCCATTGATAGTGTGGTGGATGTCGTGCACAACAAATTCGACTACCGAAAGAACAACGGGAACTCTCAGACGAAAAGTGAATGGGGTTGTTTTCTGCAGCACTTAATGCTGCTATTAGATGGAAGGTGATCCATTCTTGAACCGACTCGTTAGGCGAGGAAATGTGACATCATGTGACATCTGAGACGAAGAAAACATTGACACGCCCATCCCCCGTCTGCATCCTCCCCACACACATGCACACACAAGAGGTACAAAACAACTGTGTTTTGAAGGAAGTTATGCTCATAGTTTCCTGGTAAATGCAGGGCCTTAGGTTAATTAGGTTTAAGTAATTCTAAGTCTTGGGGATTGATGACCTCAGATGTTAAGTCCCATAGTGCTCAGAGCCATTTGAACCATTTATTGCAGGGCTATGTTAATGGTTTATTTATTCATCCACGGGGAGACCATGAATGGCGCCAGTTACAGTGCCATGCTGGAACGGTTTTCAAAGATTATGCGGAGGAAACAGCTGGAACAAGTTTCGAAAGGCGAGTTGTTGCACGAAAACGCCAGACCGCGTTCGGTTTCAGTTATTGTAAGACTTGGTTCGGTGTTTCCGATGGACTAATTGGAAACACCCTCCACACAACCCAGGTCTCGCACCATACGATTATTGTCTGTTTCAACCGCTGAAGAAGCACCTGGCCGGTCGTCACTTCGAAACAGAAGCTGACGTTCAGAAGGCTGTTATCGAATGATTCCTTGACCTGGGAACGGAGTTCTTTAATGTTGGTTTCGACAGACGGGTTTATCGATGGAACAAAAGTTTAGACAACCATGGCCACTATGTGAAAAAGTAATACCTACCAGGACTTTAGTAACTCTTTAGTAAGCCTTTTCTCTCAGAAGTCTTGTTATCTTTCTTTAAGAATCACTCTCGCAAAACGGACCGTCGCACCAAATGCAGTTGATGATATTTTCCGCAAATTAGGGGAAACATTTTATTACATGTGACAAGTTACAGCTTCGTGTCAGATGGAGACTCAGTTTCAGACACCTGCGTTCGTGTGCAGTGCTTTGTTAGTGGAAGCTATAAACGTTATTGGTGGTGTGTTCTGGCTAATCCACAGGCAGTAGTGACACATGTGTACATCCGAATCATGGCCCAGCATATACACTCCTGGAAATGGAAAAAAGAACACATTGACACCGGTGTGTCAGACCCACCATACTTGCTCCGGACACTGCGAGAGGGCTGTACAAGCAATTATCACACGCACGGCACAGCGGACACACCGGGAACCGCGGTGTTGGCCGTCGAATGGCGCTAGCTGCGCAGCATTTGTGCACCGCCGCCGTCAGTGTCAGCCAGTTTGCCGTGGCATACGGAGCTCCATCGCAGTCTTTAACACTGGTAGCACGCCGCGACAGCGTGGACGTGAACCGTATGTGCAGTTGACGGACTTTGAGCGAGGGCGTATAGTGGGCATGCGGGAGGCCGGGTGGACGTACCGCCGAATTGCTCAACACGTGGGGCGTGAGGTCTCCACAGTACATCGATGTTGTCGCCAGTGGTCGGTGGAAGTTGCACGTGCCCGTCGACCTGGGACCGGACCGCAGCGACGCACGGATGCACGCCAAGACCGTAGGATCCTACACAGTGCCGTAGGGGACCGCACTGCCACTTCCCAGCAAATTAGGGACACTGTTGCTCCTGGGGTATCGGCGAGGACCATACGCAACCGTCTCCATGAAGCTGGGCTACGGTCCCGCACACCGTTAGGCCGTCTTCCGCTCACGCCCCAACATCGGGCAGCCCGCCTCCAGTGGTGTCGCGACAGGCGTGAATGGAGGGACGAATGGAGACGTGTCGTCTTCAGCGATGAGAGTCGCTTCTGCCTTGGTGCCAATGATGGTCGTATGCGTGTTTGGCGCCGTGCAGGTGAGCGCCACAATCAGGACTGCATACGACCGAGGCACACAGGGCCAACACCCGGCATCATGGTGTGGGGAGCGATCTCCTACACTGGCCGTACACCACTGGTGATCGTCGAGGGGACACTGAATAGTGCACGGTACATCCAAACCGTCATCGAACCCATCGTTCTACCATTCCTAGACCGGCAAGGGAACTTGCTGTTCCAACAGGACAATGCACGTCCGCATGTATCCCATGCCACCCAACGTGCTCTAGAAGGTGTAAGTCAACTACCCTGGCCAGCAAGATCTCCGGATCTGTCCCCCATTGAGCATGTTTGGGACTGGATGAAGCGTCGTCTCACGCGGTCTGCACGTCCAGCACGAACGCTGGTCCAACTGAGGCGCCAGGTGGAAATGGCATGGCAAGCCGTTCCACAGGACTACATCCAGCATCTCTACGATCGTCTCCATGGGAGAATAGCAGCCTGCATTGCTGCGAAAGGTGGATATACACTGTACTAGTGCCGACATTGTGCATGCTCTGTTGCCTGTGTCTATGTGTCTGTGGTTCTGTCAGTGTGATCATGTGATGTATCTGACCCCAGGAATGTGTCAATAAAGTTTCCCCTTCCTGGGACAATGAATTCACGGTGTTCTTATTTCAATTTCCAGGAGTGTAGTTCTAATTTGTCACGTGTAATCGACAAATCACATGTGCACCACTAATGGTATAGAATTCTCTCTCATCCAAGTGAGAAAGTTAGATTTCAATAAACATTTTCAAAGTATAACATGAATAAATTTCCAGCACTGAAAACATTTTTCTATAAGTTCAGTATTTTCCTAGATTAGATTGCACTTAAAAGCTTACAAAGAAGACATCGTTCTTTTGCTCCCTGCTTCAGAATATTATGAAGAAAATATGAAAGTATAAATATATTGATGCGAGCAAGGGTTTAGAAATAGGTCTGAAAATAGGAAAGATTTTCTCACTTTGGAAGTTGTAAGTTCCTGAGGTTTCTGAGCAACGCGTAGTGATCCATATAACAAAACTTTGGGAATAATCTGATTCAATAAGTATATAGCCTAAAAACGTAGTTGTGCGGAATCCCTAAACGGTGTCTCTACATTTATATCTGTGTCTCTGCATTCGTATTTAAGGAGTTTTGTAACTTCTGTGATCTGTAGATTTTGTGTCAATAACTGTTGACTGACGTTAAATCACTTTATAGTTACTCTCACACAGTCTCTGGTACCGAACCTGTTAAAGTCCCAGGAAGGGGAACTTTTGGAATCTGCGGTACGTCTACGGTAATATAAGAGGAGTTGCACATCGATTTCGAACGACTAAACTGCGAAATTTTTTCATGTGTAATATGAAGTAATTTGACCTTCAGCTTACTTGCATTTGTTATTGTAATTTATCAGCTTGTTATACGTACACTAGCTGTTGAAGTAATATTTGAATAGAGAGTAGAAGTAAATTGTTGATTTACATAACAAGTGCATAGCTGACCTCCCTGAATGAAGGTTAACATTAAATGTTATCAAGTGCTACCACCTGTTAGAGACGCTGCAGTTTCGACTAAACATGATACAGGTATTTAGACAACCGATTATCCCTCTCTAAATTGATACATAATTTTCAGAAGAGGACATCCTGAAACCGATGGAATTCTTGTTATAAGATGTAAATTGGGCACTGACCACGCAAAATATTCGTGGGGAAACTTGCAGATCAATTCAGATTTCTACAGCAATACTCATCGTTCGATCATAATCAGAACGTACAGCACACAGGTCCTTACGAAAGGTAGAAGCATACCGTGTGTTTTGCCAACAGGGCGGTCACCCAGCGCAAGGTATCAGGAAGGTGAAGGATCTTCACGACAGATTCGAGATTTTGAGATCCAGCAATAAGTGCTTTCTTTGCCCAAAACAATAAAAGACTGTACAAAGAAAGGAAGAGTATTTTGTCTCTTTTGTAATAAAAGCGACCACTAGTCAGTATTGTTGGAACACGTGAGGCAATACTGACCTTACGACTTATCTTAGAAGAAAGATTAAGGAAAGGCAAACCTACGTTTCTAGCATTTGTAGACTTAGAGAAAGCTTTTGACAATGTTGACTGGAATACTCTCTTTCAAATTCTAAAGGTGGCAGGGGTAAAATACAGGGAGCGAAAGGCTATTTACAATTTGTACAGAAACCAGATGGCAGTTATAAGAGTCGAGGGGCATGAAAGGGAAGCAGTTGTTGGGAAGGGAGTGAGACAGGGTTGTAGCCTCTCCCCGATGTTATTCAATCTGTATATTGAGCAAACAGTAAAGGAAACAAAAGAAAAGTTCAGATAGATATTAAAATCCACGGAGAAGAAATAAAAATTTTGAGGTTCGCTGACGACATTGTAATTCTGTCAGAGACAGCAAAGGACTTAGAAGAGCAGTTGAACGGAATGGACAGTGTCTTGAAAGGAGGATATAAGATGAACATCAACAAAAGCAAAACGAGGATAATGGAATGTAGTCGAATTAAGTCGGGTGATGCTGAGGGAATTAGATTAGGAAATGAGACACTTAAAGTAGTAAAGGAGTTTTGCTATTTGGGGAGCAAAAGAACTGATGATGGTCGAAGTAGAGAGGATATAAAATGTAGACTGGCAATGGCAAGGAAAGCGTTTCTGAAGAAGAGAAATTTGTTAACATCGAGTATAGATTTAATTGTCAGGAAGTCGTTTCTTTAAGTATTTGTATGGAGTGTAGCCATGTATGGAAGTAAACATGGACAATAAATAGTTTGGACAACAAGAGAATAGAAGCTTTTGAAATGTGGTGCTACAGAAGAATGTTGAAGATTAGATGGGTAGATCACGTCTCTAATGAGGAGGTATTGAATAGGATTGGGGAGAAGAGATGTTTGTGGCACAACTTGGCTAGAAGAAGGGATCGGTTGGTAGCACATGTCCTGAGGCATCAAGGGATCACAAATTTAGCATTGGAGGGCAGCGTGGAGGGTAAAAATCGTAGAGGGAGACCAAGAGATGAATACACTAAGCAGATTCAGAAGAACGTAGGTTGCAGTAGGTACTGGGAGATGAAGGAGCTTGCACAGGATAGATTAGCATGGAGAGCTGCATCAAACCAGTCTCAGGATTGAAGACCACAACAACAACAACAGTCAGTATTCACCAAATCAGAATATTCTACTTCGTCATCTACTCCTGCCGAACACTGTTTAGTCTGTAATGTAAATACCGGATATTTAGGATTCACTTACCGGCAACCAGACTGTGTATATGTAGCAGGGTCCAAAAGTGTATGCTGCGTTTCAGATGGTGACATCCAGTCTAACCTCATCAGCATATTACTGATCGACAAATTAAAATCTGTTTCTGCGAATAGCCCACTGGCAGTCCATGCCTTTGAGTCTTCTTTCACTGCGTCATACTCACATCGGCTGGCCCGCCCTATGCGGAGAAGCGCAGGGAGCAGTCAGTTTTCTGTTCTTTTGGAGATATCCGTAGTACCTCAAGAGTTCAAAAGGCACCACATCAGTAAATTACATATCGCTTATCCCGTAGAATGACATTATAATCTCAACATTGAGTTATTAATTGGAGCAGTCATTACTGGTAAATTGTAAATAATGTTGCGCTCACATGCTTCTCCCCGTCACTAGCTCTATTGCCTTTGAAATTTGGCTGGAACCTTATCGGAAATCGCTCAAATGTCTGCGCTAATCAGGCCATCGTTAACCTCATCAACTTTTCATTCAGTCAGACATTTATCAACTCAATCCCAAAGTCTAGGATTTGCAGGAAATAGGAACGTACAACGGCCGGGACCGACCAATGAGTGCGGAGGATTCAGAACTTTTGGAGGAATTTCACCATTCCTATTCCACCAAGGACCAGCGAAAAGTAGTCCGCCTCCCACGGAAATAGGCAACTGTTCTTCCAAATAACACCCGTAGTGCTGAAAAAGGCTTCGTCACTTTCCAGAGGCGTCTGGAGAAGACCCACTCGAAAACTGAGCAGACAACTTTTATTTGCCCAGTCAAATTGTGATGAAGAAGAGACAGGGAAGCACCAAGTGGCGAAACGTGTTCGACGCTTCTTTGCACGAAAAGTGCTCTCTCTTAATGACGTCTTTGAAAGAGGGTCCAACCTCCATCCCCATGTAACTGCAGTACTCATGCGTTTTTTAATGTAAAATTTCTCTGCCGTCGCGCATTATTATCCATGCCTTCTCGCAGACCACGGAGACGGGAAGAGGTTTTTCTGGTACAGAGATCATTATCAAGAAACAACTGAAAGAGTCAGCATGCGAAGAAGACTGTCTACCGATGCAAACGACATCCCTTTGGACTGAAATGTACCCTGTTGCTCCTCTCGCACACTACACGCAGCTTGTCATTCTAGTGGAGACACTGTCCAGATGGAGACAATCCTGTGGATCTTCTGTCAAGAGAAAACCTTACACACAATGGATATTTTGTGGCATGGGCCGCTTTGGCTTTAACAGCCCCGTCACTGTCCAAATGAATACCATTAGTAAGGCGCTTCTGTTCCTTTGCTGCAAACTAAAATTTCGCATCAGGATGCACAGGTCCTCCTTACGGGAACACCCGAGCCACTGATCGATACCGCAAGCTTGTGTTCCTACTGAAAACTGCTGCGACTCACTGTCCACGTTCTCCGACTAAAAAAGAAACTTTTTTGGAAGGTGAATTTGAAAGGTGAATTTACAGCGGAAGAAATGGCAGCAGCTCGACGTTCTTGCATCAAGGCCACACAAGAACAGTGATTTTTTTATGACAGCAAGGAAAACGCACCACTATCTAATGGATCGAAAATACAGAGTCGCAGTCCGTTTCTGAATAAGGACTTGTTGCGTCTGCATTATGCCAAATTAAGCATTGAAGGATAACATCCAGTTATCCTGGACGACAAACTTTACTTTAGGTGGCTTTTAATCCTAAATATTCACGTCCATTTACATAATCTTGCAGGTTAAAATTCTGCTTCCACAGAGTCGTTCATCCACCTGGATACCACACGTCCGTCGCTCCGTAAAGCTGACTGGTTATACATCGCTGGCTCCCATGTAAAATCGCCGACCGGCTAACACCACACAGGTCTCCCGAGTCGCTGGTGTTGATTTTGCAGGGTCGTTATAGGCCGACATGGAGATATCGCTAGTAAATGCTTTATTGTACTGTTCACCTGTATTGTGACTAGAGAGCCTTTCACCAACGGATTGGTTTTGTTGGCACTCCAATGATTTATTGGCAAACGCGGTTTTCCACACATCATAACAGTGACAATGGCCGAACATTATTCGCAGCCGACAAAGAGGTAACGGAATAGTGGACGGTCGTCTCTGCTGGAAAGATCCATCAATATCTCGCACAACAAGGGATAGCGTGCAGATTGTAGTTCCATGTGCGACTTATTGGGGAGGGTGGTGTGCGACAGTGTTCGGTTCAACCAAGGACGTCTACGTAAATTGCTCCAGCGTGGACGAGGAAATGCTACAAACTGTGCTCGTGGGTGCCTGAAACCACCCTCACCTCAAGGCCAATCACCCCAAACAAAGCTGAAGTGCTCTCCTCAGCACATTTCCTCGTGGGGATCTGGCAACAGGACCCGAACCACCATGCGTAAGAGAATGACGAGAGAATTCAGTCTCTGTCAGAAAACAGCAGATTGTTTCTAGAAGCGCTGGACCAAAGTGTATCTCATGTTTAATCACCACAAAGAACACCTAAATGAAAGATCGTTGGCATTATCGTACTGCAAGAAACTGTTCCCCCAAGGCACATTTGGAAGAAGGCGAGAGTGCAGGAGCTGAAAAGAGGCCGAGGTGGAGTCCCGTGAACAGCCGCGCTTCGCTGCCGCACCAGGAGCGTCCAGCTGTCAAATTCCTAGAGGTAGACCAAGATGGGGAAAATCTGCGATTGCATTTTTATCTCTAGATTTGTAACTAAAGCCATTACCTAACTTCCGTTATCAGTAAGATATACGTAAATATAAGTGCATGTTTACTAACATTATAAAGGGAACGGAGTAACAGATGATTTGTAAAACCAAAGATTACACAGGGTGGTCCATTGATCGTGACCGGGCCAAATATCTCATGAAATAAGCGTCAAACGAAAAAAACTACAAAGAACGAAACTTGTCTAGTTTGAAGTGGGAAACCAGATGGCGCTATGGTTGGCCCGCTAGATGGCGCTGCCATTGGTCAAACGGATATCAACTGTGTTTTTTGAAAATAGGAACACCATTTTTATTACATATCCTCGTAGTACGTAAATAAACATGAATGTTTTAGTTGGACGGCTTTTTTCGCTTTGTGATAGATAGCGCTGTAATAGTCACAAACATATGGCTCACAATTTTAGCCGAACACTTGGTAACAGGTAGGTTTTTTAAATTAAAATACAGAACGAAGGTACGTTTGAACATTTTATTTCGGTTGTTCCAATGTGATACATGTACCTTTGCGATCTTATCATTTCTGAGAACGCATGCTGTTACAACGTGATTACCTGTAAATACCACATTAATGCAATAAATGCTCAAAATGATGTCCGTCAACCTCAGTGCATTTGGCAATACGTGTAACGACATTCCTCTCAACAGCGAGTAGTTCGCCTTCCGTAAGCATACATAGCACACGTCCGTTGGGCATTTTGATCACAATAGCCATACATCAACACGATATCGACCTTTTCCGCAATTGGTAAACGGTCCATTTTAACACGGGTAATTTATCACGAAGCAAATACCGCTCGCACTGACGGAATGTTACGTGATACCACGTACTTATACGTTTGTGACTGTTGCAGCGCCATCTGTCACAAAGCGAAAAAAGTGGTCCAACTAAAACATCCAATTTCTTTACCTACTACGCGAATATGTAATAAAAAATGTGGGTTCCTATTTAAAAAAAACGCAGTTGATATCCCTTTGACCTATGGCAGCACCATCTTAGCGGGCCAACCATAGAGCCATCTGGTTTCCCCCTTCCACCTAGACAAGTTTCGTTCTTTGTAGTTTTTTCGTTTGACGCTTATTTGGTGAGATATTTCGCCCAGTCACGATCAATTGACCACCCCGTATATCATGGTCTTGTAGATGTATTCCACGCAAATTTGCTTGAAAGTAATCCACAGAATCTTTGTTCATGGAGGTAGTATTGGAGTGTTTCAAAAAATGGGCGAGGAAGGAAGATCGCGTCACAAAGTTAATTATATATCAGGCACTTCGGATGCGATTTCATCACTGAAACTTTGGGAACTTACTGTCCGTGTTTTCTACTAATAAGCAAAAAATAGACCGAAAATTGACATTTTCGGTCAGTTTCATGAATGTCTTCCCATAAATCATTTTATAAATGCTCCCACAGTTGTAATATGAATTGTCAATGTTTTAATGGTGCTTTTCGCTTTGTTACCTGTTTCGGTTAAACGTTAGCACGAACAATTTCCTGGCTGAAGTTGAAGAGAAACGATACCACTGTGGTGCGAGCGGGCCATACCGGCCCTGACAAGTCCGAACACAGCGAGTTTACTGCCAGTCCAGGGCTTTAGCGATTTCGCAGCTCTCCCGAGTCGCTGTAGGTGAAATTGGACATGGTTTGTGAATGCACGGCAAATTTATTCCGTGAACGTGGTCAGAGAGAGTAAGTCTTCTGCGTTCACTGACCTGGTAGTCTGGAAGACGTCAGATACTGTAAAAGGTTTAGTCCTAAAGTAGCTAGTTGACAGACGGATTGTCGTTGGCACTGTCGTATGTACTCTTCCATGTGGAGCCACAGAACTGGTTGGTACCAGTCCCAGGAAATGTGTGTACAATCTGGTAATCAGGGTTTAGGTCATATCGACGGCTGGATTTCATTTTGTTATTTGACTCCTCACCCCATAACGTCCATCTCGTTCAAACTGGACACAACATATCCAGGAGAACTGTGCCTGGTAAATAACTGTCGAGTAATTGCTACACTTGTAGGGATTCGAATCCACTGTCATAGGACCCCACTCCACGTAGGTACGGCATCGGGGAGGGAAAAAACAAGGCGCCACAAATACTACAGTTGATATTCCCAGTGTCAGGTGGTATACCCAGTCACAGATGGTTCTAAATGTAGGTTTCATGGGATGTGTAGCTCATTATTCATCACGAACGCAAGGACCACACAGTTTGTTATTAACTCTTAAATGAAAATGTGTTTAATATTTTGTGACTTATCTTCAATGAGAACCATTTCTCTTCTTCTGAAGGGACATTAGCATATCAGTTTTTTTCTAAATGTGTGGTTTTGTTTTGTGACGTTTCTACGTCCTTGATTCTTAAGGAGCACCATGAATCTATGGAACTAAATATATGTCTAATCTGTAGTAAGGTGATATAATAAATATGCCGTATCAGCAGTACTTACTGATTCGGTTGAGATGAAATTAAAGATGAAGTACCTTGGAAGGTGATGTACACAGGAAAAAAGTAGACAGAAACGACGCTGGTTAATAACTAATGAAATAATATCTGTGAAACATGACATTCGAAATGCAGGAAACTTTTCGCATCTCAGCAGTAAAGCGAGAATTTTTCTGTTTTCCAACGCACTGTACACATTTTTTAATTTATGCCTCTAGAGACTACATTTCCATTTTTTGTTGAAATTATTCGAAACTATTTTTTAATAATTATGTAGCATTAATGAAATTTGTGTACTGTGAACAGTGTGCAGTATAGAACGTCAAGGCATGAAGACCAATAACAAATTCTCTTCGAGCACGAACTAAGTAACACAAAATATCGTTTACGACGTTTCGACGTCTGTCGTTGTAGGGTCTATTCCTACAGCGTGGGCCAAATAAAAGTGGCCCAGAGAACAGAGTTCCAGGGTACAAAGAAACACAGCAGAGGACAAGGAAACATGGTACTAACCCGACTATAGCAGATGTTGAAAGTGACCACCATTCATCTCTTGGCACTTTTGGACTCTGGTCAACAAGTTGCTGAAGGCGGATCGAAGCTGAACTGCTGGAATTGCTGCAGTCTCATCCTAAATCTTCTGCCGCAGTTCTTGAAGACTGTTGCGACACAACTTAGACCTAAGGCTCCCCACACAAAATAATCGCACGCTAAAGATCAGGTGCCCTGGGCGGCCAGCTAGGGCCGCGACTAGACTGACCTCTGCTGGCAAGTCCGTCAGCTGTGAAGATTGGGTAACTGTGCTCCAAGGTTCGGCCGGCTGTATGGACAGTTGCTCCAACCTGTTGGAATGTGGTTACATGCATACAATCAAATCCAATCGCGCCCACTCGTCCGGGCCAATTATATTTTCCCCACCTGTATTTGCGAGGTACAGAAACTCTGTGATAATTCTTCATGCAGTAAGAGTAGGATGACATCATACCAGGAATGATTTAAATATTGGATAAGAAAGCACAAGGCCTGTTTGAAATCGTGTTGGATGTGTGGAAGACAGAGAAAACACCTAGTGTCACTGCAATCAGTTTTACATATCTAAAACAGTGGGAAGTCGTGAACACTGCAACCATAGAGGTATTTCACTGATCTAGGCACCTGGAAAGATCTTCCCAAGTATCTTAACTAGGTTGAGGAAAGAGTCGAAGACAAATTGGAAGAAAGGCAATGTGGCCTACTCTCAAACAGAAGCTTCCAACACTTAGGATGGCCAGTTGAAAATGTCTAGACGAAAGCAAGATCTTTGATGCTGCATTCTGGGACTTGAAACTGGAGACTGATAGTGTCCCAAGAGCTGAAGCCTTGAAGTTCATCAATTGGAGTCAGTCATGCTTCATCGAGATCCATAAGGAGCCTGTACGAAATTTGCATGGATTACATGAGAAGAAATCAGAAATCTGGTGAGGCAACGATTTCTATGAAGAAGTAATCTTCCTTCCTTTTTGTAATATACCTTGACCTGGAAATGAAGGCATGCGTGAACGAAGATAAAAAGCTGAACATCCAAAAATTACCAGACAAAATCCATACAACTGACCAACTTGCATTTTGCAGACGATCTCATGATAGTAACCTCTAAGGGACAAAACATCCATCACGACATCAATGTATGGGTGTAAGAGCATAACAAAGGAAGGAAAGGACATTAATGTTGAAAAAACAAATGCTGTGATTATGCATAAAATGGAACAAAGGCATAAGATCACGGTTGAAGGAAAGCCGCTGTAACAGGTTAGTAAATTAAAATACTTGGGCTATGTCATCAGTTCAGATAGGACGATGAAGGAAGAAATTCGGGAAAGAAACCTAGTGGAAGGCCGTCTGTTTTAAACAGACGGAACTTCCGCAGCAGTCGGGAGATATCTAAAGTGACAAACTTTGCTGCGCCTATGTCTAACTACATTTTGAGTTTGACATTTGGCTGCGAATCTTGGAGAGTAAGGCAAGAAAAAGCCAGAGTGAAGCAGCGGAAATGGGAGACTCCGGAAGTTAGAATGTCCGAAACGCAGCCAATTTTACATCGTTCGGAATAATTCTCTGGGGTAAATTCATCACTTAGAAAGTATTGACTGAACAAGCGAGCAGTAAAAATAACATTTGGCGGGTAACCACGGACGTCTTGTACGTACTTCCTCAAGGAGCTAGGCATTTTAACTGCGCTGTCACAATACATGGGGTATGTTCGATAAGGAAAGTCGTCATACATAATCCATCACAATTTGAAAAGGACAGTGACGTCCATCCCTACAACACTGGCTCTGTTTCGAGTATTAACCTACCCGCCACACCACCATCTCTTTTCTCCCCTCTTTTCCAATCTTCACCAGCTAGTTCCTCTTCACTTCCAGAATAACCATTTGTTGCCCCTAAAACTGATTTCTATTTTTACCTGTGTCTGTCAGCAGTGCTGTGTGTTGGCCAGTATTTATGTTTGCTTGTGATTTTAAAATTGGTCTGAACTGCTTTCTTTTTATGCAAATTACACATATTTCTCCATTGGTGTTGTTTTATTTCGACTTGTATTGGGCGCATTTTTGGTGTAAGGAGGTAGATTCCAGCTTTAGAGGAGGAAGAGAAGTAAAACGTACAGCGTTTAACACTCCACCGAGATTAATATGGCCAAAAAAGTAAACTACGTGCACAAGGCCCATCAGTATCGACCGACCACCGTGTCATCCTCTGCCAGCGGCGTCAGTGGATGAGGTGTGGAGAGGCGTGGGTTCTGCACACTGCTCTCCCTGCCAGTGTCTGGATTAGTTCCCTGGAGCTGCTGCTACGTGGTCAAGTAGCGCATCAATCAGCATCTCGAGGTTGAGTGCATCCCGTTCTAGTCCTTCCACTAAGGGAAACCTTGGCACTACCGGGAATCGAAACCGGGTCCACAGCATAGCAGTCAGCCGCGCTGCACTCAGCTACGCAGGTGGAAAATATGGCCTAAGCACTGGCTCAATCGGAGAATGTACTTACTCGACCTTGGTCTCGCTGAAGAAGTCATCCATGATACTCCCACAAGCTATTCATGGAAACCACCAAAATTTAAATCAGAATGAATGAATGGGCATTTTTTTCGTTTTTAATTAAAGTCCATGAGGGTGTGAGGCAGACCGTTTTAGGTAATACAATTTTGCCCTTTCAGCCGTACGTGGGCTCTGAAACCGCTCCTCCTTAATATGAATTAAGTGTTGCAACTGCGTACCCTTACTCCATTCTTAAAAGATGTACTGCAGCAGGTTTGGGTGCGTTGATCGACAGTTTCAGGAAGGGAAATGCATAGGGACCCTTCGTTGCTGCGTAATAATAGAAACCAGAAGGTGCTGTTTGTTCCAGCGTTGTGATTTCACGCTCTCGAAGATAACAGTTCGCGATAGTCACACTCGCTTCACAACGGAACAATCGCAGCGGCGTGTTGTAACCAGTGCTTTCACTTCACATATGAGCCGGTATGTTTCGAAACACACAGAGATTCCACGTGAGCCCAATATTTTCGACATCCTTGGCGCCTAAATGGAATAGGACCCATGCTGAACGGGTTCCCACAGTTTCAGTTTTCCCCGTGTAAATCCGAAAGCAAATTTATTCAGTGAGAATAGAAAAGGGATTTCTTTTTCCAGGGAATCCTGCGAATAAGAATATCAGATATCGGTTTACTTTTCCAGGGAATATGAATACACATAACGACGATACTTAAAAAGTAGACAGTTAAGGTAACAAAATGCAGATCCTATTCCTTTATAATCCATTTATCACGTAAACTTGATAAGTTTCGATAGTTCATTAAATGAACTGCTGAGTGCTGTTGACAAGGGATTTCAGGTCGATTCCGTATTTCTGGATTTCCGGAAGGCTTTTGACACTGTACCACACAAGCGGCTCGTAGTGAAATTGCGTGCTTATGAAATATCGTCTCAGTTATGTGACTGAATCAGTGATTTCCTGTCAGAGAGGTCACAGTTCGTAGTAACTGACGGAAAGTCATTGAGTAAAGCAGAAGTGATTTCTGGCGTTCCCCAAGGTAGTGTTATAGGCCCTTTGCTGTTTCTTATCTATACAAACGATTTGGTAGACTATCTGAGCAGCCGTCTTCGGTTGTTTGCAGATGACGCTGTCGTTTATCGACTAATAAAGCCATCAGAAGATCAAAACAAACTGCAAAACGATTTAGAAGAAATATCAGAATGGTGCGAAAAGTGGCAGTTGACCTTAAATAACGAAAAGTGTGAGGTCATCTACATGAGTGCTAAAAGAAACTCGTTAAACTTCGGTTACACGATAAATCAGTCTGATCCAAAAGCCGTAAATTCAACAAAATACCTAAGTTTTACAATTACGAACAACTTAAATTGGAAGGAACACATAGAAAATGTTGTGGGGAAGGCTAACCAAAGACTGCGTTTTATTGGCAGGACACTTAGAAAATATAACAAACCTACTAGGGAGACTGCCTACACTACGCTTGTCCGTCCTCTTTTAGAATACCGTTGCGCGGTGTGGAATCCTTACCAGATAGGACTGATGGAGTACATCGAAAAAGTTCAAAGAAAGGCAGCACGTTTTGTATTATCGCGAAATGTAGGAGAGAGTGTCACAGAAATGATACAGGATTTGGGCTGGACATCATTAAAAGAAAGGCGTTTTTGTTGCAACGGAATCGTCTCACAAAATTCCAATCACCAACTTTCTCCTACGAATGCGAAAATATTTTGTTGACACCGACTTACATAGGGAGGAACGATCAACAAAATAAAGTAAGGGAAACAAGAGCTCGTACGGAAATATGTAGGTTCAAATGGTTCAAATGGCTCTGAGCACTATGGGACTTAACAGCTGTGGTCATCAGTCCCCTAGAACATAGAACTACTTAAACCTAACTAACCTAAGGACATCACACACATCCATGCCCGAGGCAGGATTCGAACCTGCGACCGTAGCAGTCGCGCGGTTCCGGACTGCGCGCCTAGAACCGCGAGGAAATATGTAGTTGTTCATTCTTTCTCGCGTTATACGAGGTTGGAGTAATAGAGAATTGTGAAGGTGGTTCGATGAATCCTCTGCCAGGCACTTAAATGTGATTTGCAGAGTATCCATGTAGATGTAGATGTAGACTTCACCGAAATGCTAAACACTAAAGAACAATTAGACTTTATTCAGTACTCGAGCTTAGCAAGAGATTTCATTCCACCATCCCAAAAGGTTTCGAAAAAAAAAAAAAAAAAAAAAAAAAAAAAAAAAAAAAAAAACTGCACATATCCCTCAAAACACGCTGAAGTATTAAGTCATGTACTTCCTCGCTTGCGTATAGGGAACTGCAATGCTTATCATGGACAGACATTTTTTGCAATAGTTTATCTTATCTGATATTATTTTGAAGGGACTAGTGATTATTCATTATCTTTAGATCCTTCATTTCTCCGAATAACTGCTTTACTAGCGCGTCAGATGATGTTTCTGCTGACTTCCGTTTTACTAACGCGGCACCTAACTGTATAAATAAGACTTCAACAGGAGACTACTGTCAGGCGTTGTCACTCCAACTGCCTTCAAACCCGACAGGAATTGCTGTCATTGTATGCAGATCCGCCGCAACCAATCTCCGAGTGAACATTGCGGAAGGAACTGTATGCGATGGACATAAGGGGTTGGGTCCTTCGCAAAAGGCCATTGTTCACAGCGGCGCATAATTCTGCATGTCTTTAGTAGTTCAGAGAGCTCAGAAACTGTACACTAGCTGACTTGAAGCTCGTAGTGTTGTCCCAAGAGTCGCTGTTTTGCCTTTTCTCTAATGACCACCTCGTATTTCTTTTTTCTCCAGGAGACCTGCATGGACGTCACTTCACTAAATCATGTTTTTTATTTACTGATTGCAGTAGTTGCCATTTCCTTTGCTAAATCCTTCCTTCTGGAGATGATGCCATACAAAATTAGAGGAATTTTGTCTACAGAATTTGACAGGAGGAGATAGACGGAAGCTTTGAGTCATTCTATGAGAGGTACTCGAACGGCTTCGTACAAAGACCACTGTACACGATAGGCTGTGTGTGAGTGTCAAGAGTTCTGCTTCGGCACACAACTGCGTGCAGATCTGTTCACCTCCCAGACACGGCCCCTGATTCCCATGATTGAGATGTAGATGTTAAGTGCCCTGTACCACGAGCGGTTTAGCCACGCAGCACAGCAGCAGCACATGCTACGAGTCTCGCGCCCGACTGGCCATTTTTTTGGCGAAAATTACCGTTAGGAGTTTAAATGGGAAATCGTATACTGTTTCAGACGATGTGCTGTAATATTTATAGCTTAGTCAGCCATCATATTAGGCTCCAAGAAGCTGCTCCCAGAGCAGTGGAGATGCAAGAAGTATAAAGATGACGAAATGTGGTGTGAGATTCTTGTGACAGATGTTAGATTCGGTACCATTCCAGTGAGAAAGACCGCCTGCATAATGCTACTGCTCTATGATTGGCTGCTGTGTTCGGAGCAAGGGCGCCAAAAAGTTTAAGTATAGTTATTATTATTAGTTAAACTACTCATTGGAATGACTTCACTTTTTAAGATACCGGGTGATCAAAAAGTCAGTACAAATTTGAAAACTTAATAAACCACAGAATAATGTAGATAGAGAGGTTTTATTAGAACAAAAAAAAAAGTTCACAAAATGTCCGACAGATGGCGCTGGACAGCAAAACGTCAGTGACTGCGCATGACAATCGTGTATAAAAGGGGCTGTAATGAGAGAGAGAATCAGATGCGCCAACAGTCGCAGCATGTTGACGTTACTTGAAAAGGCGCTTTTAGTGAAGCTGTATTATCAGAATGGGGAATGTGCTAGTTCAGCGGTACGATCCTATCGCCATAGGAAGAGGATTCGAACGGGTAAAGGTTCGTTGACAAATGCAGCTGTGGCAAGAATGATTTAAATGGAGACTGTAGCGGGTTCGTCTATGCACGGGGAAGTCAGCGCTCGTGCAGTCGCACGTCGCACCGGCGTTCCATACTCTACTGTTTGGTTGGCACTGAGGCGTACCCTCCGATGCTATCCGTACAAAATCCATCGGCATCATGAACTGTTACCTGGCGATTTAGTGAAGCGGAGGGCATTTGCGGTGAGGGCGTTTCAATAGATGGCGGAAGATGACGATTGGTTGAGTAACGTGTTGTGGACCGACGAAGCTCATTTCACGCTCCGAGGGTCTATCAACGCCCACAGCTGCAGAATTTCGGCTACCGAAAATCCTAGAACTGTCGTGGAAACACCGATGCACGACGAGAAAGTCACGGTATGGGTTGGATTTACCACATCTACCGTTATCGGGCGTTTTTTCTTCGAGGAAATGCGTGATTCTGGTTTTGTAACTGCTACCGTGATGGGTGAGAGGTACGCCGATATGTTACAGAATCGCATCATCCCCAGCCTGGCTCATAAACACCTGCTGGAACGTACGATGTTTATGCAGGATGGCGCTCCACCCCATATTGCTAGACGCGTGAAAGATCTCGTGCGCGCGTCGTGTGGTGACGATCGTGTGCTCAGCCGCCACTTTCATCACGCTTGGCCTCCCAGGTCCCCAGACCTCAGTCCGTGCGATTATTGACTTTGGGGTTACCTGAGGTCGCAAGTGTATCGTGATCGACCGACATCTCTAGGGATGCTAAAAGACAGCATCCGACGCCAATGCCTCACCATAACTCCGGACATGCTTTACAGTGCTGTTTACAACATTATTCCTCGACTACAGCTATTGTTGAGGAATGATGGTGGACATATTGAGCAATTTCTGTAAAGAACATCATCTTTGCTTTGTCTTACTTTGTTAAGCTAATTATTGCTATTCTGATCAGATGAAGCGCCATCTGTCGGACATTTTTGAACTTTTGTATTTTTTTTTTTTTTTTTGTTCTAATAAAACCCCATGTCATTCCAAGCATGTGTGTCAATTTGTACCTCTCTATCTACCTTATTCCGAGATTTATTCAGTTTTCAAATTTATACTGACTTTTTGATCACCCGGTAAATATCTCTCAACAGCTGACTATCAATCAGTCATTTTAGAATTATTAAAAACAATTTAAATCAAAAACAAAAGACTGACGTAATTGCAGACGAAGCACTTCGGAAGCGTTCGGGTCACGCCTTTTCTGGTAAGTGTTTCGGGCTGTTCGTCACTCTGGATTAGGCAGTCGAGAAGAACAGACATGTTGCCTGTCGTGGGATGTGTTTCCAGTTTTTATTTAAGTTCCTGTTCGTCACTCTGGATTAGGCAGTCGACTGTACAGTCATGTGGTCTGTGGCAGGATGTGTTTGCCAGTATTCAGTATTAAAAGATTCACTCCGGTAGTCATGAGGCACAGACACGTGCCACAAATAGTGTAAAGATACATTTTCGTAAACATTGTGTTTGATCATGTACTTTGCTGAATCAGAAGGTGTTGTATTAAGATCATGTAGTCTTCTCGTGTGGCTATATTAAAATACGCGAGTGGCATCCCAAAGAAGTGATACATTATTTCAGAACAGAACCTCGCTAAAAGTCAGTTTCAGCCTCAATATGCAGAACCTACGACCTGCGTGCTGTTTTCTGCGCTGGGGACATCAACTTGAAGACAGCAGGTTAGTGAACTATAACAGAGCCTTCGTATTCCACACAGTGCAGTGGAAACAACTAGGCGCCTCACGTGTACTGCATGCACAGAACAAATGTGCTCAGTGACACGTCATCTGCAGTAATGCAGAGGAGGTAAAGGAGGATGATCGTTATTAACACCAACAATCAATTCATTCTTCCTTTCTTGCCGTAGTGCGCGTGATTATGCAGTATTTTAAAAGCATTGAAATAATAGGTCATAGTCATAATTTTGTACTTATTTTCAAGCATTTGAAGAATACATCCGTCATGCTCCCAGTAATTAAACAAGATTATACTAGTGTTACAAATTGGCACAAATCTCTGTTTTACATGTTCTGTTCCACTCTGTCCTACTATGCGTTATTCCGAAATATTACGAACTGGTGCATTACATTGTTACCGATGTTTGCCAAAATATAGTTCTTTTATATGTCCTCCTACTAAACGACATACAGAAGAATGGAAAAGAAAATTCAGGATGTGTTAGACGCAGATAAGTTTGGCTTTACGATAGGTAAAGCCATCAGAGAGGTACTTCTGACGTTGCGGTTGATAATGGAAGCAAGCCTAAAGAAAAATCAAGACTCGTTCATAGGATTTGTCGATCCGGAAAAAGCGTTCGACAAAGTGAAATGGTGCAAGATGTTGGACATTCTGAGATAAACAGGTGTAAGTTACAGGGAGAGACGGGTAATATACAATATGTACAAGAGCCAAGAGGGAATAATAAGAGTGGACGACCAAGAACGACGTGCTCGGATTAGAAACGGTGTAGGACAGGGATGAGGTCTTTCGCCTCTACTATTCAATTTGTACATCGAAGAAGCAGTGATGGAAATAAAAGAAAGGTTCTGGGGTGGGATTAAAATTCAAGCTGAAAGGATATCTATGACACTATTGGCTGGTGACATTACTATCGTGAGTGAAAGTGAAGAAGAATTACATGACTTGATGAATGGAATGAACAGTCTAATGAGTGCAGAGTACTGATTGAGAGTAAATCGAAGAAAGACGAAAGTAATGAGAAGTAGCAGAAATGAGAATAGCGAGAAACTTAACATCAGGACTCATGGTTACGAAGTAGATGAAGGTAAGGAATTCTGTTACCTAGGCAGAAAAAAGCTGTGATGGACGGAGCACGGACGACATCAAGAGCACTGGCAATAAGGGCATTCCTGGCCAAGAGAAGTCTACTAGTGTCAAACATAGGCTTTAATTTGAGGAAGAAATTCCTGAGAATGTACGTTTGGAGGACAGTATTGTATGGTAGTGAAACATGGACTGTGGGAAAATCGGAACAGAAGAGAATCGAAGCGCTGGAGATGTGTTGCTACAGACGAATGTTGAAAGTTATGTGGACTGATATGGTAATGACTGAGGAGGTTAAGCGCAGAATCGGAGAGGAAAGGAATATGTGGAAAACACTAACAAATGGTTCAAATGGCTCTAAGCACTATGGGACTTAACATCTATGGTCACCAGTCCCCTAGAACTTAGAACTACTTAAACCTAACTAACCTAAGGACATCACACAACACCCAGTCATCACGAGGCGGAAAACACTAACAGGTAGGAGGGACAGGATGATAAGACATCCGCTAAGACATCAGGAAAATGACTTCCATGGCACTAGAGGGCAAAAATTGTAGAGGAAGACAGATATTGGACCACAGTTAGGAAATAATTGTGGACGCAGGTTGTAAGTGCTACTCTGAGATGAAGGACATGTACAGGAGAGGAATTGATGGCGGGCCGCCGGCCGCATCAAATTAGTCAGAAGAATAATGACTAAAAAAGAAAAAAAACAAAAAAAAGAAAAAAGACTTGACGACATAGCCTAGTTATTGAAAGAGTCGGGCAACCGGAACACTCCTGAAGTCTGACAGGTATTTTTTTTAGCTTGAATTAAAGTTAGTGATAATCTAGCTCACTTATTACTGCCGGTGCGATTCCGTTTTACTTCGATTTCACTAATACTGAGTTCAGCTACCGTGTAGCTACCTTTATAGCACGTTTGCCTCTCATATTTCAACGCATATCTGTAAATTTTTCTTATATACTTCAATGTTTAACACTTTCAGACACGCTAGTGTAAGCATTCTCTCCCACAGAATGTCGCGGTATTCCAGCTTCATTCACTAAGCACGACGTAGATCAGGCTTTCCTAACTGGTGTGTGACGACTTTTATTACATGTAGTAGCTCTGTGCAACGTGTAGCGAAATTTTGTTCTTTCCAGAGGTATACTTTTCAAAATCGTTGCATTTTACTTTTGAACATGAGCTGCACCATCCCATTTAAATGTTGAACAACTGTTAATTCTGATAAATCGGTAATTCGAGTTATGGAATAAATCTTGAACATTGGTCGCCTTATTCTTTCTAGTTTGTGAAACATGAGTAAGAAGACATTGGTCAAATGTTCAGTTTCAGTGAATATACGCGACCTAAGTAGGTAGTCGTCCAAAAATTTTATTTTAATTTCGTAGTGGAGAAACTTATTATTCGTATACAGAGACTTTTATTTAATGTGTTGAAATAGAGCTAATAAGTCAGCTACAATTATGTGGGTCAGATATGTAAAAGTTAATTCCGCTCAAAGACTCTGGCAGAACAATCGGGACCAACCGAGGGCCGGCACGGCAATGGCGTCATTGGCACGGAGAGACGTGGGCCAGCACACCGCTCCCCCGGCCTTGTCAGTTTTCGTGACGTGGGAACTGCTTCAGCTCGGTCAAGAAGCTCATCAGTTGGCACCACGTGGCTGAGTGCACCACGTTCCTGCCCTGCCACCGACGACAAATCCCTGACAGTACCGGACCCGAGTTCTCCGATGGCAGACAGCCGCGATGAACGCTCAGACTGCCAGTGAAATACAATTCTGTTACACGTTACCCTAGATTTTTATCTGGAAATCAAATAATACTTTTCTGACGAGTTCATACTGCTGAATAGGGAACGCACAGCTCACCAATGCTTGATCTTAAACTATCTGCGACTTAATATGAACTGGCCGCGCGGGGTGGCCGCGCGGGGTAGCCGCGCGGTCTACGGCGTCTTGTCACGGTCCGCCCCCCCCCCCCCCCCGGAGGTTCGAGTCCTCCCTTGGGCATGGGTGTGTGTGTTGTCCTTGGCGTAGGTTAGTTTAAGTTAGATTAAATAGTGTGTAAGCTTAGGGACCGATGACCTCGGCAGTTTCGTCCCATAAGACTTTACCACACATTTGCAATTTCATAATATGAACTGAATATCCGTCAACATGCGCTGGAGACAGAGTTCGTCGGTTCCAATCGATCTGAAGGAGTCGATGGCAGGTCGGAAAAGGCAAAGGGTTTCACCCTCCTCGTTTCTTCGAATTTCACAATCTTAATATAAACCTAAGATTGTAGTGCAATGTACTCTTTGAAACCATCTACACAATTCAGTTATACAAAGCAACCAAAGGTTAGTAGACGGCATAGACGAACTATTACCTCTCGTACTTTACCGTCGAAGCTAAATGGTTTATTGCGATGGTTTTAAACTGAGTATTTATGCGTATGGAGACCTGCTTTGTAGTATTAACTCATTGGAGATATTGTAGAGCACGTGATTATCGCATTATCTTTCTAGTGAGGTATTAAGCTCACCAGACATTTCATTAATCACCCCTTTCAAACAATACAATACAGTGATCACTATGGAGCGCTGTTGAAGGTGTAGAACTAATACTAGGCGTCGTGTGATCTCCCTCTCCCCCGCACCCACCAAATCCCCACCCGCTGAAGTAAGTCGTGGCTGTGAAACGGCATATATCTGCCGCTCAAAAGAGTTGCGTTTAGAAGTGCCCATGATCATACTCTGAATGAAGTTGCCAGATTTGTCGGTGAATCCAAGCGAAATGTCCACCGTGTTTACAAGGAACAGTATACCACTGTCACCCACGTAACAACGCGGAAGAACAGTCGTCGTAAAAATGCTCCCAAGCGACTGGGACAGGAGACTACTGTCATGCGTTGTCGCTCCAACTGCCTTCAAAGCCGACAGGAATTGCTGCTGTCATTGTACGCAGTTTCGCCGAAACCAGTCGCCGAGTAACGTTGTGAAGGGAACTATATGCGATAGACATATGGAGTTGGGTCCTTCGCAAAAGGCCATTGCTCACAGTGGCGCATAATTCTGCACGTCTTCAGTAGTTCAAAAGCCTCAGAAACTGTACACTAGCTGACTTGAGGCGCGTAGTGTTGTCCAAAGAGTCGCTGTTTTGCCTCTTCTCTAATGATGCAAGATATTGAGTGCACCAGTTATCCAATGAGGTAGTTAACCTGCAGTGCATGGATGCTTTTCGTACCGTGACTGAAGCTGACTCATTCAGGTTACCGCCAAAGTAAACGAGAATGTTTATTTCAAAATTCTCAGTTACCAATTGTTACCCTTTTCTTCTACAAGATGAGTGAGTGCACTACCAATACCGACCTGACTGCACTAACAAACTTGCACAGGATATAAGATCACAACTCAACCCATCCAAAACCCAAACGGTACTGGTTGATCATTCTAGGCACCACTAGCCCGATTATCAGAAATCCCTACCAGTCATCTGCGGTCCTACCGACATTGTCACGAACCCAGGAGAGGCGCTGCAGGGGATGCCGTGCTGTTAGCAAACGCACTCGCATTGGTCGTCTGCCGCTATAGCTCATTAACGCCATATTTCGTCGCACTGTTCCTACGGATACGTCCGTCGTACGTCCCACATCGATTTCTGCAATTATTTCACGCGGTGTTGCTTGTTTGTTAGCACTGACAACTCTACGCAAACGGCGCTGCTCTCGGTCATTAACTGCAGGCCGTCAACTCCTGCGTTGTCTGTGGTGAGAGGTAATGCCCCAAAAGTGGTATTCACGACACACTCTTGACGCTGTGGATCTCGGAATATTGAATTCCCTAACGATTTCCGAAAAGGAATGTCCCATGCGTCTAGCCGCAATAATCATTCCGCGTTCAAACTCTGTTAATTCTCGGCCATAATCAGATCACATGAGTCATCTGAGTACGAATGATAGCTCCACTAATGCACTGCCCTTTTATACCTTGTGTACGCGGATATTACAGCCAGCTGTATATGTACATATCGCCATTCCCCGAATGGGGAATACATCAGGGTATTAGGAGAGCATTGTGTGCATGAGGATTGGCCTATTCCGTGAACACATTCTTAGTGCAGTGCACTTTTTATTGCATGTTTGCGATCAAGTTCTTTTAATTTCATTCAGTGTTCTAGCGTAACAAAGAAATATGGTTTTATTGTTTACAAATGTTTATTAAACCGACGAAAAAATGGTTCAAATGGCTCTGAGCACTAAGGGACCAAACATCTGAGGTCATCAGTCCCCTAGAACTTAGAACTACTTAAACCGAACTAACCTAAGGACATGCCCGAGGCATGATTCGAACCTGCGACCGTAGCGGTCGCGCGGTTCCAGACTGTAGCGCCTAGAAGCGCTCGGCCACTCCGGCCGGCTAAAGAGACGAAATCACAGTTTCGGTTGATAGAACATCAGTCTTCAGAGTACAATACAGAGAGACACAAGAGTTCATTTTTGATGTCATTTGTGTTTGAACATGAAATGACATGTGCTAAAGATTATTTCTGCTGCAACCGACATCTGCTTATACACTGCAACACTATGATTGTGCCGTCCGTTGAATAATTTATATAAAAAAAAGACTTTAGACCCAAATTAAGCCAGTCTTCTCCATCGTGGCACAATGTTTTTAAACTGGGTAGCCTTAATGTCCCACTTTTCCAGTTTCTACGCAAAGCTACTAGAGGTGACAAGCAAAGAATTTTAGGCATTCGCTGGATGTCATGTCTCGGCGTAACGTTTGAAGAGGCTATGCGAGACCTACTTTGTTTCCGTGTAATTCATTTCTACATTTTGGTAATCATTTAACCTGTCTCTGAGCGCAGCGCAGCAACACCGGCGCTCTTTCTTTTTTTATGGCTGCACGGTCCGCGCCGCTAACCAGTCCGTTAGGAATCTGACGCTCACAATCGCCGCTGAACAGGTTGCGCTGGTGCCTTTTTGGGGGCCTCCTCAGCAGATAAGCGCTGCTTTCGGACATTCGCCCAACTGACCGCACCTCTCAATCGAATGCGTCCCGATTTTCACTCTTACATAAGCTCTTCAGAGGCATTTTGCAGCGGCTCCAACGAACTTTTTTGTTCATTGAGACTGACTTTCCAGCAGCTCTGAGACATGATACGAAGAAGAGTAGATTAGTTGTAATCAGAAGGTAGGTACTAACGTATCGGAGCTTTCCTAAAGAAATATCATAGTTTTCTTCTATACAGGTTTATGGAAACAGCGGAAAATGAAATGCGTTGGCTGGAAAAGTTTTAGCAATGGTGGGTCCACATATTGCCTGGGCTGTTTCAAATACGCTGCAGAAGTTTCGCTGGGAAACCTTACACATCCTCCGTACAGTACCGATCCCTACCCACGCGACTTTTATATTCTTGGAGCCCTGAAGGAAGACATTCGTGGCAGCCGATTTGCTTCGGACGAAGCGGTGCACGCCTGGGTACAATCATGGTTCCGTAGGGAACAGCAAACATGTTTCCATGAAGGCATTGACCGTTTTGTCTTACATTGGGATAATGTATAAACAGTTACGGCCGGTACTTTTGAAACATACATAGTTTACTTGCTTTTTTTTCAGCTGGCTTTATTTCATTTGACTGCCCGTTATATATCGGTATACATTCTGTAGTAAGGAAATATTTCGCGGCAGCTTTCTTATTCAGAATTGAATTTGGATGTTGTTTTATTGTGAGTTACTCGTGTTGTGTACGAAGGAGAAACGTCTACCCGTTCGTGTCGGAATTAGAGAGTGGAAGTATGGTGGACTACCAAGACTGCCGCTTATCGTTCTGCGACGCTGCTGTGACAAAAATAAACAAAGTTTTATGCTGCTGCTCGAGATCGTACGACTTTATGTGAATATGGAATCAATGGATTCAAGACGGCAGCATAAGATAGCAAAAGGAAAACTGATGAATTAAATTTCCCGTTTAAGAACGCGCAGGAGAATCGAACAAGGAAACCGTCGATTGACCATCGCACTGACTCCCGTATGGAAGACATAGTAATAGACATCCCTGACACAGAGGAACAACTTGGGTGCTCAGTCTACAGTGGACATCACAAGATCCTGAAGAAGATCCCAGGAGAAGGTTGAAACATCGATCGTTCAAAGAAATATGACGCGGCCTAACAAACCAGAAGATTTTATTTTCAGTGACAATGGCTACGAAAGCCTGCAGACTTACATAATACCCTTAACATTGATTTGTTGCAGAATTCTCGAACATATTCACAGGTCGAATATCATATATTTCCTTGAGATGGAAAAGCTTCTGTCCACAAATCAGCACTGATTTAGAAAGCATCGCACGTGCGAAACTTTGTTTGCAATTTTCTCACATAATATCCTGGAAACTATGGATGAAGGACAATAGGCAGATACCATATTTCCGTAAAGCGTTTCACACGGAGCCCCAGTTCATACTGTTAACGAAGGTACGAGCGTACGGAATACGTTCCCAAGTATGTGAATGGCTCGAAGACTTCTTAAGTAATAGGACCCACTACGTTATCCTCGACGGCGAGTGTTCATCAGAGACAAGAGTATCATTAGGAGTGCCCTAAGGAAATATGATAGGACCGCCATTTTTCTCCGTATACATAAATGATCTGACGACAGGATGAGCAGCAATCTGTGGCTGTTTGCTGATGATCCAGTGGCTACGGGGAGGTTCGTTGCTGAGTAACTGTACGAAGATATAAGATGACTTAGACAAAATTTCTAGTTGGTGTGATGTATGGCAGCTAGCTCTAAATGTAGACAAATGTAAGTTAATGCGGATGAGTGGAAAAAGAATCCCATAATGTTCGAATACAGTATTAGTAGTGCGCTACTTCACACAGTCAGGTTGATTAAATATCTAGAGGTAACGTTGCATAGCACTATAAAATGGAACGCGAGTGTAAGGATTGTTGTAAGGAAGGTGAAAGGTCGACTTCGGCTTATCGGGAGAATTTTAGGAAAGTGTTCTCTACATCTACATCTACATCCATACTCCGCAAGCCACCTGACGGTGTATGGCGGAGGGTACTTTGAGTACCTCTATCGGTTCTCCCTTCTATTTCAGTCTCGTATTGTTCGTGGAAAGAAGGATTGTCGGTATGCTTTTGTGTGGGCTCTAATCTCTCTGATTTTATCCTCATGGTCTCTTCGCGAGATATACGTAGGAGGGAGCAATATACTGCTTGACTCTTCGGTGAAGGTATGTTCTCGAAACTTTAACAAAAGCCCGTACCGAGCTACTGAGCGTCTCCCCTGGAGAGTCTTCCACTGGAGTTTATGTATCATCTCCGTAATGCTTTCGCGATTACTAAATGATCCTGTAACGAAGCGCACTGCTCTCCGTTGGATCTTCTCTATCTCTTCTATCAACCCTATCTGGTACGGATCCCACACTGCTAAGCAGTATTCAAGCAGTGGGCGAACAAGCGTACTGTAACCTACTTCCTTTGTTTTCGGATTGCATTTCCTTAGGATTCTTCCAATGAATCTCAGTCTGGCATCTGCTTTGCCGACGATCAACTTTATATGATCATTCCATTTTAAATCACTCCTAATGCGTACTCCCAGATAATTTATGGAATTAACTGCTTCCAGTTGCTGACCTGCTATTTTGTAGCTAAATGATAAGGGATCTATCTTTCTATGTATTCGCAGCACATTACACTTGTCTACATTGAGATTCAATTGCCATTCCCTGCACCATGCGTCATCGCTGCAGATCCTCCTGCATTTCAGTACAATTTTCCATTGTTACAACCTCTCGATACACCACAGCATCATCTGCAAAAAGCCTCAGTGAACTTCCGATGTCATCCACCAGGTCATTTATGTATATTGTGAATAGCAACGATCCTATGACACTCCCCTGCGGCACACCTGAAATCATTCTTACTTCGGAAGACTTCTCTCCATTGAGAATAACATGCTGCGTTCTGTTATCTAGGAACTCCTCAATCCAATCACACAATTGGTCTGATAGCCCATATGCTCTTACTTTGTTCATTAAACGACTGTGGGGAACTGTATCGAAGGCCTTGCGGAAGTCAAGAAACACGGCATCTACCTGTGAACCCGTGTCTATGGCCCTCTGAGTCTCGTGGACGAATAGCGCGAGCTGGGTTTCACACGACCGTCTTTTTCGAAACCCATGCTGATTCCTACAGAGTAGATTTCTAGTCTCCAGAAAAGTCATTATACTCGAACGTAATACGTGTTCCAAAATTCTACAACTGATCTACGTTAGAGATATAGGTCTATAGTTCTGCACATCTGTTCGACGTCCCTTCTTGAAAACGGGGATGACCTGTGCCCTTTTCCAATCCTTTGGAACGCTACGCTCTTCTAGAGACCTACGGTACACCGCTGCAAGAAGGGGGGCAAGTTCCTTCGCGTACTCTGTGTAAAATCGAACTGGTATCCCATGAGGTCCAGTGGCCTTTCCTCTTTTGAGCGATTTTAATTGTTTCTCTATCCCTCTGTCGTCTATTTCGATATCTACCATTTTGTCATCTGTGCGACAATCTAGAGAAGGAACTACAGTGCAGTCTTCCTCTGTGAAACAGCTTTGGAAAAAGACATTTAGTATTTCGGCCTTTAGTCTGTCACCCTCTGTTTCAGTACAATTTTGGTCACAGAGTGTCTGGACATTTTGTTTTGATCCACCTACCACTTTGACATAAGACCAAAATTTCTTCATCTGTGAAAGATAACGTGTATAGCACAATATTGCGAACTATTGTATTGTATTGTACTACATTGTATGTTAACCGGGGGCCTAGAAACGACGGAGAGGCTCCGTCCCCGCCGCAGCCGCAGTGGTCCACAACCCCACGACGACTGCCGCAGTCCACTTCACCCCTCCGCCGCCCCACACCGAACCCAGGGTTATTGTGCGGTTCGGCCCCCTGTGGACCCCCCCCCCCCCCCCAGTGAACGTATCACACTAGATGAGTGTAACCCCTACATTTGCGTGGTAGAGTAATGGTGGTGTACGTGTACGTGGAGAACTTGTTTGCGCAGCAATCGCCGACATAGTGTAGCTGAGGCGGAATAAGGGGAACCAACCCGCATTCGCCGAGGCAGAAGAAACCGCCTAAAACCAGCCACAGTCTGTCCGGCTCACCGGACCTCAACACAAGCCCGCCGGGTGGATTCGTGCCGGGGACCAGGCGCTCCTTCCCAGTCCGGGAAGCCGCATCGCGAACTATTCTTGAGTACTGCTCCACAGTGTTTGGGATCCTCACCAGGTCGGATTAAAGGAAGACATCGAAACAATTCAGAGGCGGGCTGCTAGATTTGTTCAAAATGGTTCAAATGCCTCTGAGCACTATGGGACTTAACTGCTGAGGTCATCAGTCCCTAGAACTTAGAACTATTTAAACCTAACTAACCTAAGGGGATCACACACATCCATGCCCGAGGGAGGATTCGAACCTGCGACCGTAGCGGTCGCGTGGTTCCAGACTGTAGCGCTTAGAACCGCTCGGCCACTAGATTTGTTACCAGTAGGGTCTTTCAGCACGGAAGTATTACAGAGATGCTTCGTGAACTCAACTGTAAATCCCCGGAGGGAAGACGATGCTCTTTCCGCGAGGCACTACTGCGAAAATTTGAAGAACCGGCGTTTGAGGCCGACTGCAGAACGATTCTACTACAGCCAAGGTATGAGTACATTCGTGTAAAGACCACGAAAATAAGATGCGAGAAATTAGGGCTCGTACGGATGTTTCAGAAAGTGGTTTTTCCCTCTCTCTGTTTGCGAGTGGAACAAGGAAGGAAATAACTAATAATGGTGCAGGATACCCTTCGCCATGCACCACACCGTGGCTTGTGGAATATAAATGTACGTGTAGATACTAACATTACACAGGCATCACGCCTGCAGAGTTCAAGACCAGATGTACTGTTCGCTCGACAGTGCTGGATCAAACAGTCAGGAAATACGCTTGTTTTCAGCAACACCCACACGAAAAGAGTGAACACGTCTGGAGCAACATGGACTATCGGCATGGCGGCTGTAGTAGCGGATTCTGTTGATGCGGCAGCAGAGATAGGCATGCCGACAGTGGCCAGTTAGCCGAACGACAAAAAAAAAAAAAAAAAAAAAAAAAAAAAAAAAAAAAAAAAAGTGTGTGAAATCTTATGGGACTTAACTGCTAAGGTCATCAGTCCCTAAGCTTACACTCTACTTAACCTAAATTATCCTAAGGACAAACACACACACCCATGCCCGATGGAGGACTCGAACCTCCGCCGGGACCAGCTGCACAGTTCATGACTGCAGCGCCCTAGACCGCTCGGCTAATCCCGCGCGCCCCAGCTGACAAAAGTGGACACAGGAGTAGCACCATGCCATTTTTACAGACATTCCAGTTGTGTGCACAGCATCAGGATGAAGCATCCATGTGTGGAGGTTCCGAGGAGAATGGACATTCGAAACACAAGTCCTTTGGACCCACCTTTCTACTATCTTACTTATTCAGTCCAACAGACATATACAATTAGGGTACTTTCATTAAATTAGGAAGGTCAGTGAGACTATTGAAGGGCGTTGACGTTGGTTTCACGACTGAATTCAGTGGTGGCTAGGTGCTTGAAGTTTTAGAGGTGGTAGAGATGAGCACTTTTGTCGGACAGCCACGGCTGTGGCTGGGGGAGGTTTATTGGTGCCACTTCAGAGAACACGGTGGTTGAGGAAAGCAGGTATCCACAGAGCGAAGGAAGATTCTGGCCGGCGCTTTCGCACACAGAGGCCGAAGCAGAGGAGACGACCAAAGCCCACTGGCCACGGGAAGCGGAGAGCCCAGAGCAGGCCACAGCACGTTGTCGCAAAGCGCGTTTTACGACTGCTTTTGCCGAGTGGCGATGGACTGAGGCACTGACACTTGTTCTCGGCCAAGGAGAAGTGCGTCCTGCCGTTTCTGCAAGGATCTTCACTTTATTTCTTGGGAACTTTCCTGTAAGATCAATGTCAGATCTGTGAAAACATCTCGCCGAAGCGGCCGAAATGGGGCGACACCGGGCTGGACGGCCGAAGCTGTGCCGCAGGGATAGCTGCTGCGTTTTCTCGAGGCCACCCGGGCTTACCAGCCGCGCTGTTCCCTACATGCGCAAAATAACAATGTGTTGATTGGGACCTCGACTGTGGCGTCAGGAAACTTAGCAGAGAACGTCTGTACAATACCTCGAGAAGTGTTAGAATTTGGGGAACAATTTTTTCCCATCTTTTGAAGGGAGGTTGTACGCTACAATAGATGACATGTCACTGGCGAAGGAGAACACTTTTTATCTTTTTAGAATGTACTCGGGTTGCCATGGAGCAGAGAAGTCGTTTCCGTCTTGTGCTGTGAAGGAGGGAATTTTATTTATTTATTTTTTTTATTGCCACATTATAGATCTGTTACCTGATGTTTAAAAGAGGTCGTACATCTTACAATTTTCGTTTTTCATCTTTTTACAGTATTCTTTTCTTTTGTTTTATCTACAACATTTACAAAGAAACTTTTCAAAATAACAATAATTTAAGGTTGAATTATAAATAAAATTTTGTTGTTTTTTAAGAAGAATATAAAAAGATGAGAGGGTAGAGGAGAGATTTGTTAGTACTATCACCGAATCTGACTGACGGTGAATACCTCGCAATGGTTTCTTCGAGCCGTTGACCGCCATCTCTCTCTCTCTCTCTCTCTCTCTCTCTCTCTCTCTCTCTCTCTCTCACACACACACACACACACACACACACACACAAATGGTTATTAGTAGAGAAATAAGGTTGCTTATACTATTTATTACTAATCCTATGTATGAACTACTTTAGGTGCCCATCCATGTACAGCATTTGGTGATTTCTTGGCTAGATCGCCAGCACCTTATGCTTATTTACTGTCCCATCTCAGCTTCCTCCTCCTGTTCCTCCTCATTGTCACTACTTTCGCTGTCACTGTGGGTATCGCTGTCCACCCTCTGGAGATTGTTGTTACGCTGCACATAGGCATGTCTGTAATGTCGTGTCCGCATGTACTCTTCATGTGTTGTTTTTGAAATACTGTTTGTCAGTGCGTTTAATTGTGCCCATTGTTCTTCGTCTCTTATTGCTGTGTATATATCTATGTCTGTATCTGTGTAGTCTAAGTGTAGTGTATGTCTAGTGTTCGCGTATTGCCCGCAGAAAAAGACAGTGTGTTCTGGGGAACCTTCTTCCCCGCATGTGCATGTAGGTGTCTGCCTCAGACTCACGCGGTTTAAGTGCTTTGGATAAGGTCCGTGTTCGGTTAAGAAATGTACCATACCGCGGCTGGGATCGATATGTCTCATTCTCAACCGCTCCCTTATGTCAGGGAGGAAGTCGTGCAGTCTACGTCCCTTATCACTTACATCCCACTCACCTTGCCCTATATCCAAACGCCAACTTTTAAGGTGACGTATCGTCTCTATGGGCACACAGGTTATTGTGCGTACTTTATCTAGTTGGGAAGTTGAATCGAGCTTGGGCTTGGGCGAAGGCGGATCGAAACAAGAGGAGGAGACAGGAGTCCACTGTTCAATCCAATGCAAAGCGCGCTGGTCACTGCTTCGAGATTTCTACACGCGCACTCTGAGCACTTCACAGCTCTGGTAGTAGAAACAAGAAGTGCTCACAGCAGCAGCAGACACTATCCTACTTAAGCACACTGTGGTAGTTTGTTGACGTCAACATCTGACAGTTATAGTCAGTCATATTAGTTGCAGTCAGATCTCGTTATCCATTTGTGAAGTTAGAGTTAGAGTCAGTTTGCCACCCTATTGTCAACTGTGATTCAGTACACTTAATTTAATGAACACGAGTATAATATAACTGATGTGTTATGTTGATCCATGTTCCATGTCACTCATGTCTTTATTATGCCTACTGTACTATTGATTTCAAGAAGGCCTTTGATTGTGTACACCGCAAGAGCCTGTTCAGTTGTCTAATGGAGTTCGCGATGCTACAG
Source organism: Schistocerca piceifrons (assembly GCF_021461385.2). NCBI lineage: Eukaryota > Metazoa > Arthropoda > Insecta > Orthoptera > Acrididae > Schistocerca > Schistocerca piceifrons. The sequence continues at coordinate 583,967,113 of NC_060140.1, read as the reverse complement.
AAATTCATCAATCTTTTAAAGATCGGCCTGAGTAGAAGAGCCGGTAAAGTGAAAATGTCGAGTAACAGATGAATTCGAAATCATTGTGGGTCTTAGGCAAGGAGCTACTTTGTCTCCCGTCCTATTCAGTTTTGCCTTTGATAAGGCCACACGTGAGACTTCCAAAGCTAACTTTGAAGGATTCTAAGTCGAAGGGAAGAAGTTGCCATATCTAACCTACACAGATGATACCTACTTACTCAGCAGCTTTGAAGAGGTATTGAAACAAGTAACCAGGACACTTAAGAAGATCGCCAGCAAATGTGAGCTACGCGTAAACGAAGCCAAGACTGTTACCTCGTTATAGCTCGTCGACAACGTTAACACACTTGACAACTGCGATCACTCCGGGTGGGAAACCGCGAATTTAAGTATCTGGGGTCGCTTTTTATGGAGATCTCGTCATGCGAAGTAGAGATCAACGCAAGGATCCAGGCAGGAAACCGGTCCTTCTACAGCCTAACACAACTACTTCGGTCCAGAGGTCTCTAAAGACGTTCAGGTTTCGGCTAAATAAAACACTCGTCCAATCCGTGCTACTATATATGGCTGTGAGTCGTAAAGTATCCGAAAGTAGGACTTTCATGATCTTAGCGTATTTGAGAGAAAAGTGCTGCGGAAGATCTCTGGTACAATGTCCAACTCAAACACAGGCGAATGGATGATCAGACACAACCAGGAGCTACATGAACTGTGCCAGTACAGCAGGAATCATCAAAAGCAAGTGACTGCAGTGGACGTGACAGGTGGCTTGGATGGCTCGTCCCCACAGGTGGGAGACCCCCGAGAAGGCCAAGGAATAGGTGGAGGGGTGGCCTCCACGAAGAGCTGTAACACTCACCTATAGATGTGGACAGATGGCAGCGGTGGATAGAAGACGGCGGAGAAGTAAACTTGTAGCAGCGCGCGGTCCGTTGAGCCGCTTCGCATAAAAGAAGACCATACTGTACACGAACTATAAGTAAAATTTTTTCTGTACTAACGTTCCTTAAGTTCCAATTTCAATGGCCAACAGCGTATTCCACCAATCTAATTAACCATCGATAAACGTTTATAATATATTTGTCCTTATCAGAAAGAAAGCTGTTGACTTTGAGAAAAAAAGGTGCTTTCACAGTTGTATAAGTAGCTTCCGCTTACCTAATATTCATAGCTTAATACATACATAAAAACATTGATATTTATCACAAAACTACGTTTCCGGAGAGTCATTTATGTAGATTAGGAACCATCCTCAGATAAGTTTTATTAATGTGAATGAGATAGTTAATGTGACCCTCTATGTTCTGTAATATGTGTAAGTTCTATTCATGTAGGACGAATGCCGCTAACATCACAAATATTCTTAGTTAGGTAGAATTTTGTTGTGCAAGCAAGATCGCAGACGCCAACACTGGAATTGTTATTGTTTATCTCTTACTAGGATTTCGTTTCTGAAACCGTAGATGGCTTTCTCCGAACAGCGTTATTTACGAAAGTCAAAGTGAGAGGCAGCTACGTTATGCTGTGAAACAGAGTATTTAGCAAATTCTTGGAAAACTGTATACCTTTACAACGGTACTGCAGAGGTCTGTTTATCTCACTGTATAAATGATTATTACTTTTGCCATTCATTCATTTTCGATCTTAAGGTCTAGCATTTTCGTATCAAGAGAAAATGTTATATTAAGTAATAAACGAGCTTGGCTTTGTAAACTCATGAACGCACTATCAACAGTGTTCTGGATGAAAATGTATTAATCAGTTTTCTCTAGTTAGTAGGAAATTAATATTCTAACACTTCCCGTGCAAAAAGAAACTTTCTCAATTACGTATTTGGAACTTATTTTCTTCGTATTGAAAGCAGGATGTTAAATAGCAACTTGAGATATTCAGTTTCACTATTTCTGTGTTTCAGTTATGTCACATACTAGATATCGCAGGATGACTGTAGAGATGCGATTCTGTACCCATTATCGACTTCAAACCACTTGGTACCTTTGATTGTTAGTAGGTTAGGTTGTTTGGGGAAGGAGACCAGACAGCGAGGTCATCGGTCTCATCGGATTAGGGAAGGACGGGGAAGGAAGTCGGCCGTGCCCTTTCAAAGAACCCATCCCGGCATTTGCCTGGAGCGATTTAGGGAAATCACGGAAAACCCAAATCAGGATGGCCGGACGCGGGATTGAACCGTCGTCCTCCCGAATGCGAGTCCAGTGTCTAACCACTGCGCCACCTCGCTTGGTGATTGTTAGTACGTGAGATTTACAGGAAGCATGATTTGCGTTACCAGGTGATGGGGCCATTTAGAACGCCAGGGAGGTGAAACTCATACAGCGACTTCCGGTAACACGACTTTGCTTTGCTGTCATACCACCTGGGGTGCTGTAAACTCCATCAATCCATCCCGGTTTTCTTAATGAGTTGGTTAAAGTTTCGTAGCAAACAAAAACTGATTTCATCACACTTGTGCTCCTGATTAAGGCTTCTTGTGTGTGTTGCACTCTTTGAATTAAATTGTGAATATTTTGCGCCTATTCTGCTTGATTTTTGTTCGATCTGTAATATTGGGTGGCGTAAATATTTGTTTTTGTGTCATATGTCTGTGGACATTTGCTCCTGCCTAAGAATCCGTGTGTGAACTGCTCACTTTAAATACATTGTAAGTATATTGTTGCTATTCTACTTTATTTTTATTCACATCCGATTTTCGTACTTTTTCGCATTTAGTGGAGAGCACCATGCTAATAGATTTTCACAGAAGTGATTTTTAACTTTAATACATCATCTTACGGAATGAGTAGCTATATATTTCTGCTTTGAATGGTTTTGATTCTTGCCCCTGACTAGACATAGAGTACGTAGTCATTGTGCCAGGCACTATTGTGCAGTAGAAGTAGACTACATTGAAATGGATATTTGTACACAGGATTGAGTGGTATAGTGTGAATGTACTTCCAACATAGTAAATGCTGCTGCATTTAGCAAACTTTAGGTCTGTGGAATTCAATAGTAGATCCAGTGATGAAAGTATGAAGTGTGTTTATTTGCTTCAAAATTTTTATTGGAGAGGGAGGATGACTTAGTTCATTGATTTCTGCTAAAATGTATTGCGTATTGTTTGTAGTACCAATTAACAACGTCTGAATTCATTTGCGAACTATTGTTGCATTTTTAGCATTTACAAGGGAGAATGCCTTGATCACAAAGACTACAAAGCATACTCAGCGGCAAAAAGCAACGCCATTCAAAGTATAAATATATACTCATTTTATGACAAGATGTAATGAAACTGAATACCAATTCTGTCAAAAGTGGCTAACACGGAGCACTCCATTAAATGCGAGAAAGTACGAAAAACATGCGAACTAAAATAAAGTAGAATACTAACAACAGACTACACTTACAACACGTTTAAATCGAGCAGTTCACAAACGAATTCATAAGCAGGAACAAAGGTAAACAAGTCTGCAGAACATAATGCGACGAAACCAGCTTCTATTTTATACATAACAAAAACAAATATGGAATCATTTACTTCACCCAATATTGGCTCTGAGCACTATGGGACTCAACATCTGAGGTCATAAGTCCCCTAGAACTCAGAACTACTTAAACCTAACTAACCTAAGGACATCACACACATCCATTCCCGAGGCAGGATTCGAATCTGCGACCGTAGCGCTCGCGCGGTTCCAGACTGAAGCGCCTAGTACCGCTCGGCCACAAGGGCCGGCTTCACCCAATATTACGAATGCGAGCAAAAATAAAGCAGTACAAGGACAACATATGCACACTGCAATTTAAAGACTGCAATACACACAATAAGTCGTAATTAGGAACAAAATGCAATGAAACCACCTTTGCGTCATTTCGTGCCAGTTGATTCTGAGGTTTGACATATGCTAAGGTCCAACTATTTTCACTTGATAATGCCCACATGGGCGAAATAGCAATGTTAGGTTTTACAAATAAATAATTTTTCAATCACGACAATATCCATAAAATTTATGCGACTGTGAATCCCAACTACGAGAAGTTAATCTCAGTTTTTGATCGATATTTCTCGAATATTTTGTTTTGCGAGGTCCCAAAAACTTATCAGTTTCCAGGCACACGCTTCATTACTCGACTACCAGCACCACACGTAAAGTATAAATGAAAAGTATTTTCACATAAATAGCGTATTTTGAACTAAAAATTGGATTTTCTCGTGTTCGAAGTTCACTGCCAGGCCACTAGGAGTGCTGCAGTCATTCTCTGTTTCAGTACTGTAACATGGGCCTTGCACCCTTATATTTTGATGTTCTTTGGAGAAAGCTGCCCTCTCAGAAGGAACGCTGGGGTTTGCCTCTGAATTCATGCTTTTTTGTGTTCCGTGGTGTGGTGAAGAAGAGATTCGGTATCGAATGCCACCTGCCGTTGAGTTGTTTTATGGTGCGGCGGCATCATGTAACATCTGCAATACGATTTCCTTAATGATACCTGACGTACTTGGATTTCACGTTTAAATTTTCCTTGATTCACGTTGCGAAATTTCTATGATTCTGAAGTGTTGGACTTGTGCTCCACATGTGGTTACCAGTTCACTGTGTCTTCGTGAGTGCAAGAAGTTACAAGACTTGTAATAAATTAATCCGGATGGTATACAGCCTATTTAGTCACTCTTCTTTTCAATAAATCATTGTAAATACACTGCGAGTTGTACTGAACTCCGTTTATCTAACTTTCTTTTGTATGGGAACTTTGCGCGTCACATGCTACTTCTGCATGAACAGTTTATGTATGTTTATCAGCTTTTTTAAAGAGAACTATGAGTTTACATTCAAATTATTGATCTTCAATTTCTCTGTTCATTAATTTGTTATTTAAACGCATTAGCGTGACTTGTACCCTGCAGCTATTATAAGATCCATCATATGTTACAAAATGCAACCTTTGCGTTTAGCAACTGATACAATTAAGCTTTCTTTACTGCGTTTCAGATCAAAGTTAGAAGCCGTCACTCTGAATCGTTCTCTGCATGCTTATGCAGCAGATGAGGTCGGTCTTGAAGATGATTCAGGTTGTAGAAACGCTATTCTTTGTTCAACAGAAGTATTCGGGGCATTACCCTTGGTGTTATTACAGCCCATACCCATCGCACAACAGCTGGTTATAGCCACGTTGATTAGACGCTTCCGTATGCACTGAGATACTAGAGATACTTTCTCACATTCACTTAAATTCATTGTCTTCCTGCTACGCCTACTGTTAACCGTTGCGCTCTTAAAGTAGATGTAACTTGTCAGGTAAATTTCTTTTATCCTGTTGTAGTCAGATTGCGTTCCTAAATTCGATGCGTGGATCAAAACCTTGGTACATGCGTGGGCATAGCTATTCCAAATCGGGGCATGAAAGATATTTACTTACACTAGTAATCTAACCTTTAACCGGGTAATGTATGGGTCCACAACCTCGACGCAATGTCTTACTGTTGAAACCATGGTAAATATCTACTATAAGCTGTCAAACACGCAAAATGACTTTTATTACTTCATGTATTGCATTACATTATTGGACAATTTCGACTTGTGGCCATTTTCAAATGCGATCCCGACAAAGTGAAAAGGTAAAACACTTTTTGGTATCGATACAGTTTGCATTCTAAAATTGATATTACGCTAGTTCCTGATGTGTCTGTGGTGCGTGTGTCATACTTAAAACCTATTTACTGCTACTTGGAAATAGAGACTTATTCCCACATACACGTCGAAAATATGAATGTATATTCTTTTACATTACTTAATACTTACAGGAAAGCATTTGTAACATGACATATAACAACTGTTATTGACAAACTGCATCTTCAGTCCTTAACAACACAACGTACCCTTTCAGTTCTAAGACATAAAACGCGCGAACAACTAACACTCAACTGTGATATTTTACAGAGTCCATGTAACACCCACGAAATACATTTTAGCTACAGTGCGAGGAGAGGAAATTATGCCTCTAACAGTTATAAACGTTATCTATCTAACATATGAAAAAACAGTGAAAACGATGATAAATATTAATTATTTATATAATATTTTCTGATGTAATTGGACATATCGATATGTATCATACAAAGACAATGATAATTGTAAATTCCTTTTATGATCTGCGTTTGTCTTCTTTTGTTTTTATCTTTTGTTGGTTGGCTTTTGTAGGTTGCGGAGGCATATCAAACTGAGGCCTGTTAAGAAATTGTAATTATTTGTTAATTATTACTTGAGAATAGAGTTCATTATTATTATAAATATGAGTGAATAATTATTTGTAACTTTAATTCCTCTCTCAGTAAGCATTATCTGTGTTAATTATTTCTTTCCGCTGCAAGGAGCGCAGCCATTGATTATAGCGATTTGTATCGCGTTTTTTGTCTGTGTTTTCCTTAGAAAAAAAATCAAATGTTTGCTTCATGAAGTCTAAATAGTGCACAATACGAAAGTAAAGTTTAATAAGCATTTCAAATACTTATCCTATTTGCTCTAACAATAGAAAGTCTTTATCAATTGTCTGCCGCCATCTTAACAATTATCTCAGCGGCAAATTCAAATTACGCAACTCTGCAGACATAAATGCCGAAGGTAATACAAATGTGTAAAAATAAATGTGCACCGGTGGTCCCGAACTCATTTTAATGAGCGGACGCCACATCCACTGAATGCATTACATGACTTATCATTATTCTTAATAGCAAGCATTACATAGTACAAGTTAAAATTGCTTACAATAACATCACTGCTACAATTAACTACGGTATATTCCTTATCGCTGCATTAAATATATCGAGCTTTAGTCAACAATTATGCCAGTGGCATAAGTGGTCCTTTGTGTTTATTTCTTTGTCTGGCACTTCAAATATTCACAATGTCACCAGCATAATAAACTCCAATAGTCATTACGATACTACGTAAAAAATTTGATTTTGTCATATTGGCATGTGTCATGTAAAAAGCAGTCCGTCATGTTCTTTCGTTCATATGTTACTTGAAACATGATTATATTTGCCCAAAAACCTTGTTCTGAAAATCTGTTAAAGCTGCTTCTAGTAATAACATTAATGTTTAGAACTCTGACATTCTTGTCCACCTTTATACATAGTGACTATGTCACCACAACCCACGCTATTGCACTCTTGTTGTGGAAGTATTGTTTGCGTCTGATATAAGTATTTCGTGAATGATAGAATTTGTACTCATTGTTGACCTTAGTTGTCAGCTTATTGCGCTGTTAAAACATAATGTTTGTCATATTTATTAAAGCATACCTAACGTCATTGTATTTGATTAACCACTGTTAAAATACTTTATGTGTTATACATTTCTTGTTCAGCAGTACCTCAAATTTGGATCATCATCACCTTGACACTTACTTATCTACATAATTATGAAGGTCTGGTTATATGGTTACAGAAAGAAAGTATGAAGTTCTGGTACTATGGTTACAGAAAGAAAAAATTCGTTCACTATCGGTATTGTTAGCATTTATTGACTTTTTTTATCTCATAGACAAATTCCTGTAACGAAAATTACATCAACATATACATACCAGTGCAAACTTCCTACATAATAATGTTGTTTCTAAGATATTCAATACTAGCGTTGACTGCACCACCATCGATTAAAAAACAAGGTAATATAGAGTCCCGTGTTCATGGTTAAAGCTTAAGTGCGATTAAGTTGTCTCTGCATTGCACTAACGTTAAACGCCAATTACCAAAATGCGTTCAATTAACGAGGAATTTGACCGCAGTTAATTCTGCGTGTTTCAAGGAAAAGCGCCCTGTACTCATGCAAAGATAATAATAATCGGTGTCTGTAGTACTTCGCGCACTTGCCTGTTTATTATCGTAACGTGAGTATTGTTACTGCGCTTTGGAGAGCAAGAATAGGAGGCCGCATTCTCAAAATTTGAAACTGATATACTTTTAGAACTGGTCAGCTGTGATGCGAAAATTTTAGAATGCAAGAAAGGGACAGATGTAGTGTTTGGGAGAAACTGGAAGCGTGGTCAAATATAGCAACATAGTTTAATCCACTCCAAGAAAGGTTAAATTTTATTTGCCGGCCGGAGTGGACGAGCGGTTCTAGGCGCTACAGTCTGGAACCGCGCGACAGCTACGGTCGCAGGTTCGAATCCTGCCTCGGGCATGGATGTGTGTGATGTCCTTAGGTTAGTTATGTTTAAGTAGTTCTAAGTTCTAGGGGACTGATGACCTCAGAAGTTAAGTCCCATAGTGCTCAGAGCCATTTGAACCAAACCTCCTCAGATCCCGCGTGTCGTATACGACACACCAAATTGGTGAACTTTGTTTAGCCACAGCTCCAATGTAACGCCAGTGACACATGTCTAAGTAGTTTCCCAGACGTCCGCGAGATGTCAGCATGGATTCTCGCGAGTTTCAGCGGTCTGGCGCGTAAAGTGACGAGTGTCAGCTTTGTTTTCTGAGTGCATGCGTGAAAAGGCGGACAAAATGATGTCGAGATATCGTAAGTACCCATTTATGTAAAGTTATTTACATTTTGTATTACTTTAACGTGCATAATGTTTGAGGCAAACACTACTGCTCGGTATGTGAGCATTTTAAAACAACGAAATAATATTTTTCACTGTACTACAAAAGGCTTTGTACACGTGTGTCAGATAGGACACATTGGAACTGAATGTGTATTTCTGTGTACACTAGAAAACATGTCCTAAAAATTATTGAGCAATAGTCAATCGTTATCCTTAGACTTATTTTACAAACATTGCATTAATTGTTTGATGCTGTAATTATAATTACAGGTTTTTGTTTCATTTAAAGTAATTAAACCTTTCTTGACTTCTTCAGTGTCAGATGCACAGATCCTTGAAGAGTTGGACAGACCTCTGGAGTTCGATGGAGACATCTCAGAACTTGAATGTTTATCCAGTGATGAAGAATGCAATGAAGATACTGTTTTAGCACCAGAAGTGGAACGTGATGACGATTCGTGTGAAGTTGTCTCAGATACAGTTTGGCAGACAGAAATCCAGAAATGTTCCCCCTTGGCGCCATACAGACGTCTTTGAGCCGTTACCACCTGCACCAGCATTTGAAGAAACTGTTTGGCAAGGGAAACATTGTGAGACAAGAGAATATTTTCTTAAATATATTCCTTATAGTGTTTTTGAGCTGTTGTCATCCTGTAGCAATCAGTCATCTTTTTCACGCACAGGGAAATCACTAAATACAACTCCTGAAGAGATTATGACATTTTTTGGCATCTCAATCAAGATGTCATGCCTTGGCTACCCCAGATTAAATATGTATTGGGCTTTCGGGACGAGAGTGACTGATGTAGCAGGGAAAATGTCAAGGAAGCGGTTTTTTGCAATCAGAAGTGCACTGTAACTAGTTACAGACAATGATGTGTCTAGTGATGTGAGAGCAAAAGATAAATATTGGATAATTCGTCCTTTGCTAAACACCGTCAGAGCAGGCTGTTTACAAAATCCTAGGACACAGAAGGTGTCCATTGATGAACAGATGATTCCTTCCTGGGGCAAGACAACGATGCGGCAATACATTCGTGGAAAGCCTAATCCGTGTGGCCTCAAGAATTTCGTTTCCACATCTCCAAATGGATTACCACTTGACTTTTTCATGTATGAAGGGAAAGGTGACAGTATACTGGAAGGCTATGATTACTTGAACATTGGCGGAAAGGTAGTAATGAGACTGGCAACTACGCTACCTGAAGGGTCTACAATTTATATGAACCGTTACTTTACGTCGGTTGAGCTCCTAGACTGTCTACACTCAGACAGAGGCTGTCAGGCTGCAGGGACAATACAGTCTTGTAAAGTTCCAAGAGCGAGCGATCTTCAGTCGGATACAGAAATGAAAAAGGCAGGTCGGGGTGCAGCTGATCAGTCTGTTCGTGGTGATGGACAAATTGCCATTATTAAATGGTATGACAACAAATCTGTAATTGTTGCCTCATCCGCAGAAGGAAAATTGCCTCTGGGACGGTGCAGGCGTTGGTCAAAGCAAGACAAACAATACGTAAATATCAGCAGGCCTCTTGCTATCGAAAAATATAATGAAAATATGGGTGGGGTCGACATGCTGGATCGTATCATTGCTGTTTACAGACGAAGTGTAAGATCAGGAAAGTGGACAGTGCGAATGATCCTGTATCTCTTTGATTTTGCTTGTGCTGCAGCTTGGATAGAGTACAGGAGAGACTGTAATGCACTGAAGAAAAGAAGGAAGAATACGATGGACTACCTACAATTTAAAATTGACGTATCAGAGTGGCTTATCCATTCAGGAAATGATATATCTGATATTAATGACGAATCTACAGACGGAGATAAAGAAGTAGATATCGCCTCCAGCTCCTTGAAAAGAAAAAGTATTCCAGCACCAATTCCGAGTGATGCTAAACGAAAGAGCAGTGCTATTCACATGCCAGAGGTCACCAACGATGAAAAGACTCATCGTTGTAGGCGACCAGGATGTAAAAGTGTAAGAGCACGAGTTTTCTACATAGAGTGCAAGATTCATTTGTGCCTCGTGAAGGGCAGAAATTGTTTTCGAGATTTTCACATGAACTGAACTCACCAAGAAAAATCAGTGGATGTTAAAATAATGTAATTTACAAATATTAACACTTTGATATTGTACAATGAAATTTGTTTCTTTATTTAACTTGCCCAATAAATTTATATTATAACATATGGAGTCATATACATTCATTCCATAATTGTGTGCCTTCAGTACCAGTGTGTCGTATATGACACATCAGATTCTCAAAAAACCAATCAAAAAAATTTTTAAAGAACAATGTCTCCTTACTAATGTTGACCATAACATCAAATAAAACTCAATTTTTTTTAGTAAAATTAAGTTTAGAGTGTAGAGGATCTGAAGAGGTTAAATTTTATTTGATTCATAGGTTAATAAATTTTGTTATTAACGCATATGAAAACACTATTTTCTATTGTGCTTGGCTTTATATTACAATATCAATTCCAGATACACAGAATGCTATCTCCAAGTTTGCCCGGGTGGTATTTTGGCTATACATCGCACTGTTCTTTTATGAATTTTAAATATTCTTTCTAATTAGCTATCTTGTGCCCTTCCCCTGATATGCACTGAGAAAGACATGTTGGGACACAAGTCCATAGTACATTGTCCTAAGAACTGTATCATCCACTATTTTTGTCGTTTTGCACATGAGGAAAATCCGTGTATTTATCTTGTTACCAGCACATCTATGTACTAATGTACCCCCTCCCAATGTCCAATGCTTATCTACAATAATTGCTAAAACTTTTGTGCTGTTGTGCAAGAACTAGGCCAGCGAGCATCAGTATCCTTTATTATTAAGTTGTGGTCACTGATGGTTTTGCAGGCAAATGAAAAATATGATTTTCTATTGAGGAAAAGTTCCACTTTATGTTCACCCGGAGACTAAATCCTTATGTGCGTGCAGTCCACTGTACCAGTATCTCCAGGAAATCCATCTAGTACGCTGAAATCACACCTCATGGAGTTTAATTGTGTGCGAGAAGGAAACGTCATGTATTGTGATCTGTGATATACCATTGATAATTCTTTGCGCTGTTATACTATGCTCATTAGCACTGCCACAGTAACTATATTAAATGCATACATTTCATATGCCCTTAACGTCGTCAAAAGTTTGTTCATGGGCGGGAGAGAGTTATTAAGATAAGTAGGAAATTCTACCTCTCTATGGTTTGATCTCATAGCCAACACACTGTTTCACTTGAAGACGAAATCTCTCTCCAAATTTCCTGTCCCCGTAATCTTTGAAAGGATTTCCCCTTACCACAAGTACACCAATAAGGTTACTGCGACGATGTACATGATCAAGATATGACATTTCTTCGTCTTATGTGCCATCCAACACATCAAAACGAGCCGCCGTCCTAATGCGGTACGTGTTTACTTTATTTTAACAGCGATCAATTCAAGATAACCGAGCCTCAATTTTGAACGTGAACAAATCTTCTGTTTAACTTTAACTGTGGTTGGTACAGTGGAATTTTACGTTGGCAAGGCTTCATTGCCGACTTAACTGCGGTTAACTATAAATCGATATTGGTGCAGTCGGCCCTTTGATGTAAGACAACGAACAATCGCATCTCTGGTACTTCAGTGAATTGTGTTTCTAGTTACTCGTATTTATCTGAAGGAGTTTCCAAGGAAGAGTGCACCCTAAAAAAACCGTTTGGGAGTGTTTTCTATTTGTTGACAGTCATCAATAGCTGACATATCGTTCAGGCAACGAATCTTAAGAGGCCACTGCGTGTAGAATGGGTACGGTGAACACTTCTACCCGGGTAAAATCTTTGCCCTCTGAATCAAGGACAGCAAAAATATTTTCATGAGCTTTAGTAAACCAGTTGTTCCATTACAACGCGAAAGTGCGCGAAATAGGCACTGACTAATTCGAAATGTTCTCAGATATAAGTAACACTTGCGTGGAACTGGTTCTGTCAGACTATCTAAAACAGTCACTAGCGATACTGTTCAATCTCTCCTGTCGTTCAGTTCACAGGAAGTTTTGGAATCGAAGGCGGAGTTTGTGACTAGCATTATTAATGTTCTCCTGAGGACTGAAATCACAGTACGTTCCGCTAGTGAGAGAAAGTAGTTTGGTGCAGGTGCATTAGCCGTTGTCGACATCAGGCGTTCTGCCGCCTAGACTGGCGTTGGGTGACAGCGAGTATAGCATCCCAGGTAATACAAAGATATATAAGCGGGTAACTGTGTTCAAAATAAAGGTTATTCACACTTATTTTCCAAATCAGCTTTTGGAAAGCGCTTTATTCCTTGAGCCGTTTAGCTCGAAATGACTAGGATTGTAGTTCATCGGAAACTATAGATAAAATTGAATTAGACGGCTTCATTCTCTATGTTAACTAAGTTATGTGGATATAAGTGATGTCTCTTTATGTAACGTGGAAAATATTCTGACACTTCGCAAAAAGAGACAAGAGAAAAACTACACACGAATAGGAGCGCAAGAATAGTTTTGGTCTTCAGTCTAAAAATTTGTTTGACGCAGTCCTCTGCGCTTATATAGCATGTGCAATTCGCTTCATCTCTGCGTAACTACTGGAGGCTCCATCCACTTGAACATGGTCATTGTATTCAAGCCTTTGTCCTCCTGCGTTAATTAAAATTTTCTCCTCCCCAATTTTCCCTCCATTACCAAATGGACGATTCTTTGGTGCAACAGGGTAGAGCTATCAACCTGCCCCTTCTTTTAACGAAGTTGTGCCAGAAATCTGTTTCCTCCCCAATTCTATTCAAGATCACTTCATTAATTATACGAACTACCAATTTAATTTTCAGCATTCTTCTGAAGCACTGCATCTGAAACGCTCCCATTCTCTTCTTGTCTGAACTGTTTATTCTCCACACTTCACTTTCACGCATGGCTAGACTCCAGACAAATACATTCAGAATAGATTCCTAACTCTTAAATTTATGTTAGATATTTTCTCTGTTTTGTCTCGCCCTGGGACTGGCGCGTCGGCCCTTGATTGAAGTCGCATTTCAGAATGTTTTACCGAACCGAGTTCTGCTAAATAAAATACCTGTCGTTCTATTGTTTCCAGAAGCATTGAGGGAGTCCGTATTTAAAATTCATAAACTACACTCTAAGACAAAAAAAAGGGCACACCACGAAGGAATTATGCGAATAGGACGGAAATCGATAGATATGATGTACTTGTACAGACAAACAAATGATTATAATATTATAAATGTTCGCTGATTTATTCAAGAGAAAGAGCTTCAACACTTGAGCAACTTAATAATGGATTGGTCCACCTCTAGCCCTTATGCAGCATTGATTGACAGAGTTGTTGGATATCCTCTTGCCAATTTCTGTCCAACTGGAGCCTTATATTGTCAAAATCCCGAGGGCCCTACCCATAACACTCCAGGCGTTCTCAACCGGGAAGAGATCCGGCGACCTTGTCTTCGTGCTCACCAAACCCTACCTTGGCCAGCAAGATCGCTGGATATCTCCACAGTTAATAACTTTTGGAGCATTATTGGAAGGCCCTCTAACCATCTCCGGATTTTGACCATCTAAGGCACAAATTGAACAGAAATTGGCATGAGAACATCCAAAAACTCTCTCAATCGATGCTGTGCAAGGGCTAGATGTGAACCAATGCATTATTAACCTGTTCAATTTTTGAAGCTCTTTCTCTTGAACAAATCAACGAACATTTCTGAAACTGTGATCATTAGTCTGTATCTGTACATCACATCTACCTATTTACGTCCTATTCGGATAATTCCTTTGTGGTGTGCCTTTTTTTTTGTCTTAGAGTGTAGTTTATGAAATTTCAATACGGACTCTCTCACTGCATCTAGAAACAATAGAACGACAAGTATTTTTAATTAGCAGAACTCGGTTCTGATAATTCATTCGTGGTGCGTGTCTTTCCTTTTTTGCCTTAGAGCGTATTGCATTTATGAGAGCATTCTGATTTTCGAAATGTGACGAAGGAACATTTCAATGGCGGAGCAGAAGTGCACAATAAAATATGAGCGCCAACACTTCCGCTGTGCCTGATGTCATAACAGACCGGAGGACAACAAAAGTAATGATGTGACTATTTAGTCGTTCCTGAAGACCTGAACCTTATTTGGATTGACGGAAAGTCTCTGTACCAGTTGAGCTAAAGTATATCTAGTGAAACATTTGCTTCACTGCAGTAAATCAAGGATAATTCATCATGAACTAGAGTTTTCGCCCGCTCCTTTGTAGTTATAAATCGCTCCTAGGGTTAGTTTTTCTACAAGATCTTTCATGAAATCCTAAAAAGGAAGGAAGATTAGGGTTTACCGTCACGTCGACGCGTAGGTAATTATGGATGAAGCTCAAGCTCGGACTGGAGATGAATGGGGAAGGAAACAGGTTGTGTGTTTCTCTAAGAACCTATCCAGACATTTGCGTTGAATGATATAGGGAAACAATGAAAAACGTAAATCTAGATGTCCGAAGGAGGTGTTCGCCGTTCTTCAAAATATGAGCCCAATGTTTAATCATTGGGCCTCTTCGCTTGGTTCCGCGAAATCGACTGGAAACAAAAGGAACAGAGGAAAGTGCATGAACAGGGACGAAAAAAGCCACTAAATATTTCTGATATCGTTGGCACATCATAGACGCGATGCTGTCAATAGGTCAAGAGACTTCTTCCAATCACACGGACAAAAGGTAAAAAAAAAGTCCTGATCATATTGTACCTCAAGTCCAAAAAACAACATTCTCCTTCCAGGCAGTTATACCATATGAAAAGAGACTTGTCAATTTGATATTTTAGAACGCAGTGTGCAGGTTGTTCGGTTCATCAGTTTCGACATTAGAGATGGTTCGATGAACCCTCTGCCAGGCACTTCAATGTGATCTGCAGACTATTCATGTAGATGTAGATATACAGAGGCCACTAACACATGGTGATCTTGGTGTAACACTCGGTTTTTAACTGAATAGCAGTTTACTTTATGATTGTCTTGGAGGATTGTTGCACACGATAAAATGGTGGTGAGATCAAATATTTTGATATCTAGGCGGGGGAAAGTGAAATTAAGTTGGTTCTGGGAGTATGTGGCAGTGGTATCCACATGAAATATGGTGCGGGCAGCTAATGTCGTTTGATGAAGACATGTTGTCGCTCATAGCGACGGGTACTCTGGAGGTTGTTGGTCACAAATAGATTCACATATCTTAAACAGCTTGTTGTACTGTATTTTTAAACAATCCAAGTTTGGATGAAACTGCACTCGGGAAAAATCACCCGAAATACAGAATTGTATGACGGCATGGTATCGTTGTTTATCATTTTGAACATATCATCTACAGCACTACTTAAAAAGTTTGCATAAAAATCTAATCCGTTAATTAAGTTGACACTTGACTTGTGCAACAGAACCTACGTTATCTGGTACGGCTAGAGAACCGAATCGCGACGACAGCATTTTAGAGTTACAAGTGACAACAGATTCAGTAACCGAAAAGGAGGGAATCATTGAGCATAAGGCCGTTATAGTACAGTATGACAGGTATTGATAGGAATGTCACGAAAGGTAGGAAAATATTTTTGTCTGGAAGATGTGAAACGAAACAGACTGCGAATTATCTGAGGAATCATCAAATTTTCATTTCTGGAAACGAAGAAAAAATTTAGAATCTTCTTTAGACGTGTAAGTGCTAATAACGGTTCTGAGGGATTGGAAAAGCCCTCCGCTGTTCAGTAGTTGTGTCAGAAAGTTGATAGTGAAGCAAAAGAATTTCGCTACAGCTTTAAACGAAATCAGTCATTTAGTTAGTCTTATTCATGTTCTATGGATCATTGGTACAATAAGTCGTAATGATGTGGAACGAGTCATTTTACATTCACAAGAGAAATTAATTTATAAATATGGCTACATGCTGAAAATTTATAAGATTATTAAAAATTGTTATGAAATATGCATATGTGAGTTAATAATTCCTGTACAGCACTTGCTACAGTTTGCAATAACGGAAATTCTTCCACTGAACAGTAGTTGTCAGGGAAAAACTTTCTCAATTTGTTTGAAAATTTTACTTTGCTACCTGTCAAACATTTTATATGACTGGGATAAGTTATAAAAACTTTTAGTTGCAGTTTTGTGCACCACAATTTTGCGCTAAAGACAACCTTAATGTGGAGCAATGATTGTCATTCTTCCTTCTGATATTTTAATGATGTACATCATCGTCCGTTTTGTAGTGTAGTGGATTATTTACAAGAAACTTCATGAGGGACTAAATATACTGTGAGGCAGTAGTCAGAATGCCAAACTCCTTAAAAACTGTCTACAAGATGGTCATGGGTGAACACGACGTGTTATTGTTACAGCACGTACTTGAACAATGAAGACTTCCTTTCTTAAAAATGAGTTACGTCAGAATGTAATTCCATATTGTATTATTGAATGAAAAATGCAAAATATCTCAACCTACTGTTTTGTCCCCCCCCCCCCCCCCCAAGATTTGCAATGATTCTAAGTGCAAATATGGCTGAACTAAGATGTTTTAGGAGTTCCAATTGTGATTTTTCATGTTTAAATTCTCATCGATATGAACACCAAAGGATATTGAAGTTTCCGCTCTATGTATTATGGCCTCACCGTATGATACTCTTATCATTGGTGTAGAACCCCTAGATGAGCGGAACTGAATATGTTGTATCTTTTTTAAAATTGAGGGTGAGACCGTTCGCAGAAAACAAGGCAATGATACTTTCGAGGACGTCGTTTATGATTTCTTCTGTTGCTGTATGTATGACTGGAGTGCATCACTGTCACCTGCAAAAAGAACTAATTGACAAACTAAAGCGGAACAAGGCAAAAATGAGCATCGGGACAGTAATACGAGAAGCGTTTAGTGAATTCGAAGGTAAAATTTTGCCAAACAATCTGACGAAAATTGCCGGCCGGTGTGGCCGAGCGGTTCTAGGTGCTTCAGTCCGGAACCGCGCTGCTGCTACGGTCGCAGGTTCGAATCCAGCCTCGGGCATGGATGTGTGTGATGTCCTTAGGTTTAAGTATTTTCAAGTATAGGGGACTGATGAGCTCAGATGTTAAGTACCATAGTGCTTAGAGCCATTTTTCTGACCAAAATTCCTAAGAACTTTTGGTCTAACATTGAGTCAGTAAACGTATCAAAATCATTCTCCCAAACTTTTTCATTGAGGAAGATCCTGCGAGAAAGGTTCATCTGATTTCAAAAGAATATACTTACTACATGTATGAAGACAGAAACCTTTACGTTGGTGTCAGTTGTCAAGTTCCATCTGTTTGACCACAGGAGATCGCTCGCTCTCTCATTCATTACCCAATGTGCGTCGAGTGGAGATGGCGACAAGACAGCACCAAAAAGCACACTGCCTAGTGCATTTTTTGAACAGGTGAAATTCAGTGCAATCGTGCAGCGTGATTTTCGTCGCGAGTACGGCACTGCTCCCACTACAGCTCAAAGCAATCGACACCTCATTGGTTGTTTCCATAAGAGGAAATTTGGAGGTCACCCCCGTGTGCTCGTTCAAGGCGTAGAGTATATTCAACGGAGTTCTGCACGTAGTTTTGATTCAACGGAGTTCTGCACGTAGCTTTGGAGTCCACTTGTGCTAGCCGAGATTTATCCATTGCTCAAGTGTCTGGCGTGTTTTGCTGCGACGTTTCCACACGGTACAGTCAGATTAATGTGACAGCCGCCTGTGTTCAATGTCAACGTGCAGTAACCACCCACAGACGGTAGGTGGCAGTGTTTGGGACAAACCATCCCGGGGGGACACGGGAAACAGTGCAGTCGTAACGTCGTCGACAACCGCCGATTTTTCGGCAGGAGCACACCCTGCTTACCTTGGAAATGGCAAGGTGTGCTCCTGTCGAAATATCGGCGGTTGACGACAGCGTCTCACGGCTGTATTCCCGTGGGTTATTTGAACATTGTATACGCTGGACGGAACTGTCTCAACTGCAGTGATTGTTGTACGAGGCGTGTTTTTTTTAAGTAAGTAACGTTTTGAAATTAAAAAAAGACGTGCTAAGATATCTCAATAATTTTATTTTTACATGAAAGCCTGTACCTTAATCTACGTACTGACGCCATTACAGTCTGATTCTTCCTTGTTTACATTGTGTACTAAGTGTTTAAGATGCCTTCGATAATCGTGAGTCCCACCGACTGTGAAGTACAGGTTGTTATAAGATTTCTTAGTGCTAAAGACCTAAAACCGATCGATATTCATCGTAAGATCTGTGCAGTTTACGGAGAAAATATGAAGAGTGATGGAATGGTAAGAAAGTGGGTGAGAGCATTTAAAGATGGCCGCACAAATGTGCATGATGAACAACGTAGTGGGTGTCCTTCGGTCGTTAATGTAAGTTTGGTGCAGGAAGTGGACAATAAGGTGAGAGAAAACAGACACTTTACGATTTCCTCCTTGCGAGATGACTTTCCTAATGCTTCTCGTAGTGTTTTGTATGGCATTGTGACCGAGAATTTCAATTACCGAAAATTGTGCGCACGTTGTGTACCGAAAATGTTGACGGATGTGCACAAAACCAAACGTTTAGACAGTGCATTGACTTTCCTTGAGCGGTACCACAACGACGGTGATGATTTCTTGAGCCAAGTTGTTACCGGCGATGAAACATGGGTGGCCTACATCACACCAGAATCAAAGCAACAGTCCATGGAAATTGAGCAAGGGCATCGTTTTGCTGCAAGACAATGCCCGTCCCCATGTGGCGAATCAGACCAAAGATCTCATCACATCTTTTCGATGGGAAACTCTAGATCATCCTCTCTCCCCGATCTTGCGCCCAGTGAGTACCATCTGTTCCTGCACTTGAAGAAACACGTGGGCGGTCAGCGTCTTCAAGACGATGCCGAAGGCAAAACAGTGATGATGCAGTGGTCAACAAGTCAGGCGGCAGACTTCTATGAGGATGGTATTCAAAAACTGGTACAACGTTATGACAAGTGCCTCATTATTGACGGAAATTATGTAGAAAAGTAGATTAAGATACAGGCTTTCATGTAAAAACAAAATTATTGAGATATCTCAGCACGTTCTTTTTTTAATTTCAAAACGGTACTTCCTTAAAAAACACGCCTCGTCATACGGTAATTGAGCGATGTACCTTGCATTCAGAAGGGAATGACATTGGATTTCGGGGAAAGGGTGGCACCATTTCAAAAACGGCTGTTTTTGTAAACTGTTCGCGAGCCGCCGCGGTTAGAGCATACCGTGGCTGGTGGCAAGACGGAGCTGTCCAAAACCGGCAACGAAGCAACTGTGCGACACCACGGCGATAGGTGACATAGGTGAACGAAAGTTGCAGATACGAATACAGGCGACTGTTTACCAACTGACTGCCCAGATGAACCAAACGGATACGAACAGTGTCTTCCCAAAAGACCGTTCAGCGAACATAGCTGCGCATGGGCCTCCGCAGCAAGCGCCTGGTTCATGCAACCTTGCTGACTGCTGTTGATCGCCGACTAAGACTGGAAATTGCACACTTTTACCGCAACTAGATGTCTACTCAGTCAGTGGCGACTGGCGACCTTTTCATATGAGTCACGTTTAATGCTACACCGGGCAGCGGACCGCTGACGTGTAGGTCGAGGAAGCAAAGGGTGTACGCCGGTGGAGGGAATGGGGAATATTTCCGTGGTGTTCCCTGGGTGATCTCGTCATTCTGGAAGGCACAATGGATCAACAAAAATATGCACCTATCCTTGGCTACCATCCAGTTTGTTTTTCCTCGGTGATGGTATCTACCAGCAGGACAACGCAAAATGTCACACAGCTCGCAGTGCACGTGCGTGGTTCGAAGAGCACCAGGACGAGTTTACCTTACTTTCCTGGCCACCAAACTCCTCGGATTTAAACCCAATCGAGAATATGTGGGACCATCCCGATCGGGGTGTTTGCGCCTTGGCTGACATGGCTCCACATCCATGTCAGCAACTTCCAGAACCTCATTCACTCTCTTGCTGTACGTCTCGTAGCGGTCCGCGCTGCAGAAGTTGCTTATTCGGACTTTTCACAGGTGGTCCCATTGCTGTGACTGGACAGTGTAATTTTAGCCCCTCACTATGGTTGTATACAAGAACGTGTAGAGACCATTCTAGGCGGGGTGAAGGAAGATAACAATTTGTTACACGTTTAGTGTTCAATGATGAGGCTGCGTCCCATTTAAATGGAAAATTGAATGGTCACTACGCAACAATATGGGAAACAGTAGAGTGGAGCACAAGGCTCCAAAGCTTCCCGGGGAAAGATGTACGACCTGTTCATTTTTGGGAAGAAGACTGTTACAATAAACACGTATCGGTGTCTGTTGGGAAGCCGGACTTTTCCACAATTGCGAGAACATGCCGAAAATTGTTTTTGGACCATAACGGAACGCCACCTCACTGTCGCAAGCATGTATGAGCATTTCTTAACAATGAGCTGCCTGAACGGTGGAACGGTCGTAAGAGGCTTACGGATCTCGCACTGCACCATGGGCCTCCAAGGTTGCCTGTGAAGTTCTCTAAGAGATTATACGAAAGTAGTTAGCCATTCTCTAGCAGGTAGGTTGTTAGAGTAACAAGGCTTTTCAGGTGATACGAAAAAAGGCGCTGGCTATTCCAATTTTCAAGATGGATCGTTGGACAATTGCGCATAACTCTTAGGCTGTATCACTTACGTCATTTTGTAATAGAAATATGGAGCACGATTCATGTTCGCTTTTTATTGCCATCTTGCGGAATGAAAGTCTCCTCCGCTGTAATCAGTATGTTATCTGCAAACAGCATTCCGTCAGATCAGCCTTGCTTTATTCGTTCATGGGATCTAGAAAATCAGTAGACAATGGCTTTATGGATGGATTCACGAGTTACTAGTAGATGAAACTGACACTCAGCACATTTTTGTTAACAGTATGCCGGGTAAGTGATTTCGGCTGTGCGCTGAGGTAGTGGTACTACTATTAACAACATATACGACATAAGTATTCTAGCGGGTATGGTCAGGAAACACATGTTCGCAGATGATGTTACACATAGCACAGTCGTAACACTAGAAGACTGTAGCGAAATGCTGCAAGTGATGCATGGAATCCACGCTTTGTGCGGGGACTGGCAGTTGGCTGTCAACATACAAAAACGTAACGCAACGCATTGCGCACAAACAAGTGGAAAGACAAATTACTGTTGAATTCCACCACTGGGGATAAATAGCTGGGAACAGTGGTAGCCGTAAAACATCTGCGAGTAACAGTCCGGAGCAACCTAAAGTTGAACGAGCAGATAAAACTACTTGTAGGAGAAGTAGTTGCAACACTCAGAGTAGCTACAGTAGTGGATATATAATTCATCCACGAAAGAAGTGGCTTATTCAGCGGATTCTTCAGTATTGCTCGATAGTCTGGGACCCTTACCACATTCGATTAATGGATGAGATAGAGATTTGAATAAAATCGGCGAGTTTAGCCACGTGTTCCTGTACCAAGCATGAGAGTGTACGGAGACGTACATCAAACGCTAAAGAGTGGTGTTTTGCTTTGTGCAGAGGTTTACTGTTGTAATCCCGAGAGCGTACGTTCCAAGAGGAATCTGAAACTAATTTACATTCCCCCGCACCAAGTACATATCGTCCGATAACCATCGTGGGAAAATCAAGAGGTCACACGCTGGCTTTCATCCCCGAGCGTAATAGAACGAGATGGAGTCGCTAGGGTTAACTGTATGCTGACACAAGACAGTAAACTACACAAATTTATTGAAAGTTATGACCACTTCTTAACCCTGCGCCTCTTTTTGTTCCTTTATTGCTCGCGTGGTTTATTGTTAATATCATCCTCCTGATTTGCAGCTTAGGGCCTAAATTATGTAGTTGCGGCCGTTTATGGTTTTTGTGCACACACAGTGAGTTGAGTTTATGAAAAGAGCTTCCAGTAATTAAACATAATAAAAAGCAATAAACATGTGTGCCATAGCAGGCAAGTCTGCAAACTTCAGTGATATGATAGATGAATGGCCAAGGCTGAGTAACATAGTTTCTTCAAATATAAGCAAAACTGGAGAAGTGGTGTATGCAGTACACCAACTCGAGTGTTTAAGAATTAATAATGCATACAACGAAATAACTTATCATTGTGTAATCAATCACAATTGTAATTTCGTGCAACAATTCAATGTATGGAAGACACCAGCTTCAATCCAAAATGAAGAAAAATTCGTGAAGGTGAGGAAAGATTTGATGCTGTCTTCTGTTTTCACTTTATTCTTAATGGAACAGAATGCGCTTCGAAGTTTATGCGTCATCGCCATGCTACATACAACCCATACTATACCGTTTGAAGTTCGCTTGCATTAGTTGCTGCATCTATTATCTGTGCAGAAACAGAATCATTATTCATTCTTATGCCCAGAAACTCATACAGACACACACTTGGTATATTTTGGTACAGTTGTCAAAGATTTTGCACTCTTCATGCGCGACACCAAGTGAATTTTTTTTTCCTCACGAAGGGGAAGACTCAGATTATGATGGAGAAATCTCAGACGAAATAAAAAAAAAATGGCCGAGCGTGGGTAGGACTAGCGCACTGAGGGTTAGTTCATCCATCGAGGGAATCGAAAATCTCAACGATTTTTGCTTGTTGTCGATATCGATACTGGCAATATATGGTCCCGAGATTCCAAGATATATCAAGATATCCAAAATCTCTACATTTGTACCCCTGAATAGCGCGGACATACAAAAAGAAGCGAGGAGAGTATATCAGTTTATGTATTGAGAAAGAGAAGATTTAATAAAACATTTTTATTTACTTATTAAAACATGACTACAACTTACGTTTTGTGTTGCTGCAATAACGTTCGTCTATTATGCTTTTGACGGATGATGAATGTAGTGTATGTTCAAATGGCAAAATTATTTTTATGCTATATAATTACAGTCTAGCGGGTTTCAGATTTTTATTTTACTTGTACTGTGAAACATTGCTTCTTGCCGAATTTCATGATTTTAGGTAAACGGGAAGCACCCGATAGGTTTTGATAAGTGTGTTTTCGAGTATCAAAATATGTGACATAAATGGCCGTATGTTTTGACTGAAATGAGTTAGAACCCTAACATTTTTACACCTGCAAGGAACCATAGACTTTAATATGTGCCGTAAATTTGAATTTGATACGTTTACCCGTTTCTCAGAAAACGGGTTCTCAAGTCAGACAGACGGGACATCAGTGCAACCCTGTAAAGATTCCCTTTTTACAGACTGAGGCCCGGAACCCTAAAATAGTTGTGCATGATTCACACATCACCTTATAAGCTCCCTTCTCCTTGGAGATTATATTGGTTAATTAATGATTATTATGTTACAATCCTCTTGTTGTAGTTGACCGTGTATGTCGAGACTTCGTTCATTATTAAATGCAATGGTGTGGTACTAACTGATGGAGACGCATTAAGAACTGATAAAATTTAATTTATTTCCTTTATCACACTGCACAAACATAAACACACTATTATTCCAACTGTGTGCCACTGCTATTAAACATAGAGATAAATCCTTCGCTACGCAACCGCCTTTGGCTCACGCAGCCTACACCTTCCAAAGCCTCTCAACAATTGCCTCTGCTTGCGACTCTCTGCGCCACTGGGCATTGTCGCCCTCCAAAGAACAACCACTTACAGATACTACACACCAGTACCCTCACAAACTGAGAATGTAACCCAGCCTCTGAAACACGGTGTGATCGATTAAGAGAATGGAAAACGGAAATGAGTGAAATTTAGTCTTTTCTCTCTCACCACCAGCTAAAATCAACAGTTACGGATATGACCAAAAGAGAACATGCTATGTAGCGCCCCATCGTTTGGTCCTGTTGACCTAAGCGAGGTTCCGAAGTACTGTATGGCCTTTTACTGTATGGCTTTTCATCATCCAGTACGGAGACAGACGAAAGTCGAGAGAAAGAAAGAGAAAGTCTGCTGTCTAGGAAATAACAACACCCTTATCGTTTGCTGGTGGGATCGTTTGCTGGTGGGAAACCCTGTTTTGGTGGAAGTTTTCAGATTTCTACCGTTTCGCTTCTAGCGAGCCGAAAGGCAAAAACAACGTGCCGGTGCCGGTTGCTCAGGTAGAAGGCGACGGCGAGCCGGACTCACCGTTCGCGGTGCGGTGTTCTTGCAGGGCTGCTGGCGGACTGCGTGCGGCGCGCTGTGCCGTGCTGGAGCGTCGGCGGCGGTCTGTCTGGGCGGGCGCGCGCCTGCTTCTGGTAGCGCGGCTTCGACTTTCCCGCCTCCTGCTGAAGCTAGGGCAAGGTCGTGTGCCTCCCCACTACCTCACTACAACCAAAACTACGCTCTTTCCCACTGCCTCGCCTCGCGCATCCGCTTACCTCCCCAACGCGAATCCTTAACAGCTTATCCAAGTTCTCTTCCTCCTACAACAACATCTACGTCTATACTTCACAAACCACCTCACGGCGTGTGGGAGAGGGTACTTTGGGTATCAGTCACACCACCCCTTCCTCCCCCCCCCCCCCCCCCCCCCCCGCCGTTATTGTTCCAGTTGCGACTGGACCTGGGAGAAAACAACTGTTGATAAGTCTCCGTCACAGCTCGAATCTTCCTAATTTTTAACTTCATGCTCTTTTCGCGACATATACATAGGAGGAACTACACTACTGGCCATTAAAATTCTTACACCAAGAAGAAATGCAGATGATAAACGGGTATTCATTGGACAAATATATTATACTAGAACTGACATGTGATTACATTTTCACGTAATTTGGGTGCATAGATCCTGAGAAATCAATACCAACAACAACCACCTCTGGCCTTAATAACGGCCTTGATACGCCTGGGCATTGAGTCAAACGGAGCTTGGATGGCGTGTACAGGTACAGCTGCCTATGCAGCTTCAACACAATACCACATCTCATCAGGAGTAGTGACTGGCGTTTTGTGACGAGCCATTGACCAGACGTATTCAATTGGTGAGAGATCTGGAGAATGTGCTCGCCAGGGCAGCAGTCGAACATTTTCTGTATGCCGAAAGGCCCGAACAGGACCTGCATCATGCGGTCGTGCATTATCCTGCTGAAATGTAGGGTTTCGCAGGGATCCAATGAAGGGAAAAGCCACGGGTCGTATCACATCTGAAATGTAACGTCCACTGTTCAAAGTGCCGTCAATGCGAAAAAGAGGTGACCGAGACATGTAACCAATGGCACCCCATACCATCACGCCGGGTGATACGCCAGTATGGCGATGACGAATACAAGCTTCCAATGTGCGTTCACAGCTATGTCGCCAAACACGGATGCGACCATTATAATGCTGTAAACAGAAACTCGATTCATCCGAAAAAATGACGTTTTTACATTCGTGCACCCAGGTTCGTCGTTGAGTACACCATCGCAGGCGCTCCTCTCTGTGATGCAGCGTCAAGGGTAACCGCAGCCATGATCTCCGAGCTGATAGTCCATGCTGCTGCAAACGTCGTCGAACTGTTCGTGCAGATGCTTGTTGTCTTGCAAACGTCTCCATCTGTTGACTCAGGGATCGAGACGTGGCTGCACAATCCGTTACAGCCATGCGGATAAGATGCCTGACGTCTCGACTGCTAGTGGTACGAGGCCGTTGGGATCCAGCACAGCGTTCCATATTACCCTCCTGAACCCACCGATTCCATATTCTGCTAACAGTCATTAGATCTCGACCAACGCGAGCAGTAATGTCGCGATACGATAAACCGCAATCGTGATAGGCTACAATCCGACCTTTATCAAAGTCGGAAACGTGATGGTACGTATTTCTCCTCCTTACACGAGGCATCACAACAACGTTTCACCAGGCAACGCCAGTCAACTGCTGTTTGTGTATGAGAAATCGGTTGGAAACTTTCCTCATGTCAGCACGTTGTAGGTGTCGCCACCGGCGCCAACCTTGTGTGAATGCTCTGAAAAGCTTCTCATTTGCATATCACAGCCTATTCTTCCTGTCGGTTAAATTTCGCGTCTGTAGCACGTCATCTTTGTGGTGTAGCAATTTTAATGGCCAGTAGTGTATAAGAGAACGAGCTGGTCGACCTAAAATTGAAATGTGTAAATGACCGTGTAATCAAGCGGTGACTGAATCTCATTATAAACAGAATGAACTTAAGTGTGTTAATCAAGAGTGATTAATTGCACGTGTGGAATTCTGAGGTAAAAAGAATGAAATTAAATATACTGTCCAACTTAAAACCAATTAAATCGAACTCGTGTACTCGCTCTGTACCTTTACTCAAGCATGCAACAAATAGGATCAATAAAATTAAGTAAATATTCTCTGACATGAAATATAATTCCCACAACTACCAATGTTGTGGAATGACAGATATGCATGCACCTAGAAGTGCAATCTGTCACTCGAAATACACTGACACGCCCAAACGATGCAACTTCCGTAAGTTTGTAAGCAAACGTGTGCCAAAGACGTTTCCACCATCTGCCCGATTTGAAAACAGCGCCTGCTGCGGTTTTTGACCAATCAGTACAAAGCACATTTCTCATGTGTTCGCGCACACGCCATATAATGGTGGTTTTTAATCTAGCCAGTTCTGAATTTAAAATATTTATTATGCGAGAAATCAGGACTTGCAAGGAACAATGCATATGAACTGAGTGAATGGCGCAACTACTCAACCACGATATTACAACACTTCGCCGTTATCGGAAACACGCTGTGGCGTTACAGTAGACGTGTATAGTCCTGTTTTAGCAAAACGCGTCGCACTGTCAATGCTTTGAAGTCAGTTGTGCCTTTGCTGTCAGCCCCGATTTTCCTCTAACTCACAATAAACTGACCGAACCGTCCTCACTCCAGGTGCAATAACACTGTAGTCAGCTGTGACTACTGTTTAACAAATTAACAGAAAAAGTGTAGGGAGGGATGCGGAACAAGCACTACATTTATATGTAGCGCGCTGAGGCAAGTCGCGGCAATACTGCTAATGTCAGACAATATTAGAGCTGTAACAATATTTTATTTTAAAGAGAAAACACGTAATACACGACTTTCGCAATTGAGAGCGTGCTACTGTTTAGCAGGCAATTTCAAAATCTCTGCTTTGGCTGCATCTCACCTTACTGCGGGATTCCGGAATGGTGTGGCAACGATGGCACACTATGCTGGTATTAGACGATTCTGCGTTGAAAATGTCTTCAGGTCCGTTTAATATCTGCTTCAGGTAACGATACGACTCGTGTATTATCGAAGCCTATCGTCTGAAGCTTGATGTCACAAGACAGCAATTCCAGAGTGCAATTTCAAACATGCGTCACTGACGGATTTGCGGAGAGTATTGGTATACCAGCGGAAAAATGTGAATATGTTCCTCCTTTTTCTCCCGCCGTTTTAAAATGTATCCCACTATCTCCTCTCTCACTTACACTGTCTCCTTTCGTGTTTCTTTCTCATTGCCACTGTCTCCACCACACCCTGGCAGCTCAAAAACTTTCGGGGGTCCAAGTTATTTTACTCCCTACCCACGTGTGTAAAATTTCGGTCCAAAATGTTCCCTCCCCGTCGCATATGTGTTAAAGTTCGCCATTCTTTGAGGGTCCAGATTCCCCAGGTCTATGTATGGTATGCACTCATCTGTGTTTTTCATTTCCACAGCCTCCTCTCTCTTCTGTGCCTACTGCTTCCATCTCTATCCATCTCTCTTACTGCCACTGCCTCTCACTGACCATCAATATCTCCTCTCTCTTTGGCTCTCACTACTATTGTCTTGGAGGCAGCTGGTTCCCCACCTTTCTGTCAGTCTTCCATAGAGCAATATATTCGCCTTTTTTGTGCTTCGACAGGAGCATTTTTCCGCTGATTCCCTTCTTTTCCCTGCTACAGCATGGTGTGCTGCTTATATAAAACGAATTCTATAGGTCAGTAAAGTTTTGACAGTTGATATATATATTTCGACACTTTTGTTCATTTTGACACATATAAACAACAAATGAGAACGCATAATGTAAGATTAACACAAAATTGTTTGCTTTACTTTTTTGTGGACACTTTGCTTATCGATTGTAATTAATAGGAAACGCCCGGTTTATGATAGGTACTTAAAAGAGTAAAATGTTGCTACATGTATTTCATTGAATTCGCAGTCTTTCCAGTTCTACATAAGTATTGGCAGCCATTTTAAATTCTTTTCGGACATGTTAAGACCCTTTTAGTCCATTTTTTGTCACTGTGCAGTACCACTTGGGCGTATTTGCATAGGCGTGAAGTGCCCTTTATAGAGACACAGCGAGACATAGAGCATTATACGGACACAGCGAGCCATAAAGTTTTATTGGTGAAAAGATACTGAGTAAAAACACATTTTGGTTATCTCAGAACCCTTACGATGACTCTAGAACCCTTGGTATGTGTTTATTATGTCAGTTAAAACAACATTTACGACTCAAATCGCATGCATGTCCAAAGGAACACTGTACCGTCATTCGGAATAACAAAGGCACTGCAATATATATATATATATATACTTACTTATCGCGAATGGACCCAGAAGGATCACGCAAAGCTTTCTGACGTCGTTTCTTCCATACTTCTTTCATTCATTCTCCATGTTTTCTTTTTCTTTCTTCTGTCCATTTTGTTCCTGGTCTCTTTAGTGCTTCCTTCTCCGACAATACAATCCACTTTTCCACCTTATTTCTAAAAGTTTTTCTATCTTTGACATCTTTAAGTTCAATATTTGCTTTTTGTAAATCTAATTTTACTTGGCTAATCCATGGTGTTGTTGTTTTGACTTTTTCTATGTAAGTGAGAATTCTGTTGGTGAGTCGTGTGGGGGGAAGTCTAGTGACATGTCCATAAAATTTTAATCTTCGCCTTCTTATGTCTGCTGCCAGGTTT
Organism: Schistocerca piceifrons; assembly: GCF_021461385.2. NCBI lineage: Eukaryota > Metazoa > Arthropoda > Insecta > Orthoptera > Acrididae > Schistocerca > Schistocerca piceifrons. The sequence continues at coordinate 583,937,593 of NC_060140.1, read as the reverse complement.
GATATAGTTTCTGTGGTTCTTCTTGATTGTATCCAGTATCCTTCTTCTGTTAATTTTGGACCTAAAATCTTTCTCATAATTTTGCGTTCTTCTTTTAGTATTTTTTCTAAATCACATTTTGTGTGGAGTGTGAGCGTTTCACTAGCATATAGTGCTGCTGGCTTAATTACTGCGCAGTAGTGTCTGATTTTTGTGTTCGAGGAGATGCATTTTTTATTGTATATTTCATGTGTCATACCATATGCTCTCTTCATTTTCTGTTGTCTGATCTTCTGTGCAACTTTCTCTCCTCCGGTTGGCTCCAAAATTTCACCTAGGTATTTAAAATGTTTTACTCTATTTATTTTTCCATATTTTGTGTTCAAACTGTGTATATGGAATTTCGTACAGAAAAATTCTGTCTTTTGAAACGAAATTTGTAAACCTACTTTATCCGCGCATTCCTTAAGGATCTCTATTTGTTTGGTGGCGATTTCTTCATCATCTGCAAGTATGGCCAAGTCGTCCGCGAATGCTAAACAAGATATCTCCACGTTGTCTTTGGTTCTACCAAGATGGATTGGTTTCCAGTAGGATTGATTTTTTAATTCTTTTTCCCATTCCTTAATGACTTTATCCAGGACTATATTAAACAGAAGTGGAGATAGCCCGTCACCTTGACGTACTCCAGTTTTTATGAGAAAAGGTTCAGAGATTTCTCCCCTGAATTTAACTCTAGATACAGTGTCTGTCAGTGATTCTTTGATAAGCCTTAGTGTTTTGGAGTCAAGTCCAAGTTCCTCTAAAATGTTAAACAAAGATTGCCGGTCAATTGAGTCATAGGCTTTCTTAAAATCTACAAATGTACAAATTATGGGGGCATTTCTAATTGCTTTGTGTTTTAAAATTGTTTTTAAATTAAATATTTGTTCTATGCATGAGCGACCGGGGCGGAAGCCTGCTTGATAATCACCAATTTGGCGTTCCAGCTGCTCTTGTGTTCTTTTCAGCAGGCATGTTGAGAGAATTTTGTAGGTAACTTGTAAAAGTGAGATTCCCCTGTAGTTATTGACATTTGTTCTGTCTCCTTTTTTATGTAACGGGTGAATAAGGGCACATTTCCAATCCTCTGGTAATTTTTCTGTTTCCCATATTTTTGTTATTATTTTTGTGAGCTCTTGCAACGTCTTTGGTCCTAGGTTTTTTAATAGCTCTGCAACAATGCCATCTTCGCCAGATGTTCTATTATTTTTTAAGTTTTTAATGTGACATTTGATTTCTTCCTGTGTTGGTGGTAATGAATCCGGTTGAGCGTTGGCACTGATTTCTTTGGGAAACCTTAAACTAGGTTCTGGGCAATTTAGTAGGTTACAAAAATATTGAGCCAATACTTGACAGTTTTCCTGGTTTGTTAGGGCTAATTTACCATCTGGTTTTCTGAAACATAAATTTTGAGGGATATATCCTCGTTTTTTATCTGCGAAAGTTCTGTAGAAGTCTCTTGTATTATAGTTTTGGAAATTTTCTTCTATGGCATCCACTTGTGCCTTTGTGTACTTCCTTTTTGCTTGCCTAATAGATTTTGAAACCTGTTTTCTAACCTCGTTAAATAAATGTAGACTTTCTTGTGATTTTTTACTGTTATATTCTTGAAATGCCTTTTTTCTCCTTTCCAATGCATTTTCACAGTCTGAATCCCACCAAGGGTGTTTGAATATCTTTTTCGAGGGAATAGTTTCCTTAGCTATTCGCGTGATTTTAGAATGAAATTCTTCCCATGTGTTTGCCTTTTCCTTCTCCCATTCTTCTTTTACTTTAGATTCTTTAATCTTCTTGGTGTCATATTTCTGTATTTCTGTTTTCTTCTGATGACTTCTTCGTGCTGTAAACTTGATTTTAATTCTAGTTAGGCAATGGTCTGAATCAATGTTTGCTCCTCTGCGTACTTGGACGTCGTAAATTTCTTTTTGTACTGGGTATGAAATCGCCACATGATCTATTTGAAACTCGCCAATTTGTTGTATAGGAGACCTCCAAGTCTTTTGTTTTCTTGGACATTTTCTGAGAGATGTTGACATTATCTTCAGGTTATTCTGCTTACATAGTATATATATATATATATATATATATATATATATATATATATATACAAAAATTTTCAAGGTTCTCCGAGAACATCACCTTCTGAACACATAGTAAAAATATCGACTTGTCATGAATAGAAATTATAGAAGTGGCCATCACCACAATTGGTTCTTTTCCTACCCAAAAATCAATGATTTTCGTGTGTATCTCGATGACGGTAACAGATTTTTGAAAATGGGAAAACAGCGTTACTAGATGAATGTCTAAAAGCTGTATAGTTAAAATTTGAGCCATTTGCTATGGTCAGTTATTTATATAATTGTGATCCACGGTGTAAGAAGGCTAAAAACAGGTTTTTGCGGTTCTATGCATAATTACGGTAATTTTGAACCTTTGGATATCGGTAACGAGTAACGATATGAAAGAAAATCAAAGAGAATATCGTCTTCAGCAGATATAGTAAAAATTTCGACGATTTTCCATGAACAGAACTTATAAAAGTGGCTATATCCACAACTGGTACTTTTCAAACCCAAAAAATCATGGTTTTGACCCTGTGCTGCAAGATAGCTACAGTATGCCCGTTCTTCCTACTCCGTGGCACATGCAAAACAGTTTCAGTTCAGTGAGTAACACGCCACAGTTCAAAGATTATTCACATCACAGCCCAGTCCTCGAAATTTCAAACCTGGTGTCTCACAAACGCAATTTTTCATCAGCGGCCCACCTATTTGCGCCCATTGCATCTTCGGAAACGGTTTATCCAGGGATACAAGTACAGTACACAGTACGCAATTTACTCAATAGTAATCACTTTCATTCTGTCGTTCGACACTGATACGGTACCCATATTAATCAAATTTTTATCCGTGTCTTCACCCACGAAAACCAACCCACCAGTCATGCCTTCACACCGACTAAATCAACACCTCTCGTCACTGAACCTACTACATGATCGTTCAGATTCGATAATCGAAACACACACTCTCTTATACCAAAGATACATTGAAACGCTTGTGTTCGGACAGATGTAATTGTAATACACACAACAAAAAAAGATTTGCATCAACCCGTTTCCAAGAACTCCTGAAGATAGACGTTGACTGTGGATATTGTATCACAGACACAGTCCCTTTGACTGTTCAGAGATGTCACTAAATACGCCCAAAGATGTAAACAACCATGCATGAGCAGCGCCTATTAGACGGAGGGGCTCCGACAGCCGATCAGTTCCAGTCATTCCGCCAGGAAGCAGGTACACGGTTCGTGTTGTCTGTAGTTCAACCATGCCTAGATGGTCAACACCGCGATTCGATCGCGTCCGCATTGTTACTTTGTGCCAGGAAGGGCTCTCAACAAGGGAAGTGTCCAGGAGTCTCGGAGTGAATCACAGCGATGTTGTTCGGACATGGAGGTGATACAGAGAGACAGGAACTGTCAATGACATGCCTCGCTCAGGCCGCCCAAGGGCTACTACTGCAGTGGATGACCGCTACCTACAGACTATTGCTTGGAGGAACCACCATGTTGAATAATGCTTTTCGTGCAGCCACAGGACGTCGTGTTACGACTCAAACTGTGCTCAATAGGCTGCATGATGCCCAGCTTCACTCCCGACATTTTGGCGAGGTCGATCTTTGCAACCACGACACCACGCAGCGCGGTACAGATGGGCCCAACAACATGCCGAATGGACTGCTTAGGATTGGCATCACGCTCTCTTCAACCAGACAATCGTCGGAGACGTGTTTGCAGGCTGAACGCCTTAGACACATTTGTCCAGCGAGTGCAGCAAGGTAGAGGTTCCCTGCTGTTTTGGGGTGGCATTATGTGGGGCCGACGTACGCCGCTGGTGGTCATGGAAGGTGCTGTAATGGCTGTACGATACGTGAATTCCATCCTCCGACCGATAGTGCAACCATATTGGCAGCATATTGGCGAGGCATTCGTCTTCATGTACGACAATTCGCGCCCCCATCGAGCAGACCATGTCAATGACTTCCTTCAGGATAACGACATCGCTCGACTAGAGTGACCAGCATGTTCTCCACACATGAACCCTACAGAACATTCCTATGATAGATTGAAAAGGGCTGTTTATGGACGGCATGACCCACCAACCACTCTGAGGAATCTACGCCGAATCGCCGTTGAGGAGTGAGACAATCTGGACCAACAGTGCCTTGATGAACTTGTGGAGTGGCCACGTGGTTTGAAGCGTCATGTCAAGGACTGTGCGGCCCTTCCCACCGGAGGTTCGAATCCTCCCTCGGGCATGGGGGTGTGTGTTGTTCTTAGCGTAATTTAGTTTAAGTGGTGTGTAAGTCTAAGGACCGATGACCTAGGCAGTTTGGTCCCTTAGGAGTTTACACACATTTTTGAACTTGTGAATAGTATGCCACGTCGAATACAGGCACACATCAGTGCTAGAGGACGTGCTACTGGGCATTAGAGGTACCGGTGTGTACAACAGTCTGGACCACCGCCTGTGAAGGTCTTGCTGTATTGTGGTACAAAATGCAATGTGTGGTTTTCATGAGCAATGAAAAGGGCGGAAATGATGCTTATGTGGATAACCATTCCAGTTTTCTGTACAGGTTCCGGAACTCTCGGAAGCGAGGTGATGCAAAACTTTATTTGATGTATGTATTTAAATGTATTTGCGAGGGTCACTCCAAGAGAAATGCACACTGTTTTTTAATCCATCTTTTATTCTACATGTTTGAAAGTTTTACAGTGTGTAGATACATCCTTTAGGAACAATATTTTCATTTCTCTACATGATTTCCATCCCTCTCAACTGCCTTACGCCATCTTGGAACCAACGCCTGTAAACCCGTACGGTAAAATTCTGGACCAACCTGTTGGAGCCACTGTTTGGCAGTGTGCACAAGGGAGTCACCATTCAAACCTTGTTCCACGAAGAGAATCTTCCAGTTTCCCAAACAGATGATAGTTACATGGAGCCAGGTCAGGACTGTAAGGCAGGTGTTTCAGTGTTGTCCATCCAAGTTTTGTGATCGCTTCCATCGTTTTTTGACTGACATGTCGCCGTGCATTGTCCTGCAACAGCAAAACATCCTGCTTTTGCCGATGTAGTCGAACACGACTCAGCCGAGATTGAAGTTTCTTCAGTGTCGTCACATATGCATTAGAATTTATGGTGGTTCCACTTGGCATGATGTCCACAAGCAAGAGTCCTTCGGAATCGAAAAACACTGTAGCCATAACTTTTCCAGCAGCAGGTATCGTTTTGAATTTTTTTTTCTTGGGTGAATTTGCATGATGTCACTCCACTGATTGCCTCTTCGTCTCTGGTGAAAAATGATGGAGCCCTGTTTCATGACTTGTCACAATTTTTCCAAGAAATTCATATCCACCATTCTCGTACTGTTCCAGAAGTTCGATGCATACCGTTTTTCTTGTTTCTTTGTGAGCCACTGTCAACATCCTGGGAACCCACCTGGCACAAACCTTTTTTAACGCCAACACTTTCAGTATTCTGCAAATGCTTCCTTCCCCTATCCCAATGCAGCGTGACAATTCATTGACTGTGATGTGTCTGTCAGCAGTCAGCAATTCGTTAACTCTCAGCACATTGTCTGGAGTGTGTACAGTACGAGGCCTGCCGCTGCGAGGAGAGTCCTCAATATTGCAGTGCCCGCTTTCATCACGTAATCTGCTTGCCCACCGACTAACTGTACTGTGATCGACAGCAGCATCTCCACACAACTTTTTCGACCTCTTGTGGATGTTTCCCACTGTCTCATTTTCACAGCACAGGAATTCTATGACAGCACATTGCTTCTGACGAACGTCAAGTGTAGCAGCCATCTTGAAGACATGCTGAGACGGCGCCACTCACGGGAACGGGTTGAACAAAGTTTGAAAACAAGCGGGAAGGATGTATCTACACACTGTAAAACTTTCACACATCCAGAATGAAAATTGTATTTTTACAAAAATAATGTGCATTTCTTTTGGAGTGACCCTCGTAAATTTAATAAATGTGGTGAATACAACAAAACAATAAGAGGAGGAAAATATTCTGTGTGTGCTGTTCGGGTCCGCGTCGCACGTTTTTCGTGAGAACGTCAGCTCAAAATTATGCCAAGTACTGCGTATTAATGTTTAATTTAATTATCAATCTATTTAATACAATGGTTACACAAAGCAGTATAATGGTTACAGAATAGATAAAGCACAGAAAGGCGCTTTATGTCCGAATGGTCAGCCACGTAATCGCCTTGTGCAGTTTTTTCATTTCCCTTTCGATGCTGACTTAGCTCCCACATACGCTAGTTTCTGGACGTTTTGGACCTTTGGGATTCATTTTGACGAGAGTGGTACTCTGACTTGCGTTTTCCATCATTCCCAGCATATTTACTTATTATATGAGATGACATCTTTCATTATTTTGTAATTTTCAGTTTAATAACGATTTTCATTTACGAGGGCGCGCTGAAAAGTAATGCCTTCAATTTTTTTAGTCAAAACTCTCAAAAAGTTTTTTAAGTAAAAGAACTTATCTTTACATCTTTATTTTTCGTGACCACGTATTTATTTCTCAGCGTAGTCAGCCTGGCGACGAAGACATTTGTCCCAACGAGTGACCAGTTTGTCGATACAGTACTGTAGAATGTTTGTTGACGAGCCTTAGTTTCACCTCTGCTTACACCGCTTCATCACAGTCAAAATGAAGTCCTCGGAGGTGTTCTTCAAGTCCTATAAACAGATGAAAATCGGATAGGGCCAAGTCGGTACTGTAAGGAGAATGTTCGATGACAGTGAACCCAAGGCGTCGTACTGTTGCAGATGTCGCATATACAGTTGTCGATACCGTACACAACTTTCATTTTTCTATGGAATTCAATTGGAGGCATGTTTTCTCCTGCTAGAAACTCGATTACAGCACGCTCTTTCTCGCGCACCGACTGAGTAACGTTACACACCGCCGTGTTACAAGCTACAATTCGGAGACGTGTATAAAATGGTTACAGCTTGCGTCAGGGAAGCAAGAAATTCAACGAGTAATCTGCACTTCGTACAGGGCGTCCGGAAAGTCTTTCCCTGATTACATAAATTGATAACTCACGCTAGAAGTAAGATAAAAATATGAAACTGGTGTCTAATTGTTTACAAACTATCAAAGTTTTTTTCACACATCAGTAAACTTCCACATGAGCACCCTTGGTAGCACGTAGCACATCTAGGCGATATTCAATTTCCGTCCACACATTAGCCAACATCACTGGAGGGATCGATTCAAGGACTGTGGTTATCCGTTGCCGCAGTGTTTCAAGATCTGGTACACATGTTCGGTAGACCTCGTCCTTGACATTAACCCCATAAAAAGAAGTCTAATGGGGTTATGTCAGGAGAGCGTAGAGGCCAAACCGTTGGCCCATCACGACCAATCTATCGCCCAGGAAAGGTCATATCGAGATAGGCACGGACGTCCAAACCCCAATGAGGCGGTGCACCGTCTTGCTGAAACTAGACATCGGGGTGATACTGAAGCAGCTGAGGAACAGCATACAGTTGCAACATGTCCAGATACACTGCAGATATGATGGTAGCCTCAGCGAAGAAGAATGGCCTGATAATTCGATCGTACAATAGCGCGCACCAAACATTCACCTTTGGACTGCCTCTGGTGCACTCCATGACCTCGCCAGGGGGTTATGAACCCCAAAACGCACATTATGGCGATTCACTACTCTACTGACAAAAACTGTCGCTTCGTCGGAAAAGGCAATTCGTCTGAGATAACCATCATCGTCCTCAATACGTGATAGCATTTCGACCGCAAAGTCATATCGACGTGTACTGTCATTGGGCAACAAGGCCTGAACGATTTGCACGAAACAATAAACGTTTGTGTAAAATGTCATGGAGAGAGCTTTTTGGCATCTGTAAATCACGTGAGGCCCTGCGCACCGATTTCTTCGGACTTCGCAGAAAGGACTGCCGTACAGCTTCCACCCTGTCTGCTGAGGTTCTTGGTCGACCAGACCTCGGAAGATCAGCAACCGATCCTGTGTTCTTGAAATTCTCATACCAGGCTTTAATGCTCTTGACATCAGGTGGATTCCTTCCAAATGTTGTCTGAAGTGTCTCTGCACTGTGGTTGGTGATCGTGACTCATGTCATGGTACCACAGGACACACTATGCCTTCTCCTGATTGGTTAACATGGCTTCTTGGGCACTGCACCTCATCCACTACTTACGTACTGCGAACCTAAAACAGAAAAAAACTTTGATAGTTGTAAACAGTTCGACACAAGTTGCATATTTGTACCTTACTTCTAGCCTGAGTTATCAATTTATGTAATCAGGGAAAGTCTTTTCGGACACCCGTATAATGCCTCAATCGATTTGAAGAACAGAATTAAAAATCCAGAGGGGTTACTTTTCAGCAGGTCCTCGTATATTGCGGCGAATATTTTTATTGTGTCACTTCGGGTCCCAGTACTATTCCGCAGACTCTTAGGAATGACAGCAGAATCAGTGTCCTAACTAAACGCGTCTCCACGCTACACCAGTGTATATAACTTTACACACAGCTACACCTTAAACAATCAAGCGCATGCGCCGACATTGGTACCATGACGTCACAGGCAAAGCAAATACAGCGAGACAATCACGTACAGACATGATCTATCGGTGTGGGCCCAACCACCGTTTACGCATTATTTGTCTCGTGGTTATTAGCTATTCAAATCTGACGGTATTTTGTCACCCAAGATAGTTCACCCGATGAGCAAATAGGCGTATTCGCGTTAAAATAGTTCAAAAAAAGATCCTTAGAGGATCTTCTTGGAACGTACGCTCTCGGAATTTCAGTAGCAAACCACACCGTGACGCACAACGCCTGTCTAGCACCGTCTACCATTGTAGTTGGAGAAGCATCTTCGTGACGCTTTCGCTCATACAAAATAAGTACTTGATGAAACTCATCGCTCGTCTTTGGATCTTCTCTATGTCTGTATCAATGCTATCTCGAACCGACCTCACGCTGACAAGCAATATTAAATAATTGATCGAATGAGGGTACTGTAAGCTACGTAAGTGGGTGAACTACACTTCTAGACAATTCTTCCAATCGAACTCTTTGACATCTGCCTTCCGTTCGATTAGTTTTATGTGGTCGTTTCACTTCAAATTGCACCGTACTCAAACTTGCAGATACTTATTTGATGTTATTGCTTCCGGTAATTGTTCATCAATCGTTTATCATACAGCAATGGGCTTTTTCACCTGTTTGTGTCAAACACATTACATTTGTCTACTTTTATGGTCAATAGCCAGTTCTTGCACCAAGTGTATATCCTCTACAAGTCTTCCTGTGTTTTGCTACGTCTTTCTAGCTTTGCGACTTCAGTATTGAGCTAAGCTGCTCACGTCAAATATTTTCGGAACAGCTTAACAAATAGTATTCTGTTTTCGCCCAGATTAATTGTGGAAAAGTCCTAAAAGTCGTACACAAGAACCTTGTTTATCTGGCCCACATTAATTCGTATTTCCCGTTTATCCGGATTCATCTTATGTTTACTTTTTCTTTTTTTTTACGTGATAATGTGCGGTATACAACTGACACAGTATGGTGATTGTCACGTCAGCCTCGCAGATAGGATAGACGTCGCTGGTCGCACGCTTCCAGATACAGCTACTGTAATCAATGCGGGTCCGTTTCATAAAGAAGTTAAGAATATGTTGGTTGGTTGGTTGTTTTTGGGGAAGGAGACCAGACAGCGAGGTCATTGGTCTCATCGAATTAGGGAAGGACGGGGAAGGAAGTCGGCCGTGCCCTTTGAAAGGAACCATCCCGGCATTCGCCTGGAGCGATTTAGGGAAATCACGGAAAACCTAAATCAGGATGGTCGGACGCGGGATTGAACCGTCGTCCTACCGAATGCGAGTCCAGTGTCTAACCACTGCGCCACCTCGCTCGGTAAAGAATATGTAGCGGTATTGTTCTTCTGTTCTCGTGTTTTAAGTGTACAAGTGATAGAAATGGCTTCGAAGGGAAAGAATATTTTGGTGGACAAAAAGTTGGAGACACTGAAAAGTGTAGACAAAGGAGAATTTCAGATAAACATAGCTGCAGAATGTTGTGTAGGGGCGTCAACAGTCTGAGAGTCGAAGAAGACGGAAAAGAAGTTGAAGACTTGTGTTTCAAATTGATGATTAAAGACAGTTTGCAGAACCGCCGTATAATAAAGAAAGCAAGAAATGAAACACTGGATGAAGCATTATTTGTTTGCTTCAGTGAAAAAGGAGTGTGGTGTTCAGATATGCGGTCCATCCCTATAGGAAAAGGTGCTAAACTTAAACAGCAAGCTATGTGATGGCGATCCTAGCTACACAGCCAGCCAAGGTTGGATGGGAAGAGGGAAAGCTCGTCATGGCTTTCAGTGACGGCTGAAAGTTTTTGAGGGGATACAGTGGCTGCAGAAAACTTCAAAAATGAATCTGAGAAATTCGTTCCGAAAATTTAATCCCAAGGCAGATTTATAATGCTGATAAATCTGGCCCTTTGTTATCGGCTTACAGATTAGATAACTCGCCAAATGATTATAAGAGGTGTAAGACCGACTTACATAAATGGCCCGTAGCAGTGCTCCAGGAAGACACAAATTCCCCTTTCCATCGACAGGAAAATTGAAACATTAAAATGCAATGAAACATGTTAATCACTCCTCTTTGCCAGTTGTCTACGAATCACAAAAGTGTATGGTTGAGTAATAGCATTTTTAAAAACTGGTTTCATGATGATTTCGTGTCAAGTGCGAGAAGATATTTGGAGGAAGAATGTCTTCCGCCGAAGGCCATATTTTTTATTGACAATGCACCGTCATATCTAGTAGTGGAGCATCTTGTCAGTGGTGATATCACACTGGAGCTCTTCCTCTTCTACAACCGGTGGATCAAGGTGTACTGGAGAACGCCAAAGTGTGTACGGAAGACGGCTAATGGGTGAATTAATTGAATAAGAGGGTGACGTTGGTGTGATTTTTCTACTGAAATCGATAAATGTCAAAGATGTGATTTTTGTGGTTACATCTTCTTCGCATCAAGTTACTGAAGTATCGAGTATGAAGTAATGGCGAACAGTATGGCCTGATATTTATGATCCACCACTGACGTTTATGAAATTGTCAATATTTGGGAATTCTTTGATATGTTAGCAAACATTCCTGGTTGTTCGGATGTAGATGATAGTGATGTAGATGCCTGGGTGCGGAATGACAATAATGTAATTCTGGTTATGGCATATTGCCACCTGTTGTGGTAGAGAGAACGACAGTGATGGTGAAGTGGATAACGAAAGCGGCGTCCAGAGGAAGAAATAATGCCACATGCAGGGCCAACGGCACAGCTTCCAAAACTGTTTATGTAGAAAGTCAGCCAGGAACCAGTTAAAAAGATGTTAGTGAAAGTCTAAAAGATCGTGCTGTTCTCGAACGCCACATGAGTTTTAAACAGAATAACCTTACGCACTATTGCAATATATAAATATGAGTAAAATACAGTAATTACAGCGTTTAAGTGCCAAAAAAGTGTTTTTTGTTAGTATCAAAATAAACTGTTTGTATACGACAGTATATATATATATATATATATATATATATATATACTGTCGTATACAAACAGTTTATATATATATATATATATATATATATATATATATATATATATATGGGTTTTCGCGTTTAGTAGTATATTTCTGGATTATCCGCTTTTTCGGTACTCCGGTTTACATCCGGTCCCATTTAGTCTGCATAAACGATGTTCTAGTCCATAGTCTCTTTTCATAGCTATATACCTTGCAGAGATACCGGAATCAACTTTGATCTTTCCATCGAAATTACAGCAATTTCTACTGCTAGTATCGTAGTTCTAAAAGGGACGAGTTCAACGGCGTTTCACTCTTCAGAATCCGATGACTAGTTTCGGAGTAATTATGAAACTTAGAACGTAGCCTTTATCTGCTTTGAACATGGACTCCAGTGCTGTTTTATGCGGGAATTCGTGTTGTTATACAGAACTGTCGCGTCAGGCTGATGAGGTGTTCCAGCTTGACACGGAGAGGGCAGGCTTGCAACAGCAGAAAGTTATGGAAACAGTTGACGAAATGCTATACGTAGGGCAACTGAAAACAACAAGCGGATGAGCACTTGAATAAATAAACTGATTGGTAAAAATGAGTTATGTTTATTTTGGAAATTAAATGCTGTATTAAGAACCAAACCCTCAATGTTGCTTAAGCATAAAATCTGTAACCTCCTATGCTGGCAGCAGAATTCACAGAAGTGAAACATGAATGTTAAACGTGCATGCAGTGCAAACACTGACAGTTGCCCAACAGTACAAGACAAACTGCATTATAACACTCTGTACAAAATGAGAAGTAGCTTACACAAACCACAAAATTTGTTCTTAAAAGAGCGACAGAGAGGAACTCTCAGACCATATAGATATGTTTAAAACATCCTTAGGTTTCTTGCCGTGTCAGTTCTGGGCAAAACCTCAAGCTTTCCATGGTTATCACCACAGTATTCATCATGAGCAACTGAAGTAGATATGCAAGGTAGGTATGAGATGACCTTGACCTTGAGTATCAGATTACACTTCCGTTGTCAGGTTACTTTTGACCTTGAAAGTGGGTATCATGCTACACCTGACGGAACTTGTTGTTTTTATATTTAAGGTCACCCAAGGGAACCCTGTAGTACCTACACACCTGAGGTACATTCATGGTCATTACATAATCTGATACTGTACACATGATCTTTGTGCAAGATCAGTATGTAACCCAATAACCTACCCATATATCTTGGGAAATTGCATGGCGTTATATTATTTCCGCTGAACCATGTGTTGCTCCTTTCTTCCCACCTGTATTGTGCGCTTCGTTAAGCATGTAGGGCGTTTTCCCAGCAGATATGGATGATCCCAGCTCATCCCGTATGTCGCATTTAATTCGCTACCATTGTGATAGTTGATGAAATC